>NW_026948761.1:2640524-3958286 GCF_035770615.1 Melospiza melodia melodia
GTCCCTGCCCAGGAGAGCTGCTCTGCACGGGAGGAGGAGCCGAGCGAGAGCCTGGGAACATCGGCGGCTGCAATCCCTCCTGATCTAGCGCTGTTTATGGATGTGTAGTTAGATTTGGATAGTTACAAGTATAGGGATATTTACATACACTGACTGATATTTGTATAGGGATATTATGGATGTATATTGTTATATTGATGCGTGTATATTCATCTGTTTACACACTTGTACAGCTCTGTAGCTGTGCATTTCTATAGCGGGGTCGTATGGATTTTTTTTATTGGCCCATTGATATTTGTGTATTTATAGACAGGTTTGTTATGTTTGTATTATATTGTCATGGTTTATGTCATGAAATATGCAATGCATGTTTACATCTCTATATTGTTATGCCTATATATGTATTTACTTCTATTTATTATGTATGGAGTTGTATAGTTCTAAAATTCTATTTATTAAGTTCTGGATCTGAGATTCTTTAGAGAGGGATATTGATGTTTCTGTATTTGTATATGGGCTGTACGGTTGTAGTAATATGTAATAAATTTAATTGTTAAAATTCAATTCAGTAACTTCAATATTTCTGTACAGTGAGTTGTTGCAGATGGTTGCAACAAAGTAATTTTTTTTTTACTGAAGTTGATATCTCTATATATTTACATAGCACAATTCTCAGAATAAATCAGGTTTTAATCATAAATTGATATTTCTGTGTTTCTATATTGGTAGCACAGGTGTTGTAATTTAAAATAAATTTCATTTTTAAACATAAGTTAATGTTTGTGTATTTGTACATTAGTAGTGCAGGTGTAACTATCTGCAAGAAATGCAATGTTTCAACTGAAGTAAGTGTAGATTTGTGCTACCCAAAGCCATGGGCAGATGTAAATGCTGGAGGATTTTGGCCATGCAAATCTCCGATCGTGCCCAGCACATGCCCCACCTGCACTCGGGCTGGGCAGGGGAAGCGCAGATTTGGGCTGGCAGCAGAGCCCCACGTTGGCTCAGAACTCGCTGCAGAGGCTGCTGAGAAAACTCCAGGGCTCCATGAGCACAGAATCCAAGCAGGAGCAACCCAGGGAGGACAAATCCCTCATCCCACGGGCAGCTCTTTAGGAAAGTGCTCCAAGTGTCCCCCTGAAGCTCATCCCAGAGACCAGAAGCCAGCAGGGATCCTGAGCCAGCTCTGCTGCCTTTGGCAGCACTTTGGCAAATGAGCTGCAGCAAGAGGGAGGCAGCAGCGACTGTGACTGCTGCAGGCTGGGGATGAAGGAAGGACCATGGACACAAGTGCTGAGATGCCCCAAAATCCAGAGGGAGGCTGGAGAGTTGGGAATCAACTTGGCATTTCAGTACCAAGCTCTCACAGGCACTGAAATGATGGAATCCCTTTGTGTGAAGTGACCTGGAAGAACTGACAGGGAGTTGCTGCTAGGATCAGCAGTAGCAGAAACTAAAATGTACAAACACTAAGAGATCATCTAATATTCCCCACAAGCAATGGCTTCAAAAATGATCTTATGTATATATTATATTATATTACATTATATTATGTTATGTTATTATTATATTAATCAAATATATACTATATAATATGCATGAAATTTAATGCACATGTATTTTTGGACAATTTTATTTTTTGATATATATTTTCATTTAAGATATATATTTGAAACAGTCTTTCAGCTTGGGAGAGTGAAGATTTACAACATCTGCCCACAGAGCAGGCAGCCCCTGGGTGCGTGCATGCACACCCACCCACTGTGCTTGCTCTTCTCAGCATCTCAGGGCTGCTGTTTGCACACAATTGGGATCAATTTAACTCAACAGAGCCACGAGTGGGGTGTCCAGCTTGTCATGAACACTCATGTGGCAACGAACAACAGAGAGCTCTCAAACCACATTATCACAGGTCATTTCATTCCTGCTGGTCACTGCGGAACTCTTAAAAGATACAGAAAAGGGGTGGAAAACATTGGCATCATGCTACTGCTGGTGTCCTCCTGGAGGAAAATCTGTTGGGTTTCTTATGGTGGTAGCTTTCCAAAACCTAGGAAAACAGCTCAGCAGTGGTAGCCCAATTGTGAATGGTTTTCTTGACTTGGCAAAGCTGGGGTGTAAACAACGGACTCCGTCCTTGGTCCAAATCACCTGCCCTCACCTGCAGACAAAAGCACCACCACCACCAGCAGCTACATCAGTCAGTTTTCTCAAAAAACTGTGTTAAATTTGGGAGAGGAAAGGAAAACACATCAGACACTGTGGATTATTGACAAGACTCTGAGGAACAGTTCCAAAGCAAAGGGCAGCAGCTTCTCTCTGGGCCACTCCTTGTGCCCCAAGGCAGCCGGGCTGCCCTGGCTGCCCAGGACCCTGCGCCCCGCGGGCTCTGCAGAGCTGCACAGCGGGGAGGCAGCTTCGGGCACCTCAGCCCCTGGGCAGGAGGGGCTGCTTGCTCTGCAGGGCTGCCTGTGGGCAAAAGCAGCGGGCTGGCCTTCTGCTCTTGGCGCCAGCCTGGCCTTGCAGGGCTAATGCTGTTCCCTGTCTCAAATGTGCTAAAGACAGACTTGTTTGTTTCCAGCTCTGCACAGGTGCGATTTGCACCACAAAATACTGAAGAACTAAGGCCTGAACAACAGATCCTGACTGAAGCCTAAACAACAGAACCTGAGCCAAAGCTGCGCTCTAGATGACCTTCCCAACCCAATGTTCTATGTATCTGCTCCTTAAACAAGTGTTATTATCAAAAGGATTGTTGCATCCATTCACTGGTGAAACACGTCTTCACCTTTCTGCATGAGGAAAATTGACAAGGCCACACCTGGCCTTGGTTCCTACTTGAGCCCTGGCCAGGCTCAGGAAGAAAACCAAGAGGAGAATGACACCAGCTGTGCCCCCAGCAGAAGCTCTGGCACATTGCTCGTCCAGCACTGTCGGAGCCGGGCTACTCTCACAGCGCTCTCAGGAGCCTCGTGGCCGCCAAAGGTGGAGGCACCGCAGGATTTCCCGGTTCCCAGCCGTGGCTCTGCAGGGCTTGCCTGGGACAGCTTCCCCCAGCTGATGTGCAGCTCTGGATGAAGGGGAAACCATTGGGGTACCTGGTGATGGATCTTCCTGAATCACCAGAGGCACCCTTTTGTAATAATGCTGAGGTGCATTGCTTAGCTTATCCTTTCCTGACTCTTTTTTGCACTTCTGCATTACAGGAAATCACACTGTTCCTTCAGCTGGTGTGTCTGCAACTCTGACCCTCTCCACCATCAAGACAAACACACGGTCAGTGTAGCATGAGACCTGCCTCTCTGCCAGCCCATCTCTTGGCAAACACCCCTGGTGGCCATCTCCACAAATGAAATTCCCACTTTGCAACTTCCTTTTCTGCAGGCAGGTGAGAAATGGAGCCACTCCCAGTTCTGGACACCTCCAGAAACCAGCTGCTTTCAGCATTCACAACCCTGAAGTATCAACCTCCTTCCTTAACCTTTCACTGGGAGCTCCCACCAAGAGGCCTTTTGTCCAAGGATACCCACAGAAGAGCTGGAGAAGGGAGCAGTTTGAAACACAGCTGCTTCAGAGTTTAAACCTGCCTTTATCAAATGAGCACACACCAACCTGTCCCAGAGGGAAAAGCAGGCAGGAAAGAGAAGCTCTTCTCCCACATCAGTAAACTCTGTGCTTCCTTCTGTTCCAGCTGGAGAGTGGAGGCCATGGGCTGCACCTCACTTTGGGAAGGAGCCCTGGAAATTAGGCTGATCTGGCAGGGCAGCAAAAGGAATTCCCCAAAAAGTAGGAAAAGATTGTCTGGAAGGAATAGATGATGACAATATTACTGCAGAAAAGCAAAAAAGAATAATTGTGACGAAGAAACATTCCCAGACCTGAGATGGAGATCTTTGGGGCATCTTCAATTCCCCCACTGCCGGTGTGCCTTGGTGATTTTGGGGAAAAGAAGTGTTTGGCCCATTCAGCCTTTGTACTGGCAGCAGGGTGCAGGCCTGTGGCAAGGCCGAGCCTGCCTCGTGGGCTGGGCCTGGGCTGTTGGGCTCGGGTCCCTGGGCCAGGGCCATCTCCCGGCCTCCTGATGGGGTTGGGGGTTTTGCTTCCCCCTTCTGGTCCTGGGCCACCGCTTTGTGGGCCAGGCCTGGGGTTCCTTGTCCGTCCACATGGGCCAGGGTACCCCAAGGCCTCTCTGGCTGCTCTGCTGCTGCTGCTCTTTCAGACTAAGACAAAAAGAAAAAAAAAAAAAAAAAAAAAAAAAAAGAAAAGGGTTGAAAGAGCTGGCAGCAGCTCAAAAGCATTTTGTTTGATGACTGTCAATGGACTTTTGATAACTATTGATGGATTTTTCTGTAGCAAGCCTGTTTCAGGACCAAAAGGGATGGCAAAGAGGAATATCTTCAGTCCATGGACTTTTCCTGAAACTCAGCTCCTTGAACTTGAATTTTCTTTGCATTGTTTTTGCTTTATCTTATATTGTAAAATTGTTTTAGTGATATGATAGAATTTTATGTTCTACAGGTGAAGAAATTCCCTGTTCATTCCACAGGAGCACTTGAGTGATGTTTGATTGGCAACAGATAACCTGTCAAGTGTTGGTCCTTTTCTCTGCATGTGCCCAGCAGAGAAAATTACAAGCATTTTTCTTTTAATTTAACTAAATAAAAGAAGGCGACATGTTGCAGACATCTTTTATGAAAAATCCTTTCTTAGGATTTTTCCTCCTGAGAAGCTGCAGTTTCAGCAACAAAATGTAAACAATTATTATCTGCTGCTGTGGAATGCAACAGGTCCACCTGTGATTGGCCCATCTTGGATGTTTATAATGAATGGCCAATCAAGGACCGAGCTATCTCGGACAGAGTCCCAGAGAGCTGCCTTTTGTTATCATTCTTTTCTATTCTTAGCTTAGCTAGCTTATGAGAGGAAACCTTACCTTCTTTTCCATTTTCGTATAGTTATAATGTAATATATATATCATAAAATAATAAATGATGCCTTCTTAACATGGAGTCAACATTCTCATCTCTCCCTTCACCTGAAAACCCCTGTCACCATGGTCACCGGAGGGTCTCTCTTGCCTTGGTGAGCCCTCAGCCTTCTGTGATACACGTCACCTCAATGCAGACTTCAGGTGCTTTGTTGTTTTCTTTTTCTTCCTCCAAAACACCAAGAGATCAAAATTCTTGGTAAAAACAGGACTTCTACTTTCAGTAAAAGTCAAAAAGAAGCTCTGCAAGGCTTCTTCCTAGATACCTTCCTATCTGTCTTCCTAGATAGATAAAATACTCTGGTGATCTTATCACACCCTGTTCTCAAACTTTTGGCTCCAGCTTCTACTCTGGAACACCATGACTTCCTTGTAATCTGAAAGAGGGAACAAATCAAACCTCAAGAACAGGTCCTACCTTTAAAACCAGTGTCCCTCCCACCAGAAACTTCTTTTCCGGTTGTGATAGATGAGTCATGTGATGATTGACTCTCACAATTATTAGACAAATATAATGTATGTGAAAAGAGCACATTATATGGCTCTATACAGATATTTACCATATGTATTTTGATGTATTGATTAGTAGTGCTGTATTAACATTTTAATAATATGATAAATGTAGTCTTGTAATTAAAAGGTAGCTTTTGTAATTAAAATAAGAACTATGTCACTGGGATTTTTTTAAGAAAGGAATGAGGCACTCGCACCCGATAGCAGCCACAGGAAACCGAAATCTTTCCGAGAAAAGAATTTATTGCCCTCTTATCAGAAGAAAGGAACTTCTTCCTGCCTTGAAAGCACTGTTAGGATTAGAAGGAAGAAGTTGATGATGACCAGACAGAATCCTGTATTTGAATGGAATTTATGCATCATGTATGAAGTGTATGAATATGCAACAGGCCATTCCTTTTAAGGGTTAATCCTTTGTTAATGTGTCTCCTTTTTCAGGCTCCTGCTGCCCAGAAAAAGGTACCCGGACTGTGGAGAGGTTTATTAAAAATTGGTTAGCTGAGAAAGGCCATACTGACATAATGCCGCTGGTTAAGCTGAAGGAGGAAAGTCAGCAGTCAGCCAGCTGAAAGGAAAGGTCAGCAGTGACCTTGCTGCAACATGAGGATAGGGAGTAGAGATTATTCCTGAATATATCCTGAGAATATGTAGAAAGTATCTAAAGAAGAACCATAGGAATGCAGAAGTAGGCCTAGGTGCTGATATGTAACTGACCAATCCTGAGCTCAACTTTTGCAATATGTATGAAGCTCATTATGAACTGTATTTAACCCGCCGTACTGATCAATAAAATTGGGCCTGTGATGATCAAATTGATGTCCTGGTTCCCTTCCGTCGACACGGACATCTGTAACTCTTTGTCTCTATTGTCTCATATTGTCCTAATTCAGCTTGTCCAAATTATTCTAATTGCATTTCTATTTTTATAACAATTTTATTACTAATGAACTTTTAAAATTTTAAAAACAAGTGATGGGCATTTTTCACAAGGTATACAGGTTAAGAAAAGTTTATGGATTTATAGTTGGGCTGTACCCCTCGCGTGGTTATCAAGGGAAAACTGGGGTTGGGACATCTGGGAGGGCTGGCGCGTCACTATGGCCACACCTGACCCCCAGTCAGGATTTGAGGAAGAGATCTCCACCAGTGGAGAGTGAAGAAGGGGTTGATGGACAGAACTTCAGGAGGGGTAAAGGGTTAAAAAAAGAAAACCTCCATTGTGAGGGGCCTGAGAACATGGTGGGGAAAATCTTTTGCTCCCGGTGCTGTAACCTTTTTTCTTCATTCAATCTTCTGTTGTATTTTTGATAAGGTTTAATAAACCTTCCTAAACTATGAAAAGTGAGTAGCTATTTCTCACACTGTGGTCTGCAACCCTCACTCTTTATTACAATAGAATGCTTCTTTTTATTAGATTTACTTCAGTTCCATATGCTTTTATGAGCTTTTATGCCTTTTTATCTGTATATGTTTATTACCACTATCTCCTTATTGCAACATTCCAGGAATCGCTTTTGACTCTTCTCTCCATATTCCTGCAGAAGGTCAGGTCACTGTGGATTTTACACCAATAAAAATCCAGGTTGTTCAGATCCTAGTTGTGACAGGCAGGCACAATTTCCCTGCTGACACAGGGGTTGAAGACAAACCCCTCTGTTGTCACTGAAAACAAAAGAAAGGAGGAAGTTTCTGCCCATTGGAAAGTCCCCGTTTGCCCTGAAGGACTCTGCCTCTTCTTTCTCAGCAGCAGCTCAGCAGCCGGACGCCAAGGACAAAGAGAGGGAGGGGTGGTTGATTTGTGTGACAATTTAACAGCCCTTGCAAACAAGAGCTGAGTCTGTCAGTAACATCTCTGCAGAGGCAAGTCCTTGCTGAGGATGCAGAGCTGTGTCACTTGTGTTTAGTTTGCACTGAGTTAGTGGCACGGTGGGTTTTCATGCTGCAGGTGTGGCCCCAGTGACAGCAGCCTGTTCATCCTTCAGGGGGTTTGCACCCACAGGGACAGTGCTGCTCCTGCCAGCACACCACAGCTTGTCCTCATGCCAAAAAGTCCAGGCAGAACTTCTTAAAGGAGCATTTTCCTTTTGCTCTCAAACCAAAGATTTAGATGTAATGGTGTAATAGAAACAAATCTTTTCCCCTGTTGTCTGTTGGGACAGGAGGAAAATCCTATCACATCCAGATAGCAAGGCACTGATTTCACATCTGCTCTGGAAATGACTTGCAGGAGCAAGTAAATAAAATTCTCTGCTAGAACAGTGAAGTCCTGCCACTCTAAATCAGTGTGGTGCCTGAAGGGTTTTGTAGCAGGGTTGCACCTAAGTTGATGCTCAAGAAGTTTATGAGGTCCAACACAGACCTAAAGTTTGCACAGCAGGGTTTAGGCTGACAGCTAAGGGAGCATAAATTAAATGGTCTTTCCAACCCAGAAGGCTGATGAGAATTGGTATTTGTGCTCTCCTTCCTTGTTTAAAGGATAGCAACATATTTGATGAGATTTTGGCATTGCAGCTAAAAATCATGGCCAGATTAAGTCACCTAAGTGGTTGTTGTGCATTTCTACTTGTGGAGGTCATTATCAATGTAGCTGCTTCTGGAAATACAAAAAGCTCTTTCAAGACACTTCTTAAGAGAAATGTCTTTTTCCTTTTCACTCTTAACTGCAAAGCCCCTCCAGGATGTAGAGCAAACAGGTTATCTAGATTGTCCTTTCACAGTAACAGAAAACTTCCCCTTTAATCAGCCTGAATTGCACAATTCTCATCTGTATGAAGGGATTTCATTTAGTCTCTGCTGTAAAGAAGTGATTTCTATGCAAGAGGGTTGATAAATGGAAGACCCAAATTAACAAGAGGGCTCTTTGTAAGAGCTGCCATTACTCATCACACTTTAAACAACCCATACTGCCGAGCCCAGAGCTGATATGGCTCCATGTTAAACATTTCTGATGGATTACACATCCTTGTGTGAAGATGGAATTAGGATTTAAAGCCAGTATTTCTTCATATACAAGCATTGTGTAAGAACGTTGCATCTTCAAAATGGAAACCAAATATCACCTGTACAGGGTAAATGCCGCAATAACATGAATACACTTCTTCCACCAGGTTCAAAGGCAGCTTAACCAATTCTGTGCTTGCAGATAATCTGTTCTGGAATCTTTTGGGGCACTGAATCAGGAAAGTCACACTGAAATACTGTGGGACCATGAAAATTTCTCCAGATCCAAACCAGTCTCCAGGTGACACAAGTGACTGCAGCAACCTCCAATAATGCAGTGGAGGCCAGGTTTGCTGTGTTCTCTTTGTCATTGTGGGTTTGTAATTCAGACTCACAGAAAGGCTTGAGTTGGAAGGGGCCTTAAAGACCCTCTAGATCCAACCCCCTGCCATGGGCAAGGACACCTTCCACTCGACCAGGTGGCTCAGAGCCCCTGCGAGGTTTGGCAAATACCCAAAGACACCTTTTCCTCTGTTTTGCAAGGTCAGATTTCCATGCTCACTTTCACAGATGGCTCCAGTCTCACACAGAGCATTGCTGATTGGTCACTCTTATCTCCACAGCCCAGCAGAGATCCTGTTTTGGATGGCTCTCACTGCTCCCAGGGCCCCAGGGATCAGCCACTGCCTCTCCTCCTTCTGCTTTCCCTTCCAGGATCAGAGATTTCCTGCTGCTTCCTCCACCTCTGAGACAACTGGAGGAGATGAGGGGCTGAGGATGTGGCTTCTGACAGAGTTGATAACGCTCAGCTGAGTATTTTATTCTCCTGCCACTAAGCTGTCAGGCTGCTGCTGAAATTCCTCCTGCTTGGAAAGGGCTGGTGTGAGCAGCAGGAATTGTTGCTGGCTGGAATTTTCCAAGAGCTGGACAAAAGAAGCATTTTGTGGAAGGCCACCAGCTGCTCTTGGTCAGCAGCACAAGGTGTGAGGTCCCCTTTGAAGGCCATCCCTGCTCAAGGACAGCCTGGCCTTCTCCAGTGCCCAGAGCACCTTCCAGGCTTTCGGGCTGGCCTCGTCCCTCACCCTGGAGAAGCAGGTTGCTGTTGGAACTCTCATATCCACAGTTTCTGGCTGGATTTCCGTGTCTTACCACAGACAGCCCTGGAGACACCAGCACAGGCTCCATCTGCAATACAAGGGGACTTTGTTCCAGCTTTTCCCTTGGACCAGTGTGCAGCAAGCCCACCTGGGCCTCATTCAGGTCTTTGTGGGCTGGTAGTCAGCTTCTGCTGGGAATTTAAAGCTTTCGCCCTACTTTCCACAGCAAATAGTGGAGCAAACCCAGCCGCACCAACCCCCAAATTTCACTCTAAAAAACCACAATTTTCATTTTCCTCTATTCAAGCCTTGAAGAAAACAAACTTTTCTTGAGTGAGCTGGAGGCACAGTGTTCTCCAAGATCATTCTTGAATAGAACAATATTGCAGGGGAAGACTGGCAAACCCAGAGTTTACTGGTGCTTAGGAAGCTTTGCAAAACCTTCCCACGTGCGGTGCTCTTGCACCTCCTGAGCTCCTGGAGCCCTCACTCAGCTCAGGCACAGTTTGGACAGAAGGGGATGGTTCCGTCTGTCACATGTGGGGACAGGAGGAGGGAAGACTTTGCAAACACTGCCACGAGGGCAGGGCTGTTTTCATTGATGGTGCCAAGGTAGTACATCATCTTTGATTAAATGTGAGGTGCTGAAGGGCAAAAACTCAGTGATAAGGAGAGAGTGTCTCCACTCACACAGCAAGGTAAGTGAAGGGGAAAGAGCAATCTTTATTTTATGGGAGGTGTTCAGTTTTTAATAAAACCTTTTTGCAGAACACGTGTCTAGGCAAGGGTGATTCAGAGCATTTTATCAGCCTCACAGAGCATCCCCACATCTGCTTTGCCACATTTTCTCTCTTTTTTTCATTGTGAATGATTTCTCCTGCCAGGATTGCTCCTGCTTGGAGTTCTACTCTCAGTGGAGCCCCGGAGTTTTCTCAGCTGCCTCTGCAGCGAGTTCTGAGCCAACGTGGGGCTCTGCTGCCAGCCCAAATCTGCGCTTCCCCTGCCCAGCCTGAGTGCAGGTGGGGCATGTGCTGGGCATGGCTGGAGATTTGCATGGCCAAAATCCTCCAGCATTTACACCTGCTCATGGCTTTGGGTAGCACAAATGTCAGAACACCCATCACAACTAACAAATGGCATTTCTTGCAGATTGCTACACCAGCACTGCTGATCCACAAATACACGAGAATCAATTTCAGTTGAAAAATGTCATTTATTACAAAGTGCTACACCCACACTGACAATACAGAACTATACTATACAAATCTCAATTTAGGTTAAAAACTGGAATTTATTAGATTATTACAACCTGTGTATGTAATAATATACAAATACCAACCTCAGTTAATTTCTTGCCAACCTCTACAAAAACTCACTATACACAAAGATCAATTAGGCTTTTAACAACCTAATTTATTACATATTACTACAAGGATTAAGCCCATCTAGGAATAAAAAAATACATCCATAGATATGAAAATAGAATTACATACATAAACAGATAAATATACCTATACAAATAGACTTATATACCTATACAAATACCAATATTCCTATTTTAAAAGCCATATAACAAAAATCATATCAAAGGAGATACCTACACCACTGTACCCATAAGAAATAGAAATTAACACAGATATAACAATATCCATGTATACAGAGATAAACTGATACACATATATGTAATTTCAAACATATATGTATATATACAAATAGCATGCATTCATAACAAAATAAATATACATAAATACAAGAATATACACATGGAAATAAATCCATATAAATAGCAACCCACATACAGAAATACAGATGTAATAATCCCTGTCTATGTTCAAGTCCATGTATCTGTAAAGAACACTAAAAGCAGAGGGATCCCAGCTGCCCCATCTTCAAAGCCTCTCGCTTGGTCTCCTCCTCCCGTGCAGAGCAGCTCTCCTGGACAGGGACAGCAGATGGGACATCTGGGAAGAAAAGGGAACACTGAGTGAGTATGGGGACGTTTCACTTGGCAGCAGCTGCACTTCCATTAGGGAAGAGGAAATGTCAGAGCCTCCCCAGGGGGTCAGAAAGAGAAAGCAGCCGGGCGGGCCGGGCTGTGGTGAGCGCAGCCGCGGCGGGACTGTCCCGCAGCCCGGCAGAGCCGGCACAGCTCCCGGGCCCTGCGGCACAGCTGCCTTGCCCAAGGACAGCCCCTGTGCCAGCCGGGGCAGCTGCGCTGAGCAGCCCCAGCACGGGCAGGGCCCGCTCCTGCCCTGCCGGTCAGTGCCCACGGCCACAGCCCACGGCAGCCTCAGCCCCACCTGCCTCCCCGGGCCTGTGGCCTCAGCTGGGCTCTCTCCAGGCTGGCAGCAGCAGGTCCCCGTTCACTTCTCTCGCTGCTGGCCTTCAGCTCCTCCCTGCTGGCTCCCGTCAGTCTCCGGCTGTCCTCAAGGTCTTCATGGCAGCTGTGGCAAAAGTGGAGGCTCTGGAATTGCTTCCAAGGCCTGGCAGAGCTGCAGTCCCGGAGCCCTCTGTGCTCCCTGCTGGCCCCCTCCATCCCCTCAGCCCCGCCATGCTCTCGGTGAAGCCCCAGCCCCCTTCAGTTTCTTCAGCCCCTCACATTCCTCTCACCCCCCTCAGTCCCTTCTGAGCCATCCCGTCCCCTGAGACCCACCACCATGCCAGCCTGTGCCACTTCCCTGTCACCTCAGTGCCACCAAGGCCCTCGGCTGCCCCACAGCCCTCAGCCCCAGCAGCAGCTCAGGGTCACTGTCCCTTCAGCGCCACGGCCCCCTCAGCCCCCTCAGTCTCACCGTCCTTCAGCAGCTCCTCAGGGACAGTGCCTGGGGCCAGCGGCAGCTCCCACCGCTCCAGGGACAGCCGGGGCTGGAAGTGCTGCTCCGCCCGGCCCGGCCGCCAGCTCGGACCCAGCACAGGGACAGGGGACACAGGGGGCACCGGGGGAAAAGCAAGAGGTGAAAAAGGCAGCTGAGGGGGGAAAGAGCTACAAATGCAGCCTAGGCCTACACAAACACCAATCCTTCCATCTGTCTCTCCATCTAAACATTCTTCTTACTATATAACTATACACATTCATAAATGTAACTTCATATATATATATAAATATTTTACTCTACACATAGAAAAATCTAACTCTGAAAATCTACAAATGTAAATATATTATAAAATATAATTATATCATATCTATACCTATATACATATCCAAATTTAACTACACAGATCTATCAATAAATGTCTATATAAATAGAACACTATCATCTATAAATGGAACTATAACCACTAATAAATAACCATAGAAATCTATAAACATATCTACAAGCAGAGGAGTTCTACCTGCCTGATGGTCACAGGCTCTCCTCTGTCTCTTCCTGCCATGCAGGGCAGCCCTCCTGGAGATGTTGGTCAGATGGCATCTGGGAAGCAAAGGGAACGCTCAGTCAATATTGGCCCTTGTGCACCTTTCCTTTGAGCAGCAATTGTCCTTCTACCAGGGGCTGTCAAAGATGGCCTGAAAGGCAGACGCTCACTTGGCACTTTGAAGCAATGTGCCCTTAAAAGAACAGGGACCATTCTAAGGGTTCAAAAGTGTGCTTCAAAACATTGAAGTATCTCAATGAAGTCTCAGCCCCTGCAGTGGAAAGGGCACCCAGGAGAGCTTGAAACACAGACAGTCCCAGCTGCCACAAGAAAGCCCAGCCTTGTGCTTTCTCTGAGCTGACAGAGAGACCTCAGTCCTCACTGAAATGGCTGAAGCTGAAGGTGCTGGGAGCTGAGTCCTGAACCAGCTCCATTACCTGCCATCTACAAACTGCCCTCTGCAGGGAGCAGCAGCTGCTCCAACTCAACCATCAGCTCTGGCAGCAAGGGCTGGGAGGGACAGAGCTCCCTACAAGGCCTGCAGGCTGCACCAGCTGGGCTTAGGAATGGATCCAAAGTGCTCCTTCTCACCTCTTAGGCCTCCCTAATCAGGGGTCATTCAAGCTTTTCCTTCTCATACTGGAGTTACAGTGATTTTTCAATTGGCTGGCCTCTGATGTTGTGCTCCTTGTTTTTCTTGTGGGCCAGGACCAATACCAGCAGACTGGTACTACATTTAGTCAGTGATTTGGACTTCTACCCTGACTTTTTGCTCTTTTTTTTCCCTGTTCCTTCAAGAGTCGCTCAGCCTGGCCTCCCCTGGCACCCTGCAGTAAATTTATCCACCAACTTCAGCACAAAATTGGGACACACGGCTTGGTGACACAACTCGCACAAGGTCAGGTTTATTCCCTGCTCTCTGCCCCAGCAGAGGACTCCGTGTCAGAGCCTCTGGAGAAGCCTGGAGGGCAGGGCTCAGGGAGGTTGTGCCAGCGCAGGATTTGAACTCAAGGCACCAGGAAGCACCAACCCTGCTCAGGGCAGCCATCTCACAGCTCTCTAAACCAGTGTGGGCTCTGTCCTTACCAGGCTCCTCGGGCTCCTGGGAACTGTTCCTGCAGCTCTCGGTGCCAGATGAAGCTTCCTCTGCTGCAGCTCTGTTCACAGGCTCCCCTCCTGAAGAATCAGGGGCAACACCAACATTGCCCTGAACAGAAAAACAGAAAGAAAGGAACCCAAAGATCACTCACTATTTTGCTGGAATCATATCAGGGATACAATAAGTGTCCTTCTCCACTCCTAAAGGACATGGAGCACAGAGGAGGGAACACTGCCCACACGACAAGCCTTTTAAACTCAGGATTCAGGGGGCCAATGTGATGCCTGGAGGACACACATGGGGAAGTAGTAGAAGGCTCCAGGAAGCAGCAGCTGCAGCCAGCCCTTACTTTGCCTTGGCCTTCCCACCCAAAAGAGGCACAGCCCACATCTGCTGCAGCTGCAACAGAGGCACCTCTGGCATGCCCCTCCCTGCACGGGACATTTGGACTTCAGTGCCACTTCTCCAAACACTCTTCTCCTCTTTCCCAGCAAATAAAACCTCTTCTTCATTTCTTTTTCATCCCCTCTTTTAGAAATCCAAGAAGAATTCAATACCAAGAATAATTCAATAGCTAAATAATAATGAAGTAATTTCAATTAAAGAAGCCTTTGCTTCTCAACCATGTAACAACATTCAAAAGCTCTCAGTCCAGCCCTTTTATCCCAATCCAATGGAATTACCTGCACAGAGGGAGATCTTTCAGACAGGGACCTCCTGATCTCCCGAATCATTTTCTCTACGGCAAGGCTTAGATCTGCTGGTGGCCATTCCTCCTCCCCAGGTGCGTTCTGTGCTGAGCTGGAGGCCATCCATGCTGCACAGGCTGCACTGCTGGGTGGAGTGCTGGGCCCTGAAGTGCCCGGGGTGGCTGCAAGAATCCAAACACATTGGTCAGGCTCCACAACGTGGCTGTGGGACATAGAGCTCTAGTGCTGCTGTGGACCAAACATCACGGAAAGCACACAGCAAAACCAGGCAGAGAATCTTTTGGCCTCCTAGGTGCCCCTTCCTAGTAGGCTTGACAACTTCTGGCCGAGAATGGCAGAGCCTTGTGGCAAAATAATTCAAACGGTCACTTTTCAGTACCTTTTGGAAAAACAAGGTTATAACTCTTTTCTTACCTCTTGCGTCGTAGGCTGGGAGCTGCTGCTCCCTGTGGAGCTGCTGGAAGCTGCAGGGCTGGATGGCGAGCACCTCCCGCTCGGCCGGAGGCAGCCGCTCCCCGTAGAGCTCCTGCGAGCGGCTGCGGGGCCCCTCCCGCCCGAGCGGCTGCGGCCGCTCCCCGTGGAGCCCGAGCAAGTGGCAGGGCGGGATGCCGAGCACCGCCCGCTCGGCGGGCGGCGGCCGCTCCCCGTAGAGCTCCTGGAAGCGGCTCGGCCCCTCCCGCCGGGCCGGCAGCGGCCGCTCCCTGTGCAGCAGGTGGAAGCTGCAGGGCGGGCGCCGGGCGAGCAGCGGCCGCTCCACGGGGTGCTGCTGGAGGCGGCCGGGCCGGGGGCTGCGCAGCTCCCGCCCGTCCGGCAGCGCCCGCTCCCTGTGCAGCAGGAGGAAGCCGCTGGGCGGGCGCCCGGCCGGCAGCGGCGGCCGCTCCCTGGGCAGCGGCGTGAAGCGACCGCGCCCGTGCCGCCCGTCCGGCAGCGGCCGCGCTCCGGGGAGCTGCTGGGAGCCGCGGGGCGGGCGCCTGCGGCCATCCCGGCCCGCCGCCGGCCGCTGCCTGTTGGCCGCGCTCCGGCGCTTGATGCGGAGCAGGAGGTCGGGGCGGTCGCGGCGAAAGCAGGGGTTGCTGTAGTGGAGCCAGGCCCCGGCATCGCCCGGCGCAGCCGAGCCGAGCCAGCCCGGCACCTTGTGGAAGCCGTAGCGGTAGAGCTGCCGCACGAAGCTGCGGAACTGCGTGGCCCTGAACGTGTCCGGCACCGGGGCCGGCCCATGGCCACGGCCCCTGTGGGCGCGGCCCGAGCTGAGCAGCTCCCGCTCCAAGAGGGAGCGGTCGATGAGCAGCCCCTGGGCGCGGCTGTCCCAGCGCACGGAGCGGACGCGGGGGCTGTTCACCAGGCGCCAGAGCTTGGCGGGGAAGGTGCGGGCGCTGAGCCCGGCAGGCAGCGGCAGCTCCGCCATGGCATCGATCGCCGACTGTGGCCACAACGCCCGCAGCGCAACGGCCGCGGCTGCGCCGGCGGCGCGCGGCCTGAGGGGAGCACTGCGCTCGGGCCCGCGGGGACGCGCGCGGCAGAGCCGGGGCTGCGGGCACAGCGCGGGCGGGGCGGCTCCGGGGCTGGCCGGGCTCGGCTCGGCTCGGCTCGGCTCGGCTCGGCTCTGCCCAGCACGGCACGGCACAGCACAGCAGGTTATCCTCACTCTGCATGCCATGTCTGGGTCACCATCGGGGACAGAGAGGAAGGACATTGCTCTGTTTTGGCTGGGAAAAGGATGAAAAGGGTGATTTGAAAACATTCATTTGGTCTCCTTTTCCACAGACTAGCTGGTTTTATTTCACTATGTCTGCCTGTCTTTGGCAGAGTTGGCACATTTCTCGTGATTCGGAGTCAGCTACAGCAGCAGGAATGGGAAGCAATTTTGTTAGCATTGATATCAAAGCCAAAGTGCTGCCCCATGGATGGATGTTGCTTTCTTCAAAGGATTTTTGGCCTAGAGCTGTAGCAAACTCACACTGGTGTCTTCCCAAGCAGCGTTGCCTTTGTATTTCCACAGGAATCACCTCTTCCTTTTTTTCCCCCCATTTGGGGAGAGCTCCAATGCAAATGCCTCCTGCAGCCAACTCTTGTCACTGTGGACTGACAAAGGAGATCTGGCAGTGGGGAGAGACTCCCTAGAGCTGCTGTGGAGAGCTGAAGGGGGAAGCTTTGTCCCTTAGTCTTGAAGTCTTGTTGGGGAGCTGCTCGTGCTCTGGGGGACGGACACCAGTGGTGTTTATCCAAGCCTTGCAAGTTCATTCCTGTAAAGAAAGAAAGTATACGGACGCCAGAGAGAGAAACAAGGTGTATGGGAGAGAGACGGGGAAAAGGAGAGGGGTAATAGAGAAAGGAGCCCTCCGCAGGCAGAGATCAATCTTCATGGAGGTAATGATCGATGCTCAGTTTATTGCAAATCTCAGGGTACATTTATATGCTAATGCATGGTTCAGCAACGGGAGAATACTTATAAGTGGTTACAAAGTGTTACGTGTAGGACAAAGAGCCAACATATCTTTAGTCAGGTACACAGATTGGCAAAAGTGTCAGCAGAACATTCTGCCCCATATCTTCTCTTCACATCCCTAGAACATCTTGCTTCACATCTCTTTTCCTGGGGTACATCTTGGCAAACTTCTTTATATTGTTTGCCCAAGGGCAGCATGCTTCTGGTCTAAGGCAACCTATGCAGGGTTGTACACCTTGCTTCTATCCAGTGTCTGCTCAAAATGCTCTCTACATTCCTGAGCTTCCTGACACACCACAGAGACTTTGGGGTTGGTGTATTGGCAAACAAATTTAAGTCTGGGAACTTTTTGAAGTTCCCAGTTCTTTTCATTTTTT
This sequence comes from Melospiza melodia melodia, assembly GCF_035770615.1. Taxonomy (NCBI): domain Eukaryota; kingdom Metazoa; phylum Chordata; class Aves; order Passeriformes; family Passerellidae; genus Melospiza; species Melospiza melodia. Next base: position 2,658,051 of record NW_026948761.1, read on the forward strand.
TTCCTTTCCTCCAGAAATACTGTCATAATCTAATGCTTCCAGAGAATCTTTTCCTACTTTTTGGGGAATTCCTTTTGCTGCCCTCCCAGACCAGGCCAATTCCCAGGGCTCCTTCCCAAAGTGAGGTGCAGCCCATCGCCTCCACTCTCCAGCTGGAACAGAAGGAAGCACAGAGTTTGCTGTTGTGGGAGAGGAGCTTCTCTTTCCTGCCTGCTTTCCCTTTGGGACAGGTTGGTGTGTGCTCATTTGATAAAGGCAGGTTTAAACTCTGAAGCAGCTGTGTTTCAAACTGCTCCCTTCTCCAGCTCTTCTGTGGGTATCCTCGGACAAAAGGCCTTTTGGAGGGAGCTCTCTGTGGCAGGTTAAGGAAGGAGGTTGATACTTCAGGGTTGTGAATGCGGAAAGCAGCTGGTTTCTGGAGGTGTCCAGAACTGGGAGTGGCTCCTTTTCTCACCTGCCTGCAGAAAAGGAAGTTGCAAAGTGGGAATTTCATTTGTGGAGATGGCCACCAGGGGTGTTTGCCAAGAGATGGGCTGGCAGAGAGGCAGGTCTCATGCTAAACTGGCTGTGTGTTTGTTTTGATGGTGGAGAGGGTCAGAGATGCAGACACAGACACCAGCTGAAGGAACAGTGTAATTTACTGTAATGCAAAAGTGCAAAAAAGAGTCAGGAAAGGATAAGCTAAGCAATGCACCTCAGCATTATTACAATAGGGTCCTTCTGGTGATTAAGGAAGATCCATCACCAGGTACCCCAATGGTTTCCCCTTCATCCAGAGCTGCCCATCAGCTGGGGGAAGCTGTCCCAGCCCAGCCCTGCAGAGCCACGGCCGGGAACCGGGAAATCCTGCGGTGCCTCCACCTTTGGCGGCCACGAGGCTCCCGAGTGCGCTGTGAGAGTAGCCCGGCTCTGACAGTGCTGGACGAGCAATGTGCCAGAGCTTCTGCTGGGGCACAGCTGGTGTCATTCTCCTCTTGGTTTTCTCCCCGAGCCTGCCCAGGGCTCAAGGAGGAACCAAGGCCAGGTGTGGCCATGTCAATTTTCCTCATGCAGAAAGGTGAAGATGTGTTTCACCAGTGAATGGATGCAACAATCCTTTTGATAATAACACTTGGTTAAGGAGCAGATACATGGAACATTGGCTTGGGAAGGTCACCTAGAGGGCAGCTTTGGCTCAGGTCCTGTTGTTGAGGCTTCAGTCAGGGTCTGTTGTTCAGGCCCTTCAGTATTTTGTGGTGCAAATCACACCTGTGCAGAGCTGGAAACAAACAAGTCTGTCTTTAGCACATTTGAGACAGGGAACAGGATCAGCCCTGCAAGGCCAGGCTGGGGCCAGGAGCAGAAGGCCAGCACCCTGCTTTTGCCCCCAGGCAGCCCTGCAGAGCCAGCAGCCCCTCCTGCCCAGGGGCTGAGGTGCCCGAAGCTGCCTCCCCGCTGTGCAGCTCTGCAGAGCCCGCGGGGCGCAGGGTCCTGGGCAGCCAGGGCAGCCCGGCTGCCTTGGGGCACAAGGAGTGGCCCAGAGAGAAGCTGCTGCCCTTTGCTTTGGAACTGTTCCTCAGAGTCTTGTCAATAATCCACAGTGTCTGATGTGTTTTCCTTTCTTCTCCCAAGTTTAACACAGCTTTTTGAGAAAACTGACTGATGTAGCTTCTGGTGGTGGTGGTGGTGCTTTTGTCTGCAGGTGAGGGCAGGTGATTTGGACCAAGGACGGAGTCCATTGGTAACACCCCAGCTTTGCCAAGTCAAGAAAACCATTCACAATTGGGCTACCAGTGCTGAGCAGTTTTCCTAGGTTTTGGAAAGCTACCACCTTAAGAAACCCAACAGATTTTCCTCCAGGAGGACACCAGCAGTAGCATGATGCCAATGTTTTCCACCCCTTTTCTGTGTCTTTTAAGAGTTCCACAGTGCCCAGCAGGAATGCAATAACCTGTGATAATGTGCTTTGAGAGCTCTGTGTTGTTCATTGCCACATGAGTGTTCATGACAAGCTGGACACCCCACTCGTGGCTCTGTCGAGTTAAATTGATCCCAATTCTGTGCAAACAGCAGCCCTGAGATGCTGAGAAGAGTAAGCACAGTGGGTGGGTGTGCATGCACGCACCCGGGGGCTGACTGCTGTGTGTGCAGATGGTTTTGCACTGTTGTAAATCTTCACTCTCCCAAGCTGAAAGACTATTTCAAATATATATGTTAAATGAAAATATATATTAAAAAAAAATTGTCCAAAAGTACATGTGCATTAAATTTCATGCATATTATATAGTATATATTTTGACTAATATAATATATTATAATATAATATAATATAATATAATATAATATAATATAATATAATATAATATAATATAATATAATATAATATAATATAATATAATTACTAATATATAATAATATAATATAATAACATATTATAAATATTATAATATATTGAATATATGAGATCATTTTTGAAGCCATTGCTTGTGGGCATATTAGATGATCTCCTAGTGTTTGTACATTTTTGCTTTCTGCTGCTGCTGATCCTAGCAGCAACTCCCTGTCAGTTCTTCCAGGTCACTTCACACAAGGGGATTCCATCATTTCAGTGCCTGTGAGAGCTTGGCAGTGAAATGCCAAGTTGATTCCCAGCTCTCCAACATCCTTCTGGATTTTGGGGCATCTCAGCCCTTGTGTCCATGGCCCTTCCTTCATCCCCAGCCTGCAGCAGTCACAGTCGCTGCTGCCTCCCTCTTGCTGCAGCTCATTTGCCAAAGTGCTGCCAAAGGCAGCAGGGCTGGCTCAGGATCCCTGCTGGCTTCTGGTCTCTGGGATGAGCTTCAGGGGGACACTTGGAGCACTTTCCTAAAGAGCTGCCCGTGGGATGAGGGATTTGTCCTCCCCGGGTGGCTCCTGCTTGGATTCTGTGCTCATGGAGCCCCGGAGTTTTCTCAGCAGCCTCTGCAGCGAGTTCTGAGCCAACGTGGGGCTCTGCTGCCAGCCCAAATCTGCGCTTCCCCTGCCCAGCCTGAGTGCAGGTGGGGCATGTGCTGGGCATGGCCGGAGATTTGCATGGCCAAAATCCTCCAGCATTTACATCTGCCCATGGCTTTGGGTAGCACAAATCTACACTTCCGTTGAAACATTGCATTTATTGTAGATAGTTACACCCGCACTACTAATGTACAAATACACAAATATTAACTTAAGTTTAAAAATTAAATTTATTTTAAATTGCAACAGCTATGCTACCAATATAGAAACACAGAAATATCAATTTATGATTAAAATCTAATTTATTCTGAGAAATGTGCTATGTAAATATATACAGATATCAACTTCAGTGAAAAAAAAATTATTGCAACCCTCTGCAGCAACTCACTGTACACAAATATTGAAGTTACTGAATTGAAGATTAACAATTAAATTTATTACATATTAGTACAGCCATACAGCCCATATACAAATACAGAAACATCAATGTCCCTCTCTAAAGAATCTCAGATCCAGAACTAAAGAAATAGAATTTTAGAACTATACAACTCCATACATAATAAATAGAAGTAAATACCTATATAGGCATAACAATATAGAGATGTAAACATGCATTACATATTTCATGACATATAACATGACAATATAATACAAACATAACAGACCTGTCTATAAATACACAAATATCAATGGACCAATAAAACAATCCAGACATCCCCAGCAATAGAAATGCACAGCTACAGAGCTGTACAAATATGTAAACAGATGAATATACACGCATCAATATAACAATATACACACATAATATCCCTATACAAATATCAGTCAGTGTATGTAAATATCCCTATACTTGTAACTATCCAAATCTAGCTACACATCCATAAACAGCGCTAGATCAGGAGGGATTGCAGCCGCCGATGTTCCCAGGCTCTCGCTCGGCTCCTCCTCCCGTGCAGAGCAGCTCTCCTGGGCAGGGACAGCAGATGGGACATCTGGCAAGCACAGGGAACACTGAGTGAGCGTGGGGACGTTTCCCTTGGCAGCAGCTGCGCTTCCATCAGGGCAGAGGAAATGCCAGAGACTCCCCAGGAGGGTCAGAAGGAAAAGCAGCCGAGCGGGCCAGGCTGTGGGGAGCTGTTCACTTCTTTCTGGCATCCCAGTTGCTCTGAGGGAACTCCCTCGTGTCAGGTACCTCTGCACTTACCAAAACTGTGGCCCCCAAATCAATCAGCATTTATGTCTCCAGCTGCTTGCACCAATGACAGGGAATGTCCTCTAACAGTGCTGGGGCACAAAGTTACCTTGCACAGGTCATCTGACAGGGCCTTGTTCTTTCTCTGCTTCCTGTGTTTCTCCTTTCCTTCCACTTGGAATTTTTACAGCATTTCTTTTTCTTTCCCCTTGATCAGTGCTGAAATGCGTGTTTCTCTTCCAAGTTTCAGTTTGTTCAGTGATTCTGTCAAGCCTTTTCTTAGAAGCTTTTACCAGGGAATTGAGTGTTAATTTCAGCAATTTTGGTGATTTTCTGTGAGATTTATACAAGAGTCCTGTTCATTGGGCACTATTTAGGAAGGTACAAAAGAGAAAAAAGGATGTTCTGTATGTCAGTTCACTAGTGGAATATTCATGCATAGAGAGAGTGATTAGCTGAATTTTACATCTGCTCCTAACCTGAAAGTGTAACAGGTAATTTGGGGAGAAATTAAAGCAAAATTTCTCCTTCTACCAGCCTGTATTCAAATGTAAAGTAAATAGAGCGGTGTGCGAATGTCAGTGCTCAGCTCCTGAAGTGCCTTATTAAGGTGTTCTTAAAGTAAGGGAGATAAAATCTGGGTGGGCATTCCTAATTTCCAGACACTCATTGTCAATTTCATTGACTCTGAAAACAGCAGAGATGTGCACATCATACCTGATCAATCCATTTGGGGATGTTTTAGGTTCAGATTCTCTGAGGCTTTAGATTTTTAGGTCTCTAGACAATGCTTCAAGGAATCTAAATAGCTTTCAGAAATTAAACTTTTCTTCTTTTTTCCTCAGTCTTTGCACTCATGTTCACCAGAGACCTTCAGTGAATGGATTTCACTTTAATCCACCTCCAAGCTGAATCTCCCAGCTGTGTTCACACTGGTGGTTTGTGTGTCTCTTCTGCACAGTGCAATTTTAAAATTTTCGTTCCTTATTATCTCTGCCCTTGTTTTTCTGTTTTAGCTTGCAAATGCATGCAGATGTATCAGAAATGATACACCTAATTTCTGATGCATCAGTTCCTGTCTAGCAATTTCATTTTATCCTGTTCTGATGTCATGCTAGCCTTATATGTTTTATTCTAAGTGGACTCCTGTTTTCTTGCATGTGGAAGTTTTACAACGCAATGCTCTCATTCACCTGCTTTCATGAAACCCTTCATTAACATTAGCACAAGTAGCTGTGTGATTCCCTTCTGCTTTGTAGAAGATTTGGGAAACTCAAGTCCTGCTCGGCTACAGAAAAACATACATAGTGCTTGGTAATTCCTGTAAGAGCTTAAGGTAATGGTAAACAACTGCAGCTTATTCATTTCACAGAAATTGGGAGAAAAGACATTGCAAATATTGAGGAGTGTAGTGCAATAATGATGGGCATCCCTCAGTTATCCAGACAGACTGATGTCACTGGCAAAATTCCCTATTTTCCAAAGGCTTTCATTTGCTTTGGCTGTACTTCGTATGGCTGCAGGTCACATTTCCCTTGATTTAAGGAAGTATCTTGGCAGGTATTCTTGGTGATATATCTTGCTAATTCTGCCCTTGGAGGAATTACTTAGTTCTGCAGTGCTTATTACACACCCTGTTCTAAAAGACTTTTATGCTATTTTTCCTCTCTCTGTGTTTTCACACTTGTTCAACAAGGTTTTCTTTCTAAGAATATTAATCACAATATCCCAAAGGATTAAAAAATGCTTAGGTATTTTTTCCCTACGTATTTACTAAATGTAATGGATAGCCCTGTTCACTAAACCCCGATATAGAAAGCCATATGATTGTGAATAAGAAATACATGGTCAGCCTGGTCAGCCTTATGATTGTGATTAAGAGATGCATAGTCAAGCAATCATATGTGATTAAGAAATACATAACTGCATAACCTAAAAATAATATATATCAAGTTACTATTGTTTGCGAAATTCAACCATGTATTGCACAAATACTAACCATGCGAAAGGCGAAGGTTTTAGGAACTAAGAAGAGCTAGCCGAGAAACAGAAACCAGCCAAACACCACCCCATATAAGGAAGGCAAGAGCTCCGAGGTCAAGAGTACAAGCCTGAGGAAGACTTCAAGCCTTCATCCAACGACCACCAGAGGGTAGAAGACGACCCCCTAGCAACAACTGGAGCATGCGCCAAGGGAAGAACACGTCTACGGAAATGGACTAGTATAAAAAGGGGATTTGTGAGATACTGGGTGCGGCAGTTGGTGGAGTTGGACTCCCCACAACTCCCCTGTCGCCCAGCGCTGCTTTGTTTATTACCTATGCTTGCTGTAATTAATAAATTCCAATTGGGCAACTTAACTCATTGCGGAGTTCCATTTATAACAAATTGGTGCCGTGACTCGGATGGTCATAGGTGAGGGAGCGACGGTGTTTGGGAGGCGCCCCACCCCATTTTCGGGTGGCCCAACATCCGACCTTCCTACCATACGTCCACCGACGAACCTAAAACTTTAGGTAATAAGCAAAGGGAAACACCGGTGAACCCCTTAATCTTCTGTGCACAGGGTCCGGACGAAGACGCAGGACACGTAAGTTTGGGTCCCGGAGTGCAAAGGCACTCCGGAAGAAATGAGATCCGTCCGGTTGGGGTTGGAATCCTGGAGAAAGGGTCCCCGAGTGCAAAGGCACTCCGGAAGAAACGAGATCTGTCCGGTTAAAGGATGGACAAAAGAATGCTCCAGATGAGCCCGTGGAGGGCGAGGGATCCTGGAGTGCGAGCAAGTGAGGTGTGCATGAGAGGGGAACCAACAGTCGGATTCCCCAAGTGAGTGTGGACCCTCAGTAGTGCGGTTCCCATTAGTCCGCGAGGATGTGGGCCACGATCAAGGGGAAGCGAGTGGTGATTTGTGTGTGAGAGGCACTCCGAAAGGATGGGACAGGGGAAAAGCAAGCCCCCTATTTTCATTAGGTTTCTCCGGTGCCAAAAGATAGTTTGTTGGGGTTTATGTTAGAAAATTGGAGACATTTTCCGGGCACTAAGGAGAAGAATAAAGCTAAGACGATTCACTATTGTGTTGAAATTTGGGGAGAAAAGAAAAGAAATTTTTAAAAGTGTATATTGGCCCATCAGTAAAAATCCCTTCAGTCAAGAAGAAAGTGATTAGCAATATGGGTCAAGCAACCAGATACATTGGTGTTTAAATTGGCGGAACGAAAGAAACAGGAGATGAAGAAGAGGGACTCTCCTGAGGAGGACCCCCTAATACCTCTACCCTCACCTCAGGCTCCCCCTCTCCCACTAGACCCAGACTTACTGCTTAGGCAGGCACTGCTGCGGATGCATTCTATAGCATAGGCATGGGAAGGATTCTATATTAGACGAAAGTTGAAGAAAGTAGATGAAGGTTGGAAAAGGGTAGATAATTGGCAAGATGGAGGATAAATTGCTGTGGGAGGTACAAACAAGGAGTTAGAGTTTGAAAAGCGAAGACAGGGGAATAGTCAGGACACTGGGATGAAAGGGAATGGTCAGGACACTGAGACGAAGGAGCCTAAAGCCTGCTTTTACTGCGGAAGGAAGGGACATTTCACACGAGTGTGTAGGGTCAGGATCCAGGATGAGAAAACTTCTCAGGAGAATCAGAGAGGGCAGGAGCTAACGAAGAGGACCGAATTACACCCAGAAGAGGCCTTGATGATAAAGCTAAGAGTAGGTCCTCAGAGCGAAAAACTTGCATTTTTGGTAAATACAGGAGTTTCTCAGTCGTCATTGGCAAAATGACCCCAGGGATGTGAGATAAGTAGTGAGCGAGTTTCAATAATCGGAATTACGGGAGAGGCTTTCCCTGTTCCTGTAATAAAAGGAGTGCAAATTGAAACAGATAACAAATTTGAAGTAAATGATTTGTTGTTAATGCCAGAGGCCGGGAATAATATGTTAGGCAAAGATCTAATAATAGCCTTAAAATTACAGATAACACCCTGTGAAGGAAAACTTAAAATTCATTCTTTAACTGAAGAAGATAATCTAGAAATTAATGACACAGGTGGGCATTCAGGTGAAGTGGGAAAAGTTTAGGATAGAGGAGTCTGGTCCCCTTAATCCCTCCTGGTCAGCACAAGCCTGTGAATTTTATATATTACTCTGTGCATTATTAATACTAAAAAGGCAAGAAGGGACTACTTATACAGACTCCAAATATGCTTTTAGTGTAGTACATACTTTTAGAAAAACTTGGAAGGGGACTTATAAACATTCAAAAGAAAGGATTAATACACGGGAGATTGATAATTCAGATACTTGAAGCTTTAAAAGGCTCAAAGAAAATAGCAGTAGTTCATGTAAAAGAACACCAGAGAGGGAGGGATATTAAAGTTAGAGAAATAATTTGGCTGATAAAGAAGCAAAAAGAGCAACCTTAATTGGCAGCTATAAGGAAATTAAGAGCAACATTTAAGGAGGAAAAGTGGGTTTTTCCTGATGGCAGGATTATGATGCCAAAAACCAGTGGCACATTAGATTTTAGATAACTTGTATAGACAGACACACTGGGAAACAAGGGCTTTTTGTGATCACTTTATAAATTTTATTGGAATATAGGGATATTTGGAATTAGAAAATAAATTACCCAGGGGTGTCTTACCTGTTAAAAGGTAAATAAGAAGGTGCTAAGAAGCCCTCCCTTTGGAGAATGCAAAACAGCCTACCAGCTATTTGAAAAGATCCAGGGTGATTTTATAGAATTGTTTAAAGTGGGTCGGTAGAAATATTTGTTAGTTATAATAGATCAATTAATATTTGTTATTTATAATAGATCAATTAACTCAGTGAGTTAAAAGCATTTCCAGCAGCTTGAGCTACAGTTCAAACAGTAGCTAAAATATTATTGAAACATGATTTATATTAACCCTGATTTATTAAGAAGGAACTAAGCATCCTGGAGTGGCTGTGGACCGCAATTCCCCTGAGCTCGGAGGCAGAAAAAAATGCTGGTGGAAAAAGAATAAAGGACTTTCTAAATCGGTGGGAACAGCCTAAAAAGATCAAAGATCTCCTCCAGGGTCACCCACCAGCAACTGATTACAAAACTGCAATTCCAAAAACAGAAATTGATAACACCTGTTGTTAAAAGAGCTCAGAAACAAGTAAAATGTTAGGAGTGAGGTAAACACGGTTTAGGGTGTCATCCATGGATATGTATTGTTTATACACTTTGCTTTAACTCATGGTGGAGAGTAATTAAGGGACAAGAAAAGGAGAGACAATTAATTTGTTTGCCTTGCTATGATTATGTATTTAGCCAGCTAATTATAGAACATATTGCTAGTGATTTTTTGGGATACTTTTGAGATTGGGAGACAGGACCCTTCCGGCAGCAATTGGATTAATAGGGAACTTAGAGCAATCGGTTCCTGCTCTATTGGCTATAGCACAAATAAAAGAAGGAGCAACTCATAATAATAACATTGATGAAATTCAGGAGAGCCCTATGGGAAAAGGGAATGATTGCTCAAAGACCTCCTTTGGATCTTGCATTACATCAGGTAGAACGTGGAGATTGGGTCCTGGTCCGCAGCTGGAAGGAGAGCCCCCTCACACCAAAGTGGGAGGACCCTACCAAGCCTTACTAACAGCAGACACTGCAATTAGAACCACAGAAAAAGGCTGGATCCATGCAAGCCAAATAAAAGGACCAATAGAACCACCCTGACCAGTGGGCCAAAATACAAAGAACTCTGAGTGGGAAGTGAGTGAAATACCAGGAGACCTCAAGGGCTAACATGGATAGCACAGAGGAACCTAAAAAAAAAAAAAAAAAAAAAAAAAAAAAAAAAAAAAAAGCTGTCTATAAGGTTAAAGAGGAGCTGTTGAAGATAACTGAAGTGAAACTGGTAAATGGAAAACATAAGAATGGAGACTCTGATATAAATTCCCCTTTAAGCAATACAGATTGTACAGAAGTCAAGAAAGACGATCCCTGTGATGAGAAGGAGGAATACCTGTAACAAATTCAGCAGTAATAAGTGACCTTGGGTGTATGTATGAATGTTGGGATTGGGTATATCGGACTTTTCTGTTGGTAGATAGGAAGTCAGGAGAAATAATCGAAGAAGGGGAAGGATTACTGAACTCAAAATAAGGGTTATATGTAATGCTCAAGGGTGTTGGAGAAATTGTAATCCATTTGTCTGTATTATTTGTATAATATGTAATGAAAGGTGGTGGACCCATTGTCGCAGCGGCTATCCCCCTAGGGGAGCATGTTATAACTGTTATTACACACAGCAAAAATTAACTGAACAGACATTGGCACTTCGAATAATATCTGGGACCCTTAAAGTAGGCTCCAAGAATTGGAGGAGCATTTATGCTAAAGGAATAAACCCCCAGTATTATTGTTACCACTCAAACAAACCAACACCATTCGTAACGAGAATTGTTGCAGGGGTTTGCCGGAGGTGGATCCCTGATCTGAGCTGTCTAGCTCCTCAGGGGAAAGACACGAAGTGGTCTAGATACCTCCAACGAACTAGGAGAAAGGGGCACAAACCTCCTCCTGAAGACTACCCTTGCTGCCGAGAAGATAGATCACCCCATAGCTCACAGCAGCCGAGTTGATGGGCGAGGCAGAGGGGTTGATAACTGTGGGGGAGAGGGCCCTAGAATAAGACCTGAACAAACTCGGGACCACTCTAAGCAAAAGCAACAATATCGGAAACAACAAAATTTGGAACAGGGAAATTATGGCAGCCGCTATGACAATTGGAAAAACTACCTTGGAATTTTTAGAATACTTTTAATAATGTTAACAATCGGGAATTGTAACTCTCAAACACACGAGCCTTTTTAATGGTCATTAATTAGGTGGGAAGATCAGGTTGTGATCAGTAACACTAACGGGACCCCCTTCATTTAGAGTAGACATAACGCAGTTAATCAACATGTGCCCAGCCTCTAACCCTGGAAAAGCCTATTGCAATTACCCAGGGTATAATTATTGCGGATATTGGGGCTGTGAAACAATAGCTCAGGGATTCACCCCATGGGGAGGACCTGACAGGTTTTTACAGGTTGGGAGAGGCCCTTCGGGTTGTACCCCTCCACGACATGCACATGACGGATCAATTTTGTGGGGGGGGGAATATACAGGATCGTGCAAGTTTATATATATAAATGTTACTCAGCCAGATGACCCAGGCTGGCTAATAGGAAAAACCTGGGGAATCCAACTATGGCAACCAGGGAGAGATCAAGGAGGGATGATACTCATTAAAAAGGAAATTGTTCCCCATGACCCCGAACCTGTTGGACCCAACCATGTGATAGTAAACCCAGATAATAGCTTAAGAGGACCCAACCATGTGATGCGTAATAGCTTAGGAGGGGTGAAGAATGAAATAGAGAATAACAAGACAAGGTAGAACAGGTAGAAGCGACTTCAGCTGACGAGGGAAGTGACATACTTTGGAAGATCTTACAAACCACTTTTGAGGTACTGAACAGTACCCATCCCAACTTAACAAAGGAATATTGGTTATGCTACAGTGCCAAGCCTCCTTTCTAAGAAGCCATAGGGAACACTGCGAGGCCCAAAAGAATAAATGGGACTAATCCTGCGCAATGTTTGTGGAAAAAAAAGGGCAGGATAGAACTCCGGGAATTACCCTATCACAAGTAACCGGGAAAGGGAGATGTATTGGAACTGTTCCAGGGAATAAGAAACATTTGTGTCAAATAACTAAATCGGTGCAGGATACCTCAAGACCAGCTGAGTGGTTAATTCCGGCAGCTAATACCAAATGGGTATGTAATACCCTGGGTGTGACCCCCTGTATCTCTATAACAGCCTTTAATGAAAGCCATGAAATTTGCATACAGGTAGTAATAGTCCCCCGGATTATCTATCATCCCAGGGAATACGTGTACTCCCAAAGCCATATTTCGAAACATCATTTGCAAAAAACGAGAACCCTTTACAGCCCTCACGGCTGCGGCATTATTAACCATTGGGGGAGCTGGGATAGGAACAGGCACTGCAGCCCTTGCATATCAACAACAGGGGTTTAAGGCTTTAAGAGCCACTGTGGATGAGGATCTTAAGAAAACTGACAAATCTATCAATGAATTGATAAACTCGCTCCGGTCACTTTCGGAAGTGGTTTTACAAAATCGAAGGGGATTAGATTTACTGTTTTGACAACAAGGTGGCCTTTGCGTAGCCCTTCAGGAGGAATGCTGCACATATGCTGATACTACAGAGATAGCAGTAGACACCATGGCCAAATTACGTAAACAAATAGAGAAGAGGGAGGAAGAGAGAAAATCCCAACAAAACTGGTACGAATCTTTATTCAACTATTCTCCATGGCTTGCTGCCTTGTTGTCCACCATTGCCGGACCGGTGATCTTGCTGGTGTTAGGGTTGACCTTTGGGCCATGAATATTCAATAAAATAGTTAGCTTAGTGAACTCCCAATCTGAAGCAGCCCATTTGATGATGATGAAAACAGAGTATGAATCTCTAGGCGCCGTAGAAGGAGAGGACTATTTGGACTTAAGTAGGAAAGAACTTCAAAGGTTTAGTGAACAAAATGATAAATAGAAAAGGGGGGATTGTAACGGATAGCCCTGTTCACTAAACCTCGATATAGACAACCGTATGATTGTGATTAAGAAATACATCAACCATATGATTAAGAAATACCACATAACCTAAAAATAATATATCAGTTACTATTGCTTGCTATAATTCAACCATGTATTGCGCAAATACTAACCACGCAAAAGGCTAAAGTTTAGGAATTAAGAAGAGCTAGCCGAGAAACAGAAACCAGCCAAACACCACCCCATATAAGGAAGGCAAGAGCTCCAAGGTCAAGAGTACAGGCCTGAGGAAGACTTCAAGCCTTCATCCAGCGACCACCAGGGGGTAGAAGACGACCCCCTAGCAACAACTGGAGCATGCGCCAAGGGAAGAACACGTCTACGGAAATGGACTAGTATAAAAAGGGGACTTGTGAGATACTGGGTGTGGCAGTTGGTGGAGTTGGACTCCCCTGTCGCCCAGCGCTGCTTTGCTTATTACCTATGCTTGCTGTAATTAATAAATTCCAATTGGGCAACTTAACTCATTGCGGAGTTCCATTTATAACATCAGGTGTTACCCCCACTGCTCCTGTTAGCGTTCAGAAGCACATAATCACGAGAATGATTCTATGCAGGTGCTTTTATTGAAGAGCTCTGGGTGTCAGGGGTACAAACCCAAATCTGTCTTTGACATGGGTTCGGGATGAACATGGTTTTATATTCTATCATTATATAACTTTCATGTTAATTATTAAACATATATTGTTCTATTGTATACATAGATTTCATCCAAGCATGGACTCCTTGTGGTCTCTCTCAAAATTCTAACATAGTTTCTCATTATTCTTCTTATGATTATACAATAATTATCTTTAATTACTAAACAATCATAACATTGAAAAATTATATCATTTATTATATACAGCTTAAGTAAATGCAGTTTCACATGATGTGGCAAACACAAAGCCTAACATTTTCAGAGTCTGTTTTTAACATTTTTCCAGGGCCCCATTAAGTCTAGCTTCTTTCTAATTCCCCGAATTTTATGATTTTAAAAACTTTTACTATCACTCCCACTCTCATCTAAGATGGCGAACCACCCGACACCATAAAGAAGAGGATATGTCACCCAATAACCAAATATGAAAATCCCATAAGACCAGGAAGAAAAGAATGACCAAACAAAAACCCCTAAAACAACAAGCCACCATGCAAATGAAGAATTAAAATAACATCTCTAACCAGAGAAAATATCAGACAACATCAGGGCCATGGTCAGAGCTTTTTGCCTTCATCACCCTAACCAGAGAGGCCAAGAGCAGTACAGGGACCATAGACATGAAACCAACAATGTCTACTCAGAGACTCTTGAAAGGAGACAAAACCCAGCCCTGCCAGGCCTTGCTCAGCACTGCAGTTCCCTGCTCAGAGCCTTGGGCTCCCTGCAATCCTGGCCTCAAGGATCTGCTCTCACCAGGCCCTGGGCAGCCTTTGGCACTCCCTGCCCTCAGTGGGGCCCAGCCATGCTCCAAGGCACTTGGAGTTTTGCTGCTGACTCATTGAGCAGCTTCTTCATCTTTCTCTGCATGCCTGAGGCTCCTGGACCCAGCCCCAAATCCAGCATGGGGCTGATTAAAATACAGAAAGCCCTCAGGAGCTCTTTGTCTCCCTCCCATTGTCTTTGAGTCTCCAGGGCTTGTGCAGGGATTGGAGTCAGTTTGGAGTTCTCTTCAGGAGGGAGATTCCAAAATGCACATCAGGATTTTTGGGTTTTAATCAATGGTGCATTTTTTTTTTTTTTTCATTTCACAGAAGAGGGGATGGAAGCATTTCCCAGGTGATCTTGATGCTGAATGTCTCCTTAGGAGGCCTGGGCATGGAGCAGAATGAGCCCCTTGCAGGCTGAGCCTGTTTGGCCAAGCTGCTCCTCACCCCCAGCCTCACCATGTCTGACATCACCCACCTGGGAGTGAAATCAAAAAATATCAAAAGATCTCCATGAAGTTTATTATTTTGGTTTTTTCTGTGACACAATATTTGATGTTAATATTTCATTATTTATGTTTATAACAACATAAATAGTTTTATAAACTAGGTTTTATATTTATATAAAAACCAATACAGTTTTAGCAGCCAAGAAAATTAATGCTCAATATTTCTAAGTAACACAATTCCCTTCATTAATTAATTAAGCTCTATTAGTTATTTATTTATCCCCCTTTCTTATAATTAGTTTTATATGTACTCTTTGTGTCATCTTTTTTATTATCTTTTTACAATACAGTGCCAAGGGGTGGTACGTTGGGGTCCTTGCAGACATTTCTGGGGCACATTTGGGGCAGTTTTGGGTCTGGGGAGGGAATTCAGAAAGAACTTGAGGGTCTGGAGGACACTTGGGGGAGACGGGTGGGCACGTGGAGGAGCATTCAGGGATCCTGAGGAAGAGTTCGGGGTCCAAGGCAGCACTTGGGGGTCCAGGGGGGCCCTTGGAGGTCAGGGAGGGGAATTTGGGGCCCTTCGGGGTCCGAGCAGGCCCTTGGGGGGCTCGAACGGGACTCTCTGGGGCGCGGGGGGTGATGGAAGTTGTAGGCGCAGGGATCATACGGTTTAACGGAGCCGCGGAGCATCACGGGAGTTCTGGGCACAGCTGCAATGACTCTCGGTGGGGCACGGAGCATGATGGGAGCTGTAGTCCCAGAAGCGGTTGGAACGCAGCGTTTGGGGGTCCGGGAAGGCTCTTGGGAAACACTTTTGCGTCCAAGCCGCGACTTGAGGTCCTCGGGGGAACTTAAAAGGTTCGGGAGCGCTTGCGGGGAGCTCCGAGAGCCTTAACGGGGCTCTTTAGGACGCGGGGCACGGCAGGAATTTTGGGCGTGGGACTGTGTTCTGAGGGGCTCTGGGGCCACGGGGGATGAGAGGAGATGAATTTCCAGAAGTGGCTGTACCGGGCATCTGTGGGGTTGGGAGCACTCAGGGGTTCCGGGGACGCTTTGGGGGGTCCCGAATGGGCACTGAGGGGGCACTGAGGGATCCTGGAGGGTATGGGGGAGACTTACGGGACAGATGGGGGCAGATCCCGGGGTTCTGTTGAGCGCGGGGCATGACGGGCGTTGTACTCCCGGCTCCAGTAGGGGTACATAGGGCCGCGGGGCATGACGAGAGCTGTAGGCAAAAGAAATATGGCGTCCATGTAGGCACCGCCCCTAGTCCTGGATCCCAGGCGCTGATTGGCTACAACTTGTGATGGGCGAGAGCATTGGCAATTGGGATGCGGAGGAGGCGGGAACAGCCGAATAACCCTCCTCCAGTCCCTCCCGGTACAGACCAGTCTGTCTTAATACACCTGAGTTCATTCCCAGTTATTCCCAGTTCCTCCCAATGTCATCCACAGGATGCCCCAGTGTGCCCCGTTTTCTCCACAACGTCCCCAGTGTCCTCAGTGAGTCCCAGTCACCCCAAGTGTCACTCCCAGTATGTCCCAGTGTCTCCCACAGCGTTCCCAGTGTTCCCCAGTATGTCCCAGTCCTCCCCAGTGTCACTCCCAGTATGTCCCAGTGTCTCCCACAGCGTTCCCACTGTCCTCAGTATGTCCCAGTCCTCCCCAGTGTTTCCAAGGACAGTTTCATTTCTCACGGTGGCCGTGGCAGCCAAACCCAGCAGTGGGGTCAGTGCAGTGCCCATGGCCACAGCCCCTTGCAGTGCCCAGTGCAGCTTGGGCTGATGATCCACCCTCACAGCTGGCCCAGGGCAGCTCTGCAGTGCCTTTGGTGGCACCTGGGGCTGGCACACACCTGAGCACTGTGTCTGTTTGCAGTGGGGAAACTCAGGAGTTTCAGATTGCTGCAAAAACTACAAAAAGTGAAAACCCCTCTTAGGCTGAGTGCAGTCAGCTCTGCAAGCACAGTAGGGCCCAGGGCAGTGAGGACAGACAGGATGGGGCTGGGCAATGTGGAGCAAGGTTGTCCACACTGGGTCAGAGCTCAAGGCGCAGCTTCTGTGAGTAGGCCAGAGCTGCTGAGGAGAGACCCTGGGTCAATATCAATCCCAGAATGCTGCAATCACCTCTGATGTAAAAAGAAATAAAATAAAATACTTTATTTTTAATAGGAATGTGTATTTCTTGAAATATTTCTCTATAACTGGACTAGGAAAAGTTTAATGATTCACACAGGGCATTGATATTTTTTACCTCAGACTCAGTCCCTGAGAGAGTGTCTTCAAAAAACTTCTCAAGAACTCAAAACTAAATTGAAACTCTGAAATTTCTTGAAGTTTTAATGGGTCCCACTGAGGGAGATGACTGAGAAAAGGGTCCCCAGGTTCCAGTTAGAGCAGAGCACTGGAGGCAGTGATGACAGCTGGGGACAAACAGGCAAAGGTGTCTCTGGGGCTGAGCACACCTGGATGTGTTTGTGGAATGCAAAGGGCCAAGGCCTGAGCCCCAGCCCCTGGCCAGGCTGATCCTGTCCCTCCCTCCTTGCTCAGGGCTCTTCCCGGGATGGGCACTGGCATGTGGGGATGTGCAATGCCAAGGGCAGGAGCATGGGGCGGCCCCTGCCAGGCTGCTGAGCAGGGACAAGGAGGCAATGAGGTCCCAGGCCTGCAAGGGTCACTTGTCCCCTGCTCCTGCCTCAGGCCCAGGCCCAGCAGCCATGGCCAAAGCACTGCCCAATTTGGCTCTGGCGGGGCTGTCTTGCAGCTGCTGTCCATCCCTGTGCCCTGTGCAGCCCAGGCTGTCCCACGGTGTCCCTGCCCTGCGCCTCTGTCCCTGCAGGCTCTGGGAACAGGTTCCCCTGTACCTTCTGGAGACATACCTGCACATATTGGATTGTTGTCCACATGGTTGGCTACAGAACACTAAAACATAAATTCTCATCCCTTTTTTCTGAAAATATTGGATCATAAGTCTCTATACTATCCATTGGTGCTTTTCATTATAATGAAAGTGACCTTTCTGAATAGAAAGTTGTCCTTCTTTGTCTGTAATATCTAATACAAAGGTAAAAATAATTAGGAATCATTTTAGGCATAGGGATTCATCGCCATAGCACTCCTGGAAGGGGCCAAGTTAGAATCCATGCATTTTTCAATACAACTATTGTTCTGGAAGCTTGAAACATAACTGAAGAGAACATTTGGGAAGTGACTTTGTCCTGCATTCTTATGGTGCTTCTTTTTTAAGAAATTCATGTGTGAAATTATAACTAACCTGAGGTCACTTGTATCTTTAGAGGAAGAAAGGGGTGACTAAGGGTAACTAAGGCCTATTCTTAGACTAAGACATTCTTTAAATCTTTAGATTACTGAGCCCCAAAGGATTATCATGGTATACCATGATAAAGGGTACCTTTATCAACACTATATGGACCACCCTGTAGCTGGCCTTTGGACACTCAACTTTTCAGCTACCTCATACAGACATGTTCATACACACAGACAAGTGTGCAAAAAGGTTTCTCATCTGACTCCACCAGATCCCACTGGCTCTGCAGAGCAGTCAAAAAATACACATTGAGTCTAATGAGGAAACAGGGTACTGTGGAACAGGACAGGGACCAGGTGCAAGGTAGGGCCTTACAAGCACACTGATCAGCATTTGTCAGCATCTGTCAGCATGACTGACACCACTTATTATTCCTTTATTTTCCCATGTCTATTTCTCTCCAAACCACCTTGATCCCTCCATTTTCCTCCTTTGGTTCTTCCCCTAATATTCCATATTAAGCCTAGTGAAATTCAAAAATGCTGCTTCCTTGCACCCCAATATTAACCCTGTAACACTAGGCAGTAATACCAGCCATTCTGCAAAGCCATCAGGAGAGCCACTCTGCTGACTCATGGTGATAAGTTTTCTTCCCAGATCATGAGGCTGAGGCTGTCCTGCAACATCTGGGAATGTTTTTATTTATGTATTTATAAATATATTTTATTTAATGATTTTATTAATTTATTTATTTAGCATATTTAACCATGGTCCCTATGTTCCATATGGTTGTCATGGTTTGACACTGGCGCAATGCCAGTGCCCCCATGAGAATACACTCTCCCTGGTGTCTGCTGTGAGATGTGACCAGAAATAAGCAAAGCAGGCCCCCACTTAGAAATAAAGAAAAAGAAAACTTTATTAACTAAACTACAACTACATGTAAAAAGAAACACACAGGAAAAATGAATACCTTCCAAAAACTTTTCCTCCTCCCCCCCCCAAATTTCCAATACATCCATCCCTCAGATCACCAAATATCAGTCCATCACCACCCTTTAGATAATCAATTCTCAATTCATCAAGAGGAGAGGAGTGCTTCTTGTACCATAAGCTTCCTCAGGAAACACCATCGAAACCTCGTGTGTTTCCATGTCACTTGTGGCGCAACCCGGAGAACATCTGCCGTCGTAACATCTTCCTTCCATGTCCGGTGCTCTCACCACTGAACATGGACCAGAGCTGCTTCTAGGGTTTTCCTTTTAAGGATGCTTTGTCCCATTCCAAAAAGAGCACAGTCTCTCCTTTGGGACACCTGTCCCCCGCAAATTTCACCCCCTGGGGCCGAGAGGTCTCAACACTGAACCCTCTTGACTCTGAGCCATTACCTGCCCCTGGATGCAATCTATGTGTCACAGGAAACATGGTTCTGTCCAGGGCTATACAAGAAAAATCCAGCTAAGGCCACTCCATCATCTCTTCCCACCTAAGATTCTTCTCCACTCTTCCAACATCTTTCACTTAGAGGAACTTTCATCACACTTGCCCATTTCTTCCTCTGTTTCATCTCCATCTCTCTTCTAGGAAAGTTAATGTTCTGCAAAGTTTTCATTGTCCAAAAAGGGGTTAAAATCTCTAGCTCTGCCAGCCCAGAACTCCCACAGCAGCCAGACACCTTCTCGCACGACGACCCCCACCACTTCTTCTCCTTCTCGGCTGTGCTGCTGGCACATGTTATCAAGTTTCAAGGTAGCACAGTCACAGGCACACGCTGGCTCTCTCTCTAGTGGAGGGTGGGCTGCCCGATTCCTCCCAGTTTTGTTGGAAAAGAAATGAAATTTAGCAAAATATTTAATTATAGTGAGTTGTGTGTGAACTGGTTTGTTAAAAAGCAGTTTTGTAGCCGTTGAAAAGTGTGTTGAGTTTTGTGTGTAACCTAGCAGGTAGTCTTAGGGATTTAATAAATAATTAAACTAGTGCAGGAAAGTAAGAATGCTAACCTGTCTAGAGGCAGCATACAATGCTCTTAGAATAAGATAAGCAGAGGATTAATGATCTTGTTTGTGAACCAAGGAATGTATCACAAGGGGTCTGTGACCAGGCAAGGGGAACGGGGAACTGTTCCTTGGAGGCTAGGCAAGGGGAACGGGGAAACTGTTCCTTGGAGACTTTGTTGTGAATCGCATGTATAAGAGGGAAGCACCCATACGTGAATTCGGGGGCTCGGACTTTAGGGACGTGAGTCCCCCAGTTCCCCGGGCCCTTAATAAAGCACCCACAAAACTTATCCGAGTTTTGTGTCATTTATCAATCGGGCAACAGTTTTCTGGCGACCGCGGCAGGACTCCGAGGGCTGCTGGGGCGGTTCGCGTCCCGATCCACTCCAAGCCGGCACCGAGCACTTCTCGGGGAGTCATCGGTCGTGCCCGACCCCCCGCGCCTGTCGGACAAACTGCATTAAGGTAAGCCCGAAGGTGCTTTATATTGGAAAAAGGTGATAATTGGATTTAGATTTGGTAGTTGGTAAAAAAGCCTAGGCTCCGGCCATAAGACGTCTAAGGACGCAGGACCGGAACTCGCCTCCTGTTTTGTTTTAGGGAAGGACGGCGAGAAGGTATATTGGTTTAAGGTATATTGGTTTATTGGGATTAATAGTGGAATTAAAGGTTGTAATATGATGTCTTTTAAAACTTTTAAAACCTTAGTGCAAGCCAATGGTAAAATACCTGGAAATACACCATTAGGTTGTATATTGAAACGGTGGAAAAGTGAAGGGTATTACCAAGAATTGGATAAAAGTAAAATGATAGATTATTGTAATCATTGGTGGCCTGAATATGAGATTGGGGAAGCGGGATGGCCGGTGAATGGTACACTGGAATTGGGGATAATGGAATCTTTGATGCAATTTTTAAGGAGGAATGAGAAATGGGATGAAATACCATATTTGGATTTGTTTTTCGTTTTATATCGGAAAGAGGAATGGCAAAAGGAATGTGGTATTTTGGTTTTAGAAGTGAATGATGAAAGGGAGTGTGTGGGATGTAAAGAAAGAAATGAGTGTAATTTGTATCCTTCAGTCAAGGAAGATTTGTCTTATTGTATAGCACCTCCGAGGGTTCCGGTTGCTCCTAATGTGCCCCCTGCTCCCCCTGCAGATATAGCTATAAAAATGGGATCTAGTGAGAGTGATAGTGATGGTGGTGATGGTGAAAAGAAGGTATACAACAACAGGGAAAAAGAAACTGCAAAAAGACAACAAGCTAGTATTCTGGCTGTAATGCAACAGGCAGGGGCAGGAGGAAGACCCATTAGGGGTCGAGGTCGGGGAGGAGCTAATCACGGACAGAGGGGGTTGCCAAGAGGTCGGGGAGGATTTGGGTTTGCACCTAACATGGGGAGGTTGGATCCAAACCAGTGTGCGCTTTGCCGACAATTGGGACACTGGAAAAATGAATGCCCGGTTAGAGGAGGTATGGGCATGGGAAACATGGGATTAAGGACAGGTCCAATGGGGAATGCCCCTGTGGGAGGATTCACAGGAGGACCAGCAGAAGTCGCTCAAGCACTAGTTTTGGGAAACTATCAGAATCAAAGCTGACTAGAAAAGGATTTAAGGGTAGTTTTAGAAATAGATGGAAAGGATCAAGAATTTATGGTAGACACTGGAGCTACTTATTCTGTACTCAATAGACGATTGGGACCTTTGAGTGACACAACGGTACAGGTGGTGGGGGCAACAGGGAAACTAGAGGAACAACCATTTTTACAACCTTTAAATCTTAGGTTTGAGGGGAAGGAATTAGATCACCAATTTTTGTATATGCCAAACTGCCCCACACCCCTTCTTGGCAGAGATCTGTTGTCCCGACTTAATGTGAAAATAATATTTGAAGGGGGAAGGGTGAAATTGGAAATACCTGAGGAACAAATAGCAGGCATTTTTGTAATCAAGGAAGTGGATGCCTCTCCTATTCCAGAAGAAATTGAGCAGGCTGTAGTACCCTGGGTATGGGAGTCAGGGGTCCCCGGAAAATCTAAAGCTGCGCAGCCAGTAAAGGTGGAACTAAAGGAAGGGGCCCGACCAGTGAGGATAAAGCAATACCCCTTGAAACTTGAGGCAAGGAGGGGAGTAGCCCCGTTAATTAAACAATTTTTGGCTCAAGGAATATTACAGGAATGTGAATCGGAGTATAATACTCCAATTTTTCCAGTAAAGAAACCTAATGGTAAGTACCGTTTGGTACAGGACTTAAGGGCTATTAATGAAATAGTGAAAGACATACATCCAGTTGTTGCTAATCCTTATACTTTGTTAACATCTGTATCAGAGGAGTTTAAATGGTTCTCAGTGATTGACCTTAAAGATGCCTTCTTCTGCATCCCACTGGCAATAGAGAGTAGGAAATATTTTGCCTTCGAGTGGGAGAGTCCTGATTTTGGGAGAAAGAAGCAGCTTATGTGGACGAGACTCCCACAGGGATTTAAATGCTCCCCTACTATTTTTGGAAACTAACTGGCCAAGGAGCTGGAGGAATGGAAGATAACCCAGGTAACAATATCCCCATCCTTGTATATAGTCCTGCAGTACGTGGACGACATTTTTCTGGCTACTAAGGAAAGGGAAATGTGCGTGGAATTAACAATTAAATTACTCAACATGCTTGGCCAAGCAGGGTATCGAGTTTCTAAGGAAAAAGCTCAATTGGTCAAAAATAGCGTTATTTACCTCGGTTGTGAGATCACACAAGGGCAGAGACGTTTGGGAGTAAACCGAATAGAGGCAATATGTGCTATTCCTTTGCCTCGTAACCATCTGGAATTGAGATCTTTTCTAGGAATGGTGGGATGGTGTCGACTGTGGATCATGAATTTCGGTCTCCTAGCCAAGCCACTATATGAGGCCTTGAAGCAGCATCGGTTGGAGTGGACGACACAGCAAAAGAAGGCCTTCCAGGAATTGAAGCAGGCACTAAAAGAGGCCCCAGCCCTAGGACTCCCTGACGTGACCAAGGAATTCCAGTTGTACATGAATGAGAGGCAAAAACTGGCATTGGGGGTCCTCACCCAGAAGGTGGGATCCTGGAAGAGGCCAGTGGGATACTTCTCTAAACAACTGGATTCGGTAAGTTCCGGGTGGCCCTCGTGTTTACGAGCCGTGGCGGCAACAATAATTCTTATTCAAGAGGCCCGGAAATTGACTTTGGGGGCAAAAATGAAGGTGTTTGTTCCCCATATGGTCATGGCCGTTTTGGAGCAAAAGGGGGGTCACTGGCTATCATCCAGTCGAATGTTGCAATACCAGGCCATCCTGAGAGAACAGGATGATATTGAAATAAGGACTACTAATCATGTTAATCCAGCAGAGTTTTTACGCAGTGACCAGGAAGCTGGGGGACTGGTGCATGATTGCGTAGAGGTAATTGAACAAGTATATGCCAGCAGACCCGACCTAAAGGATGAACCATTGGAAGAACCTGAATGGGAACTATACACTGATGGATCCAGTTTTGTCGAGAATGGGACTCGCTATGCCGGGTATGCAGTGGTAACATTGGATCGGGTAATAGAGGCAAAGGCTTTGTTACCTGGAACTTCGGCCCAGAAGGCAGAGGTGATTGGACTCACCAGAGCCCTGTATTTGAGCAAGGACAAAAGGGTTAATATCTGGACAGATTCTAAATATGCCTTTGGTGTGGTTCATGTACATGGGGCGTTATGGAAGGAAAGGGGGCTTTTGAATTCACAAGGAACCAACATCAAGCACCGGGAAGAAGTGCTACAGCTACTGGATGCGGTACACAGTCCCAAAGCAGTTGCAGTAATGCATGGGACATCAGACTGCGGAAGGAGACGTTTACAGAGGAAATCGATTTGCTGATGTTACAGCTCGGCAAGTGGCACGGGAAGTATGGACTCAAATGGCATTGGTACCGGTAAGAACAAATCCGGCTACCCCATACCTGAATCAAGAGCCCAAATATTCAATAGAAGATGGAAAACTAATAAACTTGCTAGGGGCACAGAAGAATCAACTTGGGTGGTACGTTACACCAATGGGACAAATAGTGGTAGCTACCCGCATAATGAAATTTATTTTGGAATCAGAACATAATAAATGTCATTGGGGGGCAGAAGTATTGGTAAAATTTTTGAAGAATGAGATAATCTCTAATCAGATGTTAACAATGGCAAAAAGAGTTAATGCAATGTGCTCAGTATGTTTGAAAAATAATCCAGTAGTTAGGAGACAAATACAAATGGGAAAGTTGCAAGTCGGGCCACAACCAGGAGATTACTAGCAAGTTGATTTTTCTGAATTGCCTAGGGCACAGGGATACAGATACTTGTTAGTGTACGTATGTACGTTCTCAGGGTGGCTGGAAGCTTTTCCATGTAGAACTAATCAGGCTAAGGAGGTGGTAAAAACCTTGTTAAAAGAAATAATACCAAGATTTGGAGTACCTTTAGGATTGTCATCAGATAGGGATCCACATTTTATAGCCGGGGTAGTGCAGGAATTAGCACGAATGTTAGATATAACCTGGAATTTGCATACCCCCTGGAGACCTCAGTCTAGTGGGCAGGTGGAAAGGATGAATCAAACCCTGAAAGGACAAATCAAAAAGATTTGCCAGGAAGCTAAACTGCACTGGCCTCAAGCTTTGCCTTTGGCCCTACTCAGGATTCGAATTAAACCAAGGGAAAAGGTAGGCGTAAGTCCATATGAGATATTATATGGCAAACCATATCATGCAACTGTATTAAAAGGGGAGGTACATGTGAGTGGGGACCAGGCGATTGCAGAGTATGTTATGTCACTTAATAAGATCTTGAATTCTTTAAGAAATACGTTACAGTGGAATAGACCGCTCACGCTGGAGAATTCTGTCCACGACATCCATCCTGGGGACCAGGTGTACGTCAAGAAGTGGATCACGGATCCGCTACGGGAATCATGGAGCGGACCCCACCAGGTGATGATGACGACCTACACGGCGGTGAAGGTCCAGGGGATGGATGCTTGGATCCATTACACCAGGGTAAAGAAGGCACCGTTCCAGTGGGAAACCCAGATAGTGTCTCCAACCCGGATGATCTTCCGCGCAAAGCTGCCTTCTTAATTATATTACTTCTAGTGATCATGAGACTATTACCCGTTCAAGGGTCTACTCTAGTACAGGTTGAAGAAACAAAGGTTACAGTCATGGAAGGGATGGATGTTCAATTAACTTGTGTTATCTTTGACAGCCAGAAAGTTGAGGCCGGTGAAGTTATTGCAATATGGCAACGGGGGGCTGAAAGAAGCCGAGGCAAGATAGGAGTCGGTTGGGATCGGGATAAACAACAAGGAAACACGGTACTGAATCTTACCAAGGTAACCACAAACGATACGGGAGAATATACATGTTTGGTCAAAATACGGGATAGTTTTGATTACAAAAGAGTGAGTATGAGGGTTTTGCCATGGACAGGGGATCGTGCTGAAAACATAAAGGTTAATCCAGTATCAATGGCAGTGGACATGTGGGATGGGCCACCTCTCAGAATAAATTGTTCCTTCCTAGTAAGATCAAAATATCAAAGGAACCTTTGGGTCAAATGGTAGAAGCAAAATAGAGAACTGACCTGGGACAGAATAGAGGACGGGACCAATTGGTGGGGGAAGGAAGGCAAACGTTGTGGGTGGTCAAGTGTCACTAATCCTAGAATAGGAAATGCATGGTGGAGGCATGACAGAATGATGTTATCCTTACAGAGACACGGTACGAGTAGACGGGAGGTTAATGATACAATAGAACGAAATACTGAGCAGGAAAATTTAGCGGTAGGATTAATCAGAGATTTTGGGATCATGCAGAATGTGACTAAAATAACAGCTTGCCTGCCGTTACCACAGGCTGCAGGTGAACCAATTCCCTGGGGAATAATACCAGTAACCAAAATGCCTGAAACATTCAAGAATGTTTCATGGTCCTGCCAGTCAGTTCCCAAACCAGTAGATGTATGGAGGGATTTGTGTATGACCACTCGGGCTATGACTAGAGAGGAATGTGAAAAGAAATCCAATCATTATGGTTGGATTCAAAATACCAGGAGGTGTTTAATTGCAACACCAATAGATGAGCCATGCAATACAGTACGAATAAGAACGAAATCCCAACAAAACGAGATGAGTTGTCAGAATGTCACACAGAATTTTGACACCTGGAATAGTTGGAAGACATTATGGGGACCTAGTGTTTTGGAACACTATAATTACCTTGGGGAAGTACAATGGTGCATCCAATGGTCAGGAGTAAAGAATCAGTCACATTATAGGGCCCTTATCACGTCTACATCTTCCCGAGAGTTCAGACCGCAGAAAGAGGATTGGAATTGTACTGAGGTTTTTACATCTGATACACCGGAAGACCGAATTGGATTGGTACCGGTGAAAATGGCATTAAAGTGGGGATGCGAGTGTAGGGGGTATGATCACACGGTTAGCAGAGAGTCCATGGATGGGCCTATAGATTGCAGATATACTACTGTGCATAGCCCTGGAAATCTAGTCTGGGTGTTGGGACACGGACAGTGGACCACACATTTACCTCTAGATGGATCAGTAACACAAATCACCCTAGGGGTTCCCACATTGTGTCCATACTGGAAACAGAATAGATTGATCCAAAGGAAAGAACTCAGAAAGAGGGAAGAATCCCTAGAGGAGCAGTGGCATGAACCTGGCTCAGGAGTGCAATTTGGATGGATATTAGTCATTATTCCCTCCGGTAGCGACATATCGAAACAGGGAAATGCTCAACAATTTGTTAGGACAGACAGAAAGGTTGGCAGCAGCTACTAAGAAGGGATTTAAAGATCTAAATTTGCAATTGCAAGCTACATCAAGAATGACCCTACAAAACAGAATGGCATTGGATTTGCTACTGTTAAAGGAACATGGAGTTTGTGGTTACCTGAGTAGGAGAATAGATCATTGCTGTGTACACATTCCAAATGTTACACTTGAAGTTGAGAAAGATATTTCTCAACTGGCAGAAGTGGAAACAAAAACCAAGGAAATTGAAAGGGAAGCACAGCATAATTGGATAGGAGCAGTATTTGATTCTTTGGGGCTTCACCTGTCTGGCTGGATTACGTCTGCTATACAGTATGTACCAATGTTTTTAGTATTTCTAGTGACTATATGGATTGTATATAGATGCCTCTTAGGTGTGATCGAAAAGGAAAAGAGGCGATCTCTCCGGTTGCTGAAGGCGATGACCCGCGGGCGGCAGAATGAAGAACACTCCCCACCTAGTTATGAAGATGATACTGTTGATTGAGCATCCTTGCAGCAGGACTGAAGGATGCTCAAAAGGGGGGAAATGTTGGAAAAGAAATGAAATTTAGCAAAATATTTAATTATAGTGAGTTGTGTGTGAACTGGTTTGTTAAAAAGTAGTTTTGTAGCCGTTGAAAGTGTGTGTTGGGTTTTGTGTGTTACCTAGCAGGTAGTCTTAGAGATTTAATAATAATTAAACTAGTGCAAGAAAGTAAGAATGCTAACCTGTCTAGAGGCAGCATACAATGCTCTTAGAATAAGATAAGCAGAGGATTAATGATCTTGTTTGTGAACCAAGGAATGTATCACAAGGGGTCTGTGACCAGGCAAGGGGAACGGGAAACTGTTCCTTGGAGACTTTGTTGTGAATCGCATGTATAAGAGGGAAGCACCCATACGTGAATTTGGGGGCTCGGACTTTGGGACGTGAGTCCCCCAGTTCCCCGGGCCCTTAATAAAGCACCCACAAAACTTATCCGAGTTTTGTGTCATTTATCAATCGGGCAACACACACATCAATGAATTAACAGGAAAACAAAATTAACAGAACCTAAAAAGTATTTTCTTACTGTCTTTTTAAATATCATGTGTTCATTTTGAATACACTACTGAGATTTACTTAACTACAAATTATTTGGAAACTGAAATCAAATTGTTCCCAGAGGCTTGGCTTGTTGAGGTGTTCTGAATGTTAATGAGCCCTGGGACACTGAATTCCTGCACTCAAGAGCTGAAGGCTGAACAAGCCTCTGGAGCAGGAAAATTCAGCAGCAGCCTCCAAGGTTCTGAGGATGTCAGCAGCCCCCACTGAGGCCATCCCGGCCCAAAGACCGTGGGGGAATGGGCAGACAAGGAGAGCGTCCCTGGGGCTGGGGCAGCACAACTCAGAGGCACTAGCGGCTCCAGCTGGGAAATGGAGTGTGGAATGTGGCTGGGAAAGCCCTGCCTGGGCTGTGCCAAGCAGGACAGACAAGCCCTGACTGCCATCCCCAAACAACTCTCTCAAGGAGACATTTAAAAGGAAACTCAATTGTTTGTGTCCTCTGAGTTTATATGCTGAAGAAATAGCAACAAGAGACTCTAAAAAGTTCAAAAGAGCAAAACAACCTTTACTGTCAACTTTAGAAAATCAGAGAAACTTTTGCAAATGTTTAATATGACATTAAATCAACAAAAAACACAGCTCAAAGCATTACCTTGTGCTATTCAACTTCATAAGCTCTAGGCCTGTTCAATTTTAAGTCACTCAAAATTTGAAAGAGGACATATATACGAGAAGTAGACACAGAAAGAGAGACAGACAGAAAAGATACAGAGAAGCATACACACAAACAAACAGAACTACCAACTCCTGGATTCCGGCAGTACTCAGATGGAAATTCCAAGAGGAGGGAGGGTCAAGATGTGTGCTTGCCTTGTGGTCAGCCTTCAATACCTCTTGGTCTTCCTGGGCCCTTCCCCCAGGTTGCACTAGGGGTCATTTGGTCCCTCAGGAGCTGGGCTGGGGCCTCCACAGGTGGCTGTGGAGCATTGCCTGTGCTGTGTCAGGGACTGGCAGACACTGCTGGGCTGGGATAGAGGCTCTGGGGAAATGGGATTCCAGAGCAGGGTAGGGCTGGGGTTCCAGGGCAGGGCAAGGCTGGACCTGCCCCTTCCTTCCCAACACATAAAAATTTTCCAGTCAAAAATCTCCTCCAGTCTTTCACAACAGGCAATGTTGGAGGTGGAAATCCCAATTCTGGCCATGGGCACCTGAAGGACATGGGCTAAGAAGGACAGTTGTTTTCCATAGGAAGGAAAGCATGGAGCCCCAGTGTTTCAGCAGCTGGTAAGAAGAGATCCCCAAAATGCCAAGGTCAGTTGGATCAGTCAGGAAGTCAAAAGGAGGCCAAACCAGCCAGACATGTTCCGTGTTCCCTTGGTTTTATGGGGCCTAACAGTGTCACAACAGTGCCTTGATTCCATGGGGTCCAGCAGTGTCACAATGGTCCCACAATGGTCCCTTGAGAAGACCTGCCGTGTCACAATGGACCCTTGGGTGTATGGGGTCCAGCAGTGTCACAATGGCCCCTACATTTGATAAGGCCCTGAAGTGTCACAATGGTCTCCGTGGCTCCTAGGCCCCATGTGACTCCTCTGTTCCATGTGCCCCATGTGACTCCTCTGTTCCATGAGCCCTGAAATGTCACAATGGACCTTTGGTTCCATGCAGCCCTGCAGTGTCACAAAGGCTTCTTGGTTTCACGAGGCCCCACAGTATCACCATGGTCCTCTTGGTTCTGTAGGTATCCCCATGGTCACAATGGTCTCTCTAGTTCCATGAGGCCTCACAGTGTCACAAGGCTTTGCTTATTCCATGGTACCTCATAGCATCACAAGAGTCTCCATGATCCCATGAGTCCCCTCAGTATCACAATGGAGCCCTCAGTGCCATGGTGCCCCACAGTGTCACAATGGCCCCTTGGTTCCATGAGGCCTCACGGTGTCCCAATGGATCCTTGGTTTGATGGGGTCTCTCAGTGTCACAATGACCCCTACATTCAATGGAGTCACACAGCGTCAGTACACTCCCGTTGGTTCCATGAGACCCAGCAATGTCACAGTGGTCTCCATGGTTCCATGAGGCCCTGCAGTGTCACGATGGCCCTTGGTCTCACAGGGGCCCACAGTGTCGCAATGGTCCCTTGGTTCCATGGCCCTGTGCTGGTACATTCCCCCCTCCCCTTCTCAGGCTGCCCTGCCAGCTGACAAATGCTCCTTGGGCCTTGGCCTTGGCCAACAGCCCCTGGGCTCAGCTCCTCTGCAGCTCATCACAAACACTGTCTGCTCCAGGAACTGCTGCTGCCCAACCAGCTCCTGGTTCCTGTAGGAGCAGCTCTGGGAACTGTTTCTGTTCCCTCAGTGGCACAACATCCCTGTCCTCACACTGCCAAAGAAAGCTGTTTGTGCCAAGTGCGGCCAGGATGAACCATTGCTGGGACTGAAGCCCCTCTCTTGGGGCCCTGCAAACAGCGCTCCAAAAGGAGCCCTTGCAGCTCTCCTGGGCCAGCGACTCCCTCTGAGTGGGGCCTCTCCCAGCCGGGAACTCTCCCATTTGCTGCACTCGGGGATCCTGAACAACCACAGAGCCTGGGCCAATCCCCCCACTCCTCCAGGCTCAACCCTTCACCCTCTGGGGAGATGCCAAAGGATCCACAAGGAGCATTCCCTGCCCTCAGGGGAGTTGCTCACAGGTGCCTTGCACTGACTCTTGGTATCTGTGTGCACACAGGAGTGCCTGTGCTGGGGAAATGTGTCAGAAATGCTGCTGTCTGAGGGGTTTGAGTGCCTTGAATAACTGAGTCAGTCAGGCCTGTAGGTCAGGTTAAGTCACAAGGCCTAAGTGAAGATAAATGCTGCTAGGAGTTGTTCTTTTGCTAAGTTGTTACCTTTAATATAAGTTATCTGCTAAGCAAAATATTGTAAAGTGTTATTCCGCTGTTAAATTGCAAAGTCATAGGTTTGAGTTAGATTAAATGCTAATGCTGTTACGCTCTGCTCTTTTGCTAAATTGTGAAGTTGAAAGTATCAGTTAAGGTTAAGGTATAAGTTAAGTCCTGTTAAGTTTGAGCTCTGTTAAGCTTTCAGGCCATATTCCTTTTATCCTTGCCCTCACTGTCCTTGTGTCACACACAGACACACAGGGACAGTTCTTGGTTAATTTCTGGTTTGATTGCCTGGATTTGGTTTGGTTTTGTTGTTGCTTTCTTTCCCTGGTGTGCCTGGTTTCCCTGGTTTCCCTGGTGTGCCCAGTCAGGAGCAGAGTGACTCTTGCCAAGGAACTTTGTGCTGCTGTCCCTTAATATTAAATCTTGTTTTTGCTGATCCCTTGCTGGGGATTTTTTCAGTGCTCTCAAGCCCTCGTTCGTAACAGGGTGAAGGAGCCCTGGCCCAGGCTCTGGCCCTGGGGGACAAGGGGACGCTGCTGGGGAGTCCCTGTCCCCCTGTGCCACCCCCAGGGCCCCAGCCCCCCATCCCCGTGTCAGGCTCTGGGGTCGATCTCGTGGAACATCCTCTGGGGGAGGCTGTGGGGCCGAGGGGGGGGGGGGACCCGGGGGGACAGGGGACCCCATTGTGCATGAGCAGGGTTGGACTGCTGTGGGGGGAACTGTGAGGGGGGCTGGGGCAGAGTGACCTCCCCAGTGACCTCACACAGCTCCTGAGATGTCACACAGCTCCTGAGATGCCACACTGCCCCCGTGATGTCACATAGCCCCTGTGGTATCACGCAATCATCTCTGTGATGTCACACTACACCTGTGATGTTACACAGCTATCTTTGTGATGTCACACTGCCCCTGTGATGTCACACTGCCCATGTGATGTCACAATCTGTTCTGTAATATCACAGCCAGCTCTATGATGTTCCACAGCCACCAGGTGATGTCACAACCCACTCTCTGATGCCACAGAGCCACCCTCTATGTTGACAGGATCTGCTCTATGGCCTCACACCCTACTCTGTGATGGCACAGCCAGCTCTGTGATGTCACCACCCCCTCAGTGACGTCCCAAAACCCTCAAGAACTCAGTTCTATTGAAACCCTGAAGTTTCTTGTATTTGAAGAAATTTCTGTCAGGGACACAACTGAGAAAGTGTCGCCAGCTTCCAGTCAGAACAGAACATTGGAGGAAGTGATGGCAGCTGGGGACAAGCAAGGCAAAAGTGTCCCTGATGCTGAGCAAAACCTGGATGTGTTTGAGGAATGCAAAGGGCCAAGGCCTGAGCCCCAGCCCCTGGCCAGGCAGATCCTGTCCCTCCCTCCTTGCTCAGGGCTCTTCCTGTGATGGGCACTGGCATGTGGGGATGGGCAATGCCAAGGGCAGGAACATGGGGCGGCCCCTGCCAGGCTGCTGAGCAGGGACAAGGAGGCAATGAGGCCCCAGCCCTGCAAGGGTCACTTGTCTCCTGCTCCTGCCTCAGGCCCAGGCCCAGCAGCCATGGCCAAAGTGCTGCCCAAGTTGGCTCTGTCAGGGCTGTGTTGCAGCTGCTGCCCATCCCTGTGCCCTGTGCAGCCCAGGCTGTCCCACGGTGTCCCTGCCCTGCGCCTCTGTCCCTGCAGGCTGTCGGCGTCCCCCGGCTGCCCCACCTGGCTGGGCCCTTCCTTTGCTGACAGCTCTTCCTCCTGCCTGCCCCTGCCTTCCCACACAGAGCCTTGGGCTGCTCCAGGCTCCTGCTGGGGACGTGCTGCACCACAGTCCTGCCCTGCCAGGGAAATTCCTTTCTCCTGGTGTGCACTCTGGGCCTCCCCAGCTGCCCTTGGTGCCATTGTTTCCTTCTCATGCTTATATCCTCAATGAAAAAATCTCCAGCATCTGTGGAACCACCCTTCAACCCCTCCCAGACTATTCCTGTTCTGTCTTCAGTCTCCACCCCTCAGCCTCTCTCTGATGCTTATGTGATGAGGCCTCTAAACCCCATCTGGGGAGATTTTTGTGTCCTCTCCAAGGTCTGTGAAAATGGAAAAATAGTGGTCAAAGTTATTTTCTCCCACATCTTGCCAAGACAGAAAAAGGGTCAATAACTTTAAACTGAATGAGGGTGGATTTACATTTGTAAGAAAGAGGAAATATTTTACAGTTATGAGAAAGGCACAAAAGTGCAATTGCATTTACAGAGAAGTGGATGCCCAATCCTAGGAATACTCCAAGATCAGGACTTTTGTGCAACCTGACCCAGTGAAACCTTCTCATCCCCAAGGACGGAATTCCTGTTCTCTGATGTGCTGGGTGCCCTCACAACGCTTCAGGCCAGAATGTCTGCTGAGGGCAGCCAGGCTGCTTCTGGGGCAGTGGCCTCACAGCCATCACCATGGCAGCCCTGTCCCCTGGGCCTGGCTCTGCCCTTTCCTCTGCCCCTGCCTTGGCTCTGCTGCCATGAAGAGTTTTGTCATTAATATCTTGTCCCCAAGGTGCTGGGGCCAGTGGCTTCCCAGTCAGGCTCCTGGAGCAGAAGTGGCTTTTCAGAGCCCAGCCAGGAATGAGCCCTGAGGCAGCAGCTCTGCAGTGGTGGCCACCAGGCTGGGCTGCCAAGGGAGGCTTCTGGCCATGGCCTGCAAGCAGCTGCTGCTGCCAAGGTGCCTTTGGTGCCTCAGGCTCTCCCTGGCACAGCTCCCAGCATGGCACTCTGCCCTTGTGCCCGAGCCCTTCCCTGTGCTGGGGCTGGCCTGGGGCTTTTCCTGCAGCAGGACCTGCCCTGCTCATGGCACAGGCAAGGCAGTTCCTGGTGGACAAGGAGGCTCTGTGCCTGCAATGGGCTCCAACAACTCCAGCAAGGCCCTGTTGACCTCAAAATTGCTTCATAGAACATTATATTCTAATAATTGTTATAGCACCTGTACTGTGGAGTAAATAACTCTGGTTAAGATCTTCCTGTAAAATCATGATCACAATCAATCAGAGCGGTATTTGTATAAATGTATCTGGTATTCTATCATTAATCCTGTGGGACAAATTGAGTTAAAGTTCAATTCTACCTGTCCAATCTTTTACACCTTTGAAAAAGTCTGGGGCTGGGATTGTATGCAGCCACTCCCATTCTCCTCTCTTAGAAGGAATTGTAGAAGTTGAGGGGTCCTGCAGGGGTTAAAGGATCCATGGTGGCTGTTGGATTTCATTTCTCCATCTCATGTCTCAGCAGAAGATTCTGTGGTAAAGAAATAAAGCTTTTGCCTGAAGCTCCCACTGTGCCCATGACAGGAACCCCTGTGAGTGTCTGGGACATCCCGGCTCTTTGGCAGCCTGGGGACTCCTGGGATGTCACAGTGGAGCCCCCGTGAGTGCCTGTGACAGATCGGTGCCTTTGCAGCCCAAGGTCCCCTGGGATGTCACCATGGAATGGCTGTGACTGCCTCTGACCACAAGGCTCTTTACCATCCCCAGAAAGCTCTGGGAGGTCTCCATGGAGCCCCTGTCTCTGTGTGTGACATTCCAGCTCTGGAACAGCCTGGAGACTCTTGGAAAGTCCCCATGGAACCTCTCTGAGAGCCTGTGACAAATCTGATCCTTAGCAGGCAACCATCACCAGGATCCTGTTGCTATGCTCAGGTTCCATGGCAACCATCACCAGGCCCCTGTTGCTATGGTCAGTCCCTTGGCAGCTCCATGGAGACCCCATGCCAGGGGTGGTTGCCATGGACACCAGCTCAGGCTGCAGCCAGAGCCCGTTGCCATGGCAACCATTGGCAGCCCCATCCCCAGGCTCATGGGATCCCAGAACCACAGAATTGGCTGAGCTGGGAGGGACCCATCAGGATCCTCCAGTCCAACTGCTGGCCCTGCACAGGACACCCCAACAATGCCAGCCTGGGCCTGGCAGCGCTGTCCAAACGCTGCTGCAGCTCAGAGAGCCCTGGAGCTGGGACCCTTCCCTGGGGAGCCTGGGCAGGGCCCCAGCAGCCTCTGGGCAAAAACCTTTTCCTGACATCCAACCTGAACCTGCCCCGACTCAGCTGCAGCCGTTCCCTCCACTCCTGTCCCTGGGTACCAGAGGGAAGAGGTTCCCACAGCCCCAGCCAGGGACCTGCTCCCAAGGCTGTTTCCTTGGCCACCAGGGCTGGCACCAGCTGGGATGCTCGGTTTCCATGGGCCAGAATTTAGGAATGGGATCCCCAATTTCCTGCTTTCGCTAAAACTGCACCGCCCTCACTGCCCTCCCGCCTCCCATGGAAAGCACAAAAGGCAAAGACCCTGGGCTGGGATAAGAACAATTCATTGGGAACAGCAACAAGATAAGGAAGAAACAGAACAGAAACAATATTGCTAACAGAAGGGATAAATGAAACTGTTTACAGGGAAAACTACAACACAGCTGCCTGGCTCTTCCCAGCAACATATATCTCCCACCTGGAAAGGACACCCTGCTCCTGAGGGAGACAGTCCCTTTCCTGCCCCTGGCAGTGACCTGAGGTGGGAGTGAATGTAATGACATGTCAATGGCCAGACCCTCATGTTCGTCAGTTCCACACCATGTCATTGACAGGGGAAGGAATAGGGACAGGTGTCTTCCCAGCATGGATCACAGGGAACATGGATCACCCAAGCTCTTCCCAACACGGTTTTCTCCTGGGGGATGAAGCTCCGCCTGCAGCTGGGGCATTTCCAGCTTCCCTTACTGGTGCCTGCGTTGGTGTCTGGTCAAGTCAGTGCTGCTGGTGAACCTCTTCCCACATGTGGCGCACTGGTAGGGCCTCTCCCCAGTGTGGATGTGTAGATGGGTGACAAGGTGGGAGTTTCGCTTGAAGCCCTTCCCACACTCAGGGCAGCGGAAGGGCTTCTCCTCTGTGTGAATCCGCTGGTGCTGGAGGAGATTGGAGCTGCTCTGAAACCGCTTCCCACAGGTGGGGCACTCGTAGGGCCTCTCCCCAGTGTGGATGTGCCGGTGCCTGATGAGGTGGGAGTGGCGCTTGAAGCCCTTCCCACACTCAGGGCAGCGGAAGGGCTTCTCCTCTGTGTGAATCCGCTGGTGCTGGAGGAGATTCCAGCTGGTGTGAAACCTCTTTTGACACTCCCCACACTCGTAGGGCCTCTCCCCGGTGTGGATGCGTTGGTGCCTGATGAGGGCGGATCCGTAGCTAAAGCCCTTCCCACACTCCTCACACTCATAGGGCCATTCCCCAGTGTGGATCATGTGATGACAGATCAGGGTGCTGCTCTGGCTGAAGCTCTGCCCACCCTCCTGGCTCAGGCTGGGTCTTTCCTACTCAGAGCACTCTGGGCTAGGTTTGCAGCCCATCCTTGTGCGGGATTACTGGGGCTTTTCCTCCCTATTGGATTCCTGTGCCCTGGAGTCACTCATAACAGCTTCTTCCATGAGGTTCTGCTGTGGGGATTTGTCCTCCCTGGTCTCAATCCTCATCTCTTTGTCTGGGGGCAGAAGGACAAGGAGAGGATGGGATTTGCCTCCGTGCCAGAGGGAAGGGGAAGGAGATCCCCCCCAGTGCATCCCCGGCAGGACAGCATTGGCAGCAGGGTTGTGTGCAGCCAGGGGCCGTGCTGGGCTGGGAGATGGAGCAGGAGAGAGGGGGAAACGGGCACTGACTTCCTCTTCACCTGCCTGGGTATCCCGGGGCATCTTCCTCTTCCTCGCAGCCTCCTTCTCCATCTGACAAAGGTTTTGGGATGGGAAATCCTGTTTTGGGAGAATAACAAGGGATAAGCACTTTGAGTTTTTTTCTGGTTTGAAGGCTGTCGACGGAAGGGAACCAGGACATCAGTTTGATCATCACAGGCTCAATTTTATTGATCAGTACGGCGGGTTAAATACAGTTAATAATGAGCTTCATACATATTGCAAAAGTTGAGCTCAGGATTGGTCAGCTTACATATCAGCACCTACACCTACTTCTACATTCCTATGGTTCTACTTTTGATACTTTCTACATATTCTTAGGATGTATTCAGGACTAATCTCAACTCCCTATCCTCATGTTGCAGCAAGGTCGCTGCTGACTCTTCCTTTCAGCTTGCTGACTGCTGACTTTTCTCCTTCAGCTTAACCAGTGGCATTATATCAGTGTGGCCTTTCTCAGCTAACCAATTATTAATAATGCTCTCCACATTTCCCCCATTTTCTTCTTGTGCTAGGAGATTAGTTTGCCATGTTTTTGCTATTGTACGGCTGACCATGTTTTGAATACAGTTAAAGATACAAGGCAAAATAAGCAAAAACAGTAAAATTACACCCAGCAGTCCTATAGCATAGATCACAAGGTTCCTCAGCCACGGTCCGAGTCCTAAGCCTTTAAGCCATTCGTCAATTCCTAAACCGTCTTCTTCCTTAAGTTTGTGAAGTCCCTGTTGTAATTCTTTTATCTTAGTGTGAATGGACACTGAATGATCAGACAGATTCATGCAACACATTCCCTCGAACTCTTCACATCCATGCCCTTGTGCGAAGAGCAAAAAATCTACAGCAGCTCTATTTTGCAAAACAGCATGGTTAACACTTTGCACATCTGCAGTTAGCATGTCTAGAATTTGTGATGTCTTGTTCAGCTCATTCTTTGCCCAGCATCCTAATTGTTTTGCTAAATTCATGGCTTTATTGGCAGATCCTCCTGGTAAGATAGTTGAAACCACCACCTGTTTGAATGTGCCCCAAAATCATGGATCTCCTATCTTGCTGCAGTCTAAGTCATGTATGCTACGTTTTCTCCTGTTTGAATTTTGACTCAGCTGCATTAGCAAGGACACATTAGGATGAAACAGTGACAATTTTCCCAAAAAACAGGGTCCACCCTGTGGTTTAGCTGGTATACCATTCCATGCCCTGTCTCCACAAATCAAAAATATTCCTGTGGGTAATTTCATTGGTGCTGTGATATTTGTGCCGTTACATTGACTGTAATGCTGTGGAGAGAATTCACTCACATTCAGGGATGAATCTAGGGTGGCCCATGTTTCTTTAGGTTGGTTTAAATTCTGAGCACCCAAAAGTTTGAAGCTAAACCATCCACCAGCTGTAGTGTTAGATATGCTGGCATTTGTACTTCCAAAAAGATCCAATTCTTCAGGAGGAGAATGCAAAGAGGTGTTAAGTGATTGGATTAGTAAGCATTGACGATAGCCATCACTCTGACCTGCAGTATACCCTTGTTGCACCGGCAATGTGATGTTTGACGTGTTAGACATACATAAGGTTTGATTGTTTATCAAACTGCAAAATTCTCCAGGAGACCACACCGGAAGTCCCACCAGGCATGTTCGAAATGGGTTAGTGACTCCTCCAAGACTAAGACAAAGTGATGATTGGTTAGTTTGATTAGCAAGTGTTACCCATAAATTTTCCCTTGGTTGACTAAAGTGTGTTACTCCTACTGCTTCACTTGCTACAGCATTGAGCAGTATTACAAAAACAAACCTAATTTTTCTTTCTGCTTGCTTTGCTTCTCCTTTTCTTCCTTCTGCTTACATTGTTTTTCCTTTCTTTGCTGTCTTTTCCCTGGTTTGCTAGATTGTCTATTGTAAGGCTGAGTCAATTCTTGAATATACTGATCTAATTCTAAATCAGCATCCTTGCTCACAGGTATAGCACGAGGTAAGTTTGAAGGCAAATCAGCTTTGCAGCGAGCTGCTATGATGCATGAGGCTCTAGTAATTTCAAATATTCTAAGGTTTTCCTGTAACTTCCACCTAAGATATGCTATAACCACTTGTTCTGCACTCTCAAAGAGCTGTAATCCTGTCCGTCCTGGCAGGCCAGTACTTTGTTCAAGAGCTCTAACCCAGATATGATTTCGAATCCACTTTCCAAAACAAGATGTACACCATAAATATCCCAATGACTTCTGTGAATACCAATAAACCTGATTACAATCTGCACAATGCAAAGCTACCCATGCATAGCATTTATCTTTATCCTTTTTGCAAACATAACAAGGAAGCGAATGTAAGTAAGGACCAGTATAAAATTCTGTTTCTTCAACCCAATGCAACCAATTCAATGGTGGTGATCGCAAAGCCTCTTCAGCCTCTTTACTATATGAGGCTAACAGCTCAAGGTCTTTCTTTAACACAAGGTGTATCTTATTTCGTAATCGTAGTTCTTGTTCGTTATCCTCCTCAACAACTATATCCTCCCGAGGGTCCCACAACAGTAAAATTGTTCTAATCATAGAAAATTAATTAGCAATCACTGATACCCCTATTCAAATGAGACCGTTCCCTTTTTTTGCCTTCTTTTTCTTATCTGTCTTCAATCTTGCTGCTCCTAATTTCACTGGTCCTGCCACTTTCAAACTTAATTTTTGCAACTTATCAATGCAGAAATCTAATGCTCTATCAGGATCCCCTTGGAAGGGTCCTACAACTGAATGCTGTGTTAAAGGCACTAATTTCCTACACCTTATAGAAACTATACGTGATTTACTTTGAACCCTAATTCTATCTACAATACATTGTATTTCCCATCGATAATAAGCAAGAACCTTCTGTTCAGGAGACTCATAAAGATTTAAAGCTATATATGCGTTTTGCCCTGTTTGTCTCCTTAATTCATCTTGCCAGCTTTTTCCCCACGTATGCTCGTGTTCAGAAGTATGACACCACAAATCCCGTAATAATGATTGTTCTATCCAAAAAGTTCTTTTACAACCCCCACAACGTAGAGCTATCCAGGCAGCACAATGTGGATTGTGACAGTCAAGGCAATGTAGTTTCGCTGGATCTGTTAAATGAAAAGTTGATAATGAGTCAATGAAACGAATCAACACCTGGACCGTCCGGTAGTGACGTGTCAGTGCTCTGTCCACCGCTTCCGAGTACCCTTTCAATTGTAACAGTAGTGGTTGTAGGACTAGAAGCAGTTTCTTCCCCAGTCGCTCCTTGTCCTCCTCCGTAAGGCGATCCACCAGAGGCTGCATCAAAAACAGGTTTAGTCCACTTAGCAGGCACCTACAAAGGCCCTGTAGGTGAGGAAACACAAAGATACCCCCGACCCCAATATAATACTTTTGCAGGTTTTTCCCATAATCCTGTGCTTGGGTTCTTATACTTAACCCAGACCTCTATTTCCTTAGTATTTTCCTGACCTGACCTCGGATGATGTTTCATTGCAGGGGGGGTATCATCTTCCCCAAAAATGCATAAATGATTAATCACATACAAAACCTTAGCCAAACATGCTTGTGGATCTGTCAAATCTTGATGTTTCTCAATATACTGCTTAAGGGTACCGTTTGCTCTTTCCCGTAAAGCTTTCCTTAACTGTATCAGTAACTCATACAATCGTTTATTGTTCACTTCCTTAATTGCTGCTTCCTCTATTCGTTCGACTACTCCTTCAACATACATAGAGTCTGTGACCACATTTAAAGGCTCCTGTAAGTTGGACACCGCCCATACTACTGCTAACAATTCCAAAGTTTGTAAGTTATCTGCAGGGTCTGCTGTGAGGAGTTGATGCTTCCATTGTCCTTTTTCTTGCCAGGTAACAGCAGCACGCCTTGATTTCTTTCCTGAATCTGTAAAAACTGTAATAGCTCCTTCTATGGGGTTTTCTTCTCTCAAAGGTCGAGTAATCCAGTTCCATTCTGTCATCCATT
Source organism: Melospiza melodia melodia (assembly GCF_035770615.1). NCBI lineage: Eukaryota > Metazoa > Chordata > Aves > Passeriformes > Passerellidae > Melospiza > Melospiza melodia. The sequence goes on from NW_026948761.1 coordinate 2,698,418, forward strand.
GCAAAACTCTAGGCACTAATTTACTAGTCTCTACTTTAGCAGGTGACATCAATAATGCTTCTTGTAAATTCTTTGAAATTATCAAGTACCAGTCCAAGGTTTCTTTTTCCATAGGTAATCTAATAGTAGCAGGTTCTCTACCATCCACTTCAAGAATTCTGAGATGCCCCTTTTTGATTAATGCAGCCAATTGTTCAATTTTTGAAGATATTGTTTTCTTGTGCTGTAGTGGTGGTGATAACCATTCCAACACCCGTACCTCCCCCGTTTTCTTTTGCAACTGAGAGAGAGCACCAAGCAAGTGGCAAGGGCTATTCCAAATAGTAAGGTCAATGGGGTGGTCGAGTTGTCGACGAGACACATACCCTTGCTGTACACAGTTACTAATTTGCTGCAAGGCAAGACGATGCTCCTTTGTCAGGTGTACAGGAGTAGTAGGGTCCACACCTTTTAACAAAGGCCGTAGGGCTTCCAATAAGTGATTTGTTATTCCCACAACAGGCTTCAGCCACTGTAAGTCTCCCAGCAACTTCTGTGCATCATGTAGAGTTTTAATGTCCAATTGTAATTCCAATTTTTGTGGTATCACTATTTGATCCGTCAAAGTCCATCCCAAATATTTCCAGGGCTTTGTAGTCTGAATTTTCTCTGCAGCAATAACAAGTGAATATGCAGCAAGAGTATTTATAATGGTGTTAATCTGTAAAGAGGAGAATGGCTGTTGCTGTGCAAACAAAATATCGTCCATGTAATGATATATTATAGTTGCTGGCCATTTATGACGTAGTGGCTGTAATGCTGCATCAACATAAAGCTGACATAAAGTGGGAGAGTTGCGCATGCCCTGCGGAAGAGATGTCCATTCAAATCTTTTATCTGGTTCCCCACGATTTATTGCTGGTAAAGTAAAAGCAAATCTCTTCATGTCATCAGGATGCAGGCCAATAGTGAAAAAACAATCCTTTAGGTCAATAATTAAAAGTGGCCAGTGTTCTGGAATCATAGCTGGATTTGGAAGACCAGGCTGTAAGGCCCCCATTGGTTCCATTTGGTCATTTACAGCCCTCAAATCATGTATCAAACGATATTTCCCTGGTTTCTTTTTGATTAAAAAACTAGGTGTATTCCAAGGGCTTGTGGACAGTCGCAGGTGTCCCTTTGTATATTGTTCCTGTACCAATTCATGGGCATGCATAAGACTCTCCCCTTTTAATGGCCATTGCTTAACCATCACCGGTGTATCCGTTTTCCAGGTGAGTGGAATGGGGAAAGTCCAAGCAATGGCAATTACCCCAAAGGGTGCTAATTAGTTAACACCACTCCCAATTGTGTTAAAATGTCCCTTCCAATTAAACAGGAAACTGTAGGAGGCAGTTGAACAATTGAAAACACAGCAGATATTTGTTGATTCTCAATGCACACAGACAAAGACGGCGACCTGCTTGCCAACGTAAATCCTCCCACTCCTGTGAGCATGTTTGATGAGGGAAATAGAGGCCAATGTTGTGGCCATGCTTCTGGAGAAATGATGCTAGTATCTGCTCCTGTATCCAATAATCCATAAAGGGTTATGCTTTGATGCCCATAGGTAATTTCAACCTTTTGTTTTGGTCTATTTTGTAAATCCACAGTTAAAAGTGTAACACCAGTAGAGCCAAAACCTTTTTCATCCCGTGCTTGCCCAGTAAATGATTGTATTCCTGATGTCATTTGTGACAGTGGTACCAATTGTGCAATGCGTTGTCCTTTTGTAATTTTAATCGGAGGATAAAGGGTGTAAGCCATAATTTGTATTTCCCCTGTAAAGTCCGCATCGATAACACCAGGCAAAACAAATAATCCCAACATAGTTATAGAGGAACATCCCAGCAATAATGCTCCACATGTTTGTCCATTTAGTATAAGAGGACCCTTTATTCCAGTGGGTATCCTCTCAGGCCGGTTCGTCATTAGTGTGACGTCTACTGCTGCTGATAAGTCCAAGCGAGGCTCCCGGTTGTTGCGGGTTGCAGACAGGAGGTAGCAGCGATGTCACGGCAGCAGCTGGTGTCTCCGATGTCACGGCAGTAACTTGTGTCTGTCCCTCATTGCCGCATCGGTAGCACTTGATGAATGGTCTCGAGCCTCTTTACGTGACTGCCAGTGAGCCGCTTTGGAGAGGAGCAAGAGCAGCTAACACCTGATTTTGAGTAGACTATGCTTTTGCAACCCTAATCCTAATTCGTTTAAGGCTTCTGCTATAAATGCCTGTGAAGCTGTTGGCATTAATGCCATTCACTCTAATGCTTCCTCAATAGTCCAGTTTGCCCCTAAAGTAGCTAACACTCTTTGGGTTGCTGGATTGCTATTTTGCAAAGCACACTGCTTCAATAGCGCCCCCTTCATGTAATCTGCCACACCAGCCCGATCTATAGCAGTAGCTGCTCTATCAATAAAATTTCCAAATGATTCTTCTCTTCCTTGCTTAATACCCATATAAGCCGGTAACCCTCCTGGCTCTTTAACCATATCTATTGCAGCACACACCAACCTCATAGACTCTCTAAGTTTATCAGCTCCCGATATCATCTGTGCCTCTGTACGCAAATATGCCCCTAAGCCCATCAGCTCCTCTACTGTTGTACAGCAACCTGGGCTCGTTGTACAGCAACCGATTCATTTACCAACGCGTGCCAATGGGCATTAAATAATAACTGCTGATGCTGAGTGAATATCAACCGAACTATTCCTCTTAAATCATTAGGACATAAAACCTGAGTATTAAAAAGATAATCTAACATTTGCTTAACAGGTTCACTTTTTACTCCAAACTGACTAACCGTAGAACGTAGCTGAGTTAACAGCTTCCAATCTAAGGGAGTATATTCTGCTATATTATGCGTAAGGTTCCCCTGTGCATCATACTGTGGTGTGTATGTAACTGGACATGCAAGACTAGAAGCTATTTCCACCGCCTCACCATCCCCCATTTGCATTACTTCTTTCGCCAAAGCAGCCCAAGCTTCCCTCCTCTGTTTAGCCATCTCCCCCCATGGATCACGGTGCGCCCCTGGGATGGGATCTGGCCCTTTAAGGGTGCTATGCTGCTGGCGCTTCGGTGCAGACACCGAGGTTTCGCGCGGGGGGGGCAGTGAGGCAGAGGCTGGCTCGTGCGGGGGAAGCAGGGGCCCCCCCGCTGGAGCTGACAGTGAAACCGGAGCCGACTCAAGCGGAGCCGGCCTGCGGGGGGCAATCAGCCCCCCCACTGGAGCCGGCTCAAGCGGGGGAGGTGACCCGTCCACCGAAGCTGTAACCTGAGCCGGCTCACTGAGGGGAAGCGGCGGAGGCAAGGCTGGCGGCGGAGGCGAAGCTGGCTTGCCCCTACCCCCACCATCTGACCCGCCTGAAGCTGGTGGCGGAGGCAAAGCTGGCTTGCTCCTACCCCCACCATCCGACTCGCCCTCCCCCTCTGACAGGAAAGGTGCAGACGGTTCCACTGCGCCTATAGAGAAATCCTCCACACCACTTTTCTGGGGACTCTTAGGCATAAGTACCTTAGTTACAGAAGGTGCCAGGGGATCATCTTCACGACCATACCCTATATTCCTCTTATGAGCTTCTGTCGCCCTTTCTGCTGCCTTTCTCTCAGAGACCTGCTGAAGTAACGTGTTATACACAACCCGCCATAACTTCCTGAATTTCTTTGCTGACTTATCATCATCTAGTACTGTATCCCACAATATTTCCCCAAACTTTCTCCACTCTGATAACTCATGAACTGTATGAGGATTAGAAAAGATACCCTTAGCATGGCCATAAGCTAATAACCCTGGTAACTCCTTTTTTAAATCTATCCCTTTTAACCCACGCCGCTCTAAATAGGCGGTAAATAAATCATATGCCGCTTGCCTATCCATACCTAATAATCAGCGCGCGCTGTTGCAGCTCTCCAGGCTCCGGCGGACACGTATTGGCTTAAGTCACAGTTGTGAACCTTAAGGGTGCTTCAAATTCTGGCACCGTCCCGGCTGCTGGGACCCAAACCCAACTTCCGGACCGTGGCGTAATCCCTTTTTCTTTTAATCCGAGAAAAAGGGCAGAGATTCGGTTATGCCCGCATTCTCCACCATTTGTCGACGGAAGGGAACCAGGACATCAGTTTAATCATCACAGGCTCAATTTTATTGATCAGTACGGCGGGTTAAATACAGTTAATAATGAGCTTCATACATATTGCAAAAGTTGAGCTCAGGATTGGTCAGCTTACATATCAGCACCTACGCCTACTTCTACATTCCTATGGTTCTACTTTTGATACTTTCTACATATTCTTAGGATGTATTCAGGACTAATCTCAACTCCCTATCCTCATGTTGCAGCAAGGTCACTGCTGACTCTTCCTTTCAGCTTGCTGACTGCTGACTTTTCTCCTTCAGCTTAACCAGTGGCATTATATCAGTGTGGCCTTTCTCAGCTAACCAAATATTAATAATGCTCTCCACAGAAGGCAAACCTGGGAGACAGTCTAAGCTAGAATTACAATTTAATAAGAAAATGAAGATCAAGGCAATGATAAAGAAACACTGCCTTAAACTGATATAACCTGACACCCTGTTGGTCAGGGTGGTTGCAGCAGTCCCATTAAATGGTGGCTTCAGTCCTGTTGGAGTGATGAACGTGATTCTGTCCAAGAAGTGATGCTGTAGAAGGGTCTGGTCTTCCTCTGGAGGTCCAGTGCTGGTTATGGAGCTCTTGTCCTCTGGCAATCCAGTAGGCAAGGTGCTGCTGGTGTTGCCAGCCTCAGCTTATATCCAGGTAGGAATGCTTGGATCCTCTCCCTGGGCAGAGCATCCCACAATGGGATGATGGAATTTTATCAGTCCTGCAGTGACACTCAATGGCCCATTCACAGAAGATATCTCCCCTGGAGGGCATTATCAGGCCTGAGTCATGCAAGAGATAAAGAACACTGCCCCACCTGTTCATAGCAGTTGATGAAGATGGGGATTGAAAACATGCATTTGGTTACATCTTGCATGGCAACCTGAAACAGTGGGGTAATCCCTGCTCCGGGGGGTGAACACCACCCCCCTTATCCAAACTGGCTCAAGTGTAAAACCCCAACCCTGGGAAGGGCACACACACAGGGGACAATGTCACACTTGCCCTGTCTCTGTCTCTGTCTCTGTCTCTCTCTTGCCCACCCCCCTTTTCTCTTTCACAGACTGCGGGGCTTTGCCAAATATAGGAATAATTTGTCTTTTTGTCCCTCTAAACCTTGTTAACACCTACACAGAGCTTTACCTTCCTTTTTAAAAATGTGAATTCGGCCAAATTTCCACATTTTTTTTATCAGAATGTGCCAGCAGCTAAACTGGAGCTGAGCAGGACTAATGGAACTTGGAATTGCCACGAATTTGCTTCTTTTGTCATTTTATTAAAGTTTGGGGTTTTTTTGCATTTCCATCAAAAGTGTCTTGTGGGAAAAGCAAATTCAAGTCATTTTTTGGACGGTTAAGTTTGATTTCTGATCAGAAACAAACTTTACTTTGTTTCTGTCACCCCAGAGAGGGATAGAGACCCCCCCAGCCTCCCCAGGTGTGAGAAGGTCGGAGAGCCCCCCCAGTCCCAAGCACCCTCAGCGGTGAGAGGGACACAGAGCCCCTGGTCCCAAGCCCTGCACAGGCATTGCCTGAGGCAAGAGGGATGGAGACCCCCCGAGCATCCCCCAGGGTGAGGGGACAGAGACCCCCCTGAGCACCCCCTGGCACAGGGGTGAGAGTGAGGGAGACCTCCCAGGCATCCCTCAGGGTGAGAATGATGGAGACCCCCTGGGGAATGGCCTGGGGTGATTGGCCCTGGGGACAATCGCAACAAATTCCTCCTGAGCGTGCCCAAGGGTAAGAGGCACAGAGACCCCTTGAGCATCCCCAGGGCACTGGACAAAATAAATTAGGCAGAAATCAAACTTAATCCTACATAAAACACTTTTATGAATATTTGATCTTCCCAAGAGTCATATGTGATGAAAATGCAAACAACTCCTAAACAGGAATAAACTGACAATAGAAGAAATTCTGTGGCAATTCCAAGTTTCATTGGTTCCTGCACAGCTCCAGCTCAGCTGCTGGCAGGTTCCAATAAAAGAAAAGTGGAAATTAGGCCCAATACAGATTATTAAAAGAAAGGGGAAACTTTCTGTAGCTGTCACAAAGGTGACAGGGATGAAGAGAATACTGATTCTCACATTTGGCAAAGAACCCAACCCTGTGAATTCCAGAGTTATTTTTGAATTTAGGTACTTGAGCTGGGCTTTTTGTGGGATTTATAGCAGCCTTATGTTCCTCACCATGGGGTGAATGAACCTTGTCAGTCTCGCTGGTATCATTTGCTCCCTTTCCTCCAGTGATTTTACAAACATTTCAAAGAAGGACAACAAAATATTTTCTTTTTCACTGGCCACCTACAACAGCCATTTTCCTCATCAATTCTCCCATAAGTTGCTCAGAGGAAGCTGTGTCCAAGTTTCCAAGAGTTTCTACAGAGAGAACCACAACCTCCTCATAGGAGGGAACCATGCTGTTGTCAAAGGCACTTGGGGTCAGAGAACAGTGCCCTGAACCCACTATGGCAAAATAATGTCACAATCTGGTTAAGAAAATTGCTGGAGAGATGCCTCTGCCCCAATTAAGGTCCTGAAAAGACCAAATCCAAGGTGGATTTTATTGAACAGTAAATGTGAGGTAGAGAGAGAGATGGAAAGAAAGAGAAAAGGGGGGGAGAGTAAGGGAGTGACAGGGACAGAGACCTCACCTGGAGCAGGGAAAGTGTGACATTGTCCCCTCTGTGTGTGGCCTTCCTGGGGTGGGGGATTTACACTTGAGCCAGTTTGGGTAAGGGGGGTGGTGTTCACCCCCCGGAGCAGGGATTACCCCACTGTTTCAGGTTGCCATGCAAGATGTAACCAAATGCATGTTTTCAATCCCCATCTTCATCAACTGCTATGAACAGGTGGGGCAGTGTTCTTTATCTCTTGCATGACTCAGGCCTGATAATGCCCTCCAGGGGAGATATCTTCTGTGAATGGGCCATTGAGTGTCACTGCAGGACTGATAAAATTCCATCATCCCATTGTGGGATGCTCTGCCCAGGGAGAGGATCCAAGCATTCCGACCTGGATATAAGCTGAGGCTGGCAACACCAGCAGCACCTTGCCTACTGGATTGCCAGAGGACAAGAGCTCCATAACCAGCACTGGACCTCCAGAGGAAGACCAGACCCTTCTACAGGATCACTGCTTTGACAAAATCACATTCATCACTTCAACATGACTGCAGCCACCATTTAATGGGACTGCTGCCACCACCCTGACCAACAGTGAGTCAGGTTATATCCTGACTCTGTCAGTTTAAGGCAGTGTTTCTGTATCGTTGCGTGATCTTCATTTTCTTATTAAATTGTAATTCTGGCTTAGACTCTGCCCCAGGTTTGCCTTCAAATAGTACAAAAGACAATGTGCTCATCCCTTGTTTTTCTCCTGAAACAGAAATTCCCATCCCCAAACCTGCACCAGATGGAGGAGAAGTCTGTAAGGAAAAGGAAGATACCCTGGGACACCCAGGAAGGTGAGGAGGAAGTCAGTGCCCCTTTCCCCCTCTCTCCTGCTCCATCTCCCAGCCCAGCATGGCCCCTGGCTGCAGGACAACCCTGCTGCCAATGCCATCCTGCTGGGGATGCACTGGGGGGATCTCCTTCCCCTTCTATCTGGCACAGAGGCAAATCTCATCCTCTCCTTGTGCTTCTTCACCCAGACAGGAAACTGAGGATGGATACCAGAAGGGACAAATCCCCAAAGCAGAACCTCATGGAAGAGGCCATTTTTAGTGACTCCAAGACACAGGAATCCAACTGGGAGGAAAATCCCAGGAGATTCCACAGGAAGAGGGTCTGGAAAGCCAGCTGAGAGCACTCTGAGGAGGAAAGACCCACCCTGGGCCAGGAAGGTGGACAGAGCTTCAACCAGAGGTCGGAGCTGGTGGTCCCTGAGCAGCTTCATGATGGGCAGAAGCCCCACAAGTTTTCGGAGTGTGGGAACAGCTTCAGGCACAGCAGCATCCTTATCCAGCACCAGATGATCCACACTGGGGAATGCTCCTATGAATGTAGGGAGTGTGGGAAAGGCTTTAGCTGCAGCTCCCACCTCATGAGGCGCCAATGCATCCACACTGGGGAGAGGCCCTACGAGTGTCCCGAGTTTGGGAAGAGGTTTCACCACAGCTCCCATCTCCTCCTGCACTAGCGGATTCACATGGGTGAGAGGCCCTTCTGCTGCCCAGACTGTGGGATGGGCTTCAAGCACAGCTCCCACACCATCAGGAACCAGCACATCGACACAGGGGAGAGGCCTTACGAGTGTGGAGAATGTGGGATGAGCTTTAGCCGGAGCTCAAACCTGATCTGCCACCAGAGAACCTAAACCAGGGAACGGCCCTATGAATATTGGGAATGTGGGAAGAGCTTCAGGCTGAAGTCCCTCTTGCTCTACCACCAGAGGATCCACTCTGGGGAAAGGCCATACAATTGCCCTGATTGTCAGAAGAGGTTTAGCACCATCTCCACTCTCCTCAAGCACCAGCGGTTTCACACTGAAGAGAGGCCCTTCTGCTGTCCTGACTGTACGATTGGCTTCAAGCAGAAATTCCACCTCATCAGGCACCAACACATCCACACTGGGGAGAGGGGCTACGAGTGTCCCCAGAGTCAGAAGAAGTTTCAGACCAGGTCCAATCTCTGCAGCCACCAGCAGATTCAATCAGAGGAGAGGCCCTTCCTCTGCCCTGAGTGCGAGAAGGGCTTCAAGCAAAACTCCAGCCTAGTCACCAACCAGTGCATCCACACTGGGGAGAGGCCCTACGAGTGTCCCCAGTGTGGGAAGAGCTTCACCCAGAGCTCTCAATTGATCACATACCAATGGTAAGGGAAGGCCTGCCAATGCCCCAAGTGCAGGAGGATTTTGTGCACTGCCCCAACTCAAATAATTGGAGTACCCACGTTGGGAAGACCTCTGATGATCCATATTCCCTATGATCCATGCTGGGAAGACACCTGTACCTTTTCCTGTCCCTGCCAGTGTAATGATTTGGGATGGAAAAAAAAGAAGGTCTGGCTATGGCCCTCTCATTACATTCACTCCCACCTCAGGTCATTGCCAGGGCAGGAAATGGACTGTCTCTCTCCCTGAGAAGGGTGAAATTCCCAGGAAGGAGAAATTGTGGCCAGGAAGACCCAGTGAGTTCTATTGTAGTTTTTCCTGTAAACAGTTTTATTTATCCCCTCTGTTATCAATATTGTTTCTGTTCTTATTTTTTTCTTATCTCATTGGTGTTCCCAGTAAATTGTTCTTATCCCAGCTCGGGATCTTTGTCTTTTGTGCTTTCCATGGGAGGCGGGAGGGCAGCGAGCTGCGGTTTTAGCAGGAGCAGGAAATTGAGGAATCCCATTCCTGAACCCTGGCCCATGGAAACCGAGCATCCCAGCTGGTCCCAGCCCTGGTGGCCATGGCAACAGCCTTGGGAGCGGGTCCCTGGTGGGGCCTTAGGGAACCTCTTCCCTCTGGTGCCCAGGGACAGGAGTGGAGGGAACGGCTGCAGCTGAGTCGAGGCAGGCTCAGGTTGGATGTCAGGAAAAGGTTTTTGCCCAGAGGCTGCTGGGACCCTGCCCAGGCTCCCCAGGGAAGGGTCCCAGCTCCAGGGCTCTCTGAGCTGCAGCAGCGCTTGGACAGCGCTGCCAGGCCCAGGCTGGCATTGTTGGGGTGTCCTGTGCAGGGCCAGCAGTTGGACTGGAGGATCCTGATGGGTCCCTCCCAGCTCAGCCAATTCTGTGGTTCTGGGATCCCATGAGCCTGGGGATGGGGCTGCCAATGGTTGCCATGGCAACGGGCTCTGGCTGCAGGCCTGAGCTGGTGTCCATGGCAACCACCCTTGGCATGGGGTCTCCATGGAGCTGCCAAGGGACTGAGCATAGCAACAGGGAGCTGATGATGGCTGCCATGGAAACTGACCATAGCAACAGGGGGCTGGTGATGGCTGCCATGGAAACTGACCATAGCAACAGGGGGCTGGTGATGGTTGCCCGCTAAGGGCCAGATTTGTCAGAGGCCCTCAGAGAGGTTCCATGGGGACTTTCCAAGAGTCTCCAGGCTGTTCAAGAGCTGGAATGTCACAGGCAGAGACAGGGCCTCCATAGAGACCTCCCAGAGCTTTCTGGGATGGTAAAGAGCCCTGTGGTCAGAGGCAGTCACAGCCATTCCATGGTGACATCCCAGGGGACCTTGGGCTGCAAAGGCACCGATCTGTCACAGGCACTCACGGGGGCTCCACGGGGACATCCCAGGAGTCCCCAGGCTGCCAAAGTGCCTGGATGTCCCAGACACTCACAGGAGTTCCTGTCATGGGCGCAGTGGGAGTTCCAGGCAAAGTTTATTAGAGAAGCTCCTGGTGCAGAAAGGAACCCCAATAGCCCCCACAGATCCCCAAATGTCACCATTGAATCAGAGATGACACAGACTCAGATCAGAAGGCTAAGGGCTACAAGCCACCCATTTTTTCAATCCTCTTCTTTTATATCGTGGTTTGCTATGGGCGGACCTCATTGGTCATTTAATCAACACATTTCCCATGATTGGCCAATTAAGACAACACTCTTCAGTAAACAACCTTTTGGAAAACAGCCAACTTATTACAAACATTGTCAGGGCACCGGTTGTATGCTTGTTTTATGTTGGGCCTTTCTAGGGGCTGCCTGGATGGGGGAAACCCTCCAGTAGCAGTTCTGTGCCAGGTAAAAGGAGATACATGGAAACTTTTGGTCTTCAGCTTCTTGTTTATTGTAATCTAAAGTTTTGCATGCTGTGCACACCAGGCTCAGCGCGCTGGGAAAATGTCGAAAGAAGGAGACCAGGACACCAGATGGTCATCAACAGGTCTAATTTATTGATTGATTCGGCAACCTAAATACAGTACATAATGAGCCTCATACATATTGCAAAAGCTGAGCTCAGGATTGGCTATTCAGCTACATGTCAACCCCGCCTAATTTGGCCTTTAGCTACATTCCTGTGGTTAGCGAGAATAGCAACTTCTGCATTCCACATCCCATTCTTGTATAATTTCAGCATTTTCTTTGTGAACAAGGACACCCTGCCTGCGAAAGGGCCTCTGTCCTAGTTAGGACATCTTTACCAATTTGATTAGGCTGTGTCCCCTCTCCTCAAGCCACTCTTTGACAAAACTCTCCACACTTCCCCCGTTTTGTTCTTGGGCAAGAAGGCTAGTCTGCCAGGTTCTTTCTATCATTCAGCTGACCGTATTTTGAATGCAATTAAAGATACAAGGCAAAATGAGCAAAAGCATCAAAATCACACCCAGTATCCCTATAGCATATGTCACAAGGTTTCTCAGGCACGGTCCAAGTCCTAAGCTTTTAAGCCATTCATCGATTCCTAAACCTTCTTCTTCTTTGAGTTTGTGAAGTCCCTGCTGTAATTCTTTTATCTTCGCATGAATAGATACAGAGTGATCGGACAAATTCATGCAGCACATTCCCTCAAGCTCTTCACATCCATGACCTTGTGCTAAAAGCAAAAAATCTATAGCGGCTCTATTTTGCAAAACAGCATGATTAACACTTTGCACATCTGCGGTTAGCATATCTAAAATTTGTGACATCTTGTTTAAGTCATCCTTGGCCCAGCATCCCAATTGCTTTGCTAAGTTCATAGCTTTATTTGCAGCTCCTCCTGGCAAGATAGTTGAAACTATCACTTGTTTTAACTCACTCAAAAACTATGGGTCTCCTATCTGGCTGCAGTCTAAGTCATGCAGGCTGCATCTCTTCCTGCTTGAATTTTGACTCAATTGCATTAATAAAGACACATTGGGGTGAAACAATGACAATTTTCCCAAATAGCAAGGTCCACCCTGTGGCCTGGCTGGTATACTGTGGGTTCTCAGCACCTCAGGACAGAGGTGCAGAGTAGCCGAGAACACCCTTGGGGGGCTCGGGAGTCCTGGAATGTTGCCAGAAGTGTCTGGTGGCTGGACTTTGATCCTACACAGGAGATGACACCTGTATGAGGACTGGGAGGATTCCACTGGGGTGAATGGTGAAGGGATAAGTTAATTAGAGTGTAAAACACAGGGTTTAGGATTTCTGTACAGGGGGGGTCTAAAGAAGTAAGATGGAGGAATTGGGGCGTGTCCTGTCCTTCTTCTTCTTCTTCTTGGCCTCTATCTTCTGTGGTGATGGTGGCACTTTGGGATTGGTCTTTACTAGAAGTGCACCGGTTAATAAGGGTAGAAGGTATTGGGGAAAAATTATAAATATTGTATACGTAACTTCGGGTATAAAGATAAGTGACCGCCCCGGGGGCTCTCAGTGTGCCCATGGCTGACTTGCTGTGCAGACCTCTGTCGGGCTGAAAGAAAATCTTTTAGATAAACAATTAATAAACAACGAGACCGAAACAAGATCAGAAGTCTCTCCTCGTCCTTTGAAGCGCCGGGCTGTCCAAGGCCACCCTGGGCCTTTCCAGGCCACATAAACAGCCGAGAAATCGACAGTATACCATTCCAAGCTCTGTCTCCACAAATTAAAAATATCCCTGTGGGTAATTTCATCGGTGCCGTGATGTTAGTGCCGTTACATTGGCTGTAAAGCTGCTGAGACACTGTACCCAAATTCAGGAATGAATCTAGGGTAGCCCATGTTCCTCTATGCTGATTTAAATTCTGGGGATCTAAGGGATCAAAACTGAACCATCCACCACTTGAAGTGTTAGTCATACTGGCGTTTGCACTTCCGAAGAGATCCCACTCCTCTGGAGGAGAGTACAAAGTAGTATTAAGTGATAAGATTATTAAGCATTGGCGGTAACCGTCACTTTGACTTGTAGTGTATCCTTGTTGCGTGGGTAACCTAATGTTTGTCATATTGTGCATGCATAGAGTTTGGTTATCAATCAGACTTCAAAATTCCCAAGGAGACCACACTGGGAGTCCCACCAAGCATGTTCGAAATGGGTTAGTAACCCCTCCAAGGCTAAGACAAAGCGATGATTGGTTAGTTTAATTGGCAAGCGTTATCCATATACTATCTCTTGGCTGATTAAAGTGCGTTACTCCTACTGCCCCATCCGCCACAGCACTGAGCAGTATAACAAAAATAAGCCTCATTTTTCTGTTTTCTTTCTCGCTTTCCTTTTCTCATCTGTCTTTAATCTCACCAATCCTAACTCTTGCAATCTCCATCTCTGTAGGGCCTCGATGCAGGAGTCCAATGCCTGATCGGGATCTCCTTTGATGGGTCCTACAACTGAATGCTGTGTTAAAGGCACCAATTGTCTACACCTAGCAGAAGCTATGTATGACTTACTTTGAGCTTTAACTCTCTTAATACACTGTACCTCCCACCGATAGTAGGCCAAGATTTTCTGCTCAGGAGACTCGTAAAGATCTAAAGCCAAAGCCGTATCTAGCCCTGTCTGTCTCCTTAGCTCCCTTTGCCAGTCTTCCCCCCAGCTGTAGTCATGCTTGCAGGTGTTACATCATAAACTCCAGATCCTGGACTGTTCTAACCAAAAGGTTTTACCACAGCCACCACAATATAGAGCTACCCATGCAGCACAACAGGGGCTGCAACACTCAAGGCAGCGCTCCCTCGCTGGTCCTTTCATGTGGAAGGTCAATAGTGCTTCAACGGTGTCAATCAGTTCCTTGGCCGTCCGGTAGCGGCATGTCACTGCTCTGTCCACCGACGGCAGCTTCTTCTTCAGACGCTCCTTGTCCCCCTCCGTAAGATTGTCCACCAGATGCTGCATCAAAGACAGGTTCAGTCCACTTGGCAGGCACCCACAAAGGCCCTGTTGGTGAGGAAACACAAAGACATCCCTGATCCCAATATAGCACTTTTGCGGGCTTTTCCCATATCCCTGTGCTTGGGTTCTTATACTTCACCCGGACCTCTCTTTCCTTAATAGTTTCCTGACTTGATCTCGGGTGATGTTTAACTGCAGGGGGGGCATCGTCCTCCCCAAAAACACATAAATGATTGATCACATACAAAACCTTAGCCAGGCATGCTTGTGGGTCCTTTAAATCCTGGCGTTTGTCGATATATTGTTTGAGGGTACCATTTGCTCTTTCTACTATCACCTGTCCTGTGGGGGAGTGCGGAATACCTGTCACATGCTTGACAGACCATTGGTCCAAAAATTTTCGGACTCTAGCACTTGTGTAAGCCGGACCATTATCCGTTTTGATACCTTTTGGGACTCCCATGACAGCAAAGCAGCTCAATAAGTGCCTGATCACATGTATCGCTTTCTCTCCTCCCTGAGCTGTAGCCCATATGTAGTGGCTATATGTATCTATAGTAACATGCACATACTTGAGCCTACCAAACCTAGCTACATGTGTGACATCCATTTGCCATTTCTCATTAATTTCTAAACCTCGAGGATTAACTCCGCAGCCCAGACCTATTCCCCCATTATGATAACTGCATATTGGACATGCCCTGACAATGGCCTTGGCTTCGGATAAGCCCAGATCAAAGTTCCTCGCCAACTCTTTCGCATTTTGATGATATCTACTATGGGCTTCTCTTGCTAAGGTATGCTTATCAACAGGACAAGAGTTATCAATGGGTAAGGTAACCAATTTATCTGCACGCTCATTCCTTCCCCTTGACCTTCAGACCACTTATGGCTCCTGATATGGATTACAGAGTACACTGCACTTCTATCCCGGAGAGCTTTCCTTAATTGAACCAGTAACTCATACAGCCGTTTATTATTCACTTCCTTAATTGCTGCTCCTTCTATACGTCTGGCTACTCCAGCGACATACACAGAGTCTGTGAACACATTCAAAGGCTCATGCAGGTTGGACACTGCCCATACTACTGTACTACTGATAACAATTCTAAAGTTTGTAGGCTGTCTGCAGGGTCTGCTGTAAGAAGTTGATGCTTCCATTTTCTTTTTTCTTGCCAGGTGACAGCAGCACGTCTCGATTTCTTCCCTGCGTCTGTGAAGGCTGTGGTGGCTCCTTCTATGGGGCGCTCTCTTCTCAGCGGCCGAGTGATCCAGTCCCATTCTGTCATCCATTGCAGGACCCTGGGCACTAACTTGCTTGTCTCCACTTTTGCAGATGATGTCAATAATACTTCCTGTAAGTCCGTTGATTTAACCAGGTACCAGTCCAGCATTTCTTTTTCCATGGGTAGCCTAATGGCGGCAGGCTCTCAACCGTTCACTTCAGTAATTCTGAGACGGCCTTTTTTGATCAACACAGCCAACTGTTTGATTTTTGAGAATATTGTTCGTTTATGTCGTAGCGGTGGTGACAGCCATTTCAATACCCGTATCTCCCCCGTTTTGTTCTCGCATTGGGAGAGAGCGCCAAGCAGGTGACAAGGACTATTCCAAACAGTGAGGTCAGTAGGGCAATCTAGCTGTCGATGGGACACATATCCTTGTTGTACACAATTACTGATTTGCTGTAGGGCGGTATGCTGTTCCTTCGTGAGGCACACAGGGGTAGTGGGGTCAGTGCCCTTTAACAAGGGTTGTAGGGTCTCCAACAAGTGATTTGGTACTCCCACAATGGGTTTCAGCCACTGCAAGTCTCCTAGCAACTTTTGAGCATCATGCAAAGTCTGAATGTCCAAGTGCAGATCTAATTTTTGGGGTACCACTGTTTGGTCCAATAAAGTCCATCCCAAATACTTCCATGGTTTCGTGGTCTGAATTTTCTCTGTGGCAATAACAACTGAAGATGCTGCAAGAGTGTCTCTGACGCTGTCAGCCTGCAAAGGGGAAAATGGCTGTTGCTGCGCAAACAAAATATCATCCATGTAATGATATATTATGGTAGCTGGCCACTGCTGACGTAATGGCTGTAATGCGGCGTCAACATAAAGCTGGCACGACATGGGGGAATTGCGCATCCCCTGCGGCAATGACGTCCACTCAAATCTTTTGTCTGGTTCCCCACGATTTATTGCTGGTAGGGTAAAGGCAAACCTTTTCATGTCATCGGGATGCAGCCCAATAGTGAAAAAACAATCCTTTAAGTCGATAATTAGAAGTGGCCAATCTTGTGGGATCATGGCTGGATTCGGAAGACCAGGTTGCAAGGCCCCCATAGGTTCCATCTGGTCATTCACAGCTCGTAGATCATGTACCAGGCGGTATTTTCCTGACTTCTTCTTGATCACAAAAATGGGCGTGTTCCACGGACTCGTTGAGAGTCACAAATGTCCTTGCGTGTATTGTTCCTTCACCAATTCATGGGCATGCATAAGACTCTCCCCTTTCAAGGGCCACTGCTTAACCATCACCGGTGTATCTGTTTTCCAGGTGAGTGGAATGGGGAAAGGCCAAGCAATGGCAATTACCCCAAAGGGTGGTGATTGGTCAACACCACCCCCAGCTGTATTAAAACATCCCTGCCTATCAGGCAAGAGACTGTAGGGGACAACTGAACAACTGAAAACACAACAGATACCTGTTGCCCATCAATGTGCACTGACAGGGGTGGTGTTTTACTTGCCAAAGTGAGTCCTCCTACTCCCGTGAGCATGTTTGTTGATGGGAGCAGGGGCCAATGCTGTGGCCATGCTTCTGGCAATATGATGCTGGTGTCTGCTCCCATATCCAATAATCCATAAAGGGTTATGCTCTGATGTCCATGGGTAATTTCAACTTTTTGTTTTGGCCTCTCTTGAAGATTTACAGTCAGGAGTGCAACACCGGTAGAGCCAAAACCCTTTCCATCCCGCTTCTGTCCAGTAAACAATGGAATACCAGATGTCATCTGTGGTAGAGGTATCAATTGTGCGATGCGTTGTCCTTTGGTTATCTTTAGCGGGGGATAAGGGGTGTAAGCCATGATTTGTATTTCTCCGGTATAGTCCGCATCTATGACCCCAGGTAATACAAATAGTCCCAGCATGGATGTTGAGGAGCGTCCCAGCAATAAGGCTCCACATTTTTGCCCTTGTAGCGAGAGAGGACCGTTTACTCCAGTTGGTATCCTTTCAGGCCAGTTAGTCATTAACGTGACATCTACTGCTGCTGATATGTCCAAACCGAGGCTCCCTGCTGTTGCTGGCTGCAGACAGGAGGTGGCGCTGTTGTCACGGCGGCGACTTGTGTCTGGGTGCGGCCGGCAATCGCGCTTCGCCACCCATTTCCCGATCGGCGCCGGCAATCCGAGGTGTTGTAGGAGCTGGATTGGCATTTTGGCACCACACGCCAGTCGCTCTGCATTCTCGGCGCATGTGTCCCCCACTGCCGCATCGGTAACATTTGGGATATGTTCTCGACCCTCCCTGCGTGACTGCCATTGAGCCGTTTTGGAGAGGAGCAAGAGCAGCTAACACCTGATTTTGAGTGGATTCTGCTTGTTTTTGCAGCCCTACTCCTAATTCCTTTATTGCATCTACCAAGAATACTTGTGAGGCTGCTGGCTGTAACGCCATTCGCTCTAGAGCTTCCTCAATGGTCCAATTTGCTCCCAGAGTGGCTAGCACCCTTTGCGTGGCTGGATTGCTATTCTGTAAGGTGCACTGCTTCAATAGCGCCCCCTTCATGTATTCTGCAATGCCAGCCCGGTCTATAGCCGCAGCTGCCTTGTCGATAAAACTCCTGAACGATTCCTCTCTGCCTTGTTTTATGCCCATGTACACCGGCAGCCCTCCTGGCTCTTTAACTCTTTCTATGGCTGCACGTACCAACCGCATGGCTTTTCTAAGCTTATCTGCTCCTGATATCAACTGTGCCCCCAAGCCCATGAGCTCATCCATTGTCACTCCATGCAACGGGTCCCCCTGAGCTCGCTGTGTCGCGACCGACTCATTAACCAAATCTTGCCAATGCGCATTAAACAACAACTGTTGGTGCTGAGTAAATTTTAGCCACACTATTCCCCTCAAATCATTCGGGCACAAAATTTGCGTATTAAAGAGGTAATCTAGCATCTGACTAACAGGTTTGCTTTTCACCCTGAACTGACTAACCGTGGACCGCAACTGGGATAGCAACTTCCCGTCTAAAGGAGTGTACTCTGCCAGATCCTATGTGTGGTTCCCCTGAGCATCATACTGTGGCGTGTATGTAACCGGACAGGCAAGAGCAGAAGCGGCCTCCATTGCCTCATGATCCCTCATTTGCATTGCCTCTTTTGCCAGAGCAGCCCAAGCCTCTATCCTTTGCTTAGCCATCTCCCACCATGGGTCACTGAGTGATCCTGGGATAGGATCTGACTCTCGGAGAGTTTTGCGCTGTTTCTGCCTCTGTGCGGGCCGTTCGGGTGGGGGAGGTGGCAAGCTCAGCTCCCGTTACCTGCGGGGGGGCAGCTGGCTTAGCCCGCGTTCCCTGCGGGAGTGCAGCGGGCTTGGCTTGCTCTCTCTGTGGGGGGGCAGCGGGCTTTGTCTGCACTCTCCTCTATCCTCCAGCTCGTGCTTGTCCTCCTTCTACGACAGAGGAGGTGCAGACGGCCCCCCCGCGCCTGTAACCGGATCCTCCATCCCAGACTGTTGTGAACCCATCGGTATTAATACCTTGTTTACCGAAGGCGCGAGAGGATCGTCCTTGCGACCATACCCTATATTTTTCTTATGAGCTTCTGTTGCCCTTTCTGCCGCCTTACGCTCAGAGACATGTTGAAGTAGTGCGTTGTGAACCACGTGCCATAGCTTGCCCAATTTCTTTGCTGTTTTATCATCTTCTAACACCGCCTCCCGCATTATATCCCCAAACTTTCTCCATTCAGCAAGTTCGTGAACTGTATGTGGGTTAAGGAAAACTACTTTAGCATAGCCGTAGGCTAGCAACCCGGGGAGTTCCTTTTTTAAATCTATCCCTTTTACCCCTCGCCTTTCTAAATACACAGCGAAGAGTTCATATGCTGCTTGCCTATCCATACCGGTTTTTTTCGTGAGCGCTCTTGCAGCTTTCCAGGCTCCGGCAGCACGTGGATGGCTTGAGTCACCGATGTGAACCCCAAGGGTGCTTCAAAACTCCGGCACCGTGCCGGCTGCGAACAGCACCCAGCTCCAACTTCCTCGACCATGGGACATTCTCTCACCTTTTTTCTTTTAGTCGAGATGAGGAGTCAGCGTTAGGGTTCACCATGTGTCGTAGGAAGGAGACCCGGACACCAGATGGTTCATCACAGGTCCACTTTATTAAAGAAAGCATCAAACACGTATACAGCAAATAATAAGCTCATAAATATTCTGTAAGCCAAGCAATCTATTGGTTAAACTATACCATTAACTCATCCACATTCCCTTGGGCCTACGTTCTCTACTTCTCACACCTCACTGTCCATTTCTTTATCATCCTCCGCTAGGCCCAAGGACACGTTATCTTTGCAGGTGCAAGATTTGGAATTAACCATGGTCTTGTACTTTTCCATTCTTTAGCCTGCTACTTTCTCAACAGACACCCTGCCTGCAAAAAGGCCTCTGCCCTAGTTAGGACATCTCTACCCAATCGATTCGGCTGTGTCCTCTCTCCTCAAGCCACTCTTTGACAAAACTCTCCACATGGAGGGTTGTCCAAGTGCCACCACTGGAGAGGGAGCCACAACTCTTCAGGTTTTTGTCTTTTGAGGGATCAGGAACTGGTGAGACTCAGAGTCACAGGAAGTTTCTCTTCATGGCCAACAGACCACAGTTGAACAGGACAGAATTTACTAACAATCACGCTCTTCCCTTAGCTATGCACAGTGTCCCAGCAGCACCTGATGAGTCCACAATTCATAAGTGATTTCCATACTAAAAAGTAATTTTAGACAAATGTGGTTCTGTGATAGATATAAACACAATTAAGTTCTTGTATCAGGATGCTCATCCTGGAGTGGGTGAAAAACAGCCCAAACAATTCCTGATTTGCAAAGCTGTCAATGGTGGATGGAGAAGGGAAGTCAGGCTGCTTTTGGTGTTGAGGAAATGCTTAAAGCAGCCTGACTCATTTCATCTCCTCATGCACTGGCTGACCTCCCCTCTTTCCCCTTCCACCCATTGGCTTTTGTTTCCCACCAGCCCCCATTGAAGAGCCTGGCTCTGTGTTCTGCATCCCCTCCTCGCGGGCACTGCCAGGCTGGCATGAGGAGCCCCTCAGCCTTCCCTGCTCCAGGCTGGACAAGCCCAGCTCCCTCAGCCTCTGCTCACAGCCCAAGGGCTCCAGCCCCACCTTGGAGGCCCTTCCCAGATCCTGCTCCAGCTGTCAGACATCTTTCCTGCCCTGGCCAACCCAACCCAGGCCACAGTGACCTGGATAATCCCTGTCTTGATGTCCTGGTCACACAGCCCTGGCCCCTTGTCCCCATGTCAGGCTCTGAGGTGGATCCTGGGGAACATCCTTTGGTGGAGGCTGTGGCTCCAGGTGGGCCGGGGGGATCCTGGGGCACAGGGACCCTGCTGGGCATGAACAGCATTGGACTTGTTGGGAGAAACAGTGAGGGGGAGCTGGGGCAGAGTGACCAACCCAGTGACCTGACACAGTCCTGCTGGGATGTCACACAGCTGATCTCTGATGGTTGGTCACAGCCAACTCTGTGATGTCACAGTCTGCTCTGTGATGTCAGACCTCTGCCCTCTGACGTCACAGATGGATCTGTGATGTCACAGAGGCGGTATATGATGTCATAGCTGCTCAAACACCTCACATAACCCACTCTGTGATGTCAAAGCCCACTCTGTGACCTCATGTTAGCAGATGATAAATTGTCTCCACCAGGTGAGCTGACACCTGGAGCTTGTTCTCCAAAACCCCAGGCCTGTGGAAACCACACAATGCCCATTGTGTGAGAAGGGGAACTGGAAGTTCAGCATCCTCAGTGTCCTGCCAGCTCAGCCAGGCCCACTGGAACACTGGGGTCCACAACCACCAGGGACCACCAGAGAGACCCCCAGGACAGAAGAACACATGCAAAAAGGGGAGGAGAAATGTGCTAATGATTTTGGGGAAATGATTATTATATGTATGTTCAGTCAGGGAAAATCAAGTATATGTGTGCAAAATACAGAAAATAAACAGAAACTTTCCTGTGCTCAGCCTGCACGGATTTGGAAGGAGCTATCCCCCATGCATCCAGCTGAATAAATAATGCTGCTTTTTAATGCTGCATTGGGGTTAAGGAGTTTTCTGTTTTACAGAATTTTTGGTGACACCCTCACTGCCAAGGAAAGCTCTGTCTGCTGCTGTTCACAAACAGAGAAGGGCTGGTGGCAGATGTGGGGCTTGGAGGCAGCCTGGGGCACAGTGACCATGAAATAATTAAGTTTTCATAGTTCTGTGAAAGAAGGAGGGGCAGCAACAAAACTTCTGCACTGGAATTAGGAAGGGCAGACTTTGGCCTATTTAGGATGTAGTTTTGGGGAGTACCAAATCACGTACTGATTCTTTTAAGGGAAACAGCCCTTAAAAACAAAGGGGTGCAGGAAGGATGGACACATTTCAAGATAGTAATCTTAAGGGGGAAGGAGAAGCCCCTCCCAGTGTGCCAAAAGATGAGCTATTGAGGAAAATTACTATCCTGGCTGCCCATGGACCTTTTGCAAGGATTCAAGGGAAAGAAGAGGATGCATCAACTTTGGAGAGAAGGTCAGTCAACTTAGGAAGTATTTAAGAATGTGTTTAGGTCATGCAGAAAGAAAAGTTGAAGTGCGAAAGCTAAAATTGAGCTTAACCTGACCATTCTGTGAAAAATAATAGAAAATATTTCTACAAATACATTTACAGCAAAACATGAGATAAGAATCTCTACTCTTCATTGGATGCAGTGGAGAATATAGAAACTAAATATAAGGAAAAGACTGAGCCGCTTAACACAATGTTTGTCACAATTTTTAAAATTAGGACAGGTTGCCCTCAGGACAGGTGTTCTCCACCAGGCGCTGATGGCATTTGTGCTCCCTCAGGTTCATGTCCCCACACCAACAGCATGGGGGTGCTCCCCCTGCTGTGTGCAATGCAAACAGGGGCTGCTGAGCCAGTGCTGCCCTGTGTGTGCCTGCAAGGACGGGGCACCTGTGTGAGCTGGGGGAGAGGCCAGGGCTGCACAGGGGGGATGTTGTTGGCAGCTCCATGAGGATGCTCTGGGACGCTGCCCTGGGCAGTGCAGTGCACTGGGGATGGATCAGCCCCTGCTCTGCTGCTCCTTCCCGTCTGCCCCAGGGCCCTTGCAGAGCCCCAGCCATGCTGTTTGCCCCCAGCCTGCCCACGGCTAGCCTGGGGCTGCTCGTGGGGATTTTCTGTGCTGAGCATTGGCCTGGCCATGTTCTTGAGAGAGCCTGGGCAAGGAGCCTGGAGCCCCCAGGCCCCGGCCTGAGGTGTCAGTGCTGCCCCAGCAGTGCCCATGGCCTGTCCCTGCTGCAGCCCCAGCACTGCCACCCCCAGGGCTGTGCCCAGCCCCGAGAGCACTCAGGCCCTGCAGCAACACCAGGGCCAACAGGGCAGCGGGGCAGGGCCACAGCAGCACTGGCAACACGAAGTGCTGCTGCTGCTACTGGGCACAGCTGCTGTGCCAGCACTGATCTGCCCCAGCTCTGCACACAGACATTGCTGCTGCAGCTCCAGAGAAGGCAACAAAAGGGCATCTCTGCAGAAAACTTTGCTGGGAGATCCTTTAGTTCCAATAAATACACCGGGTGGGCAGCCCCTCATTGACATAGTCTGTGGCCACAGGGAAGGTGGAGAGAAAGAAAATGAGAAATGGCACTAATAATGAACTTTTTCTATTGAAAATACATAGTAAGTAAAACAAAGAAAAAGAAACTACAATAAAACAAAACAGATCAAAGATTACTATTATTCCACATAATTGGCAGGATCGGGCAAGTATTTTAATGTTTCTGAAACCATCCCATCATCAGTGTCCACACTGCAGCCTTGAGCTCCTGGTTCCTCAGGCTGTAGATGAGGGGGTTCAGGGCTGGAGGCACCACCGAGTACAGAATTGACAGAGCCAGATCCAGGGATTGGGAGGAGATGGAGGGGGGCTTCAGGTCAGAAAATGTGCCAGTGCTGAGGAACAGGGAGAGCACAGCCAGGTGAGGGAGGCAGGTGGAAAAGGCTTTGTGCCGTCCCTGCTCAGAGGGGATCCTCAGCACAGCCCTGAAGATCTGCACATAGGAGAAAACAATAAACACAAAACAACCAAATACCAAAAAGACAGTAACAGCAAGAAGACCACGTTCCCTGAGATTAGAGTGTGAGCAGGAGAGCTTGAGGATCTGGGGGATTTCACAGAAGAATTGGCCCAGGGCATTGCCCTTGCACAGGGGCAAGGAAAATATATTGGCAGTATGCAACAGAGCATTGAGAAAGCCACTGGCCCAGGCAGCTGCTGCCATGTGGGCACAAGCTCTGCTGCCCAGGAGGGTCCCGTAGTGCAGGGGTTTGCAGATGGACACGTAGCGGTCTTAGCACATGATGGTCAGGAAGAAATACTCTGCTGAGATGAAGAAAAGAAAGAAAAAGAGTTGTGTGGCACATCCTGTGTAGGAGATGTCCCTGGTGTCCCAGAGGGAATTGTGCATGGCTTTGGGGACAGTGGTGCAGATGGAGCCCAGGTCAGTGAGGGCCAGGTTGAGCAGGAAGAAGAACATGGGTGTGTGCAGGTGGTGGCCGCAGGCTACGGCGCTGAGGATGAGGCCGTTACCCAGGAGGGCAGCCAGGGAGATGCCCAGCAAGAGGCAGAAGTGCAGGAGCTGCAGCTGCCGCGTGTCTGCCAATGCCAGCAGGAGGAAGTGCCTGATGGAGCTGCTGTTGGACATTTGCTGGGGCTGCACTTGGGGACCTTTTCATGAAGAAAGGACAGTGATAGGTCAGGAGAGGCTGCTTTGAGCCAAACCTGGGCCATTCCCTGCAGACTGTCTTGCTGGGACTCACCCACCCTTGTTCCTGCTCTGGGAAATCCTTCACCCAGATCCCTGCCTGAGCGCCAGTTTTGCTGGCTGAGTTTGCCAGGAGCAGCCAGGCCTGTGCATGGGGGCCCTCAAGGAGCCATCCCTGCCCCACTGCTCTGGGTTTGTGGCCATGGGGCAGAGGGACAAGGCTGGATATTCAGGATTTTTCAGGGGAATTACTCAGAATGGACATAGTCTTGGTAGCATCTGCACTCCTAGGTTTTTCGGACATGGATTGCTGGAGCTGTTTTAAGGCCTTTTTTCCTACCCACAGATCATTCTTGGCTCTCTGAGGTCAGAAATCCCCAGCATTTCTGCTGCACTCTGAGTTTGCCACTGAGAGATGAGAGAGGCAAAGTATTCTCTGTGGCTGAGGGAAGGTGACGGGCTGTATGGGCTTGTTCCCAGCTGCCCTGGCTTTGCACCTTTGGCTGAAATCAGAGCACAATCACACTCCTGGGTCAGCCTGGGATAAACCAGACCCTGCCCAGAGCAGAGGATCCCTGAATGTCTCACCTTCTCTAAAGGTCTCTGGGCAAGGTCTCAGCACCCCCTTGTGCCAAGGACACTCACGGCTCCCTTGGCAAACCCAGCAGCATTTCCTCAGCTCTGGCAGCTCTGCCCTTCCCTGCGGGACATTCAGGGAACTCCCAGAGGCTCTGGCACAGATTTGCACCCAGGAGGGCAGCTCAGAGCTTGAAAGGGCACAGCAAGGAGATCCCTGGCTGTGCCCATGATGGGATCTCAGGGAGGGGGCTCAGCTCATTCCCCTTTCCCATGGACTGCTTTGCCCACAGCCCCACAGGTGCCAGGGAATCTTGGACATCCCATTCCCATGGACAGCCCTACCTGGCAGGAATACCAAGGGCAGTGCTTGACTCAGCTGCTGCAAATGCCAGAGCCTCCCTGAGAGCAGCAGAAAACAGTGACAATATCAGGGCACGGGAGAACCAAGAGAAGATGTTGTGGTGCTGTGCCTGAGAGGGCAGGGCAGAGACAGCCGGGCACTCAGGACAGTGTTCCCATGCCCAGCTGTGCCTGGCACCTCCCACACACCAACCGTGCCCCCCTGCCCCCAGCTCTGCTCTCTTCAGCCCCCTCTCCTTCCCTGAGCCTCTCCCTGGGCCTGCACATTCCCTCCTGAGAGGAGCCTTGTCCCTGCCAGCGCTCACAGAGCCCATCCCAGCCTGTGCGCCCTGGCTGGGGCCCTACAGAAACCTGCCTGTGTGCAGGGCCCTGGCTGGGGCAGGCTCTGTGTGCAGCTGGGCAAGGGCAGCTCAGGAGAGCCCTGCTGGGCCCTGCAGAGGTGATGCTGCTGCTGTCCAGGGCTGAGGAGGGACTGAGGGCCTTTGGGAGGCTCCCAGCAAAAATACTGACCAGTTTAAGTCACAGTTCTGGAGTCTGTGTAAATGTTCAAACATTCCTTTGATGATCCTCTGTGTCCCTTTCAACTCAGAATGTTCTGTGATTCTGGGATTACAATTCCTGTTCTGCTTCTCTCATCCCCCTATAGTCTATAATCCAAAGAGAAAAAAAAAAACAAAACCCTTGCAGCAGTGTTAGAACAGTAAAGTAAAGCAAAAGCCAGACACTTATTGGAAGCTTCCAGGTGTCCCAGTGGGAAAGGGCACACTCACCTCCTGATTTCAACAATTTATTAAGGTTGATAATTAGGATATTTAACAGGAGCATCCAAAAGGAGATTCAGTTTCCCTAGTTACACACCCCTGGGTCATCCCATTGGAGTAGGTCCAAAGGCTTCTTTGCCTTCATTTTTTATAATGATTGCTCATATTCTGCTCATTCTCAAAACCCAAAATGCTCCTATATGTCCAGTTCCTAGAAGACTATATAGTATTTCAGGACTATATAAAAGAATAGGACTATACAGCATTTTAGGAATATATTTAGACAGTCAGGTTATTAAGAGAAAGATAAGGAAACATACTAGATTTAATTCAAGATTAAAGCTATATAGGAATATAATAGTGGTTTAATACAGCTAAGAGTTTATTAGAGTTAAGTGAGGATTATAGAATTGTAACTATATAATAGTAATTTAGAGAGCTATGAATATATAAAAATGTAAAAAGTACAAAAAACTTTTTGTCACCACCCCAACATTCCCATCTTTCTCTAAGTAGGAAATTGAAAAACTCTCAGGAAAGCTCCTGACCTTTCCAGCAATCCCTGGCTTACCTTCTTTGGGAAGTGTCCTCCGGAGCTGTGCCCAGGCTGGTCTGGAGCTGGGAGCAGCCCTGCCCCACCCAGCCCCTCTCAGCAGCAGCCCCTGCCCTGCTCAGGGTGGCTCCTTCCCCCCACAGCTTCTCCCCAGCGCTGGGAGCAGCTCCCCGGGCTGGCTGAGAGCTGTCCCTGGCAGGCAGCAGAGTCCCTGCCCCAGCACAGCGCCCTGGGCTGCAGGACCCTGCTCTGCAGGACAGCCCTGGGCACCCCTGGCCGCAGCCCCGGCTGCTCAGCCCTGCAGCAGAGCCTGGCAACAGGAGCTGCCTTGGGCTGTGCCTGGGCTGGGGCAGCAGGGAAAGCCAGCCCTGCCCTGGGGCCACAGCCCTGCCCTGGAGCAGCTCTGAGAGTCCTCCTGAAAGGTCCTCAAAGCTGTGGGATGTGCCAGCTCCAGGAGATCCCTGCAGGAACGGCAGCTACTCTTCCCACAGCCAGGGAATGACTGTTTCAAACCTGGGCTGATTTCTGCTCTAGTGAGCCCTGAGTGAGCTCTGCTCTGTGCTCCCAGCCCAGGCTGAGTTTAACCCCTCTGTGCCCCTGTGCTGTGCCCAGGGTGGCTGCAGGCGGTGCCCCAGCCCTGCTGGGCTGTGCACAGGAGCTGCTCCTGGCCAGAGCTGTCTCTCTGCAGCGCTGCCCTTGCCAGGAGCTGCCTCTGGGCCAGGAGCCTCTCTGCAGGTTTTTCAAAGGACTTTGGGTTTGGCTTTTGCCTTGGAGTCTCTGAAAGGTTTGTACAATCTTGGCCTCCAATTACTGCTATAATTAGTCCCTGGAGAGGCTTTGTCAGTAACAACACTCAGTGGGGCTCATTTATGCTTCAGGGTACTTGAGTTTTTTCAAAGTACTTGATGTTTCCCTTTTGATACAGACTCTGTGAGAGGTTTGTGCAATCATGGCCCCAATTATCTGCTTTAACGAGTCCCTGGAGAGCTTTGTACTGAAACTTAGCAGGGCTCATTAATACTTTGAGATACTCAAGGTTTTTAAGGTACTGTATGGATTTAAGAATACTTTTAGGTACTTTTAAGGATTTTCCTTTTCTCACTGAGTCTCTGAGAGGTTTTTGTGCCATCCTGGCCTCCAGTTCTCTCCTCCAAGGAGTCCATGAGGAGCTTGTGTTGGGTATCTTTCCCCTTTCTGTTTTACAACAAAGATGGAACTGAAAGAATTTTGGAAGACTTTCTAAAAGCATCCAAACAATCATGGGAAAATTACAATACAACAGCAACCACTAAGAGAATTAATAGTCCTGCTTTAGCTAGACATCATCCAACCCTTTAGTCCCTTGGACTGGAAGAGTTTATTGAACCAGTCTTTTTTTTCCACTTGAAGCTTCTTGAATCCTTCAAGTACCTGAATGCTCTTGTGGATTGACTAGCTGTGGAAGGAGAGGTTCATGCAACACATGCCCTCAGAGTCTACACAGCCATGCCCCTTTGCCCAGAGTAAAAACTCTATCGCTGTTCTGCAAGGTGGCATGTCTGATGGTCTCTATGTCTGAGAGCAGGCCACTCAATGTGCGGGAGGTAGCATTGGTTTGCTTACTTAACAGGCACCCAAGATGGTCTGATTGTCCTAAAGCTTTAGCTGCAGCCACCCAAGGTAGTCCAAATTGGGGGCGCTACCATCCAATACTTGGATTAAAGCTTGCAAAGCCATCTCTTTGATATCATCCAATACTTCTCTCAGGATACCTGCTGCTTGATCAACTGGTAGGCTGTGTTGTCCTTCTCCAGCTAGATGGTTGATTGTCAATTCCGCCCTTGCCTCATTATTAGCATACTCATTGCTATTAGCATAATAAACACTTCCATCCCTCTTCCCACAGGGTGTGTTCTGTAAATGACAGCAACATAATATATTTTAAATCATAGGTGCCAGAATTTTTAAGCACCCTTGGGGTTCACATCGGTGACCTGAGCCATACTTGCTGCCGGAGCCTGGAAAGCTGCAAGAGCGCTCACGAAAGAGGTATGAAAAGGCAAGCAGCATATAAATTATCCGCCGCGTATCTAGAATGGCGAGGGATAAAGGGGATAGATTTGTTATTAGCCTACAGATACGCTGAAGAAACTTTCCTTAACCCACATGAACTCTCGGAATGGAGAAAATCTGGGGATATACTGTGGGAAGCAGTGTTAGAAGATGATAAGTCAGCAAAGAAACCGAGCAAGCCATGGCGGGTGATATACAATACACTTCAGCATGTTTCTGAGTGCACAGCAGCAGCTGCGGCTCGGGACGCCTGCGAGGCTGTGCTGCTCCGAACTCGGCATGGGCGCTCCGCCATGGGGAGCAGCCGCGGCGAGCGGCCGCCTGAAATGCTGCGCTGTAGCGGCGGCAGCGGCGGCAGCCGTGGGGATTTTGCCCCCTCCGACACAAGCGCCGCGGGACTGGAGCGCTTCTTCCAGCGGGAGCGCTCTCCCTCCGCCCCGCAGCCGGCAAAAGCTTCAGTGTGAGACATAACAGCTTAATAAATGTGACTCTTGTCAACAAAAGAAAGATTTCTACTGCAATTAAGAAGCCAGTGATAATAAACAAAGGACACCGAGGACCATTACGGTCAAGACGTTTTTCACCTAAGTCAAAAGGACTTTTTGTTTTTCCTAGCAGAGACTGTGAAAGAGACTTTAAATATCAGAAGCCCAACTAACTCAGTCAGTAGAACATTAAACTCTGGAATTATATTTTGAAAAAATTTAAAAATGTTAAAAATGTGTTAAAGTGGTTGTTGAAGTAAGATGTAATGAGTGTGTTTTTTCTATTTTTTAAGCTTTGTTTAGATGTGATAAAAGTAAAAGCAAGCACTGAATTCAAAAGAATTTTTCCACAGGTATACCTTGAACAAACTTCTTATGTTTAAGTGCATTCAAGCATAAAATTGCTGCAGCAAATACGTGAAGAAACTTGTTTTAGTTTAGTGTTTTAGAATCAGGCCTGTAAGTAAGTTATAGTAAATGCTATATTTTATTTCTATAGTAAGTATTATCCGTTGCTAAGTAGTTTAAGTTAAATTAGCTATTAAGTGCCGTTAAATGTTAAATACTGTTAAGGTTTAGTTTTGTTAAGTTTATCTCCTGTTAAGTTTAAGTGTTATTAAGTTTTAGTAAAGCTAGATTCTGTTTAAATTATATTAGGTTTAAGTTATGTAGAATTTAAAGTCAGTTAAGTTTTGTTAAAGTTTTGTTAGATTTAAGTGATTTTACATGTACGTTCTGTTGATTTAAAAATCTGTTAAGTTTAAGTAAAGATAAGTTTAAGTAATGCTAAGTTCTATTAAGTTTAAATATTTTAAGTTTAATTATTTTAAGTCTAGGTACTATTAAGTTTAAATGATGTTAGATAGATTTATCCTTTTATAATAGGCGTTTATTTTTATGACTTGTGTGTAAAATGTTGTTGTGAACATCAGAGAAACTCTAGTTAAAAAAGGACAATCAGAAGCATTTGTGAGTAGAGCCATTCCTGTTTGAAGTATATCTGCTGTTTGAGAATAGAAAGCAAACTGACCAGACAGTTGACATGGGTGAAACCTGCGCACATGTTACTCCTTTAGCTTATTTTTGTAAGTTGTATTAGCACACCTGAGTTTGGTTTGAGCCTTGTAGCACATAGAATCCTTTTTGTATCTGTTATATAGCATATCTTATAAATAGTGACAGCCTTTTCTGTTTGTTTCCCTGGCTTAGATCCCTTGTAAGAGAGAAACCTTGCTAGCTGAGAATACTGTTTGAAATGCTGTTTAGTTGTTAGAATTGCCTGTTTTTGTGTTGCAAAGAGTGTGACACAGTTAGCCCATAGAATTTTGCTTTTCATAAAAAAATAAAAACAGGGGAAGTGTTGGGAAATTTAGGAGGCTGGAGGTTGGAAAAGTACAAAGCCGTGGCTAATTCCAAGTCCTGCACCTGTGAGATAGCGTGTCCTTGGGCCTGGCTGTAGTAGGATAACAAATAGTGAAAGAGACATGAGAAAAGAGAGATGTAACCCCTAAGGAATGAGGAAGAGTTCATGGTATAGTTTAACCAATAGATTGCTTGGCTTACAGAATATTCATGAGCTTATTATTTGCTGTATAAGTGTTTGATGCTTTCTTCAATAAACGACCTGTGATGAACCATCTGGTGTCCTGGTCTCCTTCCCACGACAGAACCCCATAACCACATGACCGTGATGGACCTCCATAACCACATCACCCTGATGGACCCCCATAACCACATGGCCTTGATGGACCTCCATAACCCCTTGACCTTGATGGACCCCAAGGACCATGATGGACCCCGAGGACCTTGATGGACCCCCCTGACCCTGATTGACCCCCATAACCACATAACCTTGATGGATCCCCATAACCCCATGACCCTGATGGAACTCCATAACCCCATGATCCTGCTGACCCACCACGACCTTGATGGACCCTCATGACCCTGATGGACCCCCATAACCCCATAGCCTTGATGGACCCCCATAACCCCATGACCCTGATGGACCCCCATAACCACATGGCCCTGATGGAACCCCATAACACCATGACCCTGGTTACTCCCATGATCTTGATGGACCCCCATAACCACATGACCCCATAACCCTGATGGAACCCCATAATCACATGTCCCTGTACGGGATGTCCCTGTGCGGGATGTCCCCGTGTGGGATGTCCCTATGCGGGATGTCCACGTGTGGGATGTCCGTGTGTGCGATGTCCCTGTGTGGGATGTCCCTGTGTGGGATGTCCACGTGCGGGATGTCCACGTGCGGTGCGAAGCCACCAGCCCCCCACAGGAACACCCGGTGCAGCTGGGCCACCACCAGGAGCAGCGTGTCACCCGCCAGGACGGGGTGGCAGGACACCGGGGACGAGCCTGGGGGAGAGGGGACACGAGTGAGGAGACCTTGGAGACCTTGGGGACCTTGGAGATGTTGGGGATGTTGGGGTGATGGGGATCTTGGGGACCTTGGGGAGCCTGGGGACACTGGGGACCTTGGAGATGTTGGAGATGTTGGAGACCTTGGGAATCTTGAGGACGTTGGGGACTTTGGGAATATGGAGGTTGTTGGGGACATTGGAGATGTTGGGGACATTGGAGATGTTGGGGTGATGGGGACATTGGAGACCTTGGGGACATTGGGATGATGGGGACTTTGGGCACACTGGAGATGTTGGGGTGATGGGACATTGGAGATGTTGGGGTGATGGGGACCTTGGGGACCTTGGGGACATCGGGGGCACTGGGGACATCAGGTGCACTGGGGTGATGGGGCCTTGGGGACCTTGGGGACATTGGAGAACGTTGGGGACACTGGAGATGTTAGGGTGATGGGACCTTGGGGATACTGAGGACATTGGAGACCTTGGGGACATTGGAGATGTTGGGGACCTTGAGGACCTTGGGAGTATGGAGGACACTGGGGACATTGGGGATGTTGGAGCAATGGGGACCTTGAGGACCCTGGGGACATTGGGGTGATGGGGACCTTGGGGACACTGGAGATGTTTGGGACCTTGGAGACCTTGGGGACCTTGCGAACATGGAGGGTGTTGGGGCCGTTGGGGACATTGGGGACCTTGGAGATGTTGGGGTGATGGGACATTGGGGACATTGGGGACCTTGGGGACCTTGGAGATGTTTGGACATTGGAGATATTGGGGTGATGGGACCTTGGGGACATTGGAGATGTTGGGGTGATGGGACATTGGGGACCTTGGGGACCTTGGGGACATTGGAGATGTTGGGGTGATGGGACCTTGGGGACATCTGAGGACCTTGGGGACATTGGGGACATTGGAGACCTTGGGGACATTGGAGACCTTGGGG
This sequence comes from Melospiza melodia melodia, assembly GCF_035770615.1. NCBI lineage: Eukaryota > Metazoa > Chordata > Aves > Passeriformes > Passerellidae > Melospiza > Melospiza melodia. The sequence continues at coordinate 2,730,430 of NW_026948761.1, forward strand.
ACATCTGAGGAGGCCTTGGGGCCATCGTTCTCCCTGAGGCCATTTTGGTGTCCCTCAGCCCATCCTGGTGTCCCCAAGGCCACTCTTGGGCTGGCATTGCCACCCTCAGTGTCCCCAAGGCCGTTCCTGGGCTGGCATTGTCACCCTCGGTGTCCTCGGGCTCCATCTTGATATCCCGCACCCATTGTCACCATTTCCACCCAAATTTCACCATTTTTAACCCATTTTCACTATTTCCCACCCCAGTTTTCACCATTTTTAACCAAATTTTCACCATTTTCACCCATTTTCACCATTTTTAACCCATTTTTACCATTTTCTGACCATTTTCACCATTTTAACGCAATTTTCACCATTTTTAACCCATTGTTCACCATTTCCACCCCATTTTTAACCATTTTTAACCCAATTTTCACCATTTCCCACCAATTTTCACCATTTTAAACCCATTTTTCACCATTTTCCACACATTTTCATCATTTCCCACCAATTTTCACCATTTTAAACCCAATTTTTACCATTTCCACCCAAATTTTACCATTTTCACCCCGTTTTTCACCATTTTAACCCAATTTTCACCATTTCCCACCCCAATTTTCACCATTTTTAACCAAATTTTCACCATTTCCCCCCAATATTTTCACCACTTTCTACCCAATTTTCCCCATTTTTTCACTCTTTTTCCATTTTCACCATTTTTTCCTATTTTTCCCTCTTTTCCCCTCCCTTTCCCCCCCATTTTTCCCCTATTCTTTTTCTCATTTCCCCCTATTTTTTCCCATTTCCCCAATTTTTCCATTCCCCCGGATTTTCCCTGGTTTCCCCCCAATTTCCCCATTTCTCTGCAGTTCTTTCCATTTCTTCACCATTTTTTCCAATTTCCATCCATTTCTCCCCATTTTTCCCTGGGTTTTTCCTATTTATTCCCCCTTTTTCCCACATTTTTTCCTGTTTTTTCCTCCCATTTTCCCTCCATTTTTCCCTGTTTTTTTCCTATTTTTCCCATTTTTCCCACCTTTTTTTTTTTTACCCCCATTACCCCCATTTTCCCCTGTTTTTTTTCTTTTTTTTTCCCCATCTTCCCCCCATTTTCCCCACATTTTCCCCCGTTTTTTTTCCTATTTTCCCTCCAATTTTCCCTGTTTTTTTCCTAATTTTCCCCATTTTTCCCACCTTTTTTCCTGTTTTTTCCTCCCATTCCCCCCCCCATTTTTCCCTGTTTTTTTCCTATTTTTTCCCCATTTTCCCCCCATTTTTCCCTGTTTTTTTCCTATTTCTTCCCCATTTTCCCCACATTTTTTCCTCTTTTTCCTATTTTTTCCCCACTTTTCCGCGGTTTTTTCCTATTCTTTCACCATTTCCCCCCATTTTTCCCATATTTTTTTCTATTTTTCCCCCATTTTTCCGCATTTTTTCCTGTTTATTCCTCCCATTTTCCCTCCATTTTCCCCTGTTTTTTTCCTATTTTTCCCCCTTTCCCCCCATTTTTCCCCAGTTTTTTCCTATTTTTTCCCCATTTTCCCCACATTTTTTCCTGTTTTTTCCTCCCATTTCCCCCCATTTTTTCCCTGTTTTTTTTCCTTTTTTCCCCATTTTTCCCTGTTTTTTTCCTATTTTTTCCCACATATTTCCCACATTTTTTCCTCACATTTTCCCCCCATTTTTCCTTTTTTTTCCTATTTTTTCCCCATTTCCTTCCCATTTTCCCCTGTTTTTTTCTTCCCATTTTCCCCCCATTTTTTCCCCACATTTTCCCCCCATTTTTCCCACATTTTTTCCTATTTTTTCCCCATTTTCCCCCCATTTTTCTCTGTTTTTTTCCTATTTTTCCCCATTTCCCCCCCATTTTTCCCATAATTTTTTCTATTTTTTCCCCATTTCCCACCATTTTCACACATTTTCCTATTTTTCCCCCATTTTTACCGCATTTTTTCCTATTTATTCCTCCCATTTTCCCTCCATTTTTCCCTCTTTTTTTCCTATTTTTTCCCCATTTTCCCCACATTTTTCCTGTTTTTTCCTCCCATTTTCCACCCATTTTTCTTTTTTTCCTATTTTTTCCCATTTCCCCCCATTTTTCCCTGTTTTTTTTCCTATTTTTTTTCCCCACATTTTTTCCAGCCATTTTCCCCTGTTTTGTTCCCTGGTTTTTTTCCCCATTTCCCCCCATTTTTCCTATTTTTCCCCCATTTTTCCCCCATTTATTCCTGTTTTTTTCCTTCTCCCCCCCCTATTTTTCCCTGTTTTTTCCTATTTTTCCCCATTTTCCCTTTGTTTTTCCCCATTTTCCCTTTATTTTTCCCCATTTTCCCAATTTTTCCCAATTTTTTCTCATTTTCCCCCGATTTTTCCCCCAATTTTTAAATTTTCCCCATTTTTCCCAATTTCCCCATTTTTCTCCCCAATTTCTCTCCCCATTGACCACGCTCTGAGCCCGAAACCTCCCCCTCATTTTCCCTTTCTTTTTCCCATTGTTTCCCCATTTTTCCCCAATTTTTTCCATTTTTTTGCCGATTTTCCCCCTTTTTTCCATTTTTTCAATTCTTTCCCCATTTTTCCCAATTTCCCCACAGCTCTGGGGATACAAAATGGGGACTAACATTGGAAAATTTGGTTAAAAATGGGGGGAAAAGCGGGGAATTTGGTCCAAAATGGGAAAATTTGGTTAAAAATGGGAAAATTTGGTTAAAAATTGGAAAATTTGGGGAAATTTGGGAAAATTTGGGATTCTTGAGAGGCTGGGACGGGCACAGCTCTGGGGACACAAAATGGGGACAAAAATGGGAAAATATGGAGTTTTTCACACCAAAATTTGGTTAAAATGGGAAAATTTGGGGAAATTTGAGAAAAATTTGGGATTTTTGAGAGTCTGGAACGGCCACAGGTCTGGGGACACAAAATGGGGGAAAAATCAGAAAATTTGGTTAAAAATGGGCGGGGGGAAATTGAAAATTTGGTTAAAATGGGAAAATTTGGGGCAATTTGGGGAAATTTGGGGAAAATTTGGGATTCTTGAGAGTCTGGAACAGCCGCAGCTCTTGGGACACAAAATGGGGATAATAATGGGAAAATTTGGTTTAAAAAATGGGAAAATTTGGGGAAATTTGGGGAAATTTGAGAAAATTTGGCATTCTTGAGAGACCAGAACGGTCACAGCTCTGGGGATACAAAATGGGGAAAAATCAGAAAATTTGGGGACACTCCCAGCCCCTCCCAGTCCCATTTTACCCTCTAAAATCCCCATTTTTAACCCAAAAATCCCCATTTTTTCCCCGTAAAATCCCCATTTTTAAACCTGAAATGCCCAAATTTTAACCCTAAAATCCCCGGATTTTTTTCCCTTTAGTCCCTCCCAGTTTGTCCTAGTCCCTCCCAGTATAACCCAGTCCCGTTTTCCCCTCTAAGGCCCCGATTATTAACCCTTAAATCTCCATTATTAACCCCAAAATCCCCATTTTTAACCCCATAAATCCCCGGATTTTTTCGCTTTAGTCCCTCCCAGTCCCCCCCAGTCCATCCCAGTACAACCCAGTCCCATTTTAACCCTTCAATCCCCATTTTTAACCCTAAAATCCCCATTTCTTGACCGAAAACCACCAAATTTTCACCTCCCAGTTCCCTCCCAGTATAACCCAGTCCCCTCCCAGTCCCATTTCCCCTCTAAAATCCCCATTTTTAACCCCAAAATCCCCGGATTTTTTCCCTTTAGTCCCTCCCAGTCCCCCCCAGTCCATCCCAGTTTGTCCCAGTATAACCCAGTCCCCTCCCAGTCCCATTTTCCCCTCTAAAATCCCCATTTTTTCCCCCTCATATCCCCAATTTTTGACCCAAAACCACCAAATTTTCACCTCCCAGTCCCTCCCAGTCCCTCCCAGTTCATCCCAGTTTGTCCCAGTTTGTCCCAGTCCCTCCCAGTCCCTCCCAGTCCATCCCAGTCCATCCCAGTTTGTCCCAGTTTGTCCCAGTCCCTCCCAGTCCGCGCGCCTGCGCACTGGAGCCGTGGGGGCGGGGCCTCGCCAGGGCCACGCCCAGATGGGGGAGGGGCACCAAACGGGGGCAAAATGGCACCGAATGGCACCGAAATGGCACCAAGTGGCAAAAAGTGGCACCAGGTGGCACTGAGTGGCACTAAAGGGACAAAAGTGGGACCAGGTGGCACCAGAGTGGTACCAGATTGCACCAAAGTGACAAAAAATGGCACCAGGTGGCACCAGAGAGGAACCAGGTGTCACTGCATGGCATTAAATGGCACCGACTGGCACTGAAGGGACAAAAAGTGGCACCAAATGGCGCCAAAGTGGCACTAAAGGGACATGAAGTGGCAACAAATGTCACCAAAGTGTCACCCGGGGGGTGCCAGGTGGCATCAAAGTGGCACCAAATGGCACCGAAGTGGCACTAAAGGGACATGAAGTGGCACCAGGTGGCACCAAATGGCGCCCAAGTGGCATAAAAGTGAAAAAAAGTGGCACCAGGTGGCACCAAGTGTCATTACAGTGGTACCAAATGGCATTAGATTGGCACCAGGTGCCACCAAATGGCACCAGAGTGACAAAAAGTGGCACCAAAGTGGCACTAAAGGGACGTCAAATGGCACCGGGTGGCACCAAATTGCAGCAAATTGGAGAAGAGTGGCACTGAATGGCACCTGAGTGGCACCAAAGTGGCAAAAATGGCACCAGAGTGGCACTAAAGGGACATCAAGTGGCACCAGGGGGCACCAAGTGGCACCAGGGTAGCACTAAGTGGCCAAAGTGACACCAGGTGGCTCTGAGTGGCATTAGAGTGGCACCAGGTGGCACCAAATGGCACCGGAGTGGCACTGAGTGACATCAAATTGTCACAAATGGCACCAAAGTGGCACCAGGTGGCACCGAGTGACAAAAATGGCACCAAAGTGGCACCAAAGTGACATAAAATGGCACCAGGTGGCACCAGGTGGCACTAGAGGGACATGAAGTGGCACCAAAGCGTCACCAGGGGGTGCCAGGTGGCACTGAGTGGGACCAGAGTGGCACTGAGTGGCACTGAATGGCATTAAAGCAACAAAGAGTGGCACCAAATGGCACCAAAGTGTCACCCGGGGGGTGCCACGCGACACCAAAGTGGCACTAAAGTGGCACCAGGGTGGCACTAAAGGGACACCAAGTGGCACCAGGTGGCACTAAGTGGCACCAGAGGGACATGAAGTGGCACTAAATGGCACCAGATGGCACCAAAGTGTCACCAGACAGTGCCAGGTGGCACCAAAGTGGCACCGAGTGGCATCAGAGTTGCACCGAGGGGCACCCAGGGACACCAAGTGGCACCAAAGTGACAAAAATGGCACCAAATGGCACCAAAGTGGCACCAAAGTGACAAAAATGGCACCAGGTGGCACCAAATGGCACCTAAAGGGGCATAAAAGTGACAAAAATGGCACCGGGTGGCATTAAAGGGACATCAGGTGGTACCAAATGGCACCAGAGTGGCACCAGGTGGCACCAAGTGGCATCAAATGTCACCAAAGTGTCACCAAGGGGTGCCAGGTGGTGCCAGGTGGCATCAAAGTGGCACCAAATGGCACCAAAGTGGCACCAGGTGGCACCAAAGGGACACAAAAACGGCCACGGGTGGCACCAGGGTGGCACCAGCCCCCCCCAGTGCCCCCAAAGTGTCCCCAAAGTGTCACCCACAGGTGTCTCAGTGTCCCCAATGTCCCCCAATGTCCCCCCAATGTCCCAAAATGGCCGCCAATTTTTAGGGACAATTTTAGGGACAATTTGGGGACATTTTCAGGATATTTGGGGACATTTTAGGGACAATTTTTGAGCAGAATTTGGGGGCAGTTTGGGGACAATTTTGGGGACAATTCTTGGTTTTATTGGGGAAAATTTGGGGACAGTTTGGGACATTTTGGGGTCAATTTTAGGGACATTTTTGGGGACAATTTGGGGTAAAATTTGGGGGGGATTTGGGGACACTTTGGGACAAATTTGGGGACAATTTTGGGGACAATTCTTGGTTATTTTGGGGAAAATTTGGAGACATTTTGTGACATTTTGGGGACAAATTGGGGGAATTTTAAGAATATTTGGGGACATTTTGGGATATTTTAGGGACAATTTTGGGGACAATTTTGGGGACAAATGGGGAAATTTGGGGGAACATTTGAGGACAATCCGGGGACATTTGGGGACAGTTTTGGGACACTCAGGGGACAATTTTGGGGTCCGAATTTTGGGGGCATTTTTGGGATATTTCAGGAACAATTCTGGGAACAAAATGAGGAAATTTTGGGGGATTTGGGGACAATTTGGGGACGTTTTAGGGACAATTTTGGGGACGTTTTAGGGACAATTTTGGGGAAAATTTGGGGACATTTTCAGGATATTTGGGGACATTTTGGGGACAATTTTGGAGTTGAATTTTTGGCAAATTTGGGGACAATTTTGGGGACAATTCTTGGTTATTTGGGGGAAAATTTGGGGACAGTTTGGGGTCAATTTTCAGAATATTTGGGGCCATTCAGGGATATTTTGAGGCAAACTTGGGGCATTTTGGGGCATTTTGAGGGAATTTGGGGCCAATTCTGGGACTGTTGGGGTCAATTTGAGGCATTTTTGGGACATTTTGGAGATAATTGGGGCAAATTTGGGACATTTGGGGACATTTGGGGTCAATTTTGGGCATTTTGGGGTAAAATTTAGGGGGAATTTGGGACATTTTAGGGACAATTATGGGACAAACTTGGGGCAAACTTGGGGCGTTTTGGGGTAAAATTTAGGGACAAATTGGGGAAATTTTGGGACAATTTGGGGACAATTATGGGGAAAATTTGGGGTCAACTCTGGGGGCATTTTGGGACATTTGGGGACAATTCAGGGTCAATTTGAGGCAATTTGGGGACAAATTTGGGTCATTTTGGGACATTTGGGGACATTTTGGGGACAGTTTTGGGGATTTGGGGGCATTTGGGGACAATTGAGGACATTTGAGGGGCAATTTTGGGATATTTTGGGGGCCATTGGGGACATTTTGGGTTTAATTTTGGGGAAACTTCGGGGCCTTTTGGGGTCATTGCAGTAATTCGGGTGAGTTTGGGTCATTTTGGGACATTTGGGATTTTTGGGGGAATTTTGGGATTTTTTGGGTTCACTCACAGCAGGGTCAGTGCCAGGAGTTCAATTTGGGGTTTTGGGGAATTTCTGGGACTTTTTGGGGTAAATCTTGGGGGTTTGGGGTCATTTGAGGACATTTTTGTGTCACTCCCTGCAGGTTCAGCATCAGGGGGGGAATTTGGGGTGAATTTTGGGGTGAATTTGGGATATTTAGGGGTGAATTTTGGAATCTTTTATGACATTTTTGGGGTGAATTTTTGGGTAAATTTGGGGGGTTTATGGGGGTGAATTTGGGACATTTTGGGGTGAATTTTGGGGTTTTTGGGTCACTCACAGCAGGGTCAGTGCTGGGAGGTGAATTTGGGATTTTTGGGGTGAATTTTGGGATAAATTTGGGATTTTTGGAGATAATTTTGGGGTAAATTTTGGGGTGAAATTTGGATTTTTTGGGGGTAATTTTGGGGTGTGTTGGGAATTTAGCTGCTAGAGACTGGAAAAGTACAAAGCCGTGGCTAATTCCAAGTCCTGCACCTGTGAGATAGCGTGTCCTTGGGCCTAGCTGTAGTAGGATAACAAATAGTGAAAGAGACATGAGAAAAGAGAGATGTAACCTCTAAGGAATGAGGAAGAGTTCATGGTATAGTTTAACCAATAGATTGCTTGGCTTACAGAATATTCATGAGCTTATTATTTGCTGTGTAAGTGTTTGATGCTTTCTTCAATAAACTGGACCAGTGATGAACCACCTGGTGTCCTGGTCTCCTTCCTACGACAAATGGTGACCCCTAACGCTGACCCCTCGTCTCGACTAAAAGAAAAAGGGGGAAAGAATGTCCCACGGTCGAGGAAGTTGGAGCTGGGTCCTTTTCACAGCCGGGACGGTGCTGGAATTTTGACGCACCCTTGGGGTTCACATCGGTGACTCAAGCCATTTACGTGCTGCCGGAGCCTGGAAAGCTGCAAGAGCGCTCAAGAAAGAGGTATGTAAAGGCAAGCAGCATATAAGTTATTCACCGGGTATCTAGAATGGCGAGGGGTAAAGGGGATAGATTTGTTATTAGCCTACGGATACGCTGAAGAAATTTTCCTTATCCCACATACGGTCTATGAACTCTCGGAATTGAGAAAATTTGGGGATATACTATGGGAAGCAGTGTTAGAAGATGATAAGTCAGCAATGAAACCGAGCAAGCCATGGCGGGTGATATACAATACACTTCAGCATGTTTCTGAGTGCAAAGCAGCAGCTGCGGCTCAGGGCGGCCGCAGGGCTGTGCCGCTCCGAACTCGGCATGGGCGCAGCGGCAGTAGTGGTGGCAGCCGCGGGGGGAACGACCCGACCAGCGGTGGCTGCAGCGGAGTCAGCCTGCCGGCGAGTAAACAAAGAGCCCAGCGCGGGGGGGTTCGCCCGCTCCGACACACCCGCCGCGGGACTGGAGCGCTTTTTCAAGCAGGAGCGCTTCTCCCTCCGCCCTGCAGCGGGCAAAAGCTACAGTTTGAGATCTAACAGCTGTAATGAATCTGACTCTTGTCAACAAAAGAAAGATTCCTAGTACAATTAAGAGACAAGTGATAACAAACAAACGACACCAAGGACCATTGCGCCAGCATTTCTCACCTAAGTTAGAAAAACCCTTTTGTTTTTCCTAGCAGGGACTGTGAAAGACAAATCAGCATAGTGAATGCGGGAGTCAAATTTGGGCCGAATTGCCTCAGCATTCGTTATGCTGTCTTAAAATCACCTGTATTAACAGAGACTTTAAACATCAGAATCACAGACTTTAATCGGTGGAACATTAAACTATGAAATTATATTTTGAAAAATTTAAAATTTTAAAAATGTGTTAAAGTGGTTGTGTAAGTAAGATTTAATGAGTGTGTTTTTTGTATTTTTTAAGCTTTGTTTAGATGTGATAACTGTAAAAGGAAGCACTGAATTCAAAAGAATTTCTCCACAAGTATACTTTGAAAAAAACCTTTTTATGTTTAAGTGCATTTAAGTATAAAAATGCTGCAGCAAATACGTGAAGAAACTTGTTTTAGTTTAGTATTTTAGAATCAGGCCTGTAAGTTATAGTAAATGCTATATTTTATTTCTATAGTAAGTTTTATTTGTTACTAAGTAGTTTAAGTTAAATTATCTATTAAGTGCCGTTAAATGTTAAATATTGTTAAGGTTTAGCTTTGTTAAGTTTAAATGTTTTAAGTATTTTAATTCGAGGTACTATTAAGTTTAAATGATGTTAGATAAATTTATGCTTTTATGATAGATGTTTATTTTATGAATTTTGTGCAAGGTGTTCTTGTGTGAACATCAGAGAAACTTTAGTTAGAAGAGACAATCAGAAGCATTTGTGAGTAAAGCTGTTCCTGTTTGAAGCATATCTGCTGTTTGAGAATAGAAAGCAAACTTACTAGACAATCGACGCAGATGAAACCTGCGCACATGTTACTCCTTTAGCTTATTTTTGTATGTTGTATTAGCACACCTGAGTTTTGTTTGAGCCTTGTAGCACATAGAATCCTTTTTGTATCTGTTATATAGCATATCTTATAAATAGTGATAGCCTTTTCTGTTTGTTTCCCTGGCTTAGATCCCTTGTAAGGGAGAAACCTTGCTAGCTGAGAATATTGTTTAGTTGTTAGAATTGCCTATTTTTGTGTTGCAAAGAGTGTGACACAGTTAGCCCAAAGAATTTTGCTTTTCTAAAAAAATAATAACAGGGGAGATGTTGGGAATTTAGCTGCTAGAGATTGGAAAATTACAAAGCTGTGGCTAATTCCAAGTCCTGCACCTGTGAGATAGCGTGTCCTTGGGCCTAGCTGTAGTAGGATAACAAATAGTGAAAGAGACATGAGAAAAGAGAGATGTAACGCCTAAGGAATGAGGAAGAGTTCATGGTATAGTTTAACCAATAGATTGCTTGGCTTGCAGAATATTCATAAGCTTATTTTCTGTATAAGTGTTTGATGCTTTCTTCAATAAACTGGACCAGTGATGAACCACCTGGTGTCCTGGTCCCCTTCCTGCGACACCCCCAGACAGAAGAAGATCCCTCCCCCAGAGGTTGGGAGGAGCTGAAGTAACATGAGGCCTAACCCAGGCTGTCTGTCCCTCTGGGTTCGCAACCAGCATGGGCCGCAGGCTCACATAGCATTGCGCTGTCCCTTTCAGACCCGCGACAGATGTCCCCACTGGATCCAGGGGCCACTCTGAGGGCCAGGCTGAAAGGAAGAGAACCATGATGTCAGCACCGCTGTTGAGAAGCCAGCGGAGGTGGATTTCCGATGGCGTCGCACCAGGAACAGACAGGGTGCACAGCATCTCGAGACGGTCCTTTGTCAGGACAGCAGTCCAGCGAACTTGAGGCGGCCCAGTGGATCCAAAGCCACCAGCTACATGCAACTGGTCAGCTCTCCTGCCAACAGAGGACTTAAAAGGAACAAGTTGAGCAAGTCGCGTCCCTTTCGGGATCGTGACGGGAGGGGGTGGGTGTGGAGACCATGGCACAAATCTGCCCTGTGAAATCTGCATCAATGAGCCCAGGGGCACAATGATGCCCTGAAGGGTGGCACTAGATCTCCCCATCAGGAGAGCACTCATGCCCCCACCCAAGGGATCAAAGGCATCCAGGGGAACCTTGTGTATTTTACAGGATTCTAAGACAACTGTTGCAGACATCCACACCTGCTGATCTGCGCGTGCTGGCAGCAAGCCGGCAAAGGAGACCTCCATCGGTTCCTGGGTATGGAGAGAAGCTTGTGTCTGGGCACATCCCTGCTGCACGCTCCACTTCACATTTGCCGAGCACGGTAAAGCCTGGCCATTAACATGAACAGTCCCCTTGCAGATATTGGACATGTGATTCGACCTTCCACACCGACCACATAAGAACATGGGAAATCTGAACTTCTGTGCTTTCTTCCCCTGCTTCTTGCCAGCCTGCGCAGTCCCCTGCTGTGGCTGCCTGCCCTGTGGTGCTGCCCAGAGTGGCTGCACAGCGGCAGCCACGGCAGCCAGCTTCCAACTGAGGGGATGATGTCCGCACAGGCCTCCGCCATCTGAGAGACAGTAGGAAAACCAGGCAGAGCCACTATAACCCTACTACAAACATCATTCCAATTACACCTCACATGGTTTGCAATCACAATCCTCTTTGCCACAGGATCAGGAACCTGCCTCTCCACAGACGCAGTCAGCCTTGCTGCAAATGCCATGAAAGGCTCATCAAATCAACCCCCTGGCCAATGGTCGCAAACGGCTGCCTCGGAGCAGCCATTTCCAGGGTCTGAACAATCGCTGCCATGCCCAGTGCGTGGCACTGGTCAAGCACAAGGGGATCGAAGCCAACGTGCCCCTGAGCATTTTCATAAAGCCCTGTGCCCAGCAGCATGTAAGTGACATCCACATGCCTGGGGTCCTGCGGCGCCAGTGCAGCATTCTGCACCACCGCTTGGGCCACCAAACGAGCCCACTTCGTCTCAAAAACATCAAACTGCACGAAGTCAAAAAGAGAATGTGCTACACGACAGAGGTCATGAGGTGTCAGCACATCCATAGCAACCCTCCCGAGAGTCTGCATAACCTCAGCAGACTCCAAACCATGCTGAGGAACCACATCATGGACTTCCCTCTCCAGCTTATGCAAAAGTGGTTCATGGGTGTTATGAGTAACACCCCTGAGCATAGGGAAAGCCTGGGGACCTTCCGACAAAGCCACAGCACCTGCTGTGTCCCGGTCCTTGAGCCCCACAGGGACAAGAGGAGATGATTGACTGGGAGCCAACTCAACACGACTCGCCCCTGCACCCCTTGCAGCCAGAGGAGCCCCCTCCATGACCCTGCAGATGCCTTGAGGAGGCAGGCTCAGACATCTCATTGGACTTAGTTTTGGCTTCTTGCCAGAAACGTTCGGGGTTCCTCGGACGCATGGTCACCTGGCACCACGGAAAGTGTCCACAAATTCGGTGAGGAAGCGCCACGGCCCCAGGCACCCACCGGCCTCCCACCAGACGTGTTGGCATTCACACTAAAGGTAAATACCTCAGCGCCCTGTTGTGCCACAGCCCTGGCAGGGGGCGCCTTGGTGGGCACAGGGGCCAGCACGGCCTGAAAACCCAGTATGGACTGGGATGATGTGACGGTGGTCACAAGGGTTTGCAAGATGAGAGAGAGACAAGAATGTTGACTCCATGATCAGAAGGCTTGATTTATTATTTTATTATATATATACTACATTATAACTGTACTAAAAAGTAATATAAAGGAAAAGGTTTCTCAGAAGGCTAAGCTAAAAATAGAATCGAAAATAATGAATAACAAAGATCTGTGTCTCGTCAGAGAGCAAGAGTAGCTCTGCTATGAGTGGTCAGTAAATCCAAACATCCACAGGAGACCAATCAGGGATCAACCTGTTGCATTGCACAGCGGCAGAAAACTATTGTTTACACTTTGTAACTGAAAGCTCTCAGCTTCAGGAGGAAAAATCCTAATGAAAGGATTTTAATGAAAAGATGTATTCAACAGGACGAGACCGGCGCAGGGCCCCTGTCGCTGACATGGAGGAGGGGAGGGGTGCCGAGAGAGGTGCAGCCCATGGAGCCGCATCACTGCAGAGCAGCACAAGGGAGCCTGGCACAGCCAAATCCACCCCGGGGGAACCATCGCCATCCTCTGTGTTGGACCCGTCCCTCAGCACACCGTCCCAGGCTGGGGAGAGAGCTCCACATTGCACAGAAACTCAAACTTCCCCTCGTCCATGTCCGAGACAGAAGGGCTCCACTGGGAACTCCGAGGGGTACAAGAACCAGACCCCCGCCAAAGATCCTCACACTTTTTCCACTGCACCAGCAGCGACCCCACGTCTACGGTGCAATCATCAAAGAGGGCCTCCATGAGGCGGACCCCCACGAGAGACCACTCCTCCTTGGAGAACACCTTCCCAGAGTCCGAAAAAAGCCCTCGCTCTCGGGTCCACAGAAGCAATTGCTCAAATTCATTCCAGGAAATAGAAACCTGTTTCCACTCCAGGACCCCCCCTTCAGAGATCTAAAATGAGGGAATCCTCCTTGAAACCCACAGTGGTTGCCATTACCCCAAGAACAGCAGGCAAAGCACCAAAGAGGGGTGACAATAAAACCTCACCGGCAATCTGGACTCTTTCTCAGCCTAGGCTGCAGTACACTTTGGCACTCCCCTGATGTCACTTGAGGACAGGAAAGAACAGAAGTGCACACCGCTGTTCTCAAGGTGAAGAAAAAATGTGAAGTTTATATTCTGACTCCAACATTTATAGTTTTCCAAAAGTGACAGCGGATTGGAGGGTGACAGTGACACCTCTCCAATGATACTGGTCAAACCAACAGCCCTTCAACTCTCTCCTCCTCCATAAAAGGAATGCGAAACAATGAATTATTTACAGAAAGTGTGTGAGAAAGTTCACTAGAAGAATGTCAACATCAGAAGGCTTAAAAAATGTTAAAAAACCAGGATGACACAAGTTGGGCTAAACTTGACCTCTGCTGACTGCTTCTCTGGTGACTGCCCCTGCACCACTGGGGCTCACTTGTTTCCTTCCTATGGAGACCATTGTGACCCTGCGGAACATTGTGGAACCAATGGGCCATTGGTGTCACCAATGGTGACACTTAGGGACTGTGGAACCAAGAGGAACATTGTGACTCCGCAGGGTACCATGGATCCCAGGGGCCACTGTGACACTCTGGGGCCTCGTGGAACCAAGGACATCTTTCTGTTCTCTTCGAACCAAGAACATGTGGCCCAGTTGGGCCTCACGGTCCCAAGGGACCAGTGTGAAGCAGCAGGGCTTTGTAGAACCAAGAGGCCATTGCTGCATTTCAGGGCCTTGTGGAGCCAAAGGGCCATTGTGATCCTGCAGGACACTGTGGATCCATGGAGAACATTGTGGCATTGCAAGGCTCCATGGAATCAGGGAGACCATTGTGACCCTGCAGGGTCTCATGGAAGGAAGGGGCCCTTATGACACTATGGGAAGTTGTGGAACCAAGGGAATCCTTGTTGCACTACTGGGCCCCAATGGAACCAAGGGGCCATTGGACACAGCGGGACTTCATGGAACCAATAGACCATTATGGCACTGTGGGGCCTTGTGGAACCATGGAGACCATTAAGATCCTTAAGGACTTGTGTAATCAAGTGACCATTATGACACCTGAGGGCACCATGGAAGCAAGGAGCCATTGTGACACTGCAGGGCCCTGTGGAACCAAGGGAACATGAAATAGGTGTGGCTGCCTTGGCTTCCCAGGGGTCACCTGACAGGTCTGCCTGACCTTGGAATGCTGAAGGCCATTCCTATCTGCCCCTGAAACATTGGGGCTCTGGGCTTTTCTTTTTATGGAAAAGAACTCTTCATTTTTTCCAGGAATCCATGGCCAAAGTTCCGATTCCACCTCCAAATATCTGTGTATTCAAGGATTGCTGCCAGACAAAAGTTGCCAGGACAGACAAGTCTGGCTGGTCATTGACTCCTGAGTGGCAGCACTCATCTATTTTCCAAACACTGGAAAGGGCTCTCTGCTTTTCTTTGTATGGGAAAAAAAAATCCCTCTTTTCCAGGCACAAATGTTCTAAATTAGAACTCCGCATTTGTAATTTCAAATATCCAAGGGTTGCTCCAAGCAAACCTGCCAGGACAGACAGATCAGGCTTGCCTTGGCTGCTGATGGCTGCTCTTCATCAGCTCCTGAAACATTGGGGCTCTGTGGTTTCCTTCCTACGGAGACCAATGTGACATTTGAGAGCCTTGTGAAATGAAGGGGCCATTGTGACACTGCAGAGCCTTGTGGAACCAAGGACAGCATTGCGGCTCCGTTTGGCTGCATGGTCCCAAGGGGCCAGTGCAAAGCCGCGGTGTGGGAGTTAGCCCAGCTGTAACTCAGAGTCAGACAGATTTTACCCTGGAAGAACTGGGTGTGAGTTTCAAGTTCTAGGAATCATTCCATTTACTTAGGGTGAGCTTGAGATTTTTCCCATAAGCCTTTAGTTTTGTTATGCTAAGTTGTCCAAGTTCTACTCCTGTATTGGTTTATTGGTTACTTGTTTCTTCTATTGTTCTACTTTTCTAGCCCCAAGTGTCTATGTTGTGACTCCGTCTTTGTCTCAGGTTTTAGGATACTGCGCCTCGTACCGTGCTCGACTTCTCCATATTTATTATTTTTCACCCTGTAATTAAAGTTCTTTTTGGGAAACTCCATCGAACCCACTCCTTTTCATTTTTGCCACCCTTGCCCTGCTGAAGTCAGGGACTCAGAGAGGTTTGTCACAGCCACCCTCATTGTGACATTTGGCACCTGAACAGGCACCATGACATTCAGGCCTCCCTGGGTCAGTCACGTCAGCTGGGGTTAGCTGATGGATAGGCCAGTGCTCCCCAGGATTTTGAATTGTGCGAGCCTGGCGGATTCATTGTTGCTTCAAGGGACCTCGGCCCAGGATCAGCAGGGGCAAAAACAGTTTCACCTGCATAGGATTTGAAGGGGGTTTGGGGAAATGCAAGACATTTATTGCCCATTTTGCCACTGTGTTTTTACAATATGCACCCAAGTCCCATTATTGATTTGGTGTGCTCTGGTGGCTGTTGCCCCTAAGGCGGAGAAGGAGAAAAATGGGCAGCCAGATGTCCAAAGTAGAAAGGAGCATATATAGATGCTTTAAGTTAGTTCTAACAGATCATGACAAAATATTTTCAAAGAACAAATTAAAATCAATCATGAGGTGGATCATTAAAAATTTCCCAGATGCCTCTGCTGATGAAATCCATACCACTGAATTTTAGGACTCAGTGGGGACTTAAACTGTACAACCTTTCGATCAAAAGAGAGCCCATTGCAGCCCACATGCTCCCCATCTTCCACACCATCCTTGAGACCCTTCAGCAGCAAGCAATGTCTCAAAAACTCAATCCATTGGTAACTCCTAACTCAGAACCTCCCATCAAACATGCTTTTCTCAGACCTTCCACAATGGTCCAAGATGGCAATGGCCGCGTGGTCTTGGAATATCATGCCCTGGAGACTCAAGATGGAAGGAGTCTGAATGTGGCTTGGGAGCCGGATCATCCTCCCTCCATCTTGGCTCCTCCACTTCCTGCTACCACAACCTTCTCTTCTGCCCTGAACGAACCTCAAGACTCCATCCCCACAACTGTGGGTCATGTCCCTACTGTCAATCATTCCACTTTCACCCTGGGCAATGCCTCCAGAACTCTACCCCAGAAGTCTGCCATCGTAAATCAAGGCCCTTCCTCCCCAACACCTGACAAAATGACAGTGCCTTTTGCCTCACCCTCCAGCAATAATATAACCCTATGGTCACAGATACTAAGCCCAACTGTCACACTATTTCTAATCCAAATGTTTCTCCTCCAAGTTATTCTTCCTCCCCGGAAGACAGTTTGGATTCCCCAGAGCCACCTTTCCCCTCAACCCCAGAAGGTGCCTAGGAAAGGATTCGGAAGGAAGCAGTTAAGAAAGGACACTGGCAAAGAGTCTCAAAACTCCTCATTGCCCCCATATGTTATGAAAGAAGGCGGCAGAATCCCAGCTATCAGCCATTGGTTTACGGGGAAATCAAGGATCTGTGTAGGGCAGCTAAAGACCATAGGAAGGACTTACTTTGTTTTAATGACCTAATGAGGGCCATGTTTACAGCACATCATAACTGCCTATGATTTAAAATGTATTAGGACCATGTTGTTGTCTCCTACAGGATACAACCTGTGGGAAGGGGGATGGAAGTGTTTACTAAATCAATTAATAGTAGACTATGCTAATAATGAGGAAAGGGCAGAATTGACAATCAACCATTTAGCTGGAGAAGGACAGCAAAGCCGACCAGATGATCAAGCAGCAGGTGTCCCCAGAGAAGTATTGGATGATATCAAAGAGATGGCTTTGAAAGCTTTAAATCCAGGTATTGCATCATAGTACCCCCAATTTTGATTACCTTGGGTGGCTGCAGCTAAAGCTTTAGGACAATCAGACCATCTTGGGTGCCTGTTAAGTGAGTAAACCAATGCTACTCCCTCACACTGAGTGGCCTGCTCTCAGACATAGAGACCATCAGACATGCCACCTTGCAGAACAGCGATAGAGTTTTTACTCTGGGCACAGGGGCATGGCTGTGTAGACTCTGAGGGCATGTGTTGCATGAACCTCTCCAGCCGCAGTGAGTCAATCCACAAGAGCATTCAAGTACTGAATGAAGAGTTCAAGAAGCTTCAAGTGGAAAACAAAGACTGGTTCAATAAACTCTTCCAGTCCAAGGGACTAAAGGGTTGAATGATGTCTATCTAAAACAGGACATTTAATTTTCTTAGCTGTTGTTGTATTGTTATCTGTCTCATGTTTGTTTGGATGCTTTTAGAAAGTCTTACAAAATTCTTTCAGTTCCATCTTGATAGTAAAACAGAAAGAGGGAAGATACTCAACACAGGCTCCTCATGGACTCCTTGGAGGAGAGAACTGGAGGTCTGGACGGCACAAAAACCTTTCAGATACTCAGTGTGGGCAAGAAAATCCTTAAAATTACCTAAAAGTATTCTTAAATCCATAAAGTACGTTAAAAACCTTAACCATTAATGAGCCCCCCTGAGTATCAGTACAAAGCTCTCCTGAGACTCGTTAAAACAGAGAATTGGGGCCATGATTGCACAAACCTCCGACAGAGTCAGTATCAAAAGGGAAACACCAAGTACCTTAAAATAACTTATATAAGCTGAAGTACTAATGAGCCCCAATGAGTGTTGTTACTGAGAAAGCCTCTCCAGGGACTACTTAACGCAGATAATTGGAGGCCATGATTGCACAATCTCAGAAAATCCAAGGCAAAAGCCAAACCCAAACCCAATCTGCAGTCCCTACAGGGAGCATTAAGGATTCCCCAGGGCCATCGCTGAGCAAGGCTCCCCAGGGACTCCTTCCAGCAGATCCTTGAGGCCACTGGGATGTGGGTTAGGAGGGGATACTGAGGGCAGGACAAGGCATTGACAGTGCCCAGCCTGGCTGGGGCTATGCCAGGAGGCCCCAGGGCCTCAGGACAAGGTGTCTCCTCACAGCCCTTGGTGGCAGAGACACTGCTGTTCCCCAGGGCACCAAGACTTGCCTTCTCTTTGTCCCCACCTGTCATCACTGCCTCCAGTTCTCTGCTCTGCCAGGGGCCTGGGGACACTTTCTCAGTTGTGTTCCTCAGTGGGACCCATTAAAAGTCCAAGAAACTTTGGAGTTGGATTCTGCCTTGGAGTTCTGGAGAGGTTTCTTCAGCTCCCTCTCAGGGACTGATGTTCAGGGCCTGAGCACAAAGCCCCAGAGGCTCATTAATGTCCTTGTGCTGTGTCTGTGCTGCTGAGCTGGGCTGGGCTTCTGGCACAGAGGCAGCTCCTGGTAACCAAGAAAAGATTCAAAAGCACATTTCTCTTGATGAGCAGCTTTTCACCAGCCCAGCAGGGCTGGGGCACTGCCTGCAGCCACCCCAGGCACAGCACAGAGGCACAGAGAGCTTCAATCAGTCAGGGCTGGGAAGGGGCTGAGAAGTGCCTGGGGCAGAATCACTGCCAGCCCTTGGCACAGGAACCTCTGGCTGCAGAACAATGCAGCTGCAGCTCCTGGAGCCATCTCCTAAAGCTGGAACATCCCAATGCCTACAGACCCTGTGAGTACATTCTCTGATTGTCTCTTGTGCAGAGCAGCCAGGGGTGCCCAGGGCTGTCCTGCAAAGCAGGGTCCTGCAGCCCAGGGTGCTGTGCTGGGGCAGGGAGTCTGCTGGCTGCCAGGGACAGCTCTCAGCAGCCCTGGCAGCTGCTCGCAGCATGGGGGGACAAGGTCTGGGTGGGAGGAGACAGCTGGTCAGGCTTGGAAGTGTTTTCTTTGTGTGATGAGGATGCTGCATTGTTCAGGACTGCTCCCAGCATGACATTTAACTATAGAATATTTCCAAGTAGGTTATACAGGAAGCACAGCAAGTCTGGGTCTGCATAATTTGGAAAATCTTGCTTTTTTATTCTACTGCTTTCTCTTGCCAGGATGAAAAATTGCACATTGATATTAATCTCTCAGTTAAGGTTCAGAAAAAGAAAATAGCTTTTTCTCAGATCTTACTAAGCCAGGCAGTGACAGAAACCTGTACAGGGCCCCCTAGAAGCTGCATCAGTTTTGCTTTTTCAGCCTCCTCAGGGTTGCTCTGACAGAGCCATCAGAGCCTGCAGAGCCAGAGCTGCCCCTGGGCAGTGTCTGAGCTGGGAGGGGTCTGCAGGGCAGAGCTGAGTCCCCAGAACTGGGCTGGGCTCTGGCAGCACTGGCAGAGCCCAGCCCTGGGCACAGGGAAGCAGCGGCTGGCAGAGACAGCTCCAGGCAGCAGCACCCTGAGCAGGCAGGGGGGGAAAGTGCCCACAGGCTGTGCTGAGATATTTAAAGTCCTCTCCAAACCCAACTATTCCTTGATTACTTTTCTTTCAGATCCCCATGCCAAGACACAGAAAATGTCCAACAGCAGCTCCATCAGGCACTTCCTCCTACTGGCATTGGCAGACACACGGCAGTTGCAGCTCCTGCACTTCTGCCTCTTGCTGGGCATCTCCCTGGCTGCCATCCTGGGCAACGGCCTCATCATCAGCGCCGTAGCCTGCGGCCACCACCTGCACACGCCCATGTTCTTCTTCCTGCTCAACCTGGCCCTCACTGACCTGGGCTCCATCTGCACCACTGTCCCCAAAGCCATGCACAATTCCCTCTGGGACACCAGGAACATCTCCTACTCAGGATGTGCTGCACAGGTCTTTTTCTTTGTGTCCTTCATCTCAGCAGAGCTTTCCCTTCTGACCATCATGTGCTATGACCGCTACGTGTCCATCTGTAAACCCCTGCACTACGGGACCATCCTGGGCAGCAGAGCTTGTGCCCACATGGCAGCAGCTGCCTGGGCCAGTGGCTTACTCAATGCCCTCATGCACACGGCCAATACATTTTCCCTGCCCCTGTGCCAGGGCAATGCCCTGGGCCAGTTCTTCTGTGAAATCCCACAGATCCTGAAGCTCTCCTGCTCCAAATCCTACCTCAGGGAACTTGGGCTCATTGCATTTAGTGTCTGTTTGGTATTTGGTTGTTTTGTGTTCATTGTTTTCTCCTATGTGCAGATCTTCAGGGCTGTGCTGAGGATGCCCTCGAAGCAGGGACGGTACAAAGCTTTTTCCACCTGCCTCCCTCACTTGGCTGTTGTTTCCCTCTTTGTCAGCACTTCAGCATTTGCTTACCTGAAGCCCCCCTCCATGTCCTCCCCATCCCTTAATCTGGCCCTGTCAGTTCTGTACTCAGTGATGCCTCCAGCACTGAACCCCCTCATCTACAGCCTGAGGAACCAGGAGCTCAAGGCTGCCGTGTGGAGACTGATGACTGGATGGTTTCAGAAACATTTAACTGTTGGTCAATTTCTGCAAATCACTTGTAATAAAACTCATTTTTGATACTTCTTGTTGGTTTCATTTTGGAGATCTGTTTCCTTTGTTTTAATATTTTCATATTGTCAACAAAATAAAGCCATTCCTTGTGCCATTTCTCATTTTGTTTCTCTCCACTTTCCCTGTGGCCACAGACTGTGTCAATGAGGAGCTGCACTGTTGGTGGCTTTAAATGAACTAAAGGATCTCCCAGCAAAGTTTTCTGCAGAGATGCCCTTGTGTTGCCTTCTCTGGAGCTACAGCCTGTGTGCAGGGCTTGGGGCAGATCAGGGCTGGCCCAGCAGCTGTGCCCAGCAGCAGCAGCACTTGGTGTTGCCAGGGCTGCTTCCGTGGCCCTGCCCTGCTGCCCTCCTGGCCCTTGTGTTGCTGTAGGGCCTGAGTGCTCTCGGGGCTGGGCAGAGCCCTGGGGGTGGAAGTGCCGGGGCTGCAGCAGGGACAGGCCAAGTAATATAATTATTTCATAATATAAATAATTTGTAATATAAATAATCTTTGATAGTTCTTTTGGCTTTGTTCTTTTTTCCCCTGTTTTAGTTTTTCAATATTGTCCATAAAATAAAACCATTGTTTTGCCATTTCTCATTTTTTTTTTCTCCACCTTCCCTTGAGCCACCGATTGTGTCAATGAGGAGCTGCACTGTTGGTGGCTTTAATAGAACTAAAGGATCTCCCAGCAGAGTTTTCTGCAGAGATGCCCTTTTGTTGCCTTCTCTGGAGCTGCAGCAGCAATGTCTGTGTGCAGAGCTGGGCACAGATTAATGCTGAGTACAGCAGCCCTGCTCCTGCTGGCCACACCATTCCTGATCCAGGCCAGGAGCCATTTGCCTTCTTGCCCACCTGGGCACTCTGCTGCCTCATGTCCAGCCTGCTGTCCATCACTCCCTGCAGGTCCCTTTCTGCCTGGCTGCTCTCCAGCCACTCTGTCCCCAGCCTGTAGTGCTGCAGGGGTTGTTGTGGCCAAAGTGCACAACCCAGCACTTGGACTTGTTAAACCTGACCTTGTTTGATTTGGGCCCTGGATCCAGCCTGTCCAGAGCCGTGTGCAGAGCCCTCCTACCCTCCAGCAGATCAACACTCACATCCAGTTTGGTGTAATCTGCAAAGATGTCCTTGGTTCCATGGGGCCCCTCATTGTCACAATGGCCTCTTGATTATCCCAGGCCCTGCACTGTAACACTGGTCTCCTTGGATCCATGAGACCATGTAGAGAGACAATGGTCTCCTTGGTTCCATGGTGGTCCAAAATGTGACAATGGACTCCTTGGTTCCATGGGGCTTCACAGTGTCACAATGTTCTCATTGGTGTTGCAATTTCACAGTGGCCCCTTGGTTCCATGGGGCCCAAGAGTATCACAATGGTCCCATGGTAACATGAGGTCCCACACTGTCACCATGGTCTCTGTGGTTCTACAACTCTCCTCAGTGTCACAATGGACTCCTTGTTTCCACGAGGCCACACAGTGTCACAACATTCTTGCAGATTCCTTGAGGCTCCATCGTGTCACAGTGGTCCCTTGATTACACAGGATCCTGCAGTGTCACGATGTCCCCTTGGTTCCATGAGGCCCTGAAGTGTCACAATGTCCCCTTGGTTCTGCTGGGCTTTGGAGTCCCCCAATGCTCTCTTTGGTTTTACAGTGTCAAAATGGTGAAACTCCTTGGTTACACAAGGCCCTGCAGTGTCACAATGGTCTCTGTGGTTCCATGAGGACCCAGAGTGTCACGGTGCACTCCCTGGTTCCATTTGGCCCTACAGCACCACAGTGGATCCCTGGTTCTGTGGGGCTGCATGGTGTCACCATGGTCCTCTTAGTTCCACGAGGCCCTGCAGTGTCACGATGGCCCCAGTGTCCCCCAGTCATCACAGAATGACAGAATCAAATAGCCTGGAAAAGACCTTTGGGATCATTCAATCCCACCAATGCCATAATACTGCCTCGTCACCCAGACCATGCCACTAAGTGCCACTGGAGAGGGACAGTGACTCTGCCATGCCCTCCCTGGCCAGCCCATTCCAATGCCCACTCACCCTTTCTGTGAAGAACTTCTTATTATCCAGCCTGAACCTCTCCAGGTGCAGCTTAAGGCTGTGTCTTCTTTACCTGCCCTCCAGCCGATCCACACTCACACCCAGCTTGGTGTCATCTGCAATTTGTGAATGGTGGACTCGATCCCCTCAGCCAGATCATCAGTGAAGATATTAAACAGGACTGGGCCCAACACAGATCCCTGGGGGACATCACCAGTGCCTGGACACCAGCTGAGTGCAGCACCATCCCCACCACTCTCTGAGCCCAGCCTCCAGCCAGCTCTTAAATCTCCCAAGCTGTGGGCTGCAGCTTTTCCAAGGAATGCTGTCAGAGAGTGTCAAAGGCTTTGCTGAAATCCAAGCACACAACATCCACAGCATTTCCTGCATCCATAGGTGGGTCACCTGGTCATAAAAGGAGACCAGGTTGGTCAGGCAGGACCTGCCACCCCTAAATCCACACTGGCTGGCTCTGATCCCTCGGCCATCCTGTGGGTGCCCTGGGATGGCACTCAGGGTGATCTGTTCCATAACCTTGCCGGGCACCCAGGTCAGGCTGACAGGCCTGGAGTTCCCCAGATCCTCCTTCCAGCCCTTCTTGGGGATGGGCTCACACTGGCACCTCCAGTCCTCTGGGACCTCCCCACTGAGCCAGGACTGATGGTAAATGATGGAGAGCAGCTTGGGGAGCTCATCCACCAGCTCGTTCATCCCCCTAGGATGGATCCCATCTGATCCCACACACCTGTGAGCATCTGAGGGGCTCAGCAGGTCAGCAGCTTGTTCCTCCTGGATCACAGGGGCTGTTCTGCTCCCTGTGCCCACCTACCAGCTCAGGAGAGCACTTGTCCTGAGGACAGCCTGTCCTAATATTGAACATTGAGACATACAAGGTATGAAGCAGCTCAGCCTTTCCTTATCTTTCATTACTATATTCTCCACTGTGTCAAAAAAAGAGTAGAGGTTCTCCTTATCCCATATTTTGCTAAAAATTTATTTGTAGAAACATTTACTACTATTTTGCACAGAAGTGGCCAGGTTAAGCTCTAATTGATCTTTCACCTCTCAGCTTTTCTTTCTGCATGACCTAGCAAGATCCTTAAACATTTCCTAAGTTGCCTGACCTTTTGTCCAAAGTTGATGCTCTCTCTTTTTTCCCCTGAGTTTGCACAAAAGCTCCATGGGCAGCCAGGCCAGTCATTTTCCTCACTAGCTCATCTTTTGTCACACTGGGACAGGCTGCTCCTTCCCCCTTAAGATTACTTTCTTGAAATGTGTCCATCCTTCCTGGATCCCTAGGTTTCTAAGGCCTGTGTCCCCTAAAAACTCAGTACCAGATTTAGTACTCCACCCTTCAGCATCCTAAATAGATCAAAGTCTGCCCTTCCTAATTCCAGTGCAGAAGTTTTGTTGCTGCCCCTCCTTCTTTCACAGAACATTGAACACTTGATTATTTCATGGTCACTGTGCCCCAGGCTGCCTCCGAGCCCCACATCTGCCACCAGCCCTTCTCTGTTTGTGAACAGCAGCAGACAGAGCTTTCCTTGGCAGTGGGAGTGTTACCAAAAATTCAGTAAAATAGAAAACTACTTAACACCAATGTAGCATTAAGAAGCAGAATTCTTTATTCAGCTGGATGCACGGGGGAGAGCTCCTCCCAAAGCTGTGCATGCTGAGTACAGGAAAGTTTCTGATTATTTTCTGTATTTTGCACACATATTCATTGATTGTCCTAGACTAGACATACATATGATAATAATTTCCCCAAAATCTATAACATATTTCCCCTCCCCTTTATCCATGTGTTCTTCCAGACCCTGGGGGTCTCTCTGGTGGTCCCTGGTGGTCGTGGACCCCAATGTTCCTTTGGGCCTGGCTGAGCTGGCAGGACACTGAGGCTGGTGAGCTTCCAGTTCCCCTTCTCACACAATGGGCATTGTGTGGTTTCTGTAGGCCTGGGGTTTTGGAGAACAAGGTCTGGGTGTCAGCTCACCTGGTGGAGACAATTTATCATCTGCTAACATGAGGTCACAGAGTGGGCTTTGACATCACAGAGCGGGTTATGTGAGGTGTTTGGGCAATATGACATCATATACTGCCTCTGTGACATCACAGAGCTGGCTGTGACATCAGAGGGCAGAGGTCTGACATCACAGAGCAGACTGTGACACCACAGAGTTGGCTGTGACCAGCTGTGACCAACCATCAGAGATCAGCTGTGTGACATTGGAGAATGGGCTGTGACATCACAGAGCAGGCTGTGACATCAGAGATCAGCTGTGTGACATCCCAGCAGGGCTCTGTCAGGTCACTGGGTTGGTCACTCTGCCCCGGCTCCCCCTCACAGTTTCTCCCAACAAGTCCAATGCTGTTCATGCCCAGCAGGGTCCCTGTGCCCCAGGATCCCCCCGGCCCACCTGGAGCCACAGCCTCCACCAAAGAATGTTCCCCAGGATCCACCCCAGAGCCTGACATGGGGACAAGGGGCCAAGGCTGTGTGACCAGGACATCAAGGACGTGGGTTATCCAGGTCACTGTGGCCTGGATTGGGTTGCCCATGGCAGGAAAGATGTCTGGCAGCTGGAGCAGGGTCTGGGAAGGGCCTCCAAGGTGGGGCTGGAGCCCTTGGGCTGTGAGCAGAGGCTGAGGGAGCTGGGCTTGTCCAGCCTGGAGCAGGAAGGCTGAGGGGCTCCTCATGCCAGCCTGGCAGCGCCAGCGAGGAGGGGATGGAGAACACAGAGCCAGGCTCTTCACAGGGAGGCCTGGTGGGAGACAAAAGCCAATGGATGGAAGGGGAAAGAGGAGAGATCAGCCGGGGCATGAGGAGATGAAATGAGTCAGGCTGGTTTCAGCATTTCCTCAACACCAAGAGCAGCCTGACCTCCCATCTCCATCCACCACTGACAGCTTGGCAAATCAGGAATTGTTGGAGCTGTTTTGCACCCACTCCAGGATGAGCATTCTGATAGAAGAACTTAATTGTTCTTTTGTCAGAAATTAATTTTAGTATGGAAATCACCTGTGAATGGTGGACTCATCAGATGCTGCTGGGACGTTGCACATATCTCAGGGAGGATTGTGATTGGTTTGAAATGGTGTCCTGTTCAAGTGGGGCCTCTTTGCCATGAAGAGAAATTTTCTGTGCCTCTGAGTGTCACCAGTTCCACATCCCCCAAAAGACACAAACGTGATGAGTTGTGGTTCCCACTCCAGTGGTAGCACTTGGACCTCCCTCCATAGCCAGAGCAGAGCTCCCTTATCCCACAAAGTCCCTGGCAATGCAGGGATGAAGGAAACAGGACAGACTGTGGGGATCAGGAGCAGGGTAGGGTCCGGGATTTGGGGTGGTTGTAAACCCAGGGTAGGACCCGGCCCTTGGCTGTGGTGAACCTCATCCCATTGTCCTGGGCCCATGACTCCATCCTGTCCAGATTTATCTGCAGACCTTCCTGCCCTCCAGCACAGCCACACTCCCACCCAGCTTGGGCTCACCTGGGAACTGACTGAGAGTACTCTCTATGGCCTCATCCAGATCAGCAATAAAGAGATTGAACTGACCTAGCCCCAGTTCTGAGCCCTGGGGACACCCCTGGATGTGACTCCAATCCTCAGCTGCTCTGAGTGCCAGGGGTTGGATGAGGGAAATGGTGAGGAGGAGATGGAGACAAAGTGTGATTGATTGTCAGCCATGAAGGGTCTGGATATTCATATCTGTTCAAACTGCATGAAGAGGTGCTGGGGATCAATATCAATTGGACATTGCTGATATCAATCTATGAGCAAAATAAGAAAACAGGAAAAAACAATTCTCTCTGCATTGTTTTAAATACAGGATATTCACATTAAATAGACTTCTGTAATCTGTCTAATTAACCAAAAACCACTTTTATTATTTCCAAGGGCTTTTCTTGTTCAGGTGTGTTTGGAACAAATATTTATTAGCCTTTTACATTGAATTTCTGAATGGAACACCTCAAGAAAAAAGAGGCCTCTGGAGAAATAAAATTCATCATCAACCTCCAAGTGGCTGAGAATCGCCATCAGAACAGCAATGAACAGAAATGGGCACAGCTTTTTGGCTGCCCCAGCTTTGGCATGGGCCCTGGGCCTGGAGCAGGAGCAGCTCTTGAGGGCCCCAAGGACGGGGCTCTTGTGCTGCCCTGGGCAGATGGGATGGCAGCAGGGGCTGCAGAGCTCTCAGCACCTCAGCCCAGGGGCAGCAGGGCAGCCAGGGAGCCTCCTTTGGCCTTGGCCAAGCACCTTCCCCCATGGCGGGGACTGAGTCCTGTGGCAGCTGCAGCTGCTGCTGTGCCCTTGCCAGGGGCTGAGGCCGTGGGCCCAGTGCCCAGAGCAGCCTGGCCTGAGCAGAGCTGTGGAGCCAGAGCTGGGCTGGGCTGTGCTGGGCTGGGGAGAGGCCCTTGGTGCTGCCCAGAGCTCAGGGCAGCTGGCAGAGCTTGCAGGGAGCTGGGCTGGGCTCAGAGAGCCTGGCCCAGAAACCATCAGTGTCCATCTCAGCCTGGCTGAGCGTGCAGGGGCAGGACTGAGGCCCGGCCTTGTGGGGCAGGGCCAGCACCTGTGCAAGGCATTGCAAACAGGCAAGTGGCCCAGAGAGGAGGCTGCTCTGTGCCCTTGGTGGCATGGACAGAGCAGGGAGGGGCCCAGGCCATTTGCCAGCACCAGCCTCTGCGCCCATGCATTGGCAGCCTTGGCTGCTGAGCCCAGCTTTGGCCTGGGCTGAGTTTGGCTGTGGCCCAGCTCCATCCTCCTGTGGGGCTCTGGGCCTGTTCCCAGCCATGGCTGGCCCTCGCTGCCTCCCTGCTGGCCCAGAGGCCAGCAGAACCCAGAGCAGGGCTGTCTGTGCAGCCCCACAGGTGCCACAGGCTCTGCAGGAGCTGGCAGAGGCTGCCCAGCAGGGAGGCCATGGGGCACAGAGCCCCAAGGCTGCTGTGGGCACCACGGCACAGGGGCCATTCCCAGCCGCAATGCTCCTGGCCTGGGCTGGGCCTGCACAGGGGCTGGGCCACCATGGCTGGGCCAGCACAGGGCCACAAAGGGGCCACGCAGCCGCTGCCGGGGCTGACAGCAAGGCCAGGCACACACAAGCAATTGCTGAGCATGGCCCATGCTGGCCAGGCCTGACTGTGCCAAAGGCAGAGCTCAGCTTCCCTGGGGGCAGCAGGAACAGTCCAGAGCCCAAAGAGTCTCCATGGCTGTGCTGGAGACCAAGGCTGCAGGAGGGAAATGCAGGGCTGCTGCGGGATGGGGAGGGCATTGATTTACAGCACACATCTCAGCTCTCTGATGATCCCAGCACCATGCTGGGCCCTGTTTCAGACTGAAGCAGAGCAGATGTTAATGGGACAGGAGCCCTGTGGGGCTGTCAGGGACCTGTAGCTTGCATGGTGCTCTGCTCTCCCTCAGGTGCTCTTGGAGAGATGCAATCCCAGCTGGGCACCTCAGGGCACAAGTTGCACTGCCTTTTCATGGACACACAACTGATATCTGCCTGGAAAGGGGCTCAGGTTTTAATACCTGTTAGTTCCATAATATACAAGCAAATATTGATTATCTGTGCAATTTGAGTACTCTTAAGGAATGGCAACCTTTTCCCACCAGAAACGGGGATTTCCTGGAAGCGTACTGATGGCAGGAGAAGAAATATTGATCTTCCCATCTACTTGTGTCACCAATAATCAGTCTATTATTTTATCCGTCTCTTTTCCATCAAGTGCTTCCATCTCTCTTGGTTAAATGGCCGTGTCTAAGGACATCTCTTCACCAGACCAGCTGGATATTTCTTCTTCCCACTGGTCCCAGATTTCCTCCACCCGATGCTCTGTGATCATTCAAGTGCCTCAAAACTGACTGGTTTCATGCTTTGAGCTTCAGGGAGTTGCCCAAACTTTCTGAAATTTAAATAAATATCACATAAGGCGACATCTTAATTGTCTTTACATCTATCACAGAATTAACTTTTCTTATATCTATGTCTAAAACTGTTCCTGCATAAAAATCTGTTAGGGATGGTGGACATGTCAGATGCTGCTGGGACATTCCAGAGAGCTGAGAGAAGAGCTGTGATGGTTATTAAACTGTTCAAATATTCAATTTGTGTTTGTTGGCATGAAACCTTACTGTGCCTCTGAGAGTCACCAGTCCCTGAGCCCAAAGGACACAAACCTGATGAGCTGTGGCTCCCACTGCAG
This sequence comes from Melospiza melodia melodia, assembly GCF_035770615.1. NCBI lineage: Eukaryota > Metazoa > Chordata > Aves > Passeriformes > Passerellidae > Melospiza > Melospiza melodia. The sequence goes on from NW_026948761.1 coordinate 2,759,258, forward strand.
GGGCTGCCCTTGAACCTTGGCTCTGTGCAGGAGAGGTCTTCATCCCATTTCTCTCTTTTCCACCCTCTGGGTGTGGAGGGAGCTCCTCACTTCAGTGTGTGACTCGTGTGTGCAAAAAGGAAATCTGGGCAGAATTGGGGCAGGGAGGGTTTGCACGGGAGGATCTGTTGGGATCTATGCTGGGCACAGAAGGTGTTTTCCATCGCTCTGAGATGTCTGCTGTGCAAAGTGGATTTAATACCTTGCAGAGGAATGATTTTGGCATATGATGGAGCTGTGCCTTCCCTTGGCTTTGTTGGCTGACAAGAAATGAACATCCCTCTGTGTCTCGGGCAGCTCCTTCTCCAAGGAAAGCAGGTGGGAGCTGGAGCCAAGGAGCTGAAAGCTGCAGGTGCAGCCTGGGCTGCAGGGAGCTCAGATTGGCACAAGGCTGCTCTGAGTGCCAGGGCTTGGATGGGGGAAATGGTGGGGTGGGGGCAGGGACAGAGTCTGATTGATTGTCAGCCATGAAGGGTCTTATGTCGTAGAGAACTTTTATGAAAAATCCTTTCTTTAGGATTTTTCCTCCTGAGAAGCTGAGAGACCTCAGGAACCAAATGTAAACAATGATTATCTGCTGCTGTTGAAGGCAACATGTAGATCTCTGATTAGTCTCATGTAGTTGTTTGTAATTAATGGCCAATCACAGCCCTGCTGGCTTGGACATGGAGCTCGAGCCAGAAACCTTTGTTATAATTTCTTTCTTTTCTTTTCTTACCTAAGCCTTCTGATGAAACATTTTCTGCTATTCTTTTAGTATAGTTTTAATGAATTATATATCGTAATATAATAAATCAAGCCTTCTGAAACATGGAGTCAGATCCTCATCTCTTCCCTCATCCAAGAACCCTTGTGAAAAATGTCACAGTTTTGATTTTCATATCTGTTCCAACTACATGAGGAGGTACTTGGATTCAAATCAATTGGAGATTGGTATTAACAGGGAAAAAAAAACTAAATAGGACCTAAGAAATGTTTTTTCACTGTCTTTTTAAATAGAACATATTCAGTTGAATGCACTTCTGAAATCTCTCTTTGTTAACCACACAAGATTTGGAAACTGAAAAAAAATTGTCCCCAGAGGCTTGGCTTGTTAAGGTGTTCTGAATGTTAATGAGCCCTGGGACACTGAATTCCTGCACTGAAGAGCTGAAGGCTGAACAAGCCTCTGGAGCAGTACTTGGAGTCAGTGTCAATTGGAGACTGCACATTTTAATGAATTAACAGGAAAAAATATTACAAGACCTAAAAAATATGTTTTGTCACTCATTTTAAAATATATTGCATTCAGTTTGGGTATACTACTGAGATCTGTTGAATTAACCACAAATGATTTGAAAACTGAAATCAGAATATTCCCAGAGGCTTGGCTTGTTCAGCTGTTCTGAATGTCAGTGAGCCCTGGGACACTGAATTCCTGCACTCAAGAGCTGAAGGCTGAACAAGCCTCTGCAGCACGAAAATTCAGCAGCAGCCTCCAAGTTGCTGCGGATGTCAGCAGCCCCCACTGAGGCCATCCCTGCCCAGAGACCGTGGGGGAATGGGCAGACAAGGAGAGCGTCCCTGGGGCTGGGGCAGTACAACTCAGAGGCAGCAGCGGCTCCAGCTGGGAAATGGAGTGTGGAATGTGGCTGGGAAAGCCCTGCCTGGGCTGTGCCAAGCAGGACAGACAAGCCCGGACTCCCATTCCCCAAAAAAACTCTTTTAAGGAGACATTCTAAAGGAATTACAGTTATGTGCTCTGAGTTGAACTCACTGGAGAAGTACCATCAAGAGATTCTTAGGAGCTCAAAACTATAAAACAGCCTTTACTGGGAACTTGACAAAATCAGAGAAACTTTGGCAAAACGTTTATTAAGACATTGTTGTTGGTTTGATTATTCAAGATTTTTCTAATCTTGAGATTTCTTAATTAGCGTATTGATGAGTGTGTTGGGTTTTATTGTCAATTAATTATTTATGGGTTTTTTATTGTGAGATAGGATTACAAGAAAAGTAAAATAGGCTTAAGATATTTAAATGTTAGAAAGAAAATGTTATTAAAAGTAACTAAAAGAAAAAATGTTGTAATAATTAAAATAAGCTCTTTAGAACACTTTTTTTTACAACTTTATTTTTACTGACAATGTAAAGAAACGAAACTTAAAATTTCTAGTTATTTATGTTTTCTAGAATAGTCTTTATTAGTTTACTTTGGGAGAGAAGTTTTTCTTGTTAAGGTTATGGAGATTCTTTTACAAGAGGAAAAAATAGCTTTTTTTCTGGGTCTTAATTTTGTCATGGATAACAGTGCTCTGGGGGATTTTGTTATTGTGAAGTTATTTTTATTGCCAGAAGGTTTTTTACAGCTTGTTGATGGGCCATGTTGACTTATGGGGTATTGTTTTAAAAATAGTTCTTTAAAGGTAAAAGTGTTCATAATTTACTTTTTAAATTATTTTTATCTCTTGGAATACAGATCTTCTCTTGGGAATACTGGATTACTTTTTTCCCGCCTGTTTAAGCTTTTTATGTAATTACAGTTATTTTAACAGTTCCTTTTTTTTTAGCATGGAGGCTTTTCTTTGATATTAATTTGAATTTTTTATTAGTTTTATGTATTTTAATGAAAAATAGATTTTTTGGGATTTAATTTCTTCTTTACTGACTTTGATGGTTTTATGTTTGTTTTTTTATATGCTTGTATTTTTTTTTTCTTTTACTCGAGGGAGGACTGAAGTATTGAAAGGATTAACACCTGACCTGCCAGTAGCTTGTGGTTGAAGTTGTGGTTGGGTTAGGATTGGTTTTATGGTTCATTTTTGTTGGGTTTTTTGTTTAACTTTAGTTCTAGGGTTGAATTTGTGCGTTGTAGGTTGTATGAGTTTTTTGTTTTAATTGTCTTGGGGGAAGCGGACTTGATGGTAAGATTTTAATAGCTGTGGCTTGCTTTGTTCTGGTTAGGCGTTTGTAGCCTCTCTTGTTTTCATGTTTGGTAATTGTTGGCGTTTGGTTTGGTTAGAATGGGGCTGATGGAGGGGGTAGGGGGCAGCCTGGAGAGGTGGGAAGGGGCTCAACCTGTGGCAGTGTTGCTTGATTTGGTTTGGTTTGGTTTGGTTTGGTTGGGTTGGGTTGGTTTGGTTTGGTTTGGTTTGGTTTGGTTTGGTTGGGTTGGGTTGGGTTGGGTTGGGTTGGGTTGGGTTGGTTTGGGTTGGTTTGGTTTGATTTGAGTTGGTTTGGTTTGGTTTAGTTTGGTTTGGTTGGTTTGGGTTGGTTTGGGTTGGTTTGGTTTGGTTTGGTTTGGTTTGGTTTGGTTTGGTTTGGTTTGGTTTGGTTTGGTTTGGTTTGGTTTGGGTTGGGTTGGTTTGGTTGGGTTGGGTTGGTTTGGGCTGGGTTGGTTTGGTTTGGTTGAGATGGGGGCTGGGGCCAGGGCCTCCTACTTCTTTGTTGACTGGGAAAAAAAGAGGAGGTTCCTGGCTTTTTCATCTTTAACATTTGTGTTTCACAGAGACGTGTTCAGTATCTTGGTGGTTTAACAGATTTTCAGTTACACAAAAATTTTGTATTACTTTTTAAAATTCTTCTCATGTCAAACTACAACAGACATTAAACCAACAAGAAACTCTTCTCAAATCATTGCCTTGGCCCATTCAACTTCACAAACTCTATGCCTGTTCAATTTAATGTTAATCAAAATTTGCAAGAGAAACAGAAAAAGAAGACACAGAAAGACAAAAAAGATACAGAGAGGCCCACACAGAGCTACCAACTCCTGGATTCCAGTGGTGTTCAGATGGAAAATCCAAGAAGAGGTAGGGTCAAGATGGGTGCTTGCCTTGTGGTCATCCACCAATACCCCTTGATCTTCCTGGGCCCTTCCCCCAGGTGGGACTTGGGCTCATTTGGTCCCTCAGGAGCTGGGCTGGGGGCTCCAGAGGTGGCTGTGGAGCATTGCCTGTGCTGTGCCAGGGACTGGCAGCCACAGCTGGGCTGGGATAGAGGCTCTGGGGGGATTGGGGTTCCAGGGCAGGGCAGCTCTGGGGTCACAGGGCAGGGCAAGGCTGGACCTACCCCTTCTTCCTCCCCCACACATCAAATATTTCCAGCCAACAATCTCCTCTGGTCTGTCACAACAGGCAGTGTTGGAGGTGAAATCCCAATTCTGGGCATGGGCACCTGGCCAAGAAGTACAGTTCTTTCCCATAGGAAGGAAAGCACAGAGCCCCAGTGTTTGTAAGGCAGGTGAGAGCCTCAGTAGGCCAAGGCAATCCAGAATTTTCAGAAATGACTTATTTTGTCTGGGAGCTATCTTTGGATGAAGGGAATTTTGGAGGTCGAAGTCCAATCTCAGCCATGGGCACCTGGAGAAGCAGGACAATTCTTTCCTATGGGAAGGAAAGTGCAGAGCCTTCCCCAATGTTTTGGAGACAGATGGGAGTTGACCCTTGTAAAACCAATGCAAGACAGACTTGTCCTGGCAATATTCCTATGGGAACAATCCCTGGATATAAGGAAATTTGGAGGTGAAATCCCAATTCTGGCCATGGGTGCCTGGAGGAGAAGGAGAGTTCTTTTCCATTGGGAAGGAAAACATGGAGCCCCAGTGTTTCATTAGCAGATGAGAAGCGACCCTCAACATGCCAAGGTCAGTTGGACCAGTCAGGCAGTCCATGGGAGGCCAAACCAGTCAGACATGCTCTGTGTCTCCTTGTTTTTAAGAGGCCCCAAATGTCACAATGGTGCCTTGATTCCATGGGGTCCAGCAGTGTCATAATGGACCCTTGGTTCAGTGGAGTTGCACAATGTCAAAGTGGCCCCCAGGTTCCAGAAGGCCCCAAGTGTCAGAATGGTCCAAATGATTCCATGAGGCCTCGCAGTGTCACAATGGTCTCTGTGGTTCCCCAGGCCCCACAATAACATGTGACTCTTCTGTTCCATGAGCCCTGAATGTCACAATGGACCTTTGGAACTTGGGGGTTTGCAGAGTCACAATGGTCTCCTTTGAACTCTAGTTTCAATGGGGTTTAACAATGTCACCATGGCCCCAAGGTTCCATGCATCCCTGCAGTGTCACAATGGTCTCCTTTGGTTGCCCAGTGTCAGAATGGACCACTGATGACACGAGGCCCTGCAGTGTCACAATGGACCTTTGGTTCCATGCAGCCCTGCAGTGTCACAAAGGCCTCTTGGTTTCATGAGGTCCCACAGTATCATAATGGTGCTCTTGGTTCTGTGGGGACCCGCGGGGTCACAATGCTCTCACTGCTTCCATGAGGCCCCACAGTGTCACAATGCTTTGCTTATTCCATGAGGCCTCATAGTGTCACAATGGTCTTCATGATTCCATGAGTACCCTCAGTGTCACAATGGCCCTTGGTTCCATGAGGCCTTGCAATGTCACAACGGACCTTTGGATCCATGGGGTCTCACAGTGTCACAATGGTCTCTTGGTTCCATGACACCCCAAAGTGTCACAATGGTCTCCACAGTTGCATGAGGCCCCACAGTGTCACAATGGACCCTTGGTTTGATGGGGCCTCTCAGTGTCACAATGGTCCCTACATTCCATGGACTCACAGTGTCAGTACAGCCCTCTTGGTTCCATGAGGCCCAGCAATGTCACAGTGCTTTCCATGATTCCATGAGGCCCCACAGTGTATCAATGGTCCCTTGGTCTCACAGGGCCCCGCAGTGTCACAATGTTCCCTTGGTTCCATGGCCCTGTGCTGCTGCATTCCCCCCTCCCCTTCTCAGGCCACTCTGCCAGCTGAGAAATGCTCCTTGGGCCTCGGCCTTGGCCAACAGTCCCTGGGCTCAGCCCCTCTGCAGCTCCTCACAAACATTGTCTGCTCCAGGCACTGCTGCTGCCCAGCCAGCTCCTGCTTTCTGTAGGAGCAGCCCTGGGAGCTGTTTTTGTTCTCTCAGTTGCACAACATCCCTGTTCTCACATTGCCAAAGAAAGCTGTTGGTGCCAAGTGCGCCCAGGATGAGCCATTGCTGGGACTGAAGCCCCTCCTTGGGGCCCTGCAAACAGCACTCCAAAAGGAGCCCTTGGAGCTCTCCTGGGCCAGCGACTCCCTCTGAGTGGGGCCTCTCCCAGCCGGGAACTCTCCCGTTTGCTGCACTTGGGGATCCCGAACAATGATGGAGCCTGGGCCGATCTGCCCCCCCCCGCCCCCTCCAGGCTCAACCCTTTGCCCGCTGGGGAGATGCCAAAAGATCCACAGGGAGCATTCCCTGCCATCAGGGAAATTTCTCACATGTGCCTGGCACTGACTCTTTGTGTCTGTGTGCACACAGGAGTGCCTGTGCTGGGAAAATGTGGCAGAAATGCTGCTCTCTGAGGGGTTGGAGTGCCTTGGATAACTGAGCCAGTCAGGCCTGTAAGTGAGGTTAAGTCACGAAGTATAAGCTAAGCTAAATGCTGCTAAGAGTTTTTCTTTTGCTAACTTTTTATGTTGAATATAAGTTAAGTTGAATATTGTTAAGTGTTATTCGTCTGTTAGATTGCTAAGTCATAGGTTGTAAGTAAGGTTAAATACTGTTAAGCTCTGTTCTTTTGCTAAATTCTGAAGTTGAAGGTATCAGTTAAGGCTAAGTCCTGTTAAGTTTGAGCTCTGTTAACCTTTTGGGCCGTATTCCTTTTATCCTTGCCCTCACTGTCATTTTCTCACACACACACAGAGGAACAGTTCTCGGTTCATTTCTGGTTTGGTTGCCTGGATTTCGTTTTTTGTTGCTTTGTTTCCTTGGAGTGTCTGAAGTGTCCAGGCAGGAGCAGAGTGACTCTTGCCAAAGAACTTTGTGCTGCTGTCCCTTAATATTAAATCTGGTTTTTGCTGATCCCTTTCTGGGGCTTTTTTCAGCGCTCTCAAGCCCTTGTTCATAACAGGGTGAAGGCTCTGGCCCTGGGGGACACAGGGATTCTGCCGGGGGGTCCCTGTCCCCCGGTACCACCCCGAGAGCGCCGGCCCCCCTTCCCCGTGTCAGGCTCTGGGGTCGATCTCGTGGAACATCCTCTGGGGGAGGCTGCAGGGCTGGAGGCGGGGGGACCCAGGGGGACAGGGGCCCCGCTGTGCACGAGCAGGGTTGGACTGCTCTGGGGGGAACTGTGAGGGGGCTGGGGCAGAGTGACCTCCCCAGTGACCTCGCACAGCTCCTGTGATGTCACACCTCCTCCTGTGATGTCACACAGCCCCTGTGATCTCACACAGCTCCTGTGATTTCACAGAGCCCCCAGTGATGTCACACAGCTTTTTTGCAATGTCACATTGCCACTTGTGATGTCAGAGCCCACTCTAGCATGTCACAGAGCACCTTTGTGATGTCACAGAGCCAACTCTGAGATGTCAGCCTGGAATGTCAGGCAGTTGCACTGTGATGTCACAAAAGACTCTGTGATGTCACAAAGCCACAATATGATGTCAGAATCAGTTCTGTGATGTCACCACCTGCTCTATCATGTTACACAGCCACCCAGTGATGTCACAACCCAGTCTCTGATGTCACTGAGCCACCCTCTATGATGGCAGGATCTCCTCTATGGCCATACACCCTACTCTATGATGTCACAGAAGCTGTGTGATAGCACAACTCCCTCAGTGATGTCCCAAAACACTCTCTGTGATGTCATACTGTTATGAGTGGAAAAGTTGGCCATTTTTTTAAAAAGTTGCAGAGTTCACAGGTTGGGCCAGTTGCTGCCAGGGTGGAGTTGTAACTGCTTGTTGTTGTAATCACCTGTTGTTATTAGTTTTTCGTTAACTACCTGTTGTTGAGGGTTGGGAATCCCCCTTTTTTTCGAGCAGCACCCTGCTGCTTCCAGGAGGATGGCACTCGGAACAGTTAAGAGGATGGGACAACCAAGTTGGCATGCAAATGACACTGGGATTGGCATGCAAATGAGGAAGCCCTTCACCAAACCTAGCAAAAACCCCTAAAAACAATGAACCAACATGGAATTGAGGGATCAAAGTGATGTCTAGACGTGAAGAACAGAATCCAGTGCCTGCTAAGACTCTTTTTACCCCTCACCCTAACCTAAAAACATGTTGGCTGGAAAGAGGACCTCAAATGTCAGACCAAAAAAACTGGGAATCTCCTGGTGCTCTCGTGAGGACAGGAGCCACAGCTGTGCCCGCAGACCAGTGGACACAGCTGCACTTTTCCTCCTACTGTGTGCCACCCCCAAAATACGCATGAGACCTGTCAGTCCTTCCCATGCGAGCTGATTTTTAATAAAGGCATTAAAAGGAGAAAGATCTCCTGCCCTATTTATTTCAGCTGGGCGCTTGTCTGGGATAGCTGTGCCTGAAGAGGACATCAGGACTGGGATGGCCGCCCACACTGGAACTCCAGGACAGCTGGCTATCAGGACCAGAGAAAATCGGCTTGGGACCAGTGATGCAGAGGAGCACTGGACTGGTGAGAAATATCTGGTGCTGGGAGTAGGGGGCAAGCGAGTGTGTGTGAGTGAGATTAGGGCTGGCAGCTCGGACCCTCAGCCTGAGTGTGGACCCCTTAGTACCGCGGTTCCAAACCCCCACGAGGGGGCCAGCCAGGAAAGGGGGGAAGCGAGTGGAATCAGTGTGAGTGAGTAGCCTCCTAAGGGGTAAAGAGGGCCCCCCTCTGGGCATGTGGAGGAAATAGTGTATGAGTGGCACGCACCCCAAAAGTCCTGACAGGGGGAAGTAATCACAAGTTGCAAGAAGGATTCGGGCAAGCCCACAAGTCCTGCAGGCAAATTAAGTCCTTACAAAGGAGATCAGGCACGAGTCTCGGCAGGGAAAGACAGGATCTCAAGTTTTTGAAGTCCTGACACATAAGTCCTAGCATTAGGGAAATTACGCAAACTAGAAATTAGACATTTCTTTTCTTTTAAAGTCCTGAAGAAAGGGATCAGGCAAATCTGAAGTTCAGTGGAGGAAGCAGAGACTCCTCAAATAAGATTTTTCTTGAGTCACCGTTTAGTGCATTCTTTTCGAGTAGAGGCACCTTTGTGATTTTTTTCTGTTGAGACCGAAAAAATGGGAGGATTTAATAGTAAGAAGAGAGGCAAAAGACTGAGGAATATACCCTCCTCCTAGTCCCTTAGGTCAACTGCTAGAGAGATGAGATTCTATCGAGGCCATGGAGGGATTAGATAAGGTTAAGATTATTCATTACTGGGTAGAAGTCTGGCCAGAGTTAGATGTGCAAGGAGGATGGCCATGGTATAGGACAAAAGACAAGTAGATGTGTCAACAACTGAGTCACTATCTGACAGCTTGAGGAGATACTGATCCTGAGCAATTATTGTATGTGGCTTGTTGGCTAAAGAGTGCTATTGGGGATGAAGGTGTGTGAATTTGTAAGGTGCAGAGGAAGAAAGAGGGGACTGAAAGAGGGGATGCTGGAGTTAGAGAGAGTAGTAAAAGGTGGGACCTCCTGGACTACTGGCCTCCGGATTCCCCTCCACCTTATCATCCTCTTCCTCAGGCACCTCAAATGGCAGATCCGGCTTTTCCCCCGGCTGCCATCCCATTCTCGCCTCCTCTAATTCCTTCTTCTACCTCTTTGGCTTCCTCTGTGGTAGACCCGGTATGTCCCCTGGTGGCCACTCCCTCACCACCCCCTTTGGTTCCTCCAGTGGCTTCTGCACCACCACGAGTACATACTCCACCTGTTTCACTCTCCACCCCTTCTCCAGCTCCACTTAACATGCACTCAAGCTCTTCTCCCCCTCCTACTGATGTCTCTTTACCTCCTCCTAATTGGGACACAAGTGTTCTCCCAGCTCCAAAGCAAAGAGATGTGAGGAAACTCCTAGGCATGTTTGGATACTGCAAGTTATGGTTAGATCAATACACGCAAAGTGTAAAATTTTTATACAATAAGTTGGTAGGTCCAGACCCCATAATTTGGAAAGCAGAAGACGATCAACAACTGGAGAGCTTAAAAGACAAGTCATCTTCTGCCCCGGTCCTAAGCTTACCAGATGTCAGGAAGTGCTTTGATCTGTTTGTATGTGCTGAAGAGAGTATAGCCTATGGTGTACTAACTCAAGAGCGGGGAAGCTGCAGGAAACCTGTGGCTTACATCTCCAAGTTGTTGCATTCGGTGGCTAGAGGCTGGCCAGTTAGTAAACAAGCAGCAGCAGCAACCACAATCCTGATAGAGGAGACCCAAAAATTGACCTTATAAGGAAAAAGTACATACTCCTCACAATCTTAAAACAGTGCTGAAACAGAGAGCTCAGCAGTGGCTAACCAATGCAAGAATATTAAAATATTAAATAATACTAATGTACACAGATGATTTAGAATTCATCACATCAAATGCCCTCAATCCAGCACAATTCCGTATGGGAGAGCCTATAGAAAATTTAGAACATGATTGTCTTGAATTGATTAACCTTCAAACAAAAGTAAGAGAGGATTTAGAAGATCAGCCTCTAGCAACTGGAAGAATCTTGTTCATAGATGGCTCCTCAAGGGTAGTAGATGGAAAAAGAGCTTCAGGTTATGCCATCATAGATGGAGAAATTTTACAAATTGATGAAAAAGGGAAACTACCCCAAAACTGGTCAGCCCAAAGTTGTGAAATATATGCCCTGAAAAGAGGATTAGACTTACTGGAGGGAGACCAGACAACCATTTATACAGATTCCCAGTAAGCATTTGGGATAGTTCACACATTTGGGAAAATACGGGAGGAGCCTGGATATCTAAGCTCAAAAGGAAAAAGCTTAGCCCATGAGAACCTGGTCAAGTCCGTATTAGAATCATTACAGAAACCAACAGAAACAGCAGTGGTCCATATGAAAGAGCCCCAAAAAGGAGACAATTTTGAAGTTAGAGGAAACCAACTGGCTGATCAGATAGCAAAGGAGGAAGCTTTAGAACCAGGGGATCCAGTGAAAGTTTTTAAAGCAGAGACCACACCTGACAGGGGAGAAAGAAGAGAGGAACCCATATTTAGTGAAGAAGAACAGGAAGTTATAAAAGATTTAATGTTACACCAAAGGCAACCAGGGGAATAGTTAATCTCGGATGGATGGGTGTTTTTAAACAAAGCACTTGTTCAGACAGTGCTAACAGTATTACATTATTGACCCACTGGAGAGTCCAAAGACTATGTGATCATTTCCTAAGAAATAACCTAAGCATAAGTGTAAATGACCTAGCAAAATCAATTACAAAAGAGTGTTTAATTTGTCAAAAAGTGAACCAGAATGTTATGAGAAAGGTAGCAGCCAGAGGGAGGGAATTATCTCTGTTGAAGATTGCAATGCAAGATGTTTTCAATTATCATCTGTATGGCAGATTATCTTTTGTCAAGTGGGCAGTTTGCTTTATCTCTCTCTTTGACTGACCACATTCACACCTCCCTTGGGAGGGGACATCTGCTGATAACAGACTACTGAATGTCACTGCATGACTGATAAGAATTATAACATCCCCTTGTGAGATGCTGTGCCCAGAGGGAGGAGCCAAGCATTGCTACCCAGATATAATCCAGAAATTTTGAGACACCAGCACAGCTTTCTCCACAGGATTCCCAGAGGAACAGCAGCTTTCTCTCCTTCCACTGACTCTTCAGAGGAAGAATACATCCTTCTCTACAGATCCCCCTTGTTCCAACAGAACCACACCTGATAATTCAGGAGGACTGCAGCCACATTTCCAATAGGACTGCCACCAACACCCTGACCCAGAGGGTGTCAGGTTGGGTTCTGGACTCTCTCAGTGTTGTTCTAGTGTACTGCATTGTTTATTTTATTCTTTTTTTTCTTTTCCCTATTAAAGAACTGTTATTTCCTGCTCCCATATTTTTGCCTGAGAGCCCCTTATTTAAAATTTATAGCAATTCTGAGGGGTGGGGAGGGTTACATTCTCCATTTCAGGGAAGGTTCCTGTCTTCCTTAGCAGACTCCAGTCTTTCCAAACCAAGACAGATTTTGGCGCCCAACGTGCAGCTAGAGGGCACAGAAACAAAAAGGGAATAACAGTTCTTGAATAATCTAATAATTTGTGTGTGTGCCACTATAGAAACCTCATTAAGCGACACCATGTGGTCCAGCTTGCCCTGGTTTGGGTGGCACGTGATTGTGGCTGTATTTCTCCCATTTGTAGGCCCTTATCTAAACATGGGTCCTATAACCAAGGCTACTGTGTCTGTTATGCGGTTTGTTTTATGGGTGAATAAGGTGAGGAATTCATGGATTTTTAACTTCCTCTGGAAAGCAGGCACATGGATTCACAGCTATCACACACTAACAGTATGGTTTTGGGGTTACTTTAATAATGGCAACTGCTGTAAGGAAATGACACTGGGTGAAATCTTCTCCCAACCCTTTAGCCACTTCTTTGTGTCCACACCACCAGATTTTGAAGGGTTCAGTTCCACTCTGAATATTAATGATATCATACAGTGGCTAGTGTTGCTGATAAGCCTGTTCTATTTAGCATTTAGAGAGAAGGGGTGACTAAACTGGATAACCACCCTGACACCAACCCCAGAACCTAACATGCCACCAGAGTCTAGGGATGCTGCTGCCCCAGAGCCTGACCCTGCCCCACAGCCCACCCCAGATGTGAACTACCCAGAATGGGTGGGGGGTCTGGTGAAGGAGATTCATGAGATGGGCCAGATGCTGAAAGGATACACTTCCCCAGCTGGTGAGGAAACCTCTCCCTGCCTTGAAGAGGCAAAGTCTAATAGTGCAGCAGTGGAACCCACAGATGTTACAACTGTCCAGGTTCCAGCTGAATTGCAAAGGCAGTCACAGCCAGCAGCAGTTGCCCCTCTAGAAACATGGAGATCTAAGATGAAAGCAGAGCACCCAGATAGGGGAGGGCCCTCACAAGCTACCGGAGTGCCAGAGGTTGCAATCATCACCGAGTCCCTGATGTACGAAAGTCTCTGTAATCTGCACAAAGACATTGTACAACAGGGATGTGAGGCTTGTACAACCTGGCTACTTTGGGTCTGGGAAGTTTTGGGTACAGGTGTCCAGCTGGATGGTGGTGAGGCAAGGAATTTGGGACCCTTGACCCAGGACTCAGGTATCAATCAGATTTTTGTAAGGGAGCCAGGGTCCCTTTCTCTCTGGGAGTGGCTTTTAATGAGTGTCAGAGAGAGGTTTGTCCACAGAGAAAGAATGCAGGAGCACCACCATAGAATGTGCTGGAGGACCCTTGAGGAAAGGATCTAACAGCTGAGAGAAGTGGCAGAATTATTGGAGGTACTCTTTGGGAGGGATGGACAGCATGATAATGACCCCAACAAGGTCAGGTGCACAGGGCAAATGTTGTGGAGCCTGGCAAACCTGGGGCCATCCCAATACCCCACCTTTATTGCAATAATTAATGCCCATAATAACCAAAAGACAGTGGGTTCTGTCACCAACAAGCTTAGAAACTGTGAGAGTGTGATCAATGACCCCACGCAGGATTATGTCTCTGCTGTTATTAAGGACCACAGAGGGAGATGAGGGAGGAGGTGAGGAGGAACAGTTCCCATATGGCACCAGTGCAAATCCCAGGCCACAGTCACGGCCCAACATTCCCCAGCTAGAGAGAGAGGGTACACTGCATGGGCTGACCTGTGGTTCTTCCTTCATGACCATGGGGAAGACATGGGAATGTGGGATGGGAAACCCATTTCTGTCCTGGCAACACGGGTGCGTCAACTCAAGGAGGGAAACACCAACCAAGAGAGTTCCACTAAAGTGAAGGTAGCCTCAGCCTCCTGTGACCGAGCTGCCAGGTATAATCTGTCAGATCCCCTTGAAGGAACCTCTAGTATGTATGCCCAGGAAGGAAATGATAACCAGGGCTAGGGGGACACTGACTCTAGCCAGGAAGAGGCACAGCAAAAACAGATCTTCTGGATTGTGTGGACCCGATGGTCTGGCACATCAGAGCCACAAAAATATGATACCTTATTTGATACTTGTGGCATTCACATTTTCTGAAAAATTCTGTCGCCCAGGATTTTTCTCCTGGGAAGCGGAGAAGACTCAGAGAAAAAGGAAAACAATAATTATCTCATTTTCTTCTCCTGTGTTTTGTTCCTTTGGAATGTGTTTGGAGATTTTTTATCAACAGGTGATTGTTTCATTGGTTTCTGGTATGTTTTCACTCATTGGCCAATTAGGGCCAAGCTGTGTCAGGACTCTGAAGAGAGTTACGAGTTTTCATAATTAGCTTTTTAGCATTGTGTAAGTATCCTTCCTGTATTCTTTAGTATGGTTTAGTTTTGTATTCTTTAATATTATATAGTATCTTAAAATAATAAATTATCCTTCTGAGAATATGAGGTCAGATTCATCATTCCTTCCTTCATCGGGGTACCCCACTAATACAATTGATACTGGTGTGCAGTGTACCCTGATGCCACCAGGACATGTGGGGGCAGAACCTGTTTCTGTTGCTGGGGTGAGGGGGGATCACAGCAATTGACCCTGTTGGGAGCCCAGGTGAACCTGACTGGGAAGAAGTGGCAGAAACATCCTATTGTGACTGGCCCAGAGGCCCTGTGGATTCTGGGCATAGACTTCCTCTGGAACAACTTTACAAAGACCCAAAGGGACTCAGGTGGGCCTTCAGAATAGCTGCTGTAGAGGTAGAGGACATTAATCAATTAAACATCTTGCCTGGACTATCAGAAAACCCATCTGCAGTAGAACTCCTGAGGGTGGCAGAACAACAAGTGCCAATGGTCACCAATTACACCGCCAGCAATATTGAACAAATCGAGATTCTGTGATCCCATCCACAGAATGATCCATGAGCTGGAGAGCCAAGGGGTTGTCAGCAAGACCCACTCACCCTTCAACAGTCCCATCTGGCCTGTGCACAAGTCTGACAGAGAATGGAGATTGACAGTGGACTATCGTGCATTGAATGAAGTGACTCCAGCACTGAGCGCTGCTGCGCCGGACATGCTGGAACTCCAGTACGAGCTGGAGTCCAAGGCAGCAAAGTGCTTTGCCACTACTGACATTGCCAACCCATTTTTCTCCAGTCCTTTGGCAGCAGAATGCAGGCCTCAGTTTGCTTTCACCTGGAGGGGCGTGCAGTACACCTGGAACCGACTGCCCCAGGGGTGGAAGCACAGCCCCCCCATCTGCCATGGACTGATCCAGGCTGCACTGGAAAAGGGTGAGGCTCCAGGACACCTGCAGTGCATTGAGGACATCATTGTGTGGGGGAACATGGCAATGGAAGTGTTTGAGAAAGGAGAGTGGATCATCCAGATTCTGCTGGAAGCCGGCTTCACCATGAAGAAGAGCAAAATCAAAGGACCTTCCCAAGAGATCCAGTTCCTGGGAGTAAAGTGGCAGTATGGGTGGTGTCAGATTCCCACTGAGGTCATCAATAAGATCCCAACAACGTCTCCATCAACCAGCAAGAGGGAAACACAAGCTTTCCAAGGTGCCATAGGCTTTTGGAGAATGCACATCCAGATCGTGAGCCTCTATACCTGGTCACCCACAGGAAGAACGATTTCCACTGGGGCCCTGAGCAGCAACAAGCCTTTGTCCAGATCAAGCAGGAGATTGCTCATGCAGTAGCCCTTGGCACAGTCAGGACAGGACCAGAGGTAAAGAACGTGCTCTACTCTGCAGCCAGGAACAATGCCTTGTCCTGGAGCCTTTGGCAGAAGGTGCCTGGGGAGACTCGAGGTTGACCACTGGGATTTTGGAGTCGTAGCTACAGAGGCTCTGAAGCCAACTACACTCCCACAGAGAAGGAAATCTTGGCTGCCTATGAAGGAGTCCAGGCTGCCTCAGAGGTAATAGGCACTGAAGCACAACTCCTCCTGGCACCCCGACTACCGGTGCTGGGATGGATGTTCAAAGGCAAGGTTCCTTCCACTCACCATGCCACCAGTGCTACATGGAGCAAATGGATTGCTGTTATCACACAGCGTGCCCATATAGATAAACTGATTTGTGCTAGTATTTTTGAGGTACTTACAAATTGGCCTGAAGGTGAACATTTTGGTGTCACAGATGGAGAACAAGAACCAGTGACACAGGCAGAAGAAGCTCCTCCATATAACCAACTGCCACCAGAGGAAACAGGTTACACTCTTTTACTGATGGTTCCTGTCGCATCGTAGGGATGAACCGGAAATGGAAAGCAGCCGTATGGAGCCCCACATGACAGGTTGCACAAGCTACTGAAGGAGAAGGTGGATCAAGCAAACTTGCTGAACTCAAAGCTGTTCAACTGGCCCTGGACATTGCTGAGAGAGAGAAGTGGCCAAAGCTCTACCTCTACACTGATTCATGGATGGTAGCCAATGCTCTGTGGGGATGGCTGGAGAGGTGGAAAAAGGCTAACTGGCAACATAGAGGGAAACAAATTTGGGCTGCTGAAGAGTGGAAAGACATTGCTACCTGGGTAGGGAGGCTACCTGTGAAAGTCCGCCATGTAGATGCCCATGTACCCAAGAGTAGGGCCAATGAGGAGCACCAAAACAATGAGCAGGTAGACCAAGCTGCAAAGATAGGGGTGTCCAAAATAGACTTAGATTGGGAACATAAGGGGGAGTTATTCCTAGCTCGATGGGCCCATGATGCCTCAGGCCACCAGGGCAGAGATGCCACCTATAAGTGGGCACGAGACCGAGGGGTGGATCTAACCATGGACAGTATTTCTCGGGTTATCCATGACTGTGAGACGTGTGCTGCCATCAAGCAGGCCAAGCGAGTGAAGCCCCTCTGGTATGGTGGGCGGTGGTCCAAGTACAAGTATGGGGAGGCCTGGCAGATTGACTCCATCACACTGCCCCAGACACGCCAGGGCAAGCGCTACGTGCTGACCATGGTGGAAGCCACCATTGGATGGTTGGAAACCTACTCTGTGTCTCATGCTACAGCCCCGAAATCCATCCTGGGCCTTGAAAAGCAAAGACATGGCACCCCTGAGAGGATCGAGTCAGACGACAGGACTCATTTCAAGAACAGCCTTATCAACACCTGGGCTAGGGAACATGGCATTGAGTGTGTGTACCATATCCCCTACCATGCACCAGCTGCAGGAAAAGTGGAGAGGTACAATGGACTACTAAAAACCCAGTTGAAAGCTTTCGGTGGGGGATCTTTCAAAAATTGGGAGCAGCATTTAGCAACGGCCACCTGCTTAGTCAACACCCAAGGTTCCACCAACCGAGCAGGTCCTGCCCAGTCTGAGTCCCTGAATGTAATAGAAGGAGACAAAGTCCCAGTGGTACATATCAGAGGTTTGTTAGGGAAGACTGTGTAGATCAATTCTGCTTCGAGTACAGAAAAACTGATTCTTGGGGTTGTCTTTGCTCAGGGACCAGGTTGCACGTGGTGGATAATGCAAAGAGATGGAACAACACGATGTTGTTGTTCAGGGAGATCTGATTGTGGGGTAAGAATGATATGCAATATCACTGTTCATTGGATGTTACTACCATTGTCTGTACATTAAACCATACAGACATGAGATAGAGGGAAATGTGTAAGTCTTGAAGGTCTGGGCAAGTGGAAGATGGAGAAGGAAATTTGTAAGTGTTGAAGGTCTGAGCAAGTGATAGATGGAGCTTTAAGTGACTAAAGTGAAAAGGGGGAATCCTGCAGCTCTGTAATAGAGGGCCTGGATTCAGTGGTCCAGTGTGGGGATGTGATGAAGGCATGATGTGTATTGCTTGTAATTTTGGAGAAACAGATGGAAATATGAATAATGCATGATGTGTTGTAGTATGTTGATGATATGGGGATAAGGGGTGGAATGTCCTGGGGTGACGTTATGATGCTTGTATCCTCATTCATCTGTTCTGTGCCTTTAAGACCGGCTCTGAAGAGTGGATATTTTGTTTGGGTTTCTCTTAACAGGGACACAGAGACGAGCAGTACATAGGGCTGTTTTTTGCTTCTTGCTTTCAGCTTGCTGCTTTGCTTGCTCTCTTTTCTGCTCTCGCTCCTGCTCTGCTTTGGCCTCTGCTTATTAGCTAGTTTAGCTAAACAGTCCAAATTCCTTCCTGGACTGTTTCTCCTCTCCTGTTTCTGTGACCATCTCGAACCTGCTCCGGACTGGGACCCGGGAACACTGAAGGTTTGGCTGCAGCAGCTGCCCCAGCGCCGGAGGGACTGAGAACAGAGCAGCCACCCCCGGAAGAGACTTTCTGATTTTGTCATCTTTCTCAGAGCGGTGTCATCTGGTATTGTTCATTTTGTGTGCTGGGGGGTGCTGTGCCTGAAATAAATAGGTTCTTTCCACCTCTCTCCAAGGATTTTTTCCCTTTTTTCCCGAACTGTTTGGGGGGAGGGGCTGTGTGGGTTTTGCTTTCTGGAGGGGCCCCCTTTGCAGATTCTTTAACAAATTTGCCCTAAACCAGGACAGTCCCCAAGGTCCCCAACATCCCCAGTGCCCCCAAGGTCCCCATCACCCCAACATCTCCAATGTCCCCAATGTCCCATCACCCCAACATCTCCAAGGTCCCCAACATCTCCAATGTCCCCAATGTTCCATCACCCCAACATCTCCAAGGTCCCCAATGTCCCCAACGGCCCCAACATCCTCCATGTTCGCAAGGTCCCCAAGGTCTCCAAGGTCCCAAACATCTCCAGTGTGCCCAAGGTGCCCATCATCCCAATGTCCCCAGGGTCCTCAAGGTCCCCATTGCTCCAACATCCCCAATGTCCCCAGTGTCCTCCATACTCCCAAGGTCCTCAAGGTCCCCAACATCTCCAATGTCCCCAAGGTCCCATCACCCCAACATCTCCAAGGGCCCCAACACCCTCCATATTCCCAAGGTCCCAAAGGTCCCCAACATTCTCCAATGTCCCCAAGGTCACCAATGTCCCCAATGTCCCCATCACCCCAACATCTCCAATGTCCCCAATCTCCCCAACATCTCCAATGTCCCAAAGATCCCCAACATCTCCATGATTCCCAAGATCCCCATCACCCCAACATCTCCAGTGTCCCCAGTGTCCCATCAGCCCAACATCTCCAAGGTCCCCAAGGTCCCCATCACCCCAACACCTCCAAGGTCCCCAATGTCCCCAACAGCCCCAACACCCTCCATGTTCCCAAGGTCCCCAAGGTCTCCAAGGTCCCAAACATCTCCAGTGTGCCCAAGGTCCCCATCATCCCAATGTCCCAAGGGTTCTCAAGGTCCCCATTGCTCCAACATCCCCAATGTCCCCAGTGTCCTCCATACTCCCAAGGTCCTCAAGGTCCCCAACATTTCCAATGTCCCCAAGGTCCCATCACCCCAACATCTCCAAGGGCCCCAACACCCTCCATATTCCCAAGGTCCCAAAGGTCCCCAACGTTCTCCAATGTCCCAAAGCCTCCAATGTCCCGGAGGTCCCCATCACCCCAATGTCCCCCAGGTCTCCAATGTCCCCATTGCCTCCAAAGGTCCCCAACATCTCCGAGGTCCCCGAGGCCCCATCAGCCCAACATCTCCAATGTCCCCAAGGTCCCCAACATCTCCAATGTCCCCAAAGGTCCTCAAGCTCCCCAGCACCCCAACATCTCCAATGTCCCGGCTGCAAACAGGACCCAGCTCCAACTTCCTTGACCATGGGAGACGTTCTCTCCCCATTTTTCTTTTAGTCGAGACAAGGGGTCAGCGTCAGGGGTCACCATGTGTCGTAGGAAGGAGACCCGGACACCAGGTGGTTCATCACAGGTCCAGTTTATTAAAGAAAGCATCAAACACATATACAGCAAATAATAAGCTCATTAATATTCTGTAAGCCAAGCAATCTATTGGTTAAACTATGCCATTAACTCATCCACATTCCTTTGGGCCTACGTTCTCTACTTCTCACACCTTGCTGTCCATTTCTTTATCATCCTCTGCTAGGCCCAAGGACACGTTATCTTTGCAGGTGCAAGATTTGGAATTAACCATGGTCTTGTACTTTTCCATTCTTTAGCCTGCTGCTTTCTTAACAGACACCCTGCCTGCAAAAAGGCCTCTGCCCTAGTTAGGACATCTCTACCAAATCAATTCGGCTGTGTCCTCTCTCCTCAAGCCACCCTTTGACAAAACTCTTCACATCCCCAAGGTCTCCAATGTCCTCAGTATCCCCAAGGCCCCATCACCCCAACATCTCCAGTGTCCCAAAGGTCCCCAATATCTCCAGTTTCTCCAAGGTCAGCAATGTCCCAAGGTCCCCAACATCTCCAAGGTTCCCAAGGTCCCAATCACCCCAACATCTCCAACATCTCCAAGGTCCCCAAGGTCTCCTCACTCGTGTCCCCTCTCCCCCAGGCTTGTCCCCGGTGTCCTGCCACCCCGTCCTGGTGGGTTACGTGCTGTTCCTGGTGGTGGCCCAGCTGCGCAGCGGCTCCTGGATGTGGTCCCATCACCCCAACATCTCCAGTGTCCCCAGTGTGCCATCACCCCAACATCTCCAATGTCCAAACATCTCCAATGTCCCCCAGGTTTCCAATGTCCCCAGTGTGCCATCACCCCAACATCTCCAGTGTCCCCAGTGTCCTATCACCCCAAAATCTCCAATGTCTCCAACGCCCTCCACCATCACCATGTCCCCAGGGTCCTCAAGGTCCCCATCACCCCATCATCTCCAATTTCCCAAGGTCTCCAATGTCCCCAGTGTCCCCAAGGTTCCATCACCCGAACATCTCCAATGTCCCAAGGTCCCCATCACCCCAACATCTCCAAGGTTCCCAATGTCCCCAAGATTCCCAAAGGTCCCCAACATCTCCAATGTCCCCAAGCTCCCCAAGGTCCCCAAGATCCCCATCACCCCATCATCTCCAATGTCCCAAAGGTCCCCAACATCTCCAATGTCTCAAAGGTCCCCAACATCTCCATGATTCCCAAGGTTCCCATCACCCCAACATGCCCAATGTCCCCAAGGTCTCCAAGGTCCCCAACATCTCCAATGTCCCCAGTGTTCCAATGTCCCCATCACCCCAACATCTCCAATGTCCCCATCACCCCAACATCTCCAGTGTGCCCAAGGTCCCCATCATCCCAATGTCCCCAAGGTCTCCAGTGTCCCCATCACCCCAACATCTCCATGGTCCCCAATGTCCCCAAGGTCTCCAAGGTGTGTCCCCTCTCCCCAAGGCTCATCCCCGGTGTTCTTCCGCCACGTCCTGGCGGGTGACACGCTGCTCCTGGTGGTGGCCCAGCTGCCCTGGGTGTTCCTGTGGGGCGCCGGTGGCTTCGTGCCGCACGCAGACATCCCACACAGGGACATCCCGCACGGGGACTTCCTGCACAGGAACATCCCGCATGTGGACATCCTGCACGTGGACATCCCGCATGTGGATATCCCACACGGGGACATCCCGCACGTGGACATCCCGCACGCGGACATCCCACACAGGGACATCCTGCACGCGGACGTCCCGCACAGGGACATCCCGCACACGGTCGAGCCCTTCAGGGTGGAGAGGAGCGCATTCTAGTGTCTCACCAGGTTCCTGGGGGACGCCAAGGTGAGGAATGGGGTGGGAGGGGTTGTGGTGGTTGGTGGTGGGGGCTGTTGTGGGGTTTGGGGGGTCCATCGAGGTTATGGGGGTCCATCAGGGATGTGTGGTTATGGGGTTCCATCAGGGCCATGGAGATATGGGGTTATGGGGTTCCATCAAGGCCATGTGGTTATGGGGGTCCATCAAGGTCATGGGGGTCCATCAGGGTTATGGGATGAGGGGTTTATGGGGGTCCATTAGAGTCAGGGGGTTATGGGGGTCCATCAGGGTTATGGGGTCATGTGGTTATGGGGGTCCATCATGGTTATGGAGTTATGGAGGCCCATCAAGGTCATGGGGCCATGTGGTTATGAGGGTCCATCATAGTTATGGGGTTATGGACGTCCATCAAAGTAATGGGGTTATGGGGGGTCCATAAAGGTCATGTGGTCATGGGGGTCCATTATGGTTATGGGGTTATGGGGTTCTATGAAGGTTATGGGGATATGAGGTCCATCAAGGCCATGTGGTTATGGGGGTCTATCATGGTTATGGGATCATGGGGTTATGGGATATGGGGTCATGGGGTTATTGAGGTCGATCAAGGTCATGGAGTTATGGGGTTTCATCATGGTTATGGGGTTATGGAGGTCCAACAAGGTCATGTGGTTATGGGGGTCTATCATGGTTATGGGATCATGGGGTTATGGGATATGGGGTCATGGGGTTATTGAGGTCGATCAAGGTCATGGAGTTATGGGGTTTCATCATGGTTATGGGGTTATGGAGGTCCATCAAGGTCATGGGATCAGGGACGGTTCATCATAGTTATGGGGTTATGGGGGTCCATCATGGTTATGGGGTCATTTGGTTATGGGGTTCCATCATGGTCATGGGGTTATGAAGGTCTATCAGGGTCATGGCATTATGGAGGTCCATCAAGGCCATGTGGTTATGGAGGTGCATCAGGGTAAGTGGTTATGGGGGTCCATCAGGGCTATGGGGTTATGGAGGTCCATCAAGGTCATGGAGATATGGGGTTCCATCATGGTTATGGGGTTATGGAGTTCCATCATGGTTATGAGATCATGGAGTTATGGAGGTCCATCAAGGTCATGTGGGTTTGGGGGTCCATCATGGTTATGGGATTATGGGGGTCCACCAGGATTATGGGGGTCCATCAAGGTCCTCGGGGTCTATCAAGGTCGTGGAGTTATGGAGGTCCATCAGGGTAATGGTGGGTCACCAGGGTCATGGAGTTATGGAGTTATTCAAGGTCACGTGGTGATGGGAGGTAACCAGGGTCATGGGGTTATGGAGCTCCATAAGGGTCATGGGGTCACGGGGGTACATGGAGGTCATGGGGTTATGCAGTTCCATCAAGGTCATGGGGTTCCATTAAGATCATGTGGTCAAGGGGGATCACCAGGGCTATGTGGGGCCACCACGGTCATGATGGTCACCACATGGCCATGGGGGCCAACTGGGGTCACGTGAGCCACCTCTGATCCCCTGACCCCATGTGCAGGTAGGTGATGGTGCTGGGAGGGCTCAAACCCCACCCAACCCAAACACCCCATGGTCCCACCACACATCTCATGGTCCCACTGCTGACCCCATGGTCCCACCACCTCCCCATGACCCATCATCCATCCCATGGTCCCACCACCATTCATGACCCCCCTGGTGTGCAGGTGATGCGCTGGGAGGGCTCCAACCCAACCCAACCCAACCCAACCCAACTCAGCCCAACCAACTCAACCCAACCCATCCCATCCCAACCCAACCAACCCAACTCAACTCAACTCAACCCAA
The DNA here is from genome assembly GCF_035770615.1 of Melospiza melodia melodia. NCBI lineage: Eukaryota > Metazoa > Chordata > Aves > Passeriformes > Passerellidae > Melospiza > Melospiza melodia. The sequence goes on from NW_026948761.1 coordinate 2,782,513, forward strand.
CCCAACCCAACTCAACTCATCTCAACCGAACTCAACCCAACCCAACCCAACTCAACTCAACTCAACTCAACGGAACTCAACCCAACTGAACCCAACACAACCCAACACAACCCAACCTAACCCAACCCAACCCAACTCAACCCAACCAACCCAATCAACTCAACCCAACCCAACTCAATCCAACCAACCCAATCAACTCAACCCAACCCAACCCAACTCAACTCAACCCAACCCATCTCAACCCAACCCAACTCAAGCCAACTCAACCAACCCAACTCAACCCAACCCAATGAACCCAACCCATGGCCCCACCACTGATCTCATGACCCCATTGACCCTCCATCCACCCCATGGTCCCACCACCCACCCCATGACCTCACCACCCACCACCCACTCATGGTCCCACCTCATACCCAGGCGATGCGCTGAGAGGGCTCCATGGCCACCACCAGCTTCAGGGGTGCCACGCAGATCTATGCCCACGTCACCGAGGACATCGGCACCTAGGGGACCTGTGGTGGCGGCATCTGGAGGGACGTGGGGACGGTGGCCACCATGATCTTGTGGAGATGGGGACATCAGGGGACACTTGGTGGTGGCTGGAAGGATGTGGGGATGGTGGCCACCATGATCTTGTGGAGATGGGGACATCAGGGAACACTTGGTGGTGGCTGGAAGGATGTGGGGATGGTGGCCAGCACATCACCATGGAGATGGGGACATCAGGAGACACTTGGTGGCATCTGGAGGGATGTGGGGACGGTGGCCACCATGATCTTGTGGAGATGGGGACATCAGGGGAATCAGGGGACACGTGGTGGTGGCATCTGGAGGGACGTGGGGATGGTGGCCACCACATCACCATGGAGCTGGGGACATTCTGGGGACATCAGGGGACACATGGTGGCATCTGGAGGGACATGGGGATGGTGGCCACCATGATCTTGTGGAGATGGGGACAAGAGGAGACATCAGGGGACACGTGGTGGTGGCATCTGGAGGGACATGGGGATGGTGGCCACCATGATCTTGTGGAGACGGGGACATTCTGGGGAAACCGTGGGGACACCGTGGGGACAGCGGTGCCACCGCGGCCTCGTGCAGCTGCCGGGACCGGGGGACGTCCCCTGGGCTCGGTCACCCGAGGGACGCGGGGACATCGGGGACCGGACACAGATAGGACCTGGGGCCACCCTCACCCCCTGTCCCCACGGCCACCAGTTACCCAATGTCCCCACGGCCACCAATGACCCGATGTCCCCAAGGCCACCCTCACCCCAGTGCCCCCAAGGCCACCATCACTCAATGTCCCCACGGCCACCACTGACCCAATGTCCCCAGAGCCACTGTCACCTTGATGTCCCCTCCTGGTGCCACCATTGTCCTGATGTCCCCAAGGCCACCAATGACCCAAGGACTTGTGTTCCCTGCTGGTGCCACCATCTCCCCATTGTCCCCAATGCCATCATTGTCACCTCAGTGTCACCGCTGCTCTCGTGTCCTCTTCTGGTGCCACCATCGCCTCAGTGTCCCCAAGGCCACCAATCCCCCGATGTCCCCACGGCCACCAATGCCCCGATGTCTCCTCCCGGTGCCACCGCTGTCCCCGTGTCCCCTCCCCCAGTGAACAAAATCCGATTTTTTCTTCCATTTTTATTCATTGCCTTTGTTGGGGACATTTGGGGACTTTTGGGGAAACTTGGGGACATTTAGGGACATTTTGGTGCCATTTGGGGCCATTTGGGGCCATTTGGGGCCATTTTGGGACATTTTGGGAACATTTGGGGCCATTTGGGGGACATTTGGGGTCATTTGGGGCTATTTTGGGGACACTTTGGGGACACTTTGGGGACATCTCAGGCTCCTGTGGAGAGAGGAGCGGGTCAGGGGTGGCACTGTCCCCTCGGTGTCCCCTTGGTGTCCCCAAAGTGTCCCCAATGTTTCCAATGACCCCAAATGTCCCCAAATCCTCCCCAGTGTCCCCAAATTTCCCCAATCCCTTCAGTGTCCCCAAATGTCCCCAAAATTTCCCAAAGTGTCCCCAACCCCCAATGTCCCCAAATCCCCTCCAGTGTCCCCAATGTCCCCAATGTCCCCAAATGTCCCCAAATGTCCCTAATGTCCCCAGGTCCCACCTGGCCTTGCTGCGGCACTTGCACTGCCCACCTGAGGGGACACAGAGGGGACAACGGGGACACAGGGGACAGTGACACAGGGGACACAGGGGACACAGGGGACACCGGGGACACAGGGGACAGGGACACAGGGGACACAGGGGACACAGGGGACAATGACAGTGACAGTGACACAGGGACACAGGGGACACAGGGGACACAGGGGACAATGACAGTGACACAGATGACAATGACAAGGACAATGACACACAGGTGACACAGGTAACAGTGACACAGGTGACAATGACACAGGTGACACAGGTAACAATGACAATGTCACTCACTGAACAGGACGGCGATCCCCAGCACGCTCAGCACACACAGGTGACAATGACATACAGGTGACAATGACACACAGGTGACAGTGACACAGGTGACAGTGACATTGACACATAGGTGACAATGACACACAGGTGACACAGGTGACACTGACACAGGTGACACAGGTGACACAGGTGACACTGACACAGGTGACAGTGACACACAGGTGACAGTGAAACACAAGCGACACAGGTGACAATGACACAGGTGACAATGACACACAGGTGACAGTGACACACAGGTGACAGTGACACACAGGTGACACAGGTGACAATGACAGACAGGTGACACACAGGTGACAATGACAATGACAATGTCAGTGTCACTCACTGAACAGCACAGCGATCCCCAGCACACTCAGCACCGTGGCCACCACAAGGCCACTGACGCGCAGGTGACACCGGTCTGGGGACACACGGGGACACCTTGGGGACACCTGGGGGGGCACCTGGGGACAGCTGGGGACAAATGAGACACACCTGGGGACACTTTAGAGACACCTGGGGGCACCTGGGGACACCTTGGGGACACCTAGGGAGACTTTGGGGACACACAGGGCCTCCTTGGGGACACTTGGAGACACTTTGAGGATACCTTGGGGACATTTTGGGACATTCTGGGGACAGCTGGGGACACCTGTGACACATCTGGGGACACTCTGGGGACACCTGGGGACATCTTGGGGACATCTAGGGACATTTGGGGCCATTTTGGGACATTTCAGGGACATTTGGAGACATTTTGGGGACATTTGGAGACATTTTGGGACACTTTGGGGCCCTCCTAGTTTGTCCCAGTTTGTCCCAGTTTGCCCCAGTTTGTCACTCACTGTACTGGAACGGACTGGAGGCACCTGGGGGCGAGGGGAGGGGTCAGAAACCAGTACGGACCAGTACGGACCAGTATAGACCAGTATGGAGCAGTATAAACCAGTATAAACCAGTATGGACCAGTACGGACCCTCCCTCCCAGTATAAACCAGTATCCCCAGTTTGTCCCAGTCCCTCCCAGTATGACCCAGATCCCCCCAGTTCCCTCCCAGTATAAACCAGTCCCTCCCAGTTTGTCCCAGCCCCCTCCCAGTATAAACCAGTATCTCCCAGTCCCCCCCAATTCTCCCTCAGTTCCCTCCCAGTCCCTCCCAGTTCATCCCAGTCCCTCCCAGTTTGTCCCTCCCGGTATCACCAGTGCCCGCAGCCGCTCTCTCTCCATTCTGTGACCTTTGAGGGAACTGGGACGGACTGGGAGGGACTGGGAGGGACTGGGACAAACTGGGAGGGACTGGGAGAGACCGGGATGGACTGGGATGAACTGGGATAAACTGGGATGGACTGGGAGGGAACTGGGACAGACTGGCGGATACTGTTTTATACTGGAAGGGACTGGGAGGGAATTGAGGGATACTGGGAGGAGGGAATGGGACAGACTGGGACAAACTGGGGGATACTGGGAGGGGAACTGGGACAAACTGGGAGGGACTGAGGGGAACTGGGAGGGGACTGAGGGAGAATTGGGAGTGATTGTGTTATACTGGGAGGGACTGGGATAAACTGGGAGGGACTGGGATGGACTGGGAGTGACTGGGTTATACTGGGAGGGTATTGGGACAAACTGGGAGGGGACTGGTTTATACTAGGAGGGCACTGGAAGGGACTGGGTCATACTGGGAGGGGACTGGGATGGACTGGGATGGACTGGGAGGGACTGGAGTGGACTGGGACGGCACTGGGTCATACTGGGAGGGAACTGGGATGGTTTTGGGGTTACTGGGACAAACTGGGAGGGAACTGGGAGGGAATTGGGGCAACTGGGGGAGAATTGGGATGGACTGGGATATACTGGGAGGGAACTGGGACAGACTGGAAGGATACTGGGAGGGACTGGAGGGAACTGGGAATGGATGAAGGGGGAACTGGAGGGACAAACTGGGAGGGACTGGGACAGACTGGGAGGGACTGGGAGGGGATTGAGGGATACTGGGAGGAGATTATGACAAACTGGGAGGGACTGGGAAGGACTGGTTTATACTGAGAGGGACTGGGAGAGGACTGGCAGATACTGGTTTATACTGGGAAGGACTGGGAGGGACTGGGGGTGCACTGGGAGGGAATTGAGGGATACTGGGAGGAGGGCATGGGACAGACTGGGACAAACTGGGGGATACTGGGAGGGAACTGGGACAAACCGGGAGGGACTGAGGGGAACTGGGAAGGGATTGGGACAAACTGGGGGGGGGCAGGAGGGAAACTGGGACAAACTGGGAGGGGACTGGGATGGACTGGGAGGGAACTGGGTTATACTGGGAGGGGACTGGGGCCAGGTGAGTCACTGGGATTCCTGAGCAGGGTGGGACTGGAACAAACTGGGACAAACTGGTGGGGACTGGGATAGACTGGGAGTTACTGGTATGGACTGGGGAGCACTGGGGGGGTTACTGGGAATTACTGGGATGAACTGGGGAGGTACTGGGAGTTACTGGGAAGTTACTGAGAGTTACTGGGAAGTTACTGGGAAGGACTGGGAGTTACTGGGATGGACTGGGAGGGACTGGGAGTTACTGGGATGAACTGGGAGTTACTGGGATGAACTGGGGCCCCACGCACCTTCCCAGAGCAGCCGCTAAAACTGGGAATGGAGGGGGTGGGGGGGGTAACTGGGAGGGGGCGGGGCCAAGAAAACAAAAGACGTGGCCAAGGAAAGAAGGGGCGTGGTCATAGAAGGGGCGGGGGCAGAGCTGAGGAGGGGCAGGGGAGGGACTGGGACAAACTGGGGCATACTGGGACGGACTGGGAGGGACTGCGACATACTGGGAGGGGACTAGGGCAAACTCGGACATACTGGAAGTGATACTGGGATAAACTGGGAGGGACTGGGATGGACTGGGAGATACTGGGAGGCACTGGGGCAAACTGGGATGTACTGGGAGCGATACTGGGATGGACTGAGAGGCACTGGAGGGTTAAGGGGGCTGTTCCCGCCTCCACCGCCTGCCATTGGCTGACGCTCTCGCCCGTCACTTGCTGAGACCAATCAGCGCCCGGGAACACGACCTGGGGGCAGGGCCTGGAGGCGGTGCAATTTTAGAAACTTTTAGCCTTCAACTCCCATCATGCACCGCAACCCTATAGACGCCTAATGGAGCCGGGCCTACAGCTCCCGTCATGCCCGGCGGCCCAATAGACCCTAAAGGAGCCGGGCCTACATCTCCCGTCATGCCCCGCGCACCAATAAACCCTAATGGTACCGGGCTTACATCTCCCGTCATGCCCCGCGCTCCCCACAGCGCCCGTTATCGCCTTCCCGTGCCCCACTGGCGCCCCCAGACCCTGCGGGACCCCCGGCTGCCCTCCAGAGCTCACCCGGGACCCCCAAATGCCTCCTGGGACCCCCAAACGCCCCAGGGCACGCAGAGGCCTCCGAGGGCCGCTTTCGGGCCTACATCTCCCGTCATCCCCGCGGCCACAGAGCCCCCTCATGGCCGAGGTCCGGCCCTGCCAACCCCGACACGTCCCGCGCCCCACGGAGACCCCTCAGAGCCCCCCCAGGTGCCCTCCAAGGGCGCCCCGAGGCCACAGGGTCCTCTCAGGTGCCCTCCCGGATCCTCGAGCGCTCGTCACAGGCAGTTCTGGGACTACAGCTCCCATCGTGCCCCGCGGCTCCATTAAGCACCATTAAAGCAGGGCCTCTATCCCCCATGATGCCCCGCGGCCTCATTAAACAAAGCCTTCATCTCCTGTGATGCACCGGGGCTCTAATAAAGCAGCGCCTATATCTCCCATCATCCTCCGCGCCCCATCAATCCCTATTGTATCCGTGCATACAACTCCCATCATCCCCTGAGCCCTATAGAGCTCTATTATACCCGTGCATACAACTCCCATCATTCCTCGCGCCCCGTTGAGCCCCATTATACACAGGCCTCCATAGGGCTCTATCATACCCTCGCCTACATCTCCCATCATCCCCCGCGCTCATTAGAGCCGCCTTATACACAGGCCTCCAACTCCCATCATGCCCCGTGCTCCATAGAGCTCATTATACCCACGCCTCCAACTCCCATCATCCCCTGCGCCCCTAGATCCCTATTATATCTGTCCATACAACTCCCATCATCACCCGCGCCCCATAGAGCCCAATTATATTCGTGCATACAACTCCCATCATCCCTCACGCTCCATAGATCCCTATTATACCCGCGCATACAACTCCCATCATGCCCCGTGCCCCATAGATCGCCATTATATCCGCGCCTCCAACTCCAATCACCCCCCGCCTCACAGATCGCCGATAATTCCCTCCCACACCCCAAAAACCTCCCCAAAACAAAGAAAAAACCCCAAATTTCTTTGACCACCAACACTCAGACACCTCTGAGCTCCCAAATCCTTTAATATTCGCAATTTCCCCCTGTTTAAACCCTCCCTCCCATCGAATTCAGCTCAGCGCGTTTGACTGAGCTCCATCTCCTCCACCGGGGGTTTTTGGGGCGATTTTGGGTTTTTGGGGGTTTTTGGGGTCCCTCAGAGCAGGGCCCGGCCCCACTGGGTGGGCAGGACCCTGAATCTCCGTTTCAGGGCCAGGCGGTGCCGCGAGAATTTGTCATCAGGGGAGAAGCGGGCGGGGTGGGCCGAGCGTGTGGGGAGCCCGGCCGGGGACACTTTCTGAGGGGAAAATCACACAGAATCCTAAAAAATCCCACAAAATTCCACATATTATCCCAAATCCCCCCTCAGGACAAGCAAACTCCCCCCAAATCCCCCCAAAATCTTTAAAATTCCCCCCCCCCCCAAATTCCTCTCCTCAGGACACCCGAAATTTCCCGCCAAATTCCCCCCTCAGGACACCCCAAAATTCCTCCAAAATCCCAAAACTGCCACCTCAGGACACTCAAAATCCCACAAATTCCCCCAAAATGCCCCAAATTTCCCATCAGGACACCCAAATTCCCCCAAATTCCCCCAAAATCCCCATATTTCCCATCAGGACACCCAAATTCCCATAAATTCCCCCCAAAATCCCTCAAATTCCCCCTCAGGAAACCAAAAACTCCCCAGATTTCCCCCAAATTGCCTCGAAAATCCACGCTCAGGACACCCACAATGTCTCAATTTCCCCCAAAATCCCCAAATTCCTCCCTCTGGACACCCAAATCCTCCAAAATCCCCCAAAATTCCCTCTCAGAACACCTAAATTCTCCCAAATCCCTCAAATTCCCCCTCAGAACACCCAAAATCCCCCGAATTCCTCCCAAACTTCCACAAATTCCCCCCTCAGAATGCCCAAATTCCCCCAAAATTCCCCCTCAGGAAACCCAAAATCCCCAAAATTCCCCAAAATAACCCAAATTCTCCCATCAGGACAACAAAAATCCCCCAAATTACTCTCAAATACCCCAAAATTCCCTCTCAGAACCCCCAAATTCTCCCAAATCCCCCCCTCAGGACACCTAAAATCCCTCAAAATCCCCAAAGTCCCCAAATTCCCCCCAAACTCCCCCTCAGAACATCCAAAATTGCCCAAATTCTCCCTCAGAACACCCAATCTCCCCAAAAATGCCCCAAATTTCCCCCTCAGGATGCCCAAATTCCCCCCAAAATCCCCCAAATTCCCATTAATGAACTCCACCAAATTTCCCTAAAATTCCCCCAATTTGCCCAAAATTTCCCAAATTCCCTCCTCAGGACAACCTGAATCCCCCTAAAAAAACCCTTGGGACACCCAAATTCCCTCAAATTCCCCCCAAAATTCCCCCTCAGGATGCCCCAAATCCCCCAAGTTCTCCCCAAATGCCCCAAATTCTTCCCCAAATTCTCCCCTCAAGACATCCAAACTCCCCCAAAATCCCCCTCAGGACACCCAAAGTCCCTCAAATTCCCCCAAAACCCTCCCAAATTCCCTCAAATTCCCCCCTCTGGACACCCAAATTCCCATGAATTCCCCCCAAATTCCCCAAAATTCTCCTCTCAGGAAACCCAAACTTCCCCAAAATGCCTCAAACTCCCCCAAATCCCCCCTCAGGACACACCAAATTCCCCAAATTCTCCAAAATCCCCAACATTCCTGTTTTTGACCCCAAACTTCCCACCTGAGCACCCAAATTCCCATTTTTAGTCCCAAACTTTCCCTTCCTTGACACAAATTCTCCTTTTTCAGTCCCCAATTTCCCTTTTTGGCCCCAAATTCCCCTTCTTTGGTCCAATTTTTCCCTTTTGTAGACTAAAATTTCCCTTTTTTAGATCCAGACTTCTCACCTGAGCACCCAAATTCCCCTTTTAGACCCAAATTCTCCTTTTTGAGCCCAAAATTTCCCTTTTTTCAGTCCAGATTTCCCTTTTTGAGTAAAATCTTCCCACCTGAGCACCCAAATTCCCCTTTTAGACCCGAATTCTCCTTTTTTGGTACAAATTTCCCTCTTTTGGACCCAAATTCTCCCATTTTCAGCCCAAATTCTCCATTCTTGGCTCCAAATTCTCCACGTTTTGAACCCAAATTTCCCTTTTTTGGACCCAAATTCCCCCCCCCCCCTTTTTTTTTGTTGCAAATTTCTCATTTTTGGACCCAAAACACTTGATTCCAGTTGGTGGGAGAACCCAGAGATTTTCAAAAAGGATGTGTGGAAAAGAGTAGTTTTTGTCACTGTGTGTATACTTGGAGGATTGCTCTTTTTACTGTACTTATTTATCTGTTTCACTAAAACAGCATTTGCCGTGCAGACCAACCTAAAGAAACCAAGGAAAGTGACAAAGTTAAGTAACCGTGATTACCAAAGTGCACAAGAAATTTACAGTCAATTCAAGAAATTAAATAGGAAACCCACGAATCAAAAATTGTAAGTTGATGAGAGCTTAAAATTTAGGCTCGATCAAAGAGAAAGAGGGGAGACTGTTATGAACAAAAATTCTGTTGATTTTTTCTGTGAGAAAAAGGTTACCACTGTTGCTGCTGGGGTTCTGCCTGTGTTATGGTAGTTACAGGTCGCTGTTGTTAATGGTTGTTTTTGTATCAGTGAAAGCCCAGGCTGGGGCGAGGTAATGGCCCTGCTCTGAGACGGTGAAGGGTGGGGACACCCCGAACAGCGAGGAGAAGAGACTTTGGAGGGGAGGGATGTGCAAAATACTCCAAGGACCAGCATGCTGTGTGGGACCCCTGCTCCGAATGCACTGAGAAAATCCCAAAAACAACGAGCCAGCTAAGAGTTGAGAGATTGGAGTGATGTCTGGATGAGAGGAGCGGAGTGCTGGGCCTGCAGAGATGCTGAAAACCTTTGTTGTTCCTCACCCTGTGTTTGAGAGCCCCCGGGCCGGGTCTGGGAGGAAGTGAGACTGAGACCAATCCAGCATCGGAGGGTGTTGATGCCCTAAAGGCTCCCACGAGGACCGGACCCCCAGCTCTGCCCCTGGTGGACAAAGCTGCGCATGTCGTCCTCCTCCTCTGAGTCGCCCTGGGAGAGGACGGGGACTGAAGCCCCGCTGAGCTGCCCAATCCTGAGCTGATCACTTTTAATAAAGGCATTAAAAAGGAGAAGAAGTCTCCTGGCCCTGTTTATTTCAAGCTACACAAAGTTCCTTGGCAAGAGTCACTCTGCTCCTGAGGGGACATTTCAGGCACACCAAGGCAACAAAGCAACAACAAAACCAAACCAAATCCAGACAATAAAACCAGAAATGAACCGAGAACAGTCCCTGTGTGTGTGTGAGAGACACAAGGACAGTGAGGGCAAGGATAAAAGGAATATGGCCTAAAAGCTTAACAGAGCTCAAACTTAACAGGACTTATCTCATACCTTAATTTTAACTGATACAGTCAACTGCACAATTTACAAAAGAACAGCACTTAACAGTATTTAACCTAACTTAAAACCTATATTAGAAATTTAACAGAGGAATAAAACTTAACAATATTCAACTTAGCTTATAAGTTATATTTAACATACGTAGCAAAGGAACAATTCTTAGAAGCATTTGACTTAGCTTAGACCTCATGACTTAACCTCACTTACAGGCCTGACTGGCTCAGCTATCCAAGGCACTCAAGCCCCTCAGAGAGCAGCATTTCTGCCACATTTCTCCAGCACAGGCACTCCTGTGTACACACAGACACAAAGAGTCAGTGCAAGGCACCCAGGAGCAATTCCCCTGAGGGCAGGCAATGCTCCCTGTGGATCCTTTGGCATCTCCCCAGCGGGAGAAGGGTCGAGCTGGAGGAGTGGGGGGATTGGCCCAGGCTCCGTTGTTGTTGGGGATCCCTGAGTGCAGCAAATGGGAGAGTTCCCGGCTGGGAGAGGCCCCACTCAGAGGGAGTGGCTGGCCCAGGAGACCTCCAAGGGCTCCTTTTGGAGCGCTGTTTGTAGGGCCCCAAGGAGGGGCTTCAGTCCCAGCAATGGCTCATCCTAGCCGCACTTGGCACCAACAGCTTTCTTTGGCAGTGTGAGAACAGGGATGTTGTGCCACAGAGGGAAAAAAAACACCTCCCAGGGCTGCTCCTGCAGAAACCAGGAGCTGGTTGGGCAGCACCAATGCCTGGAGCAGACAATGTTTGTGATGAGCTGCAGAGGAGCTGATCCCAGGGGCTGTTGGCCAAGGCCGAGGCCCAAGGAGCATTTCTCAGCTGGCAGGGCGGCCTGAGAAGGGGAGGGGGAATGCAGCAGCGCAGGGCCCATGGAACCAAGGGACCATTGTGACACTGTGGGCCCCTGTGAGACCAAGGGACCATTGTGACACTGCGGGGCCCTGTGAGACCAAGGGACCATTGTGACACTGTGGGGCCTCATGGAATCATAGAGAGCACTGTGACATTGCTGGGCCTCATGGAACCAAGGGGACTGTCCTGACACTGTGTGGCTCCATGGAATGTAGGGTTCATTGTGACACTGAGAGACACCATCAAACCAAGGGTCCATTGTGGCAATGCGGGGAGTCCTCAAACTGTGGAGACCATTATGACACTTTGGGGTGTCATGGAACCGAGGGGCCATAGTGACACTGCAAGGCTCCACGGAGCCAAGGGTCCAAACTGTGACTTTGCAGGGCCTCATGGAACCCCGGAGAGATCATTAGGACACTTTACAGCCTCATGGAATGAAGGAAACCATTGTGACACCGAGGGGCACCATGGAATCATGGAGACCATTGTGACACTTTGAGGCCCCATGGAATAACTAAAGCATTGTGTCACTGTGAGGCCTCATGGAACCAGTGAGACCACTGGGACCCTGGAGGTCACCAGAGAACCAAGAGCACCATTGTGGTACTGTGGGGCCTCGTGAAAACAAGAGGCCTTTGTGACACTGCAGGGCTGCCTGGAACCAAAGGTCCAGTGTGACATTGCATGTCCTCATGTCATCAATGGTCCATTGTGACACTGTGGAGCCAATGGAGACCATTGTGACACTGCAAACACCCAGGGTACAAAGGTCCATTGAGACATTGCAGGCCTTGTGGAACAGAGGAGTCACGTGACATTGTGGGGCCTGGGGAACCATGGAGACCACTGTGACACTGCAAGGCCTCATGGAATCAGTGGGACCATTGTGCGACTTCAGTGCCTTGTGGAGCCGAGGGGACATTGTGACACTGCTGGACCCCATGGAAACAAGACACCAATATGTCACTGACATTTTTTCATAAAAATCCTTTCTTTGGGATTTTTCCTCTTCTGGGAAGCTGAGGACGCAGAAGAAGAATGCAGGCAATTGTTATCTGCTGCTGTGGAATGTAGCAGGTACACCTATGATTGGCCCACGTTCCATGTTTACAATTAAGGGCCAACCAGGACCAAGCTCTCTGGGACAGATTCACAGAGAGCTCTCTTGTTTATTGCTGTTCCTATTCTTTTCTTAGCTTAGCAGCTTCTGAACTTTTCTCTCTATTCCTTTTAGCATAGTCATAATGTATTATATATCATGAATTAATAAATCCAGCCTTCTGATCATGAAGCCAAGATTCTCGTCTATCCCTTCACCCCTGAGGAACCCTTGCAAAGCCATGTGGCACTGTGGGGCCTCATGGATCCAAGGCACCATTGTGACCCTATGGGGCCCCACAAAACCATGGGAAGATGGAACAGGTCTTGCTGGTTTGGCCTCCCCGGGGCCACCTGACTGGTCCAGCTGACTTTGGAACATTAAGACTCTCTTGTCATCTGCTTCTGAAACACTGGTACTCTGTGCTTTCCTTCCCAATGAAAAAGAACTCTTATTTTCCACCAGGCACCCATTGCCTGAATTGGGATTTCACCTCCAAATTTCCCTATATCCAGAGATTGTTCCAATAGGAATATTGCCAGGAAAAGTCTAGCTGCCAGTGGTTTCATGAGGGTCACTTCCCATCTGTCCCCAAAATACTGGGGAAGGCTCCATGCTTTCCTTCCTGTGGAAAGAACTGTCCTGCTTCTTCAGGTGCCCATGGCCAAGACTGGCCTTCCACCTCCAAAATTCCTTCAGTTCAAAAATGCTCCCAGACAAAATCTGCCCTTATTGGAAGGTCTGACAGGCCTTGGCCTTGTGAGGCTCTCAGCTGCCTTCCAAATACTGGAGCCCTGCGTTTTCCTTCCTGTGGAATAGAACTGTCCTTCTCCTCCAGGCATCCAAGGACAGAATTGGGATTTCACCTCCAACATTCCCTGTTGTGAGAGACTGGAGGAGATTGTTGGCTCAAAACATTTTTGCACAGGGGAGGAAGGGGCAGGTCCAGCCTTGCCCTGCCCTGGAACTGCAATGCTTCTGTGCCCTGGAACCCCAATCCCCCCAGAGCCTCTATCCCAGCCCAGCAGTGTCTGCCAGTCCCTGGCACAGCACAGGCAATGCTCCACAGCCACCTCTGCAGCCCCAGCCCAGCTCCTGAGGGACCAAATGAGCCCAAGTCCCACCTGGGGGAAGGGCCCAGGGAAACCAAGGGATATTTAAGGCTGACCACAAGGCAAGCACATATCTTGGCCCTACTTCCTCTTGGAATTTCCATCTGAAATGTGCTGGAATCCAGGAGTTGTTACCTCTGTTTGTGCTCCTCTGTATTTTTTTGCCTTTCCCTCTTTCTGTCATTTCCTTCTCTTTCTGTCCTTTTGTAAATTTGAGTAATGTAAAATTCAAATAGCTTAGAGTTTGTGAAGTTGAATGGGCCAAGTCAGTGCTTTAAGAAGTGTTCTGTGTTGATTGAATGTCGTTTTAAACCAGTTGCTAAAATTTCTCTCATTTTGTGAAGTTACCAGCAAAGTCTGTTTTGTTGTTTTGGGGTCCTGAAAATCTCTTGCTGGTAGTTCTCCAGTACATCCTACTCAGAGGACACAAACAATTGTAATTCCTTTTAAATGTCTCCTTGAGAGAGTTTTTTGGGGGATGGGAGTCAGGGCTTGTCTGTCCTGCTTGGCACAGCCCAGGCAGGGCTTTCCCAGCCACATTCCACACTCCATTTACCAGCTGGAGCTGCTGCTGCCTCTGAGTTGTGCTGCCCCAGCCCCAGGGACGCTCTCCTTGTCTGCCCATTCCCCCACGGTCTCTGGGCAGGGATGGTCTCAGTGTGGCTACTGACATCCTCAGCACCTTGGAGGCTGCTGCTGAATTTCACTGCTCCAGGGGCTTGTTCAGCCTTCAGCTCTTCAGTGCAGGAATTCCGTGTCCCAGGGTTCATTAACATTCAGAACAGCTGAACAAGCCAAGCCTCTGGGAATAATTTGATTTTAATTTTCAAATCTTTTGTGGTTAATTAGATGAATTCCAGGAGTCTTTTCAAGGTGAATCGATTCTATCTAAAAAGACAGTGAGAAAAGATTACTTAGGCCAAATTTAAGAGTTTTTTCCCTGTCAATTTATTGATACGTGCTATCTCCAGCTGACACTGAATCCAAGGACCTCCTCATGCAGTTTGAATAGATATGAAAGTCAAGACCCTTCAAGGCTGACAATCAATCAGACTCTGTCCCTGCCCCCACCCCACCATTTCCCCCATCCAAGCCCTGGCACTCAGAGCAGCCTTGTGCCAATCTGAGCTCCCTGCAGCCCAGACTGCACCTGCAGCTTTCAGCTCCTTGGCTCCAACTCCCACCTGCTTTCCTTGGAGAAGGAGCTGCCCGAGACACAGAGGGCTGTTCATTTCTTGTCAGCCAACAAAGCCAAGGGAAGGCACAGCTCCATCAAATGCAAAAGTCATTCCTCTGCTGGATATTAAATCCACTTTCCACAGCAGACAGTCTCAGCGCAATGGAAAACACCTTCTGTGCCCAGCACAGATCCCAAGGTCCCCCCAAACTCTTCCTGCCCCAATTCTGCCCAGTTTTGCTCTTTGCACACACGAGTCCCACGCTGAAGTCAGGAGCTCCCTCCATGCCCAGAGGGAGGAAAAGAGAGAAAGGGGATGAAGAGCTCTCCTGTGCAGAGCCCCTGCAGTGGGAACCACAACTTATCAGGTTTGTGTCCTTTGGGCTCAGGAACTGGTGACGTTCAGGGGCACAGAAGGGTTTCTTGCCAAAAAACACAATTTGAACAGGATACAGTTTAACATTGCAGCAAACAGAGTTCTCCATGATGTCCCAGCAGCATCTGATATGTCCATCATCCGTAAGGGATTTCTGTACAGGAACAGTTTTAGACAAAGACATAAGAAAAGGCAGTTCTGTGATAGATATAAACACCATAAAGATGTTGATTATTTATTTGCACTTTGGAATGACTGGGCAACTTCCTGCAGCTCAAAGCATGAAGCCAGTCAGTTGAGAGGCATGACCAGAGAGCATCTGGAGGAGGAAATCTGGGAGCAATGGGAAGCATAAATATCCAGCTCGTCTAGTGAAGAGATGTCCTTAGACATGGCCATTTCAATAGGAGAGCTTGAAACCCCAAATGGAAAAGAGAGATTTATATAATAGAATGAATACTGGTGACACCAGTAGAAAGCAAGATCAGTATTTCTTCTCCTGCCATCTGTACACCTCCAGGAAAACCCTGTTCTTGGTGGGAAAACTTTGCCGTTTCTTAACAGTACTCAAATGACCCAGATGATAAAGTTGTGCCTGTATATGATGAAACTAACAGGTATTAAAACCTGTGCCCCTTTCCAGGCAGACATCAGCTGTGTGGCCATGAACAGGCAGTGCTACTTGTGCCCTGAGGTGCCCAGCTGGGATTGCATCTCTCCAAGAGCACCTGAGGGAGAGCAGAGCACCTTGCAAGCTGCAGGGCCCTGACAGCCCCGCAGGGCTCCTGTCCCATCAACATCTGCTCTGATCCAGTCTGAAACAGGGCCCAGCATGGTGCTGGGATCATCAGAGAGCTGAGGTGTGTGCTGGAATTCAATGTCCTCCCCATCCCGCAGCAGCCCTGCATTTCCCTGCTGCAGCCTTGGTCTCCAGCACAGCCATGGAGGCTCTTTGGGCTCTGGAATGTTCCTGCGGCCCCCAGGGGCAGCTGAGCTCTGCCTTTGGCACAGTCAGGCCTGGCCAGCATGGGCCATGCTCAGCAATTGCTTGTGTGTGCCTGGCCTTGCTGTCAGCTCCAGCAGCGGCTGCGTGGCCCCTTTGTGGCCCTGTGCTGGCCCAGCCATGGTGGCCCAGCCCCTGTGCAGGCCCAGCCCAGGCCAGGAGCATTGTGGCTGGGAACGGCCCCTGTGCCGTGGTGCCCACAGCAGCCTTGGGGCTCTGTGCCCCATGGCCTCCCTGCTGGGCAGCCTCTGCCAGCTCCTGCAGAGCCCCTGGCACCTGTGGGGCTGCACAGACAGCCCTGCCCCGGGCTCTGCCGGCCTCTGGGCCAGCAGAGAGGCAGCCAGGGCTGGCCATGGCCAGGAACAGGCCCTGAGCCCTGCAGGAGGATGGAGCTGGGCAACAGCTAAACTCAGCCCAGGCCAAAGCTGGGCTCAGCAGCCACGGCTGCCAAGGACCGGGCACAGAGGCTGGCGCTGACAAATGTCCTGGGCCCCCTCCCTGCTCTGTCCATGCCACCAAGGGCACAGAGCAGCCTCCTCTCTGGGGCACTTGCCTGTTTGCAATGCCTTGCACAGGCACCGGCCCTGCCCCACAAGGCCTGGCCTGAGTCCTGCCCCTGCACGCTCAGCCAGGCTGAGATGGACACTGATGGTTTCTGGGCCAGGCTCTCTGAGCCCAGCCCAGCTCCCTTTAAGCTCTGCCAGCTGCCCTGAGCTCTGGGCAGCACCAAGGGCCTCTCTCCAGCCCAGCCGGCTCTGGCCCCACAGCTCTGCTCAGGCCAGGCTGCTCTGGGCACTGGGCCCACGGCCTCAGCCCCTGGCAAGGGCACAGCAGCAGCTGCAGCTGCCACAGGACTCAGCCCCAGCTATGAGGGAAGGTGCTTGGCCAAGGCCAAAGGAGGCTCCCTGGCTGCCCTGCTCTCCTCTGCTGGAGATGCTGAGAGCTCTGCAGCCCCTGCTGCCATCCCATCGGCCCAGGGCAGCACAAGAGCTCTGGCCTTGGGGCCCTCAAGAGCTGCTCCTGCTCCAGGCCCAGGGCCCATGCCAAAGCTGGGGCAGCCATAAAGCTGTGCCCATTTCTGTTCATTCCTGCTGTGATAAGAATAGTATAAAATTTTTTACAAAGTGGTTGCATATTCATTTATTTCACCTAAACACAATGAGAGACTCCCTTCTTACACAATTTCTCTGGGTCACACAAGTAGGAGGGATAATGAAATTGAAGGGGGTGGATAAGATCATTTCTTTTATTATATAGAATCAGAAGCAGAAAAAAATTTAAAATATACTTAAGGGGAGACTTGGCCTCTCATGATATGCACTGAGAGCTGCTGACAGAAGAAAGCAGGCCTTCTGTGGCTTGTTCTGGTGGGTTACCTCTGCTGGAGTCCATGTGCCTACCAAGCCACTCTAGCATTCCCCTCCTTGGCTGCACAGGGGAAAGAAAATGTTATGGGGACAAATTGTGGACTGAGATAAGGCAGTTTTCTATAGCAAAAGGGGAAGTTTTTACAGGCACCAGCAATGAGGAAAAACCCCAATAATTTCAATCTCTTCTTCTGTCAGCAAGTGATGTTTAGCCACTTCCTAGGAAGCAGAACTTCAGCAGTTGGAGTGGTTTATCAAGAAGACAAACACTGTAAATAGGAAATGCCCCCTATTCTTCCTCCTTCCTTAGCTTTTATACCAGAACTGGGGCCACACAGTCTGGAATATCTCTTTGGTTAATTTGGGTCTCTGGCCTGCTGGCCCTTCCCAGGATCTGACCCACTTGCAGCCCCTTAACAGAGGGAGAATGCTGAGAGACAGCAGGAGCCAAAGCAGGGGTGTGTTTCCAGCTCCTTTGGGGCTCCCAATGCAAAGCACTGTGAGGGCTCTTATGGGACAATGAAAAGGCTGAAAAGCATCCAGTCACAGCTTTCCTGAGAGATTCCTTGAGCTGCTGGTTCCTCAGGCTGTAGATGAGGGGGTTTAGGGCTGGAGACACCACCGAGTACAGAACGGACACTGCCACATCCAGGGATGGAGAGGACATGGAGGGGGGCTTCAGGTGAGCAGATGTGTCAGTGCTGAGGAACAGAGAGACCACAGCCAGGTGAGGGAGGCAGGTGGAAAAGGCTTTGTGCCGTCCCTGCTCAGAGGGGATCCTCAGCACAGCCCTGAAAATCTGAGTGTAGGAGAAAACAATGAACACAAAACAACCAAATACCAAAAAGACAGTAACAGCAAGAAGACCAAGTTCCCTGAGATTAGAGTGTGAGCAGGAGAGCTTGAGGATCTGGGGGATTTCACAGAAGAACTGGCCCAGGGCATTGCCATGGCACAGGGGCAGGGAAAATGTATTGGCTGTATGCAGCAGAACATGGAGAAAGGCACTGGCCCAGGCAGCTGCTGCCATGTGGGCACAAGCTCTGCTGCCCAGGAGGGTCCCGTAGTGCAGGGGTTTGCAGATGGACACGTAGCGGTCATAGCACATGATGGTCAGAAATGCAAATTCTGATGCAATGAAAAAGGCAAAGAAAAACACCTGTGCAGCACATCCAGTGTAGGAAATAGTCCTGGTGTCCCAGAGGGAATTGTGCATGGCTTTGGGGACAGTGGTGCAGATCATGCCCAGGTCAGTGAGGGCCAGGTTGAGCAGGAAGAAGAACATGGGCGTGTGCAGATGGTGGCTGCAGGCTACGGCACTGATGATGAGGCCGTTGCCCAGGAGGGCAGCCAGGGAGATGCCCAGCAAGAGGCAGAAGTGCAGGAGCTGCAGCTGCCGCGTGTCTGCCAATGCCAGCAGGAGGAAGTGCCTGATGGAGCTGCTGTTGGACATTCCTTAACTCTGGGCATTGTGGACTGTAGAAACAAGACATTGGAAAGCTGAGACCGAGCTCTTAGAATAAACCCTAAAGAGTTATTTTAGGAATTCTCTCAAAGCTACTTCTCTACCTGTGGGGAAACTTCACTCAATATGTTTATTCTTGAGCTTGGGTTTATGCTCCTGATTTACTGATTCATCTTAAGCACTGCTCTCAGCCTGAACCCTGGGGAAGCCCACAGGGAAAACAGGGCTCCCTCTGCCCCATTGCAGTCAGGCCTGCTGGTCCCCACACAGGTGCACTTTGCCCATTCCACCTCCCTCTAGTTCAGGGTGATCCAACATAAACTGAGCTTGAAAAAGAAGTCGAGTTTTTAAAGACTCCAGTTTAAAAGTCAATTTCTCTAAGCCCTTCTCTCTTTCCCTACACAGCTGGACAGTGAGGGATGCCAAGGGTTGGTCTGGCTCTCTGCTGCCTCGAGTTGTGTCTACAGGGAGCTGTTTCTCTCTATCCAAGCCCTGTCCCTGCCAGTGCTGCCAGAGCCCAGCCCAGCCCTGGGGGCTCAGCTCTGCCCTGCAGACCCCTCCCAGCACAGGGCACTGCCCAGGGGCATCTCCCTGGGAGCAGGGCCTTAAGGGCAGGGCAGACAAACAGAGATGCTGCAAGCCAAGGTGCTGCTGCTGCTGTCTGTAGGGAGAGGAGGCTGAGGAGGCACTTTCTGAGGGAGATCTGAGGCCCATCTGCTGATGCCCAGGCTGACAGTGCAGGAGTCTCAGTGACACACCCAAAGCTGACAGCCCCTTTCCCTTCCCTTTAGAAGAAAGCTGAGAGCAGCCCTGGCCATGAAGCACCATCTCCAGAGCAGGAGGAATCTGCCCTGATGGGGATGGCTCCTTCCACCTCCAACTTCTCCCCTGCAGCATCCATGGGGAGCTGCCAGGCAGGCTGAGAGCTGCCCCTGGTAGGTGGCACATGCCCTGGGCTGGCCAAGAGCCCTGAGGGCTGCAGGAGCTGCTCTGCAGGACAGCCCTGGGCAGCCCTGGCTGCAGCCCCAGCTTCACCCCCTGCAGCCGTCCCTGGAAGCAGGAGCCGTCCTGCTCTGTCCCTCTGACGGTGCCCAGGGCAGCTCCACTCTACAGCACATCCTCCTCCTGCTCCTCCTGTGCCACAGAGAAACTGGGAGAGTCCTCCTGACACATCCCCCAGGCTGTGGGGTGTGCTGCCTTCAGGAGATCCCTCCAGGAGCACAGGGGACATTGCCCTGCACCCACACACTCACCATGCACAGGGCTGTGAAGATCTTTCCCCAAGTGAAGTCTCAGCTCAATCTCTTCCAAATCCTGATTGCCTTCAGCCTGTCTCTGCCTGGCTCCTGTCCCATCAGTGCCTTCAGGCAGAGCCCTCAGCCCTGCTGGGTTGGCAGAGGAGCTGGTCCTGGAAAGAGCTGTTCCTTTAAAGCTCAGCAGCACAGACACAGCACAAGGACTTTAATGAGCCTTGTGGGGCTTGGGTGTTTTTGACATCAGACTCAGTCCCTGAGAGAGCATTCAAAAAACTTCTCAAGAACTCAAAGTTAAATCGAAACACTGAACTTAAAAAAAGTTTTAATGGGTTCTGTGGAGAGACACGACTGGGAAAGTGTCCCCAGGATCCCCTTAGAGCAGAACACTGGAGGCAGTGGTGACAGCTGGGGACAAACAAGGCACAGGTGTCTCTGGTGCTTAGCAAACCTGGATGTGTTTGAGGACTGCAAAGGGCCAAGGCCTGAGCCCAGCCCCTGGCCAGGCACATCCTGTCCCTCCCTCCTTGCTCAGGGCTCTTCCCGGGATGGGCACTGGCATGTGGGGATGTGCAATGGCAAGGGCAGGAGCATGGGGTGGCCCCTGCCAGGCGGCTGAGCAGGGACAAGGAGGCAATGAGGCCCCAGCCCTGCAAGGGTCACTTGTCTCCTGCTCCTGCCTCAGGCCCAGGGCCAGCAGCCATGGCCAAAGTGCTGCCCAAGGTGGCTCTGGCAGGGCTGTCTTGCAGCTGCGGCCCATCCCTGTGCCCTGGGCATCCCAGGCTGTCCCACAGTGTCCCTGCCCTGCGCCTCTGTCCCTGCAGGCTGTTGGCATCCCCCGGCTGCCCCACCTGGCTGGGCCCTTCCTTTGCTTACAGCTCTGCCTCCTGCCTGCCCACACAAAGCCTGGGGCTGACCCAGGCTCTTTCTGGGGGATGTGTTGCACCACAGCCCTGCCCTGGGAGGGAAATTCTCATCTCCTCATATCCAGTTTTGGTCTCTCCTTCTGCATTTGTGGTATAATTTCTCTATCTGGCTGTTTCCCATTATGGAGAAAAAGCTCAACTCTTTCCTAATCCACCCTTCCAGCCCTTCCAGGACACTGCTGTTCTATCCTCAGTCTCTTCACAGGTGAGTCCTGCCACATCAGCCTCCATATATGAGTTATGTTCTTGAGGCCTGCAAATCCCAGCCTGGGAGATCTTTCTGCTCTCTCCAAGGTGTTTTCAGATGAAAACATTCTGCTCATAGTCTTAGAATATCACCAGAGGCCAACACCAGGCAGAGCTGTCTATCCGGCCAGCTTTTGTCTGGGAGCAATCCTGGGATAGATGGAATTTTGGCAACAAAATTCCAATTTTTGCCATGGCCCCTGGACAAGGCCAGTTCTTTTCCATAGGAAGGCAGGCACAGAACCCTGGTGCTTCCAAGGAAGATGAGATGTGACCACCAGAAGCCCAGGCCAGGCAGATCTGGCAGGTTTTTCTTCTGCGAATACCCTTGCATACAGGAAATTATAAATGGGGAATACCAATTTTGTCCATGGGGTTCATAAAAGAGAGACAGTTCTTTCCATAGGAAGGAAAGCATGGAGCCCCAGTGTTTCATGGGCAGATGAGAGGCAGCCCTTGACATTCCAAGATCTGCCACACCCTGGCCCCTGGGAGGCCAAATCAGCCAGAGTTGTTCCATGTTCCCCTGGTTCTATGAGGCCCCACAATGTCCCAGTGGCTCTGTTGCTTCCATGAGGGCCTGAGGTGTCACAATGGCCCCGTGGTTACACGAGGCCCTGAAGGGTCCTAATGGTCTCCATGGTTCCATGAGGCCCCACAGAGCCATGGTGGTCTCTTGGTTCCATGAGGCCCCACGGTGTCACCATGGTATCCCAGAGTGTCACAATGGTCTCCATGGTTCCACCAGGTCCTCACAGTGTCCCAGTGGTGTCCATAGGAAGGAAACAACCAAGCCTCAGTGTTCCAGGGGCAGATGAGGGGAAGCCACCAGAGGCCAAGGGCAGCCAGATTAGATGATGCTGGCAGATTTTGTCTGGGAGCAATCTCTGGATATAGGGAATTTTAGAGGTGCAATACCAGTTTTGGACATTGATGTCTGGAGAAGAAGGACAGTTCTTTTCCATAGGAAGGAAAGCACGGAACACTGGTGTTTCAGGGCCAGATGAAAGGCGGCCATCAGAGGCCAAGGCCAGCCAGAGCTCTCTGTCCTGGCAGCTTTGGTCTGAAAGCAGCCCTTGGATATAGGGGATTTTGCAGGTGGAATCCCAATTTGGCCATTTCTGCAAATATCTATGATATCTAGGATGGTTTTTTCCACAGGAAGGAAAGCACAGAGCCCAAGTGTTTCAGAGGCAGAAGCAGAGAGAGAAGGCTCCTGAGAGGCCAACTCAGCCAGACCTTTCTCTCCTGGCACCTTTCATCTGGGGGAAACTCTTCGATATAGGGAATTTTGAAGGTGGAATCTCAGATTTAGCCATGGGCACCAGGATAGGAAGAAGAGTTCTTTTCAGTAAGATGGAAAGTACAGAGCCCCAGTGTTTCAAAGGCAGATGAGAAACAGCTCTTCAGAAACCAAGGCCAGCCAGACTTGTCTCTCCTGGCAGCTTTTGTGTGGGAGAAATCCTTGGATATAGGGAATTCTGGAGGTGGATTCCCAACTTTAGTCATGGGTGCCTGGATGTGAAAGCTGCTTTTTCCCATAAGAAAGAAAAGCACATTGACCCTGTTGCCTTCTGAAGGCGTGGCGACCTGGTTCTTAGTGCGGCACGGTTGCCCTAACCCCAGGGTCACTCGGTCCATATGCTCCTGACACCAACGTGGTGGACAGCAAATGGCATTTATTGAGGGGTCACAAGGGTTTTTATAGCTTGGGCAGTCAGTGTCATTTCCTTCTGCCCACGTCCGGCCGGGTGTGGCCAGGTACGGAGCAAAGGTCTGACTGCAGGGGGGAGAATGTCCTGACTGACCATACAGCCCGATTTCTTCCCCACACAGATCCCTAACTCTCCACATTTCCCCCCTCCCTCATGATTAGTAAAAATAGTATAAAGTTATAAAATGTAGAGGTTACAAAATTTCATGAGTTAGTAAAATTAGTATAAAATTGTGTGTTAGTAACTGGCACGCCTTAAAGTAATTGTCGGCGCTCGACAAACATAATGTTAACTGTTTCTAAATGCTTTTTAACGAATAGCACCAGTTTATTTAATATGCAAGGCCCAAAGATTAGGGCTAGTAAGATTATAGCGAGTGGGCCTGTTAGGGTAGAAATCAGGGTGGTGAGCCATGGGGACCGGTTGAACCACGACTCAAACCAGCCCTGTTGAGCTTCTCTGTCCATTTTTCTTAGGTTTAGCCAGTTTCTCAGTTCGGCCATGGAGTCTCTCACGACACCGGTGTGGTCTGCATAAAAGCAGCATTCCTCTTTCAAGGGGGCACACAGGCCTCCTTGCTGCATGAACAAAAGGTCCAGTCCTCGCCTGTTTTGGAGGACAACCTCTGAGAGCGAGGAAAGGGATTTTCTAGGGAAGAAATGGATTTCTCAATCCTCTGCAAGTCCTCATTGACAGTCATCTGCATTGTGCCAGTCCTTGATGTTGTGTTGCAAGGGCCGAGATGCCTGTGGCAGCGCCACTAGCTCCTCAACCGAGGAGCATTGCGATGGTGATGCCTGTTACCACTTCTCGTTTGTGGAGCCGGTTGGGTTCCTCGAGCAAGCGGTACACCTCTTCTTCCTGGTGATACAGGACTCTGGGGACAATTAAAACTTGGACACAAAAGTCAGTAGAATGATCGAATTTGTCAAGGGGTACACATGGGCTTACCCCGGATTGTTGACAGACCCACATTCCCAATGCAGCTGGGATCACCCACTGGAACTTCCCTCCCTTAAGTTTGATGAATTCCCGGCAGATGTTGCCCATCTGCTTTGCCAAGGTTGCATTGCCAAAGCATTTGCCTAGGCCCGTAACCTGACTTAGGGTTATGCCTCTCCAGGGGGCGTCCCATCTGCATTGGCGTGGATTGTCTGACTTTGAGAAGATGAATGGGAGATTGAGGGCAACACCTTCGTAAAAAGGGGGTTGTGCATCATAGCATAACCAGCCTGACTTTGTGATGTTTGGGTTGGATTGGTTTAATGATAAGAAGAAAGCATTTAACACGCTTAAGAATGGATTGGAGAGGGTTGGTTTGGCTAAGAGATCGGATGGGGAGGAGGTAAGTTTTAGCATCTGTGTTTTGTGGCTAGAACTACCGTTAGCTGCGATCCCCTTCCTGGGTCTACTCATTGCAAGAATCGGATTGGGTCCGACTGATTGGGATATTGGAGGTAGGAATCTGATAATTTGTATGTTCACCCAGATGTGGCGAGAGAGATAAACAAACACTGTCCACACTTTGTCCATGGCCCAGCCATCATGGCTCGGCTGCAGGATTGTCATTATATAGCCTGTGCAGGTGTGCTGTTTCCCGCCTTGGGGCAAAATAACATACCCATCCATATCAAATTTTGGTTCGAGACAGCTGTGGGGAGCATACTTAATTTGCAGGGACTTATCAGGCTGTTGTGGTTTCCATCTATTGCTTGTCACAATAGTTTCACAACCCCAATATCCACAATATCCATACCCTGAGTAATAACAGTAACTTTTTCCTGTGTTGGAAGCAGGGCACCAGTAGGTCTGAAATAATGTTGTCTCCTCAAATTTGGGGTGCCCTGTATGCGAGGGAAAAATGTCTTTTAGCCTGAACTCGAAAGATGGGGTGTTGGCTGTGACAATGGCTGTGACAATTTCTTTGATGACTCCCTCACCTGAGAGATGGCATAGAACCCACCTGAATGGCTGGTGAGGGTAATGTTTTGTGTCTGCCTGTTCTCCGCCTGCTAACCCTAGAAACAAGATCACACAGAGATACCGTTGCCACTTTGATTTTGATGGTGCGAGCTTCTCAGGTGATGTCGGGTTGCTCGGGAGTCTCTCTCTCTTTCCTGGTAGTGGGGCGTATGGGTTGCGAGGGCGTCCGACTGGGGGCAGTTTACTGCCACGTGGCCTGCCTGGCCACACTTAAAGCATGACATCACACTGGTTATTGCAGTGTGAACTGCTGCTTGGGTGGGAGCTGGGTGTTCTTCCTTTGCAACATGGTTGATCGGGACAGAAACATTGGACCCGGGTGGCAGTGATCTTAAAATGTCCTTGGTGGCTGAGTTGCATTGCTGGTGTAGGCAGTCGGCTAGCACAAGACCCTTCACCTCTGAGGGTAATGCAGAGGAATCTAATGCTGCCTGAAGGCGGTCCACAAACTGAGTGAAGCTCTCACTCTTACTCTGCTTTATAGTGGACCATGGCGATGGTCTGGCTATTACTTTGGAAGCAACACGGCTGGCTTCTCGGGCAGCACGGGTTGTTGTCATAACCTCATGGGGCCCGCAGGCCCTCAGCCTGCGCCTGGGGGGTGATCATAGTGGGGTCTGTGCCCATTAGCCTCTGTATGCTGGAGCCGTGCAGTGGATGGTCTGCCCCTGTTACTAAGGCTAGCTGCTTTATTAAATTGTCCTCCCATTCCTGTTTAAAAACCATCATCCCCGCCCCATCGAAAATCAGCCTGCAAGTCTGTTTGATATCAAAGGGAAGCATATCATCGCCTCCAAAAACGCTGTCAATGAATGTGGAAACCATGGTAGAATTAATCCCCCTGTCTGCAAACGCTTTAACAATTGCCTGCACGTCTTTCGGATTTACCGGGGAGTAGGTTCTTTGATTTCCGCCTGCCCCCCCCCCCACGGACCGGGAACACCAGTGTGGCAGACGGAGCCTACTCGCGCAAGCCATTTTTATTTTCCGCCAGTCTGTAAGCGGGGTTCGATCTTTCTCTGATATCCCCTTAACCCACGCAGGAGCGCTGTAGCTAGTGATCCTGTATGCTGCTGCTCCCTTTTTGTTACAGCCCAAGTCGGTGTCGGAATCCTCCGACCACCTTTACAGCCCATCCCAGCTCGAGTCAGAGTCCGAGCCGGAAGTCAACTGGCCGGACGTTTCCGGGTTGCTCAGCCATTTTCTCGGGCTCCAACCCCGCCCCTTCTTGAGGGGGTCAGGCCGTTCCCTCCCCCTGGAGTCCCCCTGCCTCCTGCTGGGGGAGGTCCTTGCCCTATAAGGACCTAATTTAAGTTGAGCGCTTTGATTGGTCTTAGGCTCCTTCTCGGGGGCCGCCCCTCCTCCCCACTCACCCACGCTTGTGCTGTTCAGCGAGCCTTCTGCATTTCCGCCCCCCGTGTCTTCATTCCAGCCCTGGTCATGCGCTCCGGCGCCATTTTCAAACGCATATGGCGGGGGTGCATTTTTATCAGCCGCTTCAGGGTCCGATATTATAGCACCATTCCGCGCCTCCTCTGCTAGCTCCTGCCAAAACGTCCACGCGCGCTCTCCCCCCTCCGATGGTGAATCCGGTCGCTGAGAGGGATCCGGTGTTCTCGCCGCCGCGTGCCTGACCGGGTCAAAGTCCTCCGCCGTTTGCATCACTGCCCCTACCCCCAACTGCGGGGTGGCTAATAAACAAGTTCACGTGGCTTTCCAGGTTTCTTGCTCTTGCCGAGCTTTTTGCAGAGCCTGGATAACTCTGCCCCAGGATTTGAGGGCTTTCCCTGAGCCTGAGGACATGGTGGCCAGAGCCTTCGTGCAATTATCCGATATCTCTGGATAGAGAACTTCTACCAGGCTTTCTATAGCCCCAAGCTTAATCAGTCTCGGTACTGCAAGACATAAATGCTAAAGCTTACACTCGATACCCCACTGCGTGTGGATCTGACTTATGACCTTCGTGATAGCGTCCATGCTCCTTGCTGGTCCGGGGGCATCCCCCCCGCTGCACTAGGCCAGCTGTGCAGTGGCCAGTCCCTCGTCCAGGAGATCCCCGAACCCCAGGCGGTGATCGTGTCCTGGGTTTTTGGCACCAGATGTTGCCTTCTCAAGGCATGGCGACCTGGTTCTTAGTGCGGCACGGTGGCCCAAACCCCAGGGTCACTCGTACCATATGCTCCTGACACCAATGTGGTGGACAGCAAATGGCATTTATTGAGGGGTCACAAGGGTTTTTATAGCTTGGGCAGTCAGTGTCATTTCCTTCTGCCCATGTCCGGCTGGGTGCGGCCAGGTACGGAGCAAAGGTCTGACTGCACGGGGGGGATGTCCTGACTGACCGTACAGCCCGATTTCTTCCGCACGCAGATCCCTAACTCTCCACAGCATCCACACTGGGGAGAGGCCCTACCAGTGTCTCCAATGTGGGAAGAGCTTCAGCCACAGCTCTCACTTGACCAAACACCAACAGAGGCACTGGTAAGGGAAGCCCTGGAAGTGCTCCAATTGCAGGAAGAGCTTCATGTACCACTCCGGCTTCATTCCCCATGGGAGGATCCATGTTAGGCAGAGCCCTGCTGACCCACATTCAGTGATCTGTGCTGGGAGGACACCTGGCTGGTTATCCTTTTGGTTTGGCCCCAATTTCCTCTTGATTTTTCTTTATCACTTAAAAACACCTGGAATAAGACTAAAAAGAAAGAAATTTACAAAGATGTCTAAAGTTCCATCAGTTAACAGATACTGTAGCAGCAATTTATCATTTTGGGTCATATTCTGGAAGATTTGTGGGTTCTTGGCGGATTTCAGGAAGCGTTCTCCCTATCTTTGCACTCCAAAAGTCAGGATGGATTGATCTGTCACCTCCAAATGACCCAGTCCCACTGAAAACACCTCAATCTTACCCTCAAGGGGCTCAATACCATTATAAATTGCCTTGTTCCCACCTCAAAAAAACTCAGCCCCATGCTAAAATTACTCAATTCCACAGCCTCCAGGCTGAGATGGATTGGATACAGACTGGGAGAAGTGGCACCCAAATTTGAGGGTGTGGGATCGGGATTGTGGGGGGCTGGGTGTGTGGGATGTATTTTGATAGTGAATAAAATTTTCAGAACTATTAGTTTCTGTCCCATTCATTTTCCATCAGTTCCAGTTCTGTTTTTCAGAGTGTCACCTTCTCAGCTGATTGTGTTTGTGCCCTCCTTTCTCTCCTGCCTTTCTTTGCCTGCTCTGTTTCTCTCTCAGTGTCTCCCTTGACTCAGGGCAGCTCCCACCAAAGACCCTGCCCTGATTTAATTCCTTATCCATGAGCTTCAACAGCCATGGGTGAAGTTATGAAGGCTGGTAATGAAATGTCACTGTAAGATCTTGCTCCACTTGGTCTTTGGCTCCTACTTAAGAGCTTTGCCTCCCAGGGGAGGAACATCTTTTCCTGGCTGGGAACTGGAATTCCAGCCCCTGGGAGTGGGTGCCATGGATCCCAGAGGGGCATTCCCGAGGCTCCCAGGGTGCTGCTCCTGCCGTGCCTCCCAAGGAGCTGTGCAGGGCCAGGGCACAAGGTCCAGCAGCTCTGTTGGTTCTGCAGTGCCACAAGGGCCCCTGGTTCCATGAGTTTCTGTACTGTCAACAGCAGTTCCTTGGTTCCCATGATGCCCTGCTGTGTCACCATGGATATTTAGTGCCATGAAGTTCTTCAGTGTCACAATGGCCTCCCTCACTCCATGAGCTTCCGCAGGGTCACAATGGCTTCCTTGGATGGACAGTGTCACCATGCAACCCCGCTGGGTTACCATGGACTCCTTGGTTCCAGGAGGTTCTGGGGGTGTCTCCATTGTCTCCTTGGATCCACAGTGTCACAATGGACCACTGGATCCACGTGGCCCTGCTGTATCACCATGGCTCCTTGGTTCCATGGCACCCCAGTGTCACAATTGGCTCCTTGCTTCCATGTCACTTCCTCAGTGTCAAAATGGCCCCTTCATTCCATGAGGAACACAAAAGTTTCGTAGAAACATTGAGCAAATCCTTCTTAATACAGCTGGAAACATCTGTTTGCATTCAAGAGAGAGGTTAAAGGTGAGGATGGCACCAGCAGCTTCCATCTGCAACAGAGATCCAGGGAAAGGACAGGGACAGAGAATTCAGCTGCAAGACTCAGAGAATTCTGCTTCCAGAGATCATTTCTGCTCACACTGTCCCTTGGAGAAAGGTGACACCATTCCAGGCAGCCTGCACTGAGCAGGTGGTTCCTGAGTGGGGTTTGTTGTTTAGGAAACCTGCTCAGGCTTTTCCATGCTTTCCTTTCCAACAGGAAGACTTCTCCTGGCCTGTGTTCAGGCAGAGCTCTGAGGACAGCAGGTGGGGCATGGTCCAATGGGCTGGACATGGAGCTGCAGAGCTCAGGGGACAAGGTTCTGCTGCAGGGCACAGGGATGTCTGTGCCAGATGGGCCATGTCAGACATGGTGAGGCTGGGGGTGAGGAGCAGCTTGTCCAAACAGGGTCAGCCCTCAAGGGGCTCATTCTTCTCTGGGCCCAGACCTCCTAAGGAGACATTCAGCATTAGGATCACCTGGGGAATACTTCTATCAGCTCTTCCCTGATCTGGAAAATAAGAAATACTCACTTGATTAAAGAAATAAAGTATGAGGTGCATTTTGAAATCTTTCTCCTTAACAGAACTCCAAACTGACTCCAATCAGCTGCAAAAGCCCTGGATAGAAAGAAGGGAGGAAGGGAGGGAGGGAGGGAGGCAGGAAGGAAGGCAGGCAGGCAGGAAGGACGAAAAAGAGCTCCTGAGGGCTTTCTGTATTTTGATGATCCCCACAGTGGATTTGGGGCCGAGTCCAGGACCCTTAGGCACTGAGAGAAGGATGAAGAAGCTGCTCAAGGAGTCAGCAGCAAAACTCCAAGTGCCTTGGAGCATCGCTGGGCCCCACTGAGGGCAGGGAGTGCCAAAGGCTCCCCAGGGACTGCTGAGAGCAGATCCTTGAGGCCAGGACTGCAGGGAGCCACAGGCTCTGTGCAGGGAACTGCAATGCTGAGCAAGGCCTGAGCTGGCTGGGGGAAACACAAAGGCCAAGCCCTGAGCCCAGCCTGGGACAGCAGGGCCTGTCCCTCATGGTTGCCTTGAGGCTGTTTGTGGGCCAGGGGGATGTGAGGGACAGCAAGGGCAAATGTCATAAACCTGTGTGACACTGCAGATCCTCATGGAACCAAGGGGCCAGTGGGACACTGTGAGGCCTCATGGAAACAAGAGGCCATTGTCAGCCTGCAGGGCTGGAACACCCCAGAACACTGAAATGCTGGGGATAACCAAAGCTTCCTTTCCTTGAGTTTGGTGCACAGGAGAAACACCAACCAGATACTCTCAGCATGGGCAGATGCAAAGAACATTCTTGGTAGGAAGGGACCCACGAGGACCATCAAGTCCAGCTCTTAAGTGAATGGCCCACACAGGGATTGAACCCACAGCCTCAGTGATACCAGCACCATGCTCTAATCAGCTGAGCTAAGAGGTCAAAATGACACCAAATTTTACTGGCAAAATATGGACAGTCAAGGAAATTTGGCAAAGGGTTTAACCTAAAAAACTTTAACCATTAAGATGCTTAGTTAACCAAAAATGTTCCAGGTAAGCAGGATTAGAAGGAGAAGAAATAGAGAACATCAGAAAGACAGAAGATCTATAGAAAGAAACTCACATAGGTACCAACTTCTTGGGCTCCAGCATCACCAATGGAAGAACCCCTGGAGAAGGCAGGATCCAGACCATGGGCTGGTCTTGTGCTCTGGCTTTTAACACCCTGGCCTTCATGGGCCTGCCCCTGGGGTGGGACTGCCAGTTGCTTGTCCAATCAGAGTCAGGCTAGGCACCAGCTGTTACTGTGTGATTGATTGACAGCTCAGCCAATCAGAGTGGGGTTGGCACACCATCTGCTGTGTGATTGAAAGCTCTGCCAGGCCAGGACTAGGGGCGGGGCTCTGTCCCACCATGTACCAAAGCCTGACCTGGCCCTGGCCACACACAGGTATTTCAGACATCCCAAGGTATCTCGGGACATCGATCTCATCCAGCCTATGACAGCGACCCAAGTGACAATATGGAACCTCATGGAGCCATGAGTCACTTGTGACAATGCGGGTCCAAGGACACTATGGAACCTTATGGAATCAAAGAGATCATTGTGCAACTCCGGGGCCCTATGGGCACAAGGGTCAGTAAACAAACACTGGGGTCCATAGAAACAAGGAGCTATTGTGACACAGCAGGGCCGCATGGAGCCAAGGGAACCCTGTGACGCTGTTAGGGCTCGTGAAACCAAGAAGCCATTGTGACACTGCAAGACTTCGTGGAATCAAGGAGACCGTTGTGACAGTGTGGGGAACCATTTTAAAAAAAGGAACATGGAACAGGTTTGCCTGGTTTGGCCTCCTGGGGACTGTGTGACAGGTCCCACTGAATTTGACATGCCAAGGGCCACTTCCCATTTGACCGTGAAGCACTGGGGCTCTGTGTTTTCCTTCCTGTGGAAAAGAACTCTCTTTCTTGTCTAGGCTCACATGGCCAAAATTAGGATTCTACCTCTAAAATTCCCTATATTCAAGGGTTACGCTCCAAAAAAATCTACCAATACAGTCAAGTCTTGCCAGCCTTGGCCTCTGGTGACTGCCTCTCATCTGACCCTGCACCACTGGGGCTCACTTGTTTCCTTCCTATAGTCCATTGTGACACTGCAGCGTGTTGTGGAGCCAAAGGGCATTGTTACACTGTAGGAACCTGTGGAACCAAGGGGATCATTGTGACACTGTGAGTGCCATGGATCCAAGGGGCCACTGTGACACTGTGGGGTCTTGAGGAGCCATGGAGACCATTGTGACACTCGGGAACCTTGTGAAATGCAGGGCATCATAGTGACACTGCAGAGTACCATGGCTGCAATGGACCATTGTGACTCTGTGGGGCCTCATGGAACCAAGGACATCATTGTGGGTCTGATGGGCCACATGGTCCCAAGGGGCCAGTGTGAAGCAGCGGGGCTTTGTGGAACCAAAGGGCCGTTGTGATCCTGCATGGCACCGTGGATCTGTGGAGAGCATTGCAAGGCCCCATGGAATCATGGAGACCATTGTGACACTGTGGGGCCCCATGGAACCAAAGGGCCATTGCGATCCTGCAGGGGCTCATGGAAGGAAGGGGCCATTGTGACACTAAAGGAACTTGTGGAAATAAGAGGATCATTGTTGCACTACTGGGCCTCAATAGAACCAAGGGGCCATGGTGATAAAGAGGGGCTTCATGGCACCCAAAGACCATTAGGACACTGTGGGGCCTTGTGGAACCATGGAGATCTTTAAGATCCTTAAGGACTCGTGTAACCAAGGGGCCATTATGACACCCGAGGGCATCATGGAAGCAAGGAACCATTGTGACACTGCAGGGCCCTCTGGAAGCAAGGGAACATGAAATAGGTATGACTGCCTTGGTCTCCCAGGGGTCATCTGACAGGTCTGGCTGACCTTGGAATGTGAAAGGCCACTCCCATCTGCCCCTGAAACACTAGGGACCTGGGCTTTTCTTTTTATGGAAAAGAACTGTCCATTTTGTCCAGGCGTCCATGGCCAAAATTTGGATTCCACCTCCAAATTTCTGTGTATGGAGGATTGCTGCCAGACTAAAGGTGCCAGGACAGACAGGTCTGGCTGGTCTTTAACTCCATAGTGCCAGCATTCACCTATTTTCTGAATACTGGAAAGGGCTCATAGCTTTTCTTTGTATGGAAAAAATCATCCTTCTCCAGGCACAAATGTTCTAAATTAGGATTCCACATTCATAATTTTGAATATCCAAGGGTTGCTCCAAGCAAACCTGCCAGGACAGACAGATCAGGCTTGCCTTGGCCTCTGGTGGTTGCCGTTCATCAGCTGCTGAAACCTGGGGGCTCCATGGCTTTCTTCCTATGGAGACCAATGTGACATTTGGGAGCCTTGTGAAATGAAGGAGCCATTGGAACACTGCAAAGCACCATGGATCCAAGGGACCATTGTGACACTGTGGAGCTTCGTAGAACCAAGGACATCATTGTGGGTCTGTTGGGCTGCATGGTCCCTGGGGGCCAGTGCAAATCAGCAATGTGGGAGTTAGCCCGACTGTAATTCAAAGTCAGACAGATTTTACCCCAAAAGAACTGGACATGAGTTTCAAGTCCTAGGAATCATTCTTTTAACTTAGGGTGAGCTTGAGAAATCCTCCATAAGCCTTCAGTGTTGTTATGCTAAGTTGTCCAAGTTCTACTCCCCTATTGGTTTATTGGTTACTTATTTCTTCTATATGATTATTGTTCTAGTTTTCTAGCCCCAAGTATCTATGTTGTTGCTTCCCCTTTGTCTCAGGTTTTAGGATCCTGCCCCTTGTACTGTGCTGGACTTCTCCATGTTTATTATTTTTCACCCTGTTATTAAAGTTCCTTTTAAACAACTCCATTGATCCTGCTCCTTTTCATTTTCACCACACTCACCCTGAACTCAGGGAGCCAGGGATGTTTGTCAGAGCCACCTTCATTGTGACATTTGGCACCCAAACAGGGACCATGACATTCAGGGATCCCTGTGTCAGTCATGTCAGCTGGGGTTAGCTGATGGATAGGCCAGTGCTCCCTGGGATTTTGGATTGTGCCGGGCCTGGCGGATTCATCGTTGCTTCAAGGGACCTTGCCCAGGACCGGCAGGGACAACGATGGTTTCACCTGCATAGGATTGCAGATGGGTTTGGGGAAATGCAAGATATTTATTGCCCATTTTGCCACTGTGTTTTTACAGTATGCACCCATGTCCCATAATTAATTTGAGGCGTTGCGGTGGCTCTTCTCCATAAGGCAAATAAAGAAAAATGGCCAGCCATATGTCCACAGTAGAAAGGAGTGTATATGGATGCTTTAATTCTCACTGGTCATGATGAAATATTTTCAAAGAACGAATAAAAATCAATCATGAGGTGGATCATTAAAAAATCTCCAGACACCTCTGGTGTCGAAATCCATACCACTGAATTTTGAGACTAAGTGGAACTTAAATTGTACAACCTTTTGATCAAAAGGAACTCCATTGCATCCCACATACTCCCCATCATCCACACCACACTTGAGACCCTTCACCAGCCAGCAGTGTGTTGAAAACTCAATCCATTGGTCACTCCTAACTCGGGACCTCACCCCAAACTGCCTTTATCAGACTTTCCACGATGGTCCAAGATGGTGATGGCCATGCTCTCTTGGAGTATCATGCCCTGGAGAGTTAAGATGGAAGGAGCCTGAACGTGGCTCAACAGCCCGACCATCCTCCCTCCATCTTGGCTCTTCCATTTCCTGCTACCACAACCTTCTCTTCCGCCCTGAACGAACCTCCAGACTCCACCCCCACAACTGTGGGTCACACCCCCACTGTCAATCATTCAACCTCCACCCTGGGCCATGCCTCCAGAATGCCAGTCCAGTTGTTTGCCATCGTAAATCAAGGCCCTTCCTCCCCAACACCTGACAAAATGGCAGTGCCCTTTGCCTCACCCTCCGGCAACAATATGACCCCATGGTCAAAGATACCAAGCCCAACTGTCACACTATTTCTAATCCAAATGTTTCTCCTCAAAGTTATTCTTCCTCCTTAGAAAACAGTTTCGATTCTCCAGAGCCACCTCACCCCTTTAACCCCAGAAGATCGCTGGGAAATGATCTGGAAAGAAGCAGTTAAGGAAGGAGACTGGCAAATCGTCTCGAAACTACTGGTTGCCTTGGTATGTTATGAAAGAAGGGGGCAGAATCCCAGCTATCAGCCAGTGGTTTGAGGGGAAATCAAGGATCTGTGTAGGGCAGCTAAAGACCATAGGAGGGACTTCCCTTGTTTTAATGGCCTAATGAGGGCCATGTTTACAGCACATGTCTTAACTCCCTATGATTTAAAATATATTATGACCATATTGTTGTCACCTACAGGATACACCCTGTGGGAAGGGGCATAGAAGTGTTTACTAAATCAATTAATAGCAGACTATGCTAATAATGAGGCAAGAGCGGATCAACCATCTAGCTGGAGAAGGACAACACAGCCTACTAGATGATCAAGCAGCAGGTGTCCTGAGAGAAGTATTGGATGATATCAAAGAGATGGCTTTGCAAGCTTTAATCCAGGTATTTGATGGTAGCATCCCCAGTGTGGACTACCTTGGGTGGCTGCAGCTAAAGCTTTAGGACAATCAGACCATCTTGGGTGCCTGTTAAGTAAGCAAACCAATGCTACCTCCCTCACACTGAGTGGCCTGCTCTCAGACATAGAGACCATCAGACATGCCACCTTGCAGAACAGCGATAGAGTTTTTATTCTGGGCACATGGGCATGGCTGTGTAGACTCTGAGGGCATGTGTTGCATGAACCTCTCCATCCACAGTGAGTCAATCCACAAGAACATTCAGGTACTTGAAGGATTCAAGAAGCTTCAAGTGGAAAAAAAAGACTGGTTCAATAAACTCTTCCAGTCCAAGGGACTAAAGGGTTGGATGATGTCTATCTAAAACAGGACATTTATTTTCTTAGCTGTTGTTTTATTGTTAATT
This sequence comes from Melospiza melodia melodia, assembly GCF_035770615.1. Classification (NCBI taxonomy): domain Eukaryota; kingdom Metazoa; phylum Chordata; class Aves; order Passeriformes; family Passerellidae; genus Melospiza; species Melospiza melodia. The sequence continues at coordinate 2,817,982 of NW_026948761.1, forward strand.
GTCTCATGTTTGTTTGGATGCTTTCAGAAAGTCTTACAAAATTCTTTCAGTTCCATCTTTGTTGTAAAAAAGAAAGGGGAAAGATACCCAACACAGGATCCTCATGGACTCCTTGGAGGAGAGATTTGGAGGCCAGGATGGCACAAAAACCTCTCAGAGACTCAGTGAGAAAAGGAAAATCCTTGAAAGTACCTAAAAGAAAAGTATTCTTAAATTCATAAAGTACCTTAAAAACCTTGAGTATATCAAAGCATTAATGAGCCCTGCTAAGTTTCAGTACAAAGCTCTCAAGGGACTCGTTAAAGCAGATAATTGGGGCCATGATTGCCCAAACCTCTCACAGAGTCTGTATCAAAAGGGAAACACCAAGTACCTTCAAATAACTGAAGTACCTTGAAGCATAAATGAGACCACTGAGTGTTGTTACTGACAAAGACTCTCCAGGGACTAATTACAGCGGATAATTGGAGGCCATGATTGCACAAACCTCTCAGAGACTCCAAGGCAAAAGCAAAATGCGAAATCCTTTCAAAAACCTGCAGAGAGTCTCCTGGCACAGAGGCAGCTCCTGGCAAGGGCAGCGCTGCAGAGAGGCAGCTCTGGCCAGGAGCAGCTCCTGTGCACAGCCCAGCAGGGCTGGGGCATTGCCTGCAGCCACCCTGGGCACAGCACAGGGGCACAGAGGGGTTAAACTCAGCCTGGGCTGGGAGCACAGAGCAGAGCTCACTCAGGGCTCACTAGAGCAGAAATCAGCCCAGGTTTGAAACAGTCATTCCCTGGCTGTGGGAAGAGAAGCTGCTGTTCCTGCAGGGATCTCCTGGAGCTGGCACATCCCACAGCTTTTGGGACCTTTCAGGAGGACTCTCAGAGCTGCTCCAGGGCAGGGCTGTGGCCCCAGGGAAGGGCTGGCTTTCCCTGCTGCCCCAGCCCAGGCACAGCCCAAGGCAGCTCCTGTTGCCAGGCTCTGCTGCAGGGCTGAGCAGCCGGGGCTGCAGCCAGGGATGCCCAGGGCTGTCGTGCAGAGCAGGGTCCTGCAGCCCAGGGCGCTGTGCTGGGGCAGGGACTCTGCTGCCTGCCAGGGACAGCTCTCAGCCAGCCCGGGGAGCTGCTCCCAGCGCTGGAGAGAAGCTGTGGGGGGAAGGAGCCACCGTGAGCAGGGCAGGGGCTGCTGCTGAGAGAGGCTGGGTGGGGCAGGGCTGCTCCCAGCTCCAGACCTGCCTGGGCACAGCTCTGGAGGACACTTCCCAGAGAAGGTAAGCCAGGGATTGCTGGAAAGATCAGGAGCTTTCCTGAGAGTGTTTCAATTTCCTGCTTGGAGAAGGATTGGAAAGTTGGGGTAATGACAAAAAGATTTTTCCATTTTATAATTTTTTATATATTCATAGCTCTGTAAATTACTATTATATAGTTATGATACCATAATCCTTACTTAACTCTGTTAAACTCCTAATTAACTATATTAAACTACAATTATATACTTATATAACTTTAATCCTTCTTTAACTCTAGTTTGTTTCCTTACCTTTCTCTTAGATTTTAGAACACTAAGCTGACTGTCTTAATACATTCCTGGAATACTATATAGTCTTATTATCAGGAAAAGGACCCACAAGAACATTTTCTTTTTTCACCAGAATGTGAGCAGTCATAAGCAAAAAGTGAAGGCAAAGAAACCCTTGGACCTACTCCAATGGGTTGACCCAGGGGTGTGTAACTGGGGCGCCTGAATCTCGTACTGGATGCTCCTGTTAAATATCCTAATTAATCAACCTTAATAAATCATTGAAATCAGGCCCCGGGTGTGCCCCATCCCCACTGGGACACCTGGAAGCTTCCAATTAATGTCTGGTTTTTACTTTACTGTTCTAACACTGTTGCAAGGGTTTTGTTTTTTGTTGCAAGGGTTTTGATTATAGACAAGAGGGGAATGAGAGAAGCAGAATAGGAATTGTAATGCCAGAATCCCACGATATTCTGAGTTGAAAGGGACACACAGGATCATCAAAGGAATGTTTGAGCATTTACAGAGACTCCAGAACTGTAACTTTGGGTGGTCAGTCTCTGCTGGGAGCCTCCCAAAGGGCCCTCAGCCTCTCCTCAGCCCTGGACAGCAGCAGCATCACCTCTGCAGGGCCCAGCAGGGCTCTCCTGAGCTGCCCTTGCCCAGCTGCACACAGAGCCTGCCCCAGCCAGGGCCCTGTACACAGGTAGGTTTCTGTAGGGCCCCGGCCAGGGCGCACAGGCTGGGATGGGCTCTGTGAGCGCTGGCAGGGACAAGGCTCCTCTCAGGAGGGAATGTCCAGGCCCAGGGAGATGCTCAGGGAGGGAGAGAGTATTGCAGTGACTTGATGAGGGTTCCTCAGGGTGAGAGAGATAGAAGAGAATCTTGCTTCATGATCAGAAGGCTGGATTTATTGATTTATGATATATAATACATTATGACTATACTAAAAGGAATAGAGAGAGAAGTTGCAGAAGTTGTTAAGCTACGAATATAATAGAATAGAATCCAAAAACAAGAGAGCTGTCTGAGAATCTGTCCCCGAGCTTGGTCCTGTGATTGGTCCTTAATTCTAAACATGGAACATGAGCCAATCACAGGTGCACCTATTGCATTTCGCATCAGCAGATAATAATTGTTTACATTTTTCTTCTGAGGCCTCAGCATCCCAGAAGAGGAAAAATCCCAAAGAGAGGATTTTCTGAAAAAAAGTCTGTGACAAGAGAGGGCTGAAGAGAGCAGTGCTGGGGGAAGGAGGGCACTGTTGGTGTGTGGGAAGTGCCAGGCACAGCTGGGCATGGGAACACTTTCCTGAGTGCCCGGCTGTCTCTGCCCTGCCCTCTCAGGCACAGCACCACAACATCTTCTCTTGGTTCTGCACTGCCCTGATATTGTCACTGTTATCTGCTGCTCTCAGGGAGGCTCTGGCATTTGCAGCAGCTGAGTCAGGCACTGCCCTTGGCATTCCTGCCAGGCAGGGCTGTCCATGGGAATGGGGTGTCCAAGCTTCCCTGGCACCTGTGGGGCTGTGGGCAAAGCAGTCCATGGGAAAGGGGAATGAGCTGAGCCCCCTCCCTGAGATCCCATAATGGGCAGAGCCAGGGATCTCCTTGCTGTGCCCTTCCAAGCTCTGAGCCGCCCTCCTGGGTGCAAATCTGTGCCAGAGCCTTTGGGAGTTCCCTGAATGTCCCACGGGGAAGGGCAGAGCTGCCAGAGCTGAGAAAATGCTGTTGGGTTTGCCAAGGGAGCCGTGAGTGTCCTTGGCACAAGGGGGTGATGAGACCTTGCCCAGAGACCTTGAGAGAGAGTGAGACATTCAGGGATCGCTTTGCTCTGGGCAGGGTCTGGTTTATCCCATGGTGATCCAGGAGTGTGATTGTGCTCTGATTGCAGCCTAAGGTGCAAAGCCAGGGCAGTTGGGAACCAGCCCATCCAGCCCCTCACCTTCCTTTAGCCACAGGGAATACTTTCCCTCTCACATGTCTAAGTGGGAAACTCTGAGTGCAGCCGAAATGCTGGGGATTTCTTACCTCAGAGAGCCAGGAATGATGTGTGGGGAGGAAAACAATTCCTAAAACCAACTCCTGCCCTCTATTTCGTTTAGAAATGGGAGTGCAGACACTACCAAGCCGTTCTGCATTAGGAGTGGTTCCTCTGACAAATCCTGACTATCCAGGCTTGTCCCTCTGCCCCATGGCCACAAACCCAGGGCAGTGAGGCAGGGATGGCTCCTCAAGAGCCTCCAGGCACAAGCCTGGCTGCTTCTAGCAAACTCAGCCTGCACAACTGGAGCTCAGGCAGGGGACCCAGGTGAAGGTTTTCCCAGAGAAGGAACAAGGGTGGGTGAGTCCCAGCAAGACAGTCTGCAGGGAATGGCCCAGGTTTGGCTCCAAGCAGCCTCTCCTGACCTATCACTGTCCTTTCTCCATGAAAAGGTCCCCAAGTGCAGCCCCAGCAAATGTCCAACAGCAGCTCCATCAGGCACTTCCTCCTGCTGGCATTGGCAGACACGCGGCAGCTGCAGCTCCTGCACTTCTGCCTCTTGCTGGGCATCTCCCTGGCTGCCCTCCTGGGCAACGGCCTCATCATCAGCGCCGTAGCCTGCGGCCACCACCTGCACACGCCCATGTTCTTCTTCCTGCTCAACCTGGCCCTCACTGACCTGGGCATGATCTGCACCACTGTCCCCAAAGCCATGCACAATTCCCTCTTGGGCACCAGGGACATCTCCTACTGTGATGTGCTGCTCAGCTCTTTTTCTTTCTGTTCTTCATTGGAGCAGAGTTTTATCTGCTGACCGTCATGTGCTATGACCGCTACGTGTCCATCTGCAAACCCCTGCACTACGGGACCCTCCTGGGCAGCAGAGCTTGTGCCCACATGGCAGCAGCTGCCTGGGCCAGTGCCTTTCTCCATGTTCTGCTGCATACAGCCAATACATTTTCCCTGCCCCTGTGCCATGGCAATGCCCTGGGCCAGTTCTTCTGTGAAATCCCCCAGATCCTCAAGCTCTCCTGCTCACACTCTAATCTCAGGGAACTTGGTCTTCTTGCTGTTACTGTCTTTTTGGTATTTGGTTGTTTTGTGTTCATTGTTTTCTCCTACACTCAGATTTTCAGGGCTGTGCTGAGGATCCCCTCTGAGCAGGGACGGCACAAAGCCTTTTCCACCTGCCTCCCTCACCTGGCTGTGGTCTCTCTGTTCCTCAGCACTGGCATTTTTGCTTACCTGAAGCCCCCCTCCATGTCCTCCCCATCCCTGGATGTGGCAGTGTCCGTTCTGTACTCGGTGGTGTCTCCAGCCCTGAACCCCCTCATCTACAGCCTGAGGAACCAGCAGCTCAAGGAATCTCTCAGGAAAGCTGTGACTGGATGCTTTTCAGCCTTTTTGTTGTCCCATAAGAGCCCTCACAGTGCTTTGCATTGGGAGCCCCAAAGGAGCTGGAAACACACCCCTGCTTTGGCTCCTGCTGTCTCTCAGCATTCTCCCTCTGTTAAGGGGCTGCAAGTGGGTCAGATCCTGGGAAGGGCCAGCAGGCCAGAGACCCAAATTAACCAAAGAGATATTCCAGACTGTGTGGCCTCAGTTCTGGTATAAAAGCTAAGGAAGGAGGAAGAATAGGGGGCATTTCCTATTTACAGTGTTTGTCTTCTTGATAAACCACTCCAACTGCTGAAGTTCTGCTTCCTAGGAAGTGGCTAAACATCACTTGCTGACAGAAGAAGAGATTGAAATTATTGGGGTTTTTCCTCATTGCTGGTGCCTGTAAAAACTTCCCCTTTTGCTATAGAAAACTGCCTTATCTCAGTCCACAATTTGTCCCCATAACATTTTCTTTCCCCTGTGCAGCCAAGGAGGGGAATGCTAGAGTGGCTTGGTAGGCACATGGACTCCAGCAGAGGTAACCCACCAGAACAAGCCACAGAAGGCCTGCTTTCTTCTGTCAGCAGCTCTCAGTGCATATCATGAGAGGCCAAGTCTCCCCTTAAGTATATTTTAAATTTTTTTCTGCTTCTGATTCTATACAATAAAAGAAATGATCTTATCCACCCCCTTCAATTTCATTATCCCTCCTACTTGTGTGACTCAGAGAAATTGTGTAAGAAGGGAATCTCACATTGTGTTTAGGTGAAATAAATGAATATGCAACCATTTTGTAAAAAATTTTATACTATTCTTATCACAGCAGGAATGAACAGAAATGGGCACAGCTTTATGGCTGCCCCAGCTTTGGCATGGGCCCTGGGCCTGGAGCAGGAGCAGCTCTTGAGGGCCCCAAGGACGGGGCTCTTGTGCTGCCCTGGGCAGATGGGATGGCAGCAGGGGCTGCAGAGCTCTCAGCATCTCCAGCAGAGGAGAGCAGGGCAGCCAGGGAGCCTCCTTTGGCCTTGGCCAAGCACCTTCCCCCATGGCTGGGGCTGAGTCCTGTGGCAGCTGCAGCTGCCGCTGTGCCCTTGCCAGGGGCTGAGGCCGTGGGGCAGTGCCCAGAGCAGCCTGGCCTGAGCAAAGCTGTGGAGCCAGAGCTGGGCTGGGCTGTGCTGGGCTGGGGAGAGGCCCTAGGTGCTGCCCAGAGCTCAGGGCAGCTGGCAGAGCTTGCAGGGAGCTGAGCTGGGCTCAGAGAGCCCAGCCCAGAAACCATCAGTGTCCATCTCAGCCTGGCTGAGCGTGCAGGGGCAGGACTCAGGCCAGGCCTTGTGGGGCAGGGCCAGCGCCTGTGCAAGGCATTGCAAACAGGCAAGTGCCCCAGAGAGGAGGCTGCTCTGTGCCCTTGGTGGCATGGACAGAGCAGGGAGGGGGCCCAGGACATTTGTCAGCGCCAGCCTCTGTGCCCGGCCCTTGGAAGCCGTGGCTGCTGAGCCCAGCTTTGGCCTGGGCTGAGTTTGGCTGTGGCCCAGCTCCATCCTCCTGCAGGGCTCAGGGCCTGTTCCTGGCCATGGCCAGCCCTGGCTGCCTCTCTGCTGGCCCAGAGGCCGGCAGAGCCCGGGGCAGGGCTGTCTGTGCAGCCCCACAGGTGCCAGGGGCTCTGCAGGAGCTGGCAGAGGCTGCCCAGCAGGGAGGCCATGGGGCACAGAGCCCCAAGGCTGCTGTGGGCACCACAGCACAGGGGCCGTTCCCAGCCGCAGTGCTCCTGGCCTGGGCTGGGCCTGCACAGGTGCTGGGCGACCATGGCTGGGCCTGCACAGGGCCACAAAGGGGCCACGCAGCCGCTGCTGGGGCTGACAGCAAGGCCAGGCACACACAAGCAATTGCTGAGCATGGCCTGCGCTGGCCAGGCCTGACTGTGCCAAAGGCAGAGCTCAGCTGCCCCTGGGGGCTGCAGGAACATTCCAGAGCCCAAAGAGCCTCCATGGCTGTGCTGGAGACCAAGGCTGCAGCAGGGAAATGCAGGGCTGCTGCGGGATGGGGAGGACATTGAATTCCAGCATACACCTCAGCTCTCTGATGATCCCGGCACCATGCTGGGCCCTGTTTCAGACTGGAGCAGAGCGGATGTTGATGGGACAGGAGCCCTGTGGGGCTGTCAGGGCCTTGCAGCTTGCAACGTTCTCTGCTCTCCCTCAGGTGCTCTTGGACACATGCAATCCCAGCTGGGCATCTCAGGGCACAAGTGGCACTGCCTGTTCATGGCCACACAGCTGATGTCTGCCTGGAAAGGGGCACAGGTTTTAATACCTGTTAGTTTCATCATATACAGGCACAACTTTATCATCTGGGTCATTTGAGTACTGTTAAGAAACGGCAAAGTTTTCCCACCAAGAACAGGGTTTTCCTGGAGGTGTACAGATGGCAGGAGAAGAAATACTGATCTTGCTTTCTACTGGTGTCACCAGTATTCATTCTATTATATAAATCTCTCTTTTCCATTTGGGGTTTCAAGCTCTCCTATTGAAATGGCCATGTCTAAGGACATCTCTTCACTAGACGAGCTGGATATTTATGCTTCCCATTGCTCCCAGATTTCCTCCTCCAGATGCTCTCTGGTCATGCCTCTCAACTGACTGGCTTCATGCTTTGAGCTGCAGGAAGTTGCCCAGTCATTCCAAAGTGCAAATAAATAATCAACATCTTTATGGTGTTTATATCTATCACAGAACTGCCTTTTCTTATGTCTTTGTCTAAAACTGTTCCTGTACAGAAATCCCTTACGGATGATGGACATGTCAGATGCTGCTGGGACATCATGGAGAACTCTGTTTGCTGCAATATTAAACTGTATCCTGTTCAAATTGTGTTTTTTGGCAAGAAACCCTTCTGTGCCCCTGAATGTCACCAGTTCCTGAGCCCAAAGGACACAAACCTGATAAGTTGTGGTTCCCACTGCAGGGGCTCTGCACAGGAGAGCTCTTCATCCCCTTTCTCTCTTTTCCTCCCTCTGGGCATGGAGGGAGCTCCTGACTTCAGCGTGGGACTCGTGTGTGCAAAGAGCAAAACTGGGCAGAATTGGGGCAGGAAGAGTTTGGGGGGACCTTGGGATCTGTGCTGGGCACAGAAGGTGTTTTCCATTGCGCTGAGACTGTCTGCTGTGGAAAGTGGATTTAATATCCAGCAGAGGAATGACTTTTGCATTTGATGGAGCTGTGCCTTCCCTTGGCTTTGTTGGCTGACAAGAAATGAACAGCCCTCTGTGTCTCGGGCAGCTCCTTCTCCAAGGAAAGCAGGTGGGAGTTGGAGCCAAGGAGCTGAAAGCTGCAGGTGCAGTCTGGGCTGCAGGGAGCTCAGATTGGCACAAGGCTGCTCTGAGTGCCAGGGCTTGGATGGGGGAAATGGTGGGGTGGGGGCAGGGACAGAGTCTGATTGATTGTCAGCCTTGAAGGGTCTTGACTTTCATATCTATTCAAACTGCATGAGGAGGTCCTTGGATTCAGTGTCAGCTGGAGATAGCACGTATCAATAAATTGACAGGGAAAAAACTCTTAAATTTGGCCTAAGTAATCTTTTCTCACTGTCTTTTTAGATAGAATCGATTCACCTTGAAAAGACTCCTGGAATTCATCTAATTAACCACAAAAGATTTGAAAATTAAAATCAAATTATTCCCAGAGGCTTGGCTTGTTCAGCTGTTCTGAATGTTAATGAACCCTGGGACACGGAATTCCTGCACTGAAGAGCTGAAGGCTGAACAAGCCCCTGGAGCAGTGAAATTCAGCAGCAGCCTCCAAGGTGCTGAGGATGTCAGTAGCCCCACTGAGACCATCCCTGCCCAGAGACCGTGGGGGAATGGGCAGACAAGGAGAGCGTCCCTGGGGCTGGGGCAGCACAACTCAGAGGCAGCAGCGGCTCCAGCTGGGAAATGGAGTGTGGAATGTGGCTGGGAAAGCCCTGCCTGGGCTGTGCCAAGCAGGACAGACAAGCCCTGACTCCCATCCCCCAAAAAACTCTCTCAAGGAGACATTTAAAAGGAATTACAATTGTTTGTGTCCACTGAGTAGGATGTACTGGAGAACTACCAGCAAGAGATTTTCAGGACCCCAAAACAACAAAACAGACTTTGCTGGTAACTTCACAAAATGAGAGAAATTTTAGCAACTGGTTTAAAACGACATTCAATCAACACAGAACACTTCTTAAAGCACTGACTTGGCCCATTCAACTTCACAAACTCTAAGCTATTTGAATTTTACATTACTCAAATTTACAAAAGGACAGAAATAGAAGGAAATGACAGAAAGAGGGAAAGGCAAAAAAATACAGAGGAGCACAAACAGAGGTAACAACTCCTGGATTCCAGCACATTTCAGATGGAAATTCCAAGAGGAGGTAGGGCCAAGATATGTGCTTGCCTTGTGGTCAGCCTTAAATACCCCTTGGTTTCACTGGGCCCTTCCCCCAGGTGGGCCTTGGGCTCATTTGGTCCCTCAGGAGCTGGGCTGGGGCTGCAGAGGTGGCTGTGGAGCATTGCCTGTGCTGTGCCAGGGACTGGCAGACACTGCTGGGCTGGGATAGAGGCTCTGGGGGGATTGGGGTTCCAGGGCACAGAAGCATTGCAGTTCCAGGGCAGGGCAAGGCTGGACCTGCCCCTTCCTCCCCTGTGCAAAAATGTTTTGAGCCAACAATCTCCTCCAGTCTCTCACAACAGGGAATGTTGGAGGTGAAATCCCAATTCTGTCCTTGGATGCCTGGAGAAGAAGGACAGTTCTATTCCACAGGAAGGAAAACGCAGGGCTCCAGTGTTTGGAAGGCAGCTGAGAGCCTCACAAGGCCAAGGCCTGTCAGACCTTCCAATAAGGGCAGATTTTGTCTGGGAGCATTTTTGAACTGAAGGAATTTTGGAGGTGGAAGGCCAGTCTTGGCCATGGGCACCTGAAGAAGCAGGACAGTTCTTTCCACAGGAAGGAAAGCATGGAGCCTTCCCCAGTATTTTGGGGACGGATGGGAAGTGACCCTCATGAAACCACTGGCAGCTAGACTTTTCCTGGCAATATTCCTATTGGAACAATCTCTGGATATAAGGAAATTTGGAGGTGAAATCCGAATTCTGACCATGGGTGCCTGGCGGAAAAGAACGGTTCTTTTCCATTGGGAAGGAAAGCACAGAGTACCAGTGTTTCAGAAGCAGATGACAAGAGAGTCTTAATGTTCCAAAGTCAGCTGGACCAGTCAGGTGGCCCCGGGGAGGCCAAACCAGCAAGACCTGTTCCATCTTCCCATGGTTTTGTGGGGCGCCATAGTGTCACAATGGTGCCTTGGATCCATGAGGCCCCACAGTGCCACAATGCTGTTACATGGCTTTGCAAGGGTTCCTCAGGGGTGAAGAGATAGACGAGAATCTTGGCTTCATGATCAGAAGGCTGGATTTATTAATTCATTATATGTAATACATTATGACTATGCTAAAAGGAATAGAGAGAAAAGTTCAGAAGCTGCTAAGCTAAGAAAAGAATAGGAATAGCAATAAACAAGAGAGTTCTCTGTGAATCTGTCCCAGAGAGCTTGGTCCTGATTGGCCCTTAATTGTAAACATGGAACATGGTCCAATCATAGGTGTACCTGCTACATTCCACAGCAGCAGATAACAATTGTTTACATTTTTCTTCTGGGGCCTCAGCTTCCCAGAAGAGGAAAAACCCCAAAAAAGGATTTTTATGAAAAAATGTCAGTGACATATTGGTGTCTTGTTTCCATGGGGTCCAGCAGCGTCACAATGTCCCCTCGTCTCTACAAGGCCCTGAAGTCTCACAATGGTCCCACTGATTCCATGAGGCCTTGCAGTGTCACAGTGGTCTCCATGGTTCCCCAGGCCCCACAATGTCACGTGACTCCTCTGTTCCACGAGGCCTGCAATGTCTCAATGGACCTTTGTACCCTGGGTGTTTGCCGTGTCACAATGGTCTCCATTGGCTCCACAGTGTCACAATGGACCATTGATGACATGAGGGCCTGCAATGTCACACTGGACCTTTGGTTCCAGGCAGCCCTGCAGTGTCACATAGGCCTCTTGTTTTCACGAGGCCCCACAGTACCACAATGGTGCTCTTGGTTCTCTGGTGACCTCCAGGGTCCCAGTGGTCTCACTGGTTCCATGAGGCCTCACAGTGACACAATGCTTTAGTTATTCCATGGGGCCTCAAAGTGTCACAATGGTCTCCATGATTCCATGGTGCCCCTCAGTGTCACAATGGTCGCCTTCATTCCATGAGGCTGTAAAGTGTCCTAATGATCTCTCCGGGGTTCCATGAGGCCCTGCAAAGTCACAGTTTGGACCCTTGGCTCCGTGGAGCCTTGCAGTGTCACTATGGCCCCTCGGTTCCATGACACCCCAAAGTGTCATAATGGTCTCCACAGTTTGAGGACTCCCCGCATTGCCACAATGGACCCTTGGTTTGATGGTGTCTCTCAGTGTCACAATGAACCCTACATTCCATGGAGCCACACAGTGTCAGTACAGTCCCCTTGGTTCCATGAGGCCCAGCAATGTCACAGTGCTCTCCATGATTCCATGAGTACCCACAGTGTCACAATGATCCCTTGGTCTCACAGGGCCCCACAGTATCACAATGGTCCCTTGGTCTCACAGGGCCCCGCAGTGTCACAATGGTCCCTTGGTTCCATGGGCCCTGCGCTGCTGCATTCCCCCCTCCCCTTCTCAGGCAGGCCTGCCAGCTGAGAAATGCTCACTGGGCCTTGGCCTTGGCCAACAGTCCCTGGGCTCAGCTCCTCTGCAGCTCATCACAAACACTGTCTGCTCCAGGCACTGCTGCTGCCCAACCAGCTCCTGCATTCTGTAGGATCAGCCCTGGGAACTGTTTTTGTTCCCTCAGTGGCACAACATCCCTGTTCTCACACTGCCAAAGAAAGCTGTTGGTGCCAAGTGTGGCCAGGATGAGCCATTTCTGGGACTGCAGCCCCTCTCTTGGGGCCCTGCAAACAGCGCTCCAAAAGGAGCCCTTGGAGCTCTCCTGGGCCAGCGACTCCCTCTGAGTGGGGCCTCTCCAAACCGGGAACTCTCCCATTTGCTGCACTCTGGGATCCCCAACAACGACGGAGCCTGGGCCGATCCTCCCACTCCTCCAGGCTCAGCCCTTTGCCCGCTGGGGAGATGCCAAAGGATCCACAGGGAGCATTCCCTTCCCTCAGGGGAATTTTTCACAGGTGCCTGGCACTGACTCTTTGTGTCTGTGTGCACACAGGAGTGCCTGTGCTGGGGAAATGTGGCAGAAATGCTGATTCCTTAGGGGCTTCAGTGCCTTGGATAGCTGAGTCAGTCAGGCCTGTAAGTGAGGTTAAGTCATGAGGTCTAAGCTAAGTCAAATGCTTCTAAGAGTTGTTCTTTTGCTACGTATGTTAAATATAACTTATAAGCTAAGTTGAATATTGTTAAATTTTATTCCTCTGGTAAATTTCTAACATAGGTTTTAAGTTAGGTTAAATACTGTTAAGTGCTCTTCTTTTGCTAAATTGTGTAGTTGACTGTATCAGTTAAAATTAAGGTACAAATCCTGGTAAGATCGAGCTCTGTTAAGCTTTTAGGCCATATTCCTTTAATCCTTGTATGACCGCGCCTGAGTGGGTCGTAGCTGGTGAGAGATAGACGGTGAATCTTGTTTCTCGAATCAGAAGCTGGATTTATTAAGATATTATATGTAATACATTACTACTATACTAAAAGAATATAGAGAGAGGTTTGCAGAGCAGCTAGGCTAGGCTAGGAATAGATAGAAGGAACCTACAACAAAGCGGTGGCCAAGGACTCAGTCCCCTGGCTTGCACTTTGTGATTGGCACTTAATTTTAAACATAGAAAATGAGCCAATCAGGAAACTCATGTTACATTCCACAGCATCTGATAATAATTGTTTACCTTGTCTTCTGAGGCCTCTGACCTCCAGAAGACGCAGAAATCAGAAAGAAAGGATTTCTGTGGAGAACTGTCTGCGACATCTCACCTTTCTAAATTGTATAAAATAAAAGAAAAATGCTGATGTGGAATGAACAGGAAATTCCTTCACCTATAAAATATAGAATACTCACAAATCACTAAAACAATCCTACAATATAAGAAAAATCCAAAATACAATGTAAAGAGAATTTGAGTCCATGCAGCTGAGTTTCAGGAACAGTCCATCAGCTGAAGTTGTTTCTTTCGGACATCTGAGAGTCCTTTTTTTCCTGAAACAGCATAACACAATTTTAAACACAACTTTAAAACTATTTGAACAATTTTTAGAATGTCCTTTTCTGGCCCTTCAGTGCTTCAGCGCTTCAGAGCTGCTGCCCGCTATTTTCAATCTTTTTTATTTAATTTAATTTTTTTTTTTTTTTAAATTGAAAAGCAAAAGAGCAGCAGCCAAGCAGAGCAGTGCCAGAGAAGGAAAAGGCCCTGGGGGCCCTGGCCCATGCTGGACCAGGACCCCAAAACTGGCTCACAAAGGGGGACCAGGACCAGTAGGAGAAACCAGAGTCTCCAAAAACATCAGGAGGCCTCGCAGTGGGCCCAGCCCAGAAACTTTCTGAACCCAACAGCCCAGGCCAAACCCATAAAGCAGGCCTGAACCCTGCTGCCAGCACAATGGCAGCACAGGTAGTGAGATGCTTCCTTTCCCCAAAACCACTGAGGCATGCCAGCAGCAGGGAAATAGAAGCTTTCCCCAGAAATCCCATCTGGGGTCTGGAAATGTTTGTTTCCCACAGTAACATGGCACCACCCCCACCGGGCTGGGCTCTCGGGATCCACTTGCCCCCCCATGCCACTAGGACGCAGGAGAGGTGGCAGAGATGGGAGCTGCCATGGGACAGCAAGCGAAACACCACCCCCCAAACTGCCGCTGGTTTTAAAATCTGGCAGCTGGACTGCCGCAAGAACCAGCTAGCGGGCAGCCCCCGCTCCACTGAAGGAGAGACCAGCCTCTGGGGCCGCTTCCTGGGGCGGGCCCAGGGCTGGTGGGCTGGCCATGGGGGGCGCCGGGCTGGGGTGGGGGCCCGCGGGGCTGTGGGTGATGCTGGGGCTGGCCCGGAACATGACAGTGAATCTGGCCGCGGAGGAGCCGGCCGAGGAGGGAATCATGCTGATTGTAAGATCAGCTGTGGGCTGCTCCGAGGGTCCCGCAGGTTCAGCGCTGTTTTCCGCCGCTGACTCTGGGACGGTTTTGGCTTGAGGTGGGGGGGACGTGCGGGAACACGCCATCGCCGTGTCCCCTGTCCCTGAAAGCGGCGGCAGGCGCAGCACGGGGCCGGCGCCATCCCCTGCCACTGACTCCGGGGTTCGCTGCGGAGGCGCAGTTGCAGTCTCCGTCGCAGCGCAGACAGACAGCAGCGGAGCCGGGAGAAGCGGCAGATCATCGCTGTTGCTTAGCAACAGGTCAATCACCGGAAGTGTTGTCTCTTCTGCCTTCTCTGACGCTGAGCTGGAAGCTGGAGACGCACCCTCGTCATTGCCTAGCAACAGCTCAGGGGGCGGGAAGGCCGGTGAAACTGCTTGCGGGCCTGCCTGGAGAGGCGGAGACGGGATCTCCTGGAGTGACGGCTCTGGCAGGGGCGTGGAGGAAACTTCAGAGACCGGTGCCGCCCCATGTGTGAAGGAGGCGGAATCTGAGATGCCGGCGCTGGCTTGAGCACCACCTCCTCCTATCCCCCCGGAGAGAGAGAAGGGGGGGAAGGAGAAAACTCCATCTGAGCATGCTCCGGAGCAAGAGTAAAAAAAATTTCTTCGCTCGGTGAAATTTCAGCCCCCCCACCGCGAAGCAGGGGGGTCCGGGAAAAGCCCAAAGTCATCACCCACCGCGTCTTCTGCCAAGGCCGATGGAAACGGAGCTTGGCCATAACAGTTAGAGATCCATTGAAAGATAACTGCTCTGCGTCTCAGAACTGGGAAAAGCTTTATAAATGCTGGGTAGATAGAAGGCAGGACACGTCCCTGGCTCCAGACAAACTGGAAAATGGAGTCAATGCACTCCCAGACAAAAACATCCAAAGTGTACAGGACATGAGTAAAAAACCCAAAAAGATTTGCCCATCTAAAGAATTTATAGAGATCTGTTTCTGAAAAAAAGAAACCGTCTTCCCTACACCAGTATTTCCAGAGGGCAATAAGCTTCTCCTCTGAAGGAGTAAAAGGAACCTCTTCCCGCAAGGCATGTGTCTGCCATACGAACAGCCACAGACTACGAAGGGCTGAATCCTCAGCGATGGAAAATTGAACAGCACCTTTTTCAAAAGTCCAGCTTGCTCTGGCCAGCTGCTCTTTTCCATCATCTTTCCTGAAGGTTTTCCAGAAGGTTCTCTTTGTGGTCAGCCTTGGCTGTGAACTCTGTCCGAATCAGGATCTTCAGTTCTTCAGCTCCTGGCTTGAATCCACTTTTGTGGTCACTTCACAGCAACCATCAAATGCTACACATACAGGATTTTTACCCAGTGCAGCAATTTTGCTCCTCTGGTCTTATAAAATTAATTTCTGCTCTGACACGTCGGGTCACCAGATATTACTGCTCTGACACGTCGGATCACCAGATATTACCGCGCCTGAGTGTGTCGCAGCTGGTGAGAGATAGACGGTGAATCTTGTTTCTCGAATCAGAAGGCTGGATTTATTAAGATATTATATGCAATACATTATTACTATACTAATAGAATAGAGAGAGAGGTTTGCAGAGCAGCTAGGCTAGGCTAGGAATAGATAGAAAGAATCCACAACAATGCTGTGGCCAAGGACACAGTCCCCTGGCTTGCACTTTGTGATTGGCCCTTAATAATAAACATAGAAAATGAGCCAATCAGGAAACTCCTGTTACATTCCACAGCATCTGATAATAATTGTTTACCTTGTCTTCTGAGGCCTCTGGCCTGCAGAAGACATAGAAATCAGAAAGAAAGGATTTCTGTGGAGAAATGTCTGCGACATCCTTGCCCTCACTGTCCTTGTGTCACACACACACACAGGGACTGTTCTCGGTTCATTTCTGGTTTGATTGTCTGGATTTGGTTTGGTTTTGTTGTTGCTTTGTTGCCTTGGTGTGCCTTAAATGTCCCCTCAGGAGCAGAGTGACTCTTGCCAAGGAACTTTGTGCTGTTTGAAATAAACAGGGCCAGGAGACTTCTTCTCCTTTTTAATGCCTTTATTAAAAGTGATCAGCTCAGGATTGGGCAGCTCAGCGGGGCTGCAGTCCCTGTCGTCTCTCCCAGGGCGACTCAGAGGAGGAGGACGGCATGCGCAACTTTGTCCACAAGGGGCAAAGCTGGGGTTCCGGTCCTCGTGGGAGCCTTTAGGGCATCAACAATCTCTGATGTTGAATTGGTCTCAGTCTCACTTCCTCCCAGACCCGGCCCAGGGGCTCTCAAACGCAGGGTGAGGAACAACAAAGGTTTTCAGCATCTCTGCACGCCCAGCACTCTGCTCCTCTCATCCAGACATCACTCCAATCTCTCAACTCTTAGCTGGCTCGTTGTTTTTGGGGTTTTCTCAGCGCATTCGGAGCAGCGGTCCCACACAGCATGCTGGTCCTTGGAGTATTTTGCACATCCCTCCCCTCCAAAGTCTCTTCTCCTCGCTGTTCGGGATGTCCCCACCCTTCACCATCTCAGAGCAGGGCCATTACCTCGCCCCAGCCTGGGCTTTCACTGATACAGAAACAACCATTAACAACAGCGACCTGTAACTACCATAACACAGGCAGAACCCCAGCAGCAACAGTGGTAACCTTTTTCTCACAGAAAAAATCAACAGAATTTTTGTTCATAACAGTCTCCCCTCTTTCTCTTTGATCGAGCTTAAATTTTAAGCTCGCATCAACTCACAATTTTTGATTCGTGGGTTTCCTATTTAATTTCTTGAATTGACTGTAAATTTCTTGTGCACTTTGGTAATCACGGTTACTTAACTTTGTCACTTTCCTTGGTTTCTTTAGGTTGGTCTGCACGGCAAATGCTGTTTTAGTGAAACAGATAAATAAGTACAGTAAAAAGAGCAATCCTCCAAGTATACACACAGTGACAAAAACTACTCTTCCCCATACATCCTTTTTGAAAATCTCCGGGTTCTCCCACCAACTGGAATCAAGTGGTTTGGGTCCAAAAATGAGAAATTTGTAACACAAAAAAAAAAAAAGGAGAATTTGTGTCAAAGAAGGGAAAGTTTGGGACTAAAAATGGGAATTTGGGTGCTTAGGTGGGGAGTTTGGGGTCAAAAATGGAATTTGGGGGATTTTGGGTGTCCCAAGGGGGGAATTTGGGGGATTTTGGGGAATTTGGGGGATTTGGGGTGTCCTGAGGGGGGATTTGGGGGAGTTTGAGGCATTTTGGGGAAGTTTGGGTTTCCTGAGAGGGGAATTTTGGGGGAGTTTGGGGGGAATTCATGGGAATTTGGGTGTCCTGAGGAGGAAATTTGGAGGATTTTGGGGGGGATTTGGGGTGTCCTGAGGGATAATTCAGGGAATTTGGGGGAATTTGGGGGAATTTGGGAGGGTTTTGGGGGAATTTGAGGGGATTTGGGGCATCCTGAGGGAGGTTTTGGGGGCGTTTGGATGTCTTGAGGGGGGAATTTGGGGAAGAATTTCGGGCATTTTGGGAGAACTTGGGGGATTTGGGGCATCCTGAGGGGGAATTTTGGGGGGAATTTGAGGGAATTTGGGTGTCCCAAGGGTTTTTTTAGGGGGATTCAGGTTGTCCTGAGGAGGGAATTTGGGAAATTTTGGGCAAATTGGGGGAATTTTAGGGAAATTTGGTGGAGTTCATTAATGGGAATTTGGGGGATTTTGGGGGGAATTTGGGCATCCTGAGGGGGAAATCTGGGGCATTTTGGGGGAGTTTGGGTGTTCTGAGGGAGAATTTGGGCGATTTTGGATGTTCTGAGGGGGAGTTTGGGGGAATTTGGGGACTTTGGGGATTTTGAGGGATTTTAGGTGTCCTGAGGGGGGGGATTTGGGAGAATTTGGGGGTTCTGAGAGGGAATTTTGGGGTATTTGAGAGTAATTTGGGGGATTTTTGTTGTCCTGATGGGGGAATTTGGGTTATTTTGGGGAATTTGGGGATTTTGGGTTTCCTGAGGGGGAATTTTGGGGGAATTTGGGTGTCCTGAGGGGGGAATTTGGGGGAATTTTGAGGGATTTGGGGGATCTGGGGAGATATTTTGAGGATTTTGAGGGAATTTGTGGAAGTTTGGGAGGAATTGGGGGGATTTTGGGTGTTCTGAGGGGGAATTTGAGGAATTTGGATGAATTTGGGTGTTCTGAGGGGGAATTTTGGGGGATTTTGGAGGATTTGGGTGTCCTGAGGGGGGAATTTGGGGAGAATTTGGGGAAATTTGGAGGATTTTGGGTGTCCTGAGGGGAGATTTTGAGGGAATTTGGGGGAAGGAACTTGGAGGAAGTTGAGTGCCCTGAAGGGCAAATTTGGGGAATTTTGGGGGAAATTTGAAGGACTTTGGAAGGAATTTGGGGGATTTTTGAGGCATTTTGGGGGTTTTGGGTGTCCAGAAGGGGGAATTTGGGGATTTTGGCGGAAATTGAGACATTTTGGGTGTCCTGAGCATGGATTTTCGAGGCAATTTGGGGGAAATCTGGGGAGTTTTTGGTTTCCTGAGGGGGGAATTTGGGATGTCCTGAGGGGGAAATTGAGGGATTTTGGGGAGAATTTATGGGAATTTGGGTGTCTTAAGGGGGAATTTGGGGATTTTTGGGGGAATTTGGGGGATTTTGGGTGTCCTGACGGGGAGTTTGTGGATTTTGGGGCAATTTGGGGGATCCTGAGGGGGAGATTTGGGAGATTTTGGGTAAATTTGAGTGATTTTAGGTGTCCTGAGGGGGGAATTTGGGGAATTTTGGGGAGATTTTTGTGGATTTTGGGGTTTCCTGGGGGGAAATTTAGGGGATTTTGGAGGATTTTGGGGATTTGGTGGAAATTTGAGGGATTTTTGATGTCCTGAGGGGGGAATTTGAGGAATTTTGGGGGATTTGTGGATTTTGGCTGTCCTGAGGGGGAATTTGGGGGATTTTTGGAGGAATCTGGGGGAGAATCAGGGGAATTTTGGAGGATTTTTGATGTCCTGAGGGGGAATTTGAGGGAATTTAGAGTATTTGGGGGATTTTGGGGGATTTGGGGAAATTTGGAAAATTTGGGGCATCCTGAGGGGGAATTTGGGGGCATTTTGGGGGATTTTTGGTTTCCTGAGAGGGAAATTGGGGACTTAGGGAAGTTGGGTGTCCCGAGGGGGGATTTGAGAGATTTTGGGGGAATTTGAGGCATTTGGGGGAATTTCGGTTTCCTGAGGAAGGAATTTGTGGTTTTTGGGGGAATTTGGGAGACTTTTGTTGTCCTGAGGGGGAATTTGGGTTATTTTGGAGAATTTGGGGGGAATTTGGGAGTCCTGAGGGGATAATTGAGGAAATTTGGAGGATTTGGGGGGAATTTGGGGCATTTTGGATGTCCTGAGGGGGAATTTGTGGATTTTGGGGCCATTTGGGGGATCCTGAGGGGGAAATTTGGGAGATTTTGGGGAAATTGGGGAATCTGGGGAAAATTTGGGGCATTTTGGGAGATTTTGGGTGTCCTGAGGGGCAATTTGAGAGATTTTGGGGGGAATTTGAGGGGGACATTAGGGGGATTTGGGGGGGGGGGGACTCTGATGGGGGAATGGGGACGATTTTGGGGGAATTTGGAGGATTTTTGGGGGGAATTTGGGGAATTTTGGGGGGAATTTGTGGGATTTTGAGTGTCCTGAGGTGGCAGTTTTGAGATTCTGGAGGAATTTTGGGGTGTCCTGAGAGGGGAATTTGGCGGGAAATTTTGGGTGTCCTGAGGAGAGGAATTTGGGGGAGAATTTTAAGGATTTTGGGGGGATTTTGGGGGAGTTTGCTTGTCCTGAGGGGGGATTTGGGATAATTTGTGGGATTTTGTGGGATTTTATAGGATTCTGTGTAATTTTCCCCTCAGAAAGTGTCCCCGGCCGGGCTCCCCACACGCTCGGCCCACCCCGCCCGCTTCTCCTCCGATGACAAATTCTCGCGGCACCACCTGGCCCTGAAACGGAGATTCAGGGTCCTGCCCACCCAGCGGGGCCGGGCCCTGCTCTGAGGGACCCCAAAAACCCCCAAAAACCCAAAATCGCCCCAAAAACCCCCGGTGGAGGAGATGGAGCTCAGTCAAACACGCTGAGCTGAACTCGATGGGAGGGAGGGTTTAAACAGGGGGAAATTGCGAATATTAAAGGATTTGGGAGCTCAGAGGTGTCTGGGTGTTGGTGGTCAAAAAAATTTAGTGTTTTTTCGTTGTTTTGGGGGGTTTTTGGGGTGTGGGAGGGAATTAATGGCGATCTGTGGGGGGGTGATTGGAGTTGGAGGCGCAGATATAATGGGGCTATATGGGGCGCGGGGCATGATGGGAGTTGTATGCGCGGATATACTGGAGATGTGGGCGCGGGTATAATGGGGCCCAATGGGGC
Organism: Melospiza melodia melodia; assembly: GCF_035770615.1. Lineage (NCBI taxonomy): Eukaryota > Metazoa > Chordata > Aves > Passeriformes > Passerellidae > Melospiza > Melospiza melodia. Next base: position 2,838,350 of record NW_026948761.1, read on the forward strand.
TTAGGGGATGATGGGAGATGTAGGCGCGGGTATAATAGGGATCTATGGAGCGTGACGGATGATGGGAGTTGTATGCACGGATATAATTGGGCTCTATGGGGCGCGGGGGATGATGAGAGTTGTATGCACGAATATAATAGGGATCTATGGGGCGCAGGGGATGATGGGAGTTGGAGGCGTGGGTATAATGAGCTCTATGGAGCACGGGGCATGATGGGAGTTGGAGGCTTGTGTATAAGGGGGCTCTAATGAGCGCGGGGGATGATGGGAGATGTAGGCGTGGGTGTAATAGAGCTCTATGGAGGCCTGTGTATAATGGGGCTCAACGGGGCGCGAGGAATGATGGGAGTTGTATGCACGGGTATAATAGAGCTCTATAGGGCTCAGGGGATGATGGGAGTTGTATGCACGGATACAATAGGGATTGATGGGGCGCGGAGGATGATGGGAGATATAGGCGCTGCTTTATTAGAGCCCCGGTGCATCAAAGGAGATGAAGGCTTTGTTTAATGAGGCCGCGGGGCATCATGGGGGATAGAGGCCCTGCTTTAATGGTGCTTAATGGAGCCGCAGGGCACGATGGGAGCTGTAGTCCTGGAACTGCCTGTGACGAGCGCTCGAGGATCCGGGAGGGCACCTGAGAGGACCCTGTGGCCTCGGGGCGCCCTTGGAGGGCACCTGGGGGGGCTCTGAGGGGTCTCCGTGGGGCGCGGGACGTGAACGGGAGTGGCAGGGCCGGACCTCGGCCATGAGAGGGCTCTGTGGCCGCGGGGGATGACGGGAGATGTAGGCCCGAAAGCGGCGCTCGGAGGCTTTTGTGTGCCCTGGGGCATTTGGGGGTCCCAGGAGGCATTTGGGGGTCCTGGATTAACTCTGGGGGGCAGCCGGGGGTCCCGGTCTGGGGGTGCCAATGGGGCACGGGAAGGTGATAACGGGCGCTGTGGGGAGCACGGGGCATGACGGGAGATGTAGGCCCGGTACCATTAGGGTCTATTGGGCCGCCGGGCATGACGGGAGTTGAAGGCCCGGCTCCATTAGGCGAGTTGAAGGCTAAAAGTTTCTAAAATGGCACCGCCTCCTGGCCCCGCCCCGAGGTCATGTTCCCGGGCGCTGATTGGTCTCAGCAAGTGACGGGCGGGAGCGTCAGCCAATGGCAGGCGGTGGAGGCGGGAACAGCCCCTTTAACCCTCCAGTGCCTCCCAGTCCATCCCAGTATCGCTCCCAGTACATCCCAGTTTGCCCCAGTGCCTCCCAGTATCTCCCAGTCCATCCCAGTACGGACCAGTCCCTCCCAGTATCACTCCCAGTCGCTCCCAGTCCCTCCCAGTTCATCCCAGTATCACTTCCAGTATGTCCGAGTTTGCCCCAGTCCCCTCCCAGTATGTCCCAGTCCCTCCCAGTCCATCCCAGTATGCCCCAGTTTGTCCCAGTCCCTCCCCGGCCCCTCCTCAGCTCTGCCCCCGCCCCTTCTATGACCACGCCCCTTCTTTACTTGGCCCCGCCCCCTCCATTGGCCCCGCCCCCTCACAGTCCCATCCCTCCCGTTTCCAGTTCCAGCAGCTGCTCTGGGAAGGTGCGTGGGGCCCCAGTTCATCCCAGTTCATCCCAGTAACTCCCAGTAACCCCCCAGTAACTCCCAGTAACTCTCCAGTAACTCCCAGTAACTCCCAGTAACTCCCAGTAACCCCTAGTACTCCCCAATCCATCCCAGTACCTCCCCAGTTCATCCCAGTACATTCCCAGTAATTCCCAGTAACTCCCAGTCCCTCCCAGTTTGTCCCAGTTCCCCTCCTGTCCCCCCCCAGTTTGTCCCAATCCCTTCCCAGTTCCCTCCCAGTATCCCCCAGTTTGTCCCAGTCTGTCCCATTCCCTCCTCTCAGTATCCCTCCATTCCCTCCCAGTTCATCCCAGTCCCTCCCAGTCCTTCCCAGTTCATCCCAGTCCCTCCCAGTCCGTCCCAGTTCCCTCCCAGTTCCCTCCCAGTCCATCCCAGTTCCCTCCCAGTCCCTCCCAGTTCCCTCCCAGTCCATCCCAGTCTGTCCCAGTTCCTTTAAAGGTCACAGAATGGAGTGAGAGCGGCTGCGGGCACTGGTGATACTGGGACAAACTGGGAGGGACTGGGACAAACTGGGACAAACTGGGACAGACTGGGAGGGAACTGGGAAGGACTGGGAGGGAACTGAGGGAGGATTGGGAGGGACTGGGAGATACTGGTTTATACTGGGAGGGAACTGGGAGGGACTGGGTGAGACGGGGGAACTGGGAAGGGACTGGGATTGAACTGGGAGGGACTGGGATGGAACTGGGTTATACTGGGAGGGAACTGGGACAAACTGGGAGGGATTTGGGTTATACCGGGAGGGAACTGGGATGGATTGGGATGAACTGGGACAAACTGGGAGGGACTGGTTTATACTGGGAGGGAACTGGGGGGAACTGGGTCATACTGGGAGGGACTGGGACAAACTGGGGTTACTGGTTTATACTGGGAGGGAGGGTCTGTACTGGTCCATACTGGTTTATATTGGTCCATACTGGTTTATACCGGTCCATACTGGTCCATACTGGTCCATACTGGTCCATACTGGTCCTTACTGGTTTATACTGGTCCTTACTGGTCCATACTGGTCCGTACTGGTCCATACTGGTCCATACTGGTCCGTACTGGTCCATACTGGGCCATATTGCTCCACACTGGTCCATACTGGTCCGTACTGGTTTATACTGGTCCATACTGGTCCGTACTGCTCCACACTGGTCCATACTGGTCCATACTGGTCCATACTGGTCCATACTGGTCCGTACTGGTCCATACTGGTCCGTATTGCTCCACACTGGTCCATACTGGTCCGTACTGGTTTATACTGGTCCATACTGGTCCGTACTGCTCCACACTGGTCCATACTGGTCCATACTGATCCATACTGGTCCGTACTGGTCTCTGACCCCTCCCCTCCCCCCCAGGTGCCTCCAGTCTGTTCCAGTACGGTGAGTGACAAACTGGGAGGGCCCCAAAATGTCCCCAAATGTCCCCAAATGGCCCCAAATGGCCCAAAATGTCCCCAAATGCCCCCAAAATGTCCCCAAAATGTCCCCAAATGGCCCCAAATGTCCCCAGCAAAGGCAATGAATAAAAATGGATGAAAAAATGGGATTTTGGTCCCTGGGGGAAGGGACACGGGGACACCGGTGGCACCGGGAGGGGACATCGGGGCCATCGTGGTCTTGGGGACATCGGGGCATTGGTGGCCTTGGGGACATCGGGGTGATGGTGGCACCAGGAGGTGGCATCAGGTTACCGGTTGGAGTGCCCCCAGCGTATCACCTGGACATGATGAGATCAGTGGTGGGACCATGGGATGGGTGATGGGAACATGGGGTGGTGATAAGACCATGGGTTGGGTCGGGTTGGGTTGGGCTGAGTTGGGTTGAGTTGGGTTGCGTTGAGTTGGGTTGGTTGGGTTGAGTTGGGTTGAGTTGGGTTGGGATGAGTTGGGTTGAGTTGGGTTGGGTTGGGTTGAAATGGGTTGGGTTGAAATGGGTTGGGTTGGGTTGAGTTGAGTTGGGTTGAGTTGGGTTGGGTGGGTTTTGGGCTCAGTGGTGGGACCATGGGATGGGTGGTGGGACCATGGGGTCAGCAGTGGGACCATGAGATGGGTGGTGGGACCATGGGGTGTTTGGGTTGGGTGGGGTTGGAGCCATCCCAGCACCATCACCTACCTGCACATGGGGTCAGGGGATCAGAGGTGGCTCACGTGACCCCAGTTGGCCCCCGTGGCCATGTGGTGACCATCATGACCCTGGTGGCCCTGCATAGCCCTGGTGATCCCCCTTGACCACATGATCTTAATGGAACCCCATGACCCCATGACCTTGATGGAACTGCATAACCCCATGACCTCCATGTACCCCCATGACCCCATGACCCTGATGGAGCTCCATAACCACACGGACCCTGATGGAACCCCATGACCCCATAACCTTGATAGAACCCCATGACCCCATAACCATGATGTACCCCCATGACCCTGATGGAACCCCATAACCACATGACCCGGATGGACCCCCATAACCCCATAACCCTGATAGACCCCCGTAACCCCATAACCTTGATGGACCTCCATAACCACATGGCCTTGATGGAACCCCATAACCCCATGACTCCATGACCTTGATCGGCCCCCATAACCACATGACCCCATAACCCTGATGGAACCCCATAACCACATGACCGTGATGGAACTCCATAACCCCATGGTCTTGCTGACCCACCATGACCCTGATGGACCCTCATGACCCTGATGGACCCCCATGACCCCATAGCCTTGATGGATCCCCATGATCCCATAACCATGATGGACCCTCATAACCACATGGCCCCATGACCTTGATGGGCCTCCATAACTTCATAACCATGATGGACCCCCATAACCACATGGCCCCATAACCCTGATGAAACCCCCTGGACCCATGACCCTGATGGACCCCCATAACCCCATGATCTATCCCATAACCATGATGGAACCCCATGACCCTGATAGACCTTCATAACCACATGACCGTGATGGAACTCGTAACCCCATAATCATGATGGACCCCCATAACCACAATAAATCCCCATGACCCTGATGGACCTCCATGTTGGGGTGATGAAACCTTGGGGATACTGGGGACATTGGAGACCTTGGGACATCGGAGACAGCTGGGGACCTTTGGGACCTCAGGAATATGGAGGGCATTGGGGACCTTGGGGACATTGGGGTGCTGGGGACCTTGGGGACATTGGGGCTTTGGGACATTGGAGAACGTTAGGGACCTTTGGGACCTTGGGAATATGGAGGGTGTTGGGGCCCTTGGAGATGTTGGGTAGATGGGACCTTGGGGACATTGGAGATGTTGGGGTGATGGGGCCTCGGTGACATTGGAGATATTGGGGACCTTGAGGACCTTGGGAGTATGGAGGACACTGGGGACATTGGGGATGTTGGAGCAATGGGGACCTTGAGGACCCTGGAGACATTTGGGATGATGGGGACCTTGGGGACACTGGAGATGTTTGGGACCTTGGAGACCTTGGGGACCTTGCGAATATGGAGAGTGTTGGGGCCGTTGGGGACATTGGGGACCTTGGAGATGTTGGGGTGATGGAGACCTTGGGGACATTGGAGATGTTGGGGACCTTGGAGATGTTGGGGTGATGGGACACTGGGGACATTGGAGATGTTGGGGTGATGGGGACCTTGGGGACATTGGAAAACCTTGGGGACACTGGAGATGTTGGGGCACTGGGGACCTTGGGGACCTTGGGGACATTGGGGGCACTGGGGATGTTGGGGACCTTGGGGACTGTCCTGGTTTAGGGCAAATTTGTTAAAGAATCTGCAAAGGGGGCCCCTCCAGAAAGCAAAACCCACACGGCCCCTCCGCCCAACCGGTTTGGGAAAAAATTCCTTGGAGAGAGGTGGAAAGAACCTGTTTATTTCAGGCACAGCACCCCCCAGCACACAAAGTGAACAATACCAGATGACACTGCTCTGAGAAAGATGACAAAATCAGAAAGTCTCTTTCAGGGGTGGCTGCTCTGTTCTCAGTCCCTCCGGCGCTGGGGCAGCTGCTGCAGCCGAACCTTCGGTGTTCCCGGGTCCCAGTCCGGAGCAGGTTCGAGATGGTCACAGGAACAGGAGAGGAGAAACAGTCCAGGAAGGAATTTGGACTGTTTAGCTAAACTAGCTAATAAGCAGAGGCCAAAGCAGAGCAGAAGCGAGAGCAGAAAAGAGAGCAAGCAAAGCAGCAAGCTGAAAGCAAGAAGTGAAAAACAGCCCTATGTACTGCCTGTCTCTGTGTCCCTGATAAGAGAAACCCAAACAAAACTTCCACTCTTCAGAGCCGGGCTTAAAGGCACAGAACAGATGAATGGGGATACAAGCATCATAACGTCACCCCAGGATACAGCCAGGCAGCCCTGGCTCTGAGCAACAGCATCTGCTGTGGCACAGGGAACTCCCAGCTGACGGGAACAATTTTTCTGGCTGACTGCAGAAGCCAGGACAAAGCTGAGTGGTTTCCCTGGTGTCCCCAAGCCCTTGCTGGCCCCAGGGGCTGATGGCATTTGTGCTCCCTCAGGTTCATGTCCCCACACCAACAGCATGGGCGTGCTCCTCCTGTTGTGTGCAGTGCAAACAGGGGCTGCTGAGCCAGTGCTGCCGTGTCTGTGCCTGCAAGGATGGGGCACCTGTGTGAGCTGGGGGAGAGGCCAGGGCTGCAGAGGGGGGATCTTGTTGGCAGCTCCATGAGGACGCTCTGGGACACTGCCCTGGGCTGTGCAGCGCACTGGGGATGGATCAGCCCCTGCTCTGCTGCTCCTTCCCGTCTGCCCCAGGGCCCATGCAGAGCCCAGGGCCACCGGGGCAGCGGGGCAGGGCCACGGCAGCAGCACTGGCAACACCAAGTGCTGCTGCTGCTGCTGGGCACAGCTTCTGGCCCAGCACTGATCTGCCCCCAGCTCGGCACACAGACATTGCTGCTGCAGCTCCAGAGGAGACAACTAAAGAGCATCTCTGCAGAAAACTCTGCTGGGAGATTTTAATTTCTTTAAAGCAACAAAGAGTGCAGTCCCTTATTGGACAGTCTGGGGCCGCAGGGAAGGTGGAGAGAAACAAAACGAAAAATGGCACAAATAATTATATTTATTAGTGGACAAGATTTAAAAAGTAAAATAAATAGATAAAGAACCACCAAAATGGAACCATCAAGAAGTATCAAAGATGACTTTTATTACATGTGATTTGCAGAAACTGGCCAGCAGTTTAATGCTTCTGAAACCATCCAGTCATCAGTCTCCACACTGCAGCCTTGAGCTCCTGGTTCCTCAGGCTGTAGATGAGGGGGTTCAGGGTTGGAGGCACCACCAAATAAAGAACTGACAGGGCCAGATCCAGGGATGGGGAGGACATGGAGGGGGGCTTAAGATAATAAAATGTACTAGTGCCGAGGAATAGGGAGACCATGGCCAGGTGAGGGAGGCAGGTGGAAAAGGCTTTGTGCCGTCCCTGCTCAGAGGGGATCCTCAGCACAGCCCTGACGATCTGCATATAGGAGAAAACAATGAACACAAAACAACCAAAATACCAAACAGACACTAACTGCAATGAGCCCAAGTTCCCTGAGGTAGGATTTTGAGCAGGAGAGCTTCAGAATCTGTGGGATTTCACAGAAGAACTGGCCCAAGGCATTACCATGGCACAGGGGTAGGGAAAATGTATTGGCTGTGTGCATGAGAGCATTGAGAAAGGCACTGGCCCAGGCAGCTGCTGCCCTGTGGGCACAAGCTCTGCTGCCCAGGAGGGTCCTGTAGTGCAGGGATTTGCAGATGGACACGTAGCGGTCGTAGCACATGATGGTCAGGAGGAAATACTCTGCTGACAGGAAGAAGAAAATCAGAAAGACTTGGGCAGCACATCCAGTGTAGGAGATGTTCCTGGTTTCCCAGAGGGAATTGTGCATGGCTTTGGGGACTGTGGTGCAGATGGAGCCCAGGTCAGTGAGGGCCAGGTTGAGCAGGAAGAAGAACATGGGCATGTGCAGGTGGTGGTCCCGGGCTACAGCGCTGATGATGAGGCCGTTGCCCAGGAGGGCAGCCAGGGAGATGCCCAGCAAAAGGCAGAAGTGCAGGAGCTGCAGCTGCCGCGTGTCTGCCAATGCCAGCAGGAGGAAGTGGCTGATGGAGCTGCTGTTGGACATTTACTGTGCCTTGGCATGGGGATCTGTAAAAAAGTAATCATGGCATAGTTGGGTTTGGAGAGGACTTTAGATATCCCAGCACAGCCGGTGGGCGCTTTCCTTCCACTGCCTGCCAAGGGCTCTGCTGCCTGGAGCTGTCCCTGCCAGCAGCTGCTTCCCTGTGCCAGTGCTGCCAAAGCCCAGCCCAGCCCTGGGGGCTCAGCTCTGCCCTGCAGACCCCTCCCAGCTCTGGCACTGCCCAGGAGCAGCTCTGGCTCTGCAGGCTCTGATGGCAACATCTGTGCAACCCTGAGGAATCTGGAAAAGTGACACTGATGCTGCCTTTGGTGTCCTGTGCTAATCGCTGTTGCTGCCTGTTTTATTAAGATCACAGAGAATTTAATTTTCCAACCTTAACTGAGTGATGAATATCTATGTGCAATTTCCAACCCAGACCAGTCGATTTTAAAAAGCAGGATTTTCCCTTTTCTGCAGCCCCTGCTTCACTATGCTCCCTGTATAATCTACTTGGAAATATTCTACAGTCAAATGCCCTGCTGGGAGCAGTCCTGAACAATGCAGCATCCTCCCCACACAAGGAGAACACTTCCAAGCCTGACCAACTGTCTCCTCCCACCACAATCTTGTCCCCCAGTGCCGGGAGCAGCTGCCAGGGCTGGCTGAGAGCTGTCCCTGGCAGGCAGCAGAGTCCCTGCCCTAAAAAGGCGCCCTGGACTGCAGGACCCTGCTCTGCACGACAGTCCTGGGCACCCTTAGCTACTCTGCACAAGAGACAGTCAGAGAATGTACTCATAGGGTCTGCAGGCATTTGGATGTTCCAGCTTTAGGAGATGGCTCCAGGAGCTGCAGCTGCATTGTCCTGCAGCCAGAGATTCCTGTGCCAAGGGCTGGCAGTGATTCTGACCCAGGAACCTCTCGGCACCTTCCCAGCCCTGACTGATTGAAGCTCTCTGTGCCTGTGTGCTGTGCCCGGGGTGGCTGCAGGCCGTGCTCCAGCCCTGCTGGGCTGGCAGAAGAGCTGCTCATCAAGAGAAATGTGCTTTTGAAGCTCTTCTTGGTTACCAGGAGCTGCCTCTGTGCCAGGAGCCCAGCCCAGCTCAGCAGCACAGACACAGCACAAGGACTGTAATGAGCCTCTGGGGCTTTGTGCTCAGGCCCTGAACATCAGTCCCTGAGAGGGAGCTGAAGAAACCTCTCCAGAACTCCAAGGCAGAATCCAACTCCAAAGTTTCTTGGACTTTTAATGGGTTCCAGTGAAGGACACGACTGAGAAAGTGTCCCCAGGCCCCAGGCAGAGCAGAGACCTAGAGGCAGTGATGACAGGAGGGGACAAAGAGAAGCCAAGTCTTGGTGCCCTGGGGCACAGCGGGGTCTGTGCCACCAAGGGCTGGGAGGAGACACCTTGTCCTGAGGCCCTGGGGCCTCCTGGCACAGCCCCAGCCAGGCTGGGCACGGTCAGCCCCTTGTCCTGCCCTCAGCATCCCCCCCAGCCCACATCCCAGTGGCCTCGAGGATCTGCTCGAAGGAGTCTCTGGTGAGCCTTGCTCAGGAATGGCCCTGGGGGCTCCTTCATGCTCCCTGTAGGGAATGCAGGTTTTTGAAAGGACTTTGGGTTTGGCTTTTGCCTTGGAGTCTCTGAGAGGTTTGTGCAATCATGGCCTCCAATTATCTGCTGTAATTATTCCCTGGAGAGGCTTTCTCAGTAACAACACTCATTGGGGCTAATTAGTACTTCGGGGTACTTCAGTTATTTTAAGGTACTTGGTGTTTCCCTTTTGATACTGACTCTGTGAGAGGTTTGTGCAATAATGGTCCCAATTTTCTGCTTTAATGAATCCCTTGAGAGCTTTGTACTGACACTCAGTGGGGCTCATTAATGGCTTTAGATACGTAAGATTTTTAATGTACTTTATGGATTTAAGAATACTTTTAGGTACTTTTAAGTATTTCCTTGCCCACACTGAGTGTCTGAGAGGTTTTTGTGCCATCCTGACCTCTGATTCTCTTGTCCAAGGAGTTCAGGAGGAGCCTATGTTGGGTATCTTCCCTCTTTTCCGTTTTACAACAAAGATGGAACTGAAAGAATTTTGTAAGACTTTCTAAAAGCATCCAAACAAACATGAGACAATTAACAATACAACAACAGCTAAGAAAATTAAATGTCCTGTTTTAGATAGACATCATCCAACCCTTTAGTCCCTTGGATTGGAAGAGTTCATTGACCCAGTCTTTGTTTTCCACTTGAAGCTTCTTGAACTCTTCATTCAGTACTTGAATGCTCTTGTGGATTGACTCTGTGGCTGGAGAGATTCATGCAACACATGCCCTCAGAGTCTACACAGCCATGCCCATGTGCCCAGAATAAAAATTCTATCGCTGTTCTGCAAGGTAGCATGTCTGATGGCCTCTATGTCTGAGAGCAGGCCACTCAGTGTGAGGGAGTAGCATTGGTTTGCTTACTTAACAGGCACCCAAGATGGTCTGATTGTCCTAAAGCTTTAGCTGCAGCCACCCAAGGTAGTCCAAATTGGGGGTACAACAATGCGATACCTTCATTAAAGCTTTCAAAGCCATCTCTTTGATATCATCCATTACTTCTCTGGGGATACCTGCTGCTTGATCATCTAGTCGGCTTTGCTGTCCTTCTCCAGCTAGATGGTTGATTGTCAGTTCTGCCCTTGCCTCATTATTAGCATAGTCTGCTCTTAATTGATTTAGTAGACACTTCCATCCCCCTTCCCACAAGTTGTATTCTGTAGGCGACAACAACATGGTCCTAATACATTTTAAATCATAGGGAGTTATGATGTGCTGTAAACATGGCCCTCATTAGGTCATTAAAACAAAGTAAGTCCTTCCTATGGTCTTTAGCTGCCCTACACAGATCTTTGATTTCCCTGTAAACCAATGGCTGATACCTGGGATTCTGCCCCTTTCTTTCATAACATACCCGGGCAACGAGGAGTTTCAAGACTATTTGCCAGTCTCCTTCCTTAACTGCTTCCTTCCGAATCCTTTCCTAGGCACCTTCTGGGGTTGAGGGGAAAGGTGGCTCTCGGGAATCCAAACTGTCTTCCGAGGAGGAGGAATAACTTGGAGGAGAAACATTTGGATTAGAAATAGTGTGACAGTTGGGCTTAGTATCTGTGACCATAAGGTTATATTATTGCTGGAGGGTGAGGCAAAGGGTACTGCTATTTTGTCAAGTGTTGGGGAGGAAGGGCCTTGATTTATGATGGCGGACTTCTGGGGTAGAGTTCTGGAGGCATGGCCCAGGGTGAAAGTGGAATGATTGACAGTAGGGACATGACCCACAGTTGTGGGGATGGAGTCTGGAGGTTTGTTCAGGGCGGAAGAGAAGGTTGTGGTAGCAGGAAGTGGAGGAGCCAAGATGGAGGGAGGATGATCCGGCTCCCAAGCCACTTTCAGGCTCCTTCCATCTTGAGTCTCCAGGGCATGATATTCCAAGACCACGTGGCAATTGCCATCAGGACCATCGTGGAAGGTCTGAGAAAGGCATGTTTGATGGGAGGTCCTGAGTTAGGAGTGACCAACGGATTGAGTTTTTGAGACACTGCTTGCTGGTGAAGGGTCTCAAGGATGGTATGGAAGATGGGGAGCATGTGGGCTCCAATGGGCTCCCTTTTGATTGAAAGCTTGTACAGTTTAAGTCCCACTTAGTCCTAAAATTCAGTGGTATGGATTTCATCAGCAGAGGCATCTGGGAAATTTTTAATGATCCACCTCATGATTGATTTTAATTTGTTCTTTGAAAATATTTTGTCACGATCTGTTAGAATTAACTTAAAGCATCCATATATGCTCCTTTCTACTTTGGACATCTGGCTGCCCATTTTTCTCCTTCTCTGCCTTAGGGGCAACAGCCACCAGAACACACCAAATCAATTATGGGATGTGGGTGCATATTGTAAAAACACAGTGGCAAAATAGGCAATAAATGTCTTGCATTTCCCCAAACCCACCTGCAATCCTATGCAGGTGAAACTGTTTTTGCCCCTGCTGATCCTGGGCCAAGGTCCCTTGAAGCAACAATGAATCTGCCAGGCTTGGCACAATTCAAAATCCCGGGGAGCACTGACCTATCCATTAGCTAACCCCAGCTGACGTGACTGACACAGGGAGGCCTGAATGTCATGGTGCCTGTTCGGGTGCCAAATGTCACAGTGAGGGTTGCTGTGACAAACCTCTCTGAGTCCTTGACCTCAGGGCGAGGGTGGCAAAAATGAAAAGGAATGGGTTCGATGGAATTTCCCAAAAAGAACTTTAATTACAGGGTGAAAAACAATAAACATGGAGAAGTTGAGCACAGTAGGAGGGACAGTATCCTAAAACCTGAGACAAAGAGGAAGTCACAACATAGACACCTGGGACTAGAAAACTAGAACAATAACCATATAGAAGAAACAAGTAACCAATAAACCAATACAGGAGTAGAACTTGGACAACTTAGCATAACAACACTAAATGCTTATGGGAAAAGTCTCAAGCTCACCCTAAGTAAATTGAATGATTCCTAGAACTTGAAACTCATGCCCAGTTCTTCCAGGGTAAAATCTCTCTGACTGAGTTACAGCTGGGCTAATTGCCACACCGCTGCTTTGCACTGGTCCCTTGGGACCATGCGGCCAAACAGAGCCACAATGCTGTCCTTGGTTCCACAAGGCTCTGCAGTGTCACAATGGCCCCTTCATTTCACAAGGCTCTCAAATGTCACATTGGTCTCCATAGGAAGGAAATCACAAAGCCCCAATGTTTCAGAAGCTGATGAACAGCAGCCATCAGCAGCCAAAGCAAGCCTGACCTGTCTGTCCTGGCAGGTTTGCTTGAAGCAACCCTTGGAGATTTGAAATTACGAATGCGGAGTCGTAATTTAGAACATTTGTGCCTGGAAAAGAGGGATTTTTTTTTCCATACAAAGAAAAGCAGAGAGCCCTTTCCAGTGTTTGGAAAATAGATGACTGCTGCCACTCAGGAGTCAATGACCAGTCAGACTTGTCTGTCTTGGCAACTTTAGTCTGGCAGCAATCCTTGAATACACAGATATTTGGAGGTGGAATCGTAATTTTAGTCATGGATGCCTGGAAAAAATGGACAGTTCTTTTCCATAAAACGAAAAGCTCAGAGCCCCAATGTTTCAGGGGCAGATGGGAATGGCCTTCCACATTCCAAGGTCAGGCAGACCTGTCAGGTGACCCCTGGGAAGCCAAGGCAGCCACACCTATTTCATGTTCCCTTGGTTCCACAGGGCCCTGCAGTGTCACAATGGCTCCTTGCTTCCATGGTGCCCTCAGGTGTCATAACGGTCACTTGATTACACAAGTCCTTAAGGATCTTAATGGTCTCCATGGTTCCACAAGGCCCCACAGTGCCATAATGGTCTATAGGTTCCATGAAGTCCTGCTGTGTCCAATGGCCCCTTGGTTCCATTGGGGCCCAGTAGTGCAACAATGATTCCCTTGGTTCCACAACTTCCCATAGTGTCACAATGTCACCTTCCTTCCATGAGACCCTCCAGGGTCACAATTGTCTCCCTGATTCCATGGGGCCTTGCAATGCCACAATGCTCTCCATGGATCCACAGTGTCCTGCAGGATCACAATGGCCCTTTGGCTCCACAAGGCCCTGAAATGCAGCAATGGCCTCTTGGTTCCACAAAGTCCTACTGCTTCACACTGGTCCCTTGGGACTGTGAGGCCCAGCTGGGCCACATGTTCTTGGTTCGAAGAGAACAGAAAGATGTCCTTGGTTCCACGAGGCCCCAGAGTGTCACAGTGGCCCCTGGGATCCATGGTGCCCTGCAGGGTCACAATGTTCCTCTTGGTTCCTCAAGTCCCTAAGTGTCACCATGGCCCATTGGTTCCACAATGCTCCGCAGTGTCACAATGGTCTCCATAGAAAGGAAACAATTGAGCCTCAGTGGTGCAGGGGCAGTCGCCAGAGAAGCAGTCAGCAGAGGTCAAGTTTAGCCCAACTTGTGTCATCCTGGTTTTTTAAGATTTTCTAAGCCTTCTGATGTTGACATTCTTGTAGTGAACTTTCTCACACACTTTCTGAAAGTAACTCATTGTTTCGCATTCCTTTATGGAGGAGGAGAGAGTTGAAGGGCTGTTGGTTTGATCAGTGTCATTGGAGAGGTGGCACTGTCACCCTCCAATCCGCTGTCACTTTTGGAAAACTATAAATGTTGGAGTCAGAATATAAACTGCACATTTTTTCTTCACCTTGAGAACAGCCATGTGTGCTTCTGTTCTTTCCTGTCCTCTAGTGACATCAGGTGACTGACAAAGTGTACTGCAGCCTAGGCTGAGACAGAGTCCGGATTGACGGTGAGGTTTATTGTCACCCCTCTTTGGTGCTTTGCCTGCTGTTCTTGGGGTAATGGCAACCGCTGTGGGTTTCAAGGAGAATTCCCTCATTTTGGATCTCTGGAGGGGGGGTCCTGGAGTGGAAACAGGTTTCTATTTCCTGGAATGATTTTGAGCGATTGCTGCTGTGGGCCCGAGAGCGAGGGCTCTTTTCGGACTCTGGGAAGGTGTTCTCTAACGAGGAGTGGTCTCTTGTGGGGGTCCGCCGCATGGAGGCCCTCTTTGATGATTGCACCGTAGACGTGGGGTCGCTGCTGGTGCAGTGGAAAAAGTGTGAGGATCTTTGGCGGGGGTCTGGTTCTTGTACCCCTCGGAGTTCCCAGTGGAGCCCTTCTGTCTCGGACATGGACGAGGGGAAGTTTGAGTTTCTGTGTGATGTGGAGCTCTCTCCCCACCCTGGGACGGTGTGCTGGGGGACGGGTCCAACATGGGGGATGGCGATGGTTCCCCTGGGGTGGATTTGGCTGTGCCAGTCTCCCTTGTGCTGCTCTGCAGTGATGCGGCTCCACGGGCTGCACCTCTCTTGGCACCCCTCCCCTCCTCCATGTCGGGGACAGGGCCCCGCGCCAGTCTCGTGCTGTTGCAGGCATCTTTTCATTAAAATCCTTTCATTAGGAGTTTTCCTCCCGAAGCTGAGAAGTTTCAGCACCAAATTGTAAACAATGGTAATCTGCTGCTGTTCAATGCAACAGGTGGATCCGTGATTAGTCTCCTGTGGATGTTTGGATTTACTGACCACTCTCAGCAGAGCTGCTCTTGTTCTCTGACGAGACACAGATCTTTGTTATTCATTCTTTTCGATTCTATTCTTAGCTTAGTCTTCCGAGAAATCTTTTCCTTTATATTACTTTTTAGTACAGTTAAAATGTAGTGTATATATATAATAAAGTAATAAATCAAGCCTTCTGATCATGGAGTCAACATTCGTGTCTCTCTCTCATCCTGAAAACCCTTGTGACCACCATCACATTGTCTCAGTCCACACTGGGTTTGCAGGCCGTGCTGGCCCCTGTGCCCGCCAAGGCGCCCCCTTCCAGGGCTGTGGAACAACAGGGCGCTGAGGTATTTACCTTTAGTGTGAATGCCAACATGGCCAGCGGGAGGCCGTTGGGTGCCCGGGGCCGTGGCGCTTCCTCACCGAATTTGTGGACACTTTCCGTGGTGCCAGGTGACCGTGTGTCCAAGGAACGCCGAACGTTTCTGGCAAGAAGCCAAAACCAAGTCCGATGAGATGTCTGAGCCTGCCTCCTCATGGCATCTGCAGGGTCATGGAGGGGGCTTCTCTGGCTGCAAGGGGTGCAGGGGCGAGTGGTGTAACCTGGCTCCCAGTCAATCATCTCCTCCTGTCCCTGTGGGGCTCAAGGACTGGGACAGAGCAGGTGCTGTGGCTTTGTCGGAAGGTCCCCAGGCTTTCCCTATGCTCAGGGGTGTTACTCATAACACCCATGAACCGCTTTTGTATAAGCTGGAGAGGGAAGTCCATGATGCGGTTGCTCAGCATGGTTTGGGGTCTGCTGAGGTTATGCAGACTCTCGGGAGGGTTGCTATGGATGTGCTGACATCTCATGACCTCTGTCGTGTAGCACATTCACTTTTTGACTTTGTGTAGTTTGATGTTTTTGAGACCAAGTGGGCTCGTTTGGTGGCCCAGCGGTGGTGCAGAATGCTGCACTGGCGCCGCAGGACCCCAGGCGTGTGGATGTCACTGACATGCCGCTGGGCACAGGGCTTTATGAAAATGCTCAGGGGCACGTTGGCTTCGATCCCCTTGTGCTTGACCAGTGCCCCACACTGGGCATGGCAGCGATTGTTCAGACCCTGGAAATGGCTGCTCCGAGGCAGCCGTTTGCAACCATTGTCCAGGGGGATGATGAGCCTTTCATGGCATTTGCAGCAAGGCTGACTGCGTCTGTGGAGAGGCAGGTTCCTGATCCTGTGGCAAAGAGGATTGTGATTGCAAACCATGTGAGGTGTAATTGGAATGATGCTTGTAGGAGGGTCATATTGGCTCTGCCTGGTTTTCCTTCTATCTCTCAGATGGCGGAGGCCTGTGCGGACATCATCCCCTCGGGCCAGAAGTTGGCTGCCGTGGCTGCCACCGTGCAGCCAGTCTGGGCAGTACCGCAGGGTGGGCGGCCACAGCAGGGGACTGCACAGGCTGGCAAGAAGCAGGGGAAGAAAGCACAGAAGTTCAGATTTCCCATGTTCTTATGAGGTCGGTGTGGTAGGTCGAATCACATGTCCAATATCTGCAAGGGGACTGTTGATGTTAATGGCCAGGCTTTACCGTGCTTGGGAAATGTGAAGCGGAGCACGCAGAAGGGACGCACCCAGACACAAGCTTCTCTCCAGACCCCGAAGATGATGGAGGTCTCCTTTGCCGGCTTGTAGCCAGCACCCGCGGATCAGCAGGTGTGGATGTCTGCACCACAGCAACAGTTGTCTTAGAATCTTGTAAAATACACAAGGTTCCCCTGGATTCATTTGATCCCTTGGGTGGGGGCATGAGTGCTCTCCTGATAGGGAGATCTAGTGCCACCCTTCAGGGCATCATTGTGCCCCTGGGGCTCATTGATGCAGATTTCACAGGGCAGATTTTTTCCATGGTCTCCACACCCACCCCCTCCTGTCAACTTGTGCCTTTTAAGTCCTCTGTTGGCAGGACAGCTGACCAGTTGTGTGTAGCTGGTGGCTTTGGATCCACTGGGATGCCTCAAGTTAGCTGAGTTGCTGTCCTGACCAAGGACCGTCCCGAGATGCTGTGTACCCTGTCTGTTCCTGGTGCGATGCCATCAGAAATCCACCTCCGCCGGCTTCTCAACAGCGGTGCTGACGTCATGGTTCTCTCCCTTTCAGCCTGGCCCTCAGAGTGGCCCCTGGATCCAGTGGGGACATCTGTCGCGGGTCTGAAAGGGACAGCGCAATGCTATGTGAGCCTGCGGCCCATGCTGGTTGCGAACCCAGAGGGACAGACAGCCTGGGTTAGGCCTCATGTTACTTCAACTCCTCCCAACCTCTGGGGGAGGGATCTTCTTCTGTCTGGGGGTGTCGCAGGAAGGGGACCAGGACACCAGGTGGTTCATCACTGGTCCAGTTTATTGAAGAAAGCATCAAGCACTTATACAGCAAATAATAACCTTATGAATATTCTGTAAGCCAAGCAATCTACTGGTTAAACTATACCATGAACTCTTCCTCATTCCTTAGGGGTTACATTTCTCTTTTCTCATGTCTCTTTTACTATTTGTTATCCTAGTACAGCTAGGCCAAGGACACACTATCTCACAGGTGCAGGACTTGGAATTAGCCACAGCTTTGTAATTTTCCAATCTCTAGCAGCTAAATTCCCAACATCTCCCCTGTTTTTATTTTTTTAAAAAAGCAAAATTCTATGGGCTAACTGTGTCACACTCTTTGCAACACAAAAATAGGCAATTCTAACAACTAAACAATATTCTCAGCTAGCAAGGTTTCTCCCCTACAAGGGATCTAAGCCAGGGAAACAAACCAAAAAGGCTGTCACTATTTATAAGATATGCTATATAACAGATACAAAAAGAATTCTATGTGCTACAAGGCTCAAACCAAACTCAGCTGTGCTAATACAACCTACAAAAATAAGCTAAAGGAGTAACATGTGCGCAGGTTTCACCCGTGTCAACTGTCTGGTCAGTTTGCTTTCTATTCTCAAACAGCAGATATACTTCAAACAGGAATGGCTCTACTTACAAATGCTTCTGATTGTCCTTTTTTAACTAGAGTTTCTCTGATGTTCACAACAACACTTTACACACAAGTGATAAAAATAAACGCCTATCATAAAAGGATAAATCTATCTAACATCACTTAAACTTTATAGTACCTAGACTTAAAATAATTAAACTTAAAATATTTAAACTTAATAGAACTTAGCATTACTTAAACTTATCTTTACTTAAACTTAACAGATTTTTAAATCAACAGAACTTACATGTAAAATCACTTAAATCTAACAAAACTTTAACAAAACTTAACCGACTTTAAATTCTACATAACTTAAACCTAATATAATTTAAACAGAATCTAGCTCTACTTAAACTTAATAACACCTAATAGATAATTTAACTTTAACTACTTAACAACAGATAAAACTTAGTATAGAAATAGAATATAGCATTTACTATAACTTACTTACAGGCCTGATTCTAAAATACCAAGCTAAAACAACTTCCTTCTTCGTGTATTTGCTGCAGCATTTTTATACTTGAATGCACTTAAACATAAGAAATTTGTTCAAGGTATACCTGTGAAAAAATTCTTTTGAATTCAGTGCTTTAAAAATTTTAAATTTTTCAAAATATAATTTTAGAGTCTGATGTTTCACTCACTGAGTTATTTGGGCTTCTGATGTTAAAGTCTCTTTTACAGTCTCTGCTAGGAAGAACAAAAAGCCTTTTTAACTTGGGTGAGAAACGCTGCCACAATGGTCCTTGTGTCACTTGTTTATTTTCACTGGTCTCTTAATTGCAGTAGGAAGCTTTCTTTTGTTGACAAGAGTTACATTTATTAAGCTGTTAGGTCTCACACTGAAGCTTTTGCCAGCTGCGGGGCGGAGGGAGAGCGCTCCTGCTGCAAGAAGCGCTCCGGTCCCGCGGCGCTTGTGTCGGAGGGGGCGAACCCCCCCGAGGATGCCGCCGCTGCTGCCACTGCGCCCATGCCGAGTTTGGAGCGGCACAGCCCTGCAGCCACCCTGAGCCACAGCTGCTGCTGTGCACTCAGAGACGTGCTGAAGTGTATTGTATATCACCCGCCATGGCTTGCTCGGTTTCTTTGCTGACTTATCATCTTCTAACACTGCTTCCCACAGTATATCCCCAGATTTTCTCCATTTCGAAAGTTCATGTGGGTTAAGGAAAGGTTCTTCAGCATAAAAGTAGGCTAATAACAAATCTATCCCCTTTATCCCTCGCCATTCTAGATACGTGGCGAATAACTTATATGGTGCTTGCCTTTTCACACCTCTTTCGTGAGCGCTCTTGCAGCTTTCCAGGCTTCTGGCAGCAAGTATAGCTCAGGTCACCGATGTGAACCCCGAGGGTGCCTCAAAATTCTGGCACCTATGATTTAAAATATATTATGTTGTTCTCATTTACAGAATACACCCTGTGGGAAGAGGGATCGAAGTGTTTATTATGCTAATAGCAATGAGTATGCTAATAATGAGGCAAGGGCAGAATTGACAATCAACCATCTAGTTGGAGAAGGACAACACAGCCTACCAGTTGATCAAGCAGCAGGTATCCTCAGAGAAGTATTGGATGATATCAAAGAGATGGCTTTGAAAGCTTTAATCCAGGTATTGGATGGCAGCACCCCCAATTTGGACTAGATTGGGTGGCTGCAGCTAAAGCTTTAGGAAAATCAGACCATCTTGGGTGCCTGTTAAGTAAGTAAATGTGACCTCACTCACATTGCGTGGCCTGATCTCAGACATAGAGGCCATCAGACATGCTACCTTGCAGAACAGCAATAGAGTTTTTATTCTGGGCACATGGGCATGGCTGTGTAGACTCTGAGGGCATGTGTTGCATGAACCTCTCCAGCCGCAGCGAGTCAATCCACAAGAGCATTCAAGTACTGAATGAAGAGTTCAAGAAGCTTCAAGTGGAAAACAAAGACTGGTTCAATAAACTCTTCCAATCCAAGGGATAAAAGGGTTGGACGATGTCTAGCTAAAACAGGACATTTAATTTTCCTAGTTGTTGTTGTATTGTTAATTGTCTCATCTTTGCTTAGATGCTTTTAGAAAGTCTTCCAAAATTCTTTCAGTTTTTTCTTTGTTGTAAAACAGAAAGAGGGAAGATACCCAACACAGGCTCCTCATGGACTCATTGGAGGAGAGAACTGGAGGTCAGGATGGCACAAAAACCTCTCAGACACTCAATTTTGGAAGGAAATTCCTTAAAAGTACCTAAAAGTATACCTAAATCCATAAAGTACCTTAAAAACCTTGAGTATCTAAAGCTATTAATGAGCCCCACTGAGTGTCAGTACAAAGCTCCCCAGGGACTCACTAAAGCAGATAATTGGGGCCATGATTGTAAAACCTCTCACAGAGTCAGTATCAAAAGGGAAACACCAAGTACCTTAAAATAACTGAAGTACCCCGAAGTACTAATTAGCCCCAATGAGTGTTGTTACTGAGAAAGCCTCTCCAGGGAATAATTACAGCAGATAATTGGAGGCCATGATTGCACAAACCTCTCAGAGACTCCAAGGCAAAAGCCAAACCCAAAGTCCTTTCAAAAACCTGCATTCCCTACAGGGAGCATGAAGGAGCCCCCAGGGCCATTCCTGAGCAAGGCTCTCCAGGGACTCCTTCCAGCAGATCCTTGAGGCCACTGGGATGTGGGCTAGGGGGGGATGCTGAGGGCAGGACAAGGGGCTGACCGTGCCCAGCCTGGCTGGGGCTGTGCCAGGAGGCCCCAGGGCCTCAGGACAAGGTGTCTCCTCCCAGCCTTTGGTGGCACAGACCCTGCTGTGCCCCAGGGCACCAAGACTTGGCTTCTCTTTGTCCCCACCTGTCAGCACTGCCTCCAGTTCTCTGCTCTGCCTGGGGCCTGGGGACACTTTCACATTTGTGCTCCTCAGTGGGACCCATTAAAAGTCCAAGAAACTTTGGAGTTGGATTCTGCCTTGGAGTTCTGGAGAGGTTTCTTCAGCTCCCTCTCAGGGACTCATGTTCAGGGCCTGAGCACAAAGCCCCAGAGGCTCACTAATGTTCTTGTGCTGTGTCTGTGCTGCTGAGCTGCGCTGGGCTCCTGGCACAGAGGCAGGTCCTGGTAACCAAGAAGAGCTTCAAAAGCACATTTCTCTTGATGAGCAGCTCTTCTGCCAGCCCAGCAGGGCTGGGGCACTGCCTGCAGCCACCCCGGGCACAGCACAGGGGCACAGAGAGCTTCAATCAGTCAGGGCTGGGAAGGTGCTGAGAAGTGCCTGGGTCAGAATCACTGCCAGGCCTTGGCACAGGAATCTCTGGCTGCAGGACAATGCAGCTGCAGCTCCTGGAGTGAATTCCTAAAGCTGGACCATCCCAATGCCTACAGACCCTGTGAGTACATTCTCTGATTGTCTCTTGTGCAGAGCAGCCAGGGGTGCCCAGGGCTGTCCTGCAGAGCAGGGTCCTGCAGCCCAGGGCGCTGTTCTGGGGCAGGGACTCTGCTGCCTGCCAGGGACAGCTCTCAGCCAGCCCTGGCAGCTGCTCCCAGCACGGGGGGACAAGATCTAGGTGGAAGGAGACAGCTGGTAAGGCTTGGAAGTGTTCTCCTTGTGTGTGGAGGTTGCTGCATTGTTCAGGACTGCTCCCAGCATGGCATTTAACTGCAGAACATTTCCAAGTAGATTATACAGGGAGCACGGCAAGGCAGGGGCTGCATAAAAGGGAAAAAATTATTAATCTACTGCTTTGGGTTGCTGGGATGGAAAATTGCATGTAGATATTCATCTCTCAGTTCATGTTTAGAAAAAATAAATAATTTGATCTCAGCTCTGAATAAATCAAGCAGTGACAGAAATCAGCACAGGACCCCTCACAGGCAGTGTCAATATCACTTCTCCAGCCTCCTCAGGGTTGCACAGATGTTGCCATCAGAGCCTGCAGAGCCAGAACTGCCCCTGGGCAGGGAGGGGTCTGCAGGGCAGAGCTGATCCCCCAGGGCTGGGCTGGGCTTTGGCAGCACTGGCAGGTCATAGCCCTGGGCACAGGGAAGCAGCTGCTGGCAGGGACAGCTCCAGGCAGCAGAGCCCAGGGCAGGCAGAGGGGAGAAAGTGCCCCCATGCTGTGCTGGGATATTTAAAGTCCTCTCCAAACACAACTATTCCATGATTACTTTTCTTACAGATCCCCATGCCAAGACACAGCAAATGTCCAACAGCAGCTCCACCAGGCACTTCCTCCTTCTGGCATTGGCAGACACGCGGCAGCTGCAGCTCCTGCACTTCTGCCTCTTGCTGGGCATCTCCCTGGCTGCCCTCCTGGGCAACGGCCTCATCATCAGCGCCGTAGCCTGCGGCCACCACCTGCACACGCCCATGTTCTTCTTCCTGCTCAACCTGGCCCTCACTGACCTGGGCTCCATCTGCACCACAGTCCCCAAAGCCATGCACAATTCCCTCTGGGACACCAGCACAATCTCCTACACAGGATGTGCTGCTCAGCTCTTTTTCTTTATGTTCTTCATTGGATCAGAGCTTTCCCTCCTGACCATCATGTGCTATGACCGCTACGTGTCCATCTGCAAACCCCTGCACTACGGGACCCTCCTGGGCAGCAGAGCTTGTGCCCACATGGCAGCAGCTGCCTGGGCCAGTGCCTTTCTCAATGCTCTCATGCACACAGCCAATACATTTTCCCTACCCCTGTGCCATGGCAATGCCCTGGGTCAGTTCCTCTGTGAAATCCCACAGATCCTGAAGCTCTCCTGCTCCAAATCCTACCTCAGGGAATTTTGGCTGATTGTGTTTTCCATTTCTTTACTATTTGGTTGTTTTGTGTTCATTGTTTTCTCCTATGTGCAGATCTTCAGGGCCGTACTGAAGATCCCCTCTGAGCAGGGACGGCACAAAGCCTTTTCCACCTGCCTCCCTCACCTGGCTGTGCTCTCCCTGTTTTTCAGCACTGGGTTTTTTGCCTACCTGAAGCCCCCCTCCATGTCCTCCCCATCCCTGGATCTGGCCCTGTCAGTTCTGTACTCAGTGGTGCCACCAGTCCTGAACCCCCTCATCTACAGCCTGAGGAACCAAGAGCTCAAGGCTGCTGTGAGGAGACTGCTGACTGGATGGTTTTGGAAATATTAAAGAGCTGGCCTATTTCTGCCAATCATTTGTAATAAAAGTAATTTTTTATACTTTTTGTTCATTTGGATGTGGGTTTTTTCTTTTATTTACTTTTTTAATCTTGTCCACAAAGAAAGGTCACTTTTTATGCCATTTCCCATTTTGTTTCTCTCTACCATCCCTATGGTCACAGACTGTGTCAAAGAGGGGCTATGCCCTTACTTCCTTTAAACGAACTAAAGGATCTCCCAGCAAAGTTTTCCGCAGAGATGCCCTTTTGTTGCCTTCTCTGGAGCTGCAGCAGCAATGTCTGTGTGCAGAGCTGGGGCAGATCAGGGCTGGCCCAGCAGCTGTGCCCAGCAGCAGCAGCACTTGGTGTTGCCAGTGCTGCTGTCGTGGCCCTGCCCCGCTGCCCTGGTGGCCCTGGGGTTGCTGCAGGGCCTGAGTGCTCTCGGGGCCGGGCACAGCCCTGGGGGTGGCAGTGCCGGGGCTGCAGCAGGGACAGGCCATGGGCACTGCAGGGGCAGCGCTGACACCTCAGCCCAGGCCCTGGGGGCTCCAGGCTCCTTGCCCAGGCTCTCACAAGAACATGGACAGGCCAATGCTGAGCACAGAAAACCCCCGTGAGCAGCCCCAGGCTGGCCATGGGCAGGCTGGGGACAAACAGCATGGCTGGGGCTCTGCAAGGGCCCTGGGGGAGATGGGAAGGAGTAGCAGAGCAGGGGCTGATCCATCCCCAGTGTGCTGGACAGCCCAGGGCAGCGTCCCAGAGCATCCTCATGGAGCTGCCAACAACATCCCCCCTCTGCAGCCCTGGCCTCTCCCCCAGCTCACACAGGTGCCCCATCCTTGCAGGCACAGACACGGCAGCACTGGCTCAGCTGCCCCTGTTTCCATTGCACATAGCAGGGGGAGCACCCCCATGCTGTTGGTGTGGGGACATGAACCTGAGGGAGCACAAATGCCATCAGCCCCTGGGGCCAGCAAGGGCTGGGGGACACCAGGGAAACCACTCAGCTTTGTCCTGGCCTCTGCAGTCAGCCAGAAAGTTTGTTCCCATCAGCTGGGAATTTCCTGTCCCACTGCAGACACTTGCTCAGAGCCAGGGCTGGCTGGCATCCACCCCCAAAGTGCCCTGAGCATTTCCCTTACTTCACCTTTGCTTTCTGTAGTCTTTGCTTGTAGAAATTTCTTCCTCTTGCTCATCCCTGTTCCCTCCCCTGCAAACAGCCAATCCCTGTTTGTCCTTTCCTCTCTGGCCCCACTCCCCATTGCAGTTCCTGACTTGGCACCATGGGATCGTCCCTTAGGGAGCAGGATCATCCTACAAGTGCTGCAGGAATTGTCTGCAGGCTCCTGCAGTGCCTCCTGCTGCTCCCTTGCCAGAGGCACCCCAGGCCAGGGGGGCACATCTGGGCTGCTGTGTCTGGCTCTGGGGCTCCCTGTTCTGGGCAATGAGGAGGAGCTGCAGAGGCTCTGCAGGACTGACAGGATGGGCTTTGGGGCTGGCAGGAGAAGCTGAGGGACCTGGGCTGCTGGAGCTGCTGAAGAGGAGGCCCAGGGCTCATCCTGCAACTGCTCCAAGGGTGATTTCAGAGAACCCCAGAGTCAGCAAGGCCGGATAAGGCCTTGGATATCATACAGTCCAACCTGTGCCCTGGCACCGCCTTGTCTACCCTGAGCTTCCTCTTCTCCAGGACAAACAACCCCAGCTCTCTCAGCCACTCCTCACAGCACTTCTGCTGCAGGCCCCTCACCAGCCTCGTTGCCCTTCTCTGGACACACTCCAGCCTCTCCGTGTCCTTCCTAAACTGGGGGGCCACAACTGGACACAGCACTCGAGGTGCTGCCCAAGCAGTGCTGAGCAGAGGGGAAGAATCCCTGCCCTGCTCCTGCTGGCCACACCATTCCTGATCCAGGCCAGGAGCCATTGGCCTTCTTGGCCACCTGGGCACACTGCTGGCTCATGCCCAGCCTGCTGTCCATCAGTCCCTGCAGGTCCCTTTCTGCCTGGCTGCTCTCCAGCCACTCTGTCCCCAACCTGCAGCACTGCAGGGGTTGTTGTGGCCAAAGTTCAAGATCCGGCACTTGGACTTGTTCAACCTCCCCTTGTTGGATTTGGGCCCTGGATCCGGCCTGTCCAGGTCCCTGTGCAGAGCCCTCCTACCCTCCACCACATCCACACTCACACCCAGCTTTGTGTCATCTGCAAATTTGCTGATGCTGGACTCAGTCCCCTCATGCAGATCATCAGTGCAGACATTGAAATCCACACTGGCTGGCTCTGATCCCTCAGCCATCCTGTGGGTGCCCTGGGATGGCACTCAGGGTGATCTGTTCCATAACCTTGCTGGGCACCCAGGTCAGGCTGACAGGCCTGGAGTTCCCCAGCTCCTCCTTCCAGCCCTTCTTGGGGATGGGCTCACATTGGCACCTCCAGTCCTCTGGGCCCTCCCTGCTGAGACAGCACTGGTGGTAAATGATGGAGAGCAGCTTAGGGAGCTCATCCACAGCTCCCTCATCCCCCTGGGATGGATCCCATCTCCTCCCAGAGACACCTGTGAGCATCTGAGTGGCTCAGCAGGTCACCAGCTGCTTCCTCCTGGATTACAGGGGCTGTTCTGCTCCCTGTGCCCATCCACATGCTCAGGAGAACTCTTGTCCTGAGGACAACCTGTCTGATTTTTGAAAATTAAGACAAGGAAGCGGTTAGGTACCTCAGCCTTTCCCTCATATTTGGAAACCATATTTCCCCCAATAATGAATGGATATTTGCCTTGTACCTCCTTTTGCTATTAATGTATTTATAGAAACATTTTTATTATCCTTCACAGAAATGGCCTGGTTAAGCCTTAAGCTTTCACCTCTCTAACTTTCTTTCTGCATGACCTAATAACATCCTTAAACATTTCCTGAGTTACCTGCCTCTCTGTCCAAAGGTGATGCACCTTCTTTTTTTACCCCAAGTTCCTGCAAAAGGCCCATCACGTACAGAACGTCACCTGTTGCCTAATGTACACCTCACACGAGAAAAATACAAGAGTATAAAGTAAAAGAGGGAAAGCAATCTAGTAAGGTAACAGAAGAAGAAGAGGCTGAGAAGGCTGACAAAAACTGGGACCCCCTTGACCACTTACTTCCTCCTACCCTTGCAGTACCTCAAATCCTTCCTCCAATTCCTCTTGCTGTGGACGCAGTTCCTTCTCCTCTCCCAGTTGTCATTCCTTTACCACCTGCTAACCCAGTTATACCTCCACCACCTTCCCCTCAACCCTCTGCTCACTCTCTTTACCCTTCACTACTGTTCCCTTACCTCTGCCATCTCATGCACCCTAATTCACCAGCAAGTTCCTGCTCTGCCTCCCCCACGACAAATGGGAAGCCAAACAACATCTCAGAATCTCATGCCCAAGAGTGAAGTTAACCAGTCAGCCTCCACAGCTGATGTTGTAACACCCGGTCCAAAGTGGGTAAAGTGGAAAAATTGTTCCCCCTCAGAGAGGTTCCCATGTGCAGGGTGGTCAGTGAGATTGGCCAGTAGGAATAGCAAATCAAATAATCCATTTTTGGGGAGAATTGAACTCCACCTTTAACATCCTATTTTCCCCAGAAAAGACTCGATTAATAAGAACTGCAGGAATGAAAATTTGGGAGCATAAAAGCCAACCCAGGCCCCCAGGTGACAAAAAAAATGCCTTTAGTGGAGCCTAGCTGGGACTCTAATCAAGAAGAGGGGAGAAGGAACATGAGAGATAACAGGTCCCTGATGACCAGAGGGATAAAAGAATCAGTCCCTAGAGAGAGTAATACCAGGTTAGCGTTTGATGGCACCCAGGAAAAAGATGAGACCCCAGCACCATGGCTTAATAGGCTAAAGCAAAACTTCCAGATTTACTCTAATGTTGACCCAGACAGCCCAGAAGGCCAATCTTGGGTTCCCTGCAGTCGGGGATGACCCCAAGAATCCTTTTTTCTCAGCCTGATATTTCCAAGAAGGAGTCTGAATTCTTCGGCTCTGGTTTCCAAGGTTGTTTATTGTTTCTTATCTATAACATTTTTTCTCTGGCCTGCCGAGATGTTTTTAGCAGGTCAGACAGAGGCACACTCCCCATCCCAGGGCTGGTGTCTACATTTTATACTATGAACTACGTGTACTTTATTTATCATTATTTCCCAATACCTATCACCTATGTTAGACAGTCTACTTCTACTCTAAACCAATCCTAAAATGCCACCATCACCAAGAACATGGAGACTAAGAAGAAGAAGGAAGAAGAATAGGACAACACCCAAGTCCCTCCATCTTGCCTCCTAGACCTCTATATAAAAATCCCCAAAATACCATTTTATACCCTGTGACAGATTCATTATCATTCTACTTAAATTTTGTGACTTGTAATTCTTCATACAAGGGTGGTAATTTGCTCCATGGGTTAAGATCAAAATCCCAGGCGTCTTTGGCTTCCTGCCAGGACTCCCCAGCCCGCTGCCAGGGATCCCCAGCCCCCTGCCAGGGGCACATGTCCTCCAGGGCACCCAGAGGTGTGTCCTGGGTTCCGACAGGCCAAGTCCTTCTCAAGGTACAATTTGTCACTACATCCTGGCAAGATATCAGATGAAAGTTAGAAAGAATAGAGGACTGGCAGGAAAAAAGTATTAATGAACTGCTGTGAGAAGCCATAAGAGTATATATAGAAAGAGAACAAGAAAAGACAAAAAATAAAAATTAAAATTATGGCAGCCATAGCCAGAGAAAGTGTGGGAGCCAGTAGAAATACACGCCAGTAGAACCACTTAGAAGAGACAAAGGTTTTATTGGACCAAAAGGGGCGAGGGCTCTACTCAGTGACAAATATTGTTATTACTGTGGAGAGAAAGGACACCTAAAGAGAAACTGTAAGAAACTCCAATTAGATGAAGCCATAGCCTGGGAGCAAGAAACTCTAGAGAAAAACTTAAGAAGAGATGAGAGGTATGCGAAATAAGTTCTATGCCCTGGAGAATTTAATTAATCATCTAGAAGAGCCCTTTGTAAATTTTGAGATTGGTCCCCAGAATGATGAATTTGAAGTTTTAGTTGATACCAGAGCAGACAAGTCATGTGTGACTAAAATACCAACAGGAATCACAGTTGGTAAAATGGTCTGCAAAGTACAAGGGGCCAAAGGAGAACCATTTGAGGCCCAGATTATAGAAGATGTAGAAATTAGATGAAATTCAAGAGAGTGTAGAGCTAAGTTCATTTACATCCCCAAGTTAGGTTGTAATTTATTAGGACATGATTTACAAATCAAATTGAGAACTGGAGTAATGCCAAAAGAAGGAAAAATGGTAGTACAAATAATGGTCTTAACAAAGGGAGACATAGATGAAATCAACCCAAATGTGTGGGCAGAGGAGGGAAAATTGGTTGTTTGAATAGTTCACCAGTAAAAGTAGAGCTGCAGAAAGACATCTCCCCCATTTGGGTAAGGCAGTATCCAATTTCCCCAGAGGGAAAGAAAGGACTAGCCCCAGTAATTGACCAGCTATTAAAGGAAGGATTTTAGCACCATGCATGTCTCCACATAATACTCCCATACTAGCAGTGAGAAAAGCTGATGGAAGGTATCGATTACTACAAGATTCAAGAGAAGTTAATAAAAGAATGGTTGCGAGGCACCCGGTAGTACAAAACCTGTATACATCGTTTTAAGCCAAGTACCTGAGGAGCATGCATGGGTCTCTGTCATGGATTTAAAGGATGACTTCTGGGCATGTCCCCTGGCTGAAGAGTGCCAGAACTGGTTTGCCTTTGAATGGGAGGACATTGAAAAGAAAAGAAAACAACAACGAAGGTGGACACATCTTCCCTAGGGGTTTAAAGAACCCCCAACCTCTTTGGCAAGCTTTAGAAGAAGACTTAGAACACTTTAAACCTGAGAATGGGGTGCCTATTTTACAATATATTGATGATTTACTTGTATCTGGGTGAGAACAAGACAAAGTTAGAAGTTCTAACATACTAGCATCTAAAATTCTTAGGGGAAAAAAGGCCTAAAAGTATCACAAAAGAAACTGCAATTTGTGGAACAAGAAGTAACATATCTAGGACATATAATGGGCCAAGGGTATAAAAGGTCAAGCCCCAAGAGAATTTTGGGAATTCCGTCCATCCCTGCCCCAAAGACCAAAAGAGACGTTAGAAAATTACTAGGTTTATTTGGGTATTGCAGATTATGGCTTGATCAGTATACTAAAAGTGTTAAATTTCCATATGACAAATTGATAGACTCAGGGCCTGCAACCTGGACCTCAAATGACGAGGAACAGCTTCGGAATCTGAAAACTAAATTGTCTTCTGCCCCTGTACTGAGCCTATCAGACCTTATAAAGAACTTTGACCTATTGGTAAACGTGGAAGAGGGGATAGCTTGCGGAGTCCTTACACGGGATTGGGGAGGATGCAGGAAGCCGGTCGCATCTCTCTCCAAGTTACCAGATCCAGTAGCCAGAGGGTGGCCAGCCTGTGTACAAGTGATAGAGGCAACAGCCACCTCAATAGAAGACACACAGAAACTAACCTGAAAGGGGAAGATCCAGGTTCATACCCCACACAATGTGAAAGATGTTTTAAGTCACAAGGCCCCTCAGTGGCTAACCAACGCCCAAATACTAAACCATGAAGTCATCCTAATAAGTACCAAGGGCCTCGAATTAGTCACTTCAAAATGTTTAAATCCAGCCCAGTTCCTCATGGGAGAGCTGTAAACAGACCTGGATCATGATTGTTTAGAAATTATTGAAATGCAGGCTTAAGTGAGAGAAGATATAGAAGATGAGCCCTTCCCATATGGGAGAATTTTATTTACAGGTGGATCATCACAAATGGTAGCCAGTAAACAGGTCTCAGGGTGTTCAATCATAAATGGGCAGAACATGCAAGTTGAGGAAATGGGAAAGCTACCCTCAAATTGATCTGCCCAGTGCTGTGAAATCTATGCCCTGAAGAGAGGCTAGATTTACTAGAAAAAGATAAAGGAACAATCTATACTGACTCCCAGTACGCATTTGGAATTGTCCATACATTTGGAAAAATATGGGAAGAATGGGGGTACCTAAATTCTAAAGGCAAAAATTTAATACATTAAGAGATAAGAAAATTAGTACTAGAGTTCCTAAGGAAACCAATAGAGATAGCCAAAGGTCACATAGAAGGTCATCAAAAAGGAGACACCCTTGAAATAAAGGGAAATCATTTAGCTGATCAAGTAGCAAAAGAAGTAGCCTTGGACCAAGGTAGACCAATTAAAATTCTTAAGATAGAGGGAACACCTAGTAGAGAAAGAAAAGAGGAAAGACCCATCTTTGACGAGAACGAATTAAGAGAGTTAGAAAAGATGAGAGGACAGCAAAAAGAAAATGGAGAATGGTGGACCCCTGATGGATGGCAAATTTTAAATAAAGCTCTAGCCCGAAAGGTGATGACAGAGTTATATGAGTTGACCCATTGGGGAATACAAGGATTATGTGACCCCTTTCCAAGGGATCAAACGTGCATAGGAGTACCTAACATAGCAAAGGCAGTTACCAAGGGATGTTTAACTTGCCAACAAATCAATCAGAAATTAATGAGAAGAGTACTGTCTGATCTGGGAGAAGAGAGTTGTCCTTGCGGCCGTTCCAAAGCGTGCAGGTAGACATCACAGAAATGTCCCCTGTCCAGGGACACAGACACTTATTAGTGACCGTGGATCACCTCACCCATTGGGTAGAGGCATTCCTGACAAAAACAGAGACAGCCCAAGCAGCCACAAAAGCAATCCTAGAAAACATCATTCCCCAATATGGGTTGATAAACAATGTTGATTCTGACCGAAGTCCACATTTTGCTGCCAAAGTCTTACAACAAGTTGTTGAGGCCCTGGGAATGAAATGGAGGTTGCACAACCCATTGGCATCCCCAGAGCTCCAGAAGAGTAGAAAGAATGAATAAAACCATCAAAAACACGTTAACTAAATTAGTTACAGAAATCCAGATGAATTGGCTTAAATGTCTACCCTTAGCACTGTTAAAAATTAGAACAAGGCCTCGAACAGGTATAAGAGTCTCACCTTATGAAATGATGTTTGGACTCCCCTTCTTGAGAACCCCGTATAGCACGGGAATTTATCCAGAAGGAGAGACAGCCACCCAAAAATAGGTAAAGGCCATAGAAAGGAGATTCAAAGATCTTAGGAAAAAGGTCCTTCAAACCTCTCCCTTAGACACTAAGGGACATAACATCAATCCAGGAGACTGGGTGTTAGTTAAATCATGGAACTCTGCACCTTTAACCCCTAAGTTTGAAGGCAATTTTCAGGTCCTACTCACCACCAATACAGCCATATGACCCAAGAGAGGGGGTGGACACATATAACCCAGACTAAAGGACCTGCATCACCTCCCACTGAAGAGTCAAAACCAACCACATCCCCTACTAAGTCTTCTAATGAATGGATTGTGACCAGTCACGGAGACATCCTAAACCTAACCCTCCAGAGGAGACCTAAAGACTATTGGAGACTGTCTATAGTCAAAAACTTGTTAAGAACTGTTTAAATAATCAAAACTTTTAAAGAAGTGTTAAAAATTTCAGTTAATGTTATTTATATTTTACTTTTGAGTTTGAAAAGCAGATATTTTCCTGCTGCATTTATTATTAGTTAGTGTTTATTAATGAATGTACAGTTTTTATTTTGTGTTGGAGCCTTTGTTTGTTTTGGTGTCTATTGTGATTTTGTAGGATTAGGCGTAAGAGTAAATACCTCGTTATTTGTTTGGAGTATTTTTTCTATCATTTTGGATACCGATAATTCTTAAAGTCATCTGACCATTGAGTTCAAGGTTTTTAGGTCATGTTTTTGTGTGAAAAAGTTTAAATACCCCAGTTAACTCCAATCTTAGTGTACAAAGCAATCTTCTATAAAACATCCCACAGGGCAAAAATAAATTAGTAAAGAAAAGTCAAATGTGTTCACACTGAGAGAATAAAAAACTCTGTACTAAAACCAACGAGCTCTTCTGTATGAGAAAAGCATAACCAGGAGGCAAGGCTGGGTGAGTCTACAGTCCACCTAAAAACAGCCACTCCAATCACTGGGTGCAGCTCAGTAGTTGTAGAGTTTAGGGGAATGCCTCATACCAGACTCCTGGGAATGCTCTTACTGATCTTACTGGTTAACATCACGCTGGGAAGTCAGAAGAGCCCATGTGCTAAATGTTACTACCCCCTTTACAGAGGGGAAGAAATGGGATCTTTAATACAAGTACATAAAAATTTAAACCTAAACTGTGTAAACCTCTCTCTGTTAGCAACCTGTCAAGGGCACGGGAAGACTTACTGGATTTCACAAAATATAGAATGACTGCAATGACTGCTTGGGAAGCATCCTATAGGAGATGCTTGGCTTTGCTTTGAACGTAAGTCCAATCAAAAAGGCACAGAAAACTTAATAAAAGAGAAAGAAGTAACAACATCAGTAAATGAGAAAGAGGACCTAGAAACATCTCGTGGGAAAAACTTGTTCATAGATTTAGTGGAAAAGATCAGGAAAGAGTTATATTTAACTAATTGCTGGATCTGTGGAAATACACAAATGGCCAAAGTCTCGCCTTGAAAAAGGATCAGCTTAAGACCAATAGATATGTTAAAATGGACACAAACAAGGCAAAAGGTACCAGCTATTGGACAAAAAGGAAAAGAATGGTGGGAATTAAAGTCTAAAATAATTGGAGAAGAGTAGTGTATATCTAGGAAAGGGAAAATGTATAAAATGTATAAATTTATAAAACCCCAGTAGGAGAAATATCCTGTAAGAGATATTTAAAAATAAAACATCCAGTAGCTGGGTATGTCCCTAGAGAACCCAATAAATATTGTAAGTATTATTTATTATTTATATATTGGATAAATAAATATTATTTATTAAATAATAAATAATACCATTTTAGTTTATAATTTTCATATTTATTAAATAATTATAAATAATATTTTATTAAAATATTATTTATAAAATAATAGGAAGTAATATTATTTATTAAAATAATATTTTAATATAGTAATAATAACTATAAATTACTATATATTATTATTATATATAATAATATAAACTAATAATCAATATAAAAGTAACATAACATAACATAACATAACATAACATAACATAACATAACATAACATAACATAATATATATTATATTATATACTAATAAAGTATATTATTATTAACATGAGTATTGATATGAATATTTTAATATAATAAATTAAACACTGAAAATCCTTTGGGAAGAAAGAAATGGAGTGTATCTACCGAGAACGATCTAAACTCCATAAGTGTACTGGAAAAGGGATAAATAAAGGAATAAATAAAGGAAAAATAAAAGAGTAAATAAAGGAATAAAAGGAATAGACCCATTCTGGGGAGTGAGAGAAATATCCAAGTACTGGGAATTTCCAATGACTATCAGTGATGCTTCCTGGAAAGCTCCAGAAAACCTGGTTTGGATATGTGGGAATGTGGCTTACACTGAATTACCCGGGGAGTGGAGCAGCACTTGCACTATCGGAATTATTAAACCGTCATTTTTCTTACTCCCAAAAGAGTCTGGATCGAACCTAGGGGTCCCAGTATGTGATAATTTCAGCTAATCTAGCTGACCAAAAAGAAACTTAATTGAAATTGGAGGAACACAGACACGGAAAAATACAGTATGGAACACCCAGGAAATAATTTGCACTCATGGACTGGCAACCTGGGCTCAAGATGGGTCCTGGGGACACCGGACCCCAATTTATACGGGGTTAAATCGGATTCTGAGATTACAGGCAGTACTCGAGATGGTATCGAACTGAGCCTCTCTTGCTTTAGACCACTAAATAAATGACCAACTATCCCAGACTAGAACTGCGGTGTATCAAATCAGACTACCAGTAGATTATTTATTATTTGTGGAAAATTTAATTCCCCCAGTGCTGCTTAGAAATGGATGACTGCAGTGAAGTCATTAGAAATATCTCAAAGGAAATTCAGAAATTAGCTTATGTTGGAACACAAGAGTGGACCCCTACATTCGATAACAGCTGGTGGGACAATTTCTGGTCATTAAAAGGAAACTGGTGGGGAAAAAAAACCTTTTTCATCCTATGTGAAATTGCTGGTTTGATCCTCTGACCTTGCATGCTCCCTTGTATAATCTGAGTTGTAACATCTGCTGTACAAGCAAGTTTAATGATACCAAAAGAGCTTAATAAAAAAGAAGTAAAAGTAATCATGGTAATGAATGACCAAGAACGTGAAGATGCCAAGCAAATTTACAACCAATATTAAAAATTGTACTTTCAAGAAGAAGTAATTGCTACATGATCAGGCTTGAGCCCAATTGAACAATTAGAGGGGGAAATAGTAGAGAATCGATTGTAAAGGAGTTGATATAAAGTTCATTGTTAAAGGAGCTAATATAAAGTTCCAATGTTAGTTATAGATTGTTTGTTGAATGTTTAATAGTTATGTCAAGTTCCAATGCCAGTTAAAGGATTTATAATTATGTAAATCCCCTCACTGTCAGGTGTCACCCCCACTGCTCCTGTCAGCGTTCAGAAGCTCATAATCATGAGAATGATTCTATGCAGGTGCTTTTATTGAAGAGCTCTGGGTGTCAGGGGTACAAACCCAAATCTGTCTCCGACATGCATTCGGGATGAAAATGTTTTTATAATCAATCCTTATATAACTTTCATGTTAATTATTAAACTTATATTGTTCTATTGTATACATAGATTTCAGCCAAGCATAGGCTCCTCGTGACGTCCCCCCTCAAACATCTAACATAGTTTCTCATGATTCTTCTTATGATTATACAATAATTGTATTTAATTACTAAACAATCATCACATCTAACAATTATATGTTTTATCATATACTGCTTACGCAGGTGCAATTTCACATGATCTGGCAAACACAAATTCTAACATTTTCAGAGTCTATTTTTAACATTTTTCTAGGGCCCTCCTAAGTCTAACTTCTTTCTACTTCCCTGAATTTTATGATTTTAAAACCTTATACTATCACTCCCACTCTCATCTAAGATGTTGAACCACCCGACACCATAAAGAAGAGGACTGTGTCACATAATAACCAAATATGAAAATCCCATAAGACCAGGAAGAAAAGAATGACCTAACAAAAACCCCTAGAACAATGACCCACCGTGCAAATGAAGAATTAAAATAGCACCTCTTACCAGAGAAAACATAACATCAGGACCATGGTCAGAGCTTTTTGCCTTCGTCACCCTAACCAGAGCAGGCCAAGAGCAGCACAGGGACCATGGACCTGAAACCAACAGTGCCTACCCAGAGACTCTTGAAAGGAGAGAAAACCCAGCCAAGCCAGGCCTTGCCCAGCACTGCAGTTCCCTGCTCAGAGCCTTGGGCTCCCTGCAATCCTGGCCTCAAGGATCTGCTCTCACCAGGCCCTGGGCAGCCTTTGGCACTCCCTGCCCTCCCTGGGGCGCAGCCATGCTCCAAGGCACTTGGAGTTTTGCTGCTGACTCCTTGAGCAGCTTCTCCATCCTTCTCTATGTGCCTGAGGCTCCTGGAGCCAGCCCCAAATCCAGCGTGGAGCTGATTAAAATACAGAAAGCCCTCAGGAGCTCTTTGTCTCCCTTCCATTGTCTTCCAGTCTCCGGGGCTTGTGCAGTGATTGGAGTCAGTTTGGAGTTCTTTTCAGGAGGGAAATTCCAAAAATCACATCAGGATTTTTGGTTTTAGTCAAGGAAATATTTTTTTATTTTTATTTCAGAGAAGAGGGGACAGAAACATTCCTCAGGTGATCTTGATGCTGAATGTCTCCTTAGGAGGTCTGGGCAGGGAGAAGAATGAGCCCCTTGCAGGCTGAGCCTGTTTGGACAAGCTGTTTCTCGCCTCAAACCTCACCATATCTCACATCACAAAACATGAAAAAAATTTAAGCATTTTTCCTTCTAAATAAAATTTAATTAAGTAACAAAATTATATTTATATTATTCTAATTATGATAGTATTATTCAATATTTTACTACCTAATTTTTATATTTATATTTAAAAATCAATACAATTTTAGCAAACAAAAAAATTATTTCTCATTAGTTCAAAGTAAACACAATACCGTTCATTAATTAATTAAGCTTTATTGGCTATTTATTTCTTCCTCTTTATGGTAACTAATAATATTTGTAGTCCTTTTGGCACCATTTTTATAAACTTTTTCTCCAATAGGGTCAAGGGGCGGCACTTTGGGGTCCACGGAGACATTTCTGGGGCCCATTTAGGAGAGTTTTGGGTCTGGAGAGGGAATTCAGAAAGAACTTGAGGATCTGGAGGACACTCTGGGGAGCCGGGTGGGCACTTGGAGGGGCACTCAGGGATTCTGAGGGACAGTTCGGGGTGCGGGGCAGCACTTGGGGGTCCAGGAGGGCCCTTGGAGGTCAGGGAGGGGAATTTGGGGCCCTTCGGGATCCGGGCGGGCCCTTGGGGGACTCCAACGGGGCGCTCAGGGGAGCAGGGGGTGATGGGAATTGTAAGCACGGGTATCGAAGAGTTAAACGGGGTCGCGGAGAATCACGGGAGTTCTAGGCGCAGCTGCAATGGCTCTCGGTGAGGCGCGGAGCATGGTGGGAGCTGTAGTTACGGAAGTGGTCAAAACACGATGTTTGGGGGTCCGGGAAGGCTCTTGGGGCACACTTCTGTGTCCAAGCCGCGACTTGACGAC
This sequence comes from Melospiza melodia melodia, assembly GCF_035770615.1. Classification (NCBI taxonomy): domain Eukaryota; kingdom Metazoa; phylum Chordata; class Aves; order Passeriformes; family Passerellidae; genus Melospiza; species Melospiza melodia. The sequence continues at coordinate 2,875,060 of NW_026948761.1, forward strand.
CTTGGGGGAACTTAAATGGTTTGGGAGCACTTGCAAGAATCTCTGGGTGTTCCAACCAGGCTCCTTAGAGTGCGGGACACGGCAGGATTTTTTGGCGCAGGACTGTGTTCTGAGGGGCTCTGGGGCCGCGGGAGATGAGAGGAAATGAATTCCCAGAAGTGGCTGTACCGGACATCTGTGGGGTTGGGAGCACTCAGGGCATTCAGGGACGCTTTTGTCCAGAATGGGCACTGAGGGGGCACTGAAGGATACTGGAGGGTCTGGTGGACACTTAGGGAAGAGATGGGGGAGGATCCCGGGGTTCTGTGGAGCGCTGGACCTGACGGGCTTGTAGTCCCGGCTGCAACAGTGCTATAACCGGCCACGGTGCATGATGGGAGTTGTAGTCAAAAATAAAAGATGGCGTCCATCGAGGTACCGCCCCCAGGCCCAGATCTCTGGCGCTGATAGGCTGCTGGAAGTGATGGGCGGGAGCCTCGGCAAATGGTTTGGGGAGGAGGCGGGAACAGCCCATGCACCAGCCTCCACTCCATCCCAGTACAGCCCATTTCAACCCAAGTAGAACCCAGTACAAACCCAGTACCACTCCAATCCCTCCCAGTACAGCCCAGTCCCTCCCAATACACCTGAGTTTCCTCCCTGTCCCTTTCAGTTTCCCCCCAATGTCATGCACAGGATGCACCAGTGTCCCCAGCCTTCCCCGCAATGTCCCCAGTGTCCCCAGTATCGCTAATTATCACTCCCAGTATATCCTGGTACCTTCCAGTATGTCCCAGTGTACCCTCAGTGTCCATCCCAATCCACCCAGTTCAACCCCAGTGGCCCTCCAGTCCCTCCCAGTGCAGCCCTGTCCGTCCCAATACACCTGAGTTCATTCCGAGTCGTTCCCAGTTCCTCCCAATGTGATCCACATGATGCCGCAGTGTCCCCAGTTTTCTCCGCAATGCTCCCAGTGTCCTCAGGTTGTCCCAGTCCTCCCCAGTGTCACTCGTAGTATGTCTCAGTGTCTCCCACAGTGTTCGCAGTGTTCCCAGTATGTCCCATTCCTCCCCAGTGTTTCCAAGGACAGTTTCATTTCTCTCGGTGGCCGTGGCAGCCAAACCCAGCAGTGGGGTCAGTGCAGTGCCCATGGCCACAGCCCCTTGCAGGGGCCCAGTTCAGCTTGGGCTGATGATCCACCCTCACAGCTGGCCCAGGGCAGCTCTGCAGTGCCTTTGGTGGCACCTGGGGCTGGCACACGCCTGAGCAGTGTGTCTGTTTGCAGTGAGAAACTCAACAGTTTCAGATTGCTGCAAAAAGTACAAAAAGAGAAATCCGCTCTTAGGCTTAGTGCATCCAGCTCTGCAAGCACAGCAGGGCTCAGGGCAGTGAGGACAGACAGGATGGGGCTGGGCAATGTGGAGCAAGGTTGTCCACACTGGGTCAGAGCTCCAGGCACGGCTTCTGTGAGCAGACCAGATCTGCTGAGGGGAAACCCTGGGTCAATATCAATCACAGAATCCTGCAACCAGATCTGCTCAAAAGAGAAATAAAATAAAATACTTCCTTTAAAATAAGAATGTGTATTTTTTTACAAGGTGTTTGAAATCTTTCTCCATAACAGGACTTGGAAAATTTTAATGACCCTCTCAGGGCTTTGCTGTTGTTTACGTCAGACTCAGTCCCTGAGAGTGTCTTCAAAAAACTTCTCAAGAACTCAAACTTAAATTGAAAGTTTGAAGTTTCCTGAAGTTTTAATGGTTCCCACTGAGGAACACGACTGAGAAAGGGTCCCCAGGTTCCAGTTAGAGAAGAACACTGGAGGCAGTGATGACAGCTGGGGACAAACAAGGCAAAGGTGTCTCTGGTGCTGAGCAAAGCTGGATGTGTTTGAGGAATGCAAAGGGCCAAGGCCTGAGCTCCAGCCCCTGGCGAGGCAGATCCCGTCCCTCCCTCCTTGCTCAGGGCTCTTCCCGGGATGGGCACTGGCATGTGGGGCTGTGCAATGCCAAGGGCAGGAGCATGGGGCATCCCCTGCCAGGCTGCTGAGCAGGGACAAGGAGGCAATGAGGCCCCAGCCTTGCAAGGGTCACTTGTCTCCTGCTCCTGCCTCAGGCCCAGGGCCAGCAGCCATGGCCAAAGTGTTGCCCAAGGTGGCTCTGGCAGGGCCAACTGGTAGAACTACATGTCCATGTGAGATTGATGGTTATGCCTCCTAGACCTCAGGCCTGAATAAATGATACCCTCTGAAATAGCAAATGAGTGTTAAGGAGCCTTATTCTGATATTTAAGAGATTTGCTGACAGCGGGGCCTCATAGAAGCAAGGAGTCAGCTGTGACACTGAGCAAACCCATGGAACAAAGGGTCCATGGTGACACAGCAGAACCCCATGGAACCAAAATCCATTTTGGCACATTGGGTCCACATTGAACCAATGGCCTGTTGTGATACTGCGGATCCAAGGAGACCATTGTGACCTGAGAAATCTCTTGGAACCAAGGGGCCATTGTGACACAGCAAGGCCTGGTGGAACCATGGGTCCATTGTGACACTGCAGAACCTCACGGAACCAAGGTGACCGTGTTCTACTGCGGAACCTCATGGAACAAAGGGTCCATGGTGACACTGCAGAACCAAGGAGACTGCTACTGGCAGTGTGAAAGCTCATGGAACCACAAGTCCATTGTGACACAGCTAGGCCTCGAGGAACCAAGGGTCCCTTGTTAAACAGTGTGGTCTCATGGAACCATGAGCCATTGTGACACAGCGTGGCCACATGGAGCCAAGGGGCCACTGTGACACTGCGGATCAAAGGAGACCATTGGGACTGAGGAACCTGATGGAACTAAGAGTCCTTTGTTCCACTGTGGGGACCTGTGGGACTAAGGGGAGCGCAGTGACATTGTGGGGCCTCATGGAACAATGGAGACTGTTCTGACACTTTGGGACCCACTGGAACCAAGGGGCCATTAGAGCATGGCAGGGCCTGGTGGAATCAAGGGGACAACAGTGAACACTGTTGGTGGCCATGGGATGAAGAGTCCATTCTAAAACCGTGGAAGCAACAATTCCATTGTGACAATCTGGGGCATCATGGAACCAAAGGTCTATTGTGTCACAGCAGGGCCTCATGGAACCATGGAGGCCATTTTTACACTTGGAGGCCTTGTGGAACCAAAGGGCCACTGTGGCATTTCAGAGCCTTGTGGAGCCAAGGGGACCACAGTGACACCGTGGGGCTCCATGAAACCAATGGTCTGTTGTGACACTGCAAGTCCTTATGGGATCATGGAGACCATTGGGACACTACAAGGCCTCATGGAAGCAAGGAACCATTGTGACGCTGTGGGGTCTTGGCAGGCCAAGGGGCAGTTGTCACACTGTGCGGCACCATGGAACCAAGGAGTCCATTGTAACGCTCCAGGGCCCCATGGAACTAAGGATTCATGGATCAGTGCAGGACCCCATGGAACCAAAGGTCCATTGTGACATTGTGAGGCCTCATGGAATCCTGGAGGCCATGATGACACTTGGAGGCCTTTTTGAATCAAGGGGTTCTGCAAGGCCTCATGGAACAAGGAGACCCTTCTGACATTGTGAGTCCCCATGGAACCAAGGGGCCATTGTGACACTGCAGCACCAAGGAGACCCCTATGACACTGCAAAGCCTCATTGAAGCAAGGGACCATTGTGACACTCTGGATCCCCATGGACACAAGAGGCCAGTGTGACACATCTGGGCCTGATGCAACCAAGGATCCAATATGACACCACCACTGTGACACTGCAGGGCCCCATGGATCCCAGGGAACAGGGAACAGGTCTGTTTGGCTTGGCCTGACTGGTCCAACTGCCCTTGGCATGTCGAGGGTCTCTTCTCACATACCCCTGAAACCCTGGAGCTCTGGGCTTTCCTTCAAATGGAAAAGAACTGCCCTTCTCATTCAAGCATTCATGGCCAGAATGGGCTTCCCCCTCCAAAATTCCCAATATCCAGGGTTGCTCCCAGACAAAAGCTGCCTTTCCCAACAAGCCTGCCTGCCCTTGACTTCCTGAGAGCTTCCTCACGTGCCTAATGGAACAATGCAGACCATTGTGACACTTCTGGGCCTTCAGAAATTAAGTAGACATTGTGACTCTGCAAGGTACCATGGATCCAAGAGACCATTGTGACACTGAGCACCAAGGCCATCAGTGTGGCTCTGCTAGGCCACATGGTCCCAAGGGCCCAGTGTGAAGCAGCAGGGCTTTGTGGAACCAAGAGGCCATTGCTGCCTTTCAGGGCCTCGTGGAACCAAAGGGCCGTTGTGATCCTGCAGGGCACTGTGGATCCATGGAGAGCATTGTGGAATTGCAAGGCCCCATGGAATCATGGAGACCATTGTGATACTGTGGGGCCCCATAGAATCAAAAGGCCACTGTGACCCTGCAGGGCCTCATGGAAGCACTGGGCCATTGTGACACTGCAGAAGCAAGGAGAACATTGTGATACTGCAGGGCCTCCTGGAACCAAGGGTAGATGAAACAGGTTTGGCTGGTTTGGCCTCCCAGGGTCCGCCTGACAGGTCCAGCCGATCTTGAATGTTGAGAGCTGCCTCTCATCAGCCCCTGGAGCACTGGAGCTCTGTGCTTTCCTTCCTATGGAAAAGAACCATCCCTCTTTCCAGGTGTCCATGGACAAAACTGATACTCCCCCTGAAAAATTCCCTATGTGCAAGGATTCTCCCAGACAAAACCTGCCAGGACAGAGAGCTCTGGCTGGCCTTGTCCTCTGCTGGTCACCTCTCATCTCAAGGAAGCCCTGAGGAAAGTATTTGAACAGGTTTGACCTCTGAAATATCAATGAGTCTCTCCTCCTCTGAAAAACTCAGATGCTCTTCTGATCATATATGTCTTTTATTACTTATTGTGTATTATGCATGAAATATTATTTTCAGGTAAATAACATTAATCTTCTAGTTCTACCAGTGTTATCTGACACAAAACACCTCCTCCACATATGGATCCAGGTAACCTGTTTAAGCAGACACAAGAAGGAATCCAGCAGGAATGATTTGTCTCTGCTCCCATCTGTCCCATCTCCTCTGGAGCTGGAGGTGCAGCCCCAGCACTTGGCAGGGCTCAAGGGCTCCCAAGCTCAGCTCCCACCCATAGAACTTGCAGACCCTGGGCTGCTCTTCTTGGCCCCTGCACACTCAGCCAGGCTGGGATGGACACTGATGGTTTCTGGGCCAGGCTCTCTGAGCCCAGCCCAGCTCCCTGCAAGCTCTGCCAGCTGCCCTGAGCTCTGGGCAGCACCAAGGGCCTCTCCCCAGCCCAGCCCAGCCGGCTCTGGCCCCACAGCTCTGCTCAGGCCAAGCTGCTCTGGGCACTGCCTCACGGCCTCAGCCCTTGGCAAGGGCACAGCAGCAGCTGCAGCTGCCACAGGAGTCAGCCCCAGCCATGGGGGAAGGTGCTGGGCCAAGGCCAAAGGAGGCTCCCTGGCTGCCCTGCTCCCTTCGGGCTGAGGTGCTGAGTGCTCTGCAGCCCCTGCTGCCCTCCCATCTGCCCAGGGCAGCACAAGAGCCGTGGCCTTGGGGCCCTCAGGAGCTGCTCCTGCTCCAGGCCCAGGGCCCATGCCAAAGCTGGGGCAGCCACAAAGCTGTGCCCATTTCTGTTCATTGCTGATCTGATGGGAATGGATCCTCAGCACCTTGGAGGTTGCTGATGAACTTTAGTTTTCAGAGGCCTCTTCTTTGTTGAGCTCTTCAGTTCAGGAATTCAGTGACAAAGGCTCATTCACATTTGTTGAAACCATCCAAACAAGACAAGCCAATGGGAATAATTCAAATCTTCAGTTCTTCTGTGGTTAATTAGACAGATTTCAGAAGTGTTTTCAAAGTGAATCTACTATATCGAAAACAATGAAGAGAGAATTGTTTTGTTCTGTTTAGTTTTCCTGTTTATAGATTGATATCAGCAATCTCCAACTGATAATTCATCCCCAGCACCTCCTCATGCAGTCTGAACAGCTATGAAAATCAAGACCCTTCATGGCTGACAATCAATCACTTTGTCCCCACCCCTCCCCACCATTTCCCTAATCCAATCCCTGGCACTCAGAGCAGCTGAGGAAAGGAGTCACATCCAGGGGTGTCCCCAGGGCTCAGGATTGGGGCCAAGTCAGTGAAATCTCTTTATTGCTGATCTGGACGAGGCCTTTGAGGGCACCCTCAGTCAGTTCCCAGGTGAGCCCAAGCTGGGTGGGACTGTGGCTGTACTGAAGGGCAGGAAGCTCGGCAAAGGGATCTGGCCAGGCTGGAGCCATCCATGGGCCCAGGACAATGGGATGAGGTTCACCAAGGCCAATGGCCGGGTCCTGCCCTGGGCTCACAACCAGGCTCCAAATCCCTGGCTGTGCCCTTCCCCGATCCCCACAGCCTGTCCTGTTTCCTTCATCCCTGCATTGCCAGGGACTCTCTGGGACAAGGGAGCTCTGCTCTCGCCATGGAGCGAGGTGCAGGTGCCACCACTGGAGTGGGAACCAGAACTCACCGGGTTTGTGTCCTTTGGGGGTCAGGAACTGGTGGGACTCAGAGGCACAGGAAGTTTCTCTTAATGGCCAACAGACCACAGTTGAACAGGACAAAATTTAATATCAATCACAGCTCTTCCCTGAGCTATGTGCAATGTCCCAGCAGTGTCTGATGAGTGCACCATTCACGAGTGATTTCCATACTAAAATTATTTAGACAAACATGGTTCTATGATCGATGTAAACACAATTAAGTTCCTGTATCAGGATGCTCATCCTGGAGTGGGTGTAAAACAGCTCGAATGATTCCTGATTTGCAAAGCTGTCAGTGGTGGGTGGAGAAGGGAGGTCAGGCTGATTTTGGTCTTGAGGAAATGCTGAAACCAGCTTGACTCATTTCATCTCCTCATGCCCTGGCTGATGTCTCCTCTTTCGCCTTCCACCCATTGGCTTTTGTCTCCCACCAGCCCCCCAGTGAAGAGCCTGGCTCTGTGTTCTCCATCCCCTCCTCGCTAGCACTGCCAGGCTGGGATGAAGAGACCCTCAGCCTTCCCTGCTCTGGGCTGGACCAGCCCAGCTCCTTCAGCCTCTGCTCACAGCCCAAGGGCTGCAGCCCCACCTTGGAGGCCCTTCCCAGACCCTGCTCCAGCTGCCAGACATCTTTCCTGCCATGGGCAACCCAACCCAGGCCACAGTGACCTGGATAATCCTTGTCCTTGATGTCCTGGTCACACAGCCCTGGTCCCTTGTCCCCCTGTCAGGCTCTGGGGTGGATCCTGTGGAACATCCTTTGGTGGAGGCTGTGGCTCCAGGTGGGCCGGGGGGATCCCGGGGGACAGGGACCCTGCTGGGCACGAATAGCATTGGACTTTTTGGGAGAAACAGTGAGGGGGAGCTGGGGCTGATCAACCCAGTGACCTGACACAGCCCTGCTGGGATGTCACACAGCCCCTCTGTGATGTCACAGCCCGCTCTGTGATGTCACAGCCACTGTCTAATATCACACAGCTGGTCTCTGATGTCACAGACAACTCTGTGATGTCAGACCACTGCCCTGGGATGTCACAGATATGGCCTATGATGTCACAGCTCCTCCATGACCTCACATCTCCCCCTTTGGAATGTCATAGTCCACGCTGTGACCTCATGCTACGAGATGATAAATTGTCTCCACCTGCTGAGCTGACACGTGGAGCTTGTTCTCCACAACCCCAAGCCTATGGAAACCACACAACGCCCATTGTGTGAGAAGGGGAACAGCAAGTTCAGCAGCCTCAGAGTCCTGCCAGCTCAGCCAGGGCCACTGGAACATTGGGGTCTGAGACCACCAGGGACCACCAGAGAGACCCCCGGGTCTGGAAGAACACATGGGTAAAGAGAAGGGGAAATATGTTAATGATTTTGGGGACATGATCATCATATGTGTGTTTAGTCAGGGAAAATCAATGAATATGTGTGCAAAATACAGAATATAAACAGAAACTTTTCTGTACTCACCATGCACGGCTTTGGGAGGAGCTATCCCCCGTGCATCCAGCTGAATAATGAATGCTGCTTCTTAATGCTACATTGGGGTTCAGGAGTTTTCTTTTTCACCAAATTTTTTGTAACAGTCCCACTGGCAAGGAAAGCTCTGTCTGCTGCTGTTCACAAACAGAGAAGGGCTGGTGGCAGATGTGGGGCTTGGAGGTTGCCTGGACCACAGTGACCATGAAATAATCAAGTTTTCAATGTTCTGGGAAAGAAGGAGGGGCAGCAACAAAACTTCTGGACTGGAATTAGGAAGGGTAGACATTGAACTATTTAGGATGCTGATGTGTGGGGTACTGAATCAGGCACTGATTTTTATTAAGGAAAACATCCCTTAAAAACAAAGGGGTCCAGGAAGGATGGACACATTTCAAGGAAGTAATCTTAAGGGGAAAGGAGCAGCCTGTCCCAGTGTGGCAAAAGATGAGCTAGTGTGGAAAATGACTGGCCTGGCTGGCCGTGGAGATTTTGTGGGAACTCAAGGGTAACAAGAGGTGCATCAACTTTGGACAGAAGGTCAAGCAGCTGAGGAAATGTTTAAGGATGTTGTGTAGTCGTGCAGAAAAAAAGTCAAGAGGTGAAAGCTCAATTAGAGTTTAACTTGACCACTTCCGTGAAAAAAAAATGGACAATGTTTCCACAATTAAGTTAATAGCAAAACATGGGATATGGAAAACCTCTACTCTTTATTGGATGCAGTGGGGAATATAGTAACTGAAGATAAGGAGATGGCAGAGCTACTTAACATCTTGTTTCTCTCAATTTTCGATATTAGGACAGGCTGTCCTCAGGACAAGTGCTCTGCTGAGCTGGTTGATGGGCACAGGGAGCAGAACAGCCCCTGTAATCCAGGAGGAAGCAGCTGGTGACCTGCTGAGCCACTCAGATGCTCACAGGTGTCTCTGGGACCAGATGGGATCCATCCCAGGGGGATGAGGGAGCTGTGGATGAGCTCCCCACGCTGCTCTCCATCATTTACCATCAGTCCTGGCTCAGCAGGGAGGGCCCAGAGGACTGGAGGTGCCAGTGTGAGCCCACCCCGAACAAGGGCTGGAAGGAGGAGCTGGGGAACTCCAGGCCTGTCAGCCTGACCTGGGTGCCCGGCAAGGTTATGGAACAGATCACCCTGAGTGCCATCACAGGGCACCCACAGGATGGCCGAGGGATCAGAGCCAGCCAGCGTGGATTCCAGTGTCTGCATGGAATGGTCTGGATGAGGGGATTGTGTCCAACATCAGCAAATCTGCAGATGACACCAAACTGGGTGTGAGTTTGGATCTGATGGGGGATGGAGGTAGGAGGGCTCTGCACAGGGCCCTGGACAGGCTGGATCCAGGGCCCAAATCCAACAAGGTGAGGTTGAACAAGTCCAAGTGCCGGGTCCTGCAATTTGGCCACAACAACCCCTGCAGCGCTACAGGCTGGGGACAGAGTGGCTGGAGAGCAGCCAGGCAGAAAGGGACCTGCAGGGACTGATGGACAGCAGGCTGGGCATGAGGCAGCAGTGTGCCCAGGTGGGAAAGAAGGCCAATGGCTCCTGGCCTGGATCAGGAATGGTGTGGCCAGCAGGAGCAGGGCAGGGATTCTTCCCCTGTGCTGGGCACTGGTTGGGCAGCACCTCGAGAGTCTAGTTCTGGGTCCCCCGGGGGGGGGGGAATTAGTAGAAATTTGTATCAGGAAGAGTAAAGAAAGCCAAGGTGAAGCAGAGGAAATGCTCAGGGCATTTTGGGAGTGGCTGCCAGGCAGCCCTGGCTCTGAGCAACAGCATCTGCAGTGGCACAGGAAACTCCCAGCTGATGGGAACAAACTTTCTGGCTGACTGCAGAGGCCACGACAAAGCTGAGTGGTTTCCCTGGTGTCCCCCAGCCCTTGCTGGCCCCAGGGGCTGATGGCATTTGTGCTCCCTCAGGTTCATGTCCCCACACCAACACCATGGGGGTGCTCCCCCTGCTGTGTGCAATGCAAACAGGGGCTGCTGAGCCAGTGCTGCCGTGTCTGTGCCTGCAAGGATGGGGCACCTGTGTGAGCTGGGGGAGAGGCCAGGGCTGCAGAGGGGGGGATGTTGTTGGCAGCTCCATCAGGACTCTCTGGGCCGCTGCCCTGGGCTGTGCAGCGCACTGGGGATGGATCAGCCCCTGCTCTGCTGCTCCTTCCCGTCTGCCCCAGGGCCCTTGCAGAGCACCAGCTGTGTCTGTCCTCAGCTGCCACGGCAACCCTCAGGACAAAGCGGTGCCAGGGCTGTTCCAGGTACAATTGCAGTGACACTCGTTGGTGCCACCAGGTGCCATGGCAATGGCCACGGGGACCTGTTCCTTGGTTTGGTGCCATGGCAACCAATGCCCGGCCCCCTTGTGATGGTTGGTGGCCATGGAAAGCTGCCCTGGGCCCTTGCTCAGGGCTGGTGTCAGTGCCCAGAGCCAGAATGGATCCCTTGCTGGGGGCTGTGCCATGGCCACCTGCCCTGTGCCGCGCTGGCCGCTCAGGCACCAGGAACCAGCAGCCACCGGCACTGCCAGGGCCAAAGGCCAGGTCAGCCAGACAGAAAGGGGCAGGGCTGGGCACTGTTTCCATGGCAACCGGCACTGGGGGGGACACCTGGGTCACCTGGCCTGGCAGTTGCCATGGAAACCCCTGGCAGGGACTGAGGGCACAGCCCCTGGCACTGAGACACTGCTGGGCCGGGTGCTGAGCACAGGGCTGAGCACGCAGAGATGGTTTTGTTCTTGCTGAGCGGCAGCACAGCCAAGGCCTGTCCTGCCCCTCATCCAGCCACGCTGGGGAGGGCTGGGGCTGCGGGGGAGCTGGGCAGGGGACACAGCCAGGACAGGGGACCGCAACTGACCCTGGGCATAGCCCAGACCAGAGCACATCATGCTCAGGGTATGAAGGGGGGAACAGGGAGAAAGGGGGGAATTTTGGAGTGAGGGCTTTTGCCTTCCCAGGGAACACTTAGGCAAGAGGGGGCCCTGTTTCACCAGTGGGCAGGGTCACGACCAAAGACACAGACACCAACTGAACGGAATTGTGTCATTTATATCATGCACAGCTGCAGAGATTTACAAAAGGATAAGCTCAGCAAAGCACATCATCATTAGCAAAGAATTACAAAAGAGGCTCAGCAATCCATCATAACCCATCATTACATTTTGATGACCAATTCCTTGGTGAAACACCAGATGTGTTTGTGGCAGACAAATATTCTGGCTGACTATCAAGGTACACCTTACAGACATCAGTAGTACTTTAGTGACACTGCTCTTCATTCTTTTTTTTCAATCTCATTCAAGTTAGGAACAAGAATTATGTTGTGCATGGAGCTGGCACCTTTTTAATTCCAGAATAATGCCCCGAGGCCCTTTGCTGTTCAGCTTTACCATGCTGTCTGTGGCTAACAGGGCTTGGGGGGGCCCTTTCCCCTCTGGCTGGAAGGGGCCGGGTCCCAGTCCCTGAGGGGCACCCAGGCTCCTGGATGGAATTCCTGTGCAAGTCCCTCAGTGTCAAAGCAGCCTTCCCATGGAGCCCCGTGGATCAGAGCATGTTCCAAAGGGCCCTTGGGGCAAACAGGGAGATCTGGTCTGGCAGGATGTGTAAAACAATCTCCTGGCAGATCTACTTGTTCTCACACAGAATCCTTGGCTGCAGGGACGCATTCCCATTGTTCCTGCCCAGGGTTCAGGACTCAGAGTTGTCTTTCCTAGGAGCTGCTCCTTCAGCTGCCTTGGGAGGGCCATTTGGCCTCCGGACCCACACTCTGGCTCCATTATCAGGGCTGCTGCATCAAACCCTTTATCTCCACAAATGGTGGTGACTGGAGGTGGATCTCTTTTTTTTCACAATCGTTCTTAAAATTGCAAGATTGATAATTGTGCTACCCTGTCATGGGGTTGAACAATCCAATCCTGGTCACTATAGTTTAACAGAATTACTGTAATTTCTCCTTGATATTCTGCATAATTTCCTCCTGACATGACAGGAATACTTTGCAATGCCAAGCTCCAAGGGAGCAGTTACCAAAGCAAAGTGTCCTGGAGGAATCTGAATTCCTGTTTCAGAATTGACAGCTCTCATTTGCCTTGAATTTCTTCTCATTAATTCCAATGCATGAAGGCCCAGCCCTGAAGCCTCTGGGCTGGCCCTGCCAGGGGCCATCACAGCCAGAACAATTTCCCAGGCAGCCCAAGTCTCACTGCCCATGGCTGGATTTGCAAACTGGGGGCAGCCGTGCACAGCCAGGGGGTTTCCATTTCCCCAGTGGGCCATTGTGAAGGGCATGGAGCACATCTGGGAGATGGGTTCTCCATGGGCAAAGGTTCCCATCTCCTCATTTTTCCAACTGCTCTTTTAACAACCCCTTCACCCTTTTAACCAATCCTGCAGCTTGTGCATAATCTGGTACATGAAAAACCCTGGAGGCAAAATCACTGTATTTTTCACAGGAACAGACAAAGCACTCTGCATCACAGTATCAGCAAACCCTGCAAAAATAGCCAATTTCCTCCCTTTCTCCCTTTTTCATTGTATACAATCTCAAAAAGTTGACCACTGACATGAGGGTCCTGGCCAATCCTGTTCTGTAGGGTATTTAGTGTTACATCCCTGAGCAGGTAAAGCTACAAAATTAGTATTGTCAGCACTATTTCACATTATTATATAATTTTATACATAGATAGTGATATAGAAATATAGATAGATGCAGACATAAATAAATATATATAAATAGATATATTGAGGTCTTATTATACTATAAATACATATATAATTGTTATGTATATAGATATTTCACTTGCACAAATGCATTTGAGCTCAGGATAAAAACCTTCTTCTCTTGCTCCATGTGGAAGCATTCCAACCATAACTGTTTCTTCTGAAGGTGCTGTTCCCAATGTATTCTCAACAAATTCATCTTTGTCTGCCCAAACCCAAAGGATCTTTTCCATTTGCAATTTTTGGATGCATTTGAAGCCATCCAGGGGTGCAGCTTCTTTTACCTGACTGCCCCACTGCCCACACAGGGATCCAACCTCAGCCCACTCCAGAGCCAGGGAACTCCAGGGAAGGGCTTCCCATCAGGGTATTTCTGAGGGGACTGATTCCTCACATTGACACTGAACAAGTGACATTTTGTTGGGATCTGGCCAGACTGTGCCAGTTTTGTTTTACCAGTGGGCAAAGTCAGCACCAGAGACACAGACTCCAACTGAAGGAATCAGTGTCATTTCCTGCAGTTCAGAGTAGCAAAGAATCACAAAAGGATCAGCTCAGCAATGCACCCAACCATCCCCACCAAAGACTGCCTGCAGTGATTAAGAAAGATCCAGCAGCATTTACCCTCAGCCTTTACCATCCCCCAGACCCACACAGCAGCTGGGGAAGCTGTCACAGCCAAGGGCTGCAGAGCCACTCCTGGGCACTGGGAATTCCTGCAGGTGCCTCCAGACCCAGGTGAGGCTCCAACCCCGCTGGGAGAGGGCCCAGCTCTGACAGTGCTGAATCAACAAGCTGACAGCACTGCTAGGGTGGCAACATCTGCTTTCATCCTCCTCTTGGGTCCCTCCCAAAGCCTGGCCAGGGCTCAAGGAGGAACCAAGGGAGCTGACTTTGATCCTTCAGCCCCAAACAAGGCCAGATGTCAGATTTCATGGCCTTGTCTGGCTTCTAAATACACAAAGGTCAATACATGTTTCACTAATGAGTGGCTACATCTATCTCAGTGCTAAAAACCATGCATACTTCATCAGGCAGCAGATACAAATATAACCTTTGCTTGGAAGGTTCATCCAGAGGCCACCTTTGGCTCAGGGCCTGCTGTCCAGGCCTCACTCAGGCCTGGTGTCCAGGCCTTGGCACTTCAGGGACGTGGTTTAGTGCTGGGCTTGGCACTGCTGGGTGAGCGGCTGCACTGGGCGAGCTCAGAGGGCTTTTCCAACAAAAAGGATTCTGTGATTCCATGATTATATCCACTGCATTCAGCTGGGGCTATTTTAGCAGCATTCCTTTGCTCCAAAAGTTCCGTCTTGCCCAGCTCCTGTGGCCTGAGGCTTCAGCTCCTGGTGCTGAGCTGCTCATGCTGAACGAGACGACTCGGAGAGAAGAACACAGCCCATGCAATTCCTTCTGGGACACGGAGAGGGGAGGCTGTGCAAACAGGAGCATTGTTTGCTGTGGCCTCCTCTCTGCCCTTCACGCCTTTCACTGCTTTGAACCAGCCAAGAGCTTTCTCCAAGAGTGCAATGGAGCAGCTGTTCCTGCTCCCGGGCCTGGCTCTTCCCAGTCTCTGCCCTTGCCTGCTTCTGTCCCTCTTGCTGTGCCCTCTGTTGCCCCAGGGCTCGCTGGCTGCTGCCCAGGACTGTGGCACTGGCACAGATCCAGTGCTCCAGAGCCTCCTTTCTGTGCCCTTGCAGCTGCCTGGGCACAGCAGCCTTTTCCATCTGGAAGCTCCCCATAGACAGGGAGTGCCCAGCTCTGTTCCTTTCACAGCCTCCAGGAGCCCAGGGCTGCCATCTCCAGTCCCTGCTGGCACTGGGGGCTCCCAGGTGCCTCAGGCTGCTGTGACACCGCTGCACACGGGAGGGAAGAGGGGCAGGGGCTGTGCTCAAAGTCAGCTCCATCTGCTGCTGCTGCTGCTGCTGTGGGGTCATTTGTGCAGCCCTGTCTGCCCAGAGTCAGGGATCAGATCCTGCCAGTCTCTTCCAGCCCTGGCTGCTCAGAGTTTGGGCCTTGGAGCCTCAGGTTGGCAAAGGCAGCTGCTGCTGGTCCCTCTGTGTGTGCCCGTGTTGAGCAGTGCTGCTCCATCAGTCTGTGCCCAGCAAGGGGGAAAAGCCTCAGCCCTGCAGGGCCAGGAGCTGCCGGGCTCTGCCTGAGCAGCTCAGCCAGCAGGAAGGGAGCTGCTCCACACGGGAATCAGGAGCAAAGGACATTCCTTTTGTAGGACATGTTTTCTATTTAGAGGGAAATAAAAAGAAAAAGGAAAAAAATAGGTAAATTGTAAAAGTTAAGAATAAAATCCAAGTGTTAGTGAACAAACATAACACAACGTTAGTGAAAAAACCAAAACATAAATGCAAAGATACATTCTTTGCATTAAGAGGTAAATGATCTTTTTAAAAAGAGAACTCAGTCATTTACATTGTAAATGTGCTGATGGCATGGATCCATCTTACTGACCTCAGCAGCCTCTTAAAAGATTTTGGGCTTTGTTCCCAACACTGGTGTTTGAAATTGTGCTCGAAGCAAGAGGAAATTGCTTTGTGCCCTTCCAGCTCCAAGCAGGACTGGGAATGGAAACTCTGTCAAAGCCCAAATCCTTTAGAAGATGACCTTCCTTCTCAGCCTGGGAATGAGCTGCACATTCCCTTTGAAACCACCAGGAGTTTCTTAGAGTCACAAAGTCCCACTTATGGCTTTTTGCTCTGGTTTGGCAGTGCAGAAGGGCAATTCTCCATCCACCAGGTCCAGACTGCACTGCCTCAGCAGCACGGCCCACTTGCCAGCTTTGGCCCACTCACAGCACTTCTAGAGGAGGAACAAAGTGCAGTTGCACAATTCCATCCAATCAAGAAGGACGAATGGGACAGACAAAACACCCTGTGCAGATCCAGGCGCTCAGCTGGGACTGTGGAGAGTTTGGGTCCTTGCCAGTTGGATGTGTGTCCCCAGCTGCAATCTCTGGGCCTGCAGCAGAGTCTCACTCACCTGCCAAAGCAGAAAGCTCAGGCACTGTGCTCACAATGGGCTCGTCTGATGCAAAGCTGTCAGAGCAATGTGAGGGCAGAGCCAGCCCAGCTGGGCCCAGGGCTGAGCCCAGCAGAGCCCTGGCAGAGCCCAGAGCAGCCTTAGCACCCGCAGAGCCCGGCTGCAAGGAGAGAAAGCAGAAAGTGCTCGTCAGCTGAGGGCTCCTGTGCCCTTGTGCCAAGGCCTGCGGTGCCCAGGCCATGCTGGCTGTGCCCAGAGCTGTGCCCAGAGCTGCCCATCCCTGCTGCCTTTGGCACAGAGCAGGAGGGCAGGACATGTTCCCAGCCTGCAGCCAGCCACGGCACATTCAGCCCTCAACAGCTGCCCAGAGCAGGATGCTCCTGTGCTCGCTGCCATCTCCCAAAAGCTCTGATCCCACCCTGCCAAGCACACAGGGACCCACCTCACGCCACCCACGGCTGCAAGGAAAGCTGCTCCCAAACCATGGCCTCAGCCTTCTCCAAGGGCATGGCCCATCCACGCCACAGCTGCTCCCAAGTGCTTCCCCATCCACACTGGACCATCTGGAATGCTTCCTCTGGAGAAACAAACAACACATTATTAAAAAGAGTTTAGAGACAAAAAGGGAAAACAAGAAAAACGGTAAAAACTCTTATCTGTTTCAGGGCCTTGAGGAAGGCCCAACCCCTACATGGTAGGGAAAAACCCAGCCATGGCTGTGAAAAACCTACACTTTCTTCCCCCCTGCACTGCCCCCCAAAATCACGGTGACCCTGAAGCAAACAAGGGCAGTGGAGCAGCCCAGCCCTTCCTTGCCTGCACAGCAAATCAGCTGTGCACAGGTTCTGGAGCCCCACCTCTGCTCCCACCATGGGTCTTTGTTTGTGTCGGGCTGGCTTCACCAGCCCCAGCCCCAGCCCGGGGCACGGTGGGTGCTGGGGGCTGTTGGCAGGGCCAGGAGCCCACTCCCATTTCGTACCCACCCCAGCCCATCCTCCCAGCCCTGCCAAAAGCATCTGGGCAGTGACTGAAGAATGAGTTGCATCTGCCCCAGCAAAGGGGAGCCTTTGGTTCCCCGCCACGCTGGGTCATGCCCACATCTGGCAGAATTTCCCCAGATGGGGACTCATCTGCAAATTCCCTGTGGAGTTTGGCTTTGAAGAAGGTGCCAGAATCAAAGTGCATCACCTTCAGCCTCCCGTGGCCAGGCTGAGGAAGAGCTTGTCACCCCTGATGTCACCCTTGCTGTCTCCAGCAGCAACAGCAGCATCCCCACCGGGTACAGCTTCTCCAGGGGCTCCTTCTCCTTCCTTGGGGGCAGACCAGGCTCTCAGGGCTCTGCCCAGGGCCCCAGCTGTCAGGGAACCAGGACACACAAAACCAGCTGGGATGGCGGCCACCAGTGCTGGGCAGAGCAGCTCAGCTCCAGCACAAGGGCTGTGTGTTCCCATCCCATGACCCCAGTGCAGTGACACTGGCAGCACAAAAAGCTCTGGGTTCCTTTGCTTCTCATTGCCAAGGCATATGTAGAGCAGGAACTTACCAGGGCCCTGGATCAAAGTGTGCCTGTGGCTCTCTCCCTTCTTCTATGGCAAAGGAATATCCCACATCCAAGGATCACAGAACAGGTCTTCCAGTGCGGGTCTGTCCAAGGAGTTCACGGATAAACACCACCTGATCAGGTCTTTGCACTCTGGGGAGAGAAAGCAGAAACTGACGGTCAGCCAGAGAAGGCTCCTGTCTGCTTTACCCCACTATTCCCGTGCCCAGGCCATGCTGGATGTGCTCAGAGCTGGGCCTAAACTTTCCCATCAATTCCCTGTTTTGGAGGAGAGCAGGACATGTGCCACCTCCTCAGCAGCTGCCAGAGAGGGATGCCCATGACCTCGCTGCTGGCTCCCAGCACTGGCATTCCCCCCGTGCCCAGAGAAGAGGATCCACCTTGAGAGAGCCTTTGTGGCAGCGGGAGCTGGCCCCAGCTGAGGTTCTGGCCCCTCCTGAAAGGGTGCTCCCCGCAGACCATCTGGTGCAGCAGGATGCCCAGGGACCAGACCGTTGCTGCCTCGCCATGGTACCAGCCAAAGTCGTTCCATTCCGGGGGGCTGTAGGACAGTGTTCCTATGGAATACAGATGGAGTTCATCAGGGGGATGCTGCTGCTCCCAGAGCCTGGCCCCAGCATCCCTGCGGCTGCGGGGGCTGCATCAGGGGGACACAAGGTGACCACTGCCCTCTCGCCAGCACCTGGGACTTGTGCACAAAGTTAGGGTTGGAAAAGAAGCCTCTGGTGCTGGAAGAGGGCAGCCCTGGCTAGGCCCGACCATGACATGCAAAGGAAAAACCCACTCCATGCTGGGGAAAAAACCTGCCTTTATCCTCCCTGCCTACATTGCCCGAAAATATTATGAAGCCAAGGGAAACAGTGCGAGTGGAGCAGTCCAAGCCCTTCCTCTCATCTGCACACCAAAGTGGCTGGGGCACAGGTTCCAGCCCCCCTCTCTGCTACCCCCACCCACGGGGGTTTTGGTCGGGCTGGCTGCCCCAGCCCAGCCCCAGTCTTGGGCGGAGTGGCTGGCAAAGGCTGCCAGCAGGGCTGGAAGATCGCTGCCCACCCAGCCCCACTCTAAAGCAACTCAGCTGAAGACTCAGTGCCCTGACTGGCAGCAAAAGGGAGAACTCCCGCTGCCACAGCCAGCTTGGGATGGGAGATGTTGGGCCATGAGATGTCAGCAGCGGGAGCACAGCCCTGTGTAGGCTCACCTGCAAAGTGAGTGTAGACTGTGTCCTGCAGGTAGGTGCCACAGCCAAAGTCAATCAGTTTGGCCTGCCCGGTGTCCAGGTCAACCAGGATGTTCTCTGGCTTGATGTCCCTGTGCAGGACCCCACAGCTGGTGCAGTGCCGCACGGCCTCCAGCACCTGGCGGAACAGCTCCCGCGCCTCCTCCTCGGGCAGGAACCGCCGTGCCCGAATGAAACGCTGCAGGTCCTGACACTGCTCTGGCCGCTCCAGCACCATCACGATGCAGTTGGGGAGCTCGAGCCACTCCAGCAGCTGGACCACACCGGGGAAGCCAGTGGACACCTTGGCCAGCAGCACGACCTCCAGGGGTGCGCTGGTGCCGTCGGGCTGCGGGAGGAGCACGATGCCATCAGTGGGGCTGATGCCATGCCGGGGCTCGGGGAGCCTTCAGCCAGCCCGGGATGCTCTGTGCCCTGTGCTGGCCCCACGCCCGCTCTCCCTCGGGGCATCCTGGCGGCTCCCACCGTGACGGTGCCCGGCTCATCCCCGGCCGGCAACCCCGGCTGCTGGCCCCGCTCACTCACCAGCTCGCCCCAGTGCTGGACGCGGTTCCGTGGCACCCTTTTGATGGCCACCTGCAAGTCAAGGGCAGCAGCGGGGTGAGCTCGCTGCCCGCACTACGAGCCCCATCCTCCGCCCTCTGCCCTCCTCCTCTTCCATCCCCTCCTCCTGCGCCCGCCGCCGGCCCCGCCGCTCACCGGGGCGCCGTCCGAGATCCTCGTGGCCGCGAAGACTCTGCCGAAGCCGCCGCGCCCCAGCAGCGATCCCAGCCGGTACCGCTCCTGCAGGGCCTCCTGCGCCGTCCCTGCGGGCGGGACGCGGCTGTCAGCGCTCGGCCCGGGGCCAGCCAGGGCCCCCGAGCGCCCCTCACCCGCCCCGGGCCGGCCATGCCCAGGCGTTCGCTCCCGGGAACGTGGCACGGGAGGCTCGGGGCCGGCGGCCGCGCTGCCGAGCGGCGGAGCTCGGGCCGGGGAAGCCGCAGCGGAGGCGGCGGCGGTGACCGCGCCGCGTGTCCTCCACGGGGTCCGGGAGGCGCCGGGGCCAGGGCCAGGGCCGGGGCCGGGGCTGGGGCTGGGGCCGGGGCCGCGGTCGGGACTGGACCCTGAGTCGGGTCCGGGGCCGGGCTCGGGCCAGGCGGAGCCGAAGGGTGGCGATGCCGCCCCCGCCCCAAGCACAGATGCCCGCCCAGCAGCGCCACCGCCAGCACGGCCAGAGCCGGGCGGAGGCGAGACCGCGGCGGGACGGCCGGGGCCGGGCACGGGGCAGCCCCGCCCGGGGCCGGGGGCGGGCCGGGGGCGTGGCCTGGCCCTGCAGGGGGGAGGGAGGCGGGGAGAGGAGAGGGACGCCGGGCAAGGGACCCCGAGAGAAGGGTGCCCGACAGTGGGAAAGGGAGAGAAAGAGAAAGAGCGAGAGAAAGAACGATTTTTCTAATCTATCTGCTTTTGCTGCTGCCGCCGCTTCTGCTGCCGCTGCTGCCGCCGCTGCCGCCGCTGCAACTGAGGCACCAGGGCCGTTCGTTCCCGTGTCCGTTCCCCGCTCGCCCCACGAGCCCCACGTTCGAGCCCCGCACGCCCCGGGGACAGCCCCTCCGTCTGCCCAAACACGGGAACTTTGCAGTGCTGAGCCCAGATGCAGAGCCCTGACTCCTGCACTCTGCCACAGCGATGCCCTCGCTTGCTGCTGTGCATTGTCCTTGCTGAGCGTCAAACACTGTCGGGCCACCTTCCCTTGGGGTAGGATTCCTACCTGAGCCCAGTACTGCACTTACATCTCCAGTGTTGCTTTCCTGTAAAAACAGGGGAAGGAAAACTGTGTGTGGCTTATGGTATTTTGTAGCATCTAAAAATCACTAAGTCACCAATTTTAGAGGTGAGGCGCATCTGGAATTATTGGGCTGGAGAAGCAGTGCAACATGGAAAAGGGGACTATAGAAATAAACAGAGGAAAACATCTTGGATTGTTTCTTTCATTTTCATTTCACTTCTGGAAAGCTGTTTAAGTTTTCCAGGAATCTTCTCCTGTCTGCTCTTCCCAAGAACCTCTCATGGAGAACAAGGTCAAGCTTCTGTCACAAGATTGCCACCAGCTGCAGCTTCTCTTGGCTTTCCACACTGCGCAGTGTGTGCAGCAGGACTTTTGCAGCAAAGCAGTGTGAGATGCAAAGCTGTGTTTCATGTCAGGTACAAACAGGCGACGTGTATTTGTGAATGCGAAATGTGTGGACCCCGACAATGGGAGAGCTGTGAATTCTAATATTAACTGAAGAAAATAAAGCATGGAAAAAGGCTTTTGAACTTATCTTTTGTTTGCAATTAACCCTGGTTGATTTAAGAGCACTGGAATTAAGGTGTTAAAGATGTTGCTTTTTGCTTGCATTTAATCAATAATAAGCTCTGCAATAATAACCTTTTGAAGTGTAATTTTAGAGTATTACTTTTATCCTTGAAACTATAGCTTTGGAATATATATAAAGGAAATATGCTTATCTCACGCCTTATTGAAGCAGAGAAAAACAGCTTGAGAAAGGAAGATGAGCATCACCTCAAGGATTTATGGTTTCGACCGAAGGGAAGCTGGACATCACTGTTATGAGATTTAGAGTCTCTGCAGGTCAAAGGTGGACACATCTGGGAAGCTGGACTCCACCAGATGGGATTCGTCTTTCTTCTTTCGGAAACTGGACCGTCACCATCTGAGAATACTCATTTGAGATACATCCTGAGAAATTAAAATCACAATAGTGTATAGAATTTTGATGTAGTAATTTGGAATAAAAATTGCTGATGAGTAAAAGGTTGGAAATAAAAATTGCTGAAAAAAACCTGATGAGTACCCCTATAAATACCTGTAACCCTCAATTATCGGTGTGCAGTTTGAGGGAAAACTTCCCCCACTGTACACAGAGCTGTATTGCTCATACTTTACCATATTAAATAATAAATTGATTGCTGCTTGAATATTGGCCTAGTGAAGCTTCTTATTCATAACAGTGCTGAGCAACCACATCACAGACTTCCCGCTCCAGCTTATGTGAAAGGGGTTCAGGGGTGTTGTGAGTGACACCCCTGAGCATAGGGAAAGCCTGGGAACCCCCTGGCAAAGCCACAGCACCTGCTGTGTCCTGGTCCTTGGGGCCCCACAGGGACAAGAGCAGATGATTGACAGGGAGACAGGTCAACACCACTCCCCCCTGCACCCCCTGCAGCACTGGCAGAGCCAGAGGAGGCCGCTCCACGACCCAGCAGATGCCATGAAGAGACAGGCTCAGTCATCTTGTCAATCTTAGTTTTGGCTTCTCGCCAGAAACGCTCGGGGTTCCTCAGACACACAGTCACCTGGCACGAGGGAAGCGTCCACAATATCAAAGAGGAGGGGCCACGGCCCCCGGAACCCACCAGCCTCCCACCGGCCGTGTCGGCATTCACGCTAAAGGTAAATACCTCAGCGCCCTGTCATGCCACAGTCCTGGCAGGGGCGCCTTGGTGGGCACAGGTTCCAGCATGGCCTGCAAACCCACTGCGGGCTGGGACAATGTGACCGTGGTAACAGTGGTTTTCAGGATGAGAGAGAGACGAGAATGTTGACTCCATGATCTGAAGGCTTGATTTATTATTTTATTATATATGTACTACATTATAACTAAACTAAAAAGAAATAGAAAGCAAAAGGTTTCTCAGAAGGCTTAGCTAAGAATAGAATCGAAAAGAATGAATAACAAAGATCTGTGTCTTGGCAGAGAGCGAGACCCACCTCTGCCGTGAGTGGTCAGTAAATCCAAACATCCACAGGAAACAAATCACGGATCCACCTGTTGCATTGCACAGCAGCAGATAACCATTGTTTACACTTTGTTGCTGAAAGGTCCCAGCTTCAGCAGGAAAAATCCTAATGAAAAGGATTTTAATGAAAAGATGTTTGCGACAGGACGAGACCGGCGAGGGGCCCCTGTCCCCAACATGGAGGAGGGGAGGGGTGCCAAGAGAGGTGCAGCCTGTGGAGCCGCATCACTGCAGAGCGGCACAAGGGAGCCTGGCACAGCCAAATCCACCCCAGGGGAACCATCACCATCCCCTGTGTTGGACCCGTCCCTCAGCACATCGTCCCAGGATGGGGAGAGAGCTCCACATACCACAGAAACTCAAACTTCCCCTCGTCCATTTCCGAGACCCCGAAGGGGTCCCCTGGGAACTCCGAGGGGTACAAGAACCAGACCCCCGCCAAAGATCCTCACACTTTTTCCACTGCACCAGCAGCAATCCCACCTCTACAGTGCAATCATCAAAGAGGGCCTCCATGCGGCGGACCCCCACGAGAGACCACTCCTCCTTGGAGAACACCTTCCCAGAGTCCGAAAAGAGCCCTCGCTCTAGGGCCCACAGAAACAATCGCTCAAAATCATTCCAGGAAATAGAAACCTGTTTCCACTCCAGAACCCCCCCTCCAGAGGTCCAAAATGAGGGAATCCTTCTCGAAACCCACAGAGGTTGCCATCACCCCAAGAACAGCAGGCAAAGCACCAAAGAGGGGCGACAATAAAACCTCACCGGCAATCCGGACTCTGTCTCAGCCTAGGCTGCAGTACACTTTGGCAGTCACCAGATGTCACTAGAGGACAGGAAAGAACAGAAGCACACATGGCTGTTCTCAAGGTGAAGGAAAAAAGGGAAGTTTATATTCTGACTCCAACTTTTATAGTTTTCCAAAAGTGACAGCGGATTGGAAGGTGACAGTGCCACCTCTCCAATGATACTGGTCAAACCAACAGCCCTTCAACTCTCTCCTCCTCCATAAAGGAATGCTAAACAATGAGTTATTTACAGAAAGTGTGTGAGAAAGTTCACTACAAGAATGTCAACATCAGAAGGCTTAGAAAATCTTAAAAAACCAGGATGACACAAGTCTGGCTAGGCTTGGCCTCTGGTGACTGCTTCTCTGGTGACTGCCCCTGCACCACTGGGGCTCACTTCTTTCCTTCCTATGGAGACCATTGTGACACTGCGGAGCATTGTGGAACCAATGGGCCATGGTGGCACTTAGGGACTTGTGGAACCAAGAGGAACATTGTGACCCCGCAGGGTACCATGGATTCCAGGGGCCACTGTGACACTCTGGGGCCTCGTGGAACCAAGAACATTTTTCTGTTCTATTCGAACATGCGGCCCAGTTGGGCCTCACAGTCCCAAGGGGCCAGTGTGAAGCAGCAGGGCTTTGTAGAACCAAGAGGCCATTGCTGCATTTGAGGGCCTCGTGGAGCCAAAGGGCCATTGTGATCCTGCAGGGCACCATGGATCCATGGAGAGCACCATGGCATTGCAAGGCCCCGTGGAATCATGGAGACCATTGTGACCCTGCAGGGCCTTATGGAAGGAAGGGGCCATTGTGACACTATGGGAAGTTGTGGAACCAAGGGAATCATTGTTGCACTACTGGGCCCCAATGGAACCAGGGGGCCATTGGACACAGTAAGGCTTCATGGAAACCAAAGTACATTATGGCACTGTGGGACTTTGTGCTTGTGGAGCCATGGAGACCATTAGGATCCTTAAGGACTTGTGTAACTAAGGAGCTATTATGACACCTCAGGGCATCATGGAAGCAAGAGAATCATTGCGGCACTGCAAGGCCTCATAGAAGCAAGGAGCCATTGTGACACTGCAGGGCCCTGTGGAAGCAAGGGAACATGAAATAGGTGTGGCTGCCTTGGCATCCCAGGGTTCACCTGACAGGTCTGACTGACCTTGGAATGTGGAAGGTCACTCCCATCTGCCCCTGAAACTCTGAGGCTCTGCACTTTCTTTCTTATGGAAAAGAACTCTCCATCTTTTCCAGGCATCCATGGCCA
Organism: Melospiza melodia melodia; assembly: GCF_035770615.1. Taxonomy (NCBI): domain Eukaryota; kingdom Metazoa; phylum Chordata; class Aves; order Passeriformes; family Passerellidae; genus Melospiza; species Melospiza melodia. The sequence continues at coordinate 2,899,417 of NW_026948761.1, forward strand.
AAATTAGTATTCCACCTCCAAATTTCTGTGTATCCAAGGATTGCTCCCAGACAAAAGCTGCCAGGACAGACAGTCTGGCTGGTCTTTGACTCCTGAGGGGCAGCACTCACCTGTTTTCCAAACACTGGAAAGGGCTCTGTGCTTTTCTTTTTATGAAAAACCCCCCATCCCTCTTCTCCAGGCACAAATATTTTAAATTAGGACTTCACATTCATCATTTCAAATATCCAAGGGTTGCTCCAAGCAAACTTGCCAGGACAGACAGGTCAGTCTTGCCTTGGCCTCTGGTGATTGCTGTTCATCAGCTCCTGAAACATGAGGGCTCCGCGATTTCCTTCCTATGGAGACCAATGTGACATCTGGGGGCCTTGTGAAATGAAGGGGCCATTGTGACACTGCAGAGCACCATGGATCCAAGGGACCATTGTGACACTGTGAAACCCAGGATATCTTTGTGGCTCTGTTAGGCCAAATGGTCCCAAGGGACCAGAGCAAAGCAGCGGTGTGTGAGTTAGCCCAGCTGTAACTCAGTCAGACAGATTTTACCTCGGAAGTATCGGGCTCGAGTTTCAAGCCCTGGGAATCATTTGTTTAACTTAAGGTGAGTTAGAGAGTTCCCCCATAAGCCTTTAGTGTATTATGCTAAGTTGTCCAAGTTCTCCTCCCCTACTGGTTACTTGTGTCCCTTATATGATTATTGTTCTAGAGTGTTCTACCCTCGAGTGTATATATTGTTGCTTCGCCTTTATCTCATGTCTTTGAATGCCGCCCCTTGCACTGCGCATGACTTCTCCATGTTAGTTGTTTTTCACCCTGTTACTAAAGTTGTTTTTGGGCAACTCCAATGATCCTGCTTGTAGGATCATCGGAGGCTAGGACGGTTGGGACGGATGGAGACCAGAGATTTCTGAAGCCAGGCCTTGGAAGTTGTGGTTTATTGCAAAGGGTGTGGGTGCAGGGACCTTGTTTGGAGCTGCCAGCCACAGCTCAGAGGAAGCCCAAAAGAGGAGATCGAAAGAGACACCCAAAATGGATGCCCAAAAGAGGAGGGGAGTTCCCATTATTATACCATAAATATTCCTCTGTGCTGTATATTCTAATTTTCACTAACCAATATAGTACAAGATAAAAATCTTATAGCATTTACATACAGCCTATAAAGATCATTACATTACCATACTGTGCTACATTTTAAACCCTAAAAACTACTCTTTGGACTCCTTCTGCCAAGCTAGTAGGGTCTGCTCTGACCCTTGGACCTGTCTGCAAGCAGAGGGTATTGTTTCATCAAAGGAAGATTACCTTCAGCCGGCCATACCATTGTTTTCCAGTTGTTCAGTAACTAAGGCTTGGTGTCTCAAAGCTTGCTTTCATTTCAATCTCACTTATAGTTTCCATATTCTCAAAATCTTTTGCCAGGCAATCATATTTATAAGGCTTTCCTGTTTCATCTTCCCCAGCATCTGCTTCTTTTCGTTTTCACCACCCTTGCCCTGAAGCTGGGGAACCAGAAAGGTTTGTCACACCCACCCTCATTGCGACCTTTGCCGCCTGAAGAGGGACCATGACATTTAGTCACGTCAGAGTGGTTAGCTGATGCATAGACCAGTGCTCCCCAGGATTTTGGATTGTGTCAGGCTGGCAGATTCATCACTCCTTTGAGGGATCTCGGCCAGGATCCCCAGGGACAACGACAGTTTCACCTGTGTAGGATTGCAGGTGGGTTTAGGGAAACGCAGGACAATTATTGCCTATTTTGCCACTGCGTTTTTACAATACGCACCCATGTCCCATTATTGATTTGGGGTATTCCAGTGGCTGTTCCACCTAAGGTGGAGAAAGAGAAAAATGGGCAGCCGGATCTCCAAAGTAGAAAGGTGCATATATGGATGCTCTAAGTTAATTCTCACTGATCATGACTATGTATCTTCAAAGAACAAATAAAAATCAATTGTGAAGTGGATCATTAAAAATTTTCCAGATGCCCCTGAGCCTGACTGTCCTCCCTCCATCTTGGCTCCTCCACTTCCTGCTACCACAACCTTCTCTTCCACCCTGAATGAACCCCCAGACTCCACCCCCAGAACTGCAGGTCATGCCCCCACTTTCCATCATTCAACCTTCAGCCTGGGCCATGCCTCCAGAATGCCAGCCCAGGGGTATGCCATCCTTAATCAAGACCCTTCCTCCCCAACACCTGACAAAATGGCAGTGCCCTTTGCCTCACCCTCCGGCAAAAATATAACCCCATGGTCACAGATACTAAGCCCAACTGTCACACTATTACTAATCCAAATGTTTCTCCTCCAAGTTATTCTTCCTCCCGAGAATTGGATTCCCCAGAGCCACCCCACCCTTCAACCCCAGATGATCCCTAGGAAACGATCTGGAAAAATCAGTTGAGGAAGGAGACTGGCAAATAGTCTCGAAACTCCTCGTTGCCCTGGTATGTTATGAAAGAAGGGGGCAGAATCCCAGGTATCAGCCATTGGTTAATGTGGAAATCAAGGATCTGTGCAGGGCAGCTAAAGACCATAGGAAGGACTTACCTTGTTTTAATGGACTAATGAGGGCCATGTTTACAGCACATGTCTCAACCTCATATGATTTAAAATATATTATGACCATGTTGTTGTCACCTACAGAATACACCCTTTGGGAAGGGGGTTGGAAGTGTTTATTAAATCAATTAATAGCAGACTATGTTAATAATGAGGCAAGGGTGGAATTGACAAACAATCATCCAGCTGGAGAAGGACAACACAGCCTACTAGATGATCAAGCAGTAGGTGTCCTGAGAGAAGTATTGGATGATATCAAAGAGATGGCTTTGAAAGCTTTAATCCAGGTATCAGATGGTAGCACCCCCAATTTGGACTACCCTGGGTGGCTGCAGCTAAAGCTTTAGGACAATCAGACCATCTTGGGTGCCTGTTAAGTAAGCAAACCAATGCTACCTCCCGCACATTGAGTGGCCTGCTCTCAGACATAGACACCATCAGACATGCCACCTTGCAAAAGAGCGATAAAGTTTTTACTCTGGGCACATGGGCATGGCTGTGTAGACTCTGAGGGCATGTGTTGCATGAACCTCTCCATCCACAGCGAGTCAATCCACAAGAGCATTCAGGTACTGAAGGAAGGGTTGAAGAAGCTTCAAGTGGAAAACAAAGATTGGTTCAATAAACTCTTCCAATCCTGAGGACTAAAGGGTTGGATGATGTCTACCTAAAAGAAGACTGCTAATTCTCTTTGTGGTTGTTGTTGTGTTGTTAATTGTCCCATGTTTGTTTGGATGCTTTTAGAAAGTATTACAAAATTCTTTCAGTTCCATCTTTGTTGTACAAGAGAAAAGGGGGAAGATACCTAACACAGGATCGTCATGGACTACTTGGATGAGAGAACTGGAGGCCAGGGTGGCACAAAAACCTCTCAGAGACTCAGTATTGGAAGCAAAATCCATAAAAGTACCTAAAAGTATTCTTAAATCCATATAGTACCATAAAAACCTTGAGTATCTCAAAGTGTAATTAGCCCTACTGAGTGTCAGTGCAAAGCTCTCAAGGGACTCATTAAGGCACATACTTGGGGCCATGATTGCACAAACCTCTCACAGAGTCAGTATCAAAAGGGAAATACCAAGTACCTTAAAATAACTGAAGTACCTCTAAGTATTAATGCGTCCCACTGAGTGTTGTTACTGACAAAGTCTCTCCAGGGAATAATTACAGCAGATAATTGGAGGCCAGGATGGCAGACAAAACTCAGAGACTCCAACGCAAAAGCCAAACCCAAAGTCCTTTCAAAATCCTGCAGTCCCTACAGGGAGCGTTCAGGAGCCCCCAGGGCCATTGCTGGGCAAGGCTCCCCAGGGACTCCTTCCAGCAGATCCTTGAGGCCACCGGGATGTGGGCTAGGGGGGCCTGCTGAGGGGAAGAAAGGGGCTGACAGTGCCCAGCCTGGCTGGGGCTGTGCCAGGAGGCCCCAGCGCCTCAGGACAAGGTGTCTCCTCACAGCCCTTGGTGGCACAGACACTGCTGTGCCCCAGGGCACCAAGACTTGGCTTCTCTTTGTCCCCACCTGCCATCACTGCCTGCTGTTCTCTGCTCTGCTTGGGGCCTGGGGACACTTTCTCAGTTGTGTCCTTCAGTGGGACCCATTAAAAGTCCAAGAAATTTTGGAGTTGGATTCTGACTTGGAGTTCTGGAGAGGTTTCTTCAGCAGCCTCTCAGGGACTGATGTTCAGGGCCTGAGCACAAAGCCCCAGAGGCTCGTTACAGTCCTTGTGCTGTGTCTGTGCTGCTGAGCTGGGCTGGGCTCATGGCACAGAGGCAGCTCCTGGTAACCAAGAGGAGCTTCAAAAGCACATTTCTCTTGATGAGCAGCTCTTCTTCCAGCCCAGCAGGGCTGGGGCACTGCCTGCAGCCATCCCGGGCAAAGCACAGAGGCACAGAGAGCTTCAATCAGCCAGGGCTGGGTAGGTGCTGAGAAGTGCCTGGGGCAGAATCTCTGCCAGCCCTTGGCACAGGAACCTCTGGCTGCAGGACAATGCAGCTGCAGCTCCTGGAACCATCTCCTAAAGCTGGAACATCCTAATGCCTAAAGACCCTGTGAGTACATCCTCTGATTGTCTCTTGTGCAGAGCAGCCAGGGGTGCCCAGGGCTGTCCTGCAGAGCAGGGTCCTGCAGCCCAGGGCGCTGTGCTGGGGCAGGGACTCTGCTGCCTGCCAGGGACAGCTCTCAGCCATCCCTGGCAGCTGCTCCCAGCACTGGGTGACAAGATCTGGGTGGGAGGAGACAGCTGGTAAAGCTTGGAAGTGTTCTCCTTATGTGTGGAGGTTGCTGCATTGTTCAGGACTGCTCCCATCCCGGCATTTAACTGCAGAACATTTCCAAGTAGATTATAAAGGGAGCACAGCAAGGCAGGGGCTGCATAAAAGAGAAAAATTTATTAATCTACTGCTTTGGATTGCTGGGATGGAAAAATGCACGTAGATATTTATCTCTCAGTTCATGTTTAGAAAAAATAAATAATTTGATCTCAGCTCTGAATAAAGCAAGCAGTGACAGAAATCAGCACAGGACCCCTCATAGGCAGTGTCAATATCACTTCTCCAGCCTCCTCAGGGTTGCACTGATGTCACCATCAGAGCCTGCAGAGCCAGAGCTGCCCCTGGGCAGGGAGGGGTCTGCAGGGCAGAGCTGAGCCCCCAGGGCTGGGCTGGGCTCTGGCAGCACTGGCAGGGCCCAGTCCTGGGCACAGGGAAGCAGCTGCTGGCAGGGACAGCTCCAGGCAGAAGAGCCCTGAGCAGGCAGAGGGGGGAAAGTTCCCCCAGGCTGTGCTGGGATAGTTAAAGTCCTCTCAAAACCCAAATACTCCATGGTTACTTTTCTTACAGATCCCCATGCCAAGACACAGCAAATGTCCAACAGCAGCTCCATCAGGCACTTCCTCCTGCTGGCATTGGCAGACACACGGCAGCTGCAGCTCCTGCACTTCTGCCTCTTGCTGGGCATCTCCCTGGCTGCCCTCCTGGGCAACGGCCTCATCATCAGTGCCGTAGCCTGCAGCCAGCACCTGCACACGCCCATGTTCTTCTTCCTGCTCAACCTGGCCCTCACTGACCTGGGCTCCATCTGCACCACTGTCCCCAAAGCCATGCACAATTCCCTCTGGGACACCAGGGACATCTCCTACACAGGATGTGCTGCTCAGATCTTTTTCTTTATGTTCTTCATTGGATCAGAGCTTTCCCTTCTGACCATCATGTGCTACGACCGCTACGTGTCCATCTGCAAACCCCTGCACTACGGGACCCTCCTGGGCAGCAAAGCTTGTGCCCACATGGCAGCAGCTGCCTGGGCCAGTGCCTTCCTCTATTCACTGCTGCACACAGCCAATACATTTTCCCTGCCCCTGTGCCATGGCAATGCCCTGGGCCAGTTCTTCTGTGAAATCCCGCAGATCCTCAAGCTCTCATGCTCCAAATCCTACCTCAGGGAATTTTGGCTCATTGTTTTTTCCATTTCTTTACTATTTGGTTGTTTTGTGTTCATTGTTGCTACCTATGTGCAGATCTTCAGGGCTGTGCTGAGGATCCCCTCTGAGCAGGGACGGCACAAAGCCTTTTCCACCTGCCTCCCTCACCTGGCTGTGGTCTCCCTGTTTCTCAGCACTGGGTTTTTTGCCTACCTGAAGCCCCCCTCCATGTCCTCCCCATCCCTGGATCTGGCCCTGTCAGTTCTGTACTCGGTGGTGCCTCCACTCCTGAACCCCCTCATCTACAGCCTGAGGAACCAGGAGCTCAAGGCTGCTGTGAGGAGACTGCTGACTGGATGGTTTTGGAAATATTAAAGAGCTGGCCTATTTCTGCCAATCATTTGTAATAAAAGTAATTTTTTATACTTTTTGTTCATTTGGTTGTGGGTTTTTTCTTTTATTTACTTTTTTAATCTTGTCCACAAAGAAAGGTCACTTTTTATGCCATTTCCCATTTTGTTTCTCTCTACCATCCCTATGGTCACAGACTGTGTCAATGAGGGACTATGCCCTTGCTTCCTTTAAACGAACTAAAGGATGTCCCAGCAAAGGTTTCTGCAGAGATGGCCTTTTGTTGCCTTCTCTGGAGCTGCAGCAGCAATGTCTGTGTGCAGAGCTGGGGGCTGATCAGGGCTTCCCCAGAAGCTGTTCCCAGCAGCAGCAGCACTTCGTGTTGCCAGTGCTGCTGCCGTGGCCCTGCCCCACTGCCCTGCTGGCTCTGGTGTTGCTGCAGGGCCTGAGTGCTCTCGGTGCCGGGCACAGCTCTGGGGGTGGCAGTGCCGGGGCTGCAACAGGGACAGGCCATGGGCACTGCTGGGGCAGCACAGACACCTCAGCCCAGGGCCTGGGGACTCCAGGCCCCTTGCCCAGGCTCTCTCAAGAACATGGACAGGCCAATGCTCAGCACAGAAAATCCCCACGAGCAGCCCCAGGCTGGCCATGGGCAGGCTGAGGGCAAACAGCATGGCTGGGGCTCTGCAAGGGCCCTGGGGCAGACGGGAAGGAGCAGCAGAGCAGGGGCTGATCCATCCCCAGTGCGCTGCACAGCCCAGGGCAGTGTCCCAGAGCGTCCTGATGGAGCTGCCAACAACATCCCCCCTCTGCAGGCCTGGCCTGTCCCCCAGCTCACACAGGTGCCCCATCCTTGCAGGCACAGACACGGCAGCACTGGCTCAGCAGCCCCTGTTTGCATTGCACAGAGCAGGGGGAGCACCCCCATGCTGTTGCTGTGGGGACATGAACCTGAGGGAGCACAAATGCCATCAGCCCCTGGGGCCAGCAAGGCCTGGGGGACACCAGGGAAACCACTCAGCTTTGTCGTGGCCTCGGCAGTCAGCCAGAAAGTTTGTTCCCATCAGCTGGGAGTTTCCTGTGCCACTGCAGACGCTGTTGCTCAGAGCCAGGGCTGCCTGGCAGCCACCCCCAAACTGCCCTGAGCATTTCCTTGGCTTCACCTTTACTTTCTTTACTCTTCCTACTACAAATCTCTTCCTATAACACAGCCTTGTTCCCTGCCCTGCAAACAGACCATCTCTGTTTGCCTTTCCCTCTCTGGCCCCACTCCCCATTGCAGTTCCTTACTTGGCACCATGGGAATGTCCCTTGGGCAGCAGGATCATCCTACAAGTGCTGCAGCAATTGTCTGCAGGCTCCTGCAGTGCCTCCTGCTGCTCCCTTGCCAGAGGCACCCCAGGCCAGGGGGGCACATCTGGGCTGCTGTGTCTGGCTCTGGGGCTCCCTGTTCTGGGCAGTGAGGAGGAGCTGCAGAGGCTCTGCAGGACTGACAGGATGGGCTTTGGGGCTGGAGGAGGCCCAGGGCTCATCCTGCAACTGCTCCAAGGGTGGTTCCAGTAAAATCCCAGAATCAGCAAGGCTGGAAAAGTCTTCGGAGATCATCAAGTCCAGCCTATGCCCTGACACCGCCTTGTCTGCCCTGGGCCTCCTCTTCTCCAGGATAAACAACCCCAGCTGCTCCCTCAGCCACTCCTCACAGGACTTGTGTTCCAGACTCCTCCCCAGCCTTGTTGTCCTTCTATGGACATGCTCCAGCCCCTCCATAGCCTTCCTAAATTGGGGGACCCAGAACTGGACACAGCACTCGAGGTGCTGTCCAACCAGTGCCCAGCACAGGTGAAGAATCACTGCCCTTCCCCTCCTGGCCACACCATTCCTGAGCCAGGCCAGGAGCCATTGGCCTTCTTTGCCACCTGGGCACACTGCTGGCTCATGTCCGGCCTGCTGTCCATCAGTCCCTTCAGGTCCCATTCTGCTTGGCTGGTGTCCAGTCACTCTGTCCACAGCCTGTAGCACTGCAGGGATTGTTGTGGTCAAAGTGCAGGACCTGACACTTGGATTTTTTAAACCTTACCTTGTTGGATTTGGGCCCTGGATCCAGCCTTTCCAGGGCCCTTTACAGAGCCCTCCTACCCTCCAGCTGATCCACACTCCCAGACATCTTGGTTTCACCACGGTTCCATTGGGCCCCAGAGTGTCCCAATTTTCTCCACGATTCCATGAGGCCTCCTGGTGTCACAATGTCCCTTTGGTTCCATGGGACCCCTTGGTGTCACAAAGTCCCTTGGATCCTTGAGCTCCACAGTGTCACAATTGCCCTTGGTCCCCCAAGGCCCTGCAGTGTCACAGTGGATCCTTGGTTCCACGACCTCTGGCAGTGCAGCAATGCTCTCCTTGGTTCCATAGTGTCACAATGGCCTCTTGGTCCCAAGGGCCACCATGGTGTCAAACATGTTTCTTTCATTCCAGGAGTCCCTGAGGAGCTGTACTGGCCCCTTGCTCCCATGGGGCCTGCAGTGTCACAACGGCCCCATCATGACACCAGGTCCAGCTCCGTCACAATGCTCTGCATGGTTCCACAAGGCCCTGCAGGGTCACAGTGGCCTCTTGGTTCCATGAGGCCTCAGATTGCCACAATGAATTCCTTGGTGCTGCAGTGTCACAATCGAGCCCTGACGACACAAGATCCTGCTGTGTCACCAGGGATCCTTGGACAGTGTCACAATTGTTCCCTCAGTTCCCAGAGTCCTTGCAATGCTGCAATGTCTACTTGATTCCATTGTCCCCACGCTCTCCCAAGGGTCTCCTTGGTTCCACAGTGGCACAATGGCCCCTTGGTTCCACAAGGCCCTACAGTGTCCCAGTGGCCTCTGTGGTTCCAGCAGGACCCAGACTGTCTGTCACCATGGACTCCTTGCTTCCATTCAGTCCCACAGTGTCACAGTGGCCCCTTGGCTCTGTGCTGCCATGTCACACGCAGTGTCACCATTGTCCCCTTAGTGCTACCAGGCCCCTTGCTGAGTGTCACAATGGCCCCTTGCTTCCCCAGGGCCTTGCTTAGTGTCACAATCATCAGAGAATTAACCAGGCTGCAAAGGACCTTGGAGTGCATCAAGTCCAACCTGGAACCCAACATCATCATGTCACCCAGACCATGGCACTGAGTGCCACATCCAGTCTTTCCTTATACACTTCCAGGGATGGTATCTTACCTGTTCCTGATCCATACGATTCTCAGGGCTTGGATGAGGGAAATTGTGGGTAAGTGGTGGGGACAAAGCGTTACTGATCGTCAGCTTTAAAGCTCTTGATTTTAATATTTATTCAAACTGCATTAGAAGGTTATGGGGTCAATATGAATTGGACATTGCTGAAATCACTCTATAAAGAGGAAAAGAAAATTTAACAGGATAAATCAGTTCTCTCTTCATTGTTTTCAATACAGTATATTCAGTTTGAATAGACTTCAGAAATGTGTCTAATTAACCACGAAAGAATTGAAAACCTGGAGTATTCCCTGTGGCTTTTCTTGTTCAGGTGTTTTGAACAAATGTTTATGAGCCTTTTCCCATGAATTACTGAACTGAAGAGCTCAAGAAAGAAGAGGCCTCTGCAGGAGGAAAATTCATCAACAAACTCTGAGTGGCTGAGAAACAATCCCCATCAGAGCAGCAAGGAACAGAAATGGGCACAGCTTTGTAGCTGCCCCAGCTTTGGCATGGGCCCTGGGCCTGGAGCAGGAGCAGCTCTTGAGGGCCCCAAGGACGGGCCTCTTGTGCTGCCCTGGGCAGATGGGATGGCAGCAGGGACTGCAGAGCTCTCAGCACCTCAGCCTGAGGGGAGCAGGGCAGGGCCAGGGAGCCTCCTTTGCCCTTGGCCCAGCACCTTCCCCCAGGGCTGGGGCTGAGTCCTGTGGCAGCTGCAGCTGCTGCTGTGCCCTTGCCAGGCGCTGAGGCCGTGGGGCAGTGCCCAGAGCAGCCTGGCCTGAGCAGAGCTCTGGGGCCAGAGCCGGCTGGGCTGGGCTGGGCTGGGGAGAGGCCCTTGGTGCTGCCCAGAGCTCAGGGCAGCTGGCAGAGCTTGCAGGGAGCTGGGCTGGGCTCAGAGAGCCTGGCCCAGAAACCATCAGTGTCCATCTCAGCCTGGCTGAGCGTGCAGGGGCAGGACTCAGGACAGGCCTTGTGGGGCAGGGCCAGCGCCTGTGCAAGGCATTGCAAACAGGCAAGTGGCCCAGAGAGGAGGCTGCTCTGTGCCCTTGGTGGCATGGACAGAGTAGGGAGGGGCCCAGGACATTTTTGAGCACCAGCTTCTGTCCCCATGCATTGGCAGCCCTGGCTGCTGAGCCCAGCTTTGGCCTGGGCTGAGTTTGGCTGTGGCCCAGCTCCATCCTCCTGCAGGGCTCAGGGCCTGTTCCTGGTCATGGCCGGCCCTGGCTGCCTCTCTGCTGGCCCAGAGGCCGGCAGAGCCCGGGGCAGGGCTGTCTGTGCCAGCCCCACAGGTGCCCTGGGCTCTGCAGGAGCTGGCAGAGGCTGCCCAGCAGGGAGGCCATGAGGCACAGAGCCCCAAGGATGCTGTGGGCACCACGGCACAGGGGCCGTTCCCAGCTGCAATGCTACTGGCCTGGGCTGGGCCTGCACAGGGGCTGGGCCACCATGGATGGGCCAGCACAGGACCACAAAGGGGCCACGCAGCCACTGCTGGGGCTGACAGCAAGGCCAGGCACACACAGGGAATTACTGAGCATGGCCTGTGCTGGCCAGACGTGACTGTGCCAAAGGCAGAGCTCAGCTGCCCTTGGGGGCTGCAGCAACAGTCCAGAGCCCAAAGAGCCTCCATGGCTGTGCTGGAGACCAAGGCTGCAGGAGGGAAATGCAGGGCTGCTGCGAGATGGGGAGGACATTGAATTCCAGCACACAGCTCTCTGAGGATCCCGGCACCGTGCTGGGCCCTGTTTCAGACTGGAGCAGAGCAGATGTTGATGGGACAGGAGCCCTGCAGGGCTTTCAGGGACCTGCAGCTTGCAAAGTGCTCTGCTCTCCTTCAGGTGCTCTCTGAGAGATCTAATCCCAGCTGGGCACCTCAGGGCACAAGTGGCACTTCCTGTTCATGGGCACACAGCTGATGTCTGCCTGTAAAGGGGCAGAGGTTTTAATACCTGTTAGTTTCCTAATATACAAGCAAATCTTTATTATCTGACTCACTTGAGTACTTTTAGGAGATGGCATATTTTTCCACAAGGAACACGAATTTTCTGGATCTACTGGATTCTTGTACTGATTCCAGGAAAAAATATCAGTCTTCTTCTCTATGTTAGTCTCCAACACTTAGTCTAATATTTCATGATCCTCTTCCTTCCAGTGTTTCCAGTTCTCATGTTTAAATGGCCATGTCTAAGGACATCTCTTCACTCGACCAGCCTGATCTATGACCTTCCCATTGATCCCAGATTTCCTTCTTCAGATGCTCTCTGGTCATTACAGCGCCTCTCAACTGAATGGCTTCATGCTTTGAACTTCAGGGAGTTGTCCAGACATTCTGATGTTCAAATATATATCACATTAGACAACAACCTAATTGTCATTATATCTATCACAGAATTATATTTTCTTATGTCTCTGTCGACGGAAGGGAACCAGGACATCAGTTTGATCATCACAGGCTCAATTTTATTGATCAGTATGGCGGGTTAAATACAGTTAATAATGAGCTTCATACATATTGCAAAAGTTGAGCTCAGGATTGGTCAGTTACATATCAGCACCTACGCCTACTTCTACATTCCTATGGTTCTACTTTTGATACTTTCTACATATTCTTAGGATATATTCAGGACTAATCTCAACTCCCTATCCTCATGTTGCAGCAAGGTCACCGCTGACTTTTCCTTCAGCTTGCTGACTGCTGACTTTTCTCCTTCAGCTTAACCAGCGGCATTATGTCAGTAGGGCCTTTCTCAGCTAACCAATTATTAATAATACTCTCCACATTTCCCCCGTTTTCTTCTTGTGCAAGGAGATTAGTTTGTCATGTTTTTGCTATTGTACGGCTGACCATGTTTTGAATACAGTTAAAGATACAAGGCAAAATAAGCAAAAATAGTAAAATTACACCCAGCAGTCCTATAGCATAGATCACAAGGTTCCTCAGCCACGGTCCAAGTCCTAAGCCTTTAAGCCATTCGTCAATTCCTAAACCGTTTTCTTCTTTATGTTTGTGAAGTCCCTGTTGCAGTTCTTTTATCTTAGTGTGAATGGACACTGAATGATCAGACAAATTCATGCAACACATTCCCTCGAACTCTTCACATCCATGCCCTTGTGCTAAGAGCAAAAAATCTACAGCAGCTCTATTTTGCAAAACAGCATGGTTAACACTTTGCACATCTGCAGTTAGCATGTCTAGAATTTGTGATGTCTTGTTCAGCTCATCCCTTGCCCAGCATCCAAATTGTTTTGCTAAATTCATGGCTTTATTGGCAGATCCTCCTGGCAAGATAGTTGAAACCACCACCTGTTTGAATGTGCCCCAAAACCGTGGATCTCCTATCTTGCTGCAGTCTAAATCATGTATGCTACATTTTCTCCTGTTTGAATTTTGACTCAGCTGCATTAGCAAGGACACATTAGGATGAAACAATGACAATTTTCCCAAAAAACAGGGTCCACCCTGTGGTTTAGCTGGTATACCATTCCATGCCCTGTCTCCACAAATCAAAAACATTCCTGTGGGGAATTTCATTGGTGCTGTGATATTTGTGCCGTTACATTGACTGTAATGCTGTGGAGAGAATTCACTCACATTCAGGGATGAATCTAGGGTGGCCCATGTTTCTTTAGGTTGGTTTAAATTCTGAGCACCCGACAGTTTGAAGCTAAACCATCCACCAGCTGTAGTGTTAGATAGGCTGGCATTTGTACTTCCAAAAAGATCCAATTCTTCAGGAGGAGAATGCAAAGAGGTGTTAAGTGATTGGATTAGTAAGCATTGACGATAGCCATCACTCTGACCTACAGTATACCCTTGTTGCACCTGCAATGTGATGTTTGACATGTTAGACATACATAAGGTTTGATTGTTTATCAAACTACAAAATTCTCCAGGAGACCACACCGGAAGTCCCACCAGGCATGTTCGAAATGGGTTAGTGACTCCTCCAAGACTAAGACAAAGTGATGATTGGTTAGTTTGATTAGCAAGTGTTACCCATAAATTTTCCCTTGGTTGACTAAAGTGTGTTACTCCTACTGCTTCACTTGCTACAGCATTGAGCAGTACAACAAAAACAAACCTCATTTTTCTTTCTGCTTGCTTTGCTTCTCCTTTTCTTCCTTCTGCTTGCATTGTTTTTCTTTTCTTCGCTGTCTTTTCCCTGGTTTGCTAGATTGTCTATTGTAAGGCTGAGTCAATTTTTGAATATGCTGGTCTAATTCTAAATCAGCATCCTTGCTCACAGGTATAGCATGAGGTAAGTTTGAAGGCAAATCAGCTTTACAGCGAGCTGCTATGATGCGTGAGGCTTTATTAATTTCAAATATTCTAAGTATTTCCTGCAACTTCCATCTAAGATATGCTATAACTACTTGTTCTGCACTTTCAAAAAGCTGTAATCTTGTCCGTCCTGGCAGGCCAGTACTTTGTTCAAGAGCTCTAACTCAGATAAAATTTCAAATCTACCTTCTAAAACAAGGTGCACACTATAAATAATCTACTGACTTCTGTGAATACCAATAAACTTGATTACAATCTGCAAAATGCAAAGCTACTCATGCATAGCACTTATCATTATCTCTTTTGCAAACATAACAAGGAAGTGAATATAAGTAAGGACCAGTATAAAAGTCTGTTTCTTCAATCTAAAGCAACCAATTCAATGGTGGTGATCGCAAAGCCTCTTCAGCTTTTTTACTATATGAGGCTAATAGTTCAAGCTCTTTCTTTAATACAAGGCGTATCTTATTTCGTAATCGTAGTTCTTGTTCGTTAACCTCCTCAACAACTATATCCTCTCGAGGGTCCCACAACTGTAAAATTGTTCTAATCATAGAAAATTAATTAGCAATCACTGATATCCTTATTCAAATGAGACCGTTCCATTTTTGTCTTCTTTTTCTTATCTGTCTTCAATCTTGCTGCTCTTGATTTTACCGGTCTTGCCACTTGCAAACTCAATTTTTGCAACTTGTCAATGCAGCAATCTAATGCCCTATCAGGATCCCCTTTGAAGGGTCTTACAATTGAATGCTGTTTTAAAGGCACTAATTTCCTACACCTTATAGAAACTATACGTGATTTACTTTGAACCTTAATTCTATTCACAATACATTGTACCTCCCATCGATAATAAGCAAGAATTTTCTGTTCAGGAGACTCATAAAGATTTAAAGCTATATATGCGTTTTGCCCCGTTTGTCTCCTTAATTCATCTTGCCAGCTTTTGCCCCACGTGTGCTCGTGTTCACAAGTGTGACACCACAAATCCCACAATAATGATTGTTCTATCCAAAAAGTTCTTTCACAACCCCTACAACGTAGAGCTATCCAGGCAGCACAATGTGGATTGTGACAGTCAAGACAATGTTCTTTCGCTGGATTTGTTAAGCGAAAAGTTGATAATGAGTCAATAAAACCAATCAACTCCTGGGCTGTCCGGTAGTGACGTGTCAGTGCTCTTTCCACCGCTTCTGAGTACTCCTTCAATTGTAACAGTAGTGGTTGTAGGACTAGAAGCAGTTTCTTCCCCAGCCGCTCCTTGTCCTCCTCCGTAAGGCGATCCACCAGAGGCTGCATCAAAAACAGGTTTAGTCCACTTAGCAGGCACCCACAAAGGTCCTGTAGGTGAGGAAACACAAAGATACCCCCGACCCCAATATAATACTTTTGCAGGTTTTTCCCATAATCCTGTACTTGGGTTCTTATACTTAACCCAGACCTCTGTTTCCTTAGTATTTTCCTGACCTGACCTCGGATGATGTTTCATTGCAGGAGGGGTATCATCTTCCCCAAAAATGCATAAATGATTAATCACATACAAAACCTTAGCCAAACATGCTTGTGGATCTGTCAAATCTTGATGTTTTTCAATATACTGCTTAAGGGTACCGTTTGCTCTTTCCACTATTGCCTGTCCAGTAGAAGAGTGTGGAATACCTGTCACGTGCTTAACAGACCACTGATTCAAAAATTTCCGGACCCTAGCACTTACATAAGCTCGACCATTGTCCGTTTTGATACTCTTTGGAACTCCCATAACAGCGACACAACTTAACAGGCATCTGATAACCTGTATAGCTTTCTCTCCTGCCTGAGCCGTAGCCCATATGTAATGACTATATGTATCTATGGTGGTGCACATGCTTGACCTTACCGAATCTAGCTATGTGTGTAACATCCATTTGCCATTTCTCATTTATTTTTAAACCTCGACGATTAACCCCGATGCCTAGACCTATCCCACCATTATGATAACTACATGTTGGACATGCTCTGACAATGGCCTTGGCTTCTGACAAACTCAGCTCAAAGTGTTTTGCTAAACCTCTTGCATTTTTATGATATCTACTATGTGCTTCTCTGGCCAATGTGTGCTTGTCAATAGGACAAGAATTATCAATGGGTAGGGTAACCAATTTATCTGCACGTTCATTCCCTTCTCCTAAACCTTCAGACCATTTATGACTCCTAATATGAATCACAGAATACGCTGCATTTCTCTCTCGTAAAGCCTTCCTTAACTGTATCAGTAACTCATACAATCGTTTATTATTCACTTCCTTAATTGCTGCTTCCTCTATTCGTTTGACTACTCCTGCAACATACATAGAGTCTGTGACCACATTTAAAGGCTCCTGTAAGTTGGACACCGCCCATACTACTGCTAACAATTCCAAAGTTCTTAAGCTATCTGCAGGGTCTGCTGTGAGGAGTTGATGCTTCCATTGTCCTTTTTCTTGCCAGGTGACAGCAGCACGTCTTGATTTCTTTCCTGAATCTGTAAAAACTGTAATAGCTCCTTCTATGGGGTTTTCTTCTCTCAAAGGTCGAGTAATCCAGTTCCATTCTGTCATCCATTGCAAAACTCTAGGCACTAATTTACTAGTCTCTACTTTAGCAGGTGACATCAATAATGCTTCTTGTAAATTCTTTGAATTTATCAAGTACCAGTCCAAGGTTTCTTTTTCCATAGGCAATCTAATAGTAGCAGGTTCCCTACCATCCACTTCAAGAATTCTGAGACGCCCCTTTTTGATTAATGCAGCCAATTGTTCAATTTTTGAAGATATTGTTTTCTTGTGCTGTAGTGGTGGTGATAACCATTCCAACACCCGTATCTCCCCCGTTTTCTTTTGCAACTGAGAGATAGCACCAAGCAAGTGGTAAGGGCTATTCCAAATAGTAAGGTCAATGGGGTAGTCGAGTTGTCAACGAGACACATACCCTTGCTGTACACAATTACTAATTTGCTGCAAGGCAAGACGATGCTCCTTTGTCAGGTGTACAGGAGTAGTAGGGTCCACTCCTTTTAACAAAGGCCGTAGGGCTTCTAATAAATGATTTGGTATTCCCACAATAGGCTTCAGCCACTGTAAGTCTCCCAGCAACTTCTGTGCATCATGTAGAGTTTTAATGTCCAATTGTAATTCCAATTTTTGTGGTATCACTATTTGATCCGTCAAAGTCCATCCCAAATATTTCCAGGGCTTTGTAGTCTGAATTTTCTCTGCAGCAATAACAAGTGAATATGCAGCAAGAGTATTTTTAATGGTGTTAATCTGTAAAGAGGAGAATGGCTGTTGCTGTGCAAACAAAATATCGTCCATGTAATGATATATTATAGTTGCTGGCCATTTACGACGTAGTGGCTGTAATGCAGCATCAACATAAAGCTGACATAAAGTGGGGGAGTTGCGCATGCCCTGCGGAAGAGATGTCCATTCAAATCTTTTATCTGGTTCCCCACGATTTATTGCTGGTAAAGTAAAAGCAAATCTCTTCATGTCATCAGGATGCAGGCCAATAGTGAAAAAACAATCCTTTAGGTCAATAATTAAAAGTGGCCAGTGTTCTGGAATCATAGCTGGATTTGGAAGACCAGGCTGTAAGGCCCCCATTGGTTCCATTTGGTCATTTACAGCCCTCAAATCATGTATCAAACGATATTTCCCTGATTTCTTTTTGATTACAAAAATAGGTGTATTCCAAGGGCTTGTGGACAGTCGTAGGTGCCCTTTTGTATATTGTTCCTGTACCAATTCATGGGCATGCATAAGACTCTCCCCTTTTAATGGCCATTGCTTAACCATCACCGGTGTATCCGTTTTCCAGGTGAGTGGAATGGGGAAAGTCCAAGCAATGGCAATTACCCCAAAGGGTGCTGATTAGTTAACACCACTCCCAATTGTGTTAAAATGTCCCTTCCAATTAAGCAGGAAACTGTAGGAGGCAGTTGAACAATTGAAAACACAGCAGATATTTGTTGATTCTCGATGCACACAGACAAAGACGGTGACCTGCTTGCCAATGTAAATCCTCCCACTCCTGTGAGCATGTTTGATGAAGGAAATAGAGGCCAATGTTGTGGCCATGCTTCTGGAGAAATTATGCTAGTATCTGCTCCTGTATCCAGTAATCCATAAAGGGTTATGCTTTGATGCCCATAGGTAATTTAAACCTTTTGTTTTGGTCTATTTTGTAAATCCACAGTTAAAAGTGTAACACCAGTAGAGCCAAAACCTTTTTCATCCCGTGCGTGCCCAGTAAATGATTGTATTCCTGATGTCATTTGTGACAGTGGTACCAATTGTGCAATGCGTTTTCCTTTTGTAATTTTATTCGGAGGATAAAGGGTGTAAGCCATAATTTGTATTTCCCCTGTAAAGTCCGCATCGATAACACCAGGCAAAACAAATAATCCCAACATAGTTGTAGAAGAACGTCCCAGCAATAATGCTCCACATGTTTGTCCATTTAATATAAGAGGACCCTTTACTCCAGTGGGTATCCTCTCAGGCCGGTTCGTCATTAGTGTGACGTCTACTGCTGCTGATAAGTCCAAGCCGAGGCTCCCTGTTGTTGCGGGTTGCAGACAGGAGGTAGCAGCGATGTTATGGCAGCTGCTGGTGTCTCTGATGTCACGGTGGCAACTTGTATCTGTCCCTCATTGCCACACTTGATGAATGGTTTTGAACCTCCTTGCGTGAATGCCAGTGAGCCGCTTTGGAGAGGAGCAAGAGCAGCTAACACCTGATTTTGAGTAGACTATGCTTTTGCAACCCTAATCCTAATTCGTTTAAGGCTTCTGCTATAAATGCCTGTGAAGCTGTTGGCATTAATGCCATTCGCTCTAATGCTTCCTCAATAGTCCAATTTGCCCCTAAAGTAGCTAACACTCTTTGGGTTGCTGGACTGCTATTTTGCAAGGCACACTGCTTCAATAGCGCCCTGCAACACCAGCCCGATCTATAGCAGTAGCTGTTCTATCAATAAAATTTCCAAATGATTCTTCCCTACCTTGTTTAATGCCCATATAAGCTGGTAACCCTCCTGGCTCTTTAACCATATCTATTGCAGCACACACTAACCACATAGACTCTCTAAGTTTATCAGCTCCCGATATCATCTGTGCCTCTGTACCTAAAAATGCCTCTAAGCCCATCAGCTCCTTTACTGTTACTCCATGTAATGGGTCATGTGCATTAAACAATAACTGCTGATGCTGAGTGAATATCAACCGAACTATTCCTCTTAAATCATCAGGACATAAAATCTGAGTATTAAAAAGATAATCTAACATTTGCCTAACAGGTTCACTTTTTACTCCAAACTGACTAACCGTAGAACATAGCTGAGTTAACAGCTTCCAATCTAAGGGAGTATATTCTGCTATATTATGCGTAAGGTTCCCCTGTGCATCATACTGTGGTGTGTATGTAACTGGACATGCAAGACTAGAAGCTATTTCCACCGCTTCACCATCCCCCATTTGCATTACTTCTTTTGCCAAAGCAGCCCAAGCTTCCCTCCTCTGTTTAGCCATCTCCCCCCATGGATCACGGTGCGCCCCTGGGACGGGATCAGACTCTTTAAGGGTGCTATGCTGCTGGCGCTTCGGTGCAGACACCGAGGTTTCGCGCGGGTGGGGGCAGTGAAGCAGAGGCTGGCTCGCGCGGGGGAAGCCCCGCTGGAGCTGACATTGAAACCGGAGCCGACTCAAGCGGAGTCAGCTCACGCGGGGGAAGCAACCCCCCCGCCGGAGCTGGCTCGCGCGGGGGAAACGCCCCCTCGCCGGAGCCGTAACCGGAGCCGGCTCGCTGAGGGGTAGCGGCGGAGGCGAAGCTGGCTTGCTCCCACCCCCACCTTCCAACCCGCCTGAAGCTGGTGGCGGAGGCAAAGCTGGTTTGCTCTTACCCCCACCATCCGACTCGCCCTCCCCCTCTGACAGAAAAGGTGCAGACGGTTCCACTGCGCCTATAGGAAAATCCTCCACACCACTTTGCTGGGGACTCTTAGGCATAAGTACCTTAGTTACAGAAGGTGCCAGGGGATCATCTTCACGACCATACCCTATATCCTCTTATGAGCTTCTGTTGCCCTTTCTGCTGCCTTTCTCTCAGAGACCTGCTGAAGTAACGTGTTATACACCACCCGCCATAACTTCCCGAATTTCTTTGCTGACTTATCATCGTCTAGTACTGTATCCCACAATATTTCCCCAAACTTCTTCCACTCTGCTAGCTCATGAACTGTATGAGGATTAGAAAAGATACCCTTAGCATGGCCATAAGCTAATAACCCTGGTAACTCCTTTTTTAAATCTATCACTTTTATTCCACGCCGCTCTAAATAGGCGGTAAATAAATCATATGCCGCTTGCCTATTCATACCTATTAATCAGCGCGCGCTGTTGCAGCTCTCCAGGCTCCTGCGACACGTATTGGCTTGATTCGCAGTTGTGACCATCAAGGGTGCTTCAAATTCCGGCACCGTCCCGGCTGCAGGGACCCAAACCCAACTTCCGGACCGTGGCGTAATACCTTTTCCTTTTAATCCGAGAAAAAGGGCAGAGATTCGGTTATGCCCGCATTCTCCACCATTTGTCGACGGAAGGGAACCAGGACATCAATTTGATCATCACAGGCTCGATTTTATTGATCAGTACGGCGGGTTAAATACAGTTAATAATGAGCTTCATACATATTGCAAAAGTTGAGCTCAGGATTGGTCAGTTACATATCAGCACCTACGCCTACTTCTACATTCCTATGGTTCTACTTTTGATACTTTCTACATATTCTTAGGATATATTCAGGACTAATCTCTACTCCCCATCCTCATGTTGCAGCAAGGTCACAGCTGACTTTTCCTTTCAGCTTGCTGACTGCTGAATTTTCTCCTTCAGCTTAACCAGCGGCATTATGTCAGTATGGCCTTTCTCAGCTAACCAATTATTAATAATACTCTCCACAGTCTCCTTGGATCTGCAGTGTCACAGTGGCCCCTTGCCTCCACGAGGCCTAGCTGTGTCACAATGGACTTGTGGTTCCATGAGCTCTCACACTGCCAGCAGCAGTCTCCTTGGTTCTGCAGTGTCACCATGGACCCTTTGTTCCATGAGGTTCTGCAGTAGGACACGGTCACCTTGGTTCCGTGAGGTTCTGCAGTGTCACAATGGACCCATGGTTCCACCAGGCCTTGCTGTGTCACAATGGCCCCTTGGTTCCAAGAGATTTCTCAGGTCACAATGGTCTCCTTGGATCCGCAGTATCACAACAGGCCATTGGTTCAATGTGGCCCCAGTGTGCCAAAATGGATTTTGGTTCCATGGGGTTCT
The DNA here is from genome assembly GCF_035770615.1 of Melospiza melodia melodia. NCBI lineage: Eukaryota > Metazoa > Chordata > Aves > Passeriformes > Passerellidae > Melospiza > Melospiza melodia. Next base: position 2,920,575 of record NW_026948761.1, read on the forward strand.
GCTGTGTCACCATGGACCCTTTGTTCCATGAGTTTGCACAGTGTCACAGCTGACTCCTTGCTTATATGAGGCCCCGCTGTCAGCAAATCTCTTAAATATCAGAATAAGGCTCCTTAACACTCATTTGCTATTTCAGAGGGTATCATTTATTCAGGCCTGAGGTCTAGGAGGCATAACCCTCAATCTCACATGGACATGTAATTCTACCAGTTGGCCCTGCCAGAGCCAACTTGGGCAGCACTTTGGCCATGGCTGCTGGGCCTGGGCCTGAGGCAGGAGCAGGAGACAAGTGACCCTTGCAGGGCTGGGGCCTCATGGCCTCCTTGTCCCTGCTCAGCAGCCTGGCAGGGGCCGCCCCATGCTCCTGCCCTTGGCATTGCGCATCCCCACATGCCAGTGCCCATCCCGGCAAGAGCCCTGAGCAAGGAGGGAGGGATGGGATCTGCCTGGCCAGGGCCTGGGGCTCAGGCCTTGGCCCTTTGCATTCCTCAAACACATCCAGCTTTGCTCAGCACCAGAGACACCTTTGCCTTGTTTGTCCCCAGCTGTCATCACCTCCTCCAGCGTTCTGCTCTAACTGGAACCTGGGGACACTTGCTCAGTCGTTTCCTCAGTGGGAGCCATTAAAACTTCAAGAAATTTTGGAGTTTAAATTTAACTTTGAGTTCTTGAGAAGTTTTTTGAAGACACTCTCAGGGACTGAGTCTGACGTAAACAACAGCAAAGCCCCGAGAGTGTCATTAAAATTATCAAAGTCCTGTTATGGAGAAAGATTTCAAACACCTTGTAAAAAATACACATTCCTATTTTAAAGGAAGTATTTTATTTTATTTCTCTTTGGAGCAGATCTGGTTGCAGAATTCTGTGATTGATATTGACCCAGGGTCTCCCCTCAGCAGCTCTGGCCTGCTCACAGAAGCTGTGCCTGGAGCTCTGACCCAGTTTGGACAACCTTGCTCCTCATTGCCCAGCCCCATCCTGTCTGTCCTCACTGCCCTGGGCCCTGCTGTGCTTGGAGAGCTGGCTGCATCCAGCCTAAGAGGGGTTTTCACATTTTTTGGGGTTTTTAAAAGTAATCTGAAACTGCTGAGTTTCGCCAGTGCAAACAGACACACTGCTCAGGTGTGTGCCAGCCCCAGGTGCCACCGAAGGCACTGCAGAGCTGCCCTGGGCCAGCTGTGAGGGTGGATCATCAGCCCAAGCTGCACTGGGCCCCTGCAAGGGGCTGTGGCCATGGGCACTGCACTGACCCCACTGCTGGGTTTGGCTGCCACGGCCACCATGAGAAATGAAACTGACCTTGGAAACACTGGGGAGGACTGGGACATACTGGGGAACGCTGGGAACACTGTGGGAGACACTAGGACATACTGGGAGTGACACTGGGGAGGACTGGGGCAAACTGGGGACTCAAGGAATGCTGAGGGGGAATCTGGGTGGATTGGGATGGACACTGAGGGTACACTGGGACATACTGGAAGGTACCAGGATATACTGGGAGTGATACTTAGCGATACTGGGGACACTGGGGACATTGCGGGGAAGGCTGGGGACACTGGTGCATCCTGTGCATGACATTGGGGGGAATCTGAAAGGGACAGGGAAGAAACTCAGGCGTATTGGGAGGGACTGGGCTGTACCTGGAGGGATTGGAGGGATACTGGGTTTGTACTGGGTTCTACTTGGGTTGAAATGGGCTGTACTGGGATGGAGTGGAGGCTGGTGCATGGGTTGTTCCCTCCTCCTCCACAAACCATTTGCCGAGGCTCCCGCCCATCACTTCCAGCAGCCTATCAGCGCCAGAGATCTGGGCCTGGGGGCGGTACCTCGATGGACGCCATCTTTTATTTTTGACTACAACTCCCATCATGCACCGTGGCCGGGTATAGCACCGTTGCAGCCGGGACTACAAGCCCGTCAGGTCCCGCGCTCCACAGAACCGCGGGATCCGCCCCCATATGTTCCCTAAGTGTCCACCAGACCCTCCAGTATCCTTCAGTGCCCCCTCAGCGCCCATTTCGGACAAAAGCGTCCCCGGATCCCCTGAGTGCTCCCAACCCCACAGATGCCCGGTACAGCCACTTCTGGGAATTCATTTCCTCTCATCTCCCGCGGCCCCAGAGCCCCTCAGAACACAGTCCCGTGCCAAAAAATCCTGCCGTGTCCCGCGCTCTAAGAAGCCCGGTTGGAACACCCAGAGATCCTTGCAAGTGCTCCCAAACCATTTAAGTTCCCCCAAGGTCGTCAAGTCGCGGCTTGGACACAGAAGTGTGCCCCAAGAGCCTTCCTGGACCCCCAAACATCGTGTTTGAACCACTTCTGGGACTACAGCTCCCATCATGCTCCGCGCCTCACCGAGAGCCATTGCAGCTGCGCCTAGAACTCCCGTGATGCTCCGTGACCCCGTTTAACCCTTCGATACCCGTGCTTACAATTCCCATCACCCCCTGCTCCCCTGAGCGCCCCGTTGGAGTCCCCCAAGGGCCCGCCCGGATCCCGAAGGGCCCCAAATTCCCCTCCCTGACCTCCAAGGGCCCTCCTTGACCCCCAAGTGCTTCCCCGCACTCCGAACTGTCCCTCAGAATCCCTGAGTGCCCCTCCAAGTGCCCACCCGGCTCCCCCAAGTGTCCTCCAGACCCTCAAGTTCTCTCTGAATTCCCTCCCCATACCCAAAACTGCCCCATTTGGGCCCCAGAAATGTCTCCATGGACCCCAAAGTGCCGCCCCTTGACCCTATTAGAGAAAAAGTTTATAAAAATGGTGCCAAAAGGACTACAAATATTATTAGTTACCATAAAGAGGAAGAAATAAATAGCCAATAAAGCTTAATTAATTAATGAACGGTATTGTGTTTACTTTGAACTAATGAGAAATAATTTTTTTGTTTGCTAAAATTGTATTGATTTTTAAATATAAATATAAAAATTAGGTAGTAAAATATTGAATAATACTATCATAATTAGAATAATATAAATATAATTTTGTTACTTAATTAAATTTTATTTAGAAGAAAAATGCTTAAATTTTTTTCATGTTTTGTGATGTGAGATATGGTGAGGTTTGAGGTGAGAAACAGCTTGTCCAAACAGGCTCAGCCTGCAAGGGGCTCATTCTTCTCCCTGCCCAGACCTCCTAAGGAGACATTCAGCATCAAGATCACCTGAGGAATGCTTCTGTCCCCTCTTCTCTGAAATAAAAATAAAAAAATATTTCCTTGACTAAAACCAAAAATCCTTATGTGCACTTTGGAATCTCCCTCCTGAAGAGAACTCCAAACTGACTCCAATCCCTGCACAAGCCCTGGAGACTGGAAGACAATGGAAGGGAGACAAAGAGCTCCTGAGGGCTTTCTGTATTTTAATCAGCTCCACGCTGGATTTGGGGCTGGCTCCAGGAGCCTCAGGCACACAGAGAAGGATGGAGAAGCTGCTCAAGGAGTCAGCAGCAAAACTCCAAGTGCCTTGGAGCATGGCTGGGCCCCAGCGAGGGCAGGGAGTGCCCAAGGCTGCCCAGGGCCTGGTGAGAGCAGATCCTTGAGGCCAGGATTGCAGGGAGCCCAAGGCTCTGAGCAGGGAACTGCAGTGCTGGGCAAGGCCCGGCTTGGCTGGGTTTTCTCTCCTTTCAAGAGTCTCTGGGTAGGCACTGCTGGTTTCAGGTCCATGGTCCCTGTGCTGCTTTTGGCCTGTTCTGGTTAGGGTGACAAAGGCAAAAAGCTCTGACCACGGTCCTGATGTTGTATTATGTTTTCTCTGGTAAGAGGTGCTATTTTAATTCTTCATTTGCATGGTGGGTCATTGTTCTAGGGGTTTTTGTTAGGTCATTCTTTTCTTCCTGGTCTTATGGGATTTTCATATTTGGTTATTATGTGACACAGTCCTCTTCTTTATGGTGTCGGGTGGTTCAACATCTTAGATGAGAGTGGGAGTGATAGTATAAGGTTTTAAAATCATAAAATTCGGGGAAGTAGAAAGAAGTTAGACTTTGGAGGGCCCGAGAAAAATGTGAAAAATAGACTCTGAAAATGTTAGGCTTTGTGTTTGCCAGATCATGTGAAATTGCATTTACTTAAGCAATATATGATAAATGATATAATTGTTCAATGTGATGATTGTTTAGTAATTAAATATAATTATTGTATAATCATAAGAAAAATCATGAGAAACTATGTTAGATGTTTGAGGGGGGACGTCACGAGGAGCCATGCTTGGCTGAAATCTATGTATACAATAGAAGAATATAAGTTTAATAATTAACAAGAAAGTTATATAAGGATTGAATGTAAAAACATGTTCATCCTGAATGCATGTCGGAGACAGATTTGGGTTTGTACCCCTGACACCCAGAGCTCTTCAATAAAAGCACCTGCATAGAATCATTCTCATGATTATGTGCTTCTGAACGCTGACAGGAGCAGTGGGGGTGACACCTGACACTGAGGGGATTTACATAATTATAAATCCTTTAACTAGCATTGGAACTTGACATAACTATTAAACATTCAACAAACAATCTCTAACTAACATTGGAACTTTATATTAACTCCTTTAACAATGAACTTTATATCAACTCCTTTATAATCGATTCTCTACTATTTCCCCCTCTAATTGTTCAATTGGGCTCAAGCCTGCATCATTCAGCAATTACTTCTTCTTGAAGTACAATTTTTAATACTGGTTGTAAATTTGCTTGGCATCTTCACGTTCTTGATCATTCAATATCATGATTACTTTTACTTCTTTTTTATTAAGCTCTTTTGGTATCGTTAAACTTGCTTGTACAGCAGATGTTACAACTCAGATTATACAGGGGAGCATGCAAGGTAGGAGGATCCAACCAGCAATTTCACATAGATGAAAAAGGTTTTTTTTCCCACCAGTTTCCTTTTAATGACCAGAAATTGTCCCACTAGCTGGTATCGAATGTAGGGGTCCACTCTTGTGTTCCAACATAAGCTAACTTCCAGATTTCCTTTGAGATATTTCTAATTAATTCACTGCGGTAATCCATTTCTAATCAGCACTCGAGGAGTTAAATTTTCCACATGTGCTTCCTTCATGGGCTAGTAAATAATCTACTGCTAGTCTCATTTGATACACCACAGTTCTAGTCTGGGATAGTTGGTCATTTATGGGGTCTAAAGCTAGAGAGGCTCAGTTCGATACCATCTCGAGTACTGCTTGTAATCTCAGAATCTGATTTAACCCCGTATAAATTGGGGTCCGGTGTCCCCAGGACCCATCTTGAGCCTTGGTCACTGGTCCATAAGTGCAAATTATTTCCTGGGGGGTCCATAGTGTGTTTTTTCATGTCTGTGATCCTTCAATTTCAATTCTGTTTCTTTTTGGTCAGCTAGATTTGTTCAAATCATCACATACTGGGACCCCTAGGTTCGATCCATACTCTTTTGGGAGTAAGAAAAATGACGGTTTAATAATTCCAATAGTGCAAGTGCTGCTCCACTCCCTGGGTAATTCAGTGTAAGCCACATTCCCACATATCCAAACCAGGTTTTCTGGAGCTTTCCAGGAAGCATCAGTGATAGTCATTGGAAATTCCCAGTACCTGGGTACTTCTCTCACTCCCTAGACTGGGTTTATTCCTTTTCCAGTACACTCATGGAATTTAGATCCTTCCTGGTAGATACACCCCATTTCTTTCCTCCCAATGGACCAGTATTTATTGGGCTCCCTAGGGATCCGTCTAGCTACTGGATGTTTTACTTTTGAATACCTTACAGGACATTTCTCCTACTGGTGTTTTCTATATTTTCCCTTTCCTAGATATACAGTACTCTTCTCCAATTATTTTGGTCCAATAAAACCTTTGTCCCTTCTAAGTGGTTCTACTGGCCAGTATTCGTTGGCTCTCACACTTTCTCTGGCTAGGGCTACCATCATTTTAATTTTTATTTTTTGTCTTTTCTTCTTCTCTTTCTATATACACTCTTATGGCTTCTCACAGCAGTTCATTAATACTTTTTTCCTGCCAGTCCTCTATTCTTTCTAACTTTCATCTGATATCTTGCCAGGATGTAGTGACAAATTGTATCTTGAGAAGGACTTGGCCTGTCGGAACCCAGGACACACCTCTGGGTGCCCTGGAGGACATGTGCCCCTGGCAGGGGGCTGGGGATCCCTGGCAGCGGGCTGGGGAGTCCTGGCAGGAAGCCAAAGACGCCTGGGATTTTGATCTTAACCCATGGAGCAAATTACCACCTTTGTATGAAGAATTACAAGTCACAACATTTAAGTAGAATGATAATGAATCTGTCAGAGGGTATAAAATGGTATTTTGGGGATTTTTATATAGAGGTCTAGGAGGCAAGATGGAGGGACGTGGATGTTGTCCTGTTCTTCTTCCTTCTTCTTCTTAGTCTCCATGTTCTTGGTGATGGTGGCATTTTAGAATTGGTTTAGAGTAGAAGTAGACTGTCTAACATAGGTGATAGGTATTGGGAAATAATGATAAATAAAGTACACGTAGTTCATAGTATAAAATGTAGACACCAGCCCTGGGATGGGGAGTGTGCCTCTGTCTGACCTGCTAAAAACATCTTGGCAGGCCAGAGAAAAAATGTTATAGATAAGAAACAATAAACAACCTTGGAAACCAGAGCCGAAGAATTCAGACTCCTTCTTAGAAACATCAGGCTGAGAAAAAAGGATTCTTGGGGTCATCCCCGACTGCAGGGAACCCAAGATTGGCCTTCTGGGCTGTCTGGGTCAACATTAGAGTAAATCTGGAAGTTTTGCTTTAGCCTATTAAGCCATGGTGCTGGGGTCTCATCTTTTCCCTGGGTGCCGTCAAACCCTAACCTGGTATTACTCTCTCTAGGGACTGATTCTTTCATCCCTCTGGTCATCAGGGACCTGTAATCTCTCATGTTCCTTCTCCCCTCTTCTTGATTAGGGTCCCAGTCAGGCTCCAGTAAAGGCATTTTTTTTTGTCACCTGGGGGCCTGGGTTGGTTTCCTTGCTCCCAAATTTTCATTCCTGCAGTTCTTATTAATCGAGTCTTTTCTGGGGAAAACAGGATGTTAAAGGTGGAGTTCAATTCTCCCCATATATAAATATTGGGGGCTAAAAATGGATTAATTTGATTTGCTATTCCTACTGGGTCTTCCACTAAATTTTGAACTTCTTTCTTAAAATTTCAAAATTTGGATGCAGTCAAGGGAGCATTTACAAATCCAATCTCACTGGCCACCCTGCACATGGGAACTTCTCTGAGGGGGAACAATTTTTCCACTTTACCCACTTTGGACCGGGTGTTACAACATCAGCTGTGGAGGCTGACTGGTTAACTTCACTCTTGGGCATGAGATTCTGAGATGTTGTTTGGCTTCTCATTTGTGCTGAGGGAGGCAGAGCCGGAACTTGCTGGTGAATAAGGGGTGCATGAGATGGCAGAGGTAAGGGAACAGTAGTGAAGGGTAAAGAGAGTAAGGAGAGGGTTGAGGGGAAGGTGTTGGAGGTATAACTGGGTTAGGAGGTGGTAAAGGAATGACAGCTGGGAGAGGAGGAGGAATTGGTTCCACAGCAAGAGGAATTGGAGGAAGGATTTGAGGTACTGCAAGGGTAGGTTGAAGTAAGTGGTCAAGGAGGTCCCAATTTTTGTTAGCCTTCCCAGCCTCTTCTTCTTTTACTTTACTAGCTTGCTTTCCCTCTTTTAATTTATAGACTCTTGTATTTTCCTCCTCTGAGGCGTGCTTTACCCAACAGGTGACATTCTGTATGTGATGGGCCTTTTGCAGGAACTTGGGACAAAACAGAACGTGCATTACCTTCGGACAGAGAGGTAGGTATCTCAGGATATGTTTAAGGATTTGTTAGCTCATGCAAAATGAAAATTAGACAGGTGAAAGCTTAAGACTTAACCAGGCCACATCTGTGAAGAATAATAAAAGTGTTTCTATAAGTACATTAATGGCAAAACAAGGTACAAGGACAATCTCCATTCATTATTAGGGGAGATGTGGTTACCAAATATGAGGGAAAGGCTGAGGTACTTAACCCCTTCTTTGCCTCAGTTTTCAAGAATAAGTCAAGTTGTCCTCAAGAAAAGTATTCTCCTGAGCTGGTGGAAGGGCACAGGGAGCAGAACAGCCCCTGTAATCCAGAAGGAAGCAGCTGGGGACCTGCTCAGCCACTCAGATGCTCACAGGTGTCTCTAGGAGGAGATGAGATCCATCCCAGGGGGATGTGGGAGCTGGTGGATGAGCTCCCCAGGCTGCTCTCCATTATTTACCATCAGTGCTGGCTCAGCAGGGAGGTCCCAGGGGACTGGAGGTGCCAGTGTGAGCCCATACACAAGAAAGGCTGGAAGGAGGATCTGGGGAACTCCAGGCCTGTCAGCCTGCCCTGGGTGCCTGGCAAGGTTTTGGAACAGATCACCCTGAGTGCCATCACAGGGCACCCACAGGATGGCCGAGGGATCAGAGCCAGCCAGCGTGGATTCCAATGTCTGCATGGAATGGTCTGGATGAGGGGATTGTGTCCAACACCAGCAAATCTGCAGATGACACCAAACTGGGTGTGAGTGTGTATCTGATGGAGGATGGAGGTAGGAGGGCTCTGCACAGGGCCCTGGACAAGCTGGATCCAGGGCCCAAATCCAACAGGGTGAGGTTTAACAAGTCCAAGTGCCGGGTCCTGCACTTTGGCCACAACAACCCCTGCAGCACTACAGGCTGGGGACAGAGTGACTGGACAGCAGCCAGGCAGAAAAGGACCTGCAGGGACTGATGGACAGCAGGCTGGACATGAGGCAGCAATGTGGCCAGGTGGGCAAGAAGGCCAATGGCTCCTGGCCTGGATCAGGAATGGTGTGGCCAGCAGGAGCAGGGCAGGGATTCTTCCCCTGTGCTGGGCACTGGTTGGGCAGCACCTCGAGTGCTGTGTCGAGTTCTGGGTCCCCTGGGGTGGGGAATTAGAAGAAATTTGTATCAGGAAGAGTAAAGAAAGCAAATGTGAAGCAGAGGAAATGCTCAGGGCAGTTTGGGGGTGGCTGTCAGGCAGCCCTGGCTCTGAGCAACAGCGTCTGCAGTGGCCCCAGGGGCTGATGGCATTTGTGCTCCCTCAGGTTCATGTCCCCACACCAACACCATGGGGGTGCTCCCCCTGCTGTGTGCAATGCAAACAGGGGCTGCTGAGCCAGTGCTGCCGTGTCTGTGCCTGCAAGGATGGGGCACCTGTGTGAGCTGGGGGAGAGGCCAGGGCTGCAGAGGAGGGATGTTGTTGGCAGCTCCATGAGGATGCTCTGGGACGCTGCCCTGGGCTGTGCAGCGCACTGGGGATGGATCAGCCCCTGCTATGCTGTTCCTTCCCATCTGCCCCAGGGCCCTTGCAGAGCCCCAGCCATGCTGTTTGCCCTCAGCCTGCCCACGGCCAGCCTGGGGCTCTTCACGGGGCTTTTCTGTGCTGAGCATTGGCCTGGGTGTGTTCTTGAGAGAGCCTGGGCAAGGAGCCTGGAGCCCCCAGGCCCTGGGCTGAGGCATCAGCGCTGCCCCAGCAGTGCCCATGGCCTGTCCCTGCTGCAGCCCTGGCACTGCCACCCCCAGGGCTGTGCCCGGCCCTGAGAGCACTCAGGCCCTGCAGAGACACCAGGGCCACCAGGGCAGCGGGGCAGGGCCACACCAAGTGCTGCTGCTGCTGGGCACTGCTACTGTGCCAGCCCTGATCTGCCCCCAGCTCTGCACACAGACATTGCTGCTGCAGCTCCAGAGAAGGCAACAAAAGGGCATCTCTGCAGAAAACTTGGCTGGGAGTTCCTTTATTTACTTTAAAGACGCCCAGAGTGCAGCCCCTCATTGACAGAGTCTGTGGCCACAGGCAAGTTGGAGAGAGAAAAAAAAAGGGAAATGGCAGAAACAACGACATTTTTTCTGGACTATATTTAAACATAAAACAAAGGAAAAGAACCTCCACACTTAAGCAAAAAAGAAGTAGTGAAGATGACTTTGATTACAAGTCATATGCAGATATTGCCCAGCAGTTTAATGTTTATGAAAGCATGCAGTCATCAGTGTCCACACTGCAGCCTTGAGCTCCTGGTTCCTCAGGCTGTAGATGAGGGGGTTCAGGGCTGGAGGCACCACCGAGTACAGAACTGACAGGGCCAGATCCAGGGATGGGGAGGAAATGTTGGGAGGCTTCAAATAGGCAAATGTGGCTGTGCTGATAAACAGGGACAGCACACCCAGGTGAGGGAGGCAGGTGGAAAAGGCTTTGTGCCGTCCCTGCTCAGAGGGGATCCTCAGCACAGCTCTGAAGATCTGCACATAGGAGAAAACAATGAACACAAAACAGCCAAATACCAGACAGGCACTGACAGCAAGAAGTCCCACTTCCCTTACTTGGGATTTGGAGCAGGAGAGCTTTAGGATCTGTGGGATTTCACAGAAGAACTGGCCCAGGGCATTGCCATGGCACAGGGGCAGGGAAAATGTATTGGCTGTGTGCAGCAGCGAATAGAGAAAGCCACTGGCCCAGGCAGCTGCTGCCATGTGGGCACAAGCTCTGCTGCCCAGGAGGGTCCCGTAGTGCAGGGGTTTGCAGATGGAAACGTAGCGGTCATAGCACATGATGGTCAGAAGGGAAAGCTCTGTTGCAAGAAAAAAAAAAATCAGAAAGACTTGGGCAGCACATCCAGTGTAGGAGATGTTCCTGGTATCCCAGAGGGAATTGTGCATGGCTTTGGGGACAGTGGTGCAGATGGAGCCCAGGTCAGTGAGGGCCAGGTTGAGCAGGAAGAAGAACATGGGAGTGTGCAGGTGGTGGCCGCAGGCTACGGTGCTGATGATGAGGCCGTTGGCCAGGAGGGCAGCCAGGGAGATGCCCAGCAAGAGGCAGAAGTGCAGGAGCTGCAGCTGCCGCGTGTCTGCCAATGCCAGCAGGAGGAAATGCCTGATGGAGCTGCTGTTGGACATTTGCTGGGGCTGCACATTGGGACCTGTTCATGGAGAAAGGACAGTAAAGACTTTGGGGAGGTACCTGTAAACAAAATCAAGGCCATTTCCCATACATCCTCCTCTGTAACACACAGGCATTGTCTTTAATTTTTAAGAGTTCTGAGGTTTTCTTCATAAGCTCCCCCCATGTCTCTGCTGGTAGTTTTGGATATCAAACCATAAGAGTGTCTGAGGCCCTCAGGGAGAACAGAGTGAGTTCCCTGGGTCAAGGTGATGAATGCAGACTGAGGAGAGATGGTCTGTCATTCTGACCTGTTCAGAGTTTCTTTGGGCTTTAAACTTTCTCAGGTGGAAGGTGAGCACATTCTTATGCTTCCCTTAGAATGCCACCACCTACTGCTGAGAGCAGATGCATCCACCACAGCCCAGCTCCACATTTGTAGCCAAGGACTCACTTTGCTCATTTCACCAACCCAGCAGCATTTTCTGTGTCACAACACCTCCGCCTTTCCCCATCAATCTCATAACTCAGAGATGCTCTAGGACACATTTGCACCCTGGATTGAAGCTCCCAGCTTGGACTGAGATCTCAGGGACACTTCCAAGTGTCCTTATGATGGCATTGGATGGAGGAAGATGCAGCTCCTTCCCTGGCTGCACTGACAGCATTGCCCAGAGCTGGGCACTGGGGACAGCATCATCCTGAGCCAGCTGTGCCCCCTCCAGAGCCCCCAGGGCTGGGCAGCTGCTCCCAGTCCTGTTCTCTGCAGAGGGAACTGGGCCCGGGGCTGCAGAGCTGCCCCACAGCTCTGCTGCAGCTCTGCCTGCAAAGGAAGGGCTGCAGGCCTTGAAGCCCCAGCCCTGAGAGCAGAGGCTTGGCTGGGGGCACAGGAGGGAGGGGGCTTGTTCAGAGGGAGGGGCTGCACTGGAGGGGATCCTGTGCACATCTCTAAACTCTCCCTGCCACAGCATCTCTGGGTATTGTTTTCTCTCCTTGCCTGATCTTCCTTTTGCTTCCTGGAGATTTCCCTCCTGCAGGTGTTTCCCTGTACCTGATCACTCCTTGCCAGCACTCACAGACCACAAATCTCTGTGAACTTATTGATCACTTAAAGTAACAGTTCAGATGTCTCAGGTATTTGTCAAAAATCATAATCAACCTTTAATATTTATCTCTCCTCCCTGCCAATCTCCACTAGTAGGAAACTGAGTAAAAAGTATTAGGACATGTCCTTTTTTTGCCAAAATCATTATCTTGGAAATATTGTATGACTGATCAGAACCCCTCAGCATTTTAGACCTTCACGAGCATTTCACCTCCCCTGCACCAGAAATACCCAAAGTAGTACTCACAGGGTCTCTAGGCATTGCGATGTTTCAGCTTTAGGAGATGGCTCCAGGAGCTGCAGCTGCATTGTCCTGCAGCCAGAGGTTCCTGTGCCAAGGGCTGGCAGAGATTCTGTCCCAGGCACTTCTCAGCACCTTCCCATCCCTGACTGATTGAAGATCTCTGTGCCTCTGTGCTGTGCCCAGGGTGGCTGCAGGCAGTGCCCCAGCCCTGCTGGGCTGGAAGAAGAGCTGCTCATCAAGAGAAATGTGCTTTTGAAGCTCTTCTTGGTTACCAGGAGCTGCCTTTGTGCCAGGAGCCCAGCCCAGCTCAGCAGCACAGACACAGCACCAGGACTTTAATGAGCCTCTGGGGCTTTGTGCTCAGGCCCTGAACATCAGTCCCTGAGAGGCTGCTGAAGAAACCTCTCCAGAACTCCAAGTCAGAATCCAACTCCAAAGTTTCTTGGACTTTTAATGCGTCCCACTGGGGGACACCACTGAGAAAGCGTCCCCAGGCCCCTGGCAGAGCAGAGAACTGGAGGCAGTGATGACAGGTGGGGACAAAGAGAAGCCAAGTCTTGGTGCCCTGGGGCACAGCAGGGTCTGTGCCACCAAGGCCTGGGAAGAGACACCTTGTCCTGAGGCACTGGGGCCTCCTGGCACAGCCCCAGCCAGGCTGGGCACTGTCAGCCCCTTATCCTGCCCTCAGCATCCCCCCTAGGCCACATCTCAGTGGCCTCAAGGATCTGCTGGAAGGAGTCCCTGGGGAGCCTTGCTCAGGAATGGCCCTGGGGGCTCCTGAATGCTCCCTGTAGGGACTGCAGGATTTTGAAAGGACTTTGGGTTTGGCTATTGCCTTGAGTCTCTGAGATGTCTCTGCCATCCTGGCCTCCAATTATCTGCTGTACTTAGTCCCTGGAGAGGCTTTGTCAGTAACAACACTCAGTGGGGCTCATTAATACTACAGGGTACTTCAGTTATTTTAAGGTACTTGGTGTTTCCCTTTTGATAGAGACTCTGTGAGAGGTTTTACAATCATGGCCCCAATTATCTGGTTTAACGAGTCCCTTGCGAGCTTTGCACTGACACTCAGTAGGGCTAATTACACTTTGAGATACTCAAGGTTTTTATGGTACTTTATGGATTTAAGTATAATTTTAGGTACTTTTATGGATTTTTCTTCCGACACTGAGTCTCTGAGAGGTTTTTGTGCCATCCTGGCCTCCAGTTCTCTCGTCCAAGGAGTCCATGACGATCCTGTGTTGGGTATCTTCCCCCTTTTCTCTTGTACAACAAAGATGGAACTGAAAGAATTTTGTGATACTTTCTAAAAGCATCCAAACAAAAATGGGACAATTAACAACACAACAACAACCACTAAGAGAATGAATAGTCCTGTTTTAGATAGACATCATCCAACCCTTTAGTCCTCAGGATTGGAAGAGTTTATTGAACCAATCTTTGTTTTCCACTTGAAGCTTCTTCAACCCTTCCTTCAGTACCTGAATGCTCTTGTGGATTGACTCGCTGTGGATGGAGAGGTTCATGCAACACATGCCCTCAGTGTCTACACAGCCATGCCCATGTGCGCAGAGTAAAAACTCTATCGCTGTTCTGCAAGGTGGCATGTTTGATGGTGTCTATGTCTGAGAGCAGGCCACTCAATGTGAGGGAGTAGCATTGGTTTGCTTACTTAACAGGCACCCAAGATGGTCTGATTGTCCTAAAGCTTTAGCTGCAGCCACTCAAGGCAGTCCACATTGGGGGTGCTACCATCCGATACCTGGATTAAAGCTTTCAAAGCCATCTCTTTGATATCATCCAATACTTCTCTCAGGACACCTGCTGCTTGGTCATCTGGTAGGCTGTGTTGTCCTTCTCCAGCTGGATGATTGTTTATCAATTCCGCCCTTACCTCATTATTAGCATAGTCTGCTATTAATTGATTTAATAAACACTTCCATCCCCCTTCCCACAGGGTGTATTCTGTAGGAGACAACAACATGGTCCTAATACATTTTAAATCATATGAGGTTGAGAAATGTGCTGAAAACATGGCCCTCATTAGTCCATTAAAACAAGGTAAGTCCTTCCTATGGTCTTTAGTTGCCCTACAGAGATCCTTGACTTCCCCGTAAACCAATGGCTGATACCTGGGATTCTGCCTCCTTCTTTCATAACATACCGGGGCAACGAGGAGTTTCGAGACTATTTGCCAGTCTCCTTCCTTTACTGCTTCTTTCTGGATCCTTTCCTGGGGATCTTCTGGGGTTGAGGGGCAAGGTGGCTCTGGGGAATCCAAACTGTTTTCTAAGGAGGAAGAATAACTTGGAGGAGAAACATTTGGATTAGAAATAGTGTGACAGTTGGGCTTAGTATCTGTGACCATGGGGTTATATTTTTGCCGGAGGGTGAGGCAAAGGGCACTGCCATTTTGTCAGGTGTTGGGGAGGAAGGGTCTTTATTTAGGATAGCATACCCCTGGGCTGGCATTCTGGAGGCATGGCCCAGGCTGAAGGTGGAATGATTGAAAGTGGGGGCGTGACCTGCAGTGCTGGGGGTGGAGTCTGGAGGTTCATTCAGGGTGGAAGAGAAGGTTGTGGTAGCAGGAAGTGGAGGAGCCAAGATGGAGGGAGGACAGTCAGGCTCAGGGGCATCTGGAAAATTTTTAATGATCCACTTCACAATTGATTTTTATTTGTTCTTTGAAGATATTTGGTCATGATCAGTGAGAATTAACTTAGAGCATCCATATATGCACCTTTCTACTTTGGAGATTTGGCTGCCCATTTTTCTCTTTCTCCACCTTAGGTGGAACAGCCACTGGAGCACCCCAAATCAATAATGGCACTTGGGTGCATATTGTAAAAACACAGTGGCAAAATGAGCAATAATTGTCCTGCGTTTCCCTAAACCCACCTGCAATCCTACACAGGTGAAACTGTCGTTGTCCCTGGGGATCCTGGCCGAGATCCCTCAAAGGAGTGATGAATCTGCCAGCCTGACACAATCCAAAATCCTGGGGAGCACTGGTCTATCCATCAGCTAACCACTCTGATGAGACTAAATGTCAGGGTCTCTGTTTGGGTGGCAAAGGTCGCAATGAGGGTGGCTGTGACAAACCTTTCTGGTTCCCCAGCTTCAGGGCAAGGGTGGTGAAAATGAAAAGAAGCAGATGCTGGGTAAGATGAGACAGGAAAGTCTTATAAATATGATTGCCTGGCAAAAGATTTTGAGTGTATGGAAACTATAAGTGAGATTGAAATGAAATCAAGCTTTGAGACACCAAGCCTTAGTTACTGAACAACTGGAAAAGAATGGTATGGCCAGCTGAAAGTAATCTTCCTTTGATGAAACAATACCCTCTGCTTGCAGACAGATCCAAGGGTCAGAGCAGACCCTACTAGCTTGGCAGAAGGAGTCCAAAGAGTTGTTTTTAGGGTTTAAAATGTAGCACAGTATGGTAATGTAACCATTCTTATAGACTGTATATAAATGCTATAAGATTTGTATCTTGTACTAGATTGGTTAGTGAAAATTAGAATATGCAGCACAGAAGAAGATTTATTGTATTGTAATGGGAACTCCCCTCCTCTTTTGGGCATCCATTTTGGGTGTCTCTTCGATCTCCTCTTTTAGGCCTGCTCCGAGCTGTGGCTGGCAGCTTCAAACAAGGCCCCTGCACCCACACCCTTTGCAATAAACCACAAGTTCCAAGAACTGGCTTCAGATATCTCTTGTCTCTGTCTGTCCCAACCGTCCTAGCCCCCAATGATCCTACAAGCAGGATCAATGGAGTTGCCCAAAAAGAACTTTAGTAACAGGGTGAAAAACAATTAACATGGAGAAGTCAAGCACAGAACAAGGGTTGGGATTCAAAGACCTGAGATAAAGTCGAAGCAACAATATAGTGACCAGTATCTTAATGGTCTATTGGTTCCATGAAGGCTCGCTGTGCCTGTGGCCCCTTGGTTCCATTGGGGCCCAGTAGTGCAACAATGATTCCCTTGGTTCCACGAGTTCCCAAAGTGTCACAATGGCCCCTTCCTTCCATGAGGCCCTGCAGTGTCACAATGGTCTCCATGATTCCACGGGGCCTTGCAATGCCACAATGGTCTCCATGGATCCATGGTGCCCTGCAGGATCACAATGGCCCTTTGACTCCATGAGGCCCTAAAATGCTACAATTATCTTTTGGTTCCACAAAGCCTCATGGCTTCAAACTGGCCCCTTGGGATCATGCAGCTCAACAGAGCAACAATTATGCCCTTGGTTCCACAAGGCTCCACAGTGTCACAGTGGCCCCCTAGATCCATGGTACCCTGCAGGATCAAAATGTTCCCCTTGGTTCCACAAGTTCTTACAGTGTAACAGGTTCCACAAGGGCCTGCAGTGTCACCATGGCCCATTGGTTCCTCAATCCTCCACAGTGTCACAACAATCTCCACAGGAAGGAAACAAGTGAGTCCCCGTGTTGCAGGGGCAGATGAGAGGCAGTCACCAGAGGCCAAGTCTAGCCAGGTTTGACTGTATGGGCAGATTTTGTCTGGGAGTAACCCTTGGATATAGAGAATTTTAGACATGGAATCCCAATTTTGGTGAAGGTGCCTAGACAAGAAAGGCAGTTCTTTCCCACAGGAAGGAAAGCACAGAGCCCCAGTGCTTCGCAGCCAGATGGGAAGTGGCCCTTGACATGTCAAATTCAGTGGGACCTGTCAGACAGCCTCCAGGAGGCCAAACCAGGCAGACTTGTTCCATGTTCCTTTGATTTCATCGAGCCCCATACTGTCACAATGGTCTCATTATTCCATGAGGTCTCGCAATGTCACAATGGCTTCTTTGTTTCATGAGCCCCAACAGAGTCACAAGGGTCCATTGTCTCCATGTAGCCCTGCTGTGTCACAATGGTTCCTTTTATATATTGGTCCCACAGTTTCATTATTGACACTTCCTTCCACAGGGCCCCCTGAGTTGCACAACAGTACTCTTGATTCTTTGAGGTTCTGTAGTGTCACCATGGTGTCCCTGGACCTGCATTGTCACAACTGACCCATGAGGTTCCGTAGTGCCACCGTGGTCGCTGTCAGAGGCTAGATGAGATCAATGTCCCGAGACACCTTCGGATGCTCGGAACACCCATGTGGGGCCAGGGCTGGGTCAGGCCTTGGTTTGTGGTGGGACAGAACCCCACCCACAGCCCTGACCTGGCAGATCTCTCAATCATATAGCAGATGCTGTGCCAACCCCACTCTGATTGGCTGAGCTGTCAATGAATCACACACTACCAGCCGGTGCCTACCCTAAATCTGATTGGACAAGCAACTGGCAGTCCCAGCACACGGGCGGGCCCATGAAGGCCCAGGGGGTTAAAAGTCAGAGCACGAGGCCAGTCTCTGGCCTGCATCCCAGTTTCTCCTGGGGTTCCTCTATTGGTGTAGCTGGAATCTGAGTAGTTGGTACCTATGTGTGTGTCTTTCTATGGATCTTCTGTCTTTCTGATGTTCTCTATTTGTTCTCCTTCTAATCCTACTTACCTGGAACATTTTACGTAACTAAACATCTTAAGGGTTGAAGGTCTTTAGGTTAAATGGGCTAAGTTAATGAAGTTAATGCTTTGATAGAAGTCTTATGTTAAAGTGGATGTTGTAATAAACCCTTTGCCCAAGTTCCTTGACTGCTGATATTTTGCCAGTAAAATTTTGAGTCATTTGGACATCTTAGCTCAGCCGGTTTTTGCATGGTGCTGGTATCACCGAGGCTGTGGATTCAATCCCTGTGTGGGCCATTCACTAAAGAGGTGGACTTGATGATTCTTGTGGGTCCCTTCCTACCAAGAATATTCTTTGCATCTGCTCATGTTGACAATATCTGGTTGGTGTTTCTCCTGTGCACCAAACACAAGTCAATGAACCTTTGGTTACCCCCAGCATTTCAGTGTTCTGGGGTGTTCCAGCCTTGTAGGCTCACAATGGCCTCTTGTTCCCAATAGGCCTCACAGTGTCACACTGGCCCCTTGGTTCCATGGGCCCCAACAGTGCCACAATGATCCCCTTGGTTCCACAACTTCCCACAGTGTCCCACTGGTCCCTTGGTTCCATAAGGATCTGGAGTGTCACACAGTTTTATGACATTCGTCCTTGCTGCCCCTCACATCCCCCTGCCCCACAAACAGCCCCGAGCCACTCGTGAGGGACAGGCCCTGCTGGCCCAGGCTGGGCTCAGGGCTTGGCCTTTCTGCTTTCCCCAGCCAGCCCAGGTCTTGCTCAGCATTGCAGTTCCCTGCACAGAGCCTACGGCTGCCTGCAATCCTGGCCTCAAGGATATGCTCTCAGCAGGCCCTGGGGAGCCTTTGGCACTCCCTGCCCTCAGTGGGGCGCAGCGATGCTCCAAGGCACTTGGAATTTTGCTTCTGACTTCTTGAGCAGCTTCTTCAGCCTTCTCTCAGTGCCTGAGGGTCCTGGACACAGCCCCAAATCCACTGTGGTGATCATCAAAATACAGAAAGCCCTCAGGAGCTCTTTTCCTTCTTTTCCTTCCTTCCTTCCTTCCTTCCTTCCTTCCTTCCTTCCTTCCTTCCTTCCTTCCTTCCTTCCTTCCTTCCTTCCTTCCTTCCTTCCTTCCTTCCTTCCTTCCTTCCTTCCTTCCTTCCTTCCTTCCTTCCTTCCTTCCTTCCTTCCTTCCTTCCTTCCTTCCTTCCTTCCTTCCTTCCTTCCTTCCTTCCTTCCTTCCTTCCTTCCTTCCTTCCTTCCTTCCTTCCTTCCTTCCTTCCATCCATCCATCCATCCATCCATCCATCTCCAGGGTTTGTGCAGCTGATTGGAGTCAGTTTGGAGTTCTGCTAAGGAGGAAGATTTCAAAATGCACCACATACTTTTTTTCTTTAATCAAGTGAGTATTTATTATTTTCCAGATCAGAGAAGAGCTGAGAGAAGCATTACCCAGGTGATCTTGATGCTGAATGTCTCCTTAGGAAGTCTGGGCACAGAGAAGAATGAGCCCCTTGAGGGCTGACCCTGTTTGGACAAGCTGCTCCTCACCCCCAGCCTCACCATGTCTGACATGGTCCACCTGGCACTGACATCCCTGTGGCCTGCAGCAGAACCTTGTCCCCTGAGCTCTGCAGCTCCATGTCCAGCCCATTGCACCATGTCCCACCTACTCTCCTCAGAGCTCTACCTCCACACAGGCCCAGGAGTTTTCCTTTTGGGAAGGAAAGAATGGCAAAGCCTGAGCAGGTTTCCTAAACAACAAACCCACTCAGGAACCACCTGCTCAGTCCAGGCTGCCTGGAATGGTTGTCAACTTTCTCCAAGGGACAGTGTGAGCAGAAATGATCTCTGGGAGCAGAATTCTCTGAGTCTCCCAGCTGAATTTTCTGTCCCTATCCTTTCCCTGGATCTCTGTTGCAGACAGAAGCTGCTGGTGCCATCCTCACCGTTAACATCTCTCTTGAATGCAAACAAATATTTCCAGGTGTATTAAGCAGGATTTTTCCTTGTTTCTACAAAACTTTTGTGTTCCTCAAGGAATGAAGAGGCCCTTTTTTGCAGTGAGGGGGTCACATGGAAGCAAGGAATCAATTGTGACACTCGAGTCCCATGGAACCAAGGGCCCATGGTGATACAGCAGGGCCACGTGGATCCAGTGGTCCATTGTGACACTGTGGATCCAAGGAGACCATGGAGACACCCCCAGAACCTCCTGGAACCAAGGAGTCCATGGTGACCCAGCGGGGCTGCATGGAGCCAATGGTCCATGGTGACACTGCCCATCCAAGGAGTCCATTGTGACACTGCAGAAGCTCATGGAGTGAGGGAGGCCATTGTGACACTGAAGAACTTCATGGCACCAAATATCCATGGTGACATCAGGATCAGCAGGGCATCATGGGAACCAAGGAACTGTTGCTGGCAGTAGGGAAACTCATGGAACCAGGGGCCCTTGTGGCACTGCAGAAGCAACAGAGCTGCTGGACCTTGTCCCCTGGCCCTGCACAGCTCCTTGGGAGGCACGGCAGGAGCAGCTCCCTAGGAGCCTCGGGAATGCCCCTCTGGGATCCATGGCACCCACTCCCAGGGGCTGGAATTCCAGTTCCCAGCCAGGAAAAGATGTTTCTGCCCTCAAAGGCAAAGCTCTTAAGAAGGAGCCAAAAGCCAAGTGGAGCAAGATCTTACAGTGACGTTTCACTGCCAACCTCCATAACTTCACCCACGGTTGTTGTAGCTCATGGATTGGGATGTAAATCAGGGCAGGATCTTTGGTGGGAGTTGCCCTGGGTTAAGGGAGACACTGAGAGAGAAACAGAGCAGGCAAAGTGAGGCAGGAGAGAAAGGAGGACACAAACACAATCAGCTGAGAAGGTGACACTCTGAAAAACAGAACTGGAACTGATGGAAAATGAATGGGACAGAAATCGATAGTTCTAAAACTTTTATTTACTATCAAAATAGATCACACACACCCAGACCTACACAATCCTGATCCCACACCCTCAAATTTTGATCTCACTTCTCCCAATCTCCTTCCAACACTATCTCACCCTGGAGATTGTGGAATCAACTAGATATGGCATGGGACTGAGTTTTTCTGAGGTGGGAACAAGGCAATTTGACATGAATTGAGCCATTTTGGGGTAAAATTGAGGTGTTTTCAGTGGGATTGAATAATTTTGAGGTGACAGACCAATTTATCTTGAATTCTGGAGTGCAAGGATATGGAGAATACTTCCTGAAATCCCCCAAGAACACACAAATCTTCCAGAATATGTTCCCAAACCATAAATTCCACCTCAAACACCTTTGAAATAGTAGGATTTTAGATATCCTTGATCAATTACTTTCTTTTTTGTCATATTTCAGGTGTTTTTAAGTGATAAAGAAAAATCAGAAGAAAATTAGGGCCAAACCAAAAGGATAACCAGCCAGGTGTCCTCCCAACATGGATCACAGGAAATGTGGGTCACTAGGGCTCTGACCAATGTGAATCCTCCCATGGGGGATGAAGCTGGAGCGGTGCACGAAGCTCTTCGGCAGTTGGAACATTTCCAGGGCTTCCCTTACCGGTGCCTCCATTGGTGTCTGGTCAAGTCAGAGCTGCCAATAAAACTCTTCCCACACTGGGGACACTCGTAGGGCCTCTCCCCAGTGTGGATGTGCCGGTGGGTGATGGGGATGGAGTTGTCCTTGAAGCCCTTCCCACAGTCAGGGCAGCAGAAGGGCCTCTCCTCAGTGTGAGTCCACTGGTGGCTGAGGAGATTGGAGCTGGTCTGAAACCTCTTCAGACACTCGGGACACTCATAGGGCCTCTCCCCAGTGTGCATCATTTGGTGGATGATCAGCTGGGACCTATGACTGAAGCTCTTCTCACATTCCCCATACTTGTAGGGAGGGCATTCCCTGGTGTGGATCCTCTGGTGGCAGCTAAGGCTGAAGCTCCAGCTGAAGCTCATCTCACATTCCCCACACTCACAGGGCCTCTCCCCAGTGTGGATACGCTGGTGCCTGATGAGGTGGAGGTTTTGCTAGATACTCTTCCCGCAGTCAGGGCAGCGGAAAGGGCCTCTCCTCTGTGTGAATATGCTAGTGGCTGAGGAGATGGGACCTGATGTGAAAACTCTTCTGACACTGGGGACACTCATAGGGACTCTCCCTAGTGTGGATGCATTGGTGGGTCATGAGGGTGGATCTGTAGCTGAAGCTCTTCCCACATTCCCCATACTCATAGGGCCATTCCCTGGTGTGGATCCTCTGGTGGCTGATCAGGGTGCTGCTCTGCCTGAAGTTTTTCCCACACTCCAAGAACTTGTAGGGCTTCTCCCCATCATGAATCTGCTCATGGACCACCAGCTCCAAACTCTGTCTGAAAATCTGTCCACCTTCCTGGCTCAGGGTGGGTCTTTCCTCCTCAGCCACCCTGGGCTGGCTTTGAAGCCCATCCTCCTGCAGGATCTCTGGGGATTTTCCTCCCCATTGGCATTCTGCACTGTGGAGTCACTCAAAATGACATCTTCAATGAGGTTCTGCCATGGAGATTTTTCCTCCACTGTCTCTGAGCTTTGGCTTAAGCTCTGTCCACCTTCCTGGCACAGGGTGGGTCTTTCATCCTCAGAGCACCCTGGGCTGGGTTTGCAGCCCCTCCTCCTGTTCTACCTCAGAGGCTTTTCCTCCCTGCTGGATTCCAGACCGTGGAGCTGCTCACAATGGCCTTTTCTACCATGTCCTGCCATAGGGATTTGTCCTCCCTCCTCAGCTCCTTGTCTGGGGGAAGAAGGACAAGGAGAGGATGGGATTTCCCTCCGTGCCAGAGGGAAGGAGAAGGAGATCCCCTCAATGCATCCCCAGCAGGATGTCACTGGCACCGGGGTTGTCCTGCAGCTGGGGGCCATGCTGGGAGATGGAGCGGGAGAGAAGGGGAAAGGGCACTGATTTTCTCCTCACCTGTCTGGGGGTCCTGGGGGATCCTCATTTTCCTTGCAGCCTTGTGTTCCATCTGGTGAAGGTTTGGGGATGGGAAATTCTGTTGTGGGAGGAAAACAAGGGATAAGCACATTGAATTTTGTACTGGTTTGAAGGCAGACCTGGGGGAGAGTCTAAACCAAAATTGCAATGATACAGAAACTGCGGCGAGGTGTATCTGGCCTGGGAGGTCAGTGTCTGGCTAGCAGAGGGTAGGCCGAAACCCAGCTGCAATCCAAAGCGAGCACCCCTCGGCGTCTGAGGGCCTCGGGCTGTGCACACCTGCGGACTGATCTCGCTGCACACACGATGGCAAATAAGGAGCTGGACTCTCGATGGGGTCAAGTCAGGTTTAAGATGAAGCCCAAGACGACAACCAGGGAGAGACCAGGAATGGAGGGTGGAACAAGGTTATAAAGGGAGTTGGTGTTTCAGGGAGGGGTTTACACAGAACCAATAGGGAAGGGTGAAGGGATGAACTTAACATAACGGGCATGAGGGAATACCCAATCAATACAAAGTAAGGGAGGGGCCCCGGGACCACAGCCAATCATAACCCCCCTAGGGAAGAAGATTCTGGCAAAATAGGAGGAGTGGGGGTGATTGACTGGGCCCAGGGAGGAGAAACAAATGTACATATAAGGGTATTAGGGGGAGGAGGAATTATATAACTAAAAGGACTGACAACCCCAGTGGCAGGAGTTGCCATGGGAACAACATAATAGACAGGCGAGAAAAACAGGGAGGGCAGAACCATTATCAACCGGAGGGGGGAGCAATACAGAAAATAGGGGAGCAAACAAGGAAACTTAACAAACACACTACAACAAGAAACAGTGCCTTAAACTGACAGAGTCAGGATATAATCTGACAAACTGTTAGTCAGGGTGGTGGCAGCAGTCCCAATAAATGGTGGGTGCAGTCCTGTTGGAGTGATGAACGTGATTCTGTTGAAGCAGTGATCCTGTAGAAGGGTCTGGTCTTCCTCTGAAGGTCCCGTGATGGTTATGGAGCTCTTGTCCTCTGGCAATCCAGTAGGCAAGCTGCTCCTGCTGTTGAAAGACTCAGCTTATATCATGGTAGGAATGCTTGGATCCTCCCCCTGGGCGGAGCATCCCACAATGGGATGATGGAATTTTATCAGTCCTGCAGTAAAACTCAATGGCCCATTCACAGAAGATATCTCCCCTGGAGGATGTCATCAGGGGTGAGCCATGGAAGAGATAAAGAACACTGCCCCACCTGTTTATAGCAGTTGATGAAGATGGGAATTGAAAACATGCATTTGGTTACATCTTACATTGCAGCCTGAAACAGTGGGGTAATCCCTGCTCAGGGGGTGAACACCACCCCCCTTACCCAAACTGGCTCAGGTGTAAACCCCCAGCCTGGGATGGCCACACACACACAGGGGACAATGTCACACTTTGCCTGCTTCAGGGGAGGTCTCTGTCCCTGTCACTCCCTTGCTCTTCCCCCCTTTTCTCTTTCCATCTCTCTCTCTACCTCACATTTACTGTTCAATAAAATCCACTTTCGGTTTGGTCTTGTTAGCACCTTACTTGGGGCAGAGGCATCTTTCTAAGAATTTTCTTAACCAAATCGCGACATTATTTTGGCACAGTGAGTTCAGGGCACTGTTGTCTGACCCCAAGTGCCTTTGACAACTACATGGCTCCCTCCTCTGAGGAGGTTGTGGTTCTCTCTGGAGGAACTTCTGGAAACTTTGACACAGCTTCCTCAGAGAGACTTATGGGAGAACTGATGAGGAAAACAGCTGTTGAAGGTGGCCAGTGAAAAAGAAAATATTTTGTTGTCTTTCCTTGAAAACTTTACTAAAATCACTGCAGGAAAGGGATCATGTGATACGAGTGAGCCTGACAAGGTTCATTCACCCCTAGGTGAGGAACACAAGGGGCTGCTGGAAGTCCCACAAGAAGCCCAGCTCAAGTAGCTAAATTCCCAAATAACTCCTGAGTTCACACCCTTGGGGGCTTTGCCAAATGTGAGAGTCATTATTCTCTTCGTCCCTGTCACCTTTGTGACAGCTACACAGAACTTCTCCTTCTTTTTAATAATCTGTATTGGGCCAAATTTGCACTTTTCTTTAATTGGAACCTGCAAGCAGCTGAGTTGGAGCTGTGCAAGAATTGATCTGACTTGTAATTGACACAGAATTGCTTCGATTTTCACTGTAATCATGTTTGGGATTTGTTTGCATTTACATCATATGTGACTTGTGGGAAAATCAAATATTCATCAAGTGATTTATGCAGAGTAAAGTTTGATTGCTGCCAAGTTTATTTTGCCCAGTGCCCAGGGGATTCTCAAGGGTCTCTGTGCCTCTCGCACTGGGGGATTCTTGGGAAGAGTTTGGGGGGGTTGTCCCTGTCCCTGTGACCCCAGGCCGTTCCCCAGTGGGTGTCCCTGTCCCTGTCACCCCAGACCATTCCCCAGGGGTCCCCCATCATTCTCACCCCAGGGAATGCCTGGGGGGTCTCCCTCCCTCTCACCCCTGTGCCAGGGGCTGCTCGGGGCAGTGTCTGTCCCTCTCACCCCAGGGGATGCTCGGGGGTCTCTGTCCCCTCATCCTGAGGGATGCTCAGGGGGTCTCCATCCCTCTGGCCTCCGGAAATGCCTGTTCAGGGCTGGGGACCAGGGACTCTGTGTCCCTCTCACCGCTGAGGGTGCTCGGGGCTGGGGGGGCTCTCCGACCTTCTCACACCTGGGGAGGCCGGGGGGGTCTCTGTCCCTCTCAGCCCTGCTGTGACCCCACCCAAACATCATCGGGGTCAGAGGGACAGAGACACCCCAAAGCCCCAGAAGGGCTGAACCTGGGATTTCGTTTGGGACTGAGGATTTAGGAAGGGACTGGAATTAGGGCTGGGGTTGGAGTTGGGACTGAGATTTGGATTTGAGTTGGGATTGAGGTTAAGGCGAGACATGGGATTGGCTTCAGGGCTGGGGTTGGGATTTGGTCTGGGGCTAGTCGAGTCTGGGACTGGGATGAGGTTAAATACAGAACTGTGAGTGTGTCTCAACATGGAGTGAGATTGAGACCAGGATCAGGGTCAGGTTTGGGACTGAGATCACCCAGAGCTGGACAGGGGGGATGTCACTGCAGGATGTCCCTGGCATCGTCCCAGCCCTCCTCAGGCACCTGCAAACATGGGGGGCAGCTGGGTGCTCCAAGATCCAGGTGCTCCCACGCTGCCCCTCAATACCAGGTGAGCATTCCCTAGGGCAGCCCTGACTGTGACCCTTGGGGCTCTGGGATCAGCCCTCACATCCCTGTGGGAGCATCTAGAGGCAGGGCGAGAGATTTCTGCCCCCCCTCTTCCCTGTGGAAGGATGATGCCCAGCTGCCCTTTTCTTCTGGTGCATCCTCCTCTCCTTCGACATGGATATTCAGGGACAGGAGTGGAGGGAACGGCTGCAGCTGAGGGGCAGGGTCAGGTTGGACGTCAGGAAAAGGTTTTTGCCCAGAGGCTGCTGGGGCCATGCCCAGGCTCCCCAGGGAAGGGTCCCAGCTCCAGGGCTCTCTGAGCTCCAGCAGTGTTTGGACAGCGCTGCCAGGCCCAGGCTGGCATTGTTGGGGTGTCCTGTGCAGGGCCAGTAGTTGGATTGGAGGATCCTGATGGGTCCCTCCCAGCTCAGCCAATTCTGTGGTTCTGGGATCCCATGAGCCTGGGGATGGGGTGGCCAATGGTTGCCGTGGCAACGGGCTCTGGCTGCAGGCCTGAGCTGGTGTCCATGGCAACCACCCCTGGCATGGCGTCTCCATGGAGCTGCTGAGGGACTGACCATAGCAACAGGGGGCTGGTGACGGTTGCCATGGAAATTGACCATAGCAACAGGGTCCTGGTGATGGTTCCCCGCTAAGGGTCAGATTTGTCAGAGGCCTTCAGAGGGGTTCCCTGGGGACTTTCCAAGAGTCTCCAGGCTGTTCCACAGCTGGAATGTCACAGGCACAGACAGGGGCTCCATGGACACCTGGCAGGCATTTCTGGGGACTGTAAAGGGCCGTGTGGTCAGAGGCAGTCACAGCCATTCCATGGTGACATCCCAGGGGACCTTGGGCTGCAAAGGCACCGATCTGTAACAGGCACTCACTGGGGCTCTGTGGTGACATCCCAGGAGTCCCCTGGCTGCCAAAGAGCTGGGGTGTCCCAGACACTCACAGGCGTTCCTGTCATGGGCACAGTGAGACCTTCAGGCAAAATTTATTAGGGAAACTCCTGTTGGGTCACAACGTGCAGAAAGGATTCCCAATAGCCCCCATAGATGCCCAAACATCACCATTGAATCAGAGATGACACAGACTCAGATCAGAAGGCTAAGGGCTAACACCCACCTGTTTTTTCAATCCTCTTCTTTTATACCTTGGTTTGCTACAGGTGGACTTCACTGGTCCTTTAATCAACACATTTCACATGATTGGCCAATTAAGACAACACCCTTCAGTAAACAATTTTATGGAAAAAAGCCAACTTATTCCAAACATTGTCAGCCAAGTGTTTCCACAAAAATCCACTCAGATAACACCATTTATTGATGTTCGTTTTATGTTGGGCCTTTCTTGGGGATCCCTGGATGGGGGAATCCCTCCTGTAGCAGTTCTATGCCAGGAAAAAAGAGATGCATGGGACTTTTTCAGTCTTCAGCTTCTTGTTTATTGATATCTCATCTAAAGTTTTGCATTGCTGTCCACACCAGGCTCAGTGCACTGGAAAAGCACTGTAAAATGGCCCCAAAATGTACAGTTTCAAGCTCTTTTAACATTGTCTCATCCAATAAACACTTGAAAGGTGCGTTATTTCTACTTATCTACCAATAACTCATCCCTTGACTGTCCACATATCCTCTGCACTGTGCTTTCCATGACCAATCACCTTGTGCTACCAACAGTGCAGAAAATAGAGCAGATGAAGAAGACAGGGACTACACCCCAATTCCTCCATCTTGCTTCCTATCTACACCATACTAACAACCTCAAAAACCTAAATTTCTCACCCAAGGAACATACCATAGTACTCTCTATTACCTATTTCACACTTTGGTAAATTCTAATCTATCTCAAAGTCTTGGAAATCCTCTCCATGGGGGAAGTTGAAAGGCAGTGTTTCTCTGGGGGTCAGGACCTCTCAGAGCAGACAGAGAAATATTCCCTGTGCCTTGGATTCCCACACATTTAACCTAAAATCCTTTAACCCTTAATATGTGAAGTTGCCCAAAAATGTTCCAGGTAAGTAGGATTAGAAGGAGGAGAAAGAGAGAACAACAGAAAGACAGAAGATCCATAGAACGACACGCACATAGGTACCAACTGCTGGGGTTCCAGCATCGCGAAGAGAGGAACCACAGGAGAAGGCAGGATCCAGACCCTGGACTGGCCTCGTGCCCCAGCTTTTAACCCCCTGCTCCTTCATGGGCCCGCCCCTGGGGTGAGACTGCCAGTTGCATGTCCAATCAGAGCCATGGTAGGCACCAGCGGCTGCTGTGTGATTGATTGACAGCTCAGCCAATCAGAACTATGTTAGCACTGCCCGTACTGTGTGATTGACAGCTCTGCCAGGCCAGGGCTGGGGGTGGGGTTTTGTCCCACCACAAACCAAGGCCTGACCCAGCCCTGGCCCCACATGGGCATTCTGAGCATCCCAAGGTGTCTCGGGACATCAATCTCATCCAGCCTCTGACAGCAACCACAATGAATCTCATGGAATCAAGGGTCAGTTGTGACCTCATGGTGCCTCATGGAATCAAGGAGACCATTGTGCAACTCAGGAGCAGTATGCATGCAAGGGTCAAAAATCAAACACTGGGGCCCATAGAAGCAAGGAACCATTGTGACACAGCGGGGCTGCATGGACCCAATGGACCCTTGTGACTCTGTTGAGGCTCATGAAACCAAGAAGCCATTGTAACCCTGCAAGACTTCATGGAATCAAGGAGAATACTGTGACAGTGTGGGGACCCATGAAATCAAGGAACCATGGAACAGGTCTGCCTGCTTTGACCTCCTGGGGGCTGTTTGACAGGTCCCACTGAATTTGACATGTCAAGGGCCACTTCTCATCTGACTGTGAAGCACTGGGGCTCTGTGCTTTCCTTCCTATGGAAAAGAGTTCTCTTTCTTGTTAAGCTTCTATGCCTGGAATTAGGATTCCACCTCTAAAATTCCCTATATGCAAGGGTTTCTCCCAAACAAATTCTGCCAATACAGTCAAGTGTGGCAAGACTCGGCCTCTGGTGACTGCCTCTCATCTGCCCCGGTGCTCAGTTGTTTCCTTTCTATGGAGACCATTGTGACAATGTGGGGGGTTGTGGAGCCAAAGGGCATTGTTACACTGTAGGAACTTGTGGAAGCAAGGGAATCATTGTGACACTGGGAGTACCATGGATCCAAGGGGCCATTATGACACTGTGGAGTCTTGATGAACTATGGGGGCCATTGTGACACTTTGGGGTCTTCCGAAATGCGGGGAACATTGTGACACTGCAGAGTACTACGGATCCACTGAGACACTGTGGAGCCTCATGGAACCAAGGACATCGCTGTGGTTCTGTTGGGCTGCATGGTCCCAAGGGGCCAATGTGAAGCCATGGGGCTTTGTGGAACCAAGAGACAATTGTAGCATTTCAGGCCCTCATGGAGCCAAAGGGTCATTTTGATCCTGCAGGGCACCATGGATCCATGGAGAAAATTGTGGCATTGCAAGGCCCCATGGGATCATGGAGACCATTGTGACACTGCAGGGCCTCGTGGAGGGAAGGGGCCACTGTGACACTATGGGAACTTCTGGAGCCAAGGGGATCATTGTGGTACCAATGGAGGCCATGGAACCAAGGGGCCACGGTGACAAAGAGGAGCTTCATGGAACAAATAGATAATTATGATAGCCTGGGCTTTTGGAACCATGGAGACCATTTAGATCCTTAAAGACTTGTGTAACCAAGGGGCCATTATGACACCTGAGGGCATCATGGAAGCAAGAGAACCATTGTGACACTGCAGGGCCCTGTGGAACCAAGGGAACATGAAATAGGTGTGGCTGCCTTGGACTCCCAGGGTTTACCTGACAGGTCTGGCCGACCTTGGAATGTGGAAGGCCACTCCCATCTGCCCCTGAAACACTGGGGCTCTGGGATTTCCTTTGTATAGAAAAGAATTGTCCATCTTTTCCAGGTATCCATGGCCAAAACTTGGATTCCACCTCCAAATTTCTGTGTATCCAAGGAATACTGCCAGACAAAAGTTGCCAGGACAGACAGGTCTGGCTGGTCTTTGACTCCCAAGTGCCAGCACTTACCTGTTTTGCAAACACTGGAAAGGGCTCTGTGCTTTTCTTTTTATGGAAGAAAAACATCCGTCTTCTCCAGGCACAAATGTCTGAAATTAGGATTCCACATCCATAATTTCAAATATCCAAGGGTTGGTCCAAGCAAACACGCCAGGACAGACAGGTCAGGCTTGCCTTGGCCTCTGGTGGTTGCCATGCATCAGCTGCTGAAACATGGGGGCTCCGTGGCTTTCTTCCTATGGAGACCAATGTGACATTTGGGAGCTTTGTGAAATGAAGGGGCCACTGTGACACTGCAGAGTGCCATGGATCCAAGGGACATTGTGACACTGTGGAGCCTCGTGGAACCAAGGACATCATTGTGGCTCTGTTGGGCTGCATGGTCCCAAGGGACCATTGCAAATCAGCAATGTGAGAATTAGCCCAGCTGTAACTCAGAGTCAGCCAGATTTTACCCCGGAAGAACTGGGCGTGAGTTTCAAGTCCTAGGTGTCATTCAAAGAACAAATTAAAATCAATAATGAGGATGATCATTAACAATTTTCCAGATGCCTGTGCTGATGAAATCCATACCACTGAATTTTGCGACTCAGTGGGAGTTGATCTGTATAATTTTTGATCAAAAGGGACCCCATTGCACCCTGCGTGCTCCTCATCTTCCACACAACACTTGACCAGCAAGCAGCGTTTTGAAAACTCAATCCGTTGGTAACTCGTAACTCGGGAACTCCCCTCAAACCTGCCTTTCTCAAACCTTTAATGATGGTCCAAGATGGCAATGGCCATGCTGTCTTGGAGCATCATGCCCTGGATACTCAAGACAGAACGAGCCAAAATATGGCTCAGGAGCCTGACCACCCACCCTCCATCTTGGCTCCTCCACTTCCTGCTACCACAACTTTCGCCTCTGCCCTGAAAAAAGCTCCAGACTCCAACCACACAACTACAGGTCCTGCCCTCACTGTCAATCATTCCCTCTCCACACTGGACCATGCCTCCAGTTAAGGAAGGAGACTGGCACATAGCCTCGGAATTCCTTATTGCCCTGTTATGTTATGAAAAAAGGGGGCAGAATCCCAGGTATCAGCTACTGGTTTGCAGGGAAATCAAGGATCTTTGTATCTAAAGACCATAGGAAGGACTTACCTTGCTTTAATGACCTAATGAGGGCCATGTTTACAGCACATGTCTCAACCTCATATGATTTAAAATATATTATGTTGTTGTCACCTACAGAATACACCCGATGGGAAGAGGGGTTGAAGTGTTTATTATGCTAATAGCAATGACTATGCTAATAATGAAGCAAGGGCGGAATTGAAAATCAACCATCTAGCTGGAGAAGGACAACACAGCCTACCAGATGATCAAGCAGTAGGTATCGCCAGAGAAGTATTGAATGATATCAAAGAGATGGCTTTGAAAGCTTTAATTCAGGTATTAGATGGTAGCACCCCCAATTTGAAATACTTTGGGTGGCTGCAGCTAAAGCTCTAGGACAATTAGACCATCCTGGGTGCCTGTTAAGTAAGCAAATCAATGCTACCTCCCTCACACTGAGGGGCCTGCTCTCAGACATAGAGACCATCAAACATGCCACCTTGCAGAACAGTGATAGAGTTTTTACTCTGGGCACATGGGCATGGCTGTGTAGACTCTGAGGGCATGTGTTGCATGAACCTCTCCAGCCACAGCGAGTCAATCCACAAGAGCATTTAGGTACTGAAGGAAGGGTTCAAGAAGCTTCTAGTGGAAAACAACGACTAGTTCAATAAACTCTTTCAGTCCAAGGGACTAAAGGGTTGGATGATGTCTAGCTAAAACAGGACTAATTATTCTCTTAGTGGTTATTGTTGTATTGTTAATTGTCCCATGTTTGTTTGGATGCTTTTAGAAAGTCTTACAAAATTCTTTCAGTTCCATCTTTGTTATAAAACAGAAAGGAGGAAGATACCCAACACAGGCTCCTCATGGGCACCTTGGACAAGAGAATTGGAGGCCAGGATGGCACAAAAACCTCTCAGAGACTCAATTTTGGAAGGAAATTCCTTAAAAGTACTTAAAAGTATACTTAAATCCATAAAGTACCTTAAAAACCTTTAGTATCTCAAAGTGTTAATAAGCCTTCTAAGTTTCAGTACAAAGCTCTCCAGGGACTCATTAAAGCAGATAATTGGGGCCACGATGGCACAAACCTTTCACACAGTGTGTATCAAAAGGGAAACACCAAGTACGTTAAAATAACTGAAGTACCCTGCAGTATTAATGAGCCCCACTGAGTGTTGTTACGGACAAAGCCTCTCCAGGGAGTAATTACCACAGAAAATTGGAGGCCATGATTGCACAAACCTCTCAGAGACTCCAAGGCAAAAGCCAAACCCAAAGTCCTTTCAAAAACTCTGTGAGCATGAAGGAGCCCCCAGGGCCATTCCTGAGCAAGGCTCCCCAGGGACTCCTTCCAGCAGATCCTTGAGGCCACTGGGATGTGGGCTAGGGGGGGATGCTGAGGGCAGGACAAGGGGCTGACAGTGCCCAGCCTGGCTGGGGCTGTGCCAGGAGGCCCCAGCGCCTCAGGACAAGGTGTCTCCTCATAGCCCTTGGTGGCACAGAGCCTGCTGTGCCCCAGGGCACCTAGACTTTGCTTCTCTTTGTCCCCACCTGCCATCACTGCCTGCAGATCTCTGCTCTGCCTGGGGTCTGGGGACACTTTCTCTGTCCTGTCCCTCAGTGGGACCCATTAAATGTCCAAGTAATTTTGGAGTTGGATTCTGACTTGGAGTTCTGGAGAGGTTTCCTCAGCTCCCTCTCAGGGACTGATGTTCAGGGCCAGAGCACAAGGCCCCAGAGGCTCATTAAAGTCCTGGTGCTGTATCTGTGCTGCTGAGCTGGGCTGGGTTCCTGGCACAGAGGCAGCTCCTGGTAACCAATAAGAGCTTCAAAAGCACATTTCTCTTGATGAGCAGCTTTTCTCCAGCCCAGCAGGGCTGGGGCAGTGCCTGCAGCCACCCTGGGCCCAGCAGAGAGGCACAGAGAGCTTCAATCAGTCAGGGCTGGGAATGTGCTTAGAAGTGCTGGGGCACAATCACTTCCAGCCCTTGGCACAGGAACCTCTGGCTGCAGGACAATGCAGCTGCAGCTCCTGGAGCCATCTCCTAAAGCTGGAACATCCCAATGCCTACAGACTCTGTGAGTACATTCTCTGATTGTCTCTTGTGCAGAGCAGCCAGGGGTGCCCAGGGCTGTCCTGCAGAGCAGGGTCCTGCAGCCCCGGGCAGTGTGCTGGGGCAGGGACTCTTCTGCCTGCCAGGGACAGCTCTCAGCCAGCCCTGGCAGCTGCTCCCAGCACTGGGGAACAAGGACTGGGTGGGAGGAGACAGCTGGTCAGGCTTGGAAGTGTTCTCCTTTTTGGGGAGGATGCTGCATTGTTCAGGACTGCTTCCAGGATGGCATTTAATGTCAGAAGAAATAGATTATACAGGGAGCACAGTAAGGCAGGGGCTGCATGAAAGGGAATTTCCTGCTTTTTGAATATACTGTTCTGGGTTGCCTGGATAGGAAAGTGCACATAGATATTCATCTCTCAGTTCAGGTTGAGAAAAAAACCCCAAAAAAACCCCCAAAATTCTCTCAGATGTTAATAAACCAGGCAGTGACAGAAATCCTTGCAGGGCCCCTTAGAGGCAGCATTAGTGTTGCTTTCCCAGTCTCCTCAGGGTTCCTGTGATGTTGCCATCAGAGCCTGCAGAGCCAGAGCTGCCCCTGGGCAGTGCCAGAGCTGGGAGGGGTCTGCAGGGCAGAGCTGAGCCCCCAGGGCTGGGCTGGGCTCTGGCAGCACTGGCAGGGCCCAGCCCTGGGCACAGGGAAGCAGCTGCTGGCAGGGACAGCTCCGGGCAGCAGCACCCTGAGCAGGGAGAGGGGGGAAAAGTTCCCCCAGGCTGTGCTGGGATATTTAAAGTCCTCTCCAAACCCAACTATTCCGTGATTACTTTTCTTACAGATCCCCATGCCAAGACACAGCAAATGTCCAACAGCAGCTCCATCAGGCACTTCCTCCTGCTGGCATTGGCAGACACACGGCAGCTGCAGCTCCTGCACTTCTGCCTCTTGCTGGGCATCTCCCTGGCTGCCCTCCTGGGCAACGGCCTCATCATCAGCGCCGTAGCCTGTGGCCACCACCTGCACACGCCCATGTTTTTCTTCCTGCTCAACCTGGCCCTCAGCGACCTGGGCTCCATCTGCACCACTGTCCCCAAAGCCATGCACAATTCCCTCTTGGACACCAGGGACATCTCCTACACTGGATGTGCTGCTCAGCTCTTTTTCTTTATGTTCTTCATTGGATCAGAGCATTCCCTCCTGACCATCATGTGCCTTGAGCGCTATGTGTCCATCTGCAAACCCCTGCACTACGGGACCCTCCTGGGCAGCAGAGCTTGTGCCCACATGGCAGCAGCTGCCTGGGCCAGTGCCTTTCTATATTCACTGATACACACAGCCAATACATTTTCCCTGCACCTGTGCCATGGCAATGCCCTGGGCCAGTTCTTCTGTGAAATCCCGCAGATCCTCAAACTCTCCTGCTCAAAATCCTACCTCAGGGAATTTTGGCTCATTGTGTTTTCCATTTCTTTACTATTTGGTTGTTTTGTGTTCATTATTTTCTCCTATGTGCAGATCTTCAGGGCTGTGCTGAGGATCCCCTCTGAGCAGGGAAGGCACAAAGCCGTTTCCACCTGCCTCCCTCACCTGGCCGTGGTCTCCCTGTTTCTCAGCACTGGGTTTTTTGCCTACCTGAAGCCCCCCTCCATGTCCTCCCCATCCCTGGATCTGGCCCTGTCAGTTCTGTACTCAGTGGTGCCTCCAGTCCTGAACCCCCTCATCTACAGCCTGACCAATCAGGAGCTCAAGGCTGCTGTGAGGAGACTGCTGACTGGATGGTTTTGGAAATATTAAAGAGGTGGCCTATTTCTGCCAATCATTTGTAATAAAAGTAATTTTTTATACTTTTTGTTCATTTGGTTGTGGTTTTTTTCTTTTATTTACTTTTTTAATCTTGTCCACAAAGAAAGGTATCTTTTTATGCCATTTCCCATTTTGTTTCTCTCTACCATCCCTATGGTCACAGACTGTGTCAATGAGGGGCTATACCCTTGCTTCCTTTAAACGAACTAAAGGATGTCCCAGCAAAGTTTTCTGCAGATATGGCCTTTTGTTGCCTTCTCTGGAGCTGCAGCAGCAATGTCTGTGTGCAGATCTGGGGGCTGATCAGGGCTTCCCCAGCAGCTTTGCCCAGCAGCAGCAGCACTTGGTGTTGCCAGTGCTGCTGCCGTGGCCCTGCCCCGCTGCCCTGGTGGCCCTGGTGTTGCTGTAGGGCCTGAGTGCTCTCGGGGCCGGGCACAGCCCTGGGGGTGGCAGTGCTGGGGCTGCAGCAGGGACAGGCCATGGGCACTGCTGGGGCAGTGCTGACGCCTCAGGCCAGGGCCTGGGGGCTCCAGGCTCCTTGCCCAGGCTCTCTCAAGAACACACCCAGGCCAATGCTCAGCACAGAAAAGCCCCGTGAGAAGCCCCAGGCTGGCCGTGGGCAGGCTGGGGGCAAACAGCATGGCTGGGGCTCTGCAAGGGCCCTGGGGCAGATGGGAAGGAGCAGCAGAGCAGGGGCTGATCCATCTCCAGTGCGCTGCACAGCCCAGGGCAGTGTCCCAGAGCGTCCTGATGGAGCTGCCAACAACATCCCCCCTCTGCAGGCCTGGCCTCTCCCCCAGCTCACACAGGTGCCCCATCCTTGCAGGCACAGACACGGCAGCACTGGCTCAGCAGCCCCTGTTTGCATTGCACAGAGCAGGGGGAGCACCCCCATGCTGTTGCTGTGGGGACATGAACCTGAGGGAGCACAAATGCCCTCAGCCCTTGGGGCCAGCAAGGGCTGGGGCACACCAGGGAAAGCACTCAGCTTTGTCCTGGCCTCTACAGTCAGCCAGAAAGTTTGTTCCCATCTGTTGTATTCATATTGTTGTATAATTATATTTCCTGAGTCCATACCTTCTCTCGATGGTTTTCTCACGGCAGATCTTCACAGCAGTGGTGTTGTTGCTTCTCGGTCAGGGCTCCTCTCCCAGACTCTCCCTGACCACCCCGCCCCCTTTTATCTCAGCTACCTCCATGGGCTACAGCTGCTGCCCAATCAAGGACATCACAGCTGCAGCCCATTTACAATAACCAGAATCAGGGCAGGGTCACTAATACAATAGAGAGATCTTTAACTGCCATACATATATTTACAATACATAAGTTAACTCAGGCCCCCACACCCATCAGCTGGGAGTTTCCTGTCCCACTGCAGACACTGTTGCTCAGAGCCAGAGCTGCCTGGCAGCCACCCCAAAACTGCCCTGAGCATTTCCCTTGCTTCACCTTTGCTTTCTGTACTCTTTGCTTGTACAAATTTCTTCCTCTTGCCCACCCCTGTTCCCTGCCCTGAAAAGACCCCATCCCTGTTTGCCCTTTCCTCTCTGGCCCCACTCTCCATTGCAGTTCCTGACTTGGCACCATGGCAACGTCCCTGGAGGAGCAGGATCATCCTACAAGTGCTGCAGGAATTTTCTGCAGGCTCCTGCAGTGCCGCGTGCTGCTCCCTTGCCAGAGGCACCCCAGGCCAGGGGGGCACATCTGGGCTGCTGTGTCTGCCTCTGGGGCTCCCTGTTCTGGGCAGTCAGGAGGAGCTGCAGAGGCTCTGCAGGACTGACAGGATGGGCTTTGGGGCTGGCAGGAGAAGCTGAGGAACCTGGGCTGCTCGAGCTTCTGAAGAGGAGGCCCAGGACTCATCAAGCAGCTGCTCCAAGGGTGGTTTCAGAGAACCCTAGAGTCAGCAAGGCCGGATAAGGCCTTTGAGATCATACAGTCCAACCTGTGCCCTGGCACCACCTTGTCTCCCCTGAGCTTCCTCTTCTCCAGGACAAACAACCCCAGCTCCCTCAGCCACTCCTCACAGCTCTTCTGCTGCAGGCCCCTCACCAGCCTTGTTGCCCTTCTCTGGACACACTCCAGCGTCTCCACATCCTTCCTAAATTGGGGGGCGACAACTGGACACAGCACTCAAGGTGCTGCCCAACCAGTGCCCAGCACAGGGGAAGAATCCCTGCCCTGTTCCTGCTGGCCACACCATTCCTGATCCAGCCCAGGAGTCATTGGCCTTCTTGGCCACCTGGGCACACTGCTGCCTCATGCCCAGCCTGCTGTCCATCAGTCCCTGCAGGTCCCTTTCTGCCTGGCTGCTCTCCAGCCACTCTGTCCCCAGCCTGTACTGCTGCAGGTGTTGTTGTGGCCAAATTGCAGGACCCGGCACTTGGACTTTTTAAACCTGACCTAGTTGGATCACACATCCCTGTTAACCACACCTGGATCCAGCCTGTCCAGGGCCCTGTGCAGAGCCCTCCTACCTCCATCCTCCATCAGATCCAAACTCACACCCAGTTTGGTGTCATCTGCAGATTTGCTGATGTTGGACACAATCCCCTCATCCAGACCATTCCATGCAGACACTGGAATCCACGCTGGCTGGCTCTGATCCCTCGGCCATCCTGTGGGTGCCCTGTGATGGCACTCAAGGTGATCTGTACCATAACCTTGCTGGGCACCCAGGTCAGGCTGACAGGCCTGGAGTTCCCCAGATCCTCTTTCCAGTCCTTCTTGGGGATGGGCTCACACTGGCACCTCCAGTCCTCTGGCACCTCCCTGCTGAGCCAGCACTGATGGGAAATGATGGAGAGCAGCTTGGGGAGCTCATCCACCAGCTCCCTGATCCCCCTAGGATGGATCCCATCTGATCCCACACACCTGTGAGCATCTGAGTGGCTCAGCAGGACACCAGCTGCTTCCTCCTGGATTCCAGGGGCTGTTCTGCTCCCTGTGTCCATCAACCAGCTCAGGAGAGCACTTGTCCTGAGGACAGCCTGTCCTAATATTGAAAATTGAGAGAAACAAGATGTTCAGTAGCTGTGCCTTCTCCTTATCTTTAGTTACTATATTCTCCACTGCATCCAATAAAGAGTAGAGGTTCTCCTTATCCCATGTTTTTCTAATAAATTAATTGTGGAAACATTGTCTATTTTTTTTTCACGGAAGTGGTCAGGTTAAACTCTCATTGAGCTTTCACCTCTTTACTTTTTTTCTGCACGACTTCACAACCTCCTTAAACATTTCCTAAGCTGCTTGACCTTCTGTCCAAAGTTGATGGGCCTCTTGTAACCTTTGAGTTCCCACAAAATCTCCATGGCCAGCCAGGCAGTCATTTTCCTCACTAGCTCATATTTTGCCACACTGGGACAGGCTGCTCCTTCCCCCTTAAGATTACTTCCTTGAAATGTGTCCATCCTTCCTGGACCCCTTTGTTTTCAAGGGATGTTTTCCTTAAAAAAAATCAGTGCCTGATTCAGTACTCCCCAAATCTGCATCCTAAATAGGCCAAAGTCTGCCCTTCCTAATTCCAGTGTAGAAGTTTTGTTGCTGTCCCTCCATCTTTCACAGAATATTGAAAACTTGATTATTTCATGGTCACTGTGCCCCAGTGCCCCACATCTGCCACCAGCCCTTCTCTGTTTGTGAACAGCAGTAGCAGGCAGAGCTTTTCTTGGCAGTTGGAGTGTTACCAAAAACTCAGTAAAATAGAAAACTCCTTCACACCAACGCAGCAATAAAAAGCAGCATTATTTATTCAGGGGGATGCACCGGGGGACAGCTCCTCCCAAAGCCCTGCAGGCTGAGAGCAGGAAAATTTCTGTTTATATTCTGCATTTTGCATACATATTCATTGATTGTCCCAGACTAAATATACATCTGATAATCATTTTCCCCAAATCATTAATGTATTTCCCCTCCCCTGTTCTCCTGGGGGTCTCTCTGGTGGTCCCTGGTGGTCGTGGACCCCAATGTTCCAGTGGCCCTGGCTGAGCTGGCAGGACACTTAAGCTGGTGAATTTCCAGTTCCCTTCTCACACAATGGGCATTGTGTGGTTTCCATAGGCCTGGGGCTTTGGAGAACAAGCTCCAGGTGTCAACTCACCTGGTGTAGACAATTTATCATCTGGTAACATGAGGTCACAGATGAGGCTATGACATCACAGAGTGGGTTAGGTAAGGTGTTTGAGCAGCTATGACATCATATACTGCCTCTGTGACATCACAGAGCCAGCTGTGACAGGGCAGAGGTCTGACATTCCAGAGCCGACTGTGACATCACAGATTTGGCTGTAACATCAGAGACCAGCTGTGTGACATTAGAGAATGGGCTGTGACATCACAGAGCAGGCTGTGACATCCCAGATGGCCTGTGTGACATCCCAGCAGGGCTGTGTCAGGTCACTGGGTTGGTCACTCTGCCCCAGCTCCCCCTCACAGTTTCTCCCAACAAGTCCAATGCTGTTCATGCCCAGCAGGGTCCCGGTCCCCTGGGATCCCCCCGGCCCACCTGGAGCCACAGCCTCCACCAAAGGATGTTCCACAGGATCCACCCCAGAGCCTGACATGGGGACAAGGGGCCAGGGCTGTGTGACCAGGTCATCAAGGACGAAGATTATCCAGGTCACTGTGGCCTGGTTTGGGTTCCCCAGGGCAGGAAAGATGTCTGGCAGCTGGAGCAGAGTCTGGGAAGGGCCTCCAAGGTGGGGCTGGAGCCCTTGGGCAGTGAGCAGAGGCTGAGGGAGCTGGGCTTGTCCAGGCTGGAGCAGGGAAGGCTGAGGGGCTCCTCATCCCAGCCTGGCAGTGCCAGTGAGGAGGGGATGGAGTACACAGAGCCAGGCTCTTCACAGGGGGCCTGGTGGGAGACAAAAGCCAATGGGTGGAAGGGGAAAGAGGAGACATCAGCCAGGGCATGAGGAGATGAAATGAGTCAGGATGCTTTCAGCATTTCCTCAACACTAAAAGCAGCCTGACTTCCCATCTCCATCCACCACTGACAGCTTGGCAAATCAGGAATTGTTGGAGCTGTTTTGCACCCACTCCAGGATGAGCATCCTGATAGAAGAACTTAATTGTTCTTTTGTCTGAAATTAATTTTAGTCTGGAAATCACCTGTGAATGGTGGAGTCATCAGATGCTGCTGGAACATTGCACATATCTGAGGGAGGATTGTGATTGTTATGCAATGGTGTCCTGTTCAACTGGGGCCTGTTTGCCATGAAGAGAAATTTTCTGTGCTGTCGCAGACATTTCTCCACAGAAATCCTTTCTTTTGGATTTCTGCGTCTTCTGGAGGCCAGAGGCTTCAGAAGACAAGGTAAACAATTATTATCATCTGCTGGGGAATGCAACAGGGACACCTTGATTGGCTCATTTCCTATGTTTGTAATTAAGGGCCAATCACCAGTGCAAGCTACGGGACTGAGTCCTTGGCCACAACTTTGTTATACATTTTCTTTGCTGTCTATTCTTAGCCTAGCCTAGCTGCTCTGCAAACCTCTCTCTATATTCTACTTAGTATAGTCATAATGTATCATATATAATATCTTAATAAATAAGCCTTCTGATTCAAGAAAAAAGATTCACCATCTCTCTCACCAGCTATGACCCACACAGGCGCAGTAATATCTGGTGACCCCTCGTATAAGAGCAAAGATTAATCTG
The DNA here is from genome assembly GCF_035770615.1 of Melospiza melodia melodia. NCBI lineage: Eukaryota > Metazoa > Chordata > Aves > Passeriformes > Passerellidae > Melospiza > Melospiza melodia. The sequence continues at coordinate 2,961,185 of NW_026948761.1, forward strand.
ATAAGACCAGAGGAGCAAAATTGCTGTACTAGGTAAAAATCCTGTATGTGTAGCATTTGATGGTTGCTTTGAAGCGACCACAAAAGTGGATTCAAGCCAGGAGCTGAAGAACTGAAGATCCTGATTTGGACAGAGTTCACAACCAAGGCTGACCACAACAGAACCTTCTTCTGGAAAACCTTCAGGAAAGATGATGGAAAAGAGCAGCAGACCTGTGGAGCTGGCCAGAGCAAGCTGGACTTTTAAAAAGGTACTGTTCACTTTTCTATCCCTGATGAACCAGCCCTTTGTAGCTTGTGGCTGTTCGTATGGCAGACACATGACTTGCCAGAAGAGATTCAATTCTCCCCTTAAGAGGAGAAGCTTATTGCCCTCTGGAAATATTGGTGCAGAGAAGATGGTTGCTTTTTGTCAAAAACAGATGTCTATAAATTCTTTAGATGCGCAAAGCTTTTTGGGTTTTTTACTGATGTCCTGTACGCTTTGGATGTTTTTGTCTGGGAGTGCATGGACTCGATTATCCAGTGCGTCTACAGTCAGGGATGCGTGTTGCCTTCTATCTACCCAGCATTTATAAAGCTTTTCCCAGTTTTGAGTTGCAGAGCAGCTCTTTTCCAATGGATCTCTAACTGTTATGGACAATCTCCGTTTCCACCCCCCTTGGCAGAACAGCCGGTGGGTGATGACTTTGGGTTCCCCCCCACCGCGCTTCGCGGTGGGGGGGGCTGAAACTTCGCAGTGCGAAGAAGTTTTTTTTACTCTTGCTCCGGAGCATGCTCAGATGGAGTTTTCTCCTTTCCCCCCTTCTCTCTCTCCGTGGGGATGGGAGTGGCTGCTCAAGCCAGCGCCAGCCTCTCAGACTCCACCTCCTTCACACATGGAGGCGGCACCGGTCTCTGAGGTTTCCTCCACGCCCCTGCCAGAGCCGTCACTCCAGGAGGTCCCGCCCGCGGTTTCACCGGCCTCCCCGCCCCCGCCAGGGCCTGTGTCGGAGAAGGCAGAAGAGACAGCACTTTCGGCGATTGACCTGTTGCTAAGCAACAGCGATGCTCCGCCGCTTCTCCCGGCTCCGCTGCTGCCTGTTTGCGCTGCAACGGAGACTGCGACAGCGCCTCCGCAGCAGGCCCCGGAGTCAGCGGCGGGGGACGGCGCCGGGCCCGTGCCGTTCCTCCCACCGCTTTCAGGGCCGGGGGATGCGGTGACGGCGTGTTCCCACGCGTCCCCACCGCCTCAAGCCGAGACAGTCCCAGAGTCAGCAGCAGAAAACGGCGCTGAACCTGCGGGACCCTCGGAGCAGCCTGCAGCGGATCCCACGATCAGCATGATTCCCTCCCCAGTTCCGGCTTCCCCCCCGCTGCTTCCACCGGACGTCCCAGCGGCTTTGCCGTTGTCAGAGACTGCCGTGGCACCGGCGGCTTGTCCGAGCTCGGACTGTCCCGGGCCGTTTGCCCTTGCGGCAGCAGCTTCAGCAGCCAGCCTCTCCTTCCGTGGAGGAGGCGTGGCTCAGCAGCTGAGTGCGGGCGCAGCCCGGCTGCCGGCTTTCAAGCTCGGTGGTTTGGGGGGTGGTGTTTTGGTTGCTGTCCCATGGAGGCTGCCATCTCTGCCGCCCCTCTTGTGCCCTAGGGGCGAGGGGGAGGGGGCTGCCAAAAGTTCTGCCTTTGGTCCCCAGCCCGGTGGGGGTGGTGCTGTGTTGCTGTGGGAAACAAACATTTCCAGACCCCAGATGGGATTTCTGGGGAATGCTTCTATTTCCCTGCTGCTGGCATGCCTCAGTGGTTTTGGGGAAAGGAAGGGTCTCTGTCGGTTTCTCGGCTGTTTAGGTGGCCTGGAAAGGCCCAGAGTGGCCTTGGACAGCCCGGCGCTTCAAAGGACGAGGAGAGACTTCTGATCTTGTTTCGGTCTCAGTGTTTATTAATTGTTTATCTAAAAGATTTTCTTTCAGCCCGACAGAGGTCTGCACAGCAAGTCAGCCATGGGCACACTCCCCAGCCTCCGGGGCGGTCACTTATCTTTATACTCGAAGTTACGTGTACAATATTTACAATTTTTCTCCAATACCTTCTATTCTTATTAACCGGTGCACTTTTAGTAAAGACCAATCCCAAAGTGCCACCATCACCACAGAAGATGGAGGCCAAGAAGAAGAAGAAGAAGGACAGGACACGCCCCAATTCCTCCATCTTACTTCTCTAGACCCCCCTGTACAGAAATCCTAAACCCTGTGTATTATACTCTAACTAACTTATCCCTTCACCATTCACCCCAGTGAAATCCTCCCAGTCCTCATACAGATGTTATCTCCTGTGTAGGATCAAAGTCCAGCCACCAGACACTTCTGGCAACATTCCAGGACTCCCGAGCCCCCCAAGGGTGGTCTTGGTTGCTCTGCACCCTCATCCTGAGGTGCTGAGATCCCACATCTCCCCCTTCTGTTTGCACTAGGAAAACTTCTTTCGCTATCCGATTCATAGTGTGTTTTAAACATGCAAATATGCATGGGATAACAAGTATGAGGACTAGTAGAATTATTAAAACATAGAATCCTATTCTTAAAATTCCTCTCCAAATGGGAGAGATGTCAAAGAATTCTACCCTTAAAATTCCTCTCCAAATGGGAGAGATGTCAAAGAACTCTACCATACATTTTGCTTTTGCTGACTAATAGGTATATTACCCCCATTGCTTACTGCAATGAATGAAAGAATGATGCAGATAAGCATCATAAAACTCATGGCTTCGCTTCTATGTGAAATCATTGTTTCGCTTTTCTTTCAGGACCTTAACAGAGAATTCCTCCAAAGTCCTTAGTTTCTTTTTATTTCTCTTCCGAGTCGTCTTGTGCAGTCTGAGTCTCGACTCCTGTCTGAGTACTCGTCTCTTTGTTACTTGAATCATTGTTTCTCGGATCCACGTTTTCATGTTCTCGCACTCGAAATAGTTTCACGTGTCGTACCGACACCCACGTCAGATCTCGATCTGTGGAGATACAAGCGAAAGCCTTGCCCCCCACTAGGTGGCGCTGTCACCGGCCTCCCCAGGTCGGACGACAGCATGGGCTCGACTGCCCCTCGTCCTGTCAAATGCTGTGTTCGTGATCTCGTTTGAGACCGTGTCTGCCTGGCTTTTAATTCAGCTGGAAATGGAGCTTGAACACCAGAACGTCTCCCTTGAAGGGAAGGGACTGGGACTCCGAGGGTTTTCATCCAGAGGTACCAAGGCTGAAGAGGGTGTGGAGCCGCTGGGACATAGGAACCCGAGCACGGCCCCTCCTCGCCCGAGACGTCACGGGCCCGCCCCCGCCCGCGCTCTACTCTCTGCGCATGCGTGCTCTCCGAGCCTCTCCCCGTCTCTCCTGGGCTGACGTCACTCTCCCCCCCTTGTTCCACCTCCCAGGTCTCCTCCCTCGGTCTGCCCCTGACTCTGTCTCTGTGTCCATTCCTCCCGCCGGTGTGTACGGCCCGCCCCCTGCCGGCACCCGGGCCCGCCCCGCCCCGCAATTTGAGCCGAATTTGTCCGCGGGTTCTTGCGAGTTCTGCCCGCCGCGCGCGTCTCCGCTATTCTGCCGGCCGGAGTGGCCGCCACCCCCCGGCGCCGCGCTGACAAAAGCCGCACCGGGACATGTGTCTCCTGATACCTCTTCTCCCGCGCTCCCCGTCTGCTCCGCCGCTACCGCGCCGTGCCCCCGCGAGGAAGCGTCCCCCCCCCCCGATCCCTTCTCTGTCCCCCTTCACCCCCCCTTCCAATCCTGACTCCCCTGTACTCTCCGGAGTTTCAGGACGCTTTAGGAGTTTCCTGGGGTTTCTGGGTTTTGGGACCGGGGCTTTAATATTTTTTCCTGCTCTCTTTTCTCGAGAGCCCTTTCCCCCTGGCTTCTTAAGGCCAGAAATAATTTTTTTTCCGGAGCTTTGCTCCCCCATCCTTCTGCTGAGGATGCAGCAACTTTTCGTTGCTCTCCCAGTCTTTTCGACTGAACCGGTATGCTTTTCTAGCATTACCCTTGCCGGCGAGAGCAGCTTTAACGCTGTCTCGTCTTTTTTTGTCGTTAAGAAATATCAGTGCCTATTGATTTCCTGCCAAAACCCCACTTCGAATAGCAGGCATGTTTCGGCCAGTGGGTAATTAAGCCTTGCCCACAACAATAGCTGTTTTAATACTTTCTTTGGGATCTCTTCTGTGTGTGTTTGAGCCACGCCTTGTAAGGTGGACAAAATTTCCCGCTGTTCCTGGGAGAGTGTGGCCCCCATATTCTTATTTTTTGACCTTCTCACCGAATCTGTCGTCAGAGCTGTCCAAAGTCTCCCAATCTCTGTCCAGCAGGTCACAGGAGAAGGATCCGGAGGCGCCTTCCGGTTCCGATCCGGGCTGCTCTGCTACGAACTGTCTTCGGTAGAAGCTGAGAGATGTAATTCTCAGTGACTGCTGTTTTTTGCAGACACTTCTGGCTGGTTTTTTTTTTCTTCTTTTTCTTTTTTCTTCAGGCTTCTCTCCTCAGGAGCTATCAGTGCTCTCCTGAGAACTCGTCCTAGATTGGAGCTGCCCTCTTTGCTCTTCAGTTCTTGAGCTTCAGCTCTTCAGGGCTGACCCCCCCCCGAAAGGGTTGGTGGGGAGTAGCCCACCCAGGGACGCCACTTGTCGGTTTCTCGGCTGTTTAGGTGGCCTGGAAAGGCCCAGAGTGGCCTTGGACAGCCCGGCGCTTCAAAGGACGAGGAGAGACTTCTGATCTTGTTTCGGTCTCAGTGTTTATTAATTGTTTATCTAAAAGATTTTCTTTCAGCCCGACAGAGGTCTGCACAGCAAGTCAGCCATGGGCACACTCCCCAGCCTCCGGGGTGGTCACTTATCTTTATACTCGAAGTTACGTGTACAATATTTACAATTTTTCTCCAATACCTTCTATTCTTATTAACCGGTGCACTTTTAGTAAAGACCAATCCCAAAGTGCCACCATCACCACAGAAGATGGAGGCCAAGAAGAAGAAGAAGAAGGACAGGACACGCCCCAATTCCTCCATCTTACTTCTCTAGACCCCCCTGTACAGAAATCCTAAACCCTGTGTATTATACTCTAACTAACTTATCCCTTCACCATTCACCCCAGTGAAATCCTCCCAGTCCTCATACAGATGTTATCTCCTGTGTAGGATCAAAGTCCAGCCACCAGACACTTCTGGCAACATTCCAGGACTCCCGAGCCCCCCAAGGGTGGTCTTGGTTGCTCTGCACCCTCATCCTGAGGTGCTGAGATCCCACAGGTCTCACTACCCGTGCTGCCATTGTGCTGGCAGCAGGGTTCAGGCCTGTGGAAATTCAGAGCCTGCTTTATGGTTTGGCCTGGGCTGTTGGGCTCAAAAAATTCCTAGGCTGGGCCCACTGCATGGCCTCCTGATGTTTTTGGGGACTCTGGTTTGTTCTACTGGACCTGGTGCCCCTTTGTGAGCCAGTTTTGGGGTTCCTGGTCCAGCATGGGCCAGGGCCCCCAGGGCCTTTCCTTCTCTGGCACTGCTCTGCTCGGCTGCTGCTCTTTTGCTTTTCGATTAAAAAAAAAAATATATTAAAAATTAAATAAAAAAGATTGAAAATAGCGGGCAGCAGCTCTGAAACGCTGAAGCATTGAAGGGCCAGAAAGAACATTGCAAAATTGTTCAAATTGTTTTAAATTGTTTTAAATTGTTTAGAATTGTGTTATGCTGTTTCAGGAAAAAAAGGACTCTCAGATGTCCAAAAGAAACAACTTCAGCTGATGGACTGTTCCTGAAACTCAGCTGCATGGACTTGAATTCTCTTTGCATTGTATTTTGCAATTTTCTTATATTGTAGGATTGTTTTAGTGATTTATTAGTCTTCTATATTTTATAGGTGAAGAAATTTCCTTTCATTCCACACCAGCATTTTTCTTTTATTTTATACAATTTAGAAAGGTGAGATGTCGCAGACATTTCTCCACAGAAATCCTTTCTTTTGGATTTCTGCGTCTTCTGGAGGCCAGAGGCTTCAGAAGAAAAGGTAAACAATTATTATCATCTGCTGGGGAATGCAACAGGGACACATTGATTGGCTCATTTCCTATGTTTATAATTAAGGGCCAATCACCAGTGCAAGCTACAGGACTGAGTCCTTGGCCACAACTTTGTTATACATTTTCTTTGCTATCTATTCTTAGCCTAGCCTAGCTGCTCTGCAAACCTTTCTCTATATTCTACTTAGTATAGTCACAATGTATCGTATATAATATCTTAATAAATTAGCCTTCTGATTCAAGAAACAACATTCACAGTCTCTCTCACCAGCTGCGACCCACACAGGCGCGGTAATACTGTGCCTCAAAGTGTCACCAGTTCCAAATCCCCCAAAAGACACAAACGTGATGAGTTGTGGTTCCCACTCCAGTGGTAGCACTTGGACCTCCCTCCATAGCCAGAGCAGAGCTCCCTTATCCTACAAAGTCCAAAGTCCCTGGCAATGCAGGGATGAAGGAAACCGGACAGGCTGTGGGGATCAGGGGCAGGGTAGGGCCAGGGATTTGGGGTGGTTGTAAGCCCAGGGTATTACCCGGCCCTTGGCTGTGGTGAACCTCATCCAATTGTCCTGGGCCCATGGCTCCATCCTGTCCAGATCTATCTGCAGAGCTTCCTGCCCTCCAGCACAGCCACACTCCCACCCAGCTTGGGCTCACCTGGGAACTGACTGAGGGTATTCTCGATGGCCTCATCCAGATCAGCAATAAAGAGATTGAACTGACCTAGCCCTAGTTCTGAGCCCTGGGGACACCCCTGGATGTGACTCCATTCCTCAGCTGCTCTGAGTGCCAGGGGTTGGATGAGGGAAATGATGGGGAGGAGATAGAGACAAAGTGTGATTGATTGTCAGCCATGAAGGGTCTGGATTTTCATATCTGTTCAAACTGCATGAAGAGGTGCTGGGGGTCAATATCAATTGGACGTTGCTGATATCAATCTATGAGCAAAATAAGAAAACAGGAAAAAACAATTCTCTCTGCATTGTTTTAAATACAGTATATTCACATTAAATAGACTTCTAAAATCTGCCTAATTAACCAAAAAACACTCTTATTATTCCCAAGGGCATTTCTTGTTCAGGTGTGTTTGGAACAAATATTTATTAGCATTTTACATTGAATTTCTGAACGGAAGACCTCAAGAAAAAAGAGGCCTCTGGAGAAATAAAATTCATCATCAACCTCCAAGTGGCTGAGAATCCATAGCCATCAGAACAGCAATGAACAGAAATGGGCACAGCTTTGTGGCTGCCCCAGCCCTGGGATGGGCCCTGGGCCTGGAGCAGGAGCAGCTCTTGAGGGCCCCAAGGCCGGGCCTCTTGTGCTGCCCTGGGCAGATGGGATGGCAGCAGGGACTGCAGAGCTCTCAGCACCTCAGCCCGAGGGGAGCAGGGCAGCCAGGGAGCCTCCTTTGGCCTTGGCCAAGCACCTTCCCCCATGGCTGGGGCTGAGTCCTGTGGCAGCTGCAGCTGCTGCTGTGCCCTTGCCAGGGGCTGAGGCCGTGGGCCAGTACCCAGAGCAGCCTGGCCTGAGCAGAGCTGTGGGGCCAGAGCCGGCTGGGCTGGGCTGGGGAGAGGCCCTTGGTGCTGCCCAGAGCTCAGGGCAGCTGGCAGAGCTTGCAGAGAGCTGGGCTGGGCTCAGGGAGCCGGGCCCAGAAACCATCAGTGTCCATCTGAGCCTGGCTGAGCGTGCAGGGGCAGGACTCAGGCCAGGCCTTGTGGGGCAGGACCAGCACCTGTGCAAGGCATTGCAAACAGGCAAGTGGCCCAGAGAGGAGGCTCTCTGTGTCCTTAGTGGCATGGACAGGGCAGGGAGGGGGCCCAGGGCATTTGCCAGCACCAGCCTCTGTGCCCATGCATTGGCAGCCCTGGCTGCTGAGCCCAGCTTTGGCCTGGGCTGAGTTTGGCTGTGGCCCAGCTCCATCCTCCTGCAGGGCTCAGGTCCTGTTCCCAGCCATGGCCAGGCCTGGCTGCCTCTCTGCTGGCCCAGAGGCCGGCAGAGCCCAGGGCAGGGCTGTCTGTGCAGCCCCACAGGTGCCAGGGGCTCTGCAGGAGCTGGCAGAGGCTGCCCAGCAGGGAGGCCATGGGGCACCGAGCCCCAAGGCTGCTGTGGGCACCACGGCACAGGGGCCGTTCCCAGCTGCAATGCTACTGGCCTGGGCTGGGCCTGCACAGGGGCTGGGCCACCATGGCTGGGCCAGCACAGGGCCACAAAGGGGCCACGCAGCCGCTGCCGGGGCTGACAGCAAGGCCAGGCACACACAAGCAATTGCTGAGCATGGCCTGCGCTGGCCAGGCCTGACTGTGCCAAAGGCAGAGCTCAGCTGCCCTTGGGGGCTGCAGGAACAGTCCAGAGCCCAAAGAGCCTCCATGGCTGTGCTGGAGACCAAGGCTGCAGGAGGGAAATGCAGGGCCGCTGCGGGATGGGGAGGACATTGAATTCCAGCACACACCTCAGCTCTCTGATGATCCCAGCACCATGCTGGGCCCTGTTTCAGACTGGAGCAGAGCAGATGTTGATGGGACGGGAGCCCTGTGGGGCTGTCAGGGACCTGCAGCTTGCAAAGTGCTCTGCTCTCCCTCAGGTGCTCTGGGAGAGATCCAATCCCAGCTGGGCACCTCAGGGCACAAGTGGCACTGCCTGCTCTTGGACACACAACTGACATCTGCCTGGAAAGGTGCATAGGTGTTATCGACTCTTAGTTTCATAACATACAATCACATTTTTATTATCTGGGTAATTTGAGTCCTTGTAAGAAATTACAAAGTTTTCCCATCAGGAACAGGAATTTTCTGCAAGTGTGCTGTTGCCTGGAGAAGAAATACTGATCTTCCCCTCTACTTTTGTCACCACTATTCAGTTTATTATTTAAACTCCCTTTTCCATCAGTTTTTTCTAGCTCTTCTGTTTAAATGGCCATGTCAAAACATCTCTTCTTCGAGGCTTGGTGCATCTATGTACTTCCTGCTGCTCACAGATTTGCTCCTCTAGGTCCTCTCTGGTCATTCATGTACCTCTCAACAGACTGGTTTAATGCTTTGAGCTGCAAGAAGTTGCCCAATATTTCCAAAGTTCAAATAAATATGTCATAAACATAATCTAAAGTGCATTTATATCTATCAAATCTTTTGTCTCTGTCTAAAACTGTTCCTGTAGAGAAATCCCTCGGGGATGGGGGACATGTCAGAGGCTTCTGGGACATCCCAGAGAGCTGAGGTAAGAGCTGTGATGGTTATTAAACTGTTCAAATGTTCAACTTGTGTTTGTTGGCAAGGAATCTTTCTGTGCCTCTGAGCGTCACCAGGCCCTGAGCCCAAAAGACACAAACCTGCTGAGTTGTGGTTCCCACTGCAGGGGCTGCCCTTGGACCTTGGCTCTGCACAGGAGAGCTCTTCATCCCATTTCTCTCTTTTCCTCCCTCTGGGTATGGAGGGAGCTCCTGGCTTCTGTGTGACTCGCGTGTGCAAAGAGCAAATCTGGACAGAATTGGGGCAGGGAGGGTTTGGGGGGACCTTGGGATCTGTGCTGGGCACCGAAGGTGTTTTCCATTGCTCTGAGACTGTCTGCTGTGGAAAGTGGATTTAATATCCAGCAGAGGAATGACTTTTGCATTTGATGGAGCTGTGACTTGCCTTGTCTGTGTCTCCGGCAGCTCCTTCTTCAAGGAAAGCAGGTGGGAGTTGGAGCCAGGGAGCTGAAAGCTGCAGGTGCAGCCTGGGCTGGAGGGAGCTCAGATTTGCACAAGGCTGCTCTGAGTGCCAGGGCTTGGATGGGGAAAATGGTAGGGACAGAGTCTGATTGACTGTCAGCCATGCAGGGTCTTGATGTTCATATCTATTCAAACTGCATCAGGAGGTTCTTGGATTCAGTGTCAATTGGAGATGGCACATATCAATGAATTAACATGAAAAAAAAACTAAACAGGACCTGAAAAATCCTTTCTCACTGTCTTTTTAAATATACTGCATTCACTGCAGATATACTACTGAGATCTGTCATATTAACCAGAAATTATTTGAAAATTAAAATCAAATTATTCCCTGAGGCATGCCTTGTTCAGGTGTTCTCAATGTCAATGAGCCCTAGGACACTGAATTCCTGCACTGAAGAGCTGAAGGCTGAACAAGCCTCTGGAGTAGGAAAATTCAGCAGCAGCCTCCAAGTTGCTGAGGATGTCAGCAGCCCCCACTGAGGCCATCCCTGCCCAGAGACCGTGGGGGAATGGGCAGACAAGGAGAGCGTCCCTGGGGCTGGGGCAGCACAACTCAGAGGCAGCAGGGGCTCCAGCTGGGAAATGGAGTGTGGAATGTGGCTGGGAAAGCCCTGCCTGGGCTGTGCCAAGCAAGACACACAAGCCCTGACTCCCATCCACTAAAAAACTCTCCCAAGGAGACATTTAAAAGGAGTTACAATTTTTTGTGTACTCTGAGTTCAACTCACTGGAGAAATACCAGCAAGAGATTCTCAGGAGCTCAAAACAACAAAACAGAATTTGCTGGCAACTTTAGAAAATCAGAGACACTTTGGCAAAAGGTTTATTATGACACTGTAGTGGTTTTGGTTTGTTAATTCAAGATTTTTCTAATCTTGAGATTTCTTAATTAACATATGGATGAATGTGGTGGGTTTTATTGTCAATTAATTATTTATGTATTTATTTTGTTGTGAGATAGGAGTGCGAGAAAGGTACAGTAGGCTTAAAATATTTAAAGGGTAGGAAGAAAATTTTATTAAAAGTAACTAAAAGGAAAAAGGTAGTAAGAATTAAACTCTTAGAACACCTGTTTTTTACAACGTTATTTTTACTGGCAATGTAAAGAAACGAAACCTAAAATTTCTAGTTATTTACTATTTTTGAAATAGTCTTGTTTTAGTTTTCTTTGGGAGAGAAGTTTTTCTCTTTAAGGTTATGGAGATTCTTTTACAAGAGGAAAAATTGCGGTTTTGTGGTTATTAATTTTGTCATGGATAACAGTGGTCTGGAGGACTTCGTTATTGTTGTGATAAATAGGTATGATTTGTGCTGATAAAAATTGAAACAGTAATCAATATTGATACAGTAATTAATATCTGGGAATAATAAAACAGTTAAAAGTAGTAATGCCAAAGAAGAGGGGAGAGGAGGGGCCTCACCACCCCCCTCTCCCGGCAGATGTTCACAAGGACAGGAGGAAAGAAGCTGGAGATACAGTTGCTAAAAATGAGCAGAAAGGAAGCAAAATCTGGTTGGGTCCCAGAAAATGCTAATCATAAGGGATTTATCGCCTTGATATGTAGATGCAGTGATACGTTAGTCTTGGCTTACATTGTACTGGCTTGATGCGCATGTGTAACCCAAAGGCGAATTAAAGGACAATGAAGAAGACTACAGGGCCTTCATCAGTGACGACCCCCAAAGACTTGTGTGACCACCAAACCGAGTGGTGGCGCATGCATGGTAAAGGTGGTAATGAAGGTGGAGATAGAGATATGACGAACCGAAAATAAGAGGAGATGGCATTGACACATGGCATATAAAGGGTGATTTTCACTTGGCAAGCTTGTACGTGATGTGGCAAGGGTCCGAAAACCCTGTCCTCCGTACTCCACAGTTATCTTTTGCTTATGCGCTATTATTGGAACCAAATTACCCCTTATTTTAATCAAATTATATTGTATCCAATTTTTTTTTTTATTTTAACTATTCAATTAAAATTGCTACTACTGTTAATATTGTTTGGTTTTTTACAATGGGATAATTGGGCTAACAAAACACTGTGAAGCTGTTTTTATTGCCAGAAGCTTTTTTACAGCTTGTTGATGGGCCATGTTGACTTCTGGGGTATTGTTTTAAAGATTAATTCTTTAAAGGTAAAAATCTTTTTTATATAATTTTAATTTTTTTTTATCTCTGGGAATAGAGATCTTCTCTTGGTGGTACTGGATTACATTTTAATTTCTGTATGAACTTTCGATGAAATTACAGTTATTTTAACATTTGTTTATTTTGGTATGGAGGTTTTTGTATTATATTAATTTCAATTTTTTTATATCTTAATAGTTTTATGTGTTATAATGAAAAAGAATTTTTTCTTTATAGTTTATAAGAGGATTTTAGTTTTAAGATTAAGGTATTTTTTCTTCTTTTTTTTTTTGGGGGGGAGTTCATTTCTCCTCTATTGACTTTAATGATTTTATGTTGCTTTTTGGAATGCTTGTATTATCTTTTCCTTTTACTTGAGAGAGGATTGAAGTATAGAAAGGGTTAACACCTGACCTGCCAGTAACTTCTGGTGGAAGTTGTGGTTGGGTTTTGTTAGAATTGGTTTTATTGATAGTTTTGGGGGGGTTTTGTGTTTAAATTTAGTTGTAGGTTTATTTTTTACAGGTTGTAGGTTGTAGGGGTTTGTGTTTTAGTTGTTTTCGGAGGAGGGGACTTCGTGGTAAGATTTTAATAGCTGTGCCTGTGTTTGTTCTGGTTGGGGCTTTCTAGCCTCTTTTGTTTTCCTGTTTGGTAGTTTTTGGAGTTTGGTTTGGTTAGAATGGAGCTGATGGGGAGGGGGGCAGCCTGGGGAGGAAGGAAGGGGCTCAGCCCATGGCAGGGTTGCTTGGTTTGGTTTGGTTTGGTTTAGTTTGGTTTGGTTTGGTTTGGTTTGGTTTGGTTTGGTTTGGTTTGGTTTGGTTTGGTTTGGTTTGGTTTGGTTTGGTTTGGTTTGGTTTGGTTTGGTTGAAATGGAGGCTGGGGCTTGCTGCTTCTTTGTTGACTGGAAAAGAAAGAGGAGGTTCCAGGGCTTTTTCATCTTTAACATTTGTGTTTCACAGAGGCGTTCAGTATCTTAGTGGTTTAATAGATTGTCAGTTACACAAGAAGTTTTGTATTAGTTTTTAAAATTCTTCTCATGTCAAACGATGACAGACAGTCAACAAAAAACACTTCTCAGAGTGCGGACTTGGCCCATTCAACCTCACAAACTCTAAGTCTGTTCAATTTATTGTTAATCAAAATTTGCAGGAGCACAAAAACTGAAGAAAAAGACATAGAAAGCAAGAAAGACAAAAAAGATACAGAGAAGCACACACAGCTACCAACTCCGGGATTCCAGCAGTGTTCAGATGGAAATTCCAAGGGGAGGCAGGGTCAAGATGTGTGCTTGCCTTGTGGTCAGCCTTAAAAACCCCTTGGTCTTCCTGGGCCCTTCCCCCAGGTGGGACTTGGGCTCATTTGGTCCCTCAGGAGCTGGGCTGGGGGCTGCAGAGGTGGCTGTGGAGCATTGCCTGTGCTGTGCCAGGGACTGGCAGACACTGCTGGGCTGGGATAGAGGCTCTGGGGGAATTGGGGCTTCAGGGCAGGGCAAGGCTGGACCTGCCTTTTCATCCCCCACACATGAAATGTTTTGAGCCAACAGTCTCCTCCAGTCTCTCACAAAAGGCAATGTTGGAGGTGAAATCCTAATTCTGGCCATGGGTGCCTGGAGGACAAGGACAGATCTTTTCCATAGCAAGGAAAGCACAGAGCCCCAGTGTTTCAGCAGCAGATGAGAAGAGACCCTCAACATGCCATGGTCAGCTGGACCAGTAAGGGGGCCCAGGAGGCCAAACCAGCCAGACCTGTTCCACATTCCCTTAGTTTTATGGTGCCCTATAGTGTCCCAATGACACCTTGGTTCCATGAGGCCTTGCAGTGTCACAATGGTCTCTGTTGTGCCCCAGGCCCCACAATGTCATGCAGCTCCTCTGTTACATTAGGCCTGCAATGTCACAATGGACCTTTGGACCCTGGAGATTTCCAGTATTACAATGATCTCTTTTGGCTCCACAGTGTCACAAAGGACCATTGATGACAGGAAGCCCCTGTATGTCACAAGGGACCTTTGGTTCCATGCAGTCCTGCAGTGTCACAAAGGCCTCTTGGTTTCACAAGGCCCCACAGTATCACAGTGGTCCTCTTGATTCTGTGGGGACCCCCAGGGTCACAATGTTATCACTGGTTCCATGGGGCCTCACAGTGTCACAATGGTCTCCATTAGTCCCCGAGTCCCCTCAGTGTCACAATGGCCCCTTTGTACCATGAGGCTGTGAAGTCTCTTAGTGATGTCTCCATGGTTCCATGAGGCCTTGAGATGTCACAATAGACCTTTGGCTCCATGGGCTCTTGCAGTGTCACAACGGCCCCTTATTACTATGACACTCCAAAGTGTCACAATGGTCTCCACAGTTCCATGAGGCCTCACAGTGTCACAACGGACCCTTGGTTTGATGGGGCCTCACAGTGTCACAATGATCCCTACATTCCATGGAGCCACACAATATCGGTACATGCCCCCTGGTCCCATGAGACCCCAGAGTGTCACAATGGTCCCTTGATCTCACAGGGCCCCACAGTGTCACGATGGTCCCTTGCTTCCATGGGCGCTGTGCTGCTGCATTCCCCCCTCCCCTTCTCAGGCCGCCCTGCCAGCTGAGAAATGCTCCTTGGGCCTCAACCTTGGTCAAGAGCCCCTGGGCTCAGCTCCTCTGTGGCTCATCACAAACACTGTCTGCTCCAGGCACTGCTGCTGCCCAACCAGCTCCTGGTTCCTTTAGGAGCAGCCCTGGGAACTGTTTTTGTTCCCTCAGTGGCACAACATCCCTGTTCTCACCCTGCCAAAGGAAGCTGTTGATGTCAAGTGCGGCCAGGATGAAACATTGCTGGGACTGAAGCCCCTCTCTTGGGGCCCTGCAAACAGCGCTCCAAAAGGAGCCCTTGGAGCTCTCCCGGGCCAGCGACTCCCTCTGAGTGGGGCCTCTCCCAGCCGGGAACTCTCCCGTTTGCTGCACTCGGGGATCCTGAACAATGACAGAGCCTGGGCCGATCCCCCCACTCCTCCAGGCTCAACCCATTGCCCTTTGCTGGGGAGATGCCAAAGGATCCACAGTGAGCATTCCCTGCCCTCAGGGGAGTTGCTCACAGGTGCCTTGCACTGACTCTTTGTGTCTGTGTGCACACAGGAGTGCCTGTGCTGGGGAAATGTGGCAGAAATGCTGCTCTCTGAGGGGTTGGAGTGCCTTGGATAGCTGAGTCAGTCAGATATCTAGATATCAGTAGGTAAGATCAAGTCACAAGGTCTAAACTAAGTTAAATGCTCCTAAGTGTTGTACTGTTTGTAAGTTGTTAAGTTTAAGCTATTAGCTAAGTTAAGGATTGTTAAGTGTTATTCCTCTGTTAAATTTCTAAGTCATAGGTTTTATTTTGGGTTAAATACTGTTAAGTGCTGCTCTTTTACTAAATTTTGAAGTTGACAAGATCAGGTAAAGTTAAGGAATAAGTTAAGTCCTGTTAAGTTTGAGGTCTGTTAACCTTTTGGACCATATTCCTTTTATCCTTGCCCTCATTGTCCTTGTGTCTCACAAACACACAGAGGGACAGTTCTCTGTTAAATTCTGGTTTGATTGCCTGGATTTGGTTTGGTTTTGTTGTTGCTTTGTTTCCTTGGTGTGCCTGAAGTGCCCAGTCAGGAGCAGAGTGACTCTTGCCAAGGAACTTTGTGCTGCTGTCCCTTAATATTAAATCTGGTTTTTGCTGATCCCTTGCTGGGGATTTTTTCAGCGCTCTCAAGGCCTTGTTCATAACAGGGTGAAGGAGTCCTGTCCCAGGTTCTGGCCCTGGGGGACACAGGGACACTGCCAGGGGGTCCCTGTCCCCCTGTCCCACCCCCAGGGCCCCGGCCCCCCGGCCCCGTGTAAGGCTCTGGGGTCAATCTCGTGGAACATCCTCTGGGGGAGGCTGCGGGCCGGGGGGACCCGGGGGGACAGGGGACCCCGCTGTGCACAAGCAGGGTTGGACTGCTGTGGGGGGAGCTGTGAGGGGGGCTGGGGCAGAGTGACCTTCCCAGGGACCTTACACAGCTCCTGTGATGTCACAGAGCCTCCAGTGATGCCACACAGCTTTTATGCAATGTCACACAGCTCCTGTTATGTCACACATCCTCCTGTGATGTCACACAGCCCCTGTGATGTCACACAGCTCCTGTGATGTCACAGAGTCCCAGTAATATCACACAGCTTTTTGCAATGTCACACAGCCACCTGTGATGTCACAGCCCACTCTAGCATGTCACAGAGCACCCTTGTGATGTCACAGAGCCAACTCTGGGATGTCAGCCTGGAATGTCATCCAGTTGCACTGTGATGTCACAAAAGACTCTGTGATGTCAGAAAGCCATAATGTGATGTCAGAATCTGTTCTGTGATGTCACAACCTGCTCTATGATATTACACAGCCACCCAGTGATGTCACAATCCATTCACTCACGCCACAGAGCCACCCTCTATGATGGCAGGATCTCCTCTATGGCCACACACCCTACTCTATGATGTCACAGAAGCTTTATGATGTCACAACTCCCTCAGTGATGTCACAAAGCACTCTCTGTGATGTCATACTGTTATGAGTAGGAAAGTTGCCCATTTTATTAAAAGGTTGCAGAGTTCACAGGTTGGGCCAGTTGCTGCCAGGGTGGAGTTCTAACTGTTTGTGGTTGTAATCACCTGTTGTTAATAGCTTTTCATTAGCTACCTGTTGTTGATGGTTGGGAATTCCCCTTTTTGTCGAGTGGCACCCTGCCGCTTCCTGGAGGATGGCACCCGGGACAGTGAAGAGGAGGGGACAACCAAGGATGGGACAATCATTTGATTGGCATGCAAATGACATCGGGGTTGGCAAGCAAATGAGGAAGCCCTTCACCAAACCTAGCCAAAAACCCCTAAAAACAACAAACCAACATGGAATTGAGGGATCAAAGTGATGTCTAGATGTGAAGAACAGAATCCAGTGTCCGCTAAGACCCCTTATACCACTCACCCTAACCTAAAACATGTTGGCTGCAAAGAGTACCTCGAATGTCAAACCAAAATATTGGGAATCACCTCGTGCTCTTGTGAGGAAGGAACCTCCAGCTCTGCCGGCAGACCAGTGGACACAACTGGACTCTTCCTCCTCCTCTGTGCCACTTCTGGGGGCAGCGGCAGTGTGAGACCCATCGGATCACCCCACCTGAGCTGATTTTTAATAAAGACATTAAAAAGGAGAAAGATCTCCTGCCCTATTTATTTTGTTTATATTAAAAAACCAATACATTTTTAAGAACAAGAAAAATTATTGGTCATTGGTTCTAAGTAATGCAATTCCCTTCATTCATTCGGTAATCTTCATTGGCTATTTATTTATTTCTCTTTTTGGTAACTAGTAATATTTGATTCTTTTTGTCACCTTTTTTATCATCTTTTTCTCAGAAAGGGTCAAGGGGGGCACTTTGGGGTCCCTGGTGACACTTCTGGGGCACATTTGGGGCAGTTCAGGGTCTGGAGAGGGAATTCAGAGACAACTTGAGGGTCTGAAGGACACTTGGGGGAGCCGGGTGGTCACTTGGAGGGGCACTCAGGGATTCTGAGGAACAGTTCGGGGTCTGGGGCAGCACTTGGGGGTCCAGGGGGGCCCTTGGAGGTCAGGGAGGGGAATTTGGGGCCCTTTGGGGTCCGGGGGGACCCTTGTGAGGCTCGAACAGGGCTCTCTGGGGTGCGGGGGGTGATGGGAGTTGAAAACGTCGGTGTAATACTGTTAAACGGGGCCGCGGAGCATCACGGGAGTTTGAGGCGCAGCTACAATGGCTCTCGGCGGAGGCGCGGAGCATGATGGGAGATGAAGTCCTGGCTCCAAGAGCACTGGACACGTGCCACGGAGCATGATGGGAGCCGTAGTCCCGGAAGTGGCTGGAACACTTTGTTAGTGGGTCTGGGAAGGCTCTTGGGGGACACTGCTGCGTCCGAGTTGCGACTTGAGATCCTCGGGGGAACATAAACAGTTCGGGAACACTTGCGGGGAGCTCAGGCATCTCTAACCGGGCTCTTTAGAGTGCAGGGCACGGCAGGAGTTTTAGGGGCAGGATTTTTCTGAGGGCCTCTGGGGCCGCGGGGTATGAGAGGAGATGAACTCCCAGAAGTGGCTGTACTGGGCATCTGTGGGGTTGGGAGCACTCAGGGGTCCGAGCATGCTTTTGGGGGTCCTGAATGGGCGTTGAGGGGGCACTGAGAGATCCTGGAGGATCTGGGGGACACTTAAGGGACAGGTGGGGGACGATCCCGGGGTTCTGTGGAGCGCGGGGCATGGTGGGCGTCGTAGTCCAGCTTCAATGGGTCTCAATCAGACCGCGGGGCATGACGGGAGTTGTAGGCAAAAAAAAGTCGTGCCAATATCAGGCACGGCTTGCGAGATCCTAAACCAGGTGCTGATTGGCTTTATTGCAGTGAT
The DNA here is from genome assembly GCF_035770615.1 of Melospiza melodia melodia. Classification (NCBI taxonomy): domain Eukaryota; kingdom Metazoa; phylum Chordata; class Aves; order Passeriformes; family Passerellidae; genus Melospiza; species Melospiza melodia. Next base: position 2,979,466 of record NW_026948761.1, read on the forward strand.
GGGCAGAAACCTCGGCAAATGGGATGCGGCAGAGGCGGGAACATCCAATTCAACCTCTCCAGTCCCTCCCAGTGCAGCCCAGTTCATCCCAAGTAGAACCCAGTACAACCCCAGTGCCCCTCCAGTCCCTCCCAGTACACACCAGTATAACCCCAGTACAGACCAGTACAACCCCAGTACAGACCAATTGACCCCAAGTAAAACCCAGCACAACCCCAGTGCCCCTCCATTCCCTCCCAGTAAAGCCAAGTCCCTCCCAATACACCTGTGCCCATTCCCAGTCCCTCCCAGTTCATCCCAGTGACATCCACAGGATGCCCCAGTGTCCTCAGTCTTCTCTGCAATGGCCCCAGTGTTCCCAGTTGTGGTGGTTGGACCGGAAATGGGATTTTTGGGATGCTGGGTCCACTACCATCAGGCCAATGGATGCTCAGATTCTAGGACCGCCTCTGAGAAAAACCAGGGGTTAAAACCCAGAGCTGCGCCCGCCCAGAGTCTCTTGGGACTTCTGTCGGGAGAGGCTTTGGATCTCTCCCCCTGTCCCAGCTGCCGGCTGGGCAGGGGGAGGGGAAAAGCCACGGGGCCATGAGGTAGGCCCAGCCCAAGCATGGAAGGGTGGAAGAGCACCAAGAGACATCGGGCAGCCATTCCCCCCTAGGAGAGAGAGAGGGAGAGTCGGCGTCTGAATTCAATAGCAGCGCTGGCCCAGGAGGAGAAGGCGGGGGAGTGCGAGGGCAGCGTGGGAGTGCCGGAGCTCTGGGACAGGCAGACACTGAAATTTTTAACCCTTTTTCTTGCATGATTGAGACCTTGCAAATGCTGATCCTCCTAGGAGCTGAATAAGAAGAAAGATAGGAAATGAGATAACCAAGAACTTGGCCCGAGGGACGTGGAAACGACTGGCTGAGTGGGGAGATATTATTGTAGTGGCCTTTTGGCTGGACTTTTCTTGTGTAGCCATGGACTCACCCAGTTTTATTCCTGTGACCCAGAGACTGCATTTAGGGGGAGGCAGTGAACCGGGAGGGTTCAGTGTGGGTACCCCTCAGCCCCAGGGGGTGAAAAAATGTGGGGGACAGTCCCAAAGGAGAGGCTGTGCCTTTTTTTGGAGTGAGACAAGGCATCCTTGAAAGACAACTCTAGAAGCAGCTCTGGTCCATGCACAGTGATGAGAACACTGGGCATGGAAGGAAAGGTTTCATGATGGCAAAGCACTTTCCAGGCGGTGCTGAGTGACATGGAAGCACACGAGGTTTCAATGTGTTTCCAGGGGAAGCCTATGGTACAAGAAGGACTCCTCTCCTCTTCATGAACTGAAGATTGAATAATCTAAACGGTGGTACCAGACTGGGAAGTTGGTGATTTGGGGGAATGTAATGCATTGGGAAATTTGGTGGGGGGGAGGAGGAAAGTTTTTAATTTTTTCCCTCATGTTTTTTTTTCTTTCTTCTTTTCTTGTAGTTTAGTTAACAAGGTTATCTTTATTTCTAAGCAGGAGCCTGCTTTGCTTATTCCTGGTCACATGTGGGATCTCAGCACATCAGACCTGATATGCAGAGACACCGAGATAACCCCTGGGGGGCTCGGAGGTCCTGGAATGTTGCCAGAAGTGTCTGGTGGCTGGACTTTGATCCTGCACAGGAGACGACATCTGTATGAGGATGGGAGGATCTCACTGGGATAAATGGTGAAGGGATAGGTTAATTAGAGTGTGAAACACAGGGTTTAGAATTTCGGTACAGGGGGGTCTAGAGAAGTAAGATGGAGGAATTGGGGCGTGTCCTGTCCTTCTTCTTCTTCTTCTTGGCCTCCATCTTCTGTGGTGGTGGTGGCACTTTGGGATTGGTTCTTACTAAAAGTGCACTTGTCAATAAGGGTGAAAGGTATTGGGGAAAATAGGCAAATATCTTATATGTAGTTTTGGGTATAAAGATAAGTGACCACCCCGAGGGCTCTCAGTGTGCTCATGGCTGGCGTGCTGTGCAGACCTCTGTCGGGCCAAGAGAAAATCTTGTAGATAAAAACTAATAAACACTGAAGACCAAGAAAAAACCTGAAGACTCTTTTCGTCCTTTGGAGCGCGGGCTGTCCAAGGCCATCCCGAGCCTTTCCAGGCCATAAAAAACAGCCGAGAACGGGACAGTCACATCTCACAGCAGACACCAGGGAGAGGGTATTCTCATGGAGGCGCTGGCTTTGTGCCAGGGCTAAACCATGACACCTCCCTTGTGCTCCAAATCTAGATCCATTTTGGGCACCTCTATCTTTGCAGCCTGATCTACCTGCTCATTGTTTTGGTGCTCCTCATTGGCCCTACTCTTGGGGACACGGGCATCTACATGGCAGACTTTCACAGGTAGCCTCCCCACCCTGGTAGTGATGTCTTTCCACTCATCAGCGGCCCAGATCGGTTTCCCTCTACGTTGCCAGTTAGCCTCTTTCCAGCTCTCCAGCCATCCTCACAGAGCATTGGCTACCATCCATGAATCAGTATAAAGGTAGATCTTTGGCCATTTCTCTTTTTCTACAATGTCCAGGGCCAGTTGAACGGCATTGAGTTCAGCAAGTTGACTTGATCCACCCTCTCCTTCAGTAGCTTGTGCAACCTGTCGTGCGGGGCTCCATACAGCTGCTTTCCACTTCGGGTTCATCCCTACGATGCGATAGGAACCGTCAGTGAAAAGAGGGTAGCGTGTTTCCTCTGGTGGCAGTTGGTTATAGGGAGGAGCTTTTTCAGCCTGTGTCACAGGCTCTTGTTCTTCTTCTGTGACACCAAAATTCCCACCTTGGGCCAGTTTGCAATTACCTCCAAAATCCCAGGGAGATTCAGTTTACCTATACAGGCACGCTGAGTGATAAGAGCAGTCCACTTGCTCCATGTAGCACTGGTGGCATGGTGAGTGGAAGGAACCTTGCCTTTGAACATCCACCCCAGCACCGGTAGTCGGGGTGCCAGGAGGAGTTGCACTTCTGCAACAATCACCTCTGAGGCAGCTTGGACTCCTTCATAGGCAGCCAAGATCTCCTTCTCTGTGGGAGTGTAGTTGGCTTCAGAACCTCTGTAGTTAAGACTCCAAAATCCCAGTGGTCGACCTCGAGTCTCCCCCGGCACCTTCTGCCAAAGGCTCCAGGACAAGCCATTCTTCCCAGCTGCAGAGTAGAGCACGTTCTTCACATCTGATCCTGTCCTGACTGGGCCAAGGGCTACTGCATGAGCAATCTCCTGCTTAATCTGGACAAAGGCTTGTTGCTGCTCAGGACCCCACTGGAAATTGTTCTTCTTGTGGGTGACCAGGTAAAGAGGGCTCACGATCTCGCTACTCAGGAATGTGCATTCTCCAAAAGCCTATGGCACCTAGGAAAGCTGGTGTCTCCTTCTTATTGGTGGGTGGAGACATTGCTGTGATCTTGTTGATGACGTCTGTAGGAATGTGTCACCGTCCATCTTGCCACTTCACTCCCAGGAACTGAATCTCACCAGCTGGTCCCTTTACTTTAGTCTTTTTGACGGCAAAACCAGCTCCCAGGAGGATTTGGAGGATTTTTTTCTCCTTTCTCAAATATTTCTCATTTCTCAAACATCCACGGTTGTGTTCCCCCACACAATGATGTCATCCATGTACTGCAAGTGTTCTGGAGTCTCACCCTTTTCCAGTGCAGCCTGGATCAGTCCATGGCAAATGGTGGGGCTGTGCTTCCATCCCCGGGGCAGTCGGTTCCAGGTGTACTGCACGCCCCTCCAGGTGAAAGCAAACTGAGGCCTGCATTCTGCTGCCAGAGGAATGGAGAAAAATGTGTTAGCAATGTCAATGATGGTGAACCACTTTGCTGCCTTGGACTCCAGCTCGTACTGGAGTTCCAGCATGTCCGGCACAGCAGCACTCAGCAGTGGAGTCACTTCATTAAGCCACGATAGTCCACAGTCAATCTCCATTCTCTGTCAGACTTGTGCACAGTCCAGATGAGGGTGAGTGAGTCTTGCTGATCACCCCTTGGCTCTCCAGCTCACTGATCATTTTGTGGAAGGGAATCACAGCATCTCGAGTTGTCTGATACTGCTGACAGTGGACTGTAGAGGCGGCAACTGGCACTTGTTGCTCTTCCACCTTCAGGAGTCCTACTGCAGATGGGCTTTCTGATAGTCCAGGCAAAATGTTCAACTGCTTAATGTCTTCAGCCTCTACAGCAGCTATGCCAAAAGCCCATCTGAGTTCTTTCAGGTCTTTGAAATACCCACTTCGAAGTACTCCATGCCTAAAATACATGGGGCCTCTGGCCCACTCACGATAGGATGTTTCTTCCACTCATTCCCAGTCAGGCTCACATCAGCTTCCACCAAAGGGAAATCCTGGGATCCCCCTGTCACACCAGCAATAGAAACAGACTCTGTCCCCACGTCTCAATGGCATTAATGTACACTGAGCACCAGTATCAACCAAAGCTTGATACTCTTGTGGTTCCGATGTGCCAGGCCACCAAATCCACACAGACCAATAAACACGATTTTCCCCAGCCTCTACCTGGCTAGAGGCAGGACCCCTCTAAGCCTGGTTATCCTTCTTTCCCTGGACGTATGTCTTGAATGTTGCTTCAAGGGGATCAGACATGTCATCATCATCATACCCGGCAGTTCGGCTACGGGCAACTGGAGCTGTTTTCCTTCTCGTGGCTTCCTTCTCGTGGCTTCCTTCAATTCATGCACCCGTCATGCCAGAACAGCAGTAGGTTTTCCATCCCACCTTCTCATGTTTTCCCCACAATCACACAGGTAGAACCACAGCTCAGCTCATGGGGTGTACCTTCTCTCTCTATCTGGGAAACATCTGCCTTGGATACCAGAACCTCTGATCTGTACTGCTGAGATTTGGAGAAGGTCTTCTTTAATCTCCTCTCTAAGCTTCTTATGATTATCCTCTATCTTATCCTCTAATTTCTGCAGATGTGTTTCTACCGCTGCGATTCTGGCATGTGTCGGGCCATGCACAGCATCTGCATATGCTCGGAGCTTCCTTGCCATGTCAAGCACAGTCTCATCCCTCTCATCCCTCCTCATTATGGCTAAAGCAGAAGCATATTCATGTGGCCCAAGTCGTACAAGTTTTCGCCACATCACAGATGTGCATGGTACCAAGTCTGGGTTCCTAGTTGTTACATCATCTGAGAAGATAATCTCTGCCACTGCCATTTCTCTCAGGCGTTGGATCCCTTGCTCTATGGTCTTCCACTGGATTTGCTGCATATAGAGATCATCTGCACACAGGTATCTTTGTGCAACACTTTCCAAGACCCCTGCCCAGAGGCTGTGAGCGTTAGCCCGCCTCATCATTCCTTGGTTGATAACAGGATCATGTGACAGGGATCCCAAATGCCTCACTTCAGTGCCATCCAGAATTGTAGCCTCACCTGCATCATCCCAGAGACGGACTAACTAAGGTGTAAAGTCTTGGTGTTTCGCAGGTCCCAGTCTGGAGCAGGCCCAACTAATTATGGATTCATCAGGTCGTTGAGTGTAATCCTTCCTTAGGCCATGAAGGTCCTTCAGGGAAAAGGACTCAATATTGGCTTCTGATCTTGCATCTGCTGCTTTGACTACTGATTTTATGTCAGGAGGCATTGAGGGTCCTTCTCCTTCTCCTTCTCCTTCTCCTTCTCCTTCTCCTTCTCCTTCTCCTTCTCGATCATCATCATCTTCATCATCCACTGGTCGATTGGTCTTGTCCGTGCACTTTCCACTTCTAGTGCTGGTAGCCACAGCCATTGGTTGAGGCTTATTGTCTGGTTTAGCTGCTGGCTTAGTCTCACTGGCTTTGTCTCACTGTCTGGTTTGGCTGCTGGCTTCGAGCCTGGGCTGTTGGCTGCAGCCTGAGTCACTGGGATAGTTGCTGATTTATCTCCCTGTCCCCCTGCCTCTGTCTGCTGCCCGACAGTATCTAGCAGTGTGCGATAAGCAAACGCCAGGGCCCAGCTCACTGCAATGACCTTCCACTCCTTAGGCTCATCCTGGTACTTCTCTTTCAGATATTTTCCCACCTCAGCTGGGTTCTGAATTTGTTCATGGGGAAAATCCCAGACTATAGGGTCAGAGAATTCCTTCAGGATTTGGCCCATATCCTCCCATTTTCCACACCACTTAGGATTTTCCACACCGGGGTCTACTTCTGAGTCAGAGGTCTTATCAGCCTGTCTAGAAATCTCAGCCCTCATTCTAGAGAAGCAGCATGCTGTATAAAGGAAGGTTACCAAATTGAATACCAGAAAGATGGTTTCTTTAACATTGAGGGGAAATTGAAGATCCTTCACTAGTGATGCAACTGATTCATAGGAGAAGGAAAGCAGAGGCTGAAAAACCTTGTTCCCTCCTGCTCCTCCTCCAACAAACTGGATGCATAACCACAGCCATGAACCATTCATACCTGGAGCAGACCCTAGCATGTTTATAAAGTTCTTGCACATCATTGCCACCAAGCCCAGCAGGATAGCTACTCGGGTCACTGCCCCTCTTATGTAAAAACTACATATTAGGGACAATACTAAAGCTATTTCTGGATAAGAAAATAAACCTAGAGACCATAGAGGTATTAAAAGCTCAAAAAACCCTAGGGACCAGAAATGCATGCAAACCTTCACCCCAATAGACATTATGAATTCAAAAAGCATGGCTATTAGCTGATTTAAACGAACACAGAGTAATAGCAACAAAAATACAGTAAAAACAGGGTTCTTCCACTCTCTCGAGCCCCCAGGATGGGCGCCAATATTTGTCCTGGTTTAGGGCAAATTTGTTAAAGAATCTGCAAAGGAGGGCCCCTCCAGAAAGCAAACCCACATGGCCCCTCCCCCCAACTGGTTTGGGAAGAATTCCTCGGAGAGAGGTAGAAAGAACCTGTTTATTGACAGGCACAGCACCCCCCAGCACACAAAATGAAAAATACCCGATGACATCACTCTGAGAAAGATGACAAAATCAGAAAGTCTCTTTTGGAGGTGGTTGCTCTGTTCTCAGTCGTCCCTCTGGCGCTGGGGCAGCTGCTGCAGCCAAACAGTGCCAACCCTCGGTGTTCCCAGGCCCCAGTCCAGAGCAGGTTTGAGATGGTCGAAGAAAAGGAGAAGAGAAAGAGTCCAGGAAGGAATTTGGACTGTTTAGCTAGAGCTAGCTAATAAGCAGAGGCCAAAGCAGAGCAGAAGCGAGAGCAGAAAGAGAGCAAGCAAAGCAGCAAGCCGAAAGCAAGAAGCAAAAAACAGCCCTATGTACTGCCTGTCTCTGTGTCCCTGATAATAGAAATCCAAACAAAACTTCCACTCTTCAGAGCTGGTCTTAAAGGCACAGAACAGATGAATGGGAATACAAGCATCATAATGTCACCCCAGGACAAGCTGTCACAAGGTGACAGGACAAGGACGGACAAAGAGAAAAATGATTCTCACATTTGACAAAGGCCCCCATCCTGTGAAAGAGCAAAGGAGGAAGATCAAGGCAGTGAGAGGGACAGAGCACTCCCCTGACGTGGGTGCAAGTGTGACATTGTCCCCTGTGTGTGTGGCCTTCCCAGGGTGGGAGTTTACACCTGAGCCAGTTTGAGTAAGGGGGGTCGTGTTCACCCCCTGAGCAGGGATTACCCCACTGTTTCAGGTTGAAATGTAAGATGTAACCAAATGCATGTTTTCAATTCCCATCTTCATCAACTGTTATAAACAGGTGGGGCAGTGTTCTTTATCTCTTCCATGACTCAGCCCTGATAATGCCCTCAGAGGGAGATATCTTCTGTGAATGGGCCATTGAATGTCACTGCAGGACTGATAAAATCCCATCGTCCCATTGTGGGAGGTTCCACCCAGGGGGAGGATCCAAGCATTCCTACCTGGATATAAGCTGAGGCTTGAAGCACCAGGAGCACCTTGCCTACTGGATTCCCAGAGGACAAGAGCTCCATAACCACCACTGGACCTTGAGAGAAAGACCAGACCCTTCTGCAGGATCACTGCTTTGACAGAATCACCTTGATCACTCCAACAGGACTGCAGCCACCATTTAATGGGACTGCTGCCACCACCCTGACCAACAGGGTGTCAGGTTATATCCTGACTGTGTCAGTTTAAGGCAGTGTTTCTGTATCATTGTCTTGATCTAAATTTTTTTATTAAATTGTAATTCTGGTTTAGACCCTCCCCAGGTTTGCCTTACAACTAGTACAAAAAACAGTGTGCTCATCCCTTGTTTTCCTCCCTAAACAGGATTTCCCATCCCCAAACCTTTGCCAGATGGAGGAGGAGGATGCGAGGAACAGGAAGGAGCCCTGGGATAACCAGGCAGGTGAGGAGGAATTCAATGCCCCTTTCCCTCTCTCTCCTGCTCCATCTCCCAGCCCAGCACAGCCCTGAGCTGCAGGACAACCCTGCTGCCAATGCCGTCCTCCAAGGCATGCACTGGGGGAATCTCCTTCCCCTTCCCTCTGGCACGGAGGCAAATCCCATTGTCTCCTTGTCCTTCCTCCCCCAGACAAGGAACTGGGGGTGGAGACTAGGCAGGACAAATACCCATGGCAGAATCTCAAGGAAGAGGCCATTTTGAGTGACTCCAGGGAACCGGAATCCAACAGGGAAGAAAAGCCAAAGAGATCCTGCATGAGGGTGGGCTCCAAACCCAGCACAGGATGCTCTTAGGAGGAAAGACCCACCCTGAGCCAGGAAGGTGGAGAGATCTTCAGCCAGAGCTCGAAGCTGGTGGTCCATGAGCAGCTTCGTGATGGGGAGAAGCCCCACAAGTGCTTGGAGTGTGGGAAGAGCTTCAGGCAGAGCAGCACCCTGATCAGCCACCAGATGATCCACACCAGAGGATGGCCCTGTGAGTGTGGGGAATGTGGGAAGGCCTTCAGCTACCAGTCCATCCTCGTCATCCATCAACACATCCACACCAGGAACAGGACCTATGAATGTCCCAAGTGTCAGAAGAGGTTTCCGACCAGCTCAAATCTCCTCCTGCACCAGCGGATTCACACCAAGCAGAGGCCCTTCCACTCCATGAGCTTCTGCAGTGTCACAATGGACTCCTTGGATGGGCAGTGTCACCATGGACCATTGGCTCCATGCAGCCCCGCTGGGTCACCATGGACTCCTTGGTTCCAGGAAGTTCTGGGGGTGTCTCCATGGTCTCCTTGGATCCACAGCGTCACAATGGACCACTGGATCCACGTGGCCCTGCTGTGTCACCATGGCCCCTTGGTTCCATGGGACTTGAGTGTCACAATTGACTCCTTGCTTCCACGTGATCCCCTCACTGCAAAAAAGGGCCTCTTCGTTCCTTGAGGAACACAAAAGTTTTGTAGAAACAAGGAAAAATCCTGCTTAATACACCTGGAAATATTTGTTTGCATTCAAGAGATATGTTAACGGTGAGGATGGCACCAGCAGCTTCCATCTGCAACAGAGATCCAGGGAAAGGACAGGGACAGAGAATTCAGCTGGGAGACTCAGAGAATTCTGCTCCCAGAGATCATTTCTGCTCACACTGTCCCTTGGAGAAAGGTGACACTATGGGGCCTATTGGGAACAAGAGGCCATTGTGAGCCTACAAGGCTGGAACACCCCAGAGCACTGAAATGCTGGGGGTAACCAAAGGTTCCTTGACTTGTGTTTGGTGCACAGGAGAAACACCAACCAGATATTGTCAACATGGGCAGATGTAAAGAATATTCTTGGTAGGAAGAGACCCACAAGAATCATCAAGTCCACCTCTTTAGTGAATGGCCCACACAGGGATTGAACCCAAGGCCTCAGTGATACGAGCCCCATGCAAAAACCAGCTGAGCTAAGAGGTCCAAATGACACAAAATTTTACTGGCAAAATATCGACAGTCAAGGAACTTGGGCAAAGGGTTTATTACAACATCCACTTCAACATAAAACTCTTATCAAAGCATTAACTTCATTAACTTAGCCCATTTAACCTCAAGACCTCCAACCCTTAAGATGTTTAGCTACCCAAAACGTTCCAGGAAAGTAGGATTAGAAGGAGAACAAATAGAGAACATCAGAAAGACAGAAGATCCATAGAAAGACACACACATAGGTACCAACTACTCAGATTCCAGCTACACCAACAGAGGAACCCCAGGAGAAACTGGGATGCAGGCCAGGGGCTGGCCTCATGCTCTGGCTTTTAACCCCGTGGGCCTTCATGGGCCCGCCCCTGGGGTGGGACTGCCAGTTGCTTGTCCAATCAGATTTAGGGTAGGCACCGGCTGGTAGTGTGTGATTCATTGACAGCTCAGCCAATCAGAGTGGGGTTGGCACAGCATCTGCTATGTGATTGACAGCTCTGCCAGGTCAGGGCTGTGGGTGGGGTTCTGTCCCACCACAAACCAAGGCCTGACCCAGCCCTGGCCCCACATGGGTGTTCCGAGCATCCGAAGGTGTCTCGAGACATTGATCTCATCTAGCCTCTGACAGCGACCACGGTGGCACTACGGAACCTCATGGGTCAGTTGTGACAATGCAGGTCCAAGGACACCATGGTGACACTAGAGAACCTCAAAGAATCAAGAGTACTGTTGTGCAACTCAGGGGGCCCTGTGGAAGGAAGGGTCAATAATGAAACTGTGGGACCAATATATAAAAGGAACCATTGTGACACAGCGGGGCTACATGGAGACAATGGACCCTTGTGACTCTGTTGGGGCTCATGAAACAAAGAAGCCATTGTGACATTGCGAGACCTCATGGAATATTGAGACCATTGTGACAGTATGGGGCTCCATGAAATCAAAGGAACATGGAACAAGTCTGCCTGGTTTGGCCTCCTGGAGGCTGTCTGACAGGTCCCACTGAATTTGACATGTCAAGGGCCACTTCTCATCTGACTGCGAAGCACTGGGGGCTCTGTGCTTTCCTTCCTGTGGGAAAGAACTGCCTTTCTTGTCTAGGCGCCTTCACCAAAATTGGGATTCCATGTCTAAAATTCTCTATAACCAAGGGTTACTTCCAGACCAAATCTGCCCATACAGTCAAACCTGGCTAGACTTGGCCTCTGGTGACTGCCTCTCATCTGCCACTGCACCACTGGGACTCACTTGTTTCCTTCCTATGGAGATTGTTGATTGTTGTGACACTGTGGAGGATTGTGGAACCAATGGGCCATGGTGACACTGCAGGCCCTTGTGGACCCTGTTCCACTGTAGGAACTTGTGGAACCAAGGGGAACATTTTGATCCTGCAGGGGACCATGGATCCAGGGGGCCACTGTGACACTGTGGGGCCTTGTGGAACCAAGGGCATAATTGTGGCTCTGTTGAGCTGCATGGTCCCAAGGGGCCAGTGTGAAGCCGTGAGGCTTTGTGGAACCAAAAGACAATTGTAGCATTTTAGGGCCTCATGGAGTCAAAGGGCCATTGTGATCCTGCAGGGCACCATGGATCCATGGAGACCATTGTGGCATTGCAAGGCCCCATGGAATCATGGAGACCATTGTGACCCTGCAGGGCCTCATGGAAGGAAGAGGCCATTGTGACACTTTGGGAACTTGTGGAACCAAGGGAATCATTGTTGCACTACTGGGCCCCAGTGGAACCAAGGAGCCATTGGACACAGCGAGCCTTCATGGAACCAATAGACCATTAAGCTACTGGTCACTATATTGTTGCTTTGCCTTTATCTCAGGTCTTTGAATCCCAGCTCTTGTACTGTGCTTGACTTCTCCATGTTAATTGTTTTTCACCCTGTTACTAAAGTTCTTTTTGAGCAACTCCATTGATCCTGCTTGTAGGATCATTGGGGGCTAGGACGGTTGGGACGGACAGAGACAAGAGATATCTGAAGCCAGGTCTTGGAACTTGTGGTTTATTGCAAAGGGTGTGGGTGCAGGGGCCTTGTTTGAAGCTGCCAGCCACAGCTTGGAGCAGACCCGAAAGAGGAGCTCGAAAGAGACACCCAAAATGGATGCCCAAAAGAGGAGGGGAGTTCCCATTACTATACAATAAATCTTCTTCTGTGCTGCATATTCTAATTTTCACTAACCAATCTAGTACAAGATACAAATCTTATAGCATTTATATACAGCCTATAAGAATGATTACATTACCATACTGTGCTACATTTTAAACCCTAAAAACTACTCTTTGGACTCCTTCTGACAAGCTAGTAGGGTCTGCTCTGACCCTTGGATCTGTCTGCAAGCAGAGGGTATTGTTTCATCAAAGGAAGATTACTTTCAGCTGGCCATACCATTGTTTTCCAGTTGTTCAGTAACTAAGGCTTGGTGTCTCAAAGCTTGATTTCATTTTAATTTCACTTATAGTTTCCATATTCTCAAAATCTTTTGCCAGGCAATCATATTTATAAGACTTTCCTGTCTCATCTTCCCCAGCATCTGCTTCTTTTCGTTTTCACCACCCTTGGCCTGAAGCTGGGGAACCAGAAAGGTTTGTCACAGCCACCCTCATTGCGACCTTTGCTGCCCAAACAGAGACCCTGACATTTAGTCTCGTCAGAGTGGTTAGCTGATGGATAGACCAGTGCTCCCCAGGATTTTGGATTGTGTCAGGCTGGCAGATTCATCACTCCTTTGAGGGATCTCGGCCAGGATCCCCAGGAACAACGACAGTTTCACCTGTGTAGGATTGCAGGTGGGTTTAGGGAAACGCAGGACAATTATTGCCCATTTTGCCACCCTGTTTATACAATATGCACCCAAGCCCCATTATTGATTTGGGGTGTTCTAGTGGCTGTTCCACCTAAGGTGGAGAAAGAGAAAAATGGGCAGCCAAATCTCCAAAGTAGAAAGGTGCATATATGAATGCTCTAAGTTAATGCTCACTGATCATGACCAAATATCTTCAAAGAACAAATAAAAATCAATTGTGAAGTGGATCATTAAAAATTTTCCAGATGCCCCTGAGCCTGACTGTCCTCCCTCCATCTTGGCTCCTCCACTTCCTGCTACCACAACCTTCTCTTCCACCCTGAATGAACCTCCAGACTCCACCCCCAGAACTGCAGGTCATGACCCCACTTTCAATCATTCCACCTTCAGCCTGGGCCATGCCTCCAGAATGTCAGCCCAGGGGTATGCCATCCTAAATCAAGACCCTTCCTCCCCAACACCTGACAAAATGGCAGTGCCCTTTGCCTTACCCTCCAGCAACAATATAACCCCATGATCACAGATACTAAGCCCAACTGTCACACTATTTCTAATCCAAATGTTTCTCCTCCAAGTTATTCTTCCTCCTTAAAAAGCAGTTTGGATTCCCCAGAGCCACCTTGCCCCTCAAACCCAGAAGATCCCCAGGAAAGGATCCAGAAAGAATCAGTTAAGGAAGGAGACTGGCCAATAGTCTCAAAACTCCTCCTTGCCCCGGTATGTTATGAAAGAAGGGGGCAGAATCCCAGGTATCAGCCATTGGTTTACAGGGAATTAAAGGATCTGTGTAGGGCAGCTAAAGACCATAGGAAGGACTTACCTTGTTTTAATGGACTAATGAGGCCCATAATTACAGCACATGTCTCAACTTCATATGATTTAAAATATATGATGACCATGTTGTTGTCACCTACAGAATGCACCCTTTGGGAAGGGGGATGGAAGTGTTTACTAAATCAATTAATAGCAGACTATGCTAATAATGAGGCAAGGGCAGAATTGACAAACAATCATTCAGCTGGAGAAGGACAACACAGCCTACCAGATGATCAAGCAGCAGGTGTCCTGAGAGAAGTATTGGATGATATCAAAGAGATGGCTTTGCAAGCTTTAATCCAGGTATCGGATGGTAGCACCCCCAATGTGGACTGCCTTGGGTGGCTGCAGCTAAAGCTTTAGGACAATCAGACCATCTTGGGTGCCTGTTAAGTAAGCAAACCAATGCTACCTCCTTCACATTGAGTGGCCTGCTTTCAGACATAGAGTCCATCAGACATGCTACATTGCAGAACAGCGATAGAGTTTTAACTCTGGGCACATGGGCATGGCTGTGTAGACTCTGAGGGCATGTGTTGCATGAACCTCTCCATTCACAGCAAGTCAATCCACAAGAGCATTCAGGTACTGAAGGAAGGATTGAAGAAGCTTCAAGTGGAAAACAAAGATTGGTTCAATAAACTCTTCCAATCCTGAGGACTAAAGGGTTGGATGATGTCTAGCTAAAACAGGACTATTCATTCTCTTAGTGGTTGTTGTTGTGTTGTTAATTGTCCCATGTTTGTTTGGATGTTTTTAGAAAGTCTTACAAAATTCTTTCAGTTCCATCTTGGTTGTACAAGAGAAAAGGGGGAAGATACCCAACACAGGATCCTCATGGACTCCTTGGAGGAGAGAATTGGAGGCCAGGATGGCACAAAAAGGTCTCAGAGACTCAGTGTCGGAAGAAAAATCCATAAAAGTACCTAAAAGTATCCTGAAATCCATAAAGTACCTTAAAAACCTTAAGTATCTCAAAGTGCTAATGAGCCCTACTGAGTGTCAGTGCAAAGCTCTCAAGGGACTCGTTAAACCAGAGAATTGGGGCCATGATTGCACAAACCTCTCACAGAGTCTCTATCAAAAGGGAAACACCAAGTACCTTAAAATAACTGAAGTACCTTGAAGTATTAATGCGTCCCACTGAGGGTTGTTACTGACAAAGCCTCTCCAGGGACTAAGTACAGCAGATAATTGAAGGCCAGGATGGCAGAGACATCTCAGAGACTCAAGGCAAAAGCCAAACCCAGGCCCCAGTGCCTCAGGACAAGATGTCTCCTCACAGCCCTTGGTGGCACAGAACCTGCTGTGCCCCAGCGCACCAAGACTTGGCTTCTCTTTGTTCCCACCTGTCATCACTGTCTCTAGTTCTCTGCTCTGCCAGGGGTCTGGGGACGCTTTCTCAGTTGTATCCCTCAATGGGACCTATTAAAAGTCCAAGAAACTTTGCAGTTGGATTCTGACTTAGAGTTCTGGAGATGTTTCTTCAGCTCCCTCTCAGGGACTGATGTTCAGGGCCTGAGCACAAAGCCCCAGAGGCTCATTAAAGTCCTGGTGCCGTGTCTGTGCTGATGAGCTGGGCTGGGCTCCTGGCATAGAGGCAGCTCCTGGTAACCAAGAAGAGCTTCAAAAGCACATTTCTCTTGATGAACAGCTCTTCTGCCAGCCCAGCAGGGCTGGGACACTGCCTGCAGCCATCCTGGGCACAGCACAGAGGCACAGAGAGCTTCAATCATTCAGGGCTGGGAAGGTGCTGAGAAGTGCCTGGGGAAGAATGACTGCCAGCCCTTGGCACAGGAACCTCTGGCTGCAGGAAAATGCAGCTGCAGCACCTGCAGTGAACTCCTAAAGCTGGAACATCCCACTGCCTACAGACTCTGTGAGTACTACTCTGGGTATTTCTGGTGCAGGGGAGGTGAAATGCCCGTGAAAGTCTAAAATGCTGAGGGGTTCTGATCAGTCATACAATATTTCCAAGATAATGATTTTGGCAAAACAAGGACATTTCCTAATACTTTGTACTCAGTTTCCTACTAGTGGAGAATGGCAGGGAGGAGAGATAAATATTAAAGTTTGATTTTGAATTTTGAAAAATTCCTGAGACATCTGAACTGTTACTTTAAGTGATCAATAAGTTCACAGAGATTTGGGGTCTGTGAGTGCTGGCAAGGAGTGATCAGGCACAGGGAAACACCTGCAGAAGAGAAATCTCCAGGAAGCAGAAGGAAGATCAGGCAAGGAGAGAAAACAATACCCAGAGATGCTGTGGCAGGGAGAGTTTAGAGATGTGCACAGGATCCCCTCCAGTGAAGCCCCTCCCTCTGAACAAGCCCCCTCCCTCCTGTGCCCCCAGCCAAGCCTCTGCCCTCAGGTCTGGGGCTCCAAGGCGTGCAGCCCCTCCTGTGCAGGCAGAGCTGCAGCAGAGCTGTGGGGCAGCTCTGCAGCCCCGGGCCCAGTTCCCTCTGCAGAGCACAGGGCTGGGAGCAGCTGCCCGGCCCTGGGGGCTCTGGCAGGGGGCACAGCTGGCTCAGGGTGACGCTGTCCCCAGAGCCCGGCTCTGAGCAATGCTGTGAGTGCAGTCAGGGAAGGAGCTGCATCTTCCTCCATCCAATGCCATCATAAGGACACTTGGAAGTGTCCCTGAGATTTCAGTCCAAGCTGGGAGCTTCAATCCAGGGTGAAAACCTGTCCTAGAGCATCTCTGAGTTATGAGATTGATGGGGAAAGGCGGAGGTGTTGTGACACAGAAAATGCTGCTGGGTTGGTGAAATGAGCAAAGTGAGTCCTTGGCTACAAATGTGGAGCTGTGCTGTGGTGGATGCATCTGCTCTCAGCAGTAGGTGGTGGCATTTTAAGGGAAGCATAAGAAGGTGGTTGTAGGGGCCTGAGTTAACTTATGTATTGTAAATATATGTATGGCAGTGAAAGATCTTTGTATTGTATTAGTGACCCTGCCCTGATTCTAGTTATTGTAAATGGGCTGCAGCTGTGATGTCCTTGATTGGGCAGCAGCTGTAGCCCATGGAGGTAGCTGAGATAAAAGGGGGCGGGGTGGTCAGGGAGAGCCTGGGAGAGGAGCTCTGACTGAGAAGCAACAACACCACTGCTGTGAAGATCTGCCATGAGAAAACCACCAAGAAGGTATGAGGGTCAGGAAATATAATTATACAACAATATGAATATAACATCTGGTGACCCCAACGTGATAAAGATCTGCAGCCACAACGAACATCGAATGAAGGTATGGAATCCCCCGGACAGCCGAGAGCTGGGGCAGCCAGAGAGCTGGGACAGAAGATAGGACAGCCGAGAGCTGTGGCAGCCTGAGAGCTGGGACTCTAGAAGAAAAGACAGCTGAGAGCTGTGGCAGCCTGAGACCTGGGACAGATATGTATATTGTAATTGTAAAGTTGCTAAAAGAAAAGGGGGAAATGTAGGGGCCTGAGTTAACTTATGTATTGTAAATATATGTATGGCAGTGAAAGATCTTTGTATTGTATTAGTGACCCTGCCCTGATTCTAGTTATTGTAAATGGGCTGCAGCTGTGATGTCCTTGATTGGGCAGCAGCTGTAGCCCATGGAGGTAGCTGAGATAAAAGGGGGCGGGGTGGTCAGGGAGAGCCTGGGAGAGGAGCCCTGACCGAGAAGCAACAACACCACTGCTGTGAAGATCTGCCATGAGAAAATCACCAAGAAGGTATGAGACTCATGAAACATAATTATACAACAATATGAATACAACAGGTGGTCACCTTCCACCTGAGAAAGTTTAAAGCCCAAAGAAACTCTGAACAGGTCAGAATTACAGACCATCTCTCCTCAGTCTGTATTCATCACCTTGACCCAGGGAACTCACTCTGTTCTCCCTGAGGGCCTCAGACATGCTTATGGTTTGATATCCAAAACTACCAGCAGAGACACGGGGGGAGCTTATGAAGAAAACCTCAGAACTCTTAAAAATTAAAGACAATGTCTGTGTGTTACAGAGGAGGATGTATGGGAAATGGCCTTGATTTTGTTTACAGGTACCTCCCCTAAGTCTTTACTGTCCTTTCTCCATGAACAGGTTCCCATGTGCAGCCCCAGCAAATGTCCAACAGCAGCTCCATCAGGCATTTCCTCCTGCTGGCATTGGCAGACACGCGGCAGCTGCAGCTCCTGCACTTCTGCCTCTTGCTGGGCATCTCCCTGGCTGCCCTCCTGGGCAACGGCCTCATCATCAGCGCCGTAGCCTGCAGCCACCACCTGCACACTCCCATGTTCTTCTTCCTGCTCAACCTGGCCCTCACTGACCTGGGCTCCATCTGCACCACTGTCCCCAAAGCCATGCACAATTCCCTCTGGGACACCAGGAACATCTCCTACACTGGATGTGCTGCTCAGCTCTTTTTCATAATGTTCTTCATTGGAGCAGAGTTTTATCTGCTGACCGTCATGTGCTATGACCGTTACATTTCTATCTGCAAACCCCTGCACTACGGGACCCTCCTGGGCAGCAGAGCTTGTGCCCACATAGCAGCAGTTGCCTGGGCCAGTGCCTTTCTCTATTCACTGCTGCACACAGCCAATACATTTTCCCTGCCCCTGTGCCATGGCAATGCCCTGGGCCAGTTCTTCTGTGAAATCCCACAGATCCTCACACTCTCCTGCTCCAAATCCCAACTAAGGGAAGTGGGACTTCTTGCTGTCAGTGCCTGTCTGGTATTCGGTTGTTTTGTGTTCATTGTTTTCTCCTATGTGCAGATCTTCAGGGCTGTGCTGAGGATCCCCTCTGAGCAGGGATGCTACAAAGCCTTTTCCACCTGCCTCCCTCACCTGGCAGTTCTATCCATGTTTATCAGCACAGCCACATTTGCCTATTTGAAGCCTCCCAACATTTCCTCCCCATCCCTGGATCTGGCCCTGTCAGTTCTGTACTCGGTGGTGCCTCCAGTCCTGAACCCTCTAATCTACAGCCTGAGGAACCAGGAGCTCAAGGCTGCAGTGTGGACACTGATGACTGCATGCTTTCAGAAACATTAAACTGCTGGGAAATATCTGCATATACTTTGTAATCAAAGTCATCTTTGCTACTTCTTTTTGGGTAAACTGTGGAGGTTCTTTTCCTTTGTTTTATGTTTAAATATAGTCCAGAAAAAATGTCATTGTTTCTGCCATTTCCCTTTTTTTTTTTTTTTTCTCTCCAACTTGCCTGTGGTCACAGACTATGTCAATGAGGGGCTGCACTCTGGGTGACTTTGAAGTAAATAAAGGAACTCCCAGCCAAGTTTTCTGCAGAGATGCCCTTGTGTTGCCTTCTCTGGAGCTGCAGCAGCAATGTCTGTGTGCAGAGATGGGGGCAGATCAGTGCTGGCCCAGCAGCTCTGCCCAGCAGCAGCAGCACTTGGTGTTGCCAGTGCTGCTGCCGTGGCCCTGTCCCGCTGCCCTGGTGGCCCTGGTGTTGCTGCAGGGCCTGAGTGCTCTCGGTGCCGGGCACAGTCCTGGGGGTGGCAGTTCTGGGGCTGCAGCAGGGACAGGCGATGGGCACTGCTGGGGCAGCGCTGACGCCTCAGCCCAGGCCCTGGGGGCTCCAGGCTCCTTGCCCAGGCTCTCTCAAGAACATGGCCAGGCCAATGCTCAGCACAGAAAACCCCTGTGAGCAGCCCCAGGCTGGCCGTGGGCAGGCTGGGGGCAAACAGCATGGCTGGGGCTCTGCAAGGGCCCTGGGGCAGATGGGAAGGTGCAGCAGAGCAGGGGCTGATCCATCCCCAGTGCGCTGCACAGCTCAGGGCAGTGTCCCAGAGCGTCCTGATGGAGCTGCCAACAACATCCCCCCTCTGCAGCCCTTGCCTCTCGCCCAGCTCACACAGGTGCCCCATCCTTGCAGGCACAGACACGGCAGCACTGGCTCAGCAGCCCCTGTTTGCATTGCACACAGCAGGGGAGTGCCCCCATGCTGTTGGTGTGGGGACATGAACCTGAGGGAGCACAAATGCCATCAGCCCCTGGGGCCAGCAAGGGCTGGGGGACACCAGGGAAACCGCTCAGCTTTGTCCTGGCCTCTGCACTCAGCCAGAAAATTTGTTCCCATCAGCTGGGAGTTTCCTGGGCCACTGCAGATGCTGTTGCTCAGAGCCAGTGCTGCCTGACAGCCACCCCCAAACTACCCTGAGCATTTCCTTTGCTTCACCTTTGCTTTCTTTACTCTTCCTGATACAAATTTCTTCTAATTCCCCACCCCAGGGGACCCAGAACTCGACACAGCACTCGAGGTGCTGCCCAACCAGTGCCCAGCACGGAGGAAGAATCCCTGCCCTGCTCCTGCTGGCCACACCATTCCTGATCCAGCCAGGAGCCATTGGCCTTCTTGGCCACCTGGGCACACTGCTGGCTCATGCCCAGCCTGCTGTCCATCAGTCCCTGCAGGCCCCTTTCTGCCTGGCTGCTCTCCAGCCACTCTGTCCCCAGCCTGTAGCACTGCAGGTGTTGTTGTGGCCAAAGTGCAGGACCCTGCACTTGGACTTGTTCAACCTCACCTTGTTGGATTTCGGCCCTGGATCCAGCCTGTCCAGGGCCCTGTGCAGAACCTGCCTACCTCCATCCTCCATCAGATACACACTCACACCCAGTTTGGTGTCATCTGCAGATTTGCTGATGTTGGACACAATCCCCTCATCCAGACCATTCCATGCAGACATTGGAATCCATGCTGGCTGGCTCTGATCCCTCGGCCATCCTGTGGGTGCCCTGTGATGGCACTCAGGGTGATCTGTTCCATAACCTTGCCGGGCACCCAGGGCAGGCTGACAGGCCTGGAGTTCCCCAGATCCTCCTTCCCACCTTTCTTGGGGGTGGGCTCACCTTGGCACCTCCAGTCCTCTGGGACCTCCCTGCTGAGCCAGCACTGATGGTAAATAATGGAGAGCAGCCTGGGGAGCTCATCCACCAGCTCCCACATCCCCCTGGGATGGATCTCATCTCCTCCCAGAGACACCTGTGAGTATCTGAGTGGCTCAGCAGGTCACCAGCTGCTTCCTTCTGGATTACAGGGGCTGTTCTGCTCCCTGTGCCCATCCACCAGCTCAGGAGAACACTTTTCTTGAGGAGAACTTGACTTATTCTTGAAAACTGAGGCAAAAAAGGGGTTAAGTACCTCAGCCTTTCCCTCATATTTGATAACCACATCTCCCCTAATAATGAATGGAGATTGTCCTTGTACCTTGTTTTGCCATTAATGTACTTATAGAAACATTTTTATTATTCTTCACAGATGTGACCTGGTTAAGTCTTAAGCTTTCACCTGTATAATTTTCATTTTGCATGAGCTAACAACATCCTTAAACATATCCTGAGATACCTACCTCTCTGTCCGAAGGTGATGCATGTTCTGTTTTGTCCCAAGTTCCTGCAAAAGGCCCATCACATACAGAATGTCACCTGTTGGCTAAAGCACGCCTCAGAGGAGGAAAATACAAGAGTCTATAAGTTAAAAGAGGGAAAGCAAGCTAGGAAAGTAAAAGAAGAAGAGGCTGGGAAGGCTAACAAAAATTGGGACCTCCTTGACCACTTACTTCACCCTACCCTTGCAGTACCTCAAATCTTTCCTCCAATTCTTCTTGCTGTGGACCCAATTCCTCCTCCTCTCCCAGCTGTCATTCCTTTACCACCTCCTAACCCAGTTACACCTCCAACACCTTCCCCTCTACCCTCTCCTTACTCTCTTTACCCTTCACTACTGTTCCCTTACCTCTGCCATCTCATGCACCCCTAATTCACCAGCAGGTTCCTGCTCTGCCTCCCTCAGCACAAATGAGAAGCCAAACAACATCTCAGAATCTCATGCCCAAGAGTGAAGTTAACCAGTCAGCCTCCACAGCTGATGTTGTAACACCCGGTCCAAAGTGGGTAAAGTGGAAAAATTGTTCCCCCTCAGAGAAGTTCCCATGGGCAGGGTGGCCAGTGAGATAGGATTTGTAAATGCTCCCTTGACTGCATCCAAATTTAGGAATTTTAAGAAAGAATTGCAAAATTTAGTGGAAGACCCAGTAGGAATAGCAAATCAAATTAATCCATTTTTAGCCCCCAATATTTATACATGGGGAGAATTGAACTCCACCTTTAACATCCTATTTTCCCCAGAAAAGACTCGATTAATAAGAACTGCAGGAATGAAAAATTGGGAGCAAGAAAACCAACCCAGGCCCCCAGGTGACAAAAAAAAATGCCTTTAGTGGAGCTAGCTGGGACTCTAATCAAGAAGAGGGGAGAAGGAACATGAGAGATTACAGGTCCCTGATGACCAGAGGGATAAAAGAATCAGTCCCTAGAGGGAGTAATACCAGGCTAGTGTTTGACGGCACCCAGGAAAAAGATGAGACCCCAGCACCATGGCTTAATAGGCTAAAGCAAAACTTCCAGATTTACTCTAATGTTGACCCAGACAGCCCAGAAGGCCAATCTTGGGTTCCCTGCAGTCGGGGATGACCCCAAGAATCCTTTTTTCTCAGCCTGATGTTTCCAAGAAGGAGTCTGAATTCTTCAGCTCTGGTTTCCAAGGTTGTTTATTGTTTCTTATCTATAACATTTTTTCTCTGGCCTGCCAAGATGTTTTTAGCAGGTCAGACAGAGGCACACTCCCCATCCCAGGGCTGGTGTCTACATTTTATACTATGAACTACGTGTACTTTATTTATCATTATTTCCCAATACCTATCACCTATGTTAGACAGTCTACTTCTACTCTAAACCAATCCTAAAATGCCACCATCACCAAGAACATGGAGACTAAGAAGAAGAAGGAAGAAGAATAGGACAACACCCAAGTCCCTCCATCTTGCCTCCTAGACCTCTATATAAAAATCCCCAAAATACCATTTTATACCCTCTGACAGATTCATTATCATTCTACTTAAATTTTGTGACTTGTAATTCTTCATACAAAGGTGGTAATTTGCTCCATGGGTTAAGATCAAAATCCCAGGCGTCTTTGGCTTCCTGCCAGGACTCCCCAGCCCGCTGCCAGGGATCCCCAGCCCCCTGCCAGGGGCACATGTCCTCCCGGGCACCCAGAGGTGTGTCCTGGGTTCCGACAGGCCAAGTCCTTCTCAAGGTACAATTTGTCACTACATCCTGAAAAGATATCAGATGAAAGTTAGAAAGAATAGAGTACTGGCAGGAAAAAAGTATTAATGAACTGCTGTGAGAAGCCATAAGAGTATATATAGGAAGAGAAGAAGTAAAGACAAAAAATTAAAATTATGGCAGCCATAGCCAGAGAAAGTGTGGGAGCCAGTAGAAATACACGCCAGTAGAACCACTTAGAAGAGACAAAGGTTTTATTGGACCAAAAGGGGCGAGGGCTCTACTCAGTGACAAATATTGTTATTGCTGTGGAGAGAAAGGACACCTAAAGAGAAACTGTAAGAAACTCCAATTAGATGAAGCCATAGCCTGGGAGCAAGAAACTCTAGAGAACATCTTAAGAAGTGACAAGAAATATGCGGAATAGGGGTGTCAAGGGTTGTATGCCCTGGGGAATTTAATGAATCATCTAGAAGAGCCCTTTGTAAATTTTGAGATTGGTCCCCAGAATGATGAATTTGAAGTTTTAGTTGATACCGGAGCAGACAAGTCATATGTGACTAAAATACCAACAGGAATCACAGTCGGTATAAAGGTCTGCAAAGAATGAGGGGCCAAAGGAGAACCATTGGAGGCCCAGATTATAGAAGATGTAGAAATTAGAGGAAATTCAAGAGAGCTAAGTTCATTTACATCCCCAAGTTATGTTGTGATTTATTAGGATATGATTTACAAATCAAATTGGAAATTGGAGTAATGCCAAAAGAAGGAAAAATGGTAGTACAAATAATGGTCTTAACTAAGGGAGACATAGATGAAATGTATCCAAATGTGTGGGTGGGGGAGGGAAAAATTGGTTGTTTGAATATTCCACCAATAGAAGTAGAGCTGCAGAAAGACATCTCCCCCATTCGGGTAAGGCAGTATCCAATTTCCCCAGAGGGAAAGAAAGGACTAGCCCCAGTAACTGACCAGCTATTAAAAGAAGGATTTTAGCACCATGCATGTCTCCACATAATACTCCCATACTAGCGTTGAGAAAAGCTGATGGAAGTTAACGATTAGCACAAGATTCAAGAGAAGTTAATAAAAGAATGGTTGTGAGGCACCCGGCAGTACAAAACCTGTAAACCCTTTTAAGCCAAGTACCTGAGGAGCATGCATGGTTGTCAGTCATGGATTTAAAGGATGACTTCTGGGCATGTCCTCTGGCTGAAGAGTGCCGGAACTGGTTTGCCTTTGAATGGGAGGACATTAAAAAGAAAAGAAAACAGCAACTAAGGTGGACAGGTCTTCCCCAGGGGTTTAGAGAATCCCCGAATCTTGTTGGCAAGCTCTAGAACTCCTAGAACAGTTTAAACCTGAGAATGGGGTAAATATTTTACAATATGTTGATGATTTACTTGCATCAGAGGGAGAACAAGACAAAGTTAGAAGTTCTAGCATAGAGTTCCTAAATTTCTTAGGGGAAAAAGGCCTAAAAGTATCACAAAAGAAACTGCAATTTGTGGAACAAGAAGTAACAGATCTAGGACATATAATCACCCAAGGGTATAAAAGGTGAAGCCCCAAGATAATGTTGGGAATTCTGTCCATCCCTACCCCAAAGACCAAAAGAGACATTAGAAAATTACTAGGTTTGTTTGGGCATTGCAGATTATGGCTTGATCAGTATATTAAGAGTGTTAAATTTCCATATGGCAAATTGAACGAATCAGAGCCTGTAACCTGGAACTCAAATGACAAGAACAGCTTCAGAATTTGAAAATTAAATTGTCCCCTGCCCCTGTACTGAGCCTATCAGACCTTAAAAAGATCTTTGACCTATTGGTAAACGTGGAAGAAGGGATAGCTTGCGGAGTCCTTACACGGGATTGGGGAGGATGCAGGAAGCGGTCGCATCTCTCTCCAAGTTACCAGATCCAGTAGCCAGAGGGTGGCCAGCTTGTGTGCAAGTGATAGCAGCAACAGCCACCCCAATAGAAGACACACAGAAACTAACCTGAAAGGGGAAGATCCAGGTTCATACCCCACACAATGTAAAAGCTGTTTTAAGTCACAAGGCCCCTCAGTGGCTAACCGACTCCCAAATACTAAAGTATGAAGTCATCCTAATAAGTACCAAGGGCCTCGAATGTGTCACTTCAAAATGTTTAAATCCAGCCCAGTTCCTCACAGGAGAGCTGTTAACAGACCTGGAGCATGATTGTTTTGAAATTATTGAAATGCAGACTAAAGTGAGAGAAGATTTAGAAAAAGGGCCCGTCCCATATGGGAGAATTTTATTTACAGATGGATCATCACAAATGGTAGCCAGTAAACAGGTCTCAGGGTATGCAATCATAGATGGGCAGAACATGCAAGTTGAGGAAATGGGAAAGCTACCCTCAAATTGGTGTGCCCGGTGCTGTGAAATCTGTGCCCTTTACTAGAAAAAGACAAAAGAACAATCTATACTGACTCCCAGTACGCATCTTGGATTGCCCATACATTTGGAAAAACATGGGAAGAACAGGGTACCTTAATTCTAAAGGCAAAAATTTAATACACGAAGAGCTAAGAAAATTAGTAATAGAGTCCCTGAGGACACCAACAGAGATAGCCAAAGTTCACATAAAAGGACATCAAAAAGGGGACACCCTTAAAATGAAAGGAAATTGATTAGCTGATCAAGTAGTGAAAGAAGTAGCCTTGGAACAAGGTAGTCGAATTAAAATTCTTAAGATAGAAGGAACACCTAGTGGGGAAAGAACAGAGGAAAGACCCACCTTTGATGAGAAAAAATTAAGAGAGTTAGAAAATATGAGAGGACAGCAAAAAGAAAATGGAGAATGGTGGACCTCTGATGGATGGCAAATTTTAAATAAAGCTGTAGCCCGAAAGGTGATGATGGAGTTACACGAGTTGACCCATTGGGGAATACAAGGCTTATGTGACCACTTTCCAAGGGATCAAATGTGCATGGGAGTACGTACCATAGCAAAGGCAGTTACCAAGGGACGTTTAACTTGCCAACAAATTAATCAGAAATTATTGAGAAGAGTACTGTCTGATCTGGGGGAAGAGAGTTGTCCTTGCGGCCGTTCCAAAGCGTGCAGGTAGACATCACAGAAATGTCCCCTGTTCAGGGACACAGACACTTATTAGTGACCGTGGATCACCTCACCCATTGGGTAGAGGCGTTCCTGACCAAAACAGAGACAGCCCAAGCAGCCACAAAAGCAATCCTAGAAAACATCATTCCCCGATATGGGTTGATAAATAATGTCGATTCTGACCGAGGTCCACATTTTGCTGCCCAAGACTTAAAACAAGTTGTTGAAGCCCTGGGAATGAAATGGAGGTTGCACAACCCATTGGCATCCCCAGAGCTCCAGAAGAGTAGAAAGAATGAATAAAACCATCAAAAACACGATAACTACATTAGTTACAGAAAGCCAGATGAATTGGCTTAAATGTCTACCCTTAGCACTGTTACAAATAAGAACAAGGCCTCAAACAGGTATAAGAGTCTCACCTTATGAAATGATGTTAGGACTCCCCTTCTTGACAACCCTGTATAGCACGGGAATTTATCCAGAAGGAGAGACAGCCACACAAAATTAGGTAAAGGCCATAGGAAGGAGATTCAAAGATCTTAGGAAAAAGGGCTATGTCCTTCAAACCTCTCCCTTAGACACTAAGGGACATAACATCAATCCAGGAGACTGGGTGTTACTTAAATCATGGAACTCTGCACCTTTAACCTCTGAGTTTGAAGGTCATTTTCAGGTCCTACTCACCACCAATACAGCCATATGACCCAAGAGAAGGGGTGGACACATATAACCCAGACTAAAGGACCTGTACCACCTCCCACTGAAAAGTCAAAACCAACCACATCCCCTACTAAGTCTTCTAATGAATGGATTGTGACTAATCACTCAGGCAATCTAAAGCTAACCCTCCAGAGGAGACCTAAAGACTATTGGAGATTGTCTATAGTCAAAAACTTGTTAAGAACTGTTTAAATAATCAAAACTTGTTAAGAACTGTTAAAAATTGCAGTTAATGTTATTTATATTTTACTTCTGAGTTTGAAAAGTAGATACTTTCCTGTTGCATGTATTATTAGTTAGTGTTTATTAAAGAATGAAGAATTTTTTGTTTGCGTTGGAGCCTTTGTTTGTTTCGGCGTATGTTATGATTTTGTAGGATTAGGCATAAGGTGTATTATGATTTTGTAGGATTAGCATAAAATCATACTATTATTTTGTAGGGTTAGGCATAAGAGTAAATACCTTGTTATTTGTTTGGTGTGAGTATTTTATCTATAATTTTGGATACCGAAAATTCTTAAAGTCATCTGACCATTGAGTTCAAGGTTTTTAGATGAATGTTTTTGTGTTGAAAAGTTAAAATACCCCAGTTTACTCCAATCTTAGTGTATAAAGTAATCTCCTACAGAACATCCGTCAGGGCAAAAATAAATTAGTAAAGAAAAGTCAAATGTGTTGACACTGAGAGAATAAAAACTCTGTACTGAAACCAATGAGCTCTTCCATAGGAGAAAAGCATAACCAGGAGGCAAGGCTGGGTGAGTCTACATTCTGCCTAAAACCAGCCACTCCAATCACTGGGTGCAGCTCAGTAATTGTAGAGTTTAGGGGAATGCCTCATACCAGACTCCTGGGAATGCTCTTACTAATCTTACTTGTTTAACATCACACTGGGAAGTCAGAAGAGCCCATGTGCTAAATGTTACCACCCCCTTTACAGAGGGGAAGAAACCGGATCTTTAATACGAGTACATACAAATTTAAACCTAAACTGTGTCAACCTCTCTCTGTTAGCAACCTGTCAAGGGCACGGGAAGACTTATTGGATTTCACAAAATATAGAATGACTGCAATGACTGCTTGGGAAGCATCCTATAGCAGATGCTTGGCTTGGCTTTGAACATAAGTCCAATCAAAAACGCACAGCAAACTTAATAAAAGAGAAAGAAGTAACAACATCAGTAAATGAGAAAGAAGACCTAGAAACATCTCATGGGAAAAACTTATTCATAGATTTAGTGGAAAAGATCAGGAAAGAGTTACATTTAACTAATTGCTGGATCTGTGGAAATACACAAATGGCCGAAGTCTGGCCTTGGGAAGGGATCAGCTTAAGACCAATAGAAATCTTAAAATGGACACAAACAAGACAAAAGGTACCAGCTATTGGACAAAGAGGAAAAGAATGGTGGGAATTGAAGTCTAAAATAATTGGAGAAGAGTAGTGTATATCTACGAAAGGGAAAATGTATAAAATGTATAAATTTATAAAACCCCAGTAGGAGAAATATCCTGTAAGAGATATTTAGAAATAAAACATCCAGTAGCTGGGTAGGTCCCTAGAGAACCCAATAAATACTGGAAGTATTATTTATTTTTTCTGTATTGGAAAAACAAATATTATTTATTAAATAATAAACAATACCATTTAAACTTATTAATTTTAATTTTTATTAAATAATGAATATCATTATTAATTTATTAAAATATTATTTATTAAATAATAATAAGTAATATTAATTTATTAAAATACTATTTTAATAATATAATAATAATAATAAAATAATATTATTATGTATTAATGTTACATATAATATTAATATAATATATACTATAACATATATTATATTATATTATATTATATTATATTATATTATATTATATTATATTATATTATATTATATTATATTATATTATATTATATTATATTATATCATATTATTATATATGATAATATTGATTAATATATATTATATATATCATATATATTATAATATATATAATATATACTATATTATATTATATTATATTATATTATATTATATTATATTATATTATATTATATTATAATTGTATAATATATATTATGTATTATATAACATATATATTATATATAAAATAATATTAAATGTATATAATATATATAATTATATATATTATATAATATATATAATACACATTAATTAATATTATTAATATTAATTACATATTAGTTATATATAAGTTATATATAATAATACTATTAATTAATCAATATAGAATCTATTATATATAATACAATAAAATATAATATAATATAATATAATATAATATAATATAATATAATAAATATAATAAATATAATATAATATAATATAATATAATATAATATAATATAATATAATATAATATAATATAATATAATATAATATAATATAATATAATATAATATAATATAATATAATATAATATAATATAATATAATATAATATAATATAATATATGTTATGTTATGTTATGTTATGTTATGTTATGTTATGTTATGTTATGCTATGTTATGTTATGTTATGTTATGTTATATATTAATATAATAATAATAATAATAATAATAATAATAATAATAATAATAATAATAATAATAATAATAATAATAATAATAATAATAATAATAATAATTTAAAATAATAAATTTAACACTGAAAATCCATTGGGAAGAAAGAAACAGGCTGTATCTACCGAGAAGGATCTAAACTCCATGAGTGTACTGGAAAAGGAATAAATAAAGGAATAAATAAAGGAAGAAATAAAGTAATAAATAAAGAAAGAAAGAAAGGAATAAGAGGAATAGACCCATTCTGGGGAGTGAGAGAAATATCCAAGTACTGGGAATTTCCAATGACTCTCAGTGATGCTTCCTGGAAAGCTCCAGAAAACCTGGTTTGGATATGTGGGAATGTGGCTTACACTGAATTACCCGGGGAGTGGAGCAGCACTTGCACTATCGGAATTATTAAAGCGTCATTTTTCTTACTCCCAAAAGAGTCTGGATTTAACCTAGGGGTCCCAGTATGTGATTATTTCAAGAAATCTAGCTGACCAAAAAGAAACTTAATTGAAATTGGAGGAACACAGACACGGAAAAACACAGTATGGAACACCCAGGAAATAATTTGCACTCATGGATCGGCAACCCGGGCTCAAGATGGGTCCTGGGGACACCGGACCCCAATTTATATGGGGTTAAATCGGATTCTGAGATTACAGGCAGTACTCGAGATGGTATCGAACCGAGCCTCTCTAGCTTTAGACCACATAAATGACCAACTATCCCAGACTAGAACTGTAGTGTATCAAATCACACTAGCAGTAGATTATTTATTAGCTGATGATGGAAGCATACGTGGAAAATTTAACTCCTCTGAGTGCTGCTTAGAAATGGATGACTGCAGTGAAGTCATTAGAAATATCTCAAAGGAAATCTGGAAGTTAGCTTATGTTGGAACACCAGAGTGGACCCCTACATTCGATACCAGCTGGTGGGACAATTTCTGGTCATTAAAAGGAAACTGGTGGGGAAAAAAAACCTTTTTCATCTTATGTGAAATTGCTGGTTTGATCCTCCTACCTTGCATGCTCCCCTGTATAATCCGAGTTGTAGCATCTGCTGTACAAGCAAGTGTAATGATACCAAAAGAGCTTAATAAAAAAGAAGTAAAAGTAATCATGATAATGAATGATCAAGAACATGAAGATGCCAAGCAAATTTACAACCAATATTAAAAATTGTACTTTCAAGAAGAAACAATTGCTAATTGATGCAAGCTTGAGCCCAATCGAACAATTAGAGGGGGAAATTGTAGAGAATACATTGTTAAGGGAGTTGATATAAAGTTCATTGTTAAAGGAGTTAATATAAAGTTCCAACGTTAGTCATAGATTGTTTGTTGAATGTTTAACAGTTATGTCAAGTTCCAATGCTAGTTAAAGGATTTATAATTATGTAAATCCCCTCACTGTAAGGTGTTCCCCCCACTGCTCCTGTCAGCGTTCAGAAGCACATAATCACGAGAGTGATTCTATGCAGGTGCTTTTATTGAGGAGCTCTGAGTGTCAGGGTTACAACCCCAAATCTGTCTCCGACATGCATTCGGGACAAACATGTTTTTATAGTCAATCCTTATATAACTTTAATGTTAATTATTAAACTTATATTGTTCTATTGTATACATAGATTTCAGCCAAGCATGGGCTCATCGTGACCCCCCCCCAAACATCTAACATAGTTTCTCAGAATTCTTCTAATGATTATACAATAATTGTATTTAATTACTAAACAATCATCACATCTACCAATTATATCTTTTATCATATACTGCTTACACAGGTGCAAATTCACATGATCTGGCAAACACAAAGCCTAACATTTCCAGAGTCTATTTTAACATTTTTCTATGGCCCCACTATGTCTAGCTTCTTTCTAATTCCCCGAATTTTATGATTTTAGAATCTTTTACTATCATTCCCACTCCCATCTAAATTGTTGAACTGCCCAACACCATAAAGAAGAGGACTGTGTCAGATAATAACCAAATATGAAAATCCCAGAAGACATAACAGAAAAGAATGACCTAACAAAAACCCCTAGAACAACAAGCCGCCATGCAAATGAAGAATTAAATTAACGCCTCTAACCAGAGAAAACATAACACAACATCAGGACTATGGTCAGAGCTTTTGCCTTCGTCACCCTAACCAGAACAGGCCAAGAGCAGCACAGGGACCATGGACCTGAAACCAACAGTGCCTACCCAGAGACTCTTGAAAGGAGAGAAAACCCAGCCAAGCCAGGCCTTGCTCAGCATTGCAGTTCCCTGCTCAGAGCCTTGGGCTCCCTGCAATCCTGCCCTCAAGGATTTGCTCTCACCAGGCCCTGGGCAGCCTTGGGCACTCCCTGCCCTCGCTGGGGCCCAGCCATGCTCCAAGGCACTTGGAGTTTTGCTGCTGACTCCTTGAGCAGCTTCTCCATCCTTCTCTGCGTGCCTGAGGCTCTTGGAGCCAGCCCCAAATCCACCGTGGGGCTGGTTAAAATATAGAAAGGCCTCAGGAGTTCTTGGTCTCCCTTCCATTGTCTTTGAGTCTACAGGGCTTGTGCAGGGATTGGAGTCAGTTTGGAGTTCTTTTCAGGAGGAAGATTCCAATGTGCACCTCATGATTTTTCTTTTCAGTCAACGGAATATTTTTTTTTTGTTTTCATTTCAGAGAAGAAGGGACAGAAGCATTTCCCAGGTGATCTTGATGCTGAATGTCTCCTTAGGAGGTCTGGGCAGGGAGAAGAATGAGTCCCTTGCAGGCTGACCCTGTCTGGACAAGCTGCTCCTCACCCCCAACCTCACTCTGTCTGACATGGCCCACCGGGGACTGACATCTCAAAACACATAAAAAAATGAAAGTATTTTTCCTTATAAAAAATTTTAATTAATAAATAAAGTTATAAACATAATATTCTAATTTATAATTATATTTTTATTATTTTTATCACATTAGTTTTATATTTTCCTTTAAAAATCTATACATTTTTTAGCAATAAAAAAAATTGTCTCTCATGCTAAGAATTCCTTTCATTCATTAATTAATTTAATTAATTAAAAACACAATTCCTTCCATAAATTAATTATTATTTCTTGGCGACTTATTTCTTCCTCTTTATGGTAATTAGTTATATTTGTCGTCTTTTTATCATCTTTTTTATCATCTTTTTCATCTCATCTTTTTCTCACACAGGGTCAAGGGGCAGCACTTTGGGGTCCCTGGTGACATTTCTGGGGCACATTTGGGGCAGTTTTGGGTCTGGAGAGGGAATTCAGAGAGAACTTGAGGGTCTGGAGGACACTTGGGGGAGCCGGGTGGGCACTTGGAGGGGCACTCAGGGATCCCGACGGAGAGTTCGGGGTCCGGGGCAGCACTTGGGGATCCAGGGGGGCCCTTGGAGGTCAGGGAGGGGAATTTGGGGCCCTTCGGGGTCCGGGCGGGCCCTTGGGGGAGCTCTGACGGGATTCTCTTCAGCGCGGGGGGTGATGGGAGTTGTATGCGCAGGTATCATACGATTTAATAGGGCCGCGGAGCATCACGGGAGTTCAAGGCGCCACTA
Organism: Melospiza melodia melodia; assembly: GCF_035770615.1. Classification (NCBI taxonomy): domain Eukaryota; kingdom Metazoa; phylum Chordata; class Aves; order Passeriformes; family Passerellidae; genus Melospiza; species Melospiza melodia. The sequence goes on from NW_026948761.1 coordinate 3,011,922, forward strand.
CAATGAGTCTCGGTGGGGCGCGGGGCAGGACGGGAGATGAAGTCCCGGCTGGAATAGCGCCGGACGTGCGCCGCGAAGCATGATGGGAGCTGAAGTCCCGGAAGTGGCTCGATCACGATGTTTGGGGGTCCGCGACGGCTGTTAGGGGACACTTTTGCGTCCGAGCCGCGACTTGAAACCCTCTCGAGAACTTACGGGGAGCTCTAACCGGACTCTTTAGGGCGCTGGGCACGGCAGGAGTTTTAGGCGCGAGACTGTGTTCCGAGGGGCTCTGTGGCCGCAGGGGATGAGAGGAGATGAATTTTTACAAGTGGCTGTACGGAGCATCTGTGGGGTCAGGAGGACTCAGGGGGTCCGGGACGCTTTCGGGGGCTCCCTAATGGGCGGTGAGGGGGCATTGAGGGATCGTGGAGGGTCTGGGGAACACTGATGGGACAGACGGGGGCGATCCTGGGGTACTGTGGAGCGCGGGGCATGACGGGCGTTGTAGTCCCGGCTCCAATGGGGCTTAATGGGGCCGCGGGGTGTGATGGGAGTTGTATGCAAGGAGAAAATATGGTGCCTTTCTGGGCACGGCCCCTAGGCCCAGATTCCTAGTGATGATTGGCTGGGAACGGCGATGGGTGGGAGCCTCGGCAAATAGGATGTGGCGGAGGCGGGAACAGCCAAATCACCCTCCTACAGTCCTTCCAGGGACAGTCCAGCCCATTCCAGTACAGACCAATATAACCCCACTACAGCCCATTTCATTCCAAGTAGAACCCAGTTCAACCCCAGTGGCCCTCCAGTCCCTCCCAGTGCAGCCCTGTCTGTCCCAATACACCTGAGTTCATTCCCAGTCGTTCCCAGTTCCTCCCAACCTGATCCATATGATGCCCCAGTGTCCCCAGTTTTCTCCGCAATGCCACCAGTGTCCTCAGGTTGTCCCAGTCCTCCCCAGTGACACTCCCAGTATGTCCCAGTGTCTCCCACAGCGTTCCCAGTATGTCCCAGTCCTCCCCAGTGTCACTCCCAGTATGTCCCAGTGTCTCCCACAGCATTCCCAGTGTTCCCAGTATGTCCCAGTCCTCCCCAGTGTTTCCAAGGACAGTTTCATTTCTCTCGGTGGCCGTGGCAGCCAAACCCAGCAGTGGGGTCAGTGCAGTGCCCATGGCCACAGCCCCTTGCAGTGCCCAGTGCAGCTTGGGCTGATGATCCACCCTCACAGCTGGCCCAGGGCAGCTCTGCAGTGCCTTTGGTGGCACCTGGGGCTGGCACACACCTGAGCAGTGTGTCTGTTTGCAGTGAGAAACTCAGGAGATTCAGATTGCTTCAAAAAAACCCCAAAAAAGTGAAAACTCCTCTCAGGCTGGGTGCAGCCAGCTCTGCAAGCACAGCAGGGCCCAGGGCAGTGAGGACAGACAGGATGGGGCTGGGCAATGTGGAGCAAGGTTGTGCACACTGGGTCAGAGCTCCAGGCACAGCTTCTGTGAGCAGGCCAAAGCTGCTGAGGAGAGACCCTGGGTCAATATCAATCACAGAATGCTGCAATCACCTCTGGTCTAAAGAGAAATTTAATCAAAGACACCGTTTAAAATGGGAATGTATATTTTCTTACTGCTCTTTGAAATCTTTCTCCATGATTGGACTTGGAAAACTTTAATGACCCTCTCAGGGCTTTGCTGTTGTTTACATCAGACTCAGTCTTTGAGAGTCAATAACACAAAGCTAAATTTAAACTCCAAATTTTCTTGAAGTTTTAATGTGTCCCACTGAGGGACACCACTGGGAAAGTGTCCCCAGGTTCCAGTTAGAGCAGAACACTGGAGGCAGTGATGACAGCTGGGGACAAACAAGGCAAAGGTGTCTCTGGTGCTGAGCAAACCTGGATGTGTTTGAGGAATGCAAAGAGCCCAGGCCTGAGCCCCAGCCCCTGGCCAGGCAGATCCTGTCCCTCCCTCCTTGCTCAGGGCTCTTCCTGGGATGGGCACTGGCATGTGGGCATGTTCAATACCAAGGGCAGGAGCATGGGGCGGCCCCTGCCAGGCTGCTGAGCAGGGACAAGGAGGCAATGAGGCCCCAGCCCTGCAAGGGTCACTTGTCCCCTGCTCCTGCCTCAGGCCCAGGCCCAGCAGCCATGGCCAAAGTGCTGCCCAAGTTGGCTCTGGCAGGGCTGTCTTGCAGCTGCTGCCCATCCCTGTGCCCTGTGCAGCCCAGGCTGTCCCACGGTGTCCCTGCCCTGCGCCTCTGTCCCTGCAGGCTGTCGGCATCCCCCGGCTGCCCCACCTGGCTGGGCCCTTCCTTTGCTGACAGCTCTGCCTCCTGCCTGCCTCTGCCTGCCCACACAGAGCCTGGGGCTGATACCAAAAGGGTTCATTCAATTTTTACTGTGCCTGGGAACTTTCAGCACAGGAACAAGGCATGCAGGGGCTGCTTTCCCAGCAAGGATGGTTGGAAGAGAAGAAGAAAACATCTGGCTCAAGGGTGCAGGGATAGAGAAAACAAGGACTGAATCTGGGAACTTGGGGTGGGTTTTATGGAAATGGGCACATTGTAATTCACATTTAGTGACTGTATAGAAGCAACACGCTGGTAAAATTAAATGTCCATGTGAGATTGGGAGTTATCCCTCACTAGAGCTCAGGCCTGAGTAAATGACACCCTCTGAAACAGCAAATTCATGTACAGGTACAAAGCAGCTCTGTGCTCAGTGGAGTGGAGACTGAGGACAGCAGAGGAGCCCTGGGAGGGCTGAAGGGAGGTTTCAGAGATGGTGGATCCTTTTGGCACAATAGAGAACAGCCAGAGGAAGAAAGAATTAATGCAAGGGGCAGATAGGGAGAGCCAGACAGAACCCAAACATAAAGGAATTTCCCTGCCAGGGCAGGGCTGTAGTGCAGCATGTGCCCCAGGAGCCTTTGTGTGGGCAGAAAGAGGCAGGCAGTCATGTCCCTCAGCGGGAGCCATTAAAACTTCAAGAAAATTTGGAGTCAAATATAACTTTGTGTTCTTGAGAAGTTTTTTCAAGACACTCTCAAGGACTGAGTCTGATGTAAACAACAGCAAAGCCCTGAGAGAGTCATTAAAGTTTTCCTAGTCCAGTTATGGAGAAAGATTTCAAAGAGCAGTAATAAAATATACATTCCTATTTTAAAGGGTGTCTTTTATTAAATTTCTCCTTAGAGCAGCATTCTGTGATTGATATTGACCCAGGGTCTCTCCTCAGCAGCTCTGGCTTGCTCACAGAAGCTGTGCCTGGAGCTCTGACCCAGTGTGCACAACCTTGCTCCACATTGCCCAGCCCCATCCTGTCTGTCCTCACTGCCCTGGGCCCTGCTGTGCTTGCAGAGCTGGCTGCACCCAGCCTGAGAGGAGTTTTCCCTTTTTGTACTTGTTGCAGCAATCTCAAACTGCTGAGTTTCCCACTGCAAACAGACACACTGCCCAGGTGTGTGCCAGCCCCAGGTGCCACCAAAGCCACTGCAGAGCTGCCCTGGGCCAGCTGTGAGGGTGGATCATCAGCCCAAGCTGCACTGGGCCCTGCAAGGGGCTGTGGCCATGGCCACTGCACTGACCCCACTGCTGGGTTTGGCTGCCACGGCCACCGTGAGAAATTAAATTGTCCTTGGAAACACTGGGGAGGACTGGGACATACTGGGGAACACTGGGAACGCTGTGGGAGACACTGGGACATACTGGGAGTGACACTGGGGCCGTTGTGGGGAGGACTGGGGACACTGGGGCAGCCTGTGGACTGCATTGGAGGGAACTTGGAGGGACTGGGTATAAACTCGGGTGTATTGGGAGGGACTGGGCTTTACTGGGAGGGATTGGAGGGGCACTGGGGTTGAACTGGGTTCTACTTGGGATGACGTGGGCTGTACTGGTGATGAACCGGGCTGTACTGGGAGGGATTGGAGATGTTGAATGGGCTGTTCCCGCCTCTGCCGCATCCCATTTGCCGAGACTCCCGCCCATCGCCGCCCGAAGCCAATCAGCGCCAGAGATCGGAGACTCGGGTACGGTGCCTACGGTAGCCACAACTCCTATCATGCCCCGCGGCCTCATTGAGCCCCATTGGAGCCGGGACTACAACCCCAGTCATGCCCCGCGCTCCACAGAACCCCGGGATCCGCCACCCCTTTGTCCCTTAAGTGTCCCCCAGACCCTCCAGGATCCCTCAGTGTCCCCTCAGCGCCCATTCAGGTCCCCCCAAAAGCGTCCCCGGACCCCCTGAGTGCTCCCAACCCCACAGATGCCCGGTACAGCCACTTGTGGAAATTCATCTCCTGTCATCCCCCACGGCCCCAGAGCTCCTCAGAACACAGTCCCACGCCCAAAACTCCTGCGGTGCCCCGCGCCCTAAAGAGCCCTCTTAGAGCTCCCCGAGCTCCCGGCAAGTTCTTTCGAACCGTTTACGTTCCTCCGAGGATCTCAAGTCGTGGCTCGGATGCAGAAGTGTCCGCCAAGTGCCTTCCCGAACCTCCAAACAAAGCGTTGGAGCCACTTCCGGGACTACGGCTCCCATCATGCTCCGCGGCACATGCCCAGTGCTCTTTCAGCCGGGACTTCATCTCCCGTCATGCCCCGTACCTCCACCGACCTCTATTGCAGCTGCGCCTCTAACTCCCCTTATGCTCCGCGGCCCCGTTAAACTGCATTAGACCCGCGCCTACAACTCCCATCACCGCTCGCGCCCCAGTGAGCCCCGTCAGAGCCCCCCAAGGGCCCGCCCGGACCCCGAAGGGCCCCAAATCCCCTCCCCTCCCTCCAAAGGCCACCCTGGACTCCCAAGTGCTGCCCCGAACCCCGAACTGGAATCCCTGAGTGCCCCACCAAGTGCCCACCCGGCTCCCCCAAGTGTCCTCCAGACCCTCAAATTCTCTCTGAATTCCCTCTCCAGACCCAAAACTGCCCTAAATGTGCCCCAGAAATGTCTCCACGGACCGCAAAGTGGCCTCTTTTATCCTGTCTTTGAAAAGGATAAAAAAGATAACAAAAGGATTTAAAATAGGACAGATTAGACTAAAGAAGTAGAAATCAATAGCCACACTGGTCAATGAATTAATGTTAGGAATTGTGTTACTTAGAACTAATGACCAATAAATTTTTTGCTTGCTAAAAAGGTATTGATTTTTAAATACAAATATTAAAATTTTGTGATACCAATATAGAATAATACTATTATAAATAATAAAAATAATTTTCCTAATTCCGTAAATTTTATTTTTAATAGGAAATGCACATTTATTTTTATGTTTAGGGATGTCAGTCTGTAAGAGACAGTCCAGAGATCCCTCATCTGCCTCACAGCCGTCATCAAGGATGGAGATTGAAGCCCTCCCCAAGGACTGAGACTGAGACCCCTAAAATTCTAACCCAGGGGTGCTGGCCTGACTGGAGCGGGATGTCTGCCATGGGAAGCGGGATGTTTCCCATAGGAACCAGTCCAGAAACAACGGGCCCCGCTCACTGCTGGCACCGGTTTGTGCCGTTCAGAACTGGACTGTCTGTACCTGTTCCCAATGGATTTATTCTCCACTGTTCCCTCCATGTGCCGTCCTGCTCCCCTCCCGGCGGTAGATTATAAAAGAGCCCTGAGTTAACCAAAGACTTTGAGACTCTCCCCGACGTGACCAGACGGATCTATTGGCCAGACCACGAGGATTTCATCTCTCTGTTGGCAGCCATTCCCCCCCTCCTTTTCTCTGTCTCTCTGTCCTTTATCTCCTTTCTAATCCTTGTGTTGCATCTGCTGTGGGCACTCACTAAAAGGTGCATTTGTTTTGGTTAATACTGAAAGTCCCCTGCTGTGTGTCTTTGCACCCTGAGATCAGTGAAATGAACCATTGTGACCCCCCTTGTACCAGGGGATGGTGGCACGGCCTGATGGGGTTGCTGCCCACAGCGTGTGAACGTGATCTTCTTGGTGGCGACTGTGCTGGTTCATCTGCTCTTGCTTTCTGGTCTCCCTATCCCAGAATCACCTGTGCCACCTGCTTTTCTTATATTGTGGTTCTCTGCAGTTCCTTCAATAGTCTGCCCTTCTTAAGTTCACTCTTGGAATAGGGGATTATCACCTCCCCATCATAGTGAGCGCATTTGAATGCAGTTGAAGGCGTTTGGCTGCATTCAAAATATGGTCCCTGTTTTTGATTTACTGTGGAATCTCTGTTTGTATTTTCTACCTCTGTCGAGGCTGGGATTGAAGGTACTTGAGATGATATTTCACATTCAGATTCAGGTGGGTTTTGTTTCTAATCAGTGACACAGCCTCACAACCATGAGTTCTGAAGCCTTTCATCTAAGGCCCAAAATGGCTCCCTATCTCTTGTTACAAGGTCTGGATGGTACCAAGGAGACCATGGTGATACTGGGGATCCAAGGAGGCGGTGGTGACACCATGGACGCTCATAGAAACATGGGCATTGTGACACAGCAGGGCTTCATGGAACCAGGGAGTCAATTGTGACTCTACCAAACCTCGTGGAGCCAAGGGCCCATTGTGACACTGGAGAACTTCAGGGAACCAAGAGTCTCTTGTGACACAGGGGGTGCTCATGAAATTGTGAAGACCATTTTGAAACTTCAAGGCCTGATAGAACCAAAGGGTCATTCTGGCACTTCTAAACCTTGGAAGCAAAGGGACCACAGTGACACAGTGGGGCTCTGTGGAACCAAGGGGCCGTGGTGACTTTGTGGAGTGTCATTGAACCAACTGTCCATGGTGACACTGCAGGGCCTGATGGAATCATGGGCACCATTGTGACACTGCAGGGCATCATGGAAGCGAGGGGCCATTGTCACACTCTGGGGCCTCTTGGGATCCAAGGGCAGATGTGATACCATGGAAATTATGGCAACTTTTGCACCATGAAACCAAGGAGACCATTGTGACCCTACAGGACCCTGTGGAAGTAAGGATTCATGGAACTGTGCAGGACACATGGAACCCAGGGGCCATTGTGAAGCTGTAGGACCAAAAGAGCCCATTGTGACACTGTGGGCCCCCATGGATCCAAAGGTCCATTTTAACATTGCAGGGCCTCATGGAATCCTGGAGACCACTGTTGGGGCCTTGTTGAATGAAGTGGCCCTGCAGGGCCTGATGGAGCCAATGAGACCCCATAGAACCAAGGGTCCATTGTGACCCTGTGGTACCAAGGTGTCGTGGGTTGACCCAGGCCAAATGCCAGGCATCCATGTGGGCTGCTCACTCACTCCCCTCTGCAGCTGGACAAAGAAAATTTAATAAAGGGTTTGTGGGTTGAGATAAGGACTGGGTGAGATCACTCATCAAATACTGTCCTGGGAAAAACAGGCTTACTTAGAGATATGAAATTCATTTATTACTGACAAGGTCAGAGCAGGAAAAGGGGAAATAAAATAAGCCCCCCAGCTCCCTCCTTCCAGCTCTGCCTCCCACCCCAGCAGTGCAGGGAGACAGGGAATGGGGGTTATGGTCAGTTCATCACCCATGGCTTTGCCCCTGCTCAGGGAGAGGAGTGGTTCCCCTGCTGCACCGTGGGTCCCTCCCAAGGGAGACAGTTCTGCAGGAGCTTCTCCCATGTGAGTCCATTTCAGGGGCAGCAGCCCTCTGCAAACTGCTGCAGTGTGAGTCCATGCCAGGGCCAACAGTCCTTCCCAAACTGCTGCAGCATGGGTCACTCTTCCAGGGGGTGCATTCCTCCAGGGACAGGCTGCTCCAGCCTGGGAGCAGGGCCCCTCTCTCCATGGCTCTCCTGCAGGTTGCCTGGGTCTCCAGGGCCTGGAGCACCTCCTGCCCCTCCTTCTGCACTGACCTTGATGTCTGCAGAGTTGTTCTTCTCACATGTTCTCCCTCTGCTCTCCTCTGGCTGGAGTTAAAACTGCGCCACAATCTCTATTTTGATTTCTTTTTAAATCTGGTATCACAGAGGCATTGCCACCATTTGTAACTGGCCCAGCCTTTGCCAGCAGCAGGTCCATCTTTGAAGCCACCAGGAATTGGCTGTGCCAGACACGGTGGAAGCTTCCAGCAGCTTCTCACAGGAGCCGTCCCTGTGCCCCCCTGTGAAATACAAAGCTGTGTTTCGTGTCAGGTTCATACAGGCAACGTGGTATTTGTGATTGTAATATGGGTGGGAAGCGAACATGGGACAGTTATAAAGACGATTTCTAATAATTACTAAGGAAAGTAAAGCATAGCTTTGAACCTATCTTTTGTTCGTAATTAACCTTGATAAGTCTTAAGTTGATTTAGGAGCATTGGAATTAAATCTTTAGGGATGTTGCTTTTTGACAAGAACTTTATGCTTGTAGCTAAGCCTTAAAGAGTTTTGCAATAATAACCTGTTGAATTATAATTTTAGAATATTGCTTGTAGTAAGGATCTTTGAAACTATAGCTTTCGAATATATATAAAGGAAACATGCTTATCTCACACCTTACAAAACAGTGAAAAGCAGCTTGAGAAAGGAAGATGAACATCAACTCATGGATTAATAGTTTTAACCAAGGGAAGCTGGACATCACTGTTTTGAGATTTATAGTCTCTGCAATTAAAAGGTGGACCCACAACTGGAATCTGGACCATGCCATCTGGGAGATTCCTTCCTTCTTTCAGAAACTGAACCACCACCATCTGGGCATACTCCTTTCTGGGATACATCCTGAGGAAAACTAATCACAAAAGGTATGGAATTGTGACATAAAAATTGGGAATAGAAACTGCTGAGAAAGCTGATGAGTACCCCTATAAATACCTGTAAGCCTCAACTATCAGTGTGCAGTTGGAGGGAAAACTTCCCCCACTGTACCCAGCGCTGTATTGCTCATACTTTACCATATTAATTAATTGTTGAAGTGAAGGTGAGACGACCATCCTTTAATGCATTGAACTCCGATTTATTGATCAATCAGTCACTTTAAATAACAGTGTTAACGAACTTCATGCATATTCCAAAATCCAAGTTTATGATAGGCAAACAGAGAAAACTCTAACCACTCCTTTTGTTTTACAATACCGTTAATTGTTTACACAAAACAAAACCAGTGTTCCCACTGTGGTATGAAAGGTTCCCAAAACTTCCATATCTGTTCCCAGGGTGCCATCTTTTCCCAGAGAGGGTGTTTCGCTTGTTATGGGAAGACTGTCTGAGAACCTTATTGTTTATAAAGTGATGCCTGAGAAAGTCTAATTGTTTATAGAAATCAGGCTGGGAACTGCTTTTGGAACTGCTTTGCAACTACCTTTTACTTTTCTCTCACTGTATGCCTTCATGGCCTTTTTCTTTAAGCCATGCTTGAACTAAACTCCCGACATTTCCCCTGTCTTTTTCTTTTTGAGAAAGGAGGTTTTTTTGCCAGGTTTTCTCTATCATCCTACTAACCATTTTTTGGATACAGCTACAGAAACAAGGTAATATAAGTAAGAGCAATAAGAGTACACCTAATATCCCTATAACATATATTACAAGGTTTCTTAACCATGGTCCCAATCCTAAGCTTTTAAGCCATTCATCAATTCCCAATCCTTCTTCTTCCTTAAGGCTGTTAAGCCCTAGCCATAGCTTTTTTATCTTAGCATGAATAGATACAGAATGATCAGATAAATTCATGCAACACATCCCTTCAGAGTCTTCAAACCCATGGCCTTGTGCTAGCAGCAAAAAATCTATGGCAGCTCTAACAACTTTGCACATCTGCAGCCAACATATCTAATATCTGTGAGGTCTTATTCAATTCACCCTTAGCCCAACACCCTATTTGTTTTGCTAAAGTCATTGCTTTGCTTGCAGCACCCCATGGTAGGAGAGCTGAAACCATCACTTGTTTAAATTTACTCCAGAACCAGGGATCTCCTATTTGACTACAGTCTAAGTTATGTAAGCTGCGCCTTTGCCTGCTTGTCTTATGACTTAGTTGCATTAACACAGATATATTAGGGTGGAATAATGATAACTTGCCTAAATAACAAGGTCCACCCTGAGGTTGGGCAGTTATACCATTCCAGGCTCTATCTCCACAAATTAGAAATATTCCTGTAGGTAATTTCTTAGGTGTCATGATCCTAGAGCCTTTACATTGGTTATAAAGCTGTTTGGACACTATGTCTGGGCTTAGAGATGAATCCAGAGTAGCCCATGTCTGTTTATGCTGATTCATCTTTTGAGAATTAGAGTAATCAAAGCTGAACCACCCACCGTTGGAAGTGCTGGTCATGCTAGCATTTGCACTTCCAAAAAGAACTAACTTCTCATGTGGGGAATGCAAAGGAGTATTAAGTGATTGAATTAGCAGACATTGACGGTAGCCGTCACTCTGACTGGCAGTATACCCTCTTTGTGCAGGCAATTTATTATTTACCATATTGCGCATACATAAGGCACAGTTATTAATAAGACTACAAAATTCTTGAGGAGACCATACTGGAAGCCCTACCAAACATGTTCGAAATGGATTAGTAACTCCTCCAAGGCTGAGACAAAGCGATGACTGATTAATCTGTCTAGCAAGTGTTATCCATACATTATCTCTAGGTTGACTAAAATGTGTTACCCTTAATTCTTCAGCTACCACTACACCAAGCAATATAACAAAAGTAAACCTCATTTTTCTGTTTTTACTTTGACCTTCTTTTTCTTATCAGTTTTTAACCTTGCTGTTCCCGATACCTGAAGACCACACCTTTGTAACCTTCTAATGCAGTTATCTAATGCCTGATTGGGATCTCCTTTTATAGGCCCTACAACAGAATGTTGTGTTAAAGGCACCAGTTTTCTACACCTTACAGAGGCTATATATGATGCTCTTTGAGCTTTAACCCTTTTCAAAATACACTGTACCTCCCACCGATAATAGGCCAAGATTCTCTGCTCATGAGATTCATAAAGGTCTAAAGCTAAGGCAGTGTTTAGCCCTGTTTCATTCTGTAGTGCCCGCTCCCAATTATGTTCCCACGTATGTCTATAATTACAGGTGTTATACCATAAATGAGATAGCGACAACTGATCCACCCAAAAGGTCTTATCACAACCCCCGCAACACAGTGCAACCCAAGCAGCACAATGTGGGCTGTGACATTCAAGGCAGTTCTCTTTTGCCGGTCCTTTTATATGGAAAGATGATGATTCAATAATGCCAATCAGTTCTCTGGTCGTCCGGCAATGGCGCGTTATCCCAAAGGGTTAAAACCACCCCCCAGCTGAGCCACAATGTCCGGCCTTATCAGGCATTGCAAGGTAGGTGGTAATTGGACTAAGAAAAGAAAGCTGTTAGCTGATTTCATTCATGCCAACCTGGAGAGGAGGCGAACAGGCAAGTCTGAAAATGATCCCTTCTGTCCTTGGGTTTCTCAGAAAAGTTCAAAATCAGTTTTACAGTCTGTAATCCTTTAGTCATTTGGCTGAAATGGCATCAGCTGGGCGATTCTCAGTCCTTTGTTGATTTGGAGTGGTGAGAAAGCACTTAAAATATTTAACTTAGCAGACTTATTTTCAAATCAACAGAACTTAACTGGCTTCAAAATTCTATGGGCTAACTGTGTTACACTCTTTGCAACATAAGAATAGGCAATTCTAATAACTAAACTGTATTTTCAGCTAGCAAGGTTTCTCTGATGTTCACAACAACACTTTGAACACAAGTCATAAAATAAACGCCTATTGTAAAAGCATAAATCTATCTAGCATCACTTAAACTCAATAGCACTTATACTTAAAATACTTAAAATATTTAAACTTAATAGAACTTAACATTACTTAAACTTATCTTTACTTAAACTTAACAGATTTTTAGATCAACAGAACTTACATGTAAAATCTCTTAATTCTAATAAAACTTAACAAAACTTAACCTTAATAGTATTTAGCATTTAACGACACTTACTAGATAATTTAACTTAAACTACTTAATAACAGATAACTTACTATAGACATAAAATATAGCATTCATTATCACTCACCCACAGGCCTGACTCCAAAACACCAAACCAAAACAACATTTCTCACATTTTTGCTGCAGCATTTATACCAAAAAGCACACTCATACAATCTCACTCATACAATCAATCCAACACATCTTAATATTTTTAAACTTTTCAAAATATAATTTTAGAGTCTGATGTTCCACTGACTGAACCATCCGGGCTTCTGATGTTAAAGTCTATGTTAATGCAGGTGATTCTGACAGCATAACCAATGCTGAGCCAAACTGGCCGAAATTTGACCCATGCATACAGTACGCTGATTCCTATTTCATAGTCTCTGCCAGGAAGAACAAAAGTGCCTTTAACTTTCCTTGTTTACCATCACTGGTTTCTCAGTTTCAGCAGGGATCTTTTCCTTTTGTTGACAAAAGTTACATCCATTAGGCTGTTAGGTCCAAGACCGAGGCTCTTTGCCAGCTGCGGGGCGGAGAGACAAGCTCTGGCGCTGGAAAAGCACTCCGGTCGCCGCTTGTGCCGGAGCGGACGGGCCCCCCCCGCTCCGCGCTGCGGGTCACTCCCTCTGCGGCGGCCCCGCTCCCCCCGCGGCGGCTCCCTGTGGTGTCGGGTTGGAGACAGGAGAGGGTGCCGATGCTGCAGCGATGACTTCTGTTGGTGCCCGGTCATCCGAGTGGCATTTTTGGCCCCAATTATTTGATTTGCAAATGCAGCTGACGCTTGGAGAGGTGCAAGAGCGGCTAATTCCTGACTCTGAGAGGACTTTGCCTGTTCTTGCAAGCCTATTCCTGATGCTGATTTCTGTTTGATCGCATCTACCACAAAAGCCTGCTGTCCCGTAGATATGAGGGCCATCTTCGCTAATGCCTCTTCTATAGTCCAATTAGTACCTAGGGTGTTAAGTACTCTCCTAGTAGTAGAATTACAATTTCGGAGAGCACACTCCCTGAGCAATACTCCCCTAAGATATTTTGGCACCTCAGCTCTTTCAATTGCTGCGGCAACCTTATCAATAAAAGAGCTAAATGATTCCTCTCTGCCTTGCTTGATTCCTATATATACAGGTCTCTCTTCTGGTTCCTTTTCCCTTTCCATCGCGAGTCTGACTAACCTCATTGCCTCCCGGCACTTCTCCTGGCCTATTAAGGCTTGTGCCTCAGTACGAAGGAAAGGTCCCAGACCCATAAGCTCACTAACAGTGACGCCATGGAGGGGGTCACCCTGCTGCCTTTGTACTGCCATGCACTCGCTAACGAGCACTTGCCAATGAGCATTTAACAGCAATTGTTGATGTTGGGTAAAGATTAATTTAACTATGCCACGACAATCATTAACGAGAAGGATACTGGTGTCAAAAATATAGTCGAGCATTTGCTTGGCTGGTTCACTTTTAAATCCAAACTGGCTAACAGTGGCTCGCAACTGAGATAACATCTTCCAGTCTAAAGCACTGATTGTAGCTTGTATGCCTCCTCTGGCCTGAGGGGTGAAAATAACCAGACAAGCCAGCTCACTAGCCGTGCTTATCAACTCTTGATCTCCCTTTTCCATGGTATCTTTGGCCAGAGCAGCCCACGCATCTCGTCTATCCCTCGCAATCGTCGCTGCTAGATCATCTTCCGACCCAGGGATCTGATTGCTTTTCGGGAACAGAACATACGTTTTTGGCCCCTAGAGAGAACCTTGATTCTGGGAGAAAGCAACAGCTTCAGTGGACTGGGTTACTCCAAGGGTTTTCTCAATCGCCAAACTGTTGTTATCTTGTTGTATTTCATATTTCTAAAGTCCCATATTGTCACAAACATATTTCTAAAGTCTTGTACCTTCTCGGTGATATTTCTTGGGGGCAGTTCTTCACATCACAGACTTCACCTCCTTCTTATTGCTGCTTCTTAGTCAGGGCTCCTTCCAGGCTCTCCCTGACTGACCAAGCCCAGCCCCTTTTATCCCAGTTTTCTTCACTAGCTACAGCTGCAGCCCAATTAAGGACATCGCAGCTGCAGCCCATCAAGAACAACCGGGGCTTATCGGGGCAAGGCCTATATACAGATATTCAAATACAATACAGATATTTTACTAGGCCTCCTACTATACCAAACCTCATTGGTCAAGCCCTAGGAGAAGTAACACAACTCTTCTCCATTAAACCTGAGATAAAGCTCATCCAATATGTAAATTATTTGCTTCTCTCAGGATGGGAAGAAAAAGAAGTTTGGGAATCCACCATAGTGTTGTTAAATTTTCTGGGGCACCAAGGACTTCAGGTATCAAAAGGGAAACTTGAATTTGTAGAAAGGGAAGTGAAATATCCAGGACATATGATTTGTCAAGGGAGCTGGGGGCTGAACCCTGAGAGAATTACAGGAATAGTCTCACTCCCACGGCCAAAAACTAAGAAAGAAGTCAAAAGGTTTTTAGGCCTGTTGGGATATTGTAGGCTATGGATTGGAGGATACACACAGGCCATCTGGTTCTTGTGTGAAAAGTTAATTGGAGAGATTAGGTGGGAAAAAGACAATGAACAAACGTTTGAAGCTGTGAAGCAAAAATTAGTCAGTGCACCAGCCCTGAGTCTTCCTGCCTTAGACAAACCCTTCTATCTGTCTGTGGATATAGAAAAAGAGATAACACATGAAGTGTTAGCCTAGGACTGAGGAGGATCCAGGAAACCAGTGGCCTATTTATCAAAATTACTAGAGCCTGTCAGCCAGGGGTGGCCAACCTGCATTCAGGTGCGGCAGTGACTTCCCTACTCATAGCAGAAAGCAAAAAATTAACCATGTAATTGAAAATTGAAGATATATGTCCCAGACTTAGTAACGAGTATCCTGAGAAATGGCTCACTGATTCCCAAATGCTGAAGTATGAAGCCATCTTAATAGATAATGTTTTAGAGCTAATCGTCAGTAACCAACTCAACCCTGCCCCGTTTTTGTATGGAGAACCAGATGAGGCACTAATACATAATTGCCAAGAGGTTATAAACTGTCAAACTAGAGTAAGAGAGGATGTAACAGATCAACCACTCCAAAGTGAAAAACAATTGTACATCGATGGATCTTCACAGGTAATAAAGGGGCACAGGGTATTGGGGTACGCTATAGTGCATGAAGGGTTGGTAGCCATAGAAAAGATAGTTACTTTCCTACTGGTCAGCCCAGGCACTGAGTTGTATGCCCTAAAACAAGCTCTGGATATATTAGCACAGAAAAGAAGAACAATATATACAGACTGAAAATACACTTTTGGAATAGTGCATATATTTGGAAAAAATTGGGAAGAGAGGGGGCTATTAAATTCAAAGGGAAAGGGATTGATTCACAAAAAAATTATTTTAGAAGAGTTAGAAACCTTACAATTACCAGAGTAAGTAGCAGTGGTGTATGTTAAAGGACATAAAAAAGGGGCAACTCAGGAGGAGCGAGGGAACAATTAGGCTGATCTAGAGGCTAAAAATGCAATTGAATCAGAGACAAAACACTAATAATAGTATTAACACCCATGAGAGAAATGCAAAAGTCCCTGTATTCAGTGGGACAGAAGAGGAAGAACTCCTTAAAAGAGGAGCCAAGAAAGATAAAAAAGAGAAGTGGAGATTAGCAGATGGAAGGCAAATGTTGAATAAACTCCTGGCCAGGAAAATGCTAGAAGGCATACATGGAACAACACATTCGGGTACACAAGCGCTAAGTGATCAATTTCTAAGGGATTTGGGATGCAAAGGAATTTTCAGAATAGCTAAGCAAGTAACTGAGGGTGTGTGATATGCCAACAAGTGAATAAGAAAATCATGAGGAAAACACCCAGAAGAGGGTGACAACTAGCCTTAGAGCCCTTCCAAAACATCCAAGTAGACTTTACAGAGCTTCCCCAGGTACAATGGTGGAAATTTTTACCACTGATAGTAGATCACGTGACTCATTGGGTAGAGGTGGTACCCACTGTGAAAGCCAATGCCAATGTTGTGAGTAAAACACTTCTAGAATCAATCATTCCCTGATATGGGATGGCAAACAGGATTGATTCAGATTGGGGAACTCATTTCACATTACAAATATTGCAGAAAGTTGTTCAGGCCCTGGGAGTAAAATGGGAATTACACACTCCATGGCATCCACAGAGTTCTGGTCAGGTTGAGAGAATGAATCAAACTCTTAAAAGAGCTCTATTTAAGCTAATGATTGAAACCCAAGTGTCATGGATAAAATGTCTCCCTTTGGCCTTATTAAGAATTATTAAGAATTATTAAGAATTATTAAGAATTATTAAGAATTATTAAGAATTATTAAGAATTAGAACCCAACCCCAGTAAGATCTGGGGGTGTCACCCTATGAAATGATGTTTGGGTTTCCCTTTTGGACCTCACCCCAGAAGGTTGCCACCTATGAGGAAGGGGAAACCAATGCCAAGAAATTTGTTATGTCCATAGCACAAACCTTAGAAGGGCTGAGACATAAAGGGGCAATTACTTAATCTACCAGCCTGGATTGCAGAATCCTGGATTGCAGAATCCGTAATATTAGTCCTGGGGATTGCGTGATGATCAAGCCACAGGGAGATCAGCCTCTAACTCCCCAGTGGGAAGGTCCCTTTCAGGAACTGCTCACCACTGAATCGGCCGTGTGAACTGCAGAGCAGGGATGGATTCATGGCAACAGAGTCAAAGGCCCAGTAGAAGAGCCAAAAGAGTGGACTGTAACATCCAGGCCATGTGAAACAAGATTGACTCTCAAGCAGAGACTGAAAGACAACCAGAAAAACACCAAGACACCCAAAAAGTGGAGTCAAGCTTCCACCAACCAGCTTGAGAACTCTTCCTGTTTTAATGGATGAGAAATACCAGCATTTGTTGAGGAGAAGTACACAAGGGACTGTAAAAGGTAACGGGACAGCTTCCTTAAGAAAATAAGACAAAAGAAGGGAAGAAAGACCGGGTTGGCCCCTTTGTTTGCTACCAAGAAGGCTCCATACCCCTGCTGTGGGTAACAACCCCGTAGGCATGGTAAGGTAGGGACAAAAGGCCATACCAGACCTCTATAATTCCTCAGTTGTCTTTTAATTCAACAGGGACTGGAGGGCAGGACTGAGTTGGCCTCTGTACTGACCCCTAAAATACACTGACTATGGATAGCAGCCACATAGGCACGGTAGATGGGAGTCAAAGCCATACTGGACCTCTGGGATGCCATTTTGTGCATTCCAAATAAATGTGTCTAAGGAAAACCGGAGATTTTTTTCTCCTGTTCCCACTGTCCTTTGCCACATTAACAGATGCTGGTGTGACTCATTCAAGAGAGACAGAAATTTTTTTACTTAAATTGTTCGTGCAAAATGACTTCTACAAAAAGAAAAGGAGGTTTGTTATAGATGAGTAATTCTATGGTTGACTCTCACAGTTAAGGGGTGAATATTAAATATATGTTAAGAGAAGTTTTGTAGATGTATAGTTATCTTTCCCCTCCCCCTTGCATTGTTATCACAGGATGGCCTTAGTAGTTGGGGCATTTGGGAGGGTCGGCTTGTTACTATGGCAGCATCTGACCTCCAATCAAGGTGTAAGACAGTGATCTCCACCACTAGACAGAGAAAAAGTGTCGGTTTCTCGGCTGTTTAGGTGGCCTGGAAAGGCCCAGGGTGGCCTTGGACAGCCCGGCGCTTCAAAGGACGAGGAGAGACTTCTGATCTTTGCTCGGTCTCGGTGTTTATTAATTGTTTATCTAAAAGATTTTCTTTCAGCCCAACAGAGGTCTGCACAGCAAGCCAGCCATGAGCACACAGAGAGCCCCCAGGGCGGTCACTTATCTTTATACCCAAAGTTACGTATACAATATTTATAATTTTTCCCCAATACCTTCTACCCTTATTAACCGGTGCACTTCTAGTAATGACCAATCCCAAAGTGCCACCGTCACCACAGAAGATGGAGGCCAAGAAGAAGAAGAAGGACAGGACACGCCCCAATTCCTCCATCTTACTTCTTTAGACCTCCCTGTACAGAAATCCTAAACCCTGTGTTTTACACTCTAATTAACTTATCCCTTCACCATTCACCCCAGTGAAATCCTCCCAGTCCTCATACAGGTGTCATTTCCTGTGTAGGATCAAAGTCCTGCCACCAGACACTTCTGGCAACATTCCAGGACTCCCGAGCCCCCCAAGGGTGTTCTTGGCTACTCTGCACCTCTGTCCTGAGGTGCTGAGATCCCACAAAAAAGGAGTCGATTGACAAGACTTTGGGAGGGGCTAGAGGTGTAAAAGACAGAGCATCCATTTTGTAGATGAGCACATGTTGACTGAATTCTTTGCTTCCAGCACTGTATTCTTTTCTTTATTCAGTCTTCTGTTGTATTTGAAAAGATATGAAATCAAGAACCTTCTGTTGTATTTTGACAAGGACTTAATAAACCATTGAAAATATTGAAAGTGAAAATCATGTCTCACATGGGGTTGCGGAATCTGAGGCATGGCTGTCCACAATGGACTCCAGTTCCAATGTATAACTCTTCTGACATGGCCAGACCTCCTTAGGAGCAGCACTACATCAATATCAGGAACAGAATGCTGCAATCACCTCTTCTCAAAAGAGAAAAGTAATAAAATACAGTCTTTAAAATAGGATTACATATTTCTTAGAAGCTCATTGAAATATTTCTCCGTAACTGTAAAAGGAAATCTTCCTGATGAACTGCTCCAGACCAGAGGGAAATCAAGGCAGAGCCATGGTTTGTCAGGACTTGCCTGATCCTAATGAGTTCTGAGGTGCATTTGAAGCTGAGCCCTTGAACCTCAGGGCCTGAGAGGAGATTGCACAAACCTTTCTAGGAGTCAAAGTCAGAGGACAGACCCAATGTGTCTCAAAGCATGAATGGGTCCCACTGAGGTCCCTCTCCAACACAGGCTCCTCATGGACTCCTTGCAGGAGAGAATTGGAGGCCAGGATGGCACAAAAACCTCTCAGAGATGGAGAGTGGAGAAAGAAAAATCCAAAGTACCTTAAAACCTTGAGTGCCTCAAAGCATTAATGAGCCCCACTGAATGTCAGTACAAAGCTCTCAAGGGACTCATTAAAATAGATAATTGGGGCCATGATTGCACAAACCTCTCACAGAGTCTGTATCCAAAGGGCAACACCAAGTACCTTAAAATAACTGAAGTACCTTGAAGCATTAATGAGCCCCACTGAGTGTTGCTACTGACAAAGCCTCTCCAGGGACTTTAGTAGATAATTGGAGGCCATGAGTGCACAAACCTCTCAGAGACTCCCAAGGCAAAAGCCAAACCCAAAGTCCTTTGAACAACCTGCAGTACCTGCAGGGAGCATTAAGGCACCCCCAGGGCCATTCCTGGCCAAGGCTCCCCCGGGACTTCTTCCAGCAGATCCTTGAGGCCACTAGGATGTGGGCTAGGGGGGATGCTGAGGGCAGGACAAGGGGGTGACAGCGCCCAGCCTGGCTGGTGCTGTGCAAGGAGGCCCCAGTGCCTCAGGACAAGGTGTCTTCTCCCAGCCCTTGGTGGCACGGACCCATCTGTGCCCCAGGGCACCAAGACTTGGCTTCTCTCTTTGTCCCCACCTGTCATCACTGCCTCCAGTTCTCTGCTCTGCCTGGGGCCTGGGGAAACTTTCTCCATCATGTCCCTCACTGGGACCTGTGGAGAGCATTATTAATAATTGGTTAGCTGAGAAAGGCCACACTGACATAATGCCACTGGTTAAACTGAAGGAGAAAAGTCAGCAGTCAGCAAGCTAAAAGGAAGAGTCAGCAGCGACCTTGCTGCAACATGAGGATAGGGAGTTGAGATTAGTCCTGAATACATCCTAAGAATATGTAGAAAGTATCAAAAGTAGAACCATAGGAATGTAGAAGTAGGCGTAGGTGCTGATATGCAAGCTGACCAATCCTGAGCTCAACTTTTGCAATATGTATGAAGCTCATTATTAACTGTATTTAACCCGCCGTACTGATCAATAAAATCGAGCCTGTGATGATCAAAATGATGTCCTGGTTCCCTTCCGTCGACAAATGGTGGAGAATGCGGGCATAACCGAATCTCTGCCCTTTTTCTCGGATTAAAAGAAAAAGGGATTACGCCACGGTCCGGAAGTTGGGTTTGGGTCCCAGCAGCCGGGACGGTGCCGGAATTTGAAGCACCCTTAAGGTTCACAACTGTGACTTAAGCCAATACGTGTCCGCCGGAGCCTGGAGAGCTGCAACAGCGCGCGCTGATTAATAGGTATGGATAGGCAAGCGGCATATGATTTATTTACCGCCTATTTAGAGCGGCGTGGGATAAAAGGGATAGATTTAAAAAAGGAGTTACCAGGGTTATTAGCTTATGGCCATGCTAAGGGTATCTTTTCTAATCCTCATACAGTTCATGAGTTATCAGAGTGGAGAAAGTTTGGGGAAATATTGTGGGATACAGTACTAGACGATGATAAGTCAGCAAAGAAATTCGGGAAGTTATGGCGGGTGGTGTATAACACGTTACTTCAGCAGGTCTCTGAGAGAAAGGCAGCAGAAAGGGCAACAGAAGCTCATAAGAGGAATATAGGGTATGGTCGTGAAGATGATCCCCTGGCACCCTCCGTAACTAAGGTACTTATGCCTAAGAGTCCCCAGCAAAGTGGTGTGGAGGATTTCTCTATAGGCGCAGTGGAACCGTCTGCACCTTTCCTGTCAGAGGGGGAGGGCGAGTCAGATGGTGGGGGGAGGGGCAAGCCAGCTTCGCCTCTGCCGCCAGCTTTGCCTCCGCTGCTTCCCCTCAATGAGCCGGCTCCGGTTACAGCTTCGGTGGGGGAGGGGCCCATTTCCCCGCCCGAGGCGGCTCCAGCGGGGGGGCTGGTTCCCCCCCGCAGGCAGGCTCCGCTTGAGCCGGCTCCGGTTTCACTGTCAGCTCCAGCAGGGGAGGGGGGGCTCCCGCTTCCCCCGCGCGAGCCAGCCTCTGCTTCACTGCCCCCCCCGCGCGAAACCTCGGTGTCTGCACCGAAGCGCCAGCAGCATAGCACCCTTAAAGGGCCAGATCCCATCCCAGGGGCACACCGTGATCCATGGGGGGAGATGGCTAAACAGAGGAGGGAAGCTTGGGCTGCTTTGGCGAAAGAAGTAATGCAAATGGGGGATGGTGAGGCGGTGGAAATAGCTTCTAGTCTTGCATGTCCAGTTACATACACACCACAGTATGATGCACAGGGGAACCTTACGCATAATATAGCAGAATATACTCCCTTAGATTGGAAGCTGTTAACTCAGCTACGTTCTACGGTTAGTCAGTTTGGAGTAAAAAGTGAACCTGTTAAGCAAATGTTAGATTATCTTTTTAATACTCAGGTTTTATGTCCTAATGATTTAAGAGGAATAGTTCGGTTGATATTTACTCAGCATCAGCAGTTATTATTTAATGCCCATTGGCACGCGTTGGTAAATGAATCGGTTGCTGTACAACGAGCCCAGGGAGACCCATTACATGGGGTGACAGTAGAGGAGCTGATGGGCTTAGGGGCATATTTGCGTACAGAGGCACAGATGATATCGGGAGCTGATAAACTTAGAGAGTCTATGAGGTTGGTGCGTGCTGCAATAGATATGGTTAAAGAGCCAGGAGGGTTACCGGCTTATATGGGTATTAAGCAAGGAAGGGAAGAATCATTTGGAAATTTTATAGATAGAGCAGCTACTGCTATAGATCGGGCTGGTGTGGCAGATTACATGAAGGGGGCGCTATTGAAGCAGTGTGCCTTGCAAAATAGCAATCCAGCAACCCAGAGAGTGTTAGCTACTTTAGGGGCAAATTGGACTATTGAGGAAGCATTAGAGCGAATGGCATTAATGCCAACAGCTTCACAGGCATTTATAGCAGAAGCCTTAAAGGAATTAGGATTGGGGTTGCAAAAGCAAGCAGAGTCCACCCAAAATCAGGTGCTAGCTGCTCTTGCTCCTCTCCGAAATGGCTCTCTGGCATTCACTCAAGGGGGCTCGAAGCCATTTCTCAAGTGTTACCGATGCGGCAACGAAGGACATACACGCCGAACGTGCCGAGCAACTAGGGTATGGTGTCAACACTGTCGATCCAGCTCCCACAACACTACGGCTTGTAGGCGCCGGTCAGGAAACCATTTGCAGAGCGCGAATCATGGGGGCCGCGCCCAGACACAAGTTGCCGCCGTGACATCGGAGACACCAGCAGCTGCCGTGACATCGCTGCCACCTCCTGTCTGCAACCCGCAACAACCGGGAGCCTCGGCTTGGACTTATCAGCAGCAGTAGACGTCACACTAATGACGAACCGGCCTGAGAGGATACCCACTGGAATAAAGGGTCCTCTTATACTAAATGGACAAACATGTGGAGCATTATTGCTGGGACGTTCCTCTATAACTATGTTGGGATTATTTGTTTTGCCTGGCGTTATCGATGCGGACTTTACAGGGGAAATACAAATTATGGCTTACACCCTTTATCCTCCGATTAAAATTACAAAAGGACAACGCATTGCACAGTTGGTACCACTGTCACAAATGACATCAGGAATACAATCATTTACTGGGCAAGCACGGGATGAAAAAGGTTTTGGCTCTACCGGTGTTACACTTTTAACTGTGGATTTACAAAATAGACCAAAACAAAAGGTTGAAATTACCTATGGGCATCAAAGCATAACCCTTTATGGATTATTGGATACAGGAGCAGATACTAGTATCATTTCTCCAGAAGCCTGGCCACAACATTGGCCTCTATTTCCTTCATCAAACATGCTCACAGGAGTAGGAGGATTTACATTGGCAAGCAGGTCGCCGTCTTTGTCTGTGTGCATTGAGAATCAACAAATATCTGCTGTGTTTTCAATTGTTCAACTGCCTCCTACAGTTTCCTGTTTAATTGGAAGGGACATTTTAACACAATTGGGAGTGGTGTTAACTAATCAGCACCCTTTGGGGTAATTGCCATTGCTTGGACTTTCCCCATTCCACTCACCTGGAAAACGGATACACCGGTGATGGTTAAGCAATGGCCATTAAAAGGGGAGAGTCTTATGCATGCCCATGAATTGGTACAGGAACAATATACAAAGGGACACCTGCGACTGTCCACAAGCCCTTGGAATACACCTATTTTTGTAATCAAAAAGAAATCAGGGAAATATCGTTTGATACATGATTTGAGGGCTGTAAATGACCAAATGGAACCAATGGGGGCCTTACAGCCTGGTCTTCCAAATCCAGCTATGATTCCAGAACACTGGCCACTTTTAATTATTGACCTAAAGGATTGTTTTTTCACTATTGGCCTGCATCCTGATGACATGAAGAGATTTGCTTTTACTTTACCAGCAATAAATCGTGGGGAACCAGATAAAAGATTTGAATGGACATCTCTTCCGCAGGGCATGCGCAACTCTCCCACTTTATGTCAGCTTTATGTTGATGCAGCATTACAGCCACTACGTCGTAAGTGGCCAGCAACTATAATATATCATTACATGGACGATATTTTGTTTGCACAGCAACAGCCATTCTCCTCTTTACAGATTAACACCATTAAAAATACTCTTGCTGCATATTCACTTGTTATTGCTGCAGAGAAAATTCAGACTACAAAGCCCTGGAAATATTTGGGATGGACTTTGACGGATCAAATAGTGATACCACAAAAATTGGAATTACAATTGGACATTAAAACTCTACATGATGCACAGAAGTTGCTGGGAGACTTACAGTGGCTGAAGCCTATTGTGGGAGTACCAAATCACTTATTAGAAGCCCTACGACCTTTGTTAAAAGGTGTGGACCCTACTACTCCTGTACACCTGACAAAGGAGCATCATCTTGCTTTGCAGCAAATTAGTAACTGTGTACAGCAAGGGTATGTGTCTCGTCGACAACTCGACCACCCCATTGACCTTACTATTTGGAATAGCCCTTGCCACTTGCTTGGTGCTCTCTCTCAGTTGCAAAAGAAAACGGGGGAGATACGGGTGTTGGAATGGTTATCACCACCACTACAGCACAAGAAAACAATATCTTCAAAAATTGAACAATTGGCTGCATTAATCAAAAAGGGGCGTCTCAGAATTCTTGAAGTGGATGGTAGAGAACCTGCTACTATTAGATTACCTATGGAAAAAGAAACCTTGGACTGGTACTTGATAAATTCAAAGAATTTACAAGAAGCATTATTGATGTCACCTGCTAAAGTAGAGACTAGTAAATTAGTGCCTAGAGTTTTGCAATGGATGACAGAATGGAACTGGATCACTCGACCTTTGAGAGAAGAAAACCCCATAGAAGGAGCTATTACAGTTTTTACAGATGCAGGAAAGAAATCAAGGCGTGCTGCTGTCACCTGGCAAGAAAAAGGACAATGGAAGCATCAACTCCTCACAGCAGACCCTGCAGATAGCTTACAAACTTTGGAATTGTTAGCAGTAGTATGGGCGGTGTCCAACTTACAGGAGCCTTTAAATGTGGTCACAGACTCTATGTATGTTGCAGGAGTAGTCAAACGAATAGAGGAAGCAGCAATTAAGGAAGTGAACAATAAACGATTGTATGAGTTACTGATACAGTTAAGGAAGGCTTTACGAGAAAGAAAGGCAGCATATTCTGTGATTCATATCAGGAGCCATAAGTGGTCTGAAGGTTTAGGAGAAGGGAATGAACGTGCAGATAAATTGGTTACCCTACCCATTGATAATTCTTGTCCTATTGACAAGCACACATTGGCCAGAGAAGCACATAGTAGATATCATCAAAATGCAAGAGGTTTGGCAAAACACTTTGAGCTGAGTTTGTCAGAAGCCAAGGCCATTGTCAGAGCATGTCCAACATGTAGTTATCATAATGGTGGGATAGGTCTAGGCATCGGGGTTAATCCTCGAGGTTTAAAAATAAATGAGATATGGCAAATGGATGTTACACACGTAGCTAGATTCGGTAAAGTCAAGCATGTGCACGTCACCATAGACACATATAGTCATTACATATGGGCTACGGCTCAGGCAGAACAGAAAGCTATACAGGTTATCAGACATCTGTTAAGTTGTTTCGCTGTTATGGGAGTTCCAAAGAGTATCAAAACAGATAATGGTCGAGGTTATGTAAGTGCTAGGGTCCGGAAATTTTTGAATCAGTGGTCTGTTAAGCACGTGACAGGTATTCCACACTCTTCTACTGGACAGGCAATAGTGGAAAGAGCAAACGGTACCCTTAAGCAGTATATTGAAAAACATCAAGATTTGACAGATCCACAAGCATGTTTGGCTAAGGTTTTGTATGTGATTAATCATTTATGCATTTTTGGGGAAGATGATACCCCCCCTGCAATTAAACATCATCCGAGGTCAGGTCAGGAAAATACTAAGGAAGCAGAGGTCTGGGTTAAGTATAAGAACCCAAGTACAGGATTATGGGAAAAACCTGCAAAAGTATTATATTGGGGTCGGGGGTATCTTTGTGTTTCCTCACCTACAGGGCCTTTGTGGGTGCCTGCTAAGTGGACTAAACCTGTTTTTGATGCAGCCTCTGGTGGATCGCCTTACGGAGGAGGACAAGGAGCGACTGGGGAAGAAACTGCTTCTAGTCCTACAACCACTACTGTTTCAATTGAAGGGGTACTCGGAAGCGGTGGACAGAGCACTGACACGTCACTATCGGATGGCCCAGGAGTTGATTGGTTTCATTGACTCATTATCAACTTTTCACTTAACAGATCCAGCGAAACTACATTGCCTTGACTGTCACAATTCACATTGTGCTGCCTGGATAGCTCTACGTTGTGGGGGTTGTAAAAGAACCTTTTGGATAGAACAATCATTATTACGGGATTTGTGGTGTCATACCTGTAAACACGAGCACACGTGGGGTAAAAGCTGGCAAGATGAATTAAGGAGACAAACGGGGCAAAACGCATATATAGCTTTAAATCTTTATGAGTCTCCTGAACAGAAGGTTCTTGCTTATTATCGATGGGAAATACAATGTATTGTAAATAGAATTAAGGTTCAAAGTAAATCACGTATAGTTTCTATAAGGTGTAGGAAATTAGTGCCTTTAACACAGCATTCAGTTGTAGGACCCTTCCAAGGGGATCCTGATAGAGCATTAGATTGCTGCGTTGATAAGTTGCAAAAATTAAGTTTGAAAGTGGCAGGACCAGTGAAATTAGGAGCAGCAAGATTGAAGATAGATAAGAAGAAGAAGGCAAAAAGGGGAACGGTCTCATTTGAATAGGGGTATCAGTGATTGCTAATTAATTTTCTATGATTAGAACAATTTTGCTGTTGTGGGACCCTCGGGAGGATATAGTTGTTGAGGAGGATAACGAACAAGAACTACGATTACGAAATAAGATACACCTTGTGTTAAAGAAAGACCTTGAGCTGTTAGCCTCATATAGTAAAAAGGCTGAAGAGGCTTTGCGATCACCACCATTGAATTGGTTGCTTTGGGTTGAAGATACACAATTTTATACTGGTCCTTACTTACATTCGCTTCCTTGTTATGTTTGCAAAAGGGATAAAGATAAATGCTATGCATGGGTAGCTTTGCATTGTGCAGATTGTAATCAGGTTTATTGGTATTCACAGAAGTCATTGGGATATTTATGGTGTACATCTTGTTTTGGAAAGTGGATTCGAAATCATATCTGGGTTAGAGCTCTTGAACAAAGTACTGGCCTGCCAGGACGGACAGGATTACAGCTCTTTGAGAGTGCAGAACAAGTGGTTATAGCATATCTTAGGTGGAAGTTACAGGAAAACCTTAGAATATTGGAAATTACTAAAGCCTCACGCATCATAGCAGCTCGCTGCAAAGCTGATTTGCCTTCAAACTTACCTCGTGCTATACCTGTGAGCAAGGATGCTGATTTAGAATTAGATCAGTATATCCAAGAATTGACTCAGCCTTACAATAGACAATCTAGCAAACCAGGGAAAAGACAGCGAAGAAAGAAAAAACAAAGTAAGCAGAAAGAAAAATGAGGTTTGTTTTTGTTATACTGCTCAATGCTGTAGCAAGTGAAGCAGTAGGAGTAACACACTTTAGTCAACCAAGGGAAAATTTATGGGTAACACTGGCTAATCAAACTAACCAATCATCACTTTGTCTTAGTCTTGGAGGAGTCACTAACCCATTTCGAACATGCCTGGTGGGACTTCCGGTGTGGTCTCCTGGAGAATTTTGTAGTTTGATAAACAATCAAACCTTATGTATGTCTAACATGTCAAACATCACATTGCCAGTGCAACAGGGGTATACTGCAGGTCAGAGTGATGGCTATCGTCAATGCTTACTAATCCAATCACTTAACACCTCTTTGCACTCTCCTCCTGAGGAATTGGATCTTTTTGGAAGTACAAATGCCAGCATATCTAACACTACAGCTGGTGGATGGTTTAGCTTCAAACTTTCGGGTGCTCAGAATTTAAACCAACCTAAAGAAACATGGGCCACCCTAGATTCATCCCTGAATGTGAGTGAATTCTCTCCACAGCATTACAGTCAATGTAACGGCACAAATATCACAGCACCAATGAAATTACCCACAGGAATATTTTTGATTTGTGGAGACAGGGCATGGAATGGTATACCAGCTAAACCACAGGGTGGACCCTGTTTTTTGGGAAAATTGTCATTGTTTCATCCTAATGTGTCCTTGCTAATGCAGCTGAGTCAAAATTCAAACAGGAAAAAACATAGCATACATGACTTAGACTGCAGCAAGATAGGAGATCCACGATTTTGGGGCACATTCAAGCAGGTGGTAGTTTCAACTATCTTACCAGGAGGATCTGCCAATAAAGCCATGAATTTAGCAAAACAATTAGGATGCTGGGCAAAGAATGAGCTGAACAAGACATCACAAATTCTAGACATGCTAACTGCAGATGTGCAAAGTGTTAACCATGCTGTTTTGCAAAATAGAGCTGCTGTAGATTTTTTGCTCTTAGCACAAGGGCATGGATGTGAAGAGTTCGAGGGAATGTGTTGCATGAATCTGTCTGATCATTCAGTGTCCATTCACACTAAGATAAAAGAGTTACAACAGGGACTTCACAAACTTAAGGAAGAAGACGGTTTAGGAATTGACGAATGGCTTAAAGGCCTGGGACTCGGACCGTGGCTGAGGAACCTTGTGATCTATGCTATAGGATTGCTGGGTGTAATTTTACTGTTTTTGCTTATCTTGCCTTGTATCTTTAACTGTATCCAAAACATGGTCAGCCGTACAATAGCAAAAACATGGCAAACTAATCTCCTTGCACAAGAAGAAAACGGGGGAAATGTGGAGAGCATTATTAATAATTGGTTAGCTGAGAAAGGCCACACTGACATAATGCCACTGGTTAAACTGAAGGAGAAAAGTCAGCAGTCAGCAAGCTAAAAGGAAGAGTCAGCAGCGACCTTGCTGCAACATGAGGATAGGGAGTTGAGATTAGCCCTGAATACATCCTAAGAATATGTAGAAAGTATCAAAAGTAGAACCATAGGAATGTAGAAGTAGGCGTAGGTGCTGATATGCAAGCTGACCAATCCTGAGCTCAACTTTTGCAATATGTGTGAAGCTCATTATTAACTGTATTTAACCCGCCGTACTGATCAATAAAATCGAGCCTGTGATGATCAAAATGATGTCCTGGTTCCCTTCCGTCGACAGGGACCCATTAAAAGTCTAAGAAACTTTGGAGCTGGATTCTGACTTGGAGTTCTGGAGAGGTTTCTTCAGCTCCCTCTCAGGGACTGATGGTCAGGGCCTCAGCACAAAGCCCCAGAGGCTCATTAAAGTCCTGGTGCTGTGTCTGTGCTGCTGAGCTGGGCTGGGCTCCTGGCCCAGAGGCAGCTCCTGGTAACCAAGAAGAGCTTCAAAAGCACATTTCTCTTGATGAGCAGCTCTTCTGCCAGCCCAGCAGGGCTGGGGCACTGCCTGCAGCCACCCCAAGCACAGCACAGAGGCACAGAGAGCTTCAATCAGTCAGGGCTGGGAAGGTGCTGAGAAGTGCCTGGGGCAGAATCACTGCCAGCCCTTGGCACAGGAACCTCTGGCTGCAGGACAATGCAGCTGCAGCTCCTGGAGCCATCTCCTAAAGCTGGAACATCCCGTTGCCTACAGACTCTGTGAGTACATTCTCTGATTGTCTCTTGTGCAGAGCAGCCAGGGGTGCCCAGGGCTGTCCTGCAGAGCAGGGTCCTGCAGCCCAGGGCGCTGTGCTGGGGCAGGGACTCTGCTGCTGCCAGGGACAGCTCTCAGCCAGCCCTGGCAGCTGCTCCCAGCAGTGGGGGACAAGATCTGGGTGGGAGGAGACAGCTGGAAAAGCTTGGAAGTGTTCTCCTTGTGTGCTGAGGATGCTGCATTGTTCAGGGCTGCTCTTAGCATGGCATTTAACTGCAGCACATTTCCAAGTATATTATACAGGGAGCATAGCAAGGCAGGGGCTGCATAAAAGCGAAAATCCTGCTTCTTTAATACACTGCTCTGGGTTGCCTAGATGGAGCCTATAGATTTTCATCTCTTAGTTCAGAATGGAATAATAAAAACATTTTGTCTCAGATCTGAATAAAGCAGGCAGTGACAAATATCTGCACAGGGCCCCTTTGAGGCAGCATCAGTGTTGCTTTTCCAGCCTCCTCAGGGTTGCTCTGACATTCCTATCAGAGCCTGCAGAGCCAGAGCATCCCCTGGGCAGTGCCAGAGCTGGGAGTGGTCTGCAGGGCAGAGCTAAGCCCCCAGGGCTGGGCTGGGCTCTGGCAGCACTGGCAGGGCCCAGCCCTGGGCACAGGGAAGCAGCTGCTGGCAGGGACAGCTCCAGCCAGCAGAGCCCTGGGCAGGCAGTGGGGGGAAAGTGCCCCCAAGCTGTGCTGGGATATTTAAAGTCCTCTCCAAACCCAACTATTCCTTGATTACTTTTCTTGCAGATCCCCATGCCAAGACAGTTCAAATGTCCAACAGCAGCTCCATCAGGCATTTCCTCCTGCTGGCATTGGCAGACACGCGGCAGCTGCAGCTCCTGCACTTCTGCCTCTTGCTGGGCATCTCCCTGGCTGCCCTCCTGGGCAACGGCCTCATCATCAGTGCCGTAGCCTGCGGCCACCACCTGCACACGCCCATGTTCTTCCTGCTCAACCTGGCCCTCACTGACCTGGGCTCCATCTGCACCACTGTCCCCAAAGCCATGCACAATTCCCTCTGGGACACAAGGAACATCTCCTACAAAGGATGTGCTACACAGCTCTTTTTCTTTCTCTTCTTTATTGTGGCAGAGTTTTATCTCCTGACCATCATGTGCTACGACCGCTACGTGTCCATCTGCAAACCCCTGCACTACAGGACCCTCCTGGGCAGCAGAGCTTGTGCCCACATGGCAGCAGCTGCCTGGGCCAGTGCCTTTCTATATTCACTGATACACACAGCCAATACATTTTCCCTGCACCTGTGCCATGGCAATGCCCTGGGCCAGTTCTTCTGTGAAATCCCGCAGATCCTCAAACTCTCCTGCTCAAAATCCTACCTCAGGGAATTTTGGCTCATTGTGTTTTCCATTTCTTTACTATTTGGTTGTTTTGTGTTCATTATTTTCTCCTATGTGCAGATCTTCAGGGCTGTGCTGAGGATCCCCTCTGAGCAGGGAAGGCACAAAGCCGTTTCCACCTGCCTCCCTCACCTGGCCGTGGTCTCCCTGTTTCTCAGCACTGGGTTTTTTGCCTACCTGAAGCCCCCCTCCCTCTCCTCCCCATCCCTGGATCTGGCTGTGTCAGTTCTGTACTCAGTGGTGCCTCCAGCCCTGAACCCCCTCATCTACAGCCTGAGGAACCAGGAGCTCAAGGCTGCTGTGAGGAGACTGATGACTGGGTGCTTTCAGAAACATTAAACTGCTGGTCAATTTCTGCAAATCACTTGTAATAAAACTAGTTTTTGATACTTCTTGTTGGTTTAATTTTGGAGATTTCTTTCCTTTGTTTTAGTTTTTCCATTCTGTCCACAAAGAAACATCATTGCTTGTGCCATTTCTCATTTTGTTTCTCTCCACCTTCCCTGTGGCCACAGACTGTGTCAATGGGGGACTGCACTCTTGGTGTATTTAAAGGAAGTAAAGGATGTCCCAGCAAAGTTTTCTGCAGAGATGCCCTTTTGTTGCCTTCTCTGGAGCTGCAGCAGCAATGTCTGTGTGCAGAGCTGGGGGCAGATCAGTGCTGGCACATCAGCCCTGCTCCTGCTGGCCACACCATTCCTGAACCAGGCCAGGAGCCATTGGCCTTCTTGGCCACCTGGTCACACTGCTGGCTCATGTCCAGCCTGCTGTCCATCAGTCCCTGCAGGTCCCTTTCTGCCTGGCTGCTGTTCAGCCACTCCATCCCCAGCCTATAGCACTGGGGCCAAATTGCAGGGCCTGGTACTTGGATTTTTTAAACCTGAAATTGCTGAATTCAGCCCCTCAATCCAGCCTGTCCAGGTCTCTCTGCAAAGCCCTTCTATGCTCCCACAGATCAACACTCACATCCAGCTTGGTGTCATCTGCAAAGATGTCCTAGGTTCCAGGGGCCCCCTCAGTGTCACAATGGCCTCTTGGTTACACCAGGCCCTGCACTGTCACACTGTTCTCCTTGGGTCCATGAGACCATGCAGAGCAACAATGGTCTCCTTGGTTCCGTGGGGCCCCAAAATGTGACAATGCACTCCTTGGTTCCATGGGGCTTCACATGTTCTTGTTTGTGCTGCAGTTTCACAGTGGCCCCTTGGTTCCATGAGGCCCCAGAGTGTCACAATGGCCCCATGGGTACATGAAGTCCCACACCGTCACCATGGTCTCTGTAGTTCCACAAGTCCCCTCAGTGTCACAATGGACTCCTTGTTTCCACGAGGCCACACAGTGTCACAATGTTCTTCCAGATCCCCTGAGGCCCCCTCGTGTCACAGTGGCCCCTTGGTGACACAGGATCCTGCACTGTCACAATGTCCCCTTAGTTCCATGAGGCCCCGCAGTGTCAGAATGGCCCCTTGGTTCCACTGGGCCCTGGAGTCTCCCAATGGTCTCCTTGGTGTTCTAGTGTCAAAATGGTGAAATCCCTTGGTTACACAAGGCCCTGCAGTATCACAATGGCCTCTGTGGTTCCACAAGGACCCAGAGTGTCACGGTGCACTGCCTGGTTCCATTTGGCCCCAAGCACAACAGTGGACCCCTGGTTCTGTGGGGCTGCATGGTGTTACCATGGTCCTCTTAGTTCCATGAGGCCTTGCAGTGTCACAATGGCCCCAGAGTGTCCCAGTCATAACAGAATGACAGAATCAAATAGGCTGGAAAAGACCTTTGGGATCATCAAGTCCAACCAATGCCAGTCTGGCATAAATATTTCTGATTAAGGCAATTTTGTCCAATTATTACCATAATAGATAATACGTATTTATATAAATATATCTGCCCATGACAGGAACCCTGTTAATGTCTGTAACATCCTGGGTCTTTGGCAGCCTGGGGACTTCTGGGATGTCACAGTGGAACCCCCGTGAGTGCCTGTGACAGATCGGTGCCTTTGCAGCCCAAGGTGCCCTGGGATGTCACCATGGAATGGCTGAGACTGCCTCTGACCACAGGGCTCTTTACCATCCCCAGAAAGCCCTGGGAGGTCTCCATGGAGCCCCTGTCTGTGCCTGTGACATTCCAGCTCTGGAACAGCCTGGAGACTCTTGGAAGGTCCCCATGGAATCCCTCTGAGGGCCTGTGACTTATATGATCCTAAGCAGGCCACCATCACCAGACCCCTGTTGCTATGGTCAGCTTCCATGGCAACCATCACCAGTCCCCTGTTGCTATGGTCAGTCCCTTGGCAGCTCCATGGAGACCCCATGCCAGGGGTGGTTGCCATGGACACCAGCTCAGGCCTGCAGCCACAGCCCATTGCCATGGCAACCATTGGCAGCCCCATCCCCAGGCTCATGGGATCCCAGAACCACAGAATTGGCTGAGCTGGGAGGGACCCATCAGGATCCTCCAGTCCAACTGCTGGCCCTGCACAGGACACCCCAACAATGCCAGCCTGGGCCTGGCAGCGCTGTCCAAACGCTGCTGGAGCTCAGAGAGCCCTGGAGCTGGGACCCTTCCTGGGGAGCCTGGGCTGGGCCCCAGCAGCCTCTGGGCAAAAACCTTTTCCTGACATCCAACCGGAGCCTGCCCTGACTCAGCTGCAGCCGTTCCCTCCACTCCTGTCCCTGGGCACCAGAGGGAAGAGGTTCCCACAGCCCCAGCCACGGACCCGCTCCCAAGGCTGTTGCCATGGCCACCAGGGCTGGCACCAGCTGGGATGCTCGGTTTCCAGGGCCTGGGGTCCAGAATGGGATTCCCCAGTTTCCTGCCCCTGCTAAAACTGCGCCGCCCTCACTGCCTTCCCGCCTCCCATGGAAAGCACAAAAGGCAAAGGTTCTGGTCTGGGATAAGAACAATTTATTAGGAACAGGAACAAGATAAGGGACTAACAGATCAGAAACAATATTGATAACAGAAGGGATAAATGAAACATCTTCCTGGGAAAACTAAGAAACAACTCACTGGGTCTTCCTGGCCACAATTTCCCCTGTCTGGAAAGGACACCCTTCTTCTCAGGGAGAGAGAGAGAGTGTCCCTGTTCTGCACCTGGAAATTCTCTGAGGTGGGAGTGAATGTAATGACACAGCCATGGCAAGACCCTCATGTTTTTCAATGCCATATCATGACACTGGCAGGGACAGGAAAAGGGTCAGGTGTCTTCCCAGCATGGATCATGGGGAACATGGATCACCAGGGTTCTTCCCAATGTGGATTCTCCCATGGGGGATGAAGCTGGAGTGGTGGATGAAGCTGTTCCTGCATTTGTGGCATTTGCAGCGATCCCTTACTGGTGGCTCCGTTGGTGTCTGGTCAAGTGAGAGCTTGTGGTGAAGCTCTTCCCACACTGGGGACACTCGTAGGGCCTCTCCCCTGTGTGGATGCGCTGGTGGATGATGAGTGTGAAGTTGTGCTTGAAGCCCTTCCAGCACTCAGGGCAGCACAAGGGCCTGTCCTCAGTGTGCATCCGCTGGTGCTGGAGGAGATTGGAGCTGGTCTGAAACCACTTCTGACACTGGGGACACTCGTAGGGCCTCTCCCCAGTGTGAATGCATTGGTGCCTGATGAGTTCAGACCTGTAGCTGAAGCCTTTCCCACATTCCCCACACTCATAGGGCCATTCCCCGATGTGGATGTGTTAGTGGCTGATCAGGGTTCTGCTCTGTCTGAAGCTCTTCCCACACTCCAAGCACTTGTAGGGCTTCTCCCCATCATGAAGCTGCTCATGGACCACCAGCTCTGAGTTCTGTCTGAAGCTCTGTCCACCTTCTTGGCTAAAGGGAGGGTCTTTCCTCCTCAGAGCACACTGGGCTGGGTTCAGAGTTCCTCTTCCTGTGGAATCTCTGGGGATTTTCCTCCCCATTGGATTCCTGTGCCCTGGAGTCAATCATAATGGCCTCTTCCACGAGGTTCTGCTGTGGGGATTTGTCCTCCCTGGTTCCAATCCTCAGCTTCTGGTCTGGGGGAGGAAAGACAAGGAGAGGATGGGATTTGGCTCTGTGACACAGGGAAGGGGAAGGAGATTCCCCCAGTGCATCCCCAGCAGGATGGCGTTGGCAGCAGGGTTGTCCTGAAGCTGGGAGCCATCCTTATCTGGGAGATGGAGCAGGAGAGAGGGGGAAATAGGAACTGACTTCCTCCTCACTTGCCCAGGTGTCCCGGGGATCCTTCCTGTTCCTCACAGCCTCCTTTTCCATCTGGCAAAGGTTTGGGAATGGGAAATCGTGTTTTGGGAGGAAAACAAGGAATGAGTACATTGAGTTTTGCACTGGCTTTAAGGCAAACCTGGGGAGGGTCCAAACCAGAATTACAATTTAAAAGAAAATGAAGATCAAGACAATGATACAGAAACACTGCCTTAAACTGACAGAGTCAGGATGTAACCTGACACCCTGTTGTTCAGGGTGGTGGCAGCAGTCCCAGTAGATGGTGGTGCAGTCCTGTTGGAGTGATGAAGGTGGTTCTGTCGAAGCAGTGATCCTGTAGATGGGTCTGGTCTTCCTCTGGAGGCCCAGTGGTGGTTATGGAGCTCTTGTCCTCTGGGAATCCAGTAGGCAAGCTGCTCTAGTGTAGCAAAGTGTCAGCTTATATCCAGGTACGAATGCTTGGTTCCTCCCCCTGGGCGGAGCATCCCACAATGGGAGGATGGAATTTTATCAGTCCTGCAGTGACACTCAATGACCCATTAGCAGAAGATATCTCCCCTGGAGGGCGTTATCAGGGCTGAGTCATGGAAGAGATAAAGAACACTGCCCCACCTGTTTATAAGATTTGATGAAGGTGGAGATTGAAAACATGCATTTGGTTACATCTTGCATGGTAACCTGAAACAGTGGGGTAATCCCTGCTCAAGGGGTGAACACCACCCCCCTTACCCAAATTGGCTCAGCTGTAAAACCCCTACCCTGAAAAGGCACACACACACAGGGGACAATGTCACAGTTGCCCTGCTCCAGGGGAGGTCTCTGTCCCTTGTCACTCCCTTGCTCTCTCATCTTTTCTCTTTCTTTCCGTCTCTTTCTCTACCTCACATTTACTGTTCAGTAAAATCCATTTTTGATTTGGTCGCATTAGCACCTTTATTGGGGCAGAGACATCTCTCCAACAATTTTCTTAACCATATTGCCATACTCTTTTGGAACAATGAGTTCAGGGCACTGTTCTCTGACCCCAAGTGCCTTTGACAACAGCATGGTTCCCTCCACTCAGGAGGTTGTGGTTCTTTCTGGAAGAACTCTTGCAAACTTGGACACAGTCCCTCCTTCCTCCTGGGGAGCTTATGGAGGTTATAAAAGCTTTATTTGTTTATGGGAGGAATAATGAGGAAAATGGCTTTTTTGGGTGGCCAGTGTAAAGAAAATTATTTGCTGTCTTTCCTTTTAAAGTTGTTAAAATCACTGGAGGAAACGGAGCAAATCTTACCAGTGAGACTGACAAGGTTCATTCACCCCATGATGAGGAACACAAGGCGGCTGAAAGTCCCACAACAAGCCCAGCTCAAGTAGCTAAATTTCTGACTAAGTCCTGAATTCCCAGGCTTGGAGGCTTTACCAAATGTGACAATCATTTTTCTCCGTATCCCTGTCACCTTTGTGACAGCTACACAGAGCTTTCCCTTCCTTTTAATAAACTGTATTGGGCCAAATTTCCACTTTCCTTTTATCGGAACCTGCCAGCAGCTGAGCTGGAGCTGTGCAGGAAGCAATGAATATTGGAATTGCCACATCACTGCTTGGATTGCCAGTTTATTCACATTTGGGATTTGTTTGCGCTTTCATCACAAGTGACTTGTGGAAATCAAATATTCTTCAAAGTGATTTATGCAGAGTCAAGTTTGATTTCTGCCAAGTTTATTTTGTCCAGTGCCCAGGGGATGCTCAAGGGGTCTCTGTGCCTCTTGCCCTGGGGGATGCTTGGGAGGCGCTTGGGGGGGGTTTTCCTGTCCCTGTCACCCCAGGCCATTCCCCAGGGGGTCTCCATCATTCTCACCCCAGAGAATGCCTGGAGGGGTCTCCCTCTCTGTCCCTCTCAGCCCAGGGGATGCTCGGGGGTCTCTGTCCCCTCACCCTGGGGGATGCTCAGAGGGGTCTCCATCCCTCTGGCCTCAGGCAATGCCTGTGCAGGGCTGGGGACCAGGGGCTCTGTGTCCCTCTCACCGCTGAGGGTGCTCGGGGCTGGGGGGGCTCTCCGACCTTCTCACACCTGGGGAGGCCGGGGGGGTCTCTGTCCCTCTCAGCCCTGGTGTGACTGCACCCAAACATCATCGGGCTCAGAGGGACAGAGACACCCCCAAACCCCCAGAAGGGCTGAACCTGGGATTTGGTTTGGGGCTGAGGATTTAGGAAGGGGCTGGAATTGGGGCTGGGATTGGAGTTGGGGCTGAGATTTGGATTAGAGCTGGGATTGGGGTTAAGGCTAGACATGGTATTGGCTTTAGGGCTGGGGTTGGGATTGGGTCTGGGGCTAGAGAATCTGGCACTGGGATGTGATTAAATACAGAACTGTGAGTGTGTCTGTCAGTTTAAGGCAGTGTTTCTGTATCATTGCCTTGATCTTCATTTTCTTTTAAATTGTAATTCTGGTTTACACCCTCCCCAGGTTTGCCTTCAAACCAGTACAAAAGACAATGTGCGCACCCTTTGTTTTCTTCCCAGAACAGGATTTCCCATTCCCAAACCTTGATTGGATGGAGAAGGAGGCTGTGAGGAAGAGGAAGGATCCCCGGGACACCCAGATAGGTGAGGAGGAAGTCAGTTCCTATTTCCCCTTCTCTCCTGCTCTATCTCCCAACCCAGCACAGCCCCTAGTTGCAGGACAACCCTGCTGCCAACGCCATCCTGCCGGGGATGCACTGGGGGAATCTCCTTCCCCTTCCCTCTGGCATGGAGG
Source organism: Melospiza melodia melodia (assembly GCF_035770615.1). Taxonomy (NCBI): domain Eukaryota; kingdom Metazoa; phylum Chordata; class Aves; order Passeriformes; family Passerellidae; genus Melospiza; species Melospiza melodia. The sequence goes on from NW_026948761.1 coordinate 3,049,286, forward strand.
CAAATCCCATCCTGTCCTTGTCCTTCCTTCCCCAGGGAAGGAACTGAGGATGGAGACCAGGGAGGAAAAATCTGCATGGCAGAACCTCGTGAAAGAGACCGTTTTGAGTGATTCTAATCGCCCAGGAATCCAACAGGGAAGAAAAACCTCAGACATCCCCCATGAGGAGGAGGGGCTCCAAACCCAGCCCAGGGTGCTCTGAAGAAGAAAGAGCAACCCTGAGCCAGGAAGGTGGGCAGAGCTTCAGCCAGAGTTCAGAGCTGGTGGTCCATGAGCAGCTTCATGATGGGGAGAAGCCCCACAAGTGCTTGGAGTGTGGGAAGAGCTTCAGGCAGAGCAACCACCTGATCAGCCACCAGATGATCCACACCGGGGAATGGCCCTACGAGTGTAGGGAGTGTGGGAAGGGCTTCAGCTGCAGATCCAACCTTGTGACCCACCAATGCATCCACATTGGGGAGAAGCCCTACGAGTGTCCCCAGTGTCAGAAGAGGTTTCAGAGCAGCTCCAGTCTCCTCCAGCACCAGCGGATTCACACTGAGGAGAGGCCCTTCCACTGCCCTGAGTGCTGGAAGGGCTTCAAGCACAACTCGGACCTCATCAAGCACCGGCACATCCACACTGGGGAGAGGCCATACCAGTGCGCCACATGTGGGAAGAGGTTTCAGACCAGCTCCAGTCTCCTCCAGCACCAGCGGATTCACACAGATGAGAGGCCCTTCCACTGCCCTGAGTGTGGGAAGGGCTTCAAGCACAACTTCACCCTCATCATCCACCGGCGCATCCACACAGGGCAGAGGCCCTACGAGTGTCCCCAGTGTGGGAAGAGCTTCACCACCAGCTCTCACTTGACCAGACACCAACGGAGCCACCAGTAAGGGATTCCTGCAAATGCCACAAATGCAGGAACAGCTTCATCCACCACTCCAGCTTCATCGCCCATGGGAGAACCCACATTGGGGAGAACCCTGGTGATCCATGTTCCCAGTAAACTGTTTCATTTATCCCTTCTGTTATCAATATTGTTTCAGTTCTGTTTGTCCCTTATCTTGTTCCTGTTTCTAATAAATTGTTCTTGTCCCATGCTGGGATCTTTGCCATTTGTGCTTTCTATGGGAGGCGGGAGGGCAGCGAGGGCAGCATGGTTTTAGCAGGAGCAGAAAACTGGGGAATCCCATTCCTGAACCCCGACCCGTGGAAACCGAGCATCCCAGTTGGTCCCAGTCCTGGTGGCCATGGGAACAGCCTTGGGAGCGGGTCCCTGGCTGTCATCACAGTAGAGATTGTGAAATCATAGAGCGACTTTCTGACATCACAGAGACTTCTGTGACATCACAAAGCAGCTGTGTCACATCATAGCGTGGCGTCTCAGAGTTGGCTCTGGGACATCACAGGGGCAGTGTGATGTCACAGGGGCCTGTGTGACATCATAGGGGCACTGTGACATCACAGGGGCTGTGTGACATCACAGGGGCTGTGTGAGGTCACTGGGGAGGTCACTCTGCCCCGGCCCCCCTCACAGTTCCCCCCAGAGCAGTCCAACCCTGCTCGTGCACAGTGGGATCCCCTGTCCCCCTGGGTCCCCCCACCCCCGGCCACGCAGCCTCCCCCAGAGGATGTTCCACGAGATCGACTCCAGAGCCTGACACGGGGACGGGGCCCTGGGGGTGGCACAGGGGGACAGGGACCCCCCAGTAGGGTCCCTATGTCCCCCAGGGCCAGAGCCTGGGCCAGGGCTCCTTCACCCTGCTGCCAACGAGGCCTTGAGAGCACTGAAGAAATCCCCAGCAAGGGATCAGCAAAAACCAGATTGAATATTAAGGGACAGCAGCACAAAGTTCCTTGCCAAGAGTCACTCTGCTCCTGAGTAGACACTTCAGGCACACCAAGGAAACAAAGCAACAACAAAACCAAACACAATCCAGGCAATCGTACCAGAAATGAACCAAGAACTGTTCCTTGTGTGTGTGTAACACAAGGATAGAGAGAGTAAGGATAAAAGGAATATGGCCCAACAGCTTACAGAGCTCAAACTTAACAGGAGTTAACTTACACCTTAACTGGTACCTAAAAACTTCACAATTTAGCAAAATAACAGCACTTAAGACTATTTAACCTAACTTAAAAATTATGACAATTGAACAAAGGAATAACACTTAACAATATTTAACTTAGCTAATAACTCAAATTAAACTTAACAACATAGCAAAAGAGCAACTCTTAGCAGCATTTAACTTTGTTTAGATCTTGTGTCTTAACTTACTTACTGATACCTGGATATCTGACTGACTCAGCTATGCAAGGCACTCAAGCCCCTCAGAGAGCAGCATTTCTGCCACATTTCCCCAGGACAGGCAGTCCTGTGTGCACACAGACACAAAGAGTCAGTGCAAAGCACCTGTGAGAAATTCCCGAGGGCAGGAAATGCTCCCTGTGGATCCTTTGGCATCTCCCCAGTGGGTGAAGGGCTGAGCCTGGAGGAGTGGGGGGATTGGCCCAGGCCCCGTCGCTGTTCGGGATCCCCGAGTGCAGCAAACGGGAGAGTTCCTGGCTGGGAGAGTCCCCACTCAGAGGGAGTCGCTGGCCCAGGAGTGCTCCAAGGGCTCCTTTTGGAATGCTGTTTGTAGGGCCCCAAGAGAGGGGCTTCAGTCCCAGCAACGGTTCATCCTGGCCACACTTGGCATCAACTGCTTTCTTTGGTAGGGTGAGAACAGGGATGTTGTGCTACTGGGGGAACAAAAACACTTTGCAGGTGTTGCAGTGTGTTGCAATTTCCTGTTTTAGACTTCCTAGTCACCTCCCAGGTGTGGCAATATCCCTCTCCCTTCCCCCTTGCTCCCTTGCTGAGTGAGTTCTGTCAATCAGGCTTAACATTCCAGCAAGGCCTCATGTTGTCGGTCAAGTTCAAAGGATGCCCTTCAGGCCTGGGGGTCATTGGCCTGTCTGGGTGTCATCATCCCCTGAGACCCTGCCCCTCCCACCTGGTTGGTGGCTCACCTGTCCCTTCCCCTCCCCCTGTCCCTGGGCTTAAATTGACCAAGGACCATGTGCTTGCCATTCTGTTGGAGCTGTTACCTGAGATTCAGACCTCTGTGACCATGCAATAAACTCTGGATATTAACCCTCTGGCAGAATCCATCTCCTTTCTATTCACCATCGCCTGAAGCCTTCCCACCTGAGGTAAACTGAGTTTCTACAAGCCTGGACTTGTTTTAGCCCCCAGCTGCAACCTCCAGCCAGCCAAAAGTGTCTCTGGGGTGAAACACCACAGTTGCCGCCTTTGGCCTAGCAGCAGGGGTCAGACGGGCCCAGGCACAATCTACCTGGTAATATTGGGATTCATATTCCAATACCCAGGGCTCCTCCTAAAGGAATCAGGAACTGGTTGGGCAGCAGCAGTGCCTGGAGCAGACAGTGTTTGTGATGAGCTGCAGAGGAGCTGAGCCCAGGGGCTGTTGGCCAAGGCCGAGGCCCAAGGAGCATTTCTCAGCTGGCAGGGCGGCCTGAGAAGGGGAGGGGGGAATGCAGCAGCACAGGACCCATGGAACCAAGGGACCATTGTGACACTGTGGGGCCCTGTGACACCAAGGGACCATTATGACACTGTGAGGCCCTGTGAGACCAAGGGACCATGGTGACACTGTGGGGCCTCATGGAATCATGGAGAGCACTGTGGCATTGCTGGGCCTCATGGAACCAAGGGGGGCGTACTGATGCTGTGTGGCTCCATGGAATGTAGGGATCATTGGAACACTGAGAGGCCCCATCAAACCAAGGGTCCATTGTGACCCCATGGGGCCTCATTTAACCATGGAGGCCATTGTGACACTTTGGGGTGTCATGGAACTAAGGGGCCATTTTGACACCATGAGACCCAATGGAGCCAAAGGTCTATTGTGACATTGCAAGGCCTGATGGAATCATGGAGACACCATTAAGACACTTGACAGCCTCATGGAACCAAGGAGCCATTGTGACACTGAGGGGCCTTGGGGAAGCATGGGGACCATTGTGACACTATGAGGCCCCATGGAATAAGCAAAGCATTGTGATACTCTGAGGCCTCATTGAACTAGTAAGACCATTGTGACCCTGGGGGTCCCCACAGAACCAAGAGGACCATTGTGATACTGTGGGGCTTCATGAAACCAAGACACCTTTGTGACACTGCAGGGCTGCGCAGGACTAAAGCTCCAGGGTGGCACAGAGGGGCCTTCTGTCATCAATGATCCATTGTGACACTGCGGAGCCAAAAAAGACCATTGGGACACTGAAAACCCTGAGGTCCAAAGGTCCATTGTGACATTGCAGGGCTTATAGTACAGAAGCATCACATGACATTGTGGGGCCTGGGGAACCACAGAGACCATTGTGACACTGCAAGGTCTCATGGAGTCATTGGTACCATTGTGACACTCAGGGGCATTTACAAGACTGTAGAAACCAACCGGAACAAGGGTCTGTTGTGGCATTGCTGGACCCCATGTAATCATGGCACCAATATGACACTGCAGAGCCCCATGGGTCCAAGGCACTATTGTGACATTATGGGGCATTGTAAAAACAAAAGAACATGGAACAGGTGTGGCTGGCTTGGCCTCCCAGGGACCACCAAACTGGTCCAGCTAACGTTTGCAGGTTGAGGGTCTCTTCTCATCTGCTGCTGAAACAATGGGGCTCTGTGCTTTCCTTGCCATGGAAAAGAACTGTCCCTCTCCTCCAGGCACCCATGGCTGGCAGTGGGAGTTCCACCTCCAACATTGCCTGTTGTGACAGACTGGAGGAGATTGTTGGTGGAAACATTTAGTGTGTGGGGGAGGAAGGGACAGGTCCAGCTTTGCCCTGCCCTGGAACCCCAGCACTGCCCTGCCCTGGAACCCCAATCCCCCCAGAGCCTCTATCCCAGCCCAGCAGTGTCTGCCAGTCCCTGGCACAGCACAGGCAATGCTCCACAGCCACCTCTGCAGCCCCAGCCCAGCTCCTGAGGGACCAAATGACCCACAGTCCCACCTGGGGGAAGGGCCCAGGGAGACCAAGGGGTATTTAAGGATGACAACAAGGCAAGCACACATCTTGACCCTACATCCTCTTGGAATTTAAATCTGAACACTGCTGGAATCCAGGAGTTTGTACCTCTCTTTGTGCTCCTCTGTATTTTTTTGCCTTTCTCTCTTTCTGTTCTTTCCTTCTCTCTTTCTGTACTTTTCACAATCTGAGTAATGTAAAATTCAAATAGCTTAGAGTTTGTGAAGTTGGCCAAGTCAGTGCTTTAAGAAGTGTTCTGTGTTGATTGAATGTTCTATTAAACCTGTTGCTAAAATTTCTCCGATTATCTAACGTTCCCAGAAAAGGCTGTTTGGTTGTTTGGAGCTCCTGAGAAGCTCTTGTTGGTATTTCTCCAGTGCATCCAACTCAGAGGACACAAACAATTGTAATTCCTTTTAAATGTCTCATTAAGAGAATTGTTTGGGAGATGGGGTTTCAGGGCTTTTGTGTCCTGCTTGGCCCAGCCCAGGCAGGGCTTTCCCAGCCACATTCCACACTCCATTTCCCAGCTGGAGCCGCTGCTGCCTCTGAGTTGTGCTGCCCCAGCCCCAGGGACGCTCTCCTTGTCTGCCCATTCCCCCATAGTCTCTGGGCAGGGATGGCCTCAATGGGGGCTGCTGACATCCTCAGCAACTTGGAGGCTGCTGCTGAATTTTCTTGCTCCAGAGGCTTGTTCAGCCTTCAGCTCTTCAGTGCAGGAATTCAGTGCCCCAGGGCTCATTACCATTCAGAACACCTTGAAAAGCCAAGCTTGTGGGAGTAATTTGATTTTCATTTTCAAATCTTTTGTGATTAATTAGATGAATTCCAGTAGTGTATTCAAACTAAATAGATTCTATTTAAAAACACAGTGAGAAAAGATTTCTTACCTCAAATTTAAGTTTTTTTTCCCTGTCAATTTATTGATGTATGCAGTCTCCAGCTGACACTGAATCCAAGTACTTCCTCATGCAGTTTGAATGGATATGAAAATCAAGACCCTTCATGGCTGACAATCAATCAGACTCTGTCCCTACCCCCACCCCACCAATTTCCCTATCCAAGCCCTGGCACTCAGAGCAGCCTTGTGCAAATCTGAGCTCCCTCCAGCCCAGGCTGCACCTGCAGCTTTCAGCTCCTTGGCTCCAACTCCCACCTGCTTTCCTTGGGGAAGGAGCTGCCCGAGACACAGAGGGATGTTCATTTATTGTCAGCCAACAAACCCCTGGGAACCGAGGTGTGTGCTGGAATTCAATGCCCTCCCCATCCCACAGCAGCCCTGCATTTCCCTCCTGCAGCCTTGGTCTCCAGCACAGCCATGGAGGCTCTTTGGGCTCTGGACTGTTCCTGCAGCCCCCAAGGGCAGCTGAGCTCTGCCTTTGGCACAGTCAGGCCTGGCCAGCACAGTCCATGCTCAGCAATTGCTTGTGTGTGCCTGGCCTTGCTGTCAGCCCCGGCAGCGGCTTCGTGGCCCCTTTGTGGCCCTGTGCTGGCCCAGCCATGGTGGCCCAGCCCCTGTGCAGGCCCAGCCCAGGCCAGGAGCATTGCAGCTGGGAACGGCCCCTGTGCCGTGGTACCCACAGCAGCCTTGGGGCTCTGTGCCCCATGGCCTCCCTGCTGGGCAGCCTCTGCCAGCTCCTGCAGAGCCTGGGGCACCTGTGGGGCTGCACAGACAGCCCTGCGCTGGGCTCTGCTGGCCTCTGGGCCAGAAGAGAGACCGGCCAGGGCTGGCCATGGCCAGGAACAGGCCCTGAACCCCGCAGGAGGATGGAGCTGGGCCACAGCCAAACTCAGCCCAGGCCAAAGCTGGGCTCAGCAGCCAGGGCTGCCAACACATGGGCACAGAGGCTGGTGCTGGCAAATGTCCTGGGCCCCCTCCCTGCTCTGTCCATGCCACCCAGGGCACAGAGTAGCCTCCTCTCTGGGCCACTTGCCTGTTTGCAATGCCTTGCACAGGCGCTGGCCCTGCCCCACAAGGCCTGGCCTGAGTCCTGCCCCTGCACGCTCAGCCAGGCTGAGATGGACACTGATGGTTTCTGGGCCAGGCTCTCTGAGCCCAGCCCAGCTCCCTGCAAGCTCTGCCAGCTGCCCTGAGCTCTGGGCAGCACCAAGGGCCTCTCCCCAGCCCAGCCCAGCCGGCTCTGGCCCCACAGCTCTGCTCAGGCCAGGCTGCTCTGGGCACTGGCCCCACGGCCTCAGCCCCTGGCAAGGGCACAGCAGCAGCTGCAGCCGCCGCAGGACTCAGCCCCAGCCATGGGGGAAGGTGCTTGGCCAAGGCCAAAGGAGGCTCCCTGGCTGGCCTGCTCCCCTCGGGCTGAGGTGCTGAGAGCTCTGCAGTCCCTGCTGCCATCCCATCTGCCCAGGGCAGCACAAGAGGCCCGGCCTTGGGGCCCTCAAGAGCTGCTCCTGCTCCAGGCCCAGGGCCCATCCCAGGGCTGGGGCAGCCACAAAGCTGTGCCCATTTCTGTTCATTGCTGCTCTGAAGGGGATGGATCCTCAGCCACCTGGAGGTTGCTGATGAATTTTACTCCTGTAGAGGCCTCTTCTTTCTTGAGCTCTTCATTTCAGGAATTTAGTGACAAATGCTCATAAATATTTTTGCAAAACACTTGAAAAAGAAAAGCCCCTTGGAATAATTGAAGTTTTCAATTCTTCTGTGGTTAATTAGATAGATTACAGAAGTGTATTCAAAGTGAATATACTATGTTGAAAAAAATGCAGAGAGAACTGTTTTTTTTCCTGTTTAGTGTTCATTTCCTGACTATAAATTTTTATCCAAATGGTATTGATCTCTAGCACCTTCTAATGCAATCTGAATAGATATGAAAATCAAGATTCTTCATGGCTGACAATCAATAACACTTTGCCCTCACCCTCTCCCCACCATTTTCCTTATCCACCCCCTGGCACTCCTATGGATCAGGAACGGTGTGGCCGGGAGGACCAGGACAGTGATCTTCCCTCTGTTCTTGGCACTGGTTGGGCAGCACAATGTTAGGTCACAGGCTGCCCAGGGAGATGGGTGAGTCACCGTCCCTGGAAGTGTTTAAGGAAAGACTGGATGTGGCACTCACCGCCATGGCCTGGGTGACAAGGTGGCGTTGGATCCCAGGTTGGACTTGTTGCTCTCCAAGGTCTTTTCCAGTCTGGTTGATTCTCTTATGATTGTAACACTGAAGGGCCCTGGGGAAGCAAGGGGCCATTGTGACACTGGGGGCCTGGTGGCACTGAGAGGATCATGGTGACACTGTGTATGACATGGCAGTACAGAGCCAAGGGGCCATTGTGACACTGTGGAATCAAGAAGAGTATTGCTGTGTGGTGTTTGTGAGGTGCTCAGGATGAGGTGAGAGATGAGAATCTTACTCCATGTTCTCAGAAAGCTGATTTATATTATATTATATTATATTATATTATATTATATTATATTATATTATATTATATTATATTACATTACATTACATTACATTACATTACATTACATTACATTACATTACATTACATTACATTATATTATATTATATTATATTATATTATATTATATTATATTATATTATATTATATCATATCATATTATATTACATTATATTACATTATATTATATTATGCTTTTCAAAAACTATACTTTAGAACTTTAGAAAAAGAAGAATACAGACAGAAGGCTTAACAAGAATGATAATGAAAACTTGCTACTGACTCCTCAGGGTCCAATACAGTTGGTGGTGATTGGTCATTAGTTAAAAGAATTCACATGTTTGGATAAACAATCTCCAGACCACATTCCAGAGAAGCAAAACACGGAGAAGCTGAGGCTTCTCATCTTCCCAGGAGAAGAAATCCTGGCAAAGGGAATTTTCAGAAAATATCACATTGACATTGCTGCACTGCCAGATCTCATGGAACAAACGGTCCATTGTGACAATGCAGGGCCTTGGGGGACGAAGGGACATTGTGACACTGCAGCGGCCCAAGGATCCAAGGGACTTTGTGACAGCAAGGGGTCCCATGGAACCAAAGGAACATTGTGACACTGGGAGGCCTCATAGAACCCTGGTAACACCAAGTTGGCTGGGAGTGTGGATCTGCTGGAGGATAGGAGGGCTCTGCACCGGGCCCTGAACAGGCAGGATCCAGGGCTCAAATCCAACAATGTGAGGGTTAAGAACTCCAAGTGCCAGGTCCTGCACTTTGGTCACAACAATCCCTGCAGCCCTACAGGCTGGGGAAAGGGGGGCTGGAGAGCAGCCAGGCAGAAAGGGACCTGCAGAAACTGATGGACAGCAGGCTGGACATGAGGCAGCAGTGTGCCCAGGTGGGCAAGAAGGCCAATGGCTCCTGGGCTGGATCAGGAATAGTGTTGCCAGCAGGAGCAGGGCAGGGATTCTTCCCCTGTCCTCAGCACTGCTTGGGCAGCGCCTTGAGCATCGTGTCCAGTTCTGGGCCCCACAATTTAGGAAGTACATGGAGGGGCTGGAGCACGTCCAGAGAAGGGCAACAAGGCTGATGAGGGGTCTGGAACACAAGTCCTGTGAGGACTGGCTGAGAGAGCTGGGGTTGTTTATCCTGGAGAAGAGGAGGCTCAGGGGAGACAAGAAAGTGTCAGGGCACAGGTTGGACTTGATGATCTCCAAGGACTTTTCCAACCTTGCTGATTCTGGGATTCTCTGAAACCACCCTTGGAGCAGTTGCAGGAGGAGCCCTGGGCCTCCTCTTCAGAAGCTCCAGCAGCCCAGGTCCCTCAGCTTCTCCTGGCAGCCCCAAAGCCCATCCTGTCAGTCCTGCAGAGCCTCTGCAGCTCCTCCTCACTTCCCAGGACAAGGAGCTCCAGAGCCAGACACAGCAGCCCAGATGTGCCCCCCTGGCCTGGGGTGCCGCTGGCAAGGGAGCAGCACCAGGCACTGCAGGAGCCTGCAGACAATTCCTGCAGCACTTGTAGGATGATCCTGCTCCCCAATGGATGTTCCCATGGTGCCAAGTCAGGAACTGCAATGGGGAGTAGGGCCAGAGAAGAAAGGTCAACCAGGGATAGGCTGTTTGCAGGGGAGGGAACAGGGGTGGGCAAGAGGAAGAAGTTTGTATAAGGAAAGAGTAAAGAAAGCAAAGGGGAAGCATAGGAAATGCTCAGGGCAGTTTGGGGGTGGCTGCCAGGCCGCCCTGGCTCTGAGCAACAGCGTCTGCAGTGGGACAGGGAAATCCCAGCTGATGGGAACAAACTTTCTGGCTGAGTGCAGAGGCCAGGACAAAGCTGAGTGGTTTCCCTGGTGTCCCCCAGCCCTTGCTGGCCCCAGGGGCTGATGGCATTTGTGCTCCCTCAGGTTCATGTCCCCACACCAACAGCATGGGGGTGCTCCCGCCTGCTGTGTGCAATGCAAACAGGGGCTGCTGAGCCAGTGCTGCCGTGTCTGTGCCTGCAAGGATGGGGCACCTGTGAGAGCTGGGGGAGAGGCCAGGGCTGCAGAGGAGGGATGTTGTTGGCAGCTCCATGAGGACGCTCTGCGACGTTGCCCTGGGCTGTGCAGCGCACTGGGGATGGATCAGCCCCTGCTCTGCTGCTCCTTCCCGTCTACCCCAGGACCCTTGCAGAGCCCCAGCCATGCTGTTTGCCCCCAGCCTGCCCACGGCCAGCCTGGGGCTGCTCATGGGGCTTTTCTGTGCTGAGCATTGGCCTGGCTGTGTTCTTGAGAGAGCCTGGTCAAGGAGCCTGGAGCCCCCAGGCCCTGGGCTGAGGCGTCAGCGCTGCCCCAGCAGTGCCCATGGCCTGTCCCTGCTGCAGCCCCGGCACTGCCACTCCCAGGGCTGTGCCCGGCCCCGAGAGCACTCAGGCCCTGCAGCAACCCCAGGGCCACCAGGGCAGCGGGGCAGGGCCACGGCAGCAACACTGGCAACACCAAGTGCTGCTGCTGCTGGGCACAGCTGCTGGGCCAGCACTGATCTGCCCCCAGCTCTGCACACAGACATTGCTGCTGCAGCTCCAGAGAAGAGAACAGAAGGGGCATCTCTGGTGAAAACAATGCTGGGAGATCGTTTAGTTCCCTCAAATCCACCAAGAGACCAGCTCCTCATTGACGCAGTCTGGGGCCACAGTTAAAGTGGAGGGAAACAAAAGGAGAAATGGCACAAGGAATGACAGTCCTTTGTGGACAATAGAAAAAAAAAAAAAAAAAAACAAAGGAAAAAACACCCACAACCAAACCAACAACAAGTACCAAAGATGATTTTTATTATAAGTCTTTTTATTTAAGAAATTGGAAATTGGCCAGCAGTTTAATGTTTCTGAAAAGCATCCAGTCATCAGTCTCCACACTGCAGCCTTGAGCTCCTGGTTCTTCAGGCTGTAGATGATGGGATTAAGGGCTGGAGACACCACCGAGTATAGAACTGACACTGACAGATCCAGGGATGGGGAAGAGATGGAGGGGGGCTTCAGGTGGGCAAATGCTGCAGTGCTGAGAAACAGGGAGACCACGGCCAGGTGAGGGAGGCAGGTGGAAAAGGCTTTGTGCCGTCCCTGCTCAGAGGGGATCCTCAGCACGGCCCTGAAGATCTGCACAGAGGAGAAAACAATGAACACAAAGCAGCCAAATGCTAAACAGACACTGACAGCAAGAAGCCCAAGTTCCCTGTGGCAGGATTTGGAGCAGGAGAGTTTGAGGATCTGGGGAACTTCACAGAAGAACTGGCCCAGGACATTCCCATGGCACAGGGGCAGGGAAAATGTATTGGCTGAGTGCAGCAGTGAAAAGAGAAAGCCACTGGCTCAGGCAGCTGCTGCCATGTGGGCACAAGCTCTGCTGCCCAGGAGGGTCCCATAGTGCAGGGGTTTGCAGATGGACACATAGCGGTCGTAGCACATGATGGTCAGGAGGAAATACTCTGCTGAGAAGAAAAACAAAAAGAAAAAAACCTGTGCAGCACATCCTGCATAGGAGGTGTCCCTGGTGTCCCAGAGGGAATTGTGCATGGCTTTGGGGACAGTGGTGCAGATGGAGCCCAGGTCAGTGAGGGCCAGGTTGAGCAGGAAGAAGAACATGGGCGTGTGCAGGTGGTGGCTGCAGGCTACGGCGCTGATGATGAGGCCGTTGCCCAGGAGGGCAGCCAGGGAGATGCCCAGCAAGAGGCAGAAGGGCAGGAGCTGCAGCTGCCGCGTGTCTGCCAATGCCAGCAGGAGGAAGTGCCTGATGGAGCTGCTGTTGGACATTCCTTCACTCTGGGCATGGTGCGCTGTTGAAAAAGACATTGACAAGCTTGGACAGATTTCCTTTTTGATTTCAGGCTTGTGCTCCTTCTGATATACTGCTTTACTTTCAGCATTGCACTCAGCCTGAATACTGGGGAGACCTGAGGGAAAACAGGGCTCCCTGTGCCGCAGGGCAGTCAGACCTGCTGGAACCACACAGGTGCCCTTTGTTCATTTAACCTCTCTCTATTTCACCGTGATCACACTTTAATATTTTTTGAAAAATGAAGTAGACTTTTTGAATTCTCCAGCTGAATTTTTTTTTTTTTCCAAACCCTTCTCTCTTTCCCTATGAACATGAACAGGAAAGGATACCAAGGGCTGGTCTGGCTCTCTGCTGCCTGGAGTTGTGCCTACTGGGAACTGTTTCTCTCTATCCAAGCCTTGTCCCTGCCTGTGCTGCCAGAGCCCAGCCCAGCCCTGGGGGCTCAGCTCTGCCCTGCAGACACCTCCCAGCACAGGGCACTGCCCAGGGGCATCTCCCTGGCAGCAGGGCCTTAAGGGCAGGGCAGACAAACAGAGATGCTGCAAGCCAAGGTGCTGCTGCTGCTGGCTGTAGGGAGAGGAGGCTGAGGAGGCACTTTGTGAGGGAGATCTGAGGCCCATCTGCTGATGCCCAGGCTGACAGTGCAGGAGTCTCAGTGACACGGCCAAAGATGACAGCCCCTTTCCCTTCCCTTGAGAAGAAAGCTGAGAGCAGCCCTGGCCATGCAGCACCATCTCCACAGCAGGAGGAATCTGCCCTGATGGGGGTGGCTCCTTCCCCCTCCAACTTCTCCCCTGCAGCGTCCATGGGGAGCTGCCAGGCAGGCTGAGAGCTGCCCCTGGCAGGTGGCACATGCCCTGGGCTGGCCAAGAGCCCTGAGGGCTGCAGGAGCTGCTCTGCAGGACAGCCCTGGGCAGCCCTGGCTGCAGCCCCAGCTTCAGCCCCTGCAGCTGTCCCTGGCAGCAGGAGCCATCCTGCCTGTTGGAATCCATAAGGTTAGAGGGTTTTTAGGAAATGGTTAAAAAAGTATAGGCCTCAGACTGAAGTTTTGTTAGCATTGCAAATACAGCAGAAAAGTTTCCCATGCAAGCAGAAAAGTTTCCCAAGCAGTAGACGTGACAAAATAACGATAGGTCTCTGTGGAATTTGCTTTAGGATGGCAACAAGTTTATTTAATGTATATTTTTAGAAGGTTAGCATGAATAGAACTCTGTTCTTTGTCTCTTATGAACTAGTCTTTGTTTTAGCTACGATTACGTATGTTTTATAAGATTGGATAGAATGCTTGTCAATATGTGTTTTCTGTGTCTGATTGGCTGAATTCTAGTCTGAGATGATTTTATGTATTGCTGTATGAGCCCTGTTGGAGGAGACATTTTTTGGTGTGGATCAGTGAGCTGTCATGTCTCCATTTTGTATTTTGAGACTGATGTGCTGGAAATAAAAGCAAAAATCTCTTCACTGGTCTGGTTACAATGTTATCCATATTTGGATATTTTGCCGTGGCCTAGTGGGTTCCTTTTTTAAGGCGTGGGTTCCTGACACCATTGGACTTATACCTGTCCATCCCCCGCATTTTGGTGCCCCGTGTGAGGATCGAACTCATGACCTTCAGATTATGAGACTTGGTTTAATCAAAAGACTAATGTTTGGGAATCTGATATTCAAGCAGTAGAGGGATCCCCTCAAATTGTTGAGCTTGCCGCAGTAGTTCAAGCTTTTCAGCTGTTTCCTCAGCCTTTTAATTTAGTCACAGATTCTGCTTATGTTGCTAATGTAGTCAGGAGAATAGAAGGTTCAATTTTAAAGGATGTTAGTAATGAAACTTTACATCATTGGCTTTCATGTCTTTTTATAACTTTGCAATATAGAACTAATCCATATTTTGTTTCTCACATTAGGGCGCATTCTTCACTTCCTGGATTTTTAGTGGAAGGAAATGCAAGAGCGGACAAGCTGACAATGGTCATTTCTAACACATTGCCAAACATTTTTGAACAAGCAAAATTAAGTCATGCCTTTTTCCACCAAAATGCACAAGCGCTCATGCAAATGTTCCAAATCACTAAAAGTCAAGCTAAAGCTATCATTCATACTTGCCCTGACTGTCAATTGGTACAACCTCCTGTTTCTACAGGAGCAATCAACCCCCGAGGCTTACAAAGCCTACAGTTGTGGCAAACAGATGTTACTAAATATCCTTCTTTTGGTAAATTTAAAAATATTCATGTTTCCGTAGACACGCTCTCTGGTGCAGTTTTTGCTTCCCTTCACACACAGTCATGCCTGTCATCATTTCCTGCAAGCTTTTGCTTCCTTGGGTGTACCCAAGAAGTAAAAACTGACAATGGTCCCGCATACATATCTCAAAAATTGGCCACATTTTTAAATGAATGGGGTGTTCGACACATTTTTGGTATTCCCCACTCTCCCACAAGCCAAGCAATCATTGAAAGAACACATCAAACCTTAAAACGCATATTAGATCAATGGAGAGGGGGAACGGAGATCACCCCACAGATGAGACTGAGTAAGGCTTTGTATGTTTTTAATTTTCTAAATAGTTCAAGTACAGAACCAGATCCACCAATCTTTAGACACTTTTCAAATAACACACAGGCAAAACTGAAAGAACATCCTCCTGTTCTAATTAGAAACCCTGACTCTGGACAGATGGAAGGTCCGTTTCAATTAATAACGTGGGGCAAAGGGTATGCTTCTATTTCCACAGGTGCTGGAATTAAGTGGGTTCCTGCCAAAAACGTCAAACCATATCGCACTTCAGAACCTGTTGTCGAGCCTAGAACCGAGGAAGTGAGTACGCAGACGTGAACCGAAGCGAAGGATCCCGGGTCTCGCCTGACGCCTCTTGTGCCTGACGTTCTTTGTGCATCGGTGGAACCCATGAACTCTGATTTTGTGTCAATGTTATTTATGAGTATACTAATTGAATGCTGAATGTTTGTTTAACAAAGCTAATTTTTGGCTGAAAACTTAGGTTACTGTTTTTGCTTAGAAAGAATTCTGCCAAAACTTAGTTACTGAAAGAGATGGGGCAAATTCAAATGGTATACTTGTTTTGCTTGATTTTAATTGTTTTTTGTCGTGCAGATTTGCCTGTGGATCAACCGAAAACGAATGTTTGGGTGACCTTAGCCAAGGCTGCCGGATCGGATACTATATGTCTGTCTAATTCAAAACCAGAAAAGCCTTTTTCAACCTGTTTGGTTGGTGTGCCAGTGAAAGAGTTGCCTTTGGTAAAAAAACAATCCAATGGTAAACCAGGTGGAATTGACAATGGAAACAGTCCTTCCTTCAATTGGAACATTTGGTCCAAAAAACTCCTTAGGGCAGCATCTGAATTTCAAGAATTGGAAATCCTTGGTTCTTTGACCATGGATTTTTGTTTTGCTTTCATGACTCGTGCCTGGCGAAAAGGTGATCCCCCAAAGTTCAGTGTTACTCCTCATTATTTTGCATATAAAAATTTGAGTTTTTGGTGTAATGTTTCAAACAGTTGGGATGTGGTTCCGGAAACGGATCAGTATCCACGGCAATTGCCAAAAGGGTATTGGTTCATTTGCGGAGACAGAGCTTGGCACGGCATTCCAGCCCACCTTGAAGGTGGCCCTTGTAGCATTGGTGTGCTCACCATAATTGCCCCCACTGCCAAAGCAGTGATGAAAAAGAAACAAAGGAAAACAAGAGCCGTTCCTTATTATGATGAGAATTGTCAGAGTGATTTTATGCCTTGGAATGCTGCCAGAAGGGTTTCAGCAGGTATATTTTTACCCCAATTGGCTTCAGCTGTGGCATTGAGACAATTAGATCGAGTTGGATGTTGGCTGAGCAAACAAGCTAATGCCACATCCTCTGCAATCAGTGATATGTTGACTGATGTTGATATTATTAGACATGCTACTCTTCAAAACAGGGCAGCCATTGATTTTCTTTTACTGGCACAAGGACATGGTTGTGAGGAATTTGAAGGATTATGTTGTATGAATTTGTCTGATCATTCTGAATCCATTCACAAAAGCATTCAAAAATTGAAGGATCTGACAGCCCAAATTAAAGAAGATGGAGGTCCCTGGTTGGATGATTTGTTTCAAAATTGGAGTTTTGCACCTTGGCTAAGGCAACTTTGCAAGATAGGTCTTTACGTATTAGGTGTTCTAATACTGATATTGATAGTGGTACCTTGTATACTCTGTTGTGTTCGGCGAATGATGAACAAAACAGTCCGAGAAGTTTTTGTCATTCAAGCAGGAGAATTAGGAAGTAGAAGCACAGAGAGTGTACGAAATCTCACAAAAGCAGTAGATGAGGGTATTGACATGAACGAAGGTTTTGAATTAAGGCCTTGGAATCGACCAGAGTTTTTCAAACGATGACTTGTGACTGTTGCCAAATGTGATTCATATCTCTTTCAGGGATTGGGTCTTTACAGCATTAAGTTGCTGTGCCATAATATAGCAATGCTTCAGTTTAGTGAAAATAGTCTTCAACAGATAATAACCAGAAATTTTGCAATAGAGCTATGAAACGCAATTAGCAAGCGACAAGAAAATGAAAGCTTCTGGGTCAAACAGAGAGGGGGAATGTTGGAATCCATAAGGTTAGAGGGTTTTTAGGAAATGGTTAAAAAAGTATAGGCCTCAGACTGAAGTTTTGTTAGCATTGCAAATACAGCAGAAAAGTTTCCCATGCAAGCAGAAAAGTTTCCCATGCAAGTAGAAAAGTTTCCCAAGCAGTAGACGTGACAAAATAACGATAGGTCTCTGTGGAATTTGCTTTAGGATGGCAACAAGGTTATTTAATGTATATCTTTAGAAGGTTAGCATGAATAGAACTCTGTTCTTTGTCTCTTATGAACTAGTCTTTGTTTTAGCTACGATTACGTATGTTTTATAAGATTGGATAGAATGCTTGTCAATATGTGTTTTCTGTGTCTGATTGGCTGAATTCTAGTCTGAGATGATTTTATGTATTGCTGTATGAGCCCTGTTGGAGGAGACATTTTTTGGTGTGGATCAGTGAGCTGTCATGTCTCCATTTTGTATTTTGAGACTGATGTGCTGGAAATAAAAGCAAAAATCTCTTCACTGGTCTGGTTACAATGTTATCCATATTTGGATATTTTGCCGCGGCCTAGTGGGTTCCTTTTTTAAGGCGTGGGTTCCTGACACCATTGGACTTATACCTGTCCCGTCCCCCACACTGCCCTGTCCCTCTGACGGTGCCCAGGGCAGCCCCGCTCTGCAGCACATCCTCCTCCTCCTCCTGCTCCTGTGCCAGAGAGAAACTCAGAGAGTCCTCCTGACACATCCCCCAGGCTATAGGGTGCGCTGGCTTCAGGAGATCCCTCCAGGAGCACAGGGGACATTGCCCTGCACCCACACACTCACCATGCACAGGGCTGTGAAGATCTTTCCCCAAGTGAAATCTCAGCTCAATGTCTTCCCAATCCTGATTGCCTTCAGCCTGTCTCTGCCTGGCTCCTGTCCCCTCAGTGCCTGCAGGCAGAGCTCTCAGCCCTGCTGGGCTGGGAGAGGAGCTGGCCCTGGGAAGAGCTGTTCCTTTAAAGCTCAGCAGTACAGATACAGCACAAGGACTTAAATGAGACTCTTGGGGATTTGGTGTTACTTACATCAAACTGAGTCCCTGAGAGAGTGTTCAAAACACTTCTCAACAACTCAAAATTAAATTGAAACTCCAAAGTTTTCCAAGTTTTAATGGGTACCACTGAGAGACACAAATGACAAATTTTCCCCTGGTTCCAATTAGAGCAGAACACTGGAGGCAGTGATGACAGTTGGGTACAAACAAGGCAAAGGTGTCTCTGGTGCTGAGCAAAGCTGGATGTGTTTGAGGAATGCAAAGAGCCCAGGCCTGAGCCCCAGCACCTGGCCAGGCAGATCCTGTCCCTCCCTCCTTGCTCAAGGCTCTTCCTGGGATGGGCACTGGCATGTGGGCATGTTCAATGCCAAGGGCAGGAGCATGGGGCGGCCCCTGCCAGGCTGCTGAGCAGGGACAAGGAGGCAATGAGGCCCCAGCCCTGCAAGGGTCACTTGTCTCCTGCTCCTGCCTCAGGCCCAGGACCAGCAGCCATGGCCAAAGTGCTGCCCAAGTTGGCTCTGGCAGGGCTGTCTTGCAGCTGCTGCCCATCCCTGTGCCCTGTGCAGCCCAGGCTGTCCCACGGTGTCCCTGCCCTGCGCCTCTGTCCCTGCAGGCTGTCGGCATCCCCTGGCTGCCCCACCTGGCTGGGCCCTTCCTTTGCTGACAGCTCTGCCTCCTGCCTGCCTCTGCCTGCCCACACAGAGCCTGGGGCTGCTCCAGGCTCCTGCTGGGAGATGTGTTGTGCCACAGCCCTGCCCTGGCAGGGAAATTACAGAATCACAGAATCACAGAATTTTCAAGACTGGAAGGGACCTATAAGATCATCTAGTCCAGCCGATGTTCTAACTGTTCAACTAGATCATGGCAGCAAGTGCCACATCCAGTCTTTTTTTAATTATTATCTCTCCTTGTTTCCATTCTGGGTCTTCACAGCTGCACTTGGTGACATTATTTCTATCTCAGGTTCATTTCCACTATGAAGAAGAGGTCCAATATATTTGAATCCACCTTTGTCATCCTCACAGGCTATTCTTGTTTTGTCCTCAGTCTCCACCGAACCCAGGACTTCCAGTTCCCATACAGTGATCATGTTCTTGGGGCCTCCAAATCCCATCCTGGGAGATCTCTGGGCCTTCTCAAAGGTGCTCAGCCCTGGAGATGTGATTTAAGTCCAGGAATGGCTTAGTACAATTTTGCCCAAGATTATATTGGGGAATATAATACAGAATAATACACTGTATCTTTTAAGTGACTGAGGGCAGATTTAGATTTTCTGTAAGGATGAAATATTTTTTGATGATGGTGGCAAGACACTGGCATAGGGTGCCCTCAGAATTGAAACCCCATCACTGGATGTGTTTAAGGTCAGGGGCTTTGTACAACCTGAACAAGTGAAGGTGTTCCTGGGTAATGGGAGTTTTACCAGAGACTCTTTTCGGTCTCTTCTAACTCAAACCATTTTACATTTCTTTGGTTCTTATATCCCAACTGCTTCTCCACACGGCTGCAAATACCAATGCACACCCTGCCAGCATTTTAATGTGGCCTAATTCCCAACACTTTCATAAAAAGGAAAGAATTGCCATATTAGGGACATGAATTGCCATGTTTATGGAGGAATCATTAAAAGCCCCAAAAGTAAAGAAACTGAAAGGAAGGACCAAAATCTCAGTGTGAAAGATTCACCAAGTGGGATACAGGCAGAGACTCTGACAGTGACCTCCCAGCTGACAATGGGGGTTTCTGTCTTGGGGTCTGAGTATCAGGATGGAAGGTCGCTCCCAGGAGGAGTCCCTGTGCATTTTCCTCCCCCATGGCTCTGCCCTTCCTGATCCAGCAGCTGTGGGGCAGCAGAGCGGGGGCAGTGCAGGGACAGGCCTGGTTCTGACAGGGCTGTTGTGGTTTAGGAATGGTGCTCCCAATTTACTACACCTACTACCAAGACCACGTGTCGCCCCAGATTTATATTCCCACCATTGCCCCCCCACACCACAGGGGCTTTGCCTGGCCTGGCCCTGATTGATCTCAGCCCATGTTTCACAGTCAGGGATAACCTGGAGATGGCGTCCAGGGTTCACCCTTGTGTGGCCAGTCCAGACCCCCCTGAGGCACTTTAATCCTGGCCGCCCCATCCTCCTGTCTGTTGTTGTGATGCTCTTCAGTGCCCTACTCTTGGGCACGTGAGCATCCACAGGAGGGAGTTTCACAGCCAACTTCTCCCCCAGACAGAGATGCCCTGCCCCAGTCCAGCAGCCCAGCTGGGTTTCCCTCTGTGCTCCCAACTGTCCTTTTTCCATGGTTCCAGCCACCCCAGAGAGCCTTTCCCACCATCCCTGAGTCAGTGCAGAGGTGCAATGCTGGCCATTTTTCTTGCTCAGAGCTCCAGGGATGGTCCCAGTGCTGCAGTGACTGCAGGAAAGGGGACCCCACAATGGGACATTTCTTGGTCAGATACATACAGGAAGAGTGACAAACTGTCTGTGACTCGGGTTTTGGCCTGGCAGTCCCCGCCGTGGTTTGCAGGGAGCTGCAGTGTGGCTCGGCCTTGGCTGTGCCAGGCAGTGCTGGCCTGGGAGAAGGTGTTGGTGCCAGCTGGCCCAGGGAGCTGCAGCGTGTGGGGAACGAGTTCCTCCTGGCCTCCTGCCCCAGGGTGGCACTGCAGGGCCTCATGGAGCCAAGGGGCCATTGTAGCACTTCAGGGCCCCATGGAATTAAGGGGACTCTTTGGACATTGTGGGGCCTTGTGCGACTGAGGCCATCATGACACTTTAGAAACAAGGGGCCACTGTGAAAGTACAGGGCCTTGTGGAACTGACACTGAAATCACCCAAAAAGAAACTTTCTAACACAGTTTGAGTATCAAAAAGCATTCATTTTTATTGCAGCACTGATCACTTGGAGGAGCCTTCCTCCATTCGAGTGCCCCAAACATCATGCGAACAGAGGTTTTATGACACACCCAAGTTCCATACTGATGAGCTATAGAGGTTTTATGACACACACAAGTTCCATATTTATGAGCTATTCCTCTGTGATGCTCTACATCTGGCCTGTAGGCCACACAGTATAAATAATTCCAAGTTCATAAGTGATTTATTATATAATTACCTTGCTTATGTAATTCAACCAGTAAGAGCAGGCCCAGGCCATTGGAGACTCAGGCTGCTACTGGCTGGTTAGCTGAGTAGTAACTGGCTCAGCCAATGAGGATTACCTTCATGGGCCTTCTCATCTATATAAGGAAGTTAGATCTCAATAAAGCTGCCTGTTGCTGCATGAACACTCACAGTCTAGTCACCGGTCTCCACGGGCAGGAGTTACTCCACTCTCAGGCATGCAGAGTGCTGCCAAAACCTGGCACCACTGAGCACCAGGACGGCCTTGCTGGTGCCAGAAAAGCTCAGCAGCACCTTTCTCTCCCAGCAGCATAACACTGCCACAGGCACTGAGCAGCCACGGGCAGCTGACTACTGCTGGGATACAAAAACCCCAAAACTGGGGGGTTTACAGGGCAGAAAAAACGTGGAGGCACTTTTCTGATGATGCCTACTCTCATCAAGGCTTCATCCAGCAAGAGGAATAGATAAGCTAAACTTATTTCTGGATAAACCACGTTATTTCCACCCTGAGGACCTGAGGCTAGCACAGGAGCCAGCAGAGGCCTTTTAGACAGCAAAACATTTTTGCCCATTTTCCCAGGCTGGCTCACGGTCACACCTCACCCATGTGGCTCCAGAGCTCTTGCTGTGTCCCACGGGGAGGTTATCCCTTCACATCTGCTCTCGCAGGCTCCAGTGCCCTCCCGGAGCGCCTCCCCGGCTGTCCCAGCACAGCTCAGCACAGCTCAGCTCGGGGTTCCACATGTGACGGGGCCGGGGCACCTCAGAGCTGCTCCTTCGGGCGGGTCACCGCCATCGGTCATCGGCTGAAGGCCTAAAGAGAGGACAGAAGAAACATCACAAATAAGCCATTAGTTCCATCTGTATTCACAAAGCTCAACAGCAGCGGCCTGGCTTGTGGCAGAGGACAAAAGCCAGCACACCGAGTGAAAGGCTGAGGAATTAATGCTGAACCGCACAGCCGAGCAACATCCCCAGTCCCCCGGTCGAACAGATAAATAGGAGACAGTGAGTATTTCAGGTGGCGCCTTCCTGCCCCGGAGCCCCGGTCTCCAGCCCCGCTGCCGCCGCCACCCGTGCCCTGTACCCCCCCACCCCTCACCTCATGGCGGCGGTGGCCCCTCATGGCGAGGGAGCTTGGCCCGCCAGAGCCGCTCCTTGCCCTCACGGCGGCGAGCTGAACGAGCCCAGCCCGCCAGAGCCACTCCCTGCCCTCATGGCGAGGGAGCCCGGCCCGCCAGAGCTGCTCTTGGCCCTCATGGCGGCAAGCTGAAGAAGCCCAGCCCCCCAGAACCGCTTCATCTCCACACGGCGGCGGGGGCAGAAAAGGAGCAGGCTTCCCCACGCTGCCGAGGTGATTCCACAGACACCGCCCCGCTCGCTTCGGCCGCTCTCCCCGGGGCGGGGAAAAACCCTCGGTAATCAGGCACCGGGAGGGACTTTAAGATCGTCTCTTCCCACTCCCTGCCATGGGCAGGTACACCTTCAACTGTCCCAGTTTGCTCCAGTCCCTGTCCGACCTGGCCTTGGACACTTCCAGCATCCCTGACAGAGCCGGAGCAGGAACACGATCTGTGGAGCTGGGAGAACTGAACTCAAGCACCGGCTCATGGGAAGCAGAGGGCTGGTGAGCTGCCTCTGCTTGCCCCTGATGTGTCCCACTTCGGGCACAGGAGCTAGAAGTGTCAGCTCAGAAACAGCTGCCAGCAACAAAAATCCAGCCCTGAAATAAGCAGAGAAAAAGCTGTGGTGCTGCCAAGTGCCTTGCTGGGAGAAGCACAATTCCACACCTTCCCTGACCTCCACTGGATGCTGTCACATCAGCCCAGTGCTCTGTGTATCCATGTCTGGGCACAGCAGTGTAACTGTAACTCCCTCGCTGGGGATCCATTCAAAGGAAGTTTTTCTCTGTGCTTTGTGCTCCATTGACACACTTGAAGGCCTTTCCAGAAAGCCTGGCATCCCTCCCCCATGCTCCTCATGTGCTTATGCTCTCAGAGCTCAGCAGTGAACTCAGCTGGAGCTGTGCCTTGCCTCAGGCAATCACCCACTCCAGCTCTGTCTTTTTCAAATGTTTCATGGTCTATTTTCAGCCCAAGCAGGCAGCTATTCTTCCTGGATGTGGGGTGCTCCTCTCCAGCTCAGCCTGATCCTGCCTTGTCCTGGGAAGCTCTGAGCTTGTTGTGCCCAGGACACTGCTGTGTGCAGGGACAGAGGCTGGTGCTGAGCAGAAGGAGCTCGGTGCTTCCCCTGTCACTGATGAACCTGGTGAGGAACAGGTTTCCCAGCTATGCCCAGTGCACACAGCAAAACCTGTCTGGGGAGAGACAGGTAAGAGCAGACACAGAACACTTCATGCTCTTGTTCCTGGGGGTCTCGCTGCCCATGGCCAAGGGCACATGCCCACACAGGCAAGGATGATGACTCTGCCAAGACCCTAAGCCACAGCTTAGGCCCAAATTAATATGCTTTGTCTCTTTAATAAGACATTTTCAGCAGGATTGGGGAGATGCTTCAAAAGCTTCCTGAATGCCAAATACCAGAACTCAGCAACTCTCAGTGCCAGGACCAGTCTCTCACTTCCCAGTACGGATTCCCTCTGTGTGCACAGCTTTTTCTCTGCTTGCTGGCCTTGGAGGGGGGCTCAAACAAAGGCCTGCACATCATTTGTGAACTTTGGGTGAAAAGCATCAAACCAGATGAAACACAGCAGAGCCGCTCTGCCATGGGGGTGAAGCCCTTTTCTGTCACAGGAATGTGCTCTCTGCATTAGCTGCAGCCAGTCCCTGTTGTTCATCTTGGCTTGCTGACCACTAAACAGAGCCTCCTTTTCTCCTGCAAGTGTCGTGGCAAGGCCTGAAAGGACTGAGAAGCTTTGTTCCAAGCCAGATTAGAGATATGAGTTACTATAAAACAAAAGCCCAGCAAGCCTCCTGGAGAGTTCCTCTAGTCTAGACACAGCCTCCCCTGAGCTCCCTGCATCCCAGCACAGCCCTGCAGCTTGTGTTCAAAGCAACTCAACTGGCTCCAGAAGCCTGGGTAACCTCTGTTGAGTGAATGTTCAGTTGCAGCATAAAGGAGGAATCACATCTGAGTGATTTTGCTCCCATAAATTAGCAGGATGGGTTAAACCAGGACATGAGCACTGTCTGCTGGCACAGTGCATCCACTCAAGAGATCTGCACTGGCATGGAGCTGTAGTGCTTCAAAAGATGTGTGCTCCAAGCCTGGGGTGGGACATCCCCCATGTAGCTGATGTCTGCAGCTCCTGTGGCAGCAGGAGAGATCCTTTACTGTCACCTCAGCCCTGAACACACCCATGCCCAGGGCTCACTGCCTGCCCCCCGTCACTGCTCAGCTCTGGCACTGCAGGGCTGCTACTGTGATCCTTCTGTACCAATCAGATTTTGGCTCAACACCATTTGGCCACACTGTCAGTCACTGGAGAAAAAGACAGAGTAGTACCGTGGGAAGAGGAAGAAAATTCAGTAAACCTATGGAAGAAAAGATCTGTGGATGTACATCATCATTTACCATGGTGGTCACCTCCAGCCCCACAGCCAAGCACGTTCAGGCTTTGGTGAGAAGAACTTTTATCCCCCTGGTGTCTGTCATGGCTGGGGCCCGTGATGATGACACCTCATGGGTGTTGGTGCTTGCACTGCCCTGTGAGTGACACCAGCCTTGCCTGGCTCCCACACAGCAGAAGGCAGGGCAGCCATGGCCTCGATGGTGCCTTTTCCTCTTTGAGGTGCTGCACCCAGGTCAGGGATACCCCACACATGAGCACAGACTGGGAGAAGAGCTCATTGACCAGCAAAGAAGGACTTGGAGGATATAATGGATGAAAAGCTGGACATGAGCCAACAGTGGCAGCCCAGAAACTCCCCTGTGCTGGGCTGCACCCACAGAGGAGTGGGCAGCTGTTGACGGAAGGAGACCAGGACATCAATTAGATCATCACAGGCCTAATTTTATTGATCAGTACAGCAGGTTAAATACAGTTCATAATGAGCTTCATACATATTGCAAAAGTTGAGCTCAGGATTGGTCAGTTACATATCAGCAACTACGCCTACTTCTGCATTCTTATGGTTATACTTTTGATACTTTCTACATATTCTCAGGAAGAATCTCTCTTCCCTATCCTCATGTTGCGGCAAGGGCATTCTGTCCTTGCCTGTCGTTGGTCACTGACTGAAGACTTCTCCTTTCAGCCTGCTGACTGCTGATTTCCCTCTCTCAGCTTAACCAGCGGCATTATGTCAGTATGGCCTTTCTCAGCTAACCCATTATTAATAATACTCTCCACATTTCCCCCGTTTTCTTCTTGAGCAAGGAGATTAGTTTGCCAGGTTTTTGCTATTATACGGCTGACCATGTTCTGAATACAATTAAAAATACAAGGCAAAATAAGCAAAAACATTAAAATTACACCCAGTAGCCCTATATCATATGTCACAAGGTTCCTCAGCCATGGCCCAAGTCCTAAGCTTTTAAGCCATTCGTCAATTCCTAAACCGTCTTCTTCCTTGAGATTGTGAAGTCCCTGTTGCAGTTCTTTTATCTTAGTGTGAATGGACACCGAATGATCAGACAGATTCATGCAACACATTCCCTCAAACTCTTCACATCCATGCCCTTGTGCTAAGAGCAAAAAATCTACAGCAGCTCTATTTTGCAAAACAGCATGGTTAACACTCTGCACATCTGCAGTTAGCATGTCTAGAATTTGTGATGTCTTGTTCAGCTCATCCTTTGCCCAGCATCCTAATTGTTTTGCTAAATTCATGGCTTTATTGGCAGATCCTCCTGGCAAGATAATTGAAACTACCACCTGTTTGAATGTACCCCAAAACTGTGGATCTCCTTTCAGCCTGCTGACTGCTGACTTCCCTCTTTCAGCTTAACCAGCAGCATTATGTCAGCATGGCCTTTCTCAGCTAACCAATTATTAATAATACTCTCCACAGGCAGCAGGTGAGGGGGGGATGGTCCCCCTCTATTCTGCCCTTGTGAGATACCCCTGCAGAGCTGCTCCAGCATCAGAAGGACCTGGAGCTGTTGGAGCAAGTCCAGAGAGGCCATGGAGATGCTCCCAGGATTGGAGCCCCTCTGCCATGGAGCCAGGCTGGGAGAGCTGGGGGTGCTCACCTGGACAAAAGAAGGCTCCAGGGAGAGCTCAGAGCCCCTTCCAGGGCCTAAAGGGGCTCCAGGAGAGCTGGAAAGGGACTGGGGACAAGGGATGGAGGGACAGGACACAGGGAATGGCTCCCACTGCCAGAGGGCAGGGATGGATGGGAGATTGGGAATCAGGAATTGTTCCCTGTGAGGGTGGGCAGGCCCTGCCAGGGTGCCCAGAGCAGCTGAGGCTGCCCCTGGATCCCTGGCAGTGCCCATGGCCAGGCTGGACATTGGGGCTGGGAGCACCCTGGGACAGTGGGAAGTGTCCCTGCCATGGCAGGGGGAGGAATAAAATTATTTTTATGGTCTCTTCTGACCCAACCCATTCTGTAATTCCATCATCTCCTCTGCCTCCACAGAGGGGCCATTTCCACTTCCCCACTGCCATCACAAGATGGCATTCCAGACCTAAAAGCTGAGCTGGCTCAGCTGATACTTGGAGATCTTTTCCAGGCCCTGGGGTGTCCAACCCCAGAAGAAGCTGTGGATTTAACCCTGCCTGCTGAGCTCTTCTGCCAGGTCTCAGTCCTGACACTGCCTTTTAATCACATCCTTTAATGCCAGGGCTGTGCTTTAATCAGCTGCACTGAAACACTGCTGCCATTACTGTGTAACCCCTGAGCCATCTAATTGCACTGAGTAAAGCCAGTTACAGCTTTGACAGTGAATGTCATGCAGAGCACTTTAATCTTGACCTGCAATACCTCGGGCTCTTGCAGGGCCTCCTCTGCCTCCGAGGACACGCTGCTAATCAGACTGAGCCAGGATGTAGTTTAAGACATGGACAAAGGGAGCCAAGGGCAAATCATGAGCAAAATGAATCTGACTCATTTTGTTACAAAGCAGTGTTGAAGGTAGAGCTGCCTTTTCTTTGCCTCAGAATGATTTGGGAGAGCAGTGAGAATAATTTGTTTCAATAATTTATAACTTCAAAATAATAACAAAAAAAAAAAAAAAAGAGAAAAATCATTCTTCTTAGATATGTTTTTTAAAAAGAAAGCTTATTTTGAGTTAGGTGCATAAAGCTCTGGTGCAGTGTCTTATCCCCTGTGTCTGCTCCCACGTGTGAGTGGGTGCTCCAGGCTTCACCCACCAGTTGCTCCCTGCAGGAAGAACCCATGATCCAACCATCTCCTTCCCTGGCCAAGGGCCTGCAGCATCCCACCGGGGCTTGGTGCCATGTCCTGGGTGCCAGCTCTGCCAGCACAGCTCCCCGGGGGTGGCAGTGGGGCAGGATCTGCTGCTCAGCTGCCTCGGAGGCTGGGGCTGGCTGTGTCCCTCTGGGCAGCTCAGGAAAGGCTGCTCCGGCTGCTCCTTGCAGGGAGCTGGAGCAGCAACCTCACTTGATCGGGGGAAAGAGCAGTCAGGAAAGGTTACATAACCCCGATCAGGCTGCCAGAGGGGCGGTGCAGCAGCAGCAAGGGCAGTGCCACTCTGGATGTGGCTGGGCAGGAGCGTGCCCTGCCTGTGGGACCCTGCCTGTGGGACCCTGCAGCCTCTCTGTCCATTCACTCTTGCCTGGGTCTCCTGGCCCTGTCAGAGCTTGCTGGTTTTGTTGTTCAAAATGCCCTCGGGCAGCTCGAGGAGCCCGTGCAGTTCCCTCTGTTCTGGGCTGAAACTGCTGCACAGCAACTCCTTTTTCCATTTCATCTCTGGCAGAGCCCTTTAGCTTTGCTCCCTTCCTCTTCCACCCTCCTCTCCTCCTTCTGAGCTTCTCCTTGGTCCAGTCTCCTTCCCTGGTGTCCCCTTCTGCTCCCAGCTCCTATTTAACCCCCATCTTTTCTGTTCTCTCCTTCAGTGCTCCTAGCCAGAGGGCAGATCACAAACCACAAGCTCTGCTATTCATCTACCAGATCCCAAGCCACTGTCTCAGTGTGATAAAGGTGATCTGCTAATCGTGTGGAGAGGATTCCCCAGGACGCAAACCCCTGCTGGGATCTGTGGCAATTCCATGGCATCAGCCACAGGGTCAAACGTACAAGGGGGGGTTGCAGCTGCCTTGCCCGAGTGTGGGCACCACAATCAGCCTGCCTCAGGAATTGAGACCTGCACAAGGCCCACCAAACACACCTGCGTCCTTCCAGTGCCCCACCAGGTCTCCTGGCAGCAAGGAATTTGCTTTAGTTCTGTGAGTTTTATAAAGCCTGACTCAAACCCCAGGGATTTCAGGCAGTGCTGACACGCAGAGTGGGGTGGTGTGAGCACAGCCCTGGGGTCAGGTGCTGGGGCAGATGGGTGGGCACGTCAACATCAACCCAATGTTTTAGAGCAGAGCTAACTAGGAACAGCTTATTCCATTAAGAAAAAAAGAAAACCAATAATCATTCTTAATTAGAACAGAAACCTCCAGATAGGCTTTTTTAAAGAAAATGCCTAAAAATACCATTTTTGCTTTGATTTGAAAACTATTTTTTGCTCTTCAGACTGTAAGATAAAACAATTTGAATTGATTATGCATTTCACAGCAAAAATACATCCCTTTTCATCTTGAAAATGCTGAAATGAGTTGTTACAAAATTTTCAACCTTTACCCCCTTTCTTAAAAAACAAAATTTTTAATTTAGATGAAATGTCTTTTTTTTTCTAATAGAAACTCTTGATTACATTTTTACCCAACAGTTCTAATTAGAATTAACAATTACAGCTGATTCTTGGTGAGGTGATAAACAGCTGGACTGCACAGCCCTCTCCACTCTGGGACTTCCAAACAAGCCCCAGCCCTGGCAGTTTAGCCTTCTGCAACATTTTAGACTTGTCTAGTCACTGGAATTTATTTTTCTTTCTTTTTTTCCCACCCTTTCTCCTCTGAGGGTTAGATTTTACCAGTGCAGCATCTCTAACAGTCAGGGAACTTCACAGTGAGTTGAGATCGCATTGATTTCTCGAGGAAGAAGCCGCATACTAATTTTTCCTGCTTTCCTCCCTTGAGGAACACAGGTAACAGCTCCAGGAAGGCAGCTGGGTTTGTAGATATTATGTTTACCCACTGGCTGACAGGGAATTCTGAGGTCTGTGGGACCATCATGGGACACAAGGAGACTTTGGCTGGTCTGGTGCAAGGCTGGATTTGCTGAGAAAGAATGTGGGATTAAAGCAGAACAGGTTAAACCTGAGAGAAGCATCAGGTGAAGATCAGGGGATGGATCAGTCCATGCTATGCTGCCAGAGCTTCCCCCTGCCTCCAGGATGATCCTCACAATCCAGCTCTGTAGGGCAAGGAAAGGAACACTGGAGCAGCAAATGAAGAGGAAATGACTGTGGTGGAGGGGAAGGGAAGATGTCAGAGTCTGCTCTTAAACCCCCAGACCCTCTATTCCAGGCACTGAGGCAAGTTTGTCCAGCCTTTGCAGGCAACCTCCAGAGAGCCAAGAGGCACTGGGACATCCTCTTTCAGGGGACTGGTGTCCCCAGTGCCACTGTGACTCCTGGACTGCCATGTCCAGTGCTTTTCATGCCTGCTCATCCCTGGGCAGGCTCCAGGCTGTTAATGGCTGATCTCTCCCTGGAAACAAGCCCATGGCCTTTGCCTGTCCCACCTCGCCCCTCCCACTCCCCTGCCAAACAGTTATGACCTTCTTGGACAAACCTGAGATAGTATTAAACGAGAGGGAGGTTTCCATACACAAATGTCCCTGTGATTAATGGATTAGGAGATTCTGTGCAAATTAAAGCCTTTCTTCATACTTTGCACATCCAGCTCTTCAGCTGTTGTTCTTTCCCTTCTAGTCCTTTACAGAAGTCCCTGTGGGCCTTGCTTGCCCCATTCCTTTTGCTGCAGTTTTCTCCCCACAGTGACCCAGGGATTTCCCCCAAATCCTTGTGCCCACTGAGTCCTGGGCAGACCCTGCTGCTCCTGAATCAGCACTGTGGAGAGGAGGATGCTGTGAGCACAGCTTGTTTATACACAGATTCAGCCCAAGAGAGGGGCTGTAAACGCCTCTTTATTTCCATATTTATCATTGCAGCTCAGATGGATGAGGAACCCAATGGAAAGTTTAGATGAAACAGAGAAGAAATGAAAAACTGTTGGCAAGCGGCGGCTCAGCTGAGACTGGCAGCCTCAAGGGCTTCCAGAAGGAAAAAGGCTTTCAATTCCTGCACTGCTGCTCCGTAACAACCCAATTCCCCTGCCAGGCCAGGAGGAGTGGGGCAGCTGAGGAACCCTGCCCTCCTATGATCCCACCCCAGGGAGATGGACCTGAGACCCCAAAGCAGCACGTTTGGTCTTGCTGATGTTTGGCAGGGCTGATTTCTTCCCAGAGCAGCAGCAGAGTGTGGGTGTGGAGGCTCCGTGAGGATCTCCAGGTGATGGGCACTGTGGTCACCCATGCCATGGTGGAAAGGAGCCACAAAGGCTTTGCTGGACACCTTTGGAACATCCAGTGCTGGGTGCTGGTGATGGATGATGAATTTAAAGCCCATTTGTGCAGGGGATAATGGCTCATAACCATCCCCTCTCCTTTAGTGGTGCGACACTGCTGAGATGGGTGGTCTCATTTCCACCTTAGGGGAGGCGGCGGGGCGGCTGGGCCGGGCGGCGCGTGCGCAGTGCGGAGCGGTGAGTCGGGGTGGGGGGGTAGCAGGGGGCGGTGGTGCTGGCGGCCCGTGAGGGCCGGGGCGCAGCTCCGGGTCGGGGATCTGCGATCCGGGACGGAGCCCTGGTCCCGGCCCGGGGGTACCCACTGCTGCCTCCCTGCTTTGCCCTCGCGCGAGCAGACCCGGCGGTAAGGCCTTGCCGGGTGGAGGCTGCCCGCCGGCCCGGTTCCCCTCATTGGCTGTGGCCGGGCCGTTGGGGACGTTGCGTGTGCGGCCCCGGAGGCTCGGCAGCCCCGGCAGGACGGGCAGCCTGTGCGGCTGGAGTGCTGCAGCAAACGCGTGCCCTGTGAGGGGCACTTAGGCACACAGTCGGAGCAGGGCAGGGGTCCCTTACACTCAGGGCTTTTAAACAAAAATCTTACACGTGAGTTTCCCCCAACGGGCACAGTTTGGATCCTGCCTGGAGCACGAGGCTGCGTGACCTCTGGCCTACTGTGTGCCCAGGCTGCTGTGGAATAAAAACGTGCTGGAAAAATTGAAGTAGCTCTGGGATATTTAAATGGATGTTTCTTCAGGGTGTGCGCTCTGTAACACGAGGTCTGAATTTTAAAACAGGTTTAATTGTTTTGGTACAAGCCCGCATATGGTTTTCTGGCAGGAGAACTGGTGAAACGATGCATTCCACAAGGCCAGGAAGGAGAATGCTGAGAAAATGGGATTTTGTATATAAACACTGTTTGGAATGTTGCCTTAAAATGTTTTAGTTCAGTGGTTGCTTAACACTTGCATTAGGAGTGAGCTTTGACAGAGCTCTGATGCTGCCCACCTTCAGGAGGGTCTGGGTTTACACCAAGCTCTATAGACACAATTTCTTAAGTTAGTTATTCTGCAGTGTTTCTTTGCTAGAACTAACCCTGTCTGAGTGCAGCGCAGAGGCAGAGCTGCCTGCGCTGGTGCTGCTCATTGTGCCTGCCAAAGGAGGGTGATCAGCAGAGGCATTTCCGTGGTGGAGCTGTCTGTGGAAGAGGCTGGTCTGTGCACAGCCTGGCAGGAGCCTTTTAGGTGCAGATAAGTGTCCAGAGGATGTTAGAAGATGGTGACATGCCCTGTCATTTACCCAACGTGCTGCCGCAGTGCTCCTGCTCCCTGTGATCATTTGAATTCATTTGTTCTCTGGGAGTAGCACTGTTAAGGGATGCACTTCTAAGTTTCTGTCTTTTCTTTCCCCCAATCCTGCCTTAAAATGACCCAGCCTGATCCACTTAGTTTTTCAGCAGCCTCTAGGGTATTTCTGTGGTGGAAGTACCCAAAATGCTGTCCCAGAAACTTCAGTGTAGGAGTCCAGCTACCAGAGGTGGGAGAGCAGTGTTGCGAGTTCCTGGAGGCTGCTGTCTGTGTGACCATGTATTTACTAAATTTGAACGGATACAAATATGATTCTTGGTAAGAAATCAGCTGGAAACAATTCCTGGTGAACTGTCGGAACAGCCTTTGAACCCACAGTGTTGTCCCTGTGTCCTGAAGCAGCACAAGAGCAGGGCTGGTGCTACTGCCACCACCTTCTTCATTTTTACAGTGGAGAATTCCTTTAGCCTGAGCAATAAAACACCTGGCAAACTCCAGCACCCCCACACCTGTGTCTGCTTCTGCTTGGGTTGAGCAGATGGGGTTGAATGCACAGCAGCCATACCTTGAGAATTTGTGAGGCAGTGGATTATTTGGATAAATTTAGGGATAATAGTCAGCCTTTCCATGTGCTAATCCTCTGTGCTACTGACTCCCTCCGTGGCTTTTGTAACCCACCTCAGCTCTTACACCCAGCGTTCTCCTCTGAGAAATAACGCTCCACTCGGGCTCGTGAGGGAGGTGAATCAGCTTTAATTAAGCTTTGTCGAGCACTTTGTGGATAAGTTGTCAATAGCTGGTTGCTATTTTTTATGAGCACGCAGATATTCTTAGCACCTGCAGTGGGAAGTGACACAAGGCTGGGGGTCTCTGGGAAGCAGCCCTGCAAGGGAGACGGCGCCTGCTCACCGTGAGATCCATTCTGGCTGTGGTTCACGAGGCAGCTCAGCAAAACCCCAAATCCCTCTGAGTCTTTGGGAAATGTGAAACGTTCCTGAGAGCTAAGCCCTGCTTTTGCATGAGATTTGTAGCTTTTGCCCCCTCGCTGGGTTTCTCCCAAGCTGCTGGTTGGGTTTGGTGCAGCTGTGTTCTGGTGTCACCTGCTTTGTAACACCCTGTGGCAATGGCTTTTAACAACTGTCCCCTCAAATTAAGGTGTCTGGGGTGGGCAGGGCTGGGTGATGGCCCCTGTGGGCTTCAGGCATTGCAGAGGTCAGTGGGGTGGAAGGGGAGGAGGGAAGCTAGGAAACCATGCCCTCCCCCAGGGCAGCATCCCATTCCCTGCTGGCTTCTCTGCTGCAGCAGCAGGTGGCAAATGAAGCTTGATGAGCTCTGTTAGTGAGGGGTAAGGGAGGCGTGAATGGAAACGGTCACAGCAGTGCTGGCTCTGTGTAGTGTGGGTGCCCCTCAGCAGGATGAGGAGCTCTGTTGTATTTTGGGGAAGAGAAGGCTGTTCATTTGGCTTTGTCACTGCTGTAGGAGTAGCCAGATGGAGGATGCTAAAAGGAAATACAGGGCTGGAACAGCCTCCTTGTCCGTGCCCCTGTCCTGAGCCAGGTGAGAGATGCTTGGCTCCAGGTTGGGCAGTGGTGGATGGTAGTGCAGATCTGGACAGGGCCCAGTTCCCTCTGGGCCTTGATGGAATCCCACTCTCAGAGCCTGACAGCCCATCTAACTTGTCCTTGCAGCAAACTGAGCAGCCAGTTTGTGTCTTGCCTTCATAGAGTGGGGAGTCCTGTGGCTGGTTTTCCTTGTGAGTAAACCCTGTTAAAATCTGAGAGCTGGGACTGGCCCTGGAGGGAGCAGGGATGGAGAAACCCCTCCACAGCTGGTGTAGGGCAGCATGTTTTATACTGCTGACTGCTCTGCTGGCTGCCCAGACCCTCTGGTTTGTGTGTACCTCAGAGCTGATACCAGCACAGAGCCCAGAGCTGGGTATTTTATGTTTCTGGATCACAGAGGGGAGTTCAGCTCTTTGGAGCTGTGGTGTCACAGTGCTGGCACATTTAGTCTGGTCCCCAGTTTTCCCTAGGTTCCCTCTGTCTGGAGAACTTTCCCCTGGACTCTGTTTGTGTGCTTGATCTCTGTTTGTGCTGTTTCCAAGTACACTTCTTTGCATTGTTTTCTTAGCTTTTCTTTCTATTGATTTGTTGGTGTTTTGGGAACTTTTCTTCAGTTTATCAATTCCGATCATGACCTCCAGAGTGCCTCCAGCTCTTAACTCCTGGGCATCCTTTCAGGTTTTATAAAAGTGCTTTCTCTTCTTTGTTCAAACTATTAATGGAAAGGTTGAACAGAAGCAGACCTGGGCTGAGCTCCCAGGGCTCATACACAAGGATTTCTCTTGTGGTGACAGGGAATTGCTGATGGCTACCCCTCAAGTGTGTGGGGTTGAGTTGCTTTGGTTGGTCTTTTTTTTTCTTATTAATGAGCACTGGGCCTCGTGAAGGTGAGCTTGCCCAGACCCAGCTCCTCTGGCTATTGAAAGCATCAGATGGATAGAGTGAAAAACCTGCTTTGTGCTGGTCAGAGGTGTGATGGGCAGGTCTCTGTAGGGGAGGATTGTGTTGTGCTCTCCTTCTGAAGGCTGAGGTGATTTTTAAGAGCTTTCATGAACTTTGTTCACCTGGGGCTTCTTGCTGATGCTTGCTGGGGCTGTCACAGCTCTGGGACAATCCTCAGCCCTGCTTCCCGTTCAGAGCTGCCTCAGCAGTGGGCTGTGCATGGGGGAAGTTGTGTCCAGCATCTCCTGCTCCCCTTTTCTCTCTATAAGTCTCTCCTCAGTGAGAGTTGGGCTTGTCTGTATGTGGCTAAGGTAGCAAAAATGCATTTTTCTCCTCAAGCAATTCCAAGTTCCTTGTGTGGTTGCTCTTCTCTGGAAAAGATAAAACTACCTGCTCTGGAGAAATTAATGATGCTCATTTTTATTCCTAAATAGTGTGTCATGGTGGGTGTGGTTGCAAGACACCTCACTGCACCAGGCCTCTGCTGTCACCTCAGTGCCAACTGCTTAAGGAAGAGCTGAAATAGATTTCACTGGAGCAAACATCTCTGCCTAGCTCTACCCTCCCTGCGTTCTGTGAGTACTGAGCTGCTGGGCTCAGCTGCCTGAGGTTCAAGAATTGGTCCTTTTCTGAAGTGCTGTTCCATCTTTCTTTGCACATGGGTGTAACTGTTGGGTGAAATTTGGGCCCCACTGAATTTAGGGACAACACAGGGTGTTCATGTCTTCCTCCTCTCCAGGCTGGTAACTTGTGGTACCCAGCTGTCCAATCCAGCTGTGCTTCAGGGACACCATCAACAGGATGGAGATGCTGTGCCCTCTTTCTATTGGTCTGTGGCTGATGGTAGAGTCATGGAATCATGGAATATTATGAGTTGGATGGCACCTACAAGCATCATTGTGTCCAACTTGGTGGATGCCCTGACCTAATTTCAGTTCCAGGGCAGAAAATGCAGTCTCCCTAAAACCTTCCTATGGCTTCTGTTGGATTCTTCCTCACTTTTCTCCAGGGGGCTGTGTGCTGTAGTTAAATATGGATGGAAAGGTTGTGTTCCACTCTGGATTACAGCTGAATCTCAGTGGTGGATAAATTGCATCCCAAGTCTAGTTTGCAAAGCCCTTTGGGCTTCATGGGCTGCAGGAAGCTGGATTTTATTCTGGATGTGTGTTTGCTGATAATTCTATAGGATTTGCAGACAGCAGGTTGTAAGAGCCCTGATTATACTGGTTCCCTGTGCAGTCAGACTCTGCCCAAATAATTCAAGTGCCTACTGCAGAGAGAGGGAAAGGAAGATGGAAGGATGATTTAGAAATCTCTGGAGTAGATGGGAAAAAGATGCATATGTTGATCTGAAGGAGGTACCAAGCCACATATATGTCTTCCAGCATCTAAATAAAAGTCAGGATTTTTTAAATGGTTGCCTACTTAAAGCCCAAATACTTCCTTTAATGGCAGGTTTTAAAGGTTTAACCTAATTTTAGAATTTTTATTTCAAGTGTCCTTCCATAAAATTAACTTTTTGAATGCAGAATGCTTTAATGTCTTCCGTGTTGGTGCTCATTTTCAAGAAATCTCTGCACAGTTATTTCTTATGTACCAGTTAAATCTATCAGCCAACAGCTGTCAAGTGTAGCAAAAATGCTATAATAATATTATGGTCTAATAACAGTTATAATGATTCTAATACCTGGTGCAGCTTTAAAGAGAGGCAGATTCAGAGATGAGTGCAAAGGAGGTGTTTAACCTCGAACTGCAGAGGCAGGGCTCTTCCAGAGGTGCCTGTGCTGCGCCCTCTCCTCCCCATCAGACATCCCCCTCCCTCTATTTCCTCCAGCAGACTGGGAGCAGCACTCTGGTGTGTTTTTAATGTTCAGACCCCATTCTGGCTGTGCTCAGAGTGCTGGTGAGCTGAGGATGAGCACGTTTCCTGCAGTACCTGGGAGTGTGAAGCCTGCTCGTGTTCAGCCTCTGTCTGCCCTGCTCCTGGCGTGCTCCCACAGCCTGATGATTGTGGCACTCGAGGATTGCTCCCACCCTCGGAAGCTGCAGAGCCTCAGCAATCTCCATCCTCTCTGCAAGCTGCTTGTGCTGCTCTTAACCATTAGGGGTGGCTTTGCCACAGCCTGGGAAGCACAAAGCCAGAGTCTCCTGATGGAGAGCATTGGGGGTGTGCAGGTGAGTGGCTGAGAGCTGTTGATCCCTACAGAGGCTTTGCTGTGGGGGTAGCAGAGCACTGGGCTGGTGCTTGAGGGCTGTGCTTGCCTTGCCTTCGACAGGCTGGCCCCACAGAGCCTGGTCAGAGTCTCCTTCCCCAGCTGCTCCATGTGCCAGCCCTGTTACATCACTCCCAATGCCCTTTCACCACTATTTTTCCTTTAGGAAGGATGCTGGGCTACATTTGCTGTGTTCCTGTGGTTTTTGCCCGATGTTGCTGAGTGCTGTTAGTGCCTTGGGGTGCCAGTGCTCATTGTGGCTGTAGTGTAATGGATCCCCTCGTGTCACAGCTGCTCATTTAATCCTGTGACATGAGGGGTGAGGAGTCCCTGGCTCACAGACCAGCAGCCTTTCCACAGAGGAAGCTCTGTGTGGGCTGGAAGTTGACAGCTTTCAATGATTATATGCCAAACCTTCTTCCTATAAATAATTGATTCACAGGCTGATGAGAACTACAGGAACTTGTCTCTCAGTTGCTGCTCCCTGGCATGGACAGCAGCTGGAAATGTGCTGTTTTCCTATAAAATGGATCCAGAGGTGCCCTTGCTAGGTTTTCTTTATTTCCAGCCTGTTGATAGGCTGACCTGCTCTGCTTCTCAGGGAAGCCCTGCCTGCCAACACCTGCAGCACACCTTGTGCCAGGCCTGGTGCTGCTGAGAGCTCTGCCACCTGCAGCCTTTCCCTGGGGGCTGTTCAGCCTCTCCCTTGGGCACGTTCAGCCTTTCCTTTGGGGAGGTTCAGCCTTTCCTTTGGGGAGGTTTGCCTTCTTGCTGGAGTCAGTGTGTGTGTGTGTTGGTGCATCACCATGGAGATGAGGCCGCAGGAGCTGCAGGGCGCAGCCTTTTCCAGGCTCATGTGAAGAAGGATGCGGTAACGGGCTCCTCTTATTTAGGGAAAATGGTTTCTTGGAGTAAATAAATCGTCAAAGAACACTTGGCATCAGCTCAGGTGCTATTAAGGAGAAGATCTCTTGAAGCCAGAGCTGTAAGGCTCATACAATATTCACCTGATGTGTTCCACATCAGGCATTGCTGCTGTGCCCAATGCTGACTCACTGACCCACTTGTGCTTTTACTTACCCCGAGATAACAAAGCTCCTGTTGCTTTTCTCCTCCCTGTGTAGGTATTTGTCATCCTGCCACGACAGCACCTTCCTGGATCCCTTTCTTTGCCCACTGAGTGTCCAGGCTTTCAATGCTTTGAGTGGTTACAAGGCTTCACCTCCCATGGCTGCTGCTGCTTTGGCCGGATTTGGGGAGGACGTGGAGGGTGTGTGGCTGCAGTGAGTTCTCCCCCATGCAGAAACACCTCTCTGGGTTGAGCACACCCCAAAACCCTGTTCTGGTCATGCAGACATTCTTGGGGGGTTGGGACACTGCCCTTTCTGTGTGCCTGCCCCTGGCACACTCTTTCCTTTCTAGTTTCTGGTACACAGAACCCTCCCAACAAGGTCTGGAAGGGCCCTGTGGCAACTCTGCCTCATTGCCTCCACGTCTTATTCCAGACTTCATCTGTAAACATCTCTTTGCCCTTGCTAAAAACAATGTCTCTTAATTTCTCTCTGCAGGAGTATTATTTAATTTGTAACAGTTTTAGGACATTATTTGAAAAATCCGATATGAAGCTGTATTTCATTTACTGTAATGATCCACTAATGCAGGCATATTTCAAAGGCAGGCAATGCAGTACTGTGGGGTTTAATTAAATTTTGTTTTTCAACTGAGCATCAATAGACAGACAATAAAAAAATGGTGGACAATATGCATACAGAACGAAGTCTCTTCATTTTCCTTTTCAAGACTGTGGAAGTGAAAATGTATAGCCCTTAAAATGGACTTGGCCTGCTCACAACTGCTGCTTTAGTGTATTTAACTCACTTCAGGAGGAGTTTTTTCTTCTTACTCTGCCTTAATTAATTTTCTTGCTCTCTTCCTGCCCACAAAATAAACTCTTACACTGTGGAAAATTTCCAGCAGGAGCCGTGGGTGATCTAAGTGCTCCTGCAAGTTCTGCATGTAGTTTTGAATACTGTGTTGGTACCTAGTGTGTGGT
Organism: Melospiza melodia melodia; assembly: GCF_035770615.1. Taxonomy (NCBI): domain Eukaryota; kingdom Metazoa; phylum Chordata; class Aves; order Passeriformes; family Passerellidae; genus Melospiza; species Melospiza melodia. Next base: position 3,087,887 of record NW_026948761.1, read on the forward strand.
GGCTCCTCCAGATGGGCCCTCCTGAGGGTGACAGAACAGAAGGGCTGGGTGTGAGGTTCCTGTCTGTGGGAACTGGACATGGCATGTGCCAGCCTTGGAGAGGGAGGGAAAAATGGTGTTGCTGCCATGGTTGTACTCAAATCAGGAATTAGTAAGTGGCTCTGGAGTGCATTTTGTTCCTCTTCTCCCAGCAAGCGTGGGGTAATCAAGCACAGAGTGTATGTGGGGAAGCTCGGGCAGAGTGTTCCACATCAGCAGGAGGTTTCTGGGAGCCATCTGAATGCTCACAGCGTGGCACTTGGACACGTGTTCTTGGGTAAAGAAATTTGTCACGGGTGCTGTTAATGGGCTCCTTTGTTCAGATTTGAGGAGCAGGGTGAGATGGGCTGGCTGAGGCAGATTTGGTTTCTCCAGGTGTCTGGAGAAATTACCATTGTTCAGGAACAGAACCAGAGTTTGCTGAGGAACCCGATGTGAGTGTGACTCCCACTGCCCTCCAGCCCTTTGATTCTCTCAGAAATCTCCCAAAGGCAGAGAGCTGAACAAAGCATTAATTTTTCAGAGGCAGAGTCTCCATTCAGAGATGTGAGTTCAAGCCATGTCCTGGGTTGATGCCTAAGGCTTTGCCTGCTTAACCTGCCTTCAAAGGCTGGGGGCAAGGGCTGTGCCTGGAGCTGGCACTGCTTTCCACCACTGAGCTGGGCTGGGTCACAGTCCAGAGAGCTGCTGGCTGGAAACTGGAGCGTGCAAAGGCTGGGAATCTGTGGGAACCTGACTCCTGATGTCTGTGCAGCTGTACCTGCCTGAAAAGCATGGCTGGAAATGACAGATGGGAGGCTGTAACCTCCTCCTCCTCCCTGGGATCTCAGTGTAAAGCTTGCCGTGTTCCAGGCACAGCCTGTGTTGTTTGCTCCTTGCTGGAAGCAGCACCGTGAGTCCTTTGCAGCTCTCCTGGTGCCTGAGCCAGCTGAGGGTTGTGTTCTGAGCTGGTGAGAGGCTCCTGGAGCAATGGATGGGGTCCTGTGCTCCTGCCAGTCCCTGTGGCTGGAGAGGAGTCCTGGCACAGATAGAAGGGGTATAAATAAAACTCGTCATCAGGCACCGGATGCTGTTTAAATAAACTGGAAAAACCCCTCACAGCTGAGGTTTGTACTGGCCCTGCTAATGCTGGGGGAATGCCCCATGCCTGAATCCTTGTTCTTCCCTTGTTCCTTGCTTTAGGCTGCCAGATTTCCCATTTGCTCATTTCGTTTTTTGATAGGCAGTGTCAAGGTTCTGTTGCTGGGGTTTGGGGCAGGATGTTGCTTTCTGGTGACTTGAAGCAACACGTCCAGCTTCTCCTGTCCTTCCTTTGCATCTCCTGCCTTTCTGCCTGTGGCTGCTCTCACTGTGCCATAAACTAATCTCCTTCCAGCTAGGAACTTCAGGCCTCTTGCAGACTCACTTTTATGGGGCCATTATCCATCATCTATAGAAGGAGAGGCTTTCCTGGCTGTGGCAGGGCTCAGGTGGCTGCTCCCAGATGGAGCACACTGGATCATCTGGAGCCAGTGGCTGAGCCCTGGGCTGAGGGATGTGCCCTCTGCAGACCAGGGAGTGCTTGAGCCTGGTCTTTGCACGAGCAGGTGAGTGATTTGAGATCCTCACAGTACTGCTGGCATGATTTATTCTTGCAGAAGTGCCCACAGCAACTTCAGGGGTTTGTTCTGCCCAGCAGGATCACAGACAAGGACATGCCTGGGCCCTGTGCTGTAGTGGCTCTTGCAGGACTATGCAGCAAACAGGACCTGCAAGGGGCCTCAGCTCAAGGGCACAAGCCCAATGCATGGGGAACTACAATGGTGCTTGGGAGTGAACAAAAATAAGTCTATTTAAAATGAAAAAGTAGTAATCTGTAATGCAGTTTTGAGGGAATTATTGTAGCAGGAGAGCATGTGCTGGCTGGGAGGGGAGAAGCACTTGCTCAGACAAGTGATAATCATTGCAGCCCATTCCAGACACCTGGCAGATACCAGCCTTCCTCAGGCCTCCCTGGGATGAGCGATGTGCTGTGCCACTGGATGAGGAATGTGGAGTTTCTGGACTATGTGGAGGGCTAATTTAAACACCAAACCCTTGTTCCTGATGGGAGCTGCTGGTGTCTGCCTGGTGTGGGGTGCTGCACGGGACCTGCAGTCTCACAACAAGGAGTGTGCTGGGCTCCTCAAGCACCCGGGGCTGACACGGCCGGCTCGCTTCCTTGGATTTCTCCTCTGGAGTTTGGCAGCCGTCTGCTTCAGGGAGCACTGTGGCCTCATAAGAGTTTATTTGATCTGACACATGACGAATTGTTTCTGCTGGCGGCTGCTTGAGGCACAGTCTGTTCGCTGGCAGCTGCGGCTCTGCGGGCACTGGGAAGTGGAGGAAGGCAGCCCTGCCTCCTCCTCTTAGGAAACATCAGTGCAAAGAGCGTTGCTGTGACCCCCCCTGCCATCCCAGCCTCCTTTCTGCTGCTTGGTAGCGGTGCTGCTGGCATGGATTATTAATGGTGTTTGTGTGCTGGGTGTGTCTGCAGGTGCTGGTTGTGGCTCCCATGGCAGGGCAGAGGAGAACCTGTGTTCTGGAATCAGACCCAGTTACCACTAAAAACACTTTATTAAGTTCCTTTTTTTAGGACACCCTTTTAGCTCTGCAATGAGCAGCAGAATATTACATTCCTCAGCAGAATAAAAAGTACATGTCCCCTGTGAGATAGTGTCAATACATTTTATCTGTTCTATTACCCGCAATCTTCAGAATATGTCCCCTAAGCATTTTAATCTGTTTTTCCAGAGTTGTCTCAGAGTGAGGAATTGCTCCTATTTGCAACTTTGGGAATGATTACTTGTTCATTAATTTCTTCCCTTTCCTGCTGTCCATCTGTTATTGCTTCCAAGAGAAAAAAAACCTCTCTGTAAATCTCCTCCAAAACAGGCCTGAGTGCCTGATTAGACAGAGAGTTATGTGTGCTGGGAATGTGTTCCCAGGAGATCATCCTGGAGCTGTGCATGGAGCCCTGGGTGCTGCTGTTCTATGCCCTTGGGCACACAGAACCCACCAGATGATGCCTTTTCCTTGGTCTTAAAATGAGGAACCAGACACAGTTAGGGGATAAAGGGTTTTTATCTTGGTATTTAATAAAGATCTTTGTGGGTGGTGCACCACTTCACCAAGGTGGAATGTGCTGAAATGCACACACATGGTATACAATTTATAGACCTTGCAAATTAGCATATTTAACAAAGATGCCTCAATGAGAGGCTTGAAGGAATAGCCTGATATCTTCCTATTTCAAAGTATTTCTCACTGGATGGGCTTAATTTTAGTTTACAGGATGTATTTTAAGGGGATCTTGGTTTCTCAAGATAGCTTAGGGCTTTCTGGCCTCCAGCTGAGAGACCTTTTGGATATTTGGTTTTCTGACCTAACAGAATGCCAGGCTTATGGTAAGTGATCAGACATAAGGAATTACAAGTGTGCATGTTAGGGGCACTGAGAATACATAAAAGGTACATAAAAGAATGGCAAAAATCCTCATGGCATCATGGCTCCCTGCTCCTTGCCCTGGGATGAACAAGCCCAGCAGGCAGCACGTGCCAGGGCAGCCAGGCACACCTGGAGCACACCTGGAGCACACCTGGGGCGCACCTGGAGCACACCTGGATCACACTTGGGGCACACCTGGAGCACACCTGGAGCACACCTGGGGCACACCTGGGGCACACCTGGAGCACACCTGGGGCACACCTGGGGCACACCTGGAGCACACCTGGAGCACAGTGGCAAGGCAGGAGCTGGAGTCAGGGCAGCTCCAGCACCCAAGCAGGGCTTTGCTGCTGCTGTGCTTTGCCTGCAGTGCCGGGGCTGTTACGAAACAGGAACGAGATGGGACAATGCAGAGCAGTTCCTGCTGCCACGCTTTTGTCCAGCAGCTAAAAGCCTGTTCAGAGGGTTTTGTGGAAGCCTTGTTTGCTTTGGTCTTTTTTTGCTCTTTCTTTAAGTACAGACTTAAAAGAGCTGGAGACTGGAGGCCACTGTAGTTATTTTTTCTTCCTGAATAGCACAATAAATGTGCCATTTGTCAGGGTCCTTGCCTCAGAAAACATGTGGCCTGTTCCCACTGCCGTTCCCTTTGACATATGAGGAACTGCCCCTGCCTGCCTCTGGGTGCGTGGAGATTTCTCACTCCCTCATTGGGGCCAGTGCTAAAACTTGTCTTGACGTGTGACGTGTGTGGTCACTGGAAGTCACTGTGGAGGCTGTCACTGAAACAGCCTGGATTCACAGAGCAGCTTCATTTAGATGGCAGCTGATGGAGGAGCTCTGCAGAACAGCTGGGTAGGAAACCTGTGTGCAGGAGGGGACAGCTGAGAGCTGCAGTTATCATGGGAGAAGCTCAGACATGTACAGACGTGGTGTGGCAAACCTGTGGTGGATGTGCCATGTCCCACCTGCCATGGCACCACCAGGATGCACAGGCAGCTGCTCAGGATGTTCTGGTGTCTCACAGCAGGGAGGAAGGTGCTGCAGGTGCCTCTTGGATCAGAGCTGAGGGTGTGTGAGGGAACAGCCTGCTGCTCGCTCTGACAGCAGATTTCGAGCTCTTGGCTTTGCCAATCACCTCACAGCAAGCACCAAGACATGGGAGTGAAAGTCCCTGTGTCCTTTGGCTGCTGCTTGGGTGTTTGCAGAGCCAGCAGGTCCAGTGACAGCCAGGACTGTCAAAGGAAGAACCCTCTGTGGAGCAGTGCTGCTCAATACTGAGATATGCCAGTCCATGAAATGGCTCTTTATAGGGTGTCTCACCAAAAGGATTTTCCTTTTGAGTGTCTGGATCTCCTGCTGTTGGTCTGAGCTCCAGATGAGAAACAGTGCTTTCACTGGAAGGTACTGAGGTTACAAACAGAGTAATTGTCCCTTAGAAGGGAAAATTGTGGAGGAAACCCACTCAGAACACGTCTCTGTTCTTCCTCAGAGCAGGTTTAGGAGTGCTGTGGCTGAGGGGCAATGAGGATGGAGCTGAAGTTCTGCTGAGTGAACCCCACGGCTCTGAGGAGCAGGGAGCCTGGTCATGGAGCCCAGGAGGGACCTGGGAGCTTTACTGGCTCTTTAGTTCTCTCTGCACAACCCGTGAATGCAGATCTCCTGGGGCAGCAGAGCGTTCCTTGTGAGGGGAGCCCTTGGTGCTGCGGTTCCAGTGGCACGTGCAGGGTCCCATGGCAGTGCAGGCAGTCACAGGAAAGCTGTTTCATAACCTCTGCTGGGATTCATGAGATGTTCAGAGACAGGTTCTCCACTTAGTCAACGTTTTATAAGGATTTAAGGCTGAGGAGCTCTTTGAAGCACCGATGCAGCTTGTTCTGCCATGACAAGGTGGAGATGAACGCTGGCGTGACTTCCATTCCCAAGGAAAATGCTCTTTTGCACAGATCACAAGCTGTGGCTCTGCTGCTGTTTGAAGAGACCTGAGGAATCTCAGATCCAGGCACTCTGTACCACATCAAAGCCTTCCCATCTGAAGGTGAGGTGACGGGGAGCTCCAGCTGCATGTCCTTCGTGTTTGGGCAGCAGAAGGAAAGAAGGTCCCTGAACCAGGAGTTGCTTGGAGGATCAAAGCTCTGCTTAGCAGAGGCTGACAGGGCAAAAAGCCAGGATGGCAGCAGGAAGGACAAAGCCTGCAGAAGATCTGGGCCATCTGATAGCAGACCTCCAGAGGGGCCTGGGAGACCTTCTGCTGTGCTGGAGGAGGCAGACCTGCAGTGTCCTGGGCTTGACTGGAGCCATTCCGTGGTGCCTGAGGGATTGTTTAATTAAAAAGAATGCTGCACCATCAAATTTCAACTGTTTTCTCCACACATTGCTGCAAGTAACATCTAAAATAGCTCTAAAAGGCAACAAACCATTCCCCAAAGCAGGGGTGGCAGATGAACAACATGAGAGGGAAGGAATTATGTTCTCTTTCTGCTTTCTGTGTCTGTGCATTTGCTTCTGCGTTTGCAGGCCTTGGGGCTTGTTTTAATTTAAATTTCCTTAGGAAAAACCCTGTTGAAGGAATGCTGCCTGCAGTGGCTGGCTGTTCTGCTTTGGCTTTGTCCTGGGGAAGCTTTGATGGTTGGGGAGCAAGAGATGCTTTTCAGTCTTGGTGGGAAATGCCTGGATAGAGGAACGGCAATGACCACAAGAGTCACTTCTGGATGGTGGGACTGGCAATCTCTCAGCTCTCCCTTCATGCTCATTCCTGTCCCAGGGCTTATTTAATTGCTGAACAAAGGCATCCTCTGCAACCACTGAGAAAGGACCAGTGCAGGGACGGAAAAAAAGCAAACTTGCATCAAGCCTTTGATCCAAGCACAGGGAGCTACTGCTGCTGACCTCAGTGTTTGTAACCACGGTGTCAGTGTTGGAATGGAGCAGCTGAGCCCCAGCGTGGGCACTGATGTGTCCAGATTGATGCAGGGACTGGGGACAAAGCCAGGACTGGTCCTGAGGGAGCCTGTGTGGCAGCAGGTTGTGTTCATCCCCAGAGAGCTCCTTCCTCCCCTTCAGGGGTGGGTTTGAGATTGGCTTGTTAGGGCTTTATCCCAGGTTTTGCTGCCAGTCTGGCAGCTCCTGACTAGGTTTGACCCACAAGGTGGATCCCAGTGGCCTCTGCCTTTTCATCTGGGAGCTTGCCACAAAACTGAAAGCATGTGGGAGCCAAGCCAGGGCTGGACATCGAGCCAGGCATTCCATGAGCTCAATCCACAAGCTGCTATGCCATGTTATTCCTGTGCACATACCCAGGGCATGCAGCAGGTGAGCCCCACGTTTGCTGCCCGTGTGCCATCCTGCTCCCTGCTGCTCCCGCCCCCTGGCTTGTCACAGGGAGTCAGAGCTGTCACCACCGACTGGCGCTCTGTGGAGAGGTGAGAAAATGCATTTTTCATGAAGCTCACAGCTCGTGGCTCCTGGCAGATCAATAGGGCAGCTGGAGGAGTCCTTTGCGTGCCCACTGTTGGGGCAGCTCTGTGCCAGTGCTCTGCAGGGACTGGCAGGGGTTCCTTGGCTTGGCAATCCCCGTGGGAAGGAAACCTGCAGGCTGAGCTGGGGCTCCTGACTGAGATTCAGCCAGGGGCAGGGATGGTTGTGCTGGGCAGGCAGTGTGGTGTGGCTGCTGCTGTGGGAGTCGTGTGCTGGATCCATCGCCGCTGGATTTCTGTAACACTGAGCAGGATTTTTTTTTCCATGGTTTCTTAACCTCTTAATTGAGTTTCTTTATAGGGAAGCTGGCATCTGACAGGGGAAGGAGGTTGTTATTCCCTATGAGAACCATGGGTGAACAGCAGGAACTTGGAAAATACAAAAAGCTGTTTCCAGAGAGGCTGGGAACAAGCCAGTTAAATCTTTGGCAATTCGTGGGCCCAGCTGCAGTGGGACATCAGGATTCTCTGGGACCTTGTTAGTGCAGCATGTGCTTTCTTTCCTGTTAGATTCTCCAAGCTTGGGAAAGCAGAGGGGATAAAAACACACGGAATGCTGGGAGACTCCTGGGATAGTGTGAGGCAACGTGTCACCTTGCAAATAGGAACTGGTGGAAAGGATAGATCTGAGAGGGGAAGAAAACATCACTCATTGTCTGTGCTGTGCATGGGAAATTGCAGCAAGGAGTGGGAGAAGGGAATAGGTATGGGTAGGATGAGAGGTGTTTTGGCTGGGATTCGGGGTGGTGGGGAGGCGAAGAGGAAGGGAAAAGCTGTTTCATGTGGTGGAGGTCAGGCAGTGTGACAGCTTTTAGAAAGATGTTTGTCCTGAAGGTCCCTGTGCACTCTCATCTCCAGGCAAGTCCTGAAGTCCTAAATTGGAGCAAATCAGCACCAGTGCTCTGGTGTGGGCCCAGAGGTCCCTGCCAACCGCAGAGCTCTGAGGAGTCAGTGTCATGTGGTGTGCAGGCAGAGCAGAGCCCTGTGAGAGCAGCTGCCAGAAATTCAGAGAGATGCGCTGCTTATAAATAATAAATGATAAATTCAGCCTCTGATCTCCGAGGCACGCTTTGCTTCTGCACACTCCATGCTGGCAGAGAAGATTCCCCGTGCTGGACTCAGCAGTCTGTCTCTGGCGTGGAGGGTCTGGGGGAGGCAGCTCAAGGAATTGGGGTCGTGCTGAGCCCCGGTGGAGCGTGGCCCCTTCTGCCAGCAGCACTAATGAGCGTGGCCCCTGTGCCACGGCCGCTAACGAGGGTGAGAGCAGCCTTGCTCAGCCTTCACACCACCCCCGCTCAAAGCTGTGCTCCTGCCCTCTGGAGAGCAGCGTTTTGTGTGAATGCAGCTTGCTGAATGAATGAATGAAGTCAATTTAAACGATAGACTAAACGATGCTTAGTGTTAAACTGTGCGAGCTGTATAAACAGCAGGGTCAGGGTTGCTGTGGCCGCGTAGAAGGGGCGGTTCTGGCTTTATCCAACACACAGCAACGCCTCCCTTGCTCTTGGGGGAGCTGTGGCAGTGCTGGTGAAGCTGCTGGTGCCAGGAGCTGCCCCCACCGTGCCCAGGCACTGCTGGGCTGTCTCCTGCTGCTGGACACATCCCTGTCCTGCTCCTGGCACCTGGCAGGGCTGTCGGAGCTGTGGTGGGTGGTGCCATGGCCAAGCTGCTGCTCGAGGGGCTGATGTGAGCTGATGGCTGCACAGGTGGCCTGGAGGGGTTATTAATATTTATTGTTATTATTTGTTAGCAGCGGTTGCAAAGGTTGCATGAGTGCTCAGTAGATGCCAAGCTCTGTAAACATGTGTTTGTGCCATGGTTATCCTGCCCCTGCCACCCTGTGCCCGTGTTACAATTCCCTCCTGTGGGCTGGTTCAAGTTTGGAGCAGGACCTGCTGCCCCTGCTCAGGCTGGGCCCAGCCAGCCCAGTTTATTCCTACCAGCCTCAAAGTGTGGCTTCCTTGCTGTGTGGGTTCTCTGTAGGCAGCAAGAAGGTGTTCCCACAACTTTTCCCTTTGTGTAGGAGTGTTTTTAACATGCCAGAGCAGAGTCCTAGTAGGAATAAATGATGAGGAGCAGGCAAGAAGAATAAATGTATTTTTAAAGCCATTTCATAAGCGACATGAATGGAATGGTCTGTGTGGCAGCTACACCCTCTCCACTGGGATCCTGGAGGTGTGAGGGGGCTGGAAAACAACTGCTGCTCCCTGGGCTGCCCTGCCTGGCTGGGGCTTTGTGCCCAGGTGGGACCCTCTGGCAGGGCTGGGGGCTCTCACTGCAGTGGGGCTGGGACACCCACTGCAGGCACAGGGGTGCTTTCCTGAGGACAGGATGCCTGGAGGAGCAGAGCTGCTGGGATCATCCTGGGAATCGACCTCGGGTGATGGTGTGTGCAGGTTGTCCTGTGTGAAAGCACAGGGTTGTGCACACCCAGCTAGTGACTGGGGAAGGGCATTAGAGTGTGGCCTCCCAGTAATCCTCTGTGGCCTCCCAATCATCCTCTCTTTGCCGTCCAGCTGTTTCCTGTCCTAGGCATAGGCTGAATTTCAGCTCCAAGCCTCCTCTTTCTCCTGCTGCTGTAGCTGTGCAGTTGGCAAGCAGGAGGGACAGCTGGCCACAGGGTGCTCCCAAGGTGTCTGTAGCACACCAGCAAACATGAGTGCTCCTCACAGACCTGGGGACCCTCTTGCTCAGAGGAGGGAAATTGCAGGTCAGGTCAGCTGCATTTCCTTCTCTTTGTCTGTGGCACTGCACATCACTCAGCCTGTCACAGGGGCTCGGCCCTGGATGCCACCATTGGAAGGACATTGTGTGTGAAGGGGATCTCAGCTCGCTGTGAGTGCACTCTGTGTCCTGAGAGCCTCTCCAGTCCCACAGCCCCCGTGCACGGCTGGCTGGAGCTCATTCCCTGAGCTGCTGTTGCAGGGAACTTCTCCTTCAGCCTCAGAGGCTGTGAGTGCCGCCAGGGCTTTGTGCCCTGCTTCAGCTGGAGGGGCCTGGGGGTTCCCATCCCTGCCCTGCTCTCACTGAGGGAGCTCTGTTGGTGCTTTGTGCTGGATGGCACAGTGTGCTGCTGGTGCTCCCCTTGCCATCTCAGTGAGGCTGGCTGGACAGAAACCTGCCCTGAGTTAACCTGCAGACAGTTTGTAAGGCTGTAATACCAGTACTGCTCCCTCAGGTCATCCCTAGGTGAAAACAAGGATTAGCATATTGGTATTGCTTATGCTTGGAGATAATTGGTGTTTTTGTATCAGCACTGGGGTGGCAGCAGGAGCAGGACAGTGCCTGTCCCCTGTGCTGGCACTGCTGAGGGACCTCCAGTCTTGTGTCCAGTTCTGAGCTCTCATGGCAAGAAAAACATGGAGGGGCTGGAACATGTCCAGGGAAGGGAACAGAGCTGGGAAGGGGCTGGAGAGTCCCAGCAGTGTATGGAACTGTGAGGAGCAGCTGGGAAAGGGGCTCAGCCTGGAGAAAAGGAGGCTCAGGGGAACCTTCTCCAGGAGGGAGGAGCCAGGTTGGAGTCAGGCTCTGCTCCCAGGGAATGAGGGACAAGACAAGAGGAAATTGCCTACAGGCTCAGGGTGGGCACAGCAGGAATTTCCCCATGGAAAGGGGGCTCAGGGATTGGGAGGGGCTGCCCAGGGGGGTTTGGAGTTCCCATCCCTGGAGGTGCCCAGGAAGGGCTGGAGGTGGCACTGAGGGCTCTGGGCAGGGGACGAGGTGAGGATCAGGCACAGCTTGGACTCAATGGTCCTGGCAGTCTCTTCCAAGCTCAGTGATTCTGGAATTCTGCTTCCAGCTGGCTGCAAAGCCAGAGGCTGATGTTGGGGCTGAGGGGCTCTGGGATGTCTGTGTGCTCTCCTGGAGCAGCAGGTCAGGGCTCAGATGAGGCTCCGGGAGGATTTGTTGGAGTGGCACAGGACGGGCAGTGTGGGCTCTGTGCTGGGCTGTGAGGGCAGTGCTGCCTGCAGCAGGAGGCATCAATGACATGTGCTCCTCTCTCTGGCTGCCTTGGGGCTGTCACCTGTGGCTGTGGGAGCTGCATTCCCGGGGCTGTGCAGCCCCCTGTGCACAGCTCTGCCCTCACTGGAATGTCCCTGCTAATGGGGAGCACAGCTCTGGGCTGTTTCTGCTGCTGTTGGTGCAGACCAGGATTTCTGGAGCTGTGGAGCAGAACCTCCCAGCCAGCAACATCCCCATCTCTGACAGGAGGGTTACTGCCAGCAGAGGAGACTTCTCAGAGTCTGACCCTTTGCTCTTTCCCTAGTGCCTGATTTTGTTTGACAAAAAGGATTATTGAGAAAAAACCAGCCCCTCCACTCTGCACAAGGGGAATTTGTGACCTTCCTAGTCCAGTTTTGCTGCTGCCTGGCTGCTGTACGTGCTGGATCCCCAAAGATGCCCTCAAATCCAAGCAAACATTCCGTGTGCAGGTGGGGTCACCATGACCACCCTTTCTGCTTCACAGGCTGTGAGAGTTGTTTCTGGAAATCCACTGTATCCACAGAACATTCTGTGTGGAAATCCTCTCCTGCTCTGTGTGTGTCTGTCTGTAAGGAGATGTCAGCCTGTGCAGAAGCTCCTCTCCAGGAGCTCCAGAGCCCCTGTTGCACATGTCGGCTCCTCCTGCCTACCTGGGACTGAGCAAAGTGCTAATTGTTGTGCAGATGTCATCTGCCAGGCAGGCAGGAGGCTGGAGGCTTGGAAGAGGCTGTGCTGTCATTTGCTAGCGGCCTCCTTGGTACACGTGAGCTCTATTTTTATTGGGAGTGTGTGTTTGCTTTCAGCCACTGCTTTGTTGAATTTTTCTTTCTTTTTTTTTTTTTTTTTTTTTTTTATTTCCAGACTTGCAGATAAAGTTTGAGGGATACATCTATTTTTCATTATTCCAGTTTTGCTGCTTGTTTTATAACTGAAAAAATCTCAATCAAACCAAGAAACCTGTTCCTGTGTAAAAAGCTTTAGTTTGTTCTGAGGTGAGAGGGAATTAATTGTGTGTTGTGGTCACACTGGACTGAGGTCAGGACCGTGGGACTGTCCAGAAGGGCACAAGGATCAAGATCTGGGATCAGAGGGAGTCTGAGGCTGTGCATTGTGCTCTGGGTGTGCCAGCTCAGGAGCCTGGGTGTTGGCTGTAGCCTGGATTTGCTTGGCCATGTCCCAGGAGAGAGCTGGAGGCTCTGGCCACAGGTTGGCTTATGAAAACAGGGAGCTTTTCTTTTACTCCAGCTGTGGTTTAATAAGGGCTTGTGGGCCCTTGAGGTGGTTCTTTGACCCTTTAGGAAAGAGGAGACACTGAAGTAGGAAATGGGAGGTGATGCTTTCCTGAACTGTGTGAGTTAAGCAGGGGGATGCTCATTGCTCAGGGATGCTGTGGGTGTCAGAAATCCAGATCTGTTCCAAAACCAATTAATGAGAAAAATCCAGTTGATGTGGTCGAGGTGGCTCAAAGGAAGAGGCTGCTGCTTAGGAAGACCCTGGCTCAGGAGTTTTTGGAGGCTGCAGAAGTACATCAGGTGCACTGTTACCTCTGCTCTGTCCCTCTCCTGGTTTCCTCTTCCTTTTCTGGCAAAAACCAAGCAGGGAGAGGAAGAAACAACAAAGTGGAGTGTAGGGACAAGGTACCAGTGAAAGGGTGGAAGGAGAGGAGGCTTCCCTCCACGTCCCTGAAGGCTTCTGGGGGCAGAGGCTCTTTGGTGCCAGGAGCTGGTGGTGGGTGCTGCTGTGAGCAGGTTTTCTGCTTTGTGGGACACAAAGTGGTTGCTTCAGTGAGGGAGAGCTCTGCTATCTGATGTGCCACCCTGATGGACAGCAAAGCAAGATATTTCGGACTGTGTGTAGGGGAGGAACTTCTTTAAAACCTGGATAGGAGTAGGAGCAGACTTGATGGAGGGATGAGTAATGAAGGAGTGTTTGAGCAGAACTAATCAGTCCTATCTTCTTTCAAAAGACCTCATTTAGTTTAATTTAGCAGCATGTAAATTTAGAGCCAATCACAGGAAATACTTGTGCAGCCTGTGTGCTGGCAGGCTGCTGCACTCCCTAGCCCAGCAGAGAGCTGAAGGCTGCAGGTGGATCCCGAGCCTCGTGTGAGGCACTGGGGGCACACGTGTGTGTGCTCACACGCAGGGTGGGCACAACCGCTCTGTGCCTGGGCACTGGCACCCACAGCAGCAGCAGCAGCAGCCTTCATTTCCCCGTGATGTGCTCTGTGCCCCATCAGGGTGGCTCTGTACCCATCAGGATGGCTCTGTGCCCCATCAGGGTGGCTCTGTGCCCCATCAGGGTGGCTCTGTGCCCCATCAGAGTGGCTCTGTGCCCATCAGGGTGGCTCTATACCCATCAGGGTAGCTCTGTGCTCCATCAGGGTGACTCTATATCCATCAGGGTGGCTCTGTACCCATCAGGGTGGCTCTGTGCTCCATCAGGGTGGCTCTGTGCCCCATCAGGGTGTCTCTGTACCCATCAGGGTGGCTCTGTGCTCCATCAGGGTGGCTCTGTACCCATCAGGGTGGCTCTGTGCCCCATCAGGGTGGCTCTGTACCCATCAGGGTGGCTCTGTGCCCCATCAGGGTGGCTCTGTACCCCATCAGGGTGGCTCTGTGCCCCATCAGAGTGGGTCTGTGCCATGCCTCTGCTCCCTGGAACACCTGAGCATGGTCAGAGCCAGCTCCTGGCCCCATGGCTGGGCTGAGCCTCTGCTCTGAGCAGCAGGGAAAGCCTTGTGCTGTAGGAACCACTGAGTAAACCTTGCTGACCTCTGCAAAATGTTGTTTTCCTCAAGAAAAACCTACATATGCATTAGATGAACCCCTGCTCCTTGGACAGCTGGTCGTTTTGTTTAATTTGAATTAACGCAGCTGCTTCAGTGCTTAAAATGAGGCACAGGCATAAAAAGCCTTCACGGGATTGCACGGCTTTTTATTTTTCCCTCCAGTTGTCATCCATGGCACTGACACAGAGATTTTAAACAAGTCTTGCAGGTCTCCTCATATTTTCCAGGAGAGATATCATCCCCTGTGGGGTCAGTATGAGTTCTTGGCATTTCCTGTCACAAACCCCATTAGCAGTGAGCCCCACGAGTCCCTGTGCTCACACCTCGAGGTGTTGTGCCTCCTCCCATGTCACACCCCTGATCCCACGCTGTGTGGCAAAGTGTTGTGTAAAGAGTCCTGAAACCTGCAAAAAATGGAAAAAAAAATATGGTTGGGTTTGTTTTGCTTTGCATTTCAGGCTGGTGGCAATGTCTCCTTGGGCCAGGCTCCTCTCCAGCACCTCCAGGGTCAGCCTGCTGCTGCTGCTGGGCTCTGTGCTCCTCTCCTGCTCCAGCCTGGGACAGAGAGTGCCTGTAAGTTTTGGCTGCTCCACTTGACTTTAGACTGATAAAACACAGATGCTTTTTGCCTTTAAGGAAATGCCCATTATTCTTTAGGAAATGTCTTTCTCCTGCTTGAAATATGAAAACAAACCAGAAAGGGTTCTGCTGATTTCTGTGTAAATGAAGAATCGCTTGTGTGGTGCTGCCCGTTTTTGCTAGAAATGCTAATGAAAATGGGGTATTGCAAAGCAACTGTGGCCAGGCAGTGACAGCAGCACTTAAATGAACCAAGTCACATCCTTTTATCCTTACTGAGCGTTTAAACCCCACACTTTTCCTGAGCAGAGCTGGTAAACATCAGCTGTCTCCATTATGTGTTTGAACAGATCCAGCACTGGGAGGCCTGGTGGTAAATTTACAATAGCCTGTATCACTAACTCCCTCTTGGATAATCACAGAGCTGTGGAAATCAGCTAAGTAATAACTGCTCCACTCACTCTTTTTTAGTCCTGTTGAGTCATGGCTCAGAAAATGTTAACATTGATTTTCATCTGCAGAACCTGGGCTTTTATGGCTGTGATTGTTCCTGAGCTTTAACCATTTGTTATAATTTAAACAATTCCAAGCCCCTGATGCACTCAGCAAAAGCAGGAGTTAAGATCTGGTTCCTCGTGCATTTCTGAAATCGCAGTTGCTTTCCACAGCTGAAATAAAAACATTCTATGGGTTTGTCAGCCTTCCTTGTGTGTTACCACAATCATGGAATTGTGCAATTGTGTAGGTTGGGAGAGACCTTTGTGATCATTGAGTACAGCCTTTAACCCAGTGCTGCCAAGGCCACCACCAGCCCACGTCCCCAAGTGCCACATCCACACTGTTGTTGCTATTTCGCATGTTTTGCTCAGGTTGACATTTCTGTTGCTCAGAAAGACTCTTCTAGGCTGGAAACGGATATTTATATGCAGAGCATCCAAATTCTGATAGAAAACGTGCATGCATTTTTTCCCAAAGAGTGGAAGAACTGAAGGCAGATTGTGTCCCCGAATTTCCCAGTTAACCTCTGAATTTACTTACATTTTTCCCTGTGAAAACATCCTAAGGATTAAGAACCAAACACTTCACGAAGTGAGCTGTAACTCCATCTTAATTGCCAACAATTAGGACTAATCATTCCCTGTAGGGTAGTTAACTCAAATTCCTCAGTGGTGACTGAATTGGTGATCTCAGAAGCTGAAAATATTCCCTTCAGCAGGCACTGAGCTGTGGGGATGATGAGCCTGGACCAGTTCATCTGTTCCTGCTGGAACCAGAACAGCCCAGACCCAGAGTCAGTGCCTGGTGTGAGAGTACAGGTCATTTCTGTGCACTCTCCAGAGGTTTTTGTGACTCCCACCAGCTCCCTAGGGAGGCTTTCCATTGAACACCAAGGTTTCCCTCACAGCAAGGATTTTTTTCCCTGCTGTTCTTCCCTTGGTGTAACATCGAGCCGCTCGTGCTGGCTGCTCTCCCACACCTCTGCCAGCCTCGTGCTGCACTTGCCATGGAGGTGGTGATTAAATCCCTGCCTCATTGTTTTAAAAGCCTTGGAGAACACTGGAAGAGGGTGGAGAAGAGGATCCTCACATTTGTATCATGTGGGCAGCTCGGTGTGTTTTTTCCCATGTCCTATTTTGGAAACAGCTGAACTATTTTAGCTGAAATCTTCTCCTAGCCTGAAATAAGTGCATTTAAGAAAAAGAAAAAAAAAACCAACCCAACAAAGCCCAAAAAAACTCACCAAACCCCAAACCAACCAACAAGCCTTGAGGCATTCCACTCGTGTGGAAAATTTCAGCTGAAAAAGTTAAAAGTTTGACATATTTTTAGGCAAGGGAAAATGGGGTCTTACAATGTTATACAACCCTAATAATAGCCAGGGCTCCTGCCTCTGACTGAAATACAGGTAAGGCTCTGTGAGAGCTGGTTTGAAACCTGCAACCTGCTCTGGAATAGGAAATAAGCTGCGTTGCTTTGTTCAGCACAAATGTCATGCTAGTTATGCATGTTTAACCTTTAATATACTTTAAATCTAAATTTAACCATGTGAAAAGAATCTCAGATGTCAAAAAAAAAAAAAATCTGCTGGCGAGGGAAAAAATTTTGTATTCTCAGCCAGCACTAAATTACCCAGAAGCAATTGCTAATGAGCTGAATCTCTTCTCTCCAAAAGGAGTTTGCCCTTACAAAAATAGAAGAGAGCAACATAAAAGATGACAGTGGGAAGGAGCTGGGGACAGAGGCTGACGCTGATCCTGAAGACCTGGAAGTGTTTTACCCCACGGGTCAGTGGCAAACCCTGCGTCCAGGTAACTGCTAATTATAGGATGCCTCTGGAACCCACCTGCCAGCACTGACAGGAGCCTTGCAGACGCTCCAAGAGCTGTTTGTGCCCATGACAATGTGTGCTTTTGCTGGTGCTCACACAGAGAGGAGGACTCGGTGACCCAGTGCAGGGACTGGAGGTGGTGAGCAAAGCATCCAAGGAGGGGAGAGGTTGCTCCAGGGCTTTCAGGTCACTGGAGCAGGAGGAGTGGGCTGCCAGCCCCCTGTGGGTGGGGGGCTGTCTCTGTCACTGGCTCCACAGCCCTTTCTCTCTTCATTTGTCAAGGGCCAGGTTTTATAACGTTTGTTGGCACGTGGATTCCCAGGTCTGCTGTGCTCCGGTGTGGCGCTGCTCAGTGGCAAGCTGATTAGGAGCTGTCACTGGAGCACTGCACAGCTTTTTAACAATGGCTTTTCTGTTCCTCGCCTGTTTGAAAGCTAGCTTTTATTTCCATCTGTGCAAACCACAAAAAATCTCTTCCCTTTCTTTGGGTTGGTGTCTTTCATTAGACATGCCTGGGACTCTGTGGTGAGAGGAGCCCAGCAGAGCAGCTTGGCCTCTGTGTGCTGAGAAGGCTCTGGAGGGGCCAAACCCATTCAAACACACACAGATGCACATGTGCATACATATTTCAACAATTAGCCTGTCTCTGGGATCCTGAACGAGCTGTTTAATCCACTTGTGCTTTGGTGTCCTCATGTATATGCAGGTGTAATACCTTCCCACCTCACAAGGCTGAACTAAGTAGTAATTAATTTTTATAAAGTGCTCTGAATTTAAGAGCTTTATCCTGTGCTCAGTATTATCATTGAAAGAATAAGTATGGGTTCCATTTGTCTTGAAATTTCTGCCAGATATAGCAGAATGACTTTTCCAAATGTAAATCTTTGTATAACATAAATGGCTACAAAAGCCCCTGCGTTCCACAGAGCTGCAGTATATACTTATATTCCATTTCTGTACCATTATGTATGGAAGGTGTGTGGTGTCCCTGCTCATTATTCAGCCTGGCAGATCCCCACCAGCTTTGTTGGAGCAGAACATGCACATACTTGCAATCATTAGAAACCTCATTGCAGGGTTTGTTCACAAGCACCTTCTCCACTGCTCGGGTGCCTTATTCCGCTTCATTTTTGTATTTATTCCATGTTGGGCACATGCAGGTGAAGGGCTTGTGGAAGTGGGAAGCTTGTCAGTATTCACAGAGGAGAGTAATTTTGGTTACTCTTGTAAAGACTTAAATGGTGTCCTGCCTCATGTTCTGGCTGCTACAGACCCCAGCACTGGGGACGTGGCACAAAGAGGAGCCGGCCTTGGTCTCCTGCTGCCAGCCTGGGTTTCTGTCTCCTGGGGTTCTTCTGCAGTGAAATCCCTGTGAGGACTGGCACTGACACCTTCAGCACGTGTTAGCCAAGGCTGGGGCCCTGCTGCCAGCATGAGCCCATCCCTGCAGCCTCTGGCCACACTTTCCCAGTGTGAGCTCAGCTCTGGCTGGCAGGGAGCTGACCTGGCACAGCTGCTGCTGTGGCTGCACAGGGATTCACCTTTTGGTGCTGCAGCAGAGCCACGCAACTTGGCAGCGTGTCCATCCCACTGGTTCTGCATGTTACCATGTTTTCCATGTGGCTGCACTCACTGGCAGCTGAGCAGAGCCTGGCTGGGCTCAGGGTTTGCCTGCTGCTGCCCATGTCTCCAGGACACCCCCACTCCCTCTCCCGTTGTATCCCTGTGGCAAACTAGGCCAGTCTCTCTGGGGGAAGCAAATTCAAGTGTTTGAATTTAGAATTTGGATCTACAGTTCTGAGCACTGGGAGGGAGCTTGGAGCTGCATTTCCCCCATCTCACTCCTGTTTCAACTTGTTCCTGTTCTGAGCTCACGCAGGATTTTGTGCTTCTCTACAATGGCGCAGCAGCTCATCTTTTATAGATGTGTTCCCAGTTTTCCTCTGCTGAGTTTCCAGTTCCCTGTTGCTAATTGCATCAATCCACATTTCCACCGGGACTGCAGCAGTGTCATCAACCTGTAACCTGTCAAATCCCTCCCCAAATTTGATTGTTGTTGTGTCTGTAATGCTTTGGACGCTTGTTCCTCGCTGTATACAGTGTGAGCTGGATTTTGATCAAGTGCTTCCTTGCACTTTGAGCACACTTCAAGCTGCTGGAGGTGGCTGGATGCAAACACAGAGAGACAGTTGCCCTAAGAGCTGTGCTGCCTGTAATTTGGAAGCAAGATCAGTTGTCTCTTCTGCCAGGCAGCCGGAGCTGACCGCTCTGGAAAGGTTGGTGAAACTTCCCAAAGCCCATTAACACTTTGTTAGGTGTTGCTTCTTTCTCACTTGGCACTAAATAATGCACCAGGTGCAGGCTCAGACTGAAGGGAGATGTGTGCCCCATGGAGGCTTCCAGCACCTCTGCTCTTAGACTTTTGGGCATCATCTGTGGGGCTTTTCCTTCTGTCCATGGTTGGAGTCCACAGGAACCTGGAGGTTTTTTGGGGTTTAGTGAGTGGGATTGCTGTTTCCTCTGAATGAAGGTTCACACCCCTGCTCTGACTCCTCATGGTCAGGTAACAGAGTTTGTTAAAGTTGTGCTTCCTCTGCAGTCTTTTTTCTTTCAGAATACACTTTCTCCATGTGACAGTACCCTTGGGAGCTGGAACATATTTTACTTTTGTTATTTGGGCACCAAATTTCCCAATATTTTGTTCAACATTCCTGATGATGATTGGAAGTTGGATTTCTCTGGCCATCTAGTTATATCACTGAGCAGCAGATTTTCCACCCAGCAGTGGTGGGAAATTTTCCACCCAGCAGTGGCTCCTCTGGGAAGAGTTTGCTGTGAAGATTCAGAGCAAGGATATTAGAGGCAGGGGTTTAATTGGGAAAGGAAAAGGGCATTAATCGCCCCCCAGCAGTGATGAGTGGAGAGCTGGGGCTGCACAGGGCTCTGCTCTGCCCATCCCCGTGGCAGCAGTCCTTTGCTGCTCCCTAATGTGGCAGAAACCCTCTGGCAGCTTTTCCAGCTGACAGTTGGGAGTTAGTGAGTCCAGTTTCCAATCCAGATGGAGAAGTGAGAACCTCCACTGCCAAAATATCAAAATATTTACAGATTGTTCTGCAGAGAGGCAGCAGTGGGGCACAGAGGCTGCCTTTGCTGCAGAGCAGCTCCCTGCAGACTGGAGGGATGGAGCAGAGCCTGGCACTGTGACTGGCACAGTGCAGTGTGGATCTCTCTGGGCTTTGGATGGATGTCTCAGGGCAGAGCAGGGAGCTCAGCTGGCCTGCACCTTCAGCTGTGGTTAAAGCTCTGCCTTGCAGAGCTGAACCTGCAGTGGCTCCCCACTGTTTGTGCTGCCCAGAGTAATTTTCTGCAGTGCCCAATGATTTCCCAGTTAAAAACCAAGGAGCCACAGCTGCTGCTGCTGGTCAGGCTGCCAGAGTGAAGGTAATGTGAGCATGCTGTTGGTGCTGCTTCTGCAAAGATGAAACCATCTCATGTTCAGCAGGGAGCCAGTGATACATTGCTTGGCATTTAAATATCCATGGCTGCAGCTCCCAAGGATCCTCAGGCTGCCTTTGCTGCTCCTGCTTGTCACAGGTCTTCTCCCGTCTCATTTGCTGCTCAAACAAGGTTTTACACCTGTGGGAGCCCAGTTCTGCAGGCAGCCACGGCAGGGAGGCGTTTTCAGGGCTGCTTTGAAGGGCTTGTTGTGCAGGGACAGGGCTGAGGATGGGCAGTACCTCGGCCCAGTTTCACTGCCAGTCTGTCCCCCAGGGGATTCCAGTGGCCAAATGAGGCAGCGCTGATTTGGCTGACAGGAGGTTCCTGAGGCAGGGGAGGCAGGAGGCAGCAGGATCTGTGCCAGGCCTGTGCCACAGCCCGTGGGGGTGACCTGGCTGCTGCTGAGGGTCCCCTCACACCTTGTCTGCTCCTGCTGCTCGCTGGGATGTCCTGAGCTGCAACAACTCTTGCTAATTGCTCTGCTGAATTCATCACTGTCCAAACCATTGGCTTCTCACTGACCCAGACCTAACTGAGACAGTGGTGGGCAGGTCTCTGAAATATTTATGGCAGCACAGTCAAGAGAGGGCTGTGAAATACAGAGTGAAACCACCAGGGTATGCTCGTTTTTGCAAAGTTTGACATGTCTAATCCGGGAAATAGGAGCCTCATCAGATCAGCACGGTTTTGCATACAGAGGGAAGGCAAATGGAAGTTTAAAAACCTCATCTATACTAGATGAAATGCTTCTTCTCCACGTTTCTTTATAAAACGACTTGTTAGTGATGTGCAGATGGGAGGAATCTCGACTCTGGAGTTGTTATAATCTTGTCTGGCCAGCAACAGGAGAGCTGGAGGATGATTCCAGCAGGTAGGAAAGGCCAGGCTGACTTGAGAGCAAATGTTCAGTGCTTGGAAGCTGAGTTATAGTCCCTGGTAGTTCTCCCTCTACTTGTTTTCAATCTGACTTCTAGCATAGGAGGCTTTCCATCTCCTTAATTTATCTCCTGCCTGTCCTTTTTATTGCCAGCTGCCTTCATGGGCTCCTCTCTCAGCTTCCTACCCTTGTGAGCTTTCCTTTGCCCCTCATCCTCACATCACCGGCGGCACAGTGTCCCTAACACTTGTGCCTAATTCCAAGTCCTTGGCAGAAGTGCCAGGGCTGAAGCTCCAGGTGCTGCTCCTGCCTGGCGTGTGGGGCAGTGCCAGGCAGATGGGGCTCACCAAGCACACCCTCCATGCCCTGGTCCTGGTCTGGGTAAGAGGGACAGTGGGGTTTCCCTCCAGCTGTTGGTGAGAGGACAGGATTGGGGCTCAGGAGATGCTGGGACAGTGATCAGACAGGGGTTCCCAGCCCCCTGCTCCAGCAGGAGGATGTGTTTGAAGGATGCCAGCTCTGGTCAGGGAATCACAGCACAAATATCCTGTCCTGCAGCTTGGTTTCAGCATTTCTGCACAGAATTGGGACCCCCAATTCCATGAATTAGGAGCCAGCTTTTGCCCCCCAAATGCAGGTAAAACTTCTCTTCTGTCATTTGCAGAAGTGGCAGTGTCCTGGCAGCACTGGTGTGGTGAGGAAAAGCCCTGCAATGCTTGCTCAGGTTTAGGAGCAGAGTGGGCTTGGGGTGGGTTTTTGGTGTGTCAGGTCAGTCCTGTCCCTTACTGGCTGTGATGTTACTGGTTTCAAACTGGTTACAAAAGACTTTTGCAGGGATGCTCCTTCTGCCAAAAACTAACTGTGCTTCTGAGCAGCCAGAATAAAATCTGAGCTTCTGTAACACAGAGCCATGGACTAGGCTGTGGGCACTGCCAAAACAAGGGTGCAGGGCTGTGTTTCCATGAGCCAAGCCATGACTCCTGCTAGTGGTTTGTGGAGTTCTGAGCCCTGCAGGGTATTCCAGGTGGCCATAAACCAGGGGATGAGGTGCTGAGAGTCAAGCAGTGGTTTTAGTGCAACAGGCGGAGGTTAAGCTGCAGCTTTCAGAATAATTTCAAACTTCACTTTAATGATGCTCAGGCTGCTGGTGGTGTAATAGCAGCAGACATCAGCAGTGGAGCCATTCCCGTGGTTTAATGTACATTGTTTGGTGGGGGAAAAGTGCTTTGAAGGAAGAGAGACTGTTTCCCAGGGAAGACATCTCTCATTCCTTGCTTTTATCTCCTCCCTGCCAAGCTGGGAATGCCGTGAGCCTGTGAGCTGCTGAGAGGTGCTCAAATGTGTGCTGGGTGATGAGGAATACCTTGCTCTGGTTTTTATGTGCAAGTAGGCTGGATTTTCTGCAATAGCTCCAATAACCTTCGAGTGGCTGTTTAGAAGAATGAACCTCATTAAAGAAGAGGTATTTAATAACAGGCCTATTTTTATCTCTCTCTTTATCTAACAGTCTGCACATTTATTTCAAACTTGTAACCGTGCTTTGGAAAAAAAATGTTTTCCCTCCTCTGAAATGTTTTGGCAGTGCCTCCAGCCTTGGTTATCTTGAATTTCCAGTCTGGCTAGCATCTCTCCTCCTTCCAAAGCCAGCAAGCCACAGCAGGCCCAAAGCTCCAACATTTTCCTTGGGAAATGGGAAATTCCTGGGGGAATATGCTTTCAAAACATGGGACTTGTGTCCCAGGGTCACTGAAACAGTTCTGAAGGTTTGATCAAACATAATCACAGCAACTCCCTCAGGCTTCAAATGTGTGATCTTGTGTGGGACAGGCACTGCAGGCACTGCAGTGTTTGGTGTTTGCTGCAGGATGTGACTGACCACACACTCTGGGAGAGGCTGGCAGCTCTGGGGTCAGGCATTCCTGCAGAGATTTTTTTGTCCTAAATTTGTCAACTTTATTCTGTAATTTCATAGATTAAACCCTGACCTATAGATATCTTGCAGACATTGTGTGTTCAGCCCACTCTCCTGTGTTTGCTGTCATTTGCTGGTGGTGAAGGAGGCAGCCCCAGCCCTGAGGGGATGCACCATCTTTCCACCTCCTTCCACATCTGTCCCTTTGGCATTGCTGCCTCTGTACCCAGACCCTGCCCTGACTGAAGGTTTGCTGGAGCACAGGTGTCTGAGCCTGTGGCCAGGATGACCATTTCTGAGCCTTTTCCCAGGATACATGTGGCCATGTGCTCCAGGAGCTGCTGGATTTGGGCCCTGGGATGTGTGTGGCAGTTGTTACAAAAGAACTTGGCTCTACGGGCTAATCCCTGGTTTTTCCTTGCTGTTCAGTCTGCATCATATACATCCCTTACCCACAGTTTTGCAGCATTATCTTTTTCCATAATTAGGGAGTGTTTTCCATGGTCTTGCTCAGGCCCTCCCTTCCTGCAGTTTCCTCCGTGGGTTAAGGCCTGACTTACTGAAACTTCCACAGAGCTGATTCTGGGTGGGCAGGGACAAGGTCAGAGGGTTTTCAGCAGTCAGCACAGTCAGATGGCTCCTGTGAGGAATATTTCACTTGCTCCTTCACAGCTCTTGCCTGCAGATTGTCCTCTTGCTCAGATGGGGCTCCAGTTTCTTTTTTTTCTCCTTTTTCTTTCCTAAGTTATTCAGTTTTCCACACATTTATTTATAGGGTCACACAAGCAACAGGTCTGCTTTTTCCACAGATCCTTCCAGAGCCACGTGCTGTGCCTGCTCCATTCTGGTGCAAAAGCACCTTCTCCTCTGAGGAAAACTCAGAATATCCATCCAGCTGTCTTGACTGAGCGAGGCATTTTCTCTGAACCCTGCCCTCTGTTCATTTCAGAATCTGCAGGGAATTTGGGACATAAATTAAAAAGCTATTTGATGCTCCTTGAGGTCTAGAAGCTGGTTTTGCATTTGTTCTTACTTGAACGCACACTGAGACAAATGGCTCTGCTTTACTGAAGCTGCTTCCTTTGGCATCCTGAGGAAGCTTCCCAGTTAAAAAATAAATATGGCTCTGTTTTTCCAGCCCTGCTTTACCAGCAAAAGCTGGGGAAGGAAATGTAATCTCCTTGGGTCTGTCCTGATTTTTTGTACAGCTAATTCCCATTTATTGGAAGAACTCTTCCACACCAGAATAACATTTAATTTTTTATTATGTGTTTACATTTTGGAAGGAGTAAGGGTAGTGATGTTGGAAATTCTAATGAGGGACAACATGTCTGATTCAAAAGACTCAGTCTCCTCTCTCCTGATTTTTCTGCCTGATCCTTCAGACTGCAGGAAGTTTTGCTTGGGTCATTCACTTGCAGCAGGATGTTATGTGAATACAGAATTAATGTATGCAGCCTGTCACTTGGAATTGCTGCTGTTCTGCTGCTGGGGAGCTCCCGGGGTTGCAGAGTCCTTGCAAGCAGCAATAACAGGAATGTGCCTGTGATCCTGCAAAGCCAGAGGAGGAACAGGGAGCTTCAAGTCTCCCCCATCACTGCGGGGTGTGAATAAATAGATCTAATCAACAATTTACATGTTAGCCCTGGACCAGGATTTATTTTCAGGATGTGTCAGTCAGCCCAAGCAAAACCTCTGCATCTCAGGCTGGTGGTGTTTCTAAAAGCACCTCTAAGTGATCACTGAGGCTGGATTTTGAGCTGCATTTACATTTTGATAGAATCTGCTGCTTTCCTTATCTGAAACAAAGCCTACCTGATCTTCATTAATTACACTATCATTTCACCTAACCAGGGTGCTACTAATTACAGTTATCTGTCTGTTCTTCACCAGATAATGCACAAAAAAATTGTTATCCCTGGCTGTATCTGGATTAGCTGGAGCTGTAAGGGGGGTGCACATGGTGATGGGTTTTACAGGTGGAGTGCAGGTATTTATAGACTGTCTGAGGAAATGCTGGATGAGTGGCTCCTGCCCCACTGGCTGTGCTGCCATCCCAGCAGCAAAACATACAGAAAACACTGCTTAAACACAGAAAAATGGTTACTGCAGGGTGGCTGGAGCAGGCCATCTCTACAAGAGAGGTGATGGAGTCCTGGGACATCCCAGACCCTCCTGAGCCCAGCCCTAGGGCTGGAGGGGACACTGCTGGAGCAGAGGTTGATCCCAGAGGTGTTTCTGGGCTCAGCTATCAGGGACTCTCTGGCAGTGCCATTTTTGAGACAGAAAATCTCACAGTGGCTTCACAGAGGGCTGCAAGCCCTGGTGGTGGTGCTGACTGCTGCCTCACTAACATCAGCTGCAGTCTGAGCGGAGCAAGCACAGAAAGGGCTCCTCTGAAAAGAGGCAGCAGGAAATGTCTGAGCTGCTGGGGAGCTGTGGGTCCAGAGGGCTGGAGCCAGGAGCCACAGGCTGCAGGGAAGGGGGTCCATGAGGGCAAAGCCTTTGCTGGAAGAGAAGCCAAGGGGCTTTCACTTGACTCCTGTTTCATCATCCTTCCACACACTGATCTCTTCAGATGCTCTCCAAACCTTTGGTTTGCTTTCTGAAGGGGAAAGGACTTGTCCTGGAGGAGGAGCAGAGCCAGGCTGCTGAGGAGAGCTGGTGGCTGTCAGCTGGCAAGAGGGGAGGGACACGGAGGCCAGAAGGGGGACACTGGGTGAAGAGATGTTCACACTCAGCTCCATCCACTGTGAGTGCCAAACACACCTGCACTCCTGTTTGTATGGCTTGCTGTACTTGATAAACTGATAGGTGTGAGTTTGGGGATTTCTGTTACCTTTTTGTATTCTGAAGAGAACTAAAGATGGTTCACATGATTTTTTTTGTGCCTTCTGCAGTGCAGGTGATACAGGCAGGGATGGAACAGCACCATCTTTATACTTGTCAAGTCTCCATCCACACCCAAGGCACTGCCTGAAGCTCAAAGTGATTTTCTTGCAGGCTTAGAACACTACACCAGCAGGGAGAACAAGAAACTCAGTGGAGATTATGCTCCAGAAAAACTGTATGCGTGGCCCAAAAGCTAAATATGGAACCATGGAAGTGCACACTGCAGTGGTAGGGGAGGTGGGAATGCTGAATGGGGAGGTTTCCTGCCCTTCTGGCACCAGGAACCAGGGGTCCTCTGGTTCTCCATGGTTCTCCTTGAGGATCTCTGGTTCTCCATGTTCCTCCTTGAGGATCTCTGGTTCTCCATGGTCTTCCATGAGGATCTCTGGCCGTCCATGGTCTTCCATGAGGATCTCTGGTTCTCCATGGTTCTCCTTGAGGATCTCTGGTTCTCCATGGTCCTCCTTGAGGATCTCTGGTTCTCCATGGTCTTCCATGAGGATCTCTGGTTCTCCATGGTTCTCCTTGAGGATCTCTGGTTCTCCATGGTTCTCCTTGAGGATCTCTGGTTCTCCATGGTTCTCCTTGAGGATCTCTGGTTCTCCATGGTTCTCCTTGAGGATCTCTGGTTCTCCATGGTCTTCCATGAGGATCTCTGGTTCTCCATAAGGATCCGTGGTTCCCCATGGTTCCCCCCAGGGCTGTGCTGGTGCCTTGCCCGGAGCTTGCTGTGACAGCAGGCAGCAGTATCAGGTGGGGCTGCTCTGCTGGCAGGGCCTTGGTGTTCCCAGCAGAGCAGGGCAGGGATGCTCCTGTCCCAGCAGGACACTGGGCATGCAGGTACCACCCCACAGCAGCTGCTCCTCCTCTGCATCACTTCCAGGGACAGAACTCCTGTCCTGCTGCGTGGCAGGGAGCCCTGCAGAGCCAGCACGGAGGGGACAGGCTGGGCAGCAGCTGGGCAGCACTGGTTTAATCCTTTTTGCCTGTTCCTGTCGTGGAAGCTGTGTACTGGGTGAGGTGTGTGTGTCTGGGGAGGGCTGGCCCGACCATTAGCCTGTCAGGGTTTGCAGCACTGGCAGCTGGGGAGAAAACTGTTATTAAGTGTAGCGTGGCACCTTGGAGACAGAAGCATGGGGAGACAATAAATACAGCCTTCCAAAATGCCATTTTATGGTGTCACTCTTCAGAATTTATTAAGACTTGGTTGCAGCCATGCCTGCAGCCTCCTGTGCTGGAATCCATAAATTGTGTTCATTATCTCCAGCACTTGCTCTGACCTGCTGTGTTTTACAAGGGGGGGACACTGGAGGCGTGGGGACACCCCAGCTGCTTTCTGCAGCCATTCCCCTGGTGCCAATCCAGCTTTTCTGGGGTTGCTGGGACACCCCAGGCAGTGCTTGGCTGCGTGGATGGACCCCAGGTGTGATGTGATGGTTGAAGAGAACACTGAGGGACTGAGGAGCTGCCAAAATCACCACAGCTCCACGGGGAGCAGGGAAGGAGCTGGGCGAGGGGGGAGCCATGGGCACCTTGGATCACACTGGCACATTGTCACTCCACTGTGGGACCACTCCAGCAGTCTTGGATGTGCTGAGGATGCTGGAGGTGGAAAAGGGTTCACAGGAGCTCCCTGAACTGCACACAGGGAGATGCTACACCCCTGCTTGGTGTCCTCTTGCACCAGTGTTCTCAAATGAAAACACAAATGAAATCGTGCTCCTTTCACCCACTTTTTGTCATGACAAATCTCAGCAGCAGCATGTTTGTGTACCTTCATCCTTATCCTCAGCATTTAGGTCCAGGATGGAGGAAAACAAGTTCAAGCCCAACCTCCTGATAATTTATTGTATTCCTTATGCTTAAGGGCAAAATTTAAGCTGCCAAAAGCAGATGTTTGCATGCTCTTTTTTTAGCTCTCAAAGTACTTTCTGTGTGCTTGATTGATGGACGTCCCTGTTACATTAATAGCTGGGCTTTGCAGAAAGCTGTTATTACCAGGAGAATCTGGTGTGGGTTTCAGTTTTTCTTCTTGCATTGAAAATCCATTATTAATGTCTTTCTGAGGAAAATAAAAAAGGTTTCAATTCAGGCATTTTACTTTGGTTTCTCTGGCTTCTTCTCAACTGTCTTTACAGAGGTGCTTTTAAAATCAATATTACAATTGTCCTTCAAATTTTACTGAGTGGTTGAAGGTTTCTACATCTTGTTATTGATTTCTGATTGTACTGCAAGACATGTAGGTGCACACAGGTTGCTCTGTGATGGATAACTTTATATGTGTCTTCCTAATCATCACTGAGTTGCCTTCTGCGTGTTCCCTGTTGCTGGATGCGGCTGCTGGGCGTGGAAGGCACCAGGAGAGCTCTGAGTGCAATCCTGAGACACCAAACTTGTGACTTCTCATTTAATTCAGTTTGGTTTTCAATCAGACACAGGGGTCACATGAGGCTTGTGGGGTCTCCTCTTTTGTGTTGTCTTTGCAGAGTTCTTCTGCCTTGGCTTTTCAGGCAGCTTCATGTTCTGTGTTGTAGGAGCAAAACAAGTCATTGTCCTGGCTTTGTGTGGGGTGGTCATAATGCACCTTTAGCTTCCAGCACTGACCTTGGCCCTTGGGGCAGCTCTGCAGGCAGATCTCAGCATTTCAGAGGTGCAGAGTCATTGGGTCCCAGAATGGTTTGGGTTGGAAGGGAACCTTGAACTCATCCAATTCCAATCCCCTGCCATGGCAGGGACATCTCCCACCATCCCAAGCTGCTCCAGCCCCAGTGTCCAGCCTGGCCTTGGGCAGTGCCAGGGATCCAGGGGCAGCCCCAGTTGCTCTATGCACCTGTGCCAGGGCCTGCCCACCCTCCCAGGGAACAATTCCTGATTCCCAATATCCCATCCATCCCTGCCCTCTGGCAGTGGGAGCCATTTCCTGTGTCCTGGCACTCCAGGCCCCTGTAAAGGTTCAAGTCTCAATGAAGCAATGCAGAAGCGCAGTGTGCATTGGTAACTGCTGTAAAGCTGGATTTGCAGACTGAGGCTCTTGGAGCACATCAGCACTGATGGCACAATCTGTGTGAGAGCTTGTTGGCACCAGAGGAACCTGTGAGCAGTGACAGGACTGTGGCCAGCACGGGTGCTCCAAAATGCGTCCATGGCTCCAGGTGGGTGTACAGGGGAAGAGCTCTGTGTGTGTGTGGGCACAGTCCTTCCCAGCTCTGCATGCCCTGGCACAGGCTCCACATCTGCCAGGGGCTGTGGCTGTGCCAACAGGCACTCTGGAGAGGGCTGGCTGTGCACAAACCTCTGCTGGCTGGACTGGGCTGTTTGCTCCTCAGGCTTATCCTGGACAGGCTCCTGCACCTTCAGACATGGAGGCTACACCTGCCTTCTGAGGAATTGGTTGTTGCAGTTTGTCTGTCCGTGCTGGGGACCCGGACAAACACTGG
Source organism: Melospiza melodia melodia (assembly GCF_035770615.1). Lineage (NCBI taxonomy): Eukaryota > Metazoa > Chordata > Aves > Passeriformes > Passerellidae > Melospiza > Melospiza melodia. Next base: position 3,117,163 of record NW_026948761.1, read on the forward strand.
CACAGGAGCTGGTCCTGTGTCCCGGGGTGGCAGGGCTCGGTGGTGGCAGCGCTGGCAGGGACACGGCAGCCCAGCCCTGCCTGGCCCTGCAGAGCTGGGGAGGGGACAGGGCTGGCACCCATAACAATGGGCAGGCTCTGACACTGCCGCTGGAACTCACTTAGCAATTCTGTTGATGTTCTGGAAACGAAAATATAATTCAGGCCACCTTCTCCTCCAAGCTGACCCTGAGAATCTGGGAGAAGAGCTACTGAATAATTAGGGGCTTTTTTTTTTCTCCCCCCTTTTTGCTGGAGTTACTGCTCAGTGTTGAACTGTCCTCTACAGTGTCATCAGTTCCCTTGATCTTACTGCTCTGAGTGTACTTAGCATTAATGTTATTACATAAATTGCAGTCCCATTAATCACTGGGGGCTGCGGCACATCCTTGTTGTGCTGTTTCGTGGGTGGCTTGGCTGGTGGGAACCCCTGGCCAGGAGTGGAGGCTGTGGCTGGAGCACTCCCCCTCTGCTCCTGAGCCTGGTTTAGCTGAGCTTTGTGTGTCTCACCCTGCAGGATCTGGAGTGTTTGCCAGCACTGCCATGATTGCAGCCTTGCTGCCGCAGAGGAGAAAAGGGAAAGGTGGGTTTGTCCCAAGGGAGTTTGGCTGGACCACATCCCTGCTGCTGTCCCTGTGATTTGGGTCTGTGGGGTCCCAAAATGCAGAGCCCAGCCTCGTGGCTTGGCAGTGAACACCCAGAGCCCGTGCTCTGTGCAGGGTCTGCTGCAGGGCTGTTTGATGATGCTGTGCTTCTGTCACTGTGGCAGAGCTGTCAGCCTTCCTGGCAATGTAAATTCTCCTGGCTGCATGCTAAAATTACACTGAGTTATTGATTTATCTTTGAGAGGATTTCCTTCCCGAGGGACATTTCTGGCTGCTGTAGTGATTTAGTTCTCCTGCAAGTGCAGAATCCGTGGCAGAGCAGAGCCACCCTCCTGCCCTCGAGCCTGCAGCTCAGGGTCGCGCTCCCTCAGGCTTCCTCTGCAAGCTGATTTCTGTTCCAAGGCTGGGACAAGGTTACATGGCTGTTATTTCCGTGTAACAACTGCAAATAAAAGGGCATTTTCAACTTTCCACTGCAGAAGCTGCAAGTCTGGGACAAGCCTTTGTGCCGTGGCACCAGCATTCTCCTGGGCATGTCTCAAACCCAGCTCCAAGGCTGGCACGTGGGACATGTGGAGCCATGCCAGCCTTAATATACTTGGACTCCTGGGAATGTTTTAGTTCCTCAGAGTGGGGTATGATGGGAGCAGGAGCTTGCAACACTTTTCTCCTAAAGCTTCAGGGTACAGCCTCTCTTTTCTTTGCTTTCTATTGACTCACCATGGAGCATCTCTGAAAACCAGGCCAGGTGAGTTCCTGCTGCTGGTCCTGAGGAAGCCAAGATAGTTCTTTTCTTCTATCCCCAGTTTTCTCCCCTTGGCCCTGAAAGCCCCCCCACCAACTATGGCTCAGCTGGTGAGCACCATCAGTAGAAGGACCTGACCCTTCAGGACATTGCCCAATATTTCAGATACTCTGTGGCTGGAAAATGCCCAGCTCTGTGTCCTTGGGTGCCCATTTGAAGCATGTCCTTGTGGGTTCCTGTATCTAACCCCACTTTCTAGTGGATTTGGCACCAATCTCAGCTGCACACTGATAAAATGGGAGGCTGCTCGTGCATGTGGTGTTATAAAACAGCATCCACCAATTAGGCCCAGGGAGAACATCAATTTATTTTCCTGTGAACCAAGTGTGGCACAGCTCCTTCCTTTCCCAGTGATCTATCTGTGAGATAAAACGCATCTTTAGTGTCTATCTTAAATACTGCAGTGTTGGCAAGTTCTCTTGACAGAAATTATGCTAATGTCCTTACGGCTGCGTTAGCTGTAGAAACAAGGCTTTAAATTGAAGCTTCGCAAAGCGCTATTCCAGCGCCCTCTCCAAGGCATCTCCTTATTCCAGCTTTTATTATCCAAATTTGTTCTCACTCTGCCTTGGCAGCAGGGCTGGCAGGCAGCTCTGCCCATCCATCCTGCTGGTCTGGCAGCCAGGGGTGGGAGCAGCACCTCCAGGCTGGCCCGGGCAGTGCTGGCCAAGCCCTGCGGAGCCCTCGGCCCCGGGATGCTCCGGCTTGGGGGGCACCACTGCTGGGATGGGGCTGGGGCCTGGGGAGGCAGCTGACACCCATCGAGCACAGAGGGGATCCAAGGCAGTCAGCTGCACGCCCTGACAGCGGCACAGCGTGTCCTGAAACGCTCCCACTCGGAGCTGGAGCTGGGAGAAGGGAGTTTGTGTTGTGCGTGTCTCATCCTTGCAATTTCAGCGCTGAGTTACAGACTCAGAAGCTGAGGACAGGAACAGAGAGTGCTGAGGCCTGGTCATGAATCCCCTTCTTGAGCTTCCCAGCCCTCCCCTGGAAAATAGTTTCCTTTTTAGCTCCTTTACCCTCCTCAAGTTGAGCCCTTTTAGCCTGTAACTCCTTGTTTCCAACAACAGATTAACCAGGGCTGTTTTAAACCTCCTGATTCTCACACTGGTGTTGGTCCTGATGGATTATCCCTCCCTATTGTGTCCTTTCTGTGCCTCCACATTGCCAGGTTCTTTGGTGGCCCTCTCCTGAGTCGCTGAGAGAGGAGGAGAGGCTGAGAGTGACGCATGTGGGAGACACGATGGTTGATGATGTTCTGGAGGTGCTAACCTCCATCATAGTAAAGAAGCCTCTCTCAAAAGGTATTAAATGCCTAAAATCCCACAAAATTAATATCATCCTCAGTTCCTTTTGTCAGGTTCTCAATTCTCCTGGTCAGCTGCCTTGTTCTTCTCTGCCTACATCCTGCATTGATCTTCTCTGAACGTAGCCAAGCCTTCAGCATCCCAGATGAGCTTTCTGGAGTAACAAATAGACCTGAGGAATGACAATTATTGAATGGATTGTAGCATTGGCTTGGGGATAAATATTGTAGGGAGTTGGAAAGGGATTAAAACTGGCATTTGTAAGTAAGCTTCTCATGGATGTTGACTTGGGGACATGGTGAGACAAAGGTCACTGCAGTGTCTCTGCAGCCTGGTGTGCCATTTGAGAGATGAAATATCAGTGTGGCTGGATACCTTTGGGCTCTCTGTTTCTTCTGCTTGGACCTTTGTGGGATTAAACTCTCTAAACTGCTGCAGTTCACAGACTTCAAGCCCAGTATCAGAAGAAAAAATAAATCAAGTGCCTTGTATTAAATCCTGAGCACATGGCTCCTGCTGCACCCGGGGCTGTGGTAACTCACTGCAGTGCCTGCCTTGAAGCTGGGGAGAAGGGTTTGCTGGCAAAGTGAAAACAGGTTGTGCCCACTCTACAAAAGGACACCCCTTCTTCTTCCTGCCCTGTGGTTATTTTTTCCTGGTGTGTTTGCTGCTGTTGCACTGCAAGGCAGAGCAGCCCTCCCAGCAGGGAGGTGGAGAATGGAGCACTTGTTGGATGAGCTCTTTGCCACGGGAAGCATTTCCCTCCTGCAGCAGCAGCAGCAGCAGCAGCAGCAGGTACATCAGCAGATGCTGCAGCAGTGCCTCCATCAGAGGCCCTGTATTTCCCCCTGGAGCCCTCCTGTCACCCCTCCTTCCCTGAGATCCCTCCTCCCCAGGCTCCTCGCTGGCTTTCACCTTCAATTCCATCACTTCCAGACTTCCCAGGGGACCCAGGCACCTCATGGGAGGGCCACGCTGTGCCCTGTGTGTGACAGACACCCCTCCTGTCCTTGTGGCTCCCCTGCACGGGAGGGATGAGGTTTGGTGTGTGTTCAGCAGGCTCAGCTCTGGGCATGAGGCTGGGCCCCCTGGTGTGCCACCACCATCATCATCGTCACCTTGGCTGCCATGGAGGGTGGGTGGCAGTCACAGGGACCTGCTCTGGCACTGCCATGCTCTGCCTGTCCCCACGGCCCTGCCTGTCCCAGGGGCTCACCTGCCCCTCCTTCCCCCTTGCTGCAGGAGCTGCAGGAGAAGCCAAGTGGATTGGGCAGGCGGTGTGAGGAGGGAGCCCAGCCCAGCCTCCCCCACAGAGTGCCTCTGTTTGAATAGCAGCGTTCAGAGCACTCAGCACCCACTGATCAGCTGGGAGAACATAAATCCCAGTGCCACAGGAGAGCCCTGGCTCAGGGAAAAGGGCCAGTTGTGAGCGCCGTCCAGCCCAGTGTCCAAATGGAATGGTGCTTTCACATCTCTAATCAAGGGTTACTTAGTGGAGAGCCCCTTCCTTGTGAGGCTTTGTTCTCTGCTAGCTGTGGATTGAATCACAGGAGGAGGGATTGGATTCTGGCATCATTTTAAAAACGTTTTCATTCTATTTGCCGAGGGCAACAAATTACAGAGAAGACCTCTCAGCACTGTGACAAAAGAGTGGCTCTAAAACCCTTTTCAGCCTAACAAGTGTTTGAACTGAAGGCCTGATGGATGGTGCTTAAAGATGTTGTTACTGCAGCAAGGTTGGCATTAAAAATCCCTGGGTGCAAGAAAGTTCTCCCAAGGTTACTGTGGGGGTGTGTCTCCCTGTAATCCTGGTGTGAGGAGCCCTTAACACCCCGAGTCCACCAGTGAGCTCTGTGGCATCAGCCACGGGAGAGCAGCAGCACAGCAAGCACCAGTGGGGCACTTGTCTCTTGCTAAATGAGAAACTGCAACGGGATCAGCCCTTTTGGGGTGGCATCACTGTGGCAGGAGGGCTGGAACTGGATGATCTTTAAGGTCCCTTCCAACCAAACCATTCCACAATTCTTTCCCTGTCCCTGTCCAAGTGGGGTTCAAGCAGAAAGCAGAGCTGCTGCTTTGGGACCTGTGAGGAGCCTGGGCAGGAGCACACCTGCTGTTGGGATGTACCAGAACAGGGTGGCTTTGGGGCTTTCTCAGGAATGCCTTTGCTGCCAGCAGCTGTGCTGGATGTTGGACAGGGGACAGATTCACCCTTGGCAAGCTTGAAAGCATTTCAGATGGCTTCTGTCCCTGCTCCAGTGCAGCACAGAACAAAATCAGATGCTGGAGAAGATGTCATACTTAGACATCACCATTCTGACAGGTTGATTTCCAGGATGTTTATTAACATAGCTTGGAATGTCACAGAAAGGTTTGTCAGATAAACTAGCCAACTGAAGTTCTTACATGAGACTTCCTTGGTTTTGTTGAGGTGCTTTGAGCTCTTCATTCAATCTCTCAACAATTCATTCCCTTCAGGCCTTTCTGGAAGAGCCTCTGCAAGGTCTGTGGCTGGGGGATCAGGCCCTGCCTGCTCCCTGTGTGTCTGGGTGTGGAATCCTTTGAATCCCTCAGGGCAATCCCCAGGGCCTTGCCCTAAATTATGCTATAGAGTCTCCACCTAGGCTGAAAGGGAAAATTTCCCCATGGAGCCTTGCACAACACTATGAACCACCCCAGTTCCTTTCCCATATGTCCCAAACTCTGGTAGTTTCTCCTTTCCCTGTTCCCTCATTGGTTGTGGTATCCCTGGTGCCTGGCTCTGCGTCTCCCCTGTAGGGCAGTGCCCTTTGCCCTGCCCTTTGTGCCACCCCAGTGCCTTTGGACCATTGGCCACTGACCCCTAATTAACCCTGTGCACACCACATGGCCAGCTCTTTTGTCTCTGATTCCCCTTTGGCCTGCTGGAATAAACCTTTGCTGGAATTTGTCATACAAAAGGCCCTTCTGCCTCTCGTGGCTGAACTGGCCATGGTGAGTGTGGTGCGTGGACTTGGCTGCTCTCCCTGAATGTTCACCCAAGCAGCTTTTCCAAGGAGATGCTTATTGGGAAATAGGCAGCAGCATCCACCATCCAAACCCCTGTGTTGCTCCATCGGGGTGCCCTGGGAGGCAGAAGGAAGCAGCAATGCCAATTGTTTGCTCATGCTGTAAGGACAGAACTCCTCTCTGAGGGTTTCCTCTGCAACCCCAGGAAGAGAAGGACATCTCTGTCCTTGTCAGCCCTCTGGGCAATGATCAGACAGAACAGTGCTGAAACCAGGCTGGCAGCACCAGGGCTGGTCACTCGCAGGCAGAGCAGCCCAGCTCCTCCAGCCTGAGCTGGGCAGCGCCTGGGAGAGGTGGCACCATGGCACTGGGCATGGTGCATCACCCCAGGGGTTCCTCCTGCATCCCATCCCCTGCAGAGCCCCTGCTGTCCCTGGTTACCTGAGCAGTGGAGAGGCAGTGCCCAGGCTGGTGCTGCTCTGAGGAGATGCTGCACTCAGCAGGCAGCTCTGGCTCCCCGGCAGTACCGTGGGAGGAGGAGCTGCCCAGGGAGTGCATTTGTAAAGCATTTCTTCCCCAGGAAGAGGAGTTTGTCACAGGAGTTTGTACTTGGGATGTGCACACAGGTGTCTGAGCTTCCTCCCTGCCTGAGGTGGGGAATGCTGGGGGTGCAGGGGCAGCTGCTGGGGGAGCTTCCAGGCCTGGTGCTGTGAAACCTCCCCACCAGCTATCAGGAGGAGGTGACATAGAGCATATTAATGACATTTTCTAGTGGCACTTAATTGGGAGGAGCAGTAAAAGCCAGACAGTGAACTAATGCAAAAGGCTGAGTGAAGAAGGGACAGAAAGAAATGAGATTCAAGTTCTGGGCCTCTTCTTCCCATCAGTAATCCATCTCATTCTTACCTGTGTCTGTTACATGTCTTCCTTTTGAATGTGTAAAAATGTTCTGTTTTGAAGTAACAAACAATCTGGAGAGTGGTAGACTTGCCTTTGTAGGAAAGAAAGGAAAGAAAAACGGAGGCAGGCTTTGCTGCTTCCTTGCTCAGCAGCTCTAACCAGAGTCTGGGGTCAGGGTGTGAGCTGAGCCCCCAGACTGGGTCTGGCTCCTCTGTTTTCCTCTGAGCACGCTGGTGTGGGACATCCCATCCACCCAGGCACAGCTGGAGTCAAGCACAGTGTCCCCGTGTGCCACCAGCACGGGATGCCCCAGCCTCAGCTGGGTCCCCAGCCCTGGCACTGGTGGCTCCAGGAGCTGGGGACGCAGCTGTGGGGAGCTCCGCTGCTCACTGGGATTTGTCTCCTGGTGGTTTTTAATCATTATTTTATTAAGGGAGAAGGTGTGGTGCCATCAGATAACTTATTATGGATGCTCTGGCAGTGTGATTATTTCAGTACTGCAGCACTGCCGGTGTGTTTTGCTGAAACATTCACATATTGATTCCAAGTTCCTTTGTTGCCTGTACTAGAAAGAAAGTCCCTTTTCCCTCACTCCCTGCGTGGAGAGAAACAAAGAGTAAAGGAAGGTAGATGTTATCTGAGGCTTGCTCACACACCGAGGTAATTTTTGAGAGCTGCAGAGCCACTTACTGACTCATAACTGGGGTTTGTTTTCAAACCCTTGACAGATTTTTGAATTCTCTTGCAATGGCAAACACGGATGCTCACTTGGGGACAAGCCAGGAATCTGCCTCAGTGAGCTGGATCACCTTTGTTCTGCTTGCTCCAGCCTTCCCAGGGGACATTCCTGTGCCAGGGGGGACAGGGTGGTGCTGCAGGGGGAGAGTCTCCTGTCCCTCTTGGGCTCCTCTTGATGGGCAGTCAGTGGCTGTCAGCTTTGTCCAAGGGGTGGGGATGGGATGGGATGGGATGGGATGGGATGGGATGGGATGGGATGGGATGGGATGGGATGGGATGGGATGGGATGGGATGGGGTGGGATGGGATGGGGAAGCCACTGCCAGGAATGCAGTCAGTTACTGCACAACCTTGGTGGGAGGTTTGCAGGTCAGTGTGTGATGTACAACTTGCCAGCCTGTAGCTGTGCAGTGAGCTGGGGCTCAGCCCTGTCCCCATGCTGGAACACAAACCCACCTGTGGAATGTGGAATGATGTGCTGGAAAGGAGCCCAGGATGAGACCTTTCTCCTTTAGTGAGGGAACACAAATGGTCATTTGGTTGCTCTAGAAGAAGAGAGATGGGGTTCTTTGGTTATCACTGCGTGCTGCATATTCCACCAGCAGCCCTCTGCTTTTACTAATGCGGTGCACAACGTGCCTGATCCTCCCTCAGTTGTGAGCCTGGTGGAAGCATGTCCTGTTTTCCATTTGTTTATTAATTTATCATCTTGTTTTTAGCCTCTGCAAAGGCTAAAAATTGATATTGGTATAGACCCTGGGAAAGGTGCACAGAGAAGAGTAACAGATAGTTGTGATTTGGTTACAAGGGTATAATTTAAGTGGACAGGTTTAGCTGATAACATAAAGCACATGAGAGAAATTGCTTTGGTTTATAAATGTCAGCAGAGCCCCTGCGAGGGAGCTGCTGCCTGGTGCTGCTGCTCCAGCCAATATATTATAAGGAGATATAAAGAGATGTCTGAAAAAATCTGGGTGACCAAGATTAAAAGAATGGGGCTATAAATTAAAGTCTTCCTCGGCGTCTCTTTAAGCATCCTTATGGACAGAGTGCATCCAAATGGAGGAGTGCCAGTGCTCAGAGGACCTCCAGGTGCTTTGGGCTGCAGAGGCAGCACCCAGGGGTGGGGACAGCCTGTGGGGACAGCAGTGTCAGTCAGAGCTGGCATGGGAGACCAAAGCCTGTCCTGGTGCTTCTGCAGCTGATAAAGGGATTAAATCAGGAACAGGAATAACACCATCCCTGCAGTGTCGCCACAGGATCAGTGTCTCCTGTTTGGAAAATAAACGCAGTCGCTCTGCTTTGACATTTATTCCCAATAAAGGCCTTGTCATTTGTGCAGTGACAAGGGTTTTATCCTTTGGGAGTACTTTTCCCGTTGGACACTGTCTTTTTGGGTGTGAGGCAGCTGAGTGACTGAGGGGCAGGTGGGTGACATGTCCCCAGCAGCGGCATTGGGAGCTCTGCTCACACCCTGGGGCTTTCTCCTGATCCATCATGCCAAGGCAATGCAATAACACCTATTCCAGCTGAGAGCAGGTTCAGACTGGGTATTAGGGAGGAATTCTTCCCTGTGAGGGTGGGCAGGCCCTGGCACAGGGTGCCCAGAGCAGCTGTGGCTTCCCCTGGATCCCTGGCAGTGCCCAAGGCCAGGCTGGACATTGGGACAGTGGGAGGTGTCCCTGCCATGGCAGGGGGTGGCACTGGATGAGCTTTAAGGTTCCTTTCCACCCAAGCCATTCTGTGAGTCTGTGATCTTATTTTTAATTGATTTTAATTTATTTTAGTTGTGGTTAAAAAAATCCCAAGAGTGGGATATTTTTTAATTGGTAAGGGTTCCAAACCAATTGTGGAAGCAGGAATTTGCTGCTTCCCCCTCCACAGCTGGAACCCTTCTGGCAGGTTTGTGGAGGGGATTTCACAGCTATTTCTACTCACTGGGTAGTTGATTTAGAGCTGGAAAATTAACTAGAATGGATACTCTTCTTTCCCTTTATGAGGAGCAAGGGATGAGGTCTGGCAGCTGTAGGATTTGCAGCTCTCAGGGAAGAGGGACGATTCAGTAACACATCTATGCAGTGCCTACCTGTGGATACACATATTTTATTTGTCTGAGGTGTCAAGGAGAAAAAATGTTACGAAATGGCTTAAATGAAAACGTGGTTTTGTATTTTTTCAATTGAGTTTCATTTCTCAAATGCAACTTAATGCAAACAATAAGTAAGAAATTAATTTCTCTTGGGAAAAAGCTATTAACCGAATGGTTCTGTTTTAGCAGCATGTGAAGCTGTGTAATTGCTTACACATGTATTGCTCCAGTGTGTGCTCCCAGTTGTTGAATAGTATCAATTATAGGAATCAAAGAGAATCAACTATTTTTAAGGGAAATGTCTGGAAGCTACATACTGAAACATGATTAAAATTCAAGATTTCCAAATCTTGAATCCACTCGTCTAAATCAGCAATTTTAATCACATTATTCAAGCCAACCTACCCTCAAACACGCTTTTGACTTCAAAATACCCCAAACTAAATAAGACAGAAGACCTTCCTTGAACAGCTGTAACATTTTTAATGTCAATGTCAATCTTTTTGTTGAAAACAGAGATGTTTTTCATGGTTTATTTATTAAAGCAGCGCATTTGTCCTGCTGTGCCATGAACCTGGGCTGCTGTGGTGGGTGGTGAGGGGAAATCTCTGGAGCACCAAGAGCTGCTTAAACACATCAGGGCTGTGAGTTTTGCTCTGGGGTTCGGATGCTCCTGGTTAAATCCCATTTAGTGTGCAAAGGAGGAGCAGGAAGGGTTTGTGCCTTGGCTGATGCAGCCTCGGGGATTTGGCTGTGCTGGGGGTGCAGCTCATGAGCACCAGGCTTGGGTTTGGTTTTGTTTTCTGCTTGCTGATTAGACAGATGAGTAATGCCATGGTTGACTCTCACATTTAAAAGGGAAATGTTAACAGAAGTTTAATAGTTGTGTTTTACCCCCTTGTGTTGTTATCAGGGATGCCCTGGGTTTGGGACATTTGGGAGGGTCACTCATTCCTGTGGCAGCACCTGAGCCCCACTCAAGGTGTCAGGAAGGGATTTCCACCCCTGGGCAAGAAAGGAGGAGTCGATGGACAGAACTTTGGGGGGGCTAAAGGGTTAAAAGGTGAAACCTCCCTGGTGTGGGTGAGCACATGGTGGGGAAATCCTCTGCTCCCAGCACTGTCATATTGTCTCTATTCAGTCTTCTGTTTTATTTTTGATAGGGTTTTAATAAACCTTTTAAATTTTTTGGAAGTGAGTAGCATTTCTCACACTGAGAACAGAAACAGGAGGGCTGGGCCCCCCAGTCCCCCACCCTTCTGGAGCCTGCTCCTGTGCTTTCCCTTTGGGTGATTCCCTCGATGGGATTCCATCCACCTCCTTCCCCTCCCTGGCAGGCTGCTGTGGCTGGATGCAGCTGGGGCTGTGCTGTGCTCCCTGTCAGGGGCCGTTCCCGGCTGTGTGACAGCCCAGAGCTGCCACAGCCACTGCTGGGGCTGTGACCTGGCCTGCCCAGCGCTGGTGGCACGGTCAGGAACGCTTTGGGCTTTGGGGGCAGCCAGCCGGGCCCTGGCTGTGTCTGCGGAGGAGGGGATCGTCCTCCCGCCTCCCGTTCAGCCCGCGATGGCATTTCATCCTTCAGAGCCTGGCCTGGAAGGGACCTCACAGCTCACCTTGTTCCACCTCCCTGCCGTGGGCAGGGACGTCTCCCACTAGAGAAGGTCAGCATTGGCTGTGTTTTCCTTGCTGGCAGAGCCCTGTCCTGGTGTTGCCCGAGCCAGGGACAGGAGATGTGATGTTGGCCTTTTCATGGAGATCCTACAAACTCCTTTCTGACCAGCACTCCACCGCCAGCAAGGGGCACACATTGGTGAGGGCACCAAATTCCTGCAGAGCCCAATTTCTTAGCGTGGGAGGATGCTCCCATAGATAGACAGAGATTAAAGGTCCAGTGTATCACAAATTTAAGGAGCAGGAGAAGGTTGGGATCTGTCCGTGGAAAGCATTCCAAGTGTGGAGGAGGAACATGTAGCCTATCCTCCCCTAAAAAGGGGGAGATAATCACACCTGTCCTCTCACATATGCAACCAATTCAGCTTCCAGTGGACAGGACTGATGGAGAGAAAGAGAGTCTACCAGAAATACAAACCTTGTTTTAATAGGAAATCCTCCAAAATGGATTTTCCTGCGTTTTCTAAAAGCATTTATACCTATTGGATGACTACAGGCTTTGAAATGTTTCTGTCTGAATTGTGACAAACATCCCAGTCTTACACAGGAGGGACCAGGTCCTTTGATCAGGGAAATGTCTCTTTGGTCTTGAACAGGGAGGGATCAATCCAGTTGTTTCCAAGACCAGAGCTTTTTGTCTGTGAGTACATGCATTTATTCCACAAAATAATTACCCTTGCCTTCACTTCCCTTTGGTAGGAGATGCTCCCTGTCTCCTGCAAGCTGTTACTCTATCCCAGGTATCTTTTTAGGTAAAAGGAAGAGAGAAAGGAAAGGCTGAATAAGAAATCCTCCTCAGAAGGGGGAAGATGAGCAGCTTTGGTCTGTCTGTCCATCTGTGAGCAGCTCTGTGGCTGTTCAACTGTGTCCTTGCTGTCCTGGGCAGGCAGAATTCCTGCATTAGGAGAAGAAGAAATGCCATCAAGAGGTAGCAACAAAATATTGCCTCCCTTGACCCCAGTGCTGGGCTGGCCATTGAGATGTGTTTGTGGTGTAGTCGCTATGGGGAATTTCTTTCCTGAAGCCCGTGGAATTTCCCCCTGGCAGCTGTGATGGGGATGCTCGGGGAGTGTGGGGCTTTGAGGGCAGCTGCCCGGGCAGGGGCTGAGCTCGGGGCCCTGTTGGGCCCATGGCCCCCAGCAGCAGCAGCAGCAGCAGCAGCCCCAGGGCCCAAAGCCCCGTGCCCCCTGCCCAGCACAGGCTGCCCTGTCCCTGCAGCTGTCACCCGAGTGGGGCCCAGGGGCCAGTGGCCGCTGGCAGCAGCAGGAATGTGGGCAGGGTGAGGATGCCCTGGCCTGGCTTTTGTCTCTGGAACAATGCGGGCTCAGGGCAGTGCAGAGCAGGCTGGGAAGCAGAGCCCAGGGCCTTTGGAGGCACCAAGGCTTAAAGATCAGCCCCTGCAGCAGCCCAGATGCAGGTGGCCCAGTTGCCAAGGCTGTGGTGGCCTTGAGAGCGTGCAGGTGGATTTTGCAGGGCTGTGGCCTGCTGGCGGCTTTGGGCCCAGGAGTGCCTGTGGCTGCAGCAGGAAGGGTGGCTGAAGGTTTGCTGGCTGCTTTGGTGGCATGGCTGCAGGGGCCAGTGCTGTGAGAGCCCCCTGTGTGAGAGCTGGTGAGAGCTGAGCTCTTGGGGACAGCGCTGTGCCCCAGGCCACGAAGAGCAGCAGTGCCCAGTGCCAGGAGTTGTGTCAGTGGGAGCCCCTGTGCACAGGAACCCCCAGCCCCGGGGTGGCCGTGCCAGCACCCCCAGGGACCTCCAGCCCTGGGAACGTGGAACAAATGCAAACCACAAGTGTGCAAAGGCTGCCTTTGCCCAAAGGAATGGCCCAGAGAAGTAAGGTTTTAAAAAGAAACAGGATTTATTTTCCGAAGATTGGCAAATCTAGGATTTACAGAACATTTTTCGTTATAACAATCGTTATAACAACATCAACAGTAATATACAGAACATATTTACATGGGATCTGAGGGGCTAACAATCTTCAAAATGTATTTACAGGAAATTTCAAACTTAGTGAACGTATTTACAGAAATCTTCTAAATGTTCAAAGGTATTAACAGAAATCTTCAAAACTTTCAAACAACGGCGTGGCATCTGTGCCATCATGTGCATGAGCCCTGGAAGAAAGGAAGCAGCAGAGCTGGACTCAGCCACCTGCACTGGGCCCAGCAGGGCTGGCAGCTGGGCCCCAGGGGCTGGGTCGGGGCCGGCAGGGCTGGCGTGGCCCCAGGCAAGCACAGGGCAGGCCGGGGCTGGTGCTTGTGGCAGCACAATCCAGGCCCCCTGCGGGCACCGTGTCCCTGAGCGGGGCCATCCAGCCCAGCCCCAGCCTGGTGTCAGGGGACCCAGTGTGTGTGCGGGCAGGGCATGGGAAGCATCTGCCTGTCTTACCTGTGGGGCTCCATCTTCATCCAAGGACCATGGGCTCCTCCTCATCCTTCTCGTCAACTTCCATGTCCTCGGTGTCATCCTCCTCCTCTACGTCCATCTCCTCGATGGTCTCCTCCTCATCTACTTCCATGTCCTCCACAGTGGAGGACATGGAAGTAGAGGAGGAGTCCACCTCCATCATTTCTTCCTCATCCAGCCCCTGGTCCACATCCATCGCCTCCACAATGTCTCTCTCAATCTGCAAGGGGCAGCACAATCTCCCAGTGGGCTTCCTGTCCCACACCATCCATTCCCACATGGCTGCAGCCTGCCCAAGCCGGGTGCCCCCTGCTGGCATGGCACTGTACCTCCATTGCCACAGCAGAGCACATTGTGCTGGGATCGGCGCTCCAGAGCCGGCGGCAGGGAAAGCCCAGGCAGCAGCAGCAGCTCTGTGCTGAGTGTCAGAGTGCAGAGCGAGCGGCAACTGACCCTTGGCAGCTGCTGAAGTGTCTGCTGTGCTCATTTCCAGGTCCTGGACGTTCCACCTGGAACCCTCTGGGAGCTGTGATGTCACTGAAGTTTCAGGGGTGCTGTGCAGTGGGAGATGGGGATGGCAGAATGGTCAAATCCTGGAATGGTTTGGCTTGGAAGGGACTCTCAAGATGATGTGGTTCCAAGCTGAGCAAGCTCCCAGCACAGCAGGTTGCTGTGGCCCCTGTCCCACCTGGCCTTGGATGTTGCTGGGGATGGGGCATCCACAGCCTCTCTGCACTGGTCCCTGTGTCTGGGACAAGCACCCTGAGAGTAAAGAACTTCTTCCCATCATCAAATCTCTTCTATCTCCTAGAGTTTGATCCCATTTTCCCTTGTCCTGTCACTACAGTTCTTGACCAAGAGTCCTCTCCCACTTCCCTGTGTTTCAGGCTGTTCCTGCAGGGTCACACGTGTGGCTGGACCTGCAGACAGGACAGGGAAGCAAAGTTCCCAGTCAGAGAAAATGGGGAAAGTGACACAAGGGATGAGAGAAGACGGAAAATGTAGAAAAATGCAAGGCATTGGTTGGGTTGGGCAACGGGATTCATGCCTTGTATTAGAGGCTACGTTCCATCGTGCACTCAGTTTGTGTGTTTCAGCCTGCCCACAGCAACCTCTGTGAGGGACCTGCACTCCTAGAGCTGGGAGCAGGCTTGCATAAACTGCTGGTGAACGAGGTGAGAGAAGTATCTTTGTGTGGAACTCCAAACACTGTGGATTGCCCTGAAGAGGGTCTAGGAAGGTGACAAATTGGGGGTGGGCACACAGATGGAAAATGGGGGAAAAATAAGGGAAGCATTGCAGTGAGCCAGGACCAAAACTGTAGAAGAGAGGGGAGAACCTTCCAGGGGGTGTACATATAAGGAAAACACAGCAGTTCAACTAGGTGATGCGAAACAAACGAGCTGTATCATCCGGAGCCTGCAAATGCCCATGGGCGGCACCATTGCATTCAGAGCGGTGTCTCTCTTTTTCCTTGGTCACTTTGCCCTGAGGTATTACAGTTCCAGTGGTAGGCCCCTGGGCCCTCACAACTCCCCCCTTTTTGTTGTCTATAAAGAAGGTTTCTGTCCTAGAGTTTTGGAGGCATTTAGCAAAATAGGACGAAATAACCAACACAATGAATACAATAAACAAAATCCACACAAGAGTCTTAACTAAAGATGAAAGCCAGCCTTTCATCCCCCCTTTGTTTTGAAAGTATAGTGAACCAGTTGTTGTTGCCTTCCATCTGGATCTTGTTTCCTTGATCTTTCAGCAGCTGGATGCCCTGGTATACTGACTCCCTATGTGACAGCAGGTTTAAAAAACACATGCCTTCAAATGCCTGACAGCCATGGCCATGGACAAGAAATTGTGGCTCGTCTGTGCAAGCACCTAGCTGAAGGCATGTGGCTCAGTGAGGAGCATCCAGATTCCACCTGCAGCGGCAACCAACGGCAGCATCCTCTGACTTTAGCTAATTTATTATCTGGAGGCTTTGGTGGCTGAAAATTAAAGAGATAAAGAGATTAGAAGATGAAATTTAAGTTCTTGTGCCACTTAACTTTCTCTTCTGTAAGCCAAGGGTGTGAACACAGCTTATTAGAAGAATCATGTATCAATGCTAAGATATAGCTTTTACAAATGTTAATTCATATATCCTGGTTAGTGGTGTCTGAGCTATCTTGGTCTTGGTATGTGTGGTCAACGCTGCTTAGGAGATCTTCTTCTGTCCTTCTCCTTTTTCTTTTCCAGGCTGCTGCTGTCCCTCTTAGGCTTCCATTCTGTTCTTCTGGTGGTGGCTCTGGTGTTTGCCTCGCGGTTCCCAGAAAGAGTTTTTATGTATTTTGCTGGGATCAATCCTAGGAGTGTTGCTGTAAAGACAAGGGCATCTTCTCTTCCCCTAGTATTTAATGGGAAAGGGCCCATAAATTGTTTAGATTCAGGGTCTTTGCTCAACACAGGTGGCTTTTCTTTTAATTGGGCTGCAATTGAATTAGTAAAATGCCTGATGACTGGGGGAGTTATCTCCATGAATGAGTTGGTTGAATACATAAAGTTGAATATATAGAAGGCCTTGGCCAGTCTCTCAATGGAAGATAATATCTGGACTCCCCCTCTCAGTTGATCAAGGGTCCTTTTGATGGATCAGTGGGCCCTCTCGACTATGGACTGTCCTGTGGTGGAGTGTGGCATGCCTGTGACATGTTTTATACCCCAGTAGTCAGAAACTTGTTGGAATCAGTGTGAGGTATATGCAGGAGCACTATCAGTTTTAATTTCCTGTGGAACTGCTAAGGTGGAAAAAATGAAAAAGTAATGTTTTATAGCATCTTCTGCTTTTTCACCAGCATGGGCAGAGGCAAAAATCCCACTGGAAAAGGTTTTGATTGAGACATGGATGTATTTTAATCTGCCCAAAGGGGCTTAGTGTGTGATGTCTGATTGCCAGATGTGGAGACTCTCTAGTCCTCTTGGATTGACTGCAGCTCTGAGAGAAGCAAGGCCATGTTCCTGGCAATTTGGGCAGGTGGCTACAATGGATCTTGCCAGGTCTCAGGTAATTTTGAACATCCTGTGCAGCACAGAAATGGTTTGATGGTAGAATTGGTGGCTGATCTTTGCCTGTTTAAAGACTGTCTAAGGCGTATTGCAGTGGTTCAGATGTTTGAAGTAGGCAATTGAGGTGCTCTGGAGTGAGAACTAAGTATATATTCACAAGGTCTCTTCCTGGAAGGGAGCACCGATGTTTTCTAACTTTCCTGATTAGTTGTGTAATAACTTTCTGTTGGGTTGTTATCATTTGAGTAGGTTGGTGTGCTCTGAAGACACATTCAATTTGTTTTTGGGGATCTGAGATAGTTGAGTCCCCCTGAAACAATAATGTATGGAATTTTGGACTTACACCAAGCATTGCCAGGGAGAAAGGAAAATCAAGGTGGTGTCTGTGTACCTGTTTAGTTTGAATCACTCAGGATGCCTTTTGTACAGCTGCTTTTGCCTCCAATGTCAGTGATCACGGGAATCGAGTCCTTCACTGCCTTTAAGGAGCAGGAACAGTGGCATGAGATCTTCTGTGGTGATTCCCAGCAGTGAGCGTACCCAACTGATGCTTCCACAGAGCTGGTGGAATTCATGCAGAGTCTTTGGGTTGTCCTTGATGTGCAGTGTTTAGCCTGTGATGGTTCTCTCTGTGCTTTTTAGGCCGAGATACTTCCAGGGGGCTGTCTTTTGGACTTTATCTGTTGCAATCTCAAAACCTTTCTGCTGTACCACAGTTATGACATCCTGTACTGCAAAGTCCAAAATGATTTGAGCTTCTGCACAAACTAATATATGGTCCATGTAATGAGAAATGATAGCATTAGGACATCTTTTCTGGCTTTGCGAAAGAATTTGGGCTGCAAGGCATTGACAAGTAGGTGGGTACTTCTTCATTCCCTTGAGGCAATACAGTCCACTGGTACCTCTGTTAAGGTGCTTGTTGATTTGGGCACGGAAAAAGCAAACAAGGGGCTTTCATTGGGGTGCAAGGAGAAGTCAGAAAAGCAGTCATTTAGAAGTATAACACGTATCTACCAGTCTCGGGGTATCATGGAGGCTGAGGGCAGGCTGGACTGGAGGGCACCCATGTCCTCCATGACCTCGTTGATTTCCTGAGGTCCTGCAGCAGCCGCCTCTTGTCTTTGCCAGGCTTTTGTATGATAATGACTGGCACATTGCAGGGGCAGGTAGATGGTACAATGTGGCCCACAGACAGCTGCTCCGGCACGAGTGACTGCGGGGCCTTTAACTTTCTGCCTGGGAGGGGCCACTGATCCACCCATATGGGGTCGTTGGTCTTCCAGGTTGACTGAAGGCTGGCACGCTGCTCAGTGGCCCCCTGTAGAAATCCTGAGGTATTGATAGGATCTCTGGCCCTGTCCCCCATTGGGACAAGAGGTCTTTTCCTCAAATTTTTATTGGTGCCTGAGTGATGAATGATCCTACCGTAGAAACTGTGCCCTCAGGACCTTCCATGTGGATTGTACCTTGACTCCAGAAGCTGGTACTGGCTCCCCTGGTAGCTAATAATTACCTCAGCAGCTGGAACCAGGGGCCATTCTTTTAACCAGTCAGAGAGGGAAATTGTGGTGATGTCAGCTCCTGTATCTAATAGTCCTGAATGACATCTCTTTCTCGCTTTACATGACAAAGCACACTTTAGAACGGGTCTATTTCTACCTGTTGTCTGTGCCCACATCACCATTGGATCAGCTGGTGTGGTGATCATGTCCAGTAGGAGGTAGGCACTGGCTATAACTGTTCCTTTTGCAATGAAAAGGGGAGAGTCTAAGCATAGAGCCTGGACAGTTATCTCCTGCAAAGACGTCAAGGCGAGTACCTCAGGTAGTAGAGTGAGTGTCTCCATCCCTTCCCTGGTGTTGGTTAAAATCAAAATGTCTCTGGCCTTTTCTTCAGGCCCGTATTTGCTGTAGGAATATGGTGAACATAAATATCGTGGATTGGAATAGAAAAGGCCCCTACTAGCTGCCTTTAGGTTTCAGGGCAGAGCTGTCTTCTGTCGAGTTTTCTGCAGCAATCGAGCTGTCCCGCTGGATCTGAGAAGGTCGCTGTGCTGGTTCTCCATGGTGTTGGGGAGAGTAGGGCGGAACGGCCTCGCGTTTGGTGTCATTGTGCGGGGCCTTTCTGTGTCTGTGTGGGGTTTCCCGCAGGCCACCGGTTTTGTTGGTGTTGGAAAGCGTGTGGACGAGGGGGGCAGTGAGGACAGTGGCTGTGACACATAGAAGGTCCCCGGTAATAGTCTGTATTTTTACAATGGTGTTGAAAATGCCCCATCTCCCTACACTTAAAGCCAGGTCCTTTTTCATGCGTATGTCAGGGAATAACTTGGGAGGCTACTAGCACCTCTACTACACCCTGACTGGTAGCCTTAGCTTGGCTGGTGTGACAGTGTAGGGATGTCCTAAGTGTGCATGCCTCAACATTTGTGCAATGGTAGGCTTTGGGTTAAGGGGTAGCGAAGGAAAAATGTCTTTACAGGTGTTGTTAGCATTTGTTTCAGCAAGTTTAGGAGGCAGTACCTTCCTGGCTTTTGGATGTTCACCTTGCTTCTCTATTGCTTGTTTAAAGTGGACAATAAATTTTAGAAGGCATTCCACAGGTCCCTGGAGAATGTCTGTGAAATCTAGAGTAGGTGTTTCTCCATTGGGTGTCTGCATGAGACCTGTCTTTGCAGCACTTTTATCTCTTCTAACCGAGCTCAGGGAAGGTCTATTGAATGAGATTTATTGAAATCTTCCTCCCTAGATGGACTAGTGTTAGGTGTGCCTGCCTGTCTCCTCTAGCATAGTCTTTTAATAGCTGTTATATTAGTTTTTCCCCCATTCTTTCCCACAGAATAATTTCAGTGGGAGAAAGTCGGATGTGCATAAAATGGAGCAGATCGTGAGGTACCATAACATGTGTAGTGAAGGTGGCATTTAAAAAATTATTAAAATATGGTGACCCCCGACCATGGTGTTTGGCTGCTTTATAAAGATCTTTCATCTTCCGTGTGTGAAAGTTTCCCATAGAGGGTTAGCCCCCTTCTGGTACTGCACCGGTGCTGCTTGTATTTTAGCTACCAATTCCCAATCCCCCTCTTCTGCCGCCAGCTTCCGCATCCTTATCCAAGAATCCTCAGGCTCATGCTGAAGGTGGGATGAACCTTCCCTCTCCTCTACAGAAGAGGGAACTTGTTCTTTGGCAGAGGAGCGGGGCCTTGGGGTGACTGGCCAGGCCCGGTGTTGTGGGCCTTTGGTAGCCAAGATGGCGGCCTTCCGGTTACCGCCCCTCACACTTCCGGCTCCGACAGTGTGGGATCCACAAGGGGCTGAGTTGGAGGGGGTAGGACAGCGGGAGTAGGCAAGGAAGCGCTGGATCCCAATGCAGGGGTGGTACCTGACCCAGAGCTGGGACCAAAATAGGGGGAGGACCTGATGAGAGAGCTGGGGGTGGGAGGGAGTTTTACATTGATGACCCCCTCCAGAGGAGGGACTCCATTTTGTGAGCTATCTGAGGGGGATCCAGTGAGGAGAGGTACTGGAGAATGGGTGAGGGTCGCATCCAGGCCTGTGTGATCACTACAGACGTGGCTGGCGGGTAGAGAAGGAGGGGAGATGGCAGACAGCAGGTGGCTTGTCTGTGCTTTACAGCAGTTCCTGTCTCTCATCCTAATGGTGTCTGTGGGTTCAGGAATGCTGGGGGCAGAACTCCAACTCTGGGTTGAATATTAGAACTTTGAACCCTTGAGAAAACTCCATAAATCATATGAAAAATTGGGTAAAATTTTGCGACTCTTATCACTCTCTGAGTTTGCAAAAGATAGAGTCTTTCCCTAACTCAGTCTCAAAATGCTACATGACAAACTGAATCAACAGACATGTCTGGGAGCTCCTTAAAAAGCCAATGAACAAATGACTTTCAACTTCCCTTAGTAAAAGTCTTCCACTCTGAAAGGAGAGACTACCTAACTGGAAGTTATATATCCCTCTAAGGTTTGGATAATTTGTTACCCAGAGCTGCCCCTGATGTAAAGGGTGGCCCGCCCACAGGACTAAAATATCACCCAAGGATCCTGCACTGCAGGCCACTGTCCCCCAGCTCACTGCTCTGGTTGCTCTGGATGCAGGTGTTTCAAAATGTCCCTGGGCTTCACCAGCTGAGCCGGCCCTGTTGCTGCTGCATGGTGCCAACGCTGCCTTAAGCAAGCCCATATAAAACTCAGGTCCCAATCCAGGGTGCTAGCTGAGCCGAGGCGTCTTCTGTCCCGTGACGGTGGAAGAGCCGCATTGTCACTGGAGTGGCTCTCAGGAATTCTCAAAGAAGGTCCCTGTTTGGGCAGCCCTTGAGACGTGCCCACAGCCAGACACTGTGAGAGACCTGCACTCCCAGAGGTAGGAGCAGACTTGCTGGAATGCATGATGGATGAGGCAAGAGAGGGATCTATGTGTGGAACTGCAAATACTGTGGATTGCGCTGGAGAGGGTCCAGGGAGGGAGACAAAGGGGGGGTGGACACACAAGGATTTCCATGAGGGAAAAAAGGACCTTGTATGCAGTAATTCAGGACTAACAGGTGTTAAGAGAGGGGAGAACATCCTAGAGGAGTATATATAAGGAAAGGAGAAAGTTCATGATACCAAGAAAATGTGCTGAATCTGCATGATCCCACAAAAGACAATGAGCAAGATCATTGTATTCAGAGGGGTTATTCACCTTGCTTTAATTCCATATCATTGTCATCAGGTATTACTATTCCAGTGGTAGGCCCCCCGGCCTGCAAAACATTGCCTCTCCCTCAGACTTCATTGCTGGGTGAGGAGCTCAACAGTGCTGAAAGCTGAGGCCTGTCCTTTGTGATCCCTTTGGGATGGCAATGGAACTGCCCTGAGTGCACATTCAGAGGCACATTCCTGGCTTCTCATGCCACAACACCAAAAATAAATCGTCAGTTTGGGTTTTTGAATGCCATTTAGTGCTTTGAAATATCTGCAGGAAGTGGTCTGAAACTGCTTTGTGAGCCTGCTCCTTGGGATCAGCTGTGAGGGGAAGAGGGCTGGCCTGAGCCCAGTGCTGTGTCCCACTGTGAGCAGCCCCACAGGCTCACGTGCAGAGCAGGCGCTGCCAGAGGCGCTGGAGATCTCACCTGCCCTGCAGCCACCATTGTCAAGGTGCTGTAAACACCAGCGGGTGCTGACTTTCCCCTTGGACCCTTTGGTTTAGTCACTATGGGGAATTTCTTTCCTGAAGCCCGTGGAATTTCCCCCTGGCAGGTGTGATGGGGATGCTCGGGGAGTGTGGGGCTTTGGGGGCAGCTGCCCGGGCAGGGGCTGAGCTCGGGGGCCCTGTTGGGCCCATGGCCCCCAGCAGCAGCAGCAGCAGCAGCAGCCCCAGGGCCCAAAGCCCCGTGCCCCCTGCCCAGCACAGGCTGCCCTGTCCCTGCAGCTGTCACCCGAGTGGGGCCCAGGGGCCCGTGGCCGCTGGCAGCAGCAGGAATGCAGGCAGGGTGAGGATGCCCTGGCTTGGCTTTTGTCTCTGGAACAATGCGGGCTCAGGGCAGTGCAGAGCAGGCTGGGAAGCAGAGCCCAGGGCCTTTGGAGGCACCAAGGCTTAAAGATCAGCCCCTGCAGCAGCCCAGATGCAGGTGGCCCAGTTACCAAGGCTGTGGTGGCCTTGAGAGCGTGCAGGTGGATTTTGCAGGGCTGTGGCCTGCCGGCGGCTCTGGGCCCAGGAGTGCCTGTGGCTGCAGCAGGAAGGGTGGCTGAAGGTTTGCTGCCTGCTTTGGTGGCATGGCTGCAGGGGCCAGTGCTGTGAGAGCCCCCTGTGCAGGAGCTGGTGAGAGCTGAGCTCTTGGGGACAGCGCTGTGCCCCAGGCCACGAAGAGCAGCAGTGCCCAGTGCCAGGAGTTGTGTCAGTGGGAGCCCCTGTGCACAGGGACCCCCAGCCTCAGGGTGGCCGTGCCAACACCCCCAGGGACCTCCAGCCCTGGGAACGTGGAACAAATGTAAACCACAAGTGGACAAAAGCTGCCTGCGCCCAAAGGAATGGCCAAGAGAAGTCAGGCTTTAAAAAGAAACAGGATTTATTTGCCGAAAATCGGCAAATCTCAGATTTACAGAAGAAGTTTCGTTGTGACAATCATTATTACAACAACAGGAATAATGTACAGAACATATTTACATGGGATCTGATGGGCTAACAATCTTCGAAACATATTTACAAAGAACTTCCAACGCAGTCAATATATTTACAAGCAACTTCTGAATTCTCAAACGTATTTACAAAGGCATCGGAGCAGTGCCATCATGTGCATGAGTCCTGGAAGAAAGGAAGCAGCAGAGCTGGACTTAGCCGCCAGCACTGGGCCCAGCAGGGCTGGCAGCTGGGCCCCAGGGGCTGGGCCGGGGCCGGCAGGGCTGGCGTGGCCCCAGGCAAGCACAGGGCAGGCCGGGGCTGGTGCTTGTGGCAGCACAATCCAGGCCCCCTGCGGGCACCGTGTCCCTGAGCAGGGCCATCCAGCCCAGCCCCAGCCTGGTGTCAGGGGACCCAGTGTGTGTGTGTTGGCAGGGCGTGGGAAGCATCTGCCTGTCTTACCTGTGGGGCTCCATCTTCCGCCAAGGACCATGGGCTCCTCCTCATTCTCCTCGTCCACTTCCATGTCCTCGTTGTCATCCTCCTCATCCACCTCCATCTCTTCGATGTTGTCCTCCTCGTCTAATTCCATGTCCTCCACAGTGGAGGACATGGAAGCAGAGGAGGAGTCCACCTCCATCATTTCTACCTCATCCAGCCCCTGGTCCACATCCATCTCCTCCACAGTGTCTCTGTCAATCTGCAAGGGGCAGCACAATCTCCCAGTGGGCTTCCTGTCCCACACCATCCATTCCCACATGGCTGCAGCCTGCCCAAGCCGGGTGCCCCCTGCTGGCATGGCACTGTACCTCCATTGCCACAGCAGAGCACATTGTGCTGGGATCGGCACTCCAGATCAGGCGGCAGGAAAGCCCAGGCAGCAGCAGCAGCTCTGTGCTGAGTGTCAGAGTGCAGAGCGAGCGGCAACTGACCCTTGGCAGCTGGTGAATTGTCTGCTGTGCTTGTTTCCAGGTCCTGGATGTTCCACCTGGAACCGTCTGTGAGCTGTGATGTCACTGAAGTTTCAGGGCCGCTGCGCAGTGGGAGGTGGGGATGTCAGAATGATCAAATCCTGGAATGGTTTGGCATGGAAGGGACCCTGAAGATGATGTGGTTCCAAGCTGAGCAAGCTCCCAGCAGAGCAGGTTGCTGCGGCCCCTGTCCCACCTGGCCTTGGATGTTGCTGGGGATGGGGCATCCACAGCCTCTGTGCACTGGTCCCTGTGTCTGGGACAAGCACCCTGAGAGTAAAGAACTTCTTCCCATTATCTAATCCCTTCTGCCTCTTGCGGAAGTTTGATCCCATTTTTCCTTGTCCTGTCTCTAAATTTCCTGACAAAATGTGCTCCTCCACTTCTCTGTGGGTCAGGCTGTTCCTGCAGGGTCATACGTGTGGCTGGACCTGCAGACAGGAGAGAGAGAAGCCAAATTCCCAGTCAGAAAAAATGGGGAAAGTGGCATGAGGACTGAGAGGATAAGGAAAAAGTAGAGACATGCATGTCTTTTCTTTGGTGGGTTGCGGTATTCGTGCCTTTTATTAGAAGCCAGGTTCTCTGTTGCACTCAGTCCCTGCTTTGCAGCCTGCCCACAGCAACCTCTGTGTGTGACCTGCACACGCAGAGCTGGGAGCACGCTTGCTTAAACTGCTGGTGAACGAGGCGAGTGAGGGATCTTTGTGTGGAACTGCAAACACATCAGTGGATTGCCCTGAAGAGGGTCCAGAACAGAGACAAAATGGGGCTTGGCACTCAGAGGGAAAATTGGGGGGAAAAGCTGGGGAGCAGTGGAAAGAGCCAGGACTGAAACGGTACAGGAGAGGCGAGGACATCCTAGGGGAAATACATATAAGGAAAATACAGCAGTTGAACCGGGTGATACCAATAAAACACCATGAGCCTGCAAATGCCCATGGGTGACGCCATTGCATTCAGAGCGGTGTCTCTCCTTTACCTTGGTCACTTTGCCCTGAGGTATTACAGTTCCAGTGGTTGGCCCCTGGGCCCTCACGTCTCCCCCTTTTTGTTATCTATAAGAAAGGCTTCTGCTATCGAGTTTTGCAGGCATTTAGCAAAAAAAGGACAAAACAACCAACACAATGAATACAAAAACAAAGCCCACACTACAGTCTTAACTAAAGATGAAAGCCAGCCTCGCAAACCCCTGTGTTTGGAAAGTCTAGGGAAGCAGTCGTTGTTGCCTTCTATCTGGATCTTGTTTCCTTGATCTTTTAGCAGCTGGATGCCCTGGTACTCTGACTCCCTATGTGACAGCAGGTTGAAAAAACACATGCTTTCAAATGCCTGACAGGCATGGCCATGGACAAGAATTTGTGGCTTGTCTGTGGTGGCACCCAGCTGAAGGCATGTGGCTCAGTGAGGAGCATCCAGATTCTTGCTGCAGCAGCAACCAATGGCAGCATCCTCTGACTTTGGTAATTTAGTATCTGGAGGCTTGGGTGTCCTTAAAGTAAACAGATGAAGAGATTAGAAGGTGGAACTTAAGTTGTGGTCCCACTAAACTTTCTCTACTGTAAGGCAAGGGTGTGAACAAAGCTTATTAGAAGAACCATATACCAATGCTAAAATATAATTTTTACAAATGTTAAGTCATATATCCTGGTTAATGATGTCTGAGCCATCTTGGTCTTGGTGTGTGTGGTCAGCGCTGCTTAGGAGATCTTCTTCTGTCCTTCTCCTTGTTCTTTCCCAGGCTGCTGCTGGCTCTCTTAGGCTTCCATTCTGTTCTTCGATGGTGGCTCTGGTGTTTGCCTCGCGGTTCCCAGGAAGAGTTTTTATGTATTTTGCTGGGATCCATCTTGCCAGTGTTTCTATAGAGACAAAGGCATCTTCTCTTCCCCAAGTAATCAATGGGAAGGTGCCAAAAATTTGTTTAGATTCAGGGTCTTTGATCAACACAGGTGGCTGTTCTTTTATTTGGTCTGCAGCTGAATTAGTAAACTGCCTGATGACTGGGGGAGTTGGCTCCATAAATGAGTGTTGTGGTGTGCTGTAATGTCCCATTTTGGCCTTCCAGGTCATCCCCCCAGGTGTGGCTATGTCTCTCTCCCTTCCCCCTTGCCCCCATGCTGAGTGAGTCCTGTCAATCAGGCTTAACATTCCAGCAAGGCGTCGTGTGGTTGGTCAAGTTCAAAGGATGCCCCTATGCCCAGAGGTCATTGGCCTTTCTGGGTGTCATCTTCCCCTGAGACCCTGCCCCTCTCACCTGGTTGTTGGCTCACCTGTACCTCCCCTCCCCCTGTCCCTGAGCTTAAAAAGGTGATCAGACCATGCGGCCGAGGTTCTGTTGGAGCAGTTGCTCACGTTCGGACCTCTGTAACCATGGAATAAACCTCTGGACATTAAACCCTCCAGCAGAATCCTCTCCTTTTTCTCTTCACCATCGCCTGAAGCTATTCATCCTGAGGGTTCCTAACGGGGTTCCTAACAAGCCTGGACTTGTTCAGTGCCCAGCTGCAACCACCAGCAAGCCAAGGTATCTCTGGGGTTATACACCGCAGTTGCTGCCTTTGGCCCAGCAGCGAGGGTCAGACTGGCCCAGGCACAATCTAACTGGTAATATTGGGAGCCTTTTTCCAATATTTGGCGTCCCTGAGGCAGGCTAAGCGACTCTGCAGCCTGAGACGGACCTGCAGTACCTTGGAGAAGCTTCTGGCAGCCGTGCATCCAGCTGAAAAGGGCTTTGGTTGCATTGCCCTCAGCTAGAGACTTTGGGAATATTCCCAGAAGAAGTTTTGTGGACTGTTCGGCACCTGTGGAAAGCCCAGCTCCTTTCTGGTGAGCAGATTTTCCAGAGGGAGGACAGGGTAGCCTCTCTTGCCCACAGAGAGTTCCTGTTCCGGTGAAAAGACCTGCCTGTACCCAGCCTGCCACAGCTTCCATTTCGGGTGAGTATCTCTGCTCTCGGTACAGCAGGAGCTTAAAAACAGACTCTACCGTGAGTTCTGTTCCTTTTTGCCTTTGCATTTTTGGCTGCGCAGCCCCACAGACGGGAATTTATTGCGTTCTAGCTTTTAGCTTTCTTCTGCGTATGTTACTCTCTTTTGAAATTCGCGCCGGAGTGGGAGCTCTCTGCCCTTCCCCCCGGCTCTGCAGCGCAGCGTGCTCGGCTCTCTCCACGTGGTCGGGGGTTCTATCTCTCTCTCTCTCTCTCTCTCTCTCTCTCTCTCTCTCTGCGCGGGGGAGGGGGGGTTCTCTGCACACGCGGCGCGGGGGGCCCCGGTTTCGGCTTGCCACGTGGCGTGGCTGCTCTCTCTGCTCCACGGGGGGGGCTGCATTCCACGGTGGGGGAGGCTTTGTTTCTGCCTCGGCTCGGCAGGGCGTGCCCTGCTGCTGCTGCTGCCCAGGAATTTTAAAAGCAGTATATACAGCTGCATTGTGAAGCTTTTGTCTGCTCGTTATCGCTTTCCAATCTGTGTTTTTTTTTTTTTTTTTAGAAATCGGTAGCTGATTTTAGCTTTGTTTTTGGTCAGGCGGGATTTAGTACTTTGCTTTTTTACATCTAACATGGGTTCGAAACTCAGCATTGTACAAAAAGGAGTGTTTTATAATATTGTTAGCATTTTAGACAGTGGTAATGTGAAGTTCTCAAAGGGAAAATTAAAACAGTTTATAAGATGGCTTTTCCTCCACTTCCCACAAATCTCCCCTGAAGAAATCCACAATATTCAATTCTGGGATAAAGTTGGGAATGAATTGATAACCTTAGGACAATCTGGCAATGCACCCTCAGCTAAATTTGTGTTTTGGAGTTTACAAATTCGAACAGCATTGCTCAAACAAAAGGAAATGGAGAAAAAGTCAAATTTAAAGCCATGTACCTCTGCTCTCCCTGTTTCTCCCTCTCCTTGCTCTAAAACCCCTAAACCTCTTTCCCCAAAACTTGGCATTTTAAAGAGAGCACACTCATTGGGAAGTCGACTCCCGGAGTCTGTTAAAATGCCTGAGTTGCCCTGTCCACAAGGCCCTGGCCAGGCTGCATGGAACCTTTCCCAATCCCCTGTGTCCCCTCCTCAGAAACCCACAGTATGTGTCACCTTTCCAGAGAGCAGTGATGCCCAAAATGGCCCCCAGTCCCTAGGGGGTCCACAAGATGGTGGATGCCACGTGGCATCTTCCCAAACCTGGTCTTCTTCTTCCCAAAATCCTCTTAAGCATCCCAAAACTCCAGCCCCATCCCCCTCTCCTCCTGTTCCTCTTGACACCTTCCCCCCTCCCCCTCCCTTTCCTGCAGTACCCTCAGCTCCACCACTCTACTCCTCCCAGGGGGCGTCTGCTGACGTGATGTCACCAGGTGTCCCCGCCTCCTGCCAGCCCCTTGGCCCCGCCCCTTGTTCCCACGGTGTCCCCGCCCCCTGCTTGCCCCCTGACCCCGCCCCCTGTTCCCACATTTTCCCTGCCCCTTGCCGGCCCCCTGTCCCCACCCCCTGTACCCGTTGCATCTCCACCCCCTCTGGTTTAAGGTGGGTTCCTTCCAAATGGGTAAAGCCTATGTTCCCAAGGTCTCAGAGAAATCTACAGAAGCACCCCAGGTTGCTCATGCTGCCTGGAGAAAAAAACGCCGCACGCGTTCTCTGGAGGAATTTCCACTTAAACCTCCTATCTGGAATAGTTTATAATATATGTTTGTTTCAAGTTTTTGTACCAGTTTAGATCCCACTGTTCGTGTGTAGCCTCGAGACGCCGTGAGACCGAGCCTGCTTCTCGTCCTACTCGTGATCATCCCACCTGTGACCTCCTGCATAGTGCCGCAGCCCAAACCACATATGGACTACCTTGGCAAAAGCTCTCGGACATCAACAGAGAAACTGAAAACTGGCTGAATGCACTGTTCAAAGGCTGGGGACTCTCGGGCTGGTTGGGATCTATTCTGAAAACTGTGTTTTTAGTGCTGTTTAATTTAGTTATAGTTATTGTAGTTTTTAGCATTGTTTTTGGACTAATCAAACGCATGGTGCTCAAGTTAATGTCAAGCTCATCTCCCCCTGCTGAGGTCTACCATTTGGAAGCCCTCAGTGCTCTAATGGATGACCTGGAAGCCTCAGTGGAAAACACTGACCCTCCTGTACAGGAAGAACTGATTTACCAACCATGGTTTGGCAATCATTCTGCACCACAAAGTCCCCTTCCTTTTAAACAAAACTAGGGGGAGATGTTGTGGTGTGCTGTAATGTCCCATTTTGGCCTTCCAGGTCATTCCCCCAGGTGTGGCTATGTCTCTCTCCCTTCCCCCTTGCCCCCATGCTGAGTGGGTCCTGTCAATCAGGCTTAACATTCCAGCAAGGCATCGTGTGGTTGGTCAAGTTCAAAGGATGCCCCTATGCCCAGAGGTCATTGGCCTTTCTGGGTGTCATCTTCCCCTGAGACCCTGCCCCTCTCACCTGGTTGGTGGCTCACCTATACCTCCCCTCCCCCTGTCCCTGAGCTTAAAAAGGTGATCAGACCATGCGGCCGAGGTTCTGTTGGGGCAGTTGCTCACGTTCAGACCTCTGTAACCATGGAATAAACCTCTGGACATTAAACCCTCCAGCAGAATCCTCTCCTTTTTCTCTTCACCATCGCCTGAAGCTATTCCTCCTGAGGGTTCCTAACGGGGTTCCTAACAAGCCTGGACTTGTTCAGTGCCCAGCTGCAACCACCAGCAAGCCAAGGTATCTCTGGGGTTATACACCACAGTTGCTGCCTTTGGCCCAGCAGCGAGGGTCAGACTGGCCCAGGCACAATCTAACTGGTAATATTGGGAGCCTTTTTCCAATACCCCATATGATCCCAGTCCCCCCAGTATGGTCCCACTCACTCCCAGTTGCTCCCAGTGTGGTCCCAGTTCTCCCCAGCATGGTCCCAGTTGTTCCCAGTGTGGTTCCAGTCATTCCAGTATTGTTCCAGACACTCCCAGTATATCCCAATTGCCCCCAGCATGTCTGTAGCCATTTCCAGGCACTGCCAGTGGCTCCAGTAAGGGTTCAGTTATCCCAGTATGATTCCCCAGTCATGCCCATTGTATCCCAGTTGCCTCCAGCATGCATCCAGTCCTTCCCAGTTCCTCCAGTTTGCTTGCAGCATTGTCCCAGTTTCTCTCAGTTGCTCCCAGTAGCCCAAAGTGTGATCCCAGTTGCTCCCTTTCAACCCCAATAGGATCCCAGTAAGCTCCAGTTTGATCCCTGTCACATGCCAGCCCTCCCAGTGTGGTCCCAGTATATTCCCAGTTGCTTCCAGTTTCTCCCAGTATGGTCCCAGCTGTTTCCAGCATGGTTCCAGTTGCTTCCTAGATCAGCCCAGTCAGTCCCAGTATGATGCCATTTGCTCCCAGTTGCTCCCGGTCAGGCCCAGTATGGGGGATGATGTGCAGGGTGTGTTCCCAGTCGCTCTCAGATCCTCCCAGTATTAGTCCAGTCCCTCCCAGTATGATCCAAAGGTGAGCCCAGTGTGCTCCCAGTCCCTGCCACTATGAACCAGTTGTTCTCCACATGGTTCCAGTTGTTCTCTTTCACCTTCACTTTTGTTCCAGTCACTCCCATTATCTCCCAGTGTATCCCAGTTCCCTCCAGCACGTTCGCAGTCACTCCCAGTTGCTCCCAGTTGGGTTTTTGGGGGGATGTTTGGTGAATGAAGCAGTCCAAGGCTGAGCGGAAAAGGCCCCTTGGGGGACATCGGGGGGTGGCGGTGGCGGCTGCCGGCAGAGGCAGCGTGGAGGAGCAGAGCCCTGTGTGCCCCAGGAGCCCAAAGTGGGGAGCCCAGAGAGGGGGGAGCACCGCCATGGGCGGGAGCCTCAAGAGCCTGGAGAGGGGCAGGGGGGACTCCTTGGAGCCACTGCAGCCCAGAGCAGAGAACGAGGGGAGAAGGGAGCCCGGGAGCCCAAACAGCCGCGGCATCCCGGAATGGGGAGAGCGAAGAGGGGGGAGCTTTTGGCATTGCTGGGACTGCCAGCAGCCTGGGCAGGGCGGGCACCGAGCACCAGGGGGACCCCGAATCCAAGCGTGACCCCAGCAGCTGGGACGGGGGGAACCCCCGAACACCAAAGGGGAGGGACCAGGGATGGGGAACTCCTGGGAGGCTTTTCCATGGCTGAATCTTGGTGTTTGGGAGGTTTTTATGGAGCTCAGATGGCCAGTGACTTTTAGAGATGGACTTGGGCAGAAGGAACTTCAAACTCAGTGTGCCTATACCTTGTAGTCTTCAAACCAGGATTTCCCATTTGCAGTGCTTGGGAGGCTGCGAGGAAGAGGAGATGCCCCGGGACACTGATGCAGGTGAGGAGGAAGTCAGTGCCTCTTTCCCCTCTGTGCTGCTCCCTCTCCCAGCCCAGCATGGCCCCGGCTGCAGCTCAGCCCTGGGGGGATCTCCTTGCCCTTGCCTGTGGCACGGCGGCAAATTCCATCCTGTCCTTGTCCTTCCTCCCCCAGAGAAGGAGCTGAGCATGGAGAGCAGGGAGGACAAATGCCCGCGGCAGAACCTGGTGGAAGAGGCCATTTTGAGCGGCTCCACGGCTCAGGAAGCCAACGGGAAGGAAAAGCCCTGGAGAGGCTGCACGAGGAGGGGCTGCAAGCGCAGCTGGCAGGGATCTGAGGGGGAAAGAGCCAGCCTGGGCTGGGAAGGCGGCCGGAGATGGAGCCAGAGCTCGGAGCTGGTGCTCCACGAGCAGCTCCATGATGGGGAGAAGCCCCACACTCCTTGGAGTGTGGGAAGAGCTTCAGGAGGAACTGCAACCTGATCAGGCACCAGAGGACCCACACTGGGGAACGGCCCTATGAGTGTGATCAATGTAGGAAGAGGTTTCAGACCAGCTCCAATCTCCTCGATCACCAGCACACGCACACAAAGGAGAGGCCCTTCCACTGCCCTGACTGCGGGCAGGGCTTAAGGTACAGCTCCTGTCTTGTTGTGCACCGACAATCCCACACTGGGGAGAGGCCCCACGAGTGTGAGGAATGTGGGAAGAGCTTCAGCCATAGCTCCCAACTGATCCGCCACCAAAAGATCCGCACTGGGGAGAGGCCCTACGAGTGTCCTCAGTGTGGGAAGAGCTTCTCCAGCAGCTCTAACTTGACCCAACACAAACGGAGGCACCGGTAAGGGAAGCCCTGTGAGTGCCCCGAGTGCGAGAAGAGCTTCGTGCGCTGCTCCAGCTCCATCCCCCACTGGAGGAGGCACTTTGGGCACAGTCCTGGTCACTCACATTCCCTGTGATCCGTTTTGGGAACACACCTGGCTGCTTCTCCTTTTGGTTTGGCTTAAATTTTTTTCTCTTCTCCATGTCTTTGCACTCCAAAAGCCAAGAGGGATCAATCTGTCACCTCAAAACCACTCAAATCCCAATGAAAACAACTGCATTTTAACCCAACAGGGCTCAATCTCACCTCAAATTGCTGGTTCCCGCCTCACAAAAACTCAATCCTGTGCCAGACTCACTCCATTCCACAGCCACCAGGGTGAGTTGGGGTTGGGAGGTGATTGGTAGAAGTGGGATCCCAATTTGGAGCAGTGGGATGGGGATTGTGTGGGGTGGCTGGGTGGGATGTATTTGACAGCAAATAAAACTTTCAGAGTTACTGATTTTGGTCCCATTCATTTTCAGTCACTTCTGTGTGCAGAGTGCTGCCTTCTCAGCTGTTTCAATTCCTATAAAAATCTCATTTTTTAAATCATCTAACCCAAACAATTCAAAAACCAATATCCAAATAAAACCACGCACCCGAAATTAGAATTTTGAGAAAAAAAATAATTTTTTAGAGTACTTAAGGATGTTGATAAAGTTTAATTGTTTGGTTCAAATGTGTGAGAAATTATAGTGGTGTTTGGTTTTGTGTTTAGTATATTTGTAATAGGAATTTTTTTTACTAAGGTGTGTTAGATTCTATTATAGTTTTTTAGATATTTTTTATCTAAAGTATATTGGTTACTGAGTTAAAACTTACAAAGGTATTTCTTTGTATGTAATTTTGTTTTTTTTTTCTTTGGTAATGTTATATTAATAGTTTACTGTTGTTTTGGCTTGAGTCATTATTGGAGTATTGTAAAGAAGAGTTGAAATTATATTTCATTTTTATATTTCAATTTTATTGTAATGTATTTCAAGTTAATTATAATTTTTTTTTTATTTTATTATAATTTGTTGAGAGGACAGGAAGGAAGTTCAAGGGCAGGAACGTTTTTTCCTGGCTTGGAACTGGAATTCCAGACCCTGGGAGTGTGTGCAGGACCACAGACTGGGATCAAGTTTGGGCTGGGGTTAAGTATGGACTGGGATCAAATATGGACTGGGATCCTATGTGTTTGGACGGCACAGAGTGGGACCATATGGATCAGGACCACACAGACTGGGATCAAATGGACTGGGATCACGTGGCCGAGGATCACGTGCACTGGGATCCTGTGGATCAGAAACCTCCAGACTGGGATAGGCTGGAGTGGGATCAAGTATGGACTGGGACTGTATGGACTGAGATCCAGTGGACTGGGACCACACAAACTGATCAAGTGGTCTGGGATCAAAAATGGGCTGGGACCATATGGAATGGAACCATACAGATCAGGACTGGGATGAACTGGGTTGAGATTTTATGGACTGGGATTGCACAGACTGGGATTGCACGGACTGGGGTCACACGGACTGGGAAAAAGCTTTGGCTACCATAGGCTGCCTTTGGCTGCCATCCACGTCTGAAGGCAGCCACATCAAGTTGGCCATATCCTGTTTGGGAGTTCATTCCTCTCTTTCTCCCGCTCCCGCCCCTTCCCCATCGTTCCCCCAGTCCCCAATCCCCTCCCCCGTGCTTGGTTTTGCGGGTTCCAGGCGCCTCCTGCTCCCTTTGGGGGTCCCGACCCCCCCTTTGGGTTAATTTGGGGCCCTGCCCCCTTCTCACCGCGCCCTCCCCTCCCCCCGCGGCCGGGGGGGCTCCGAGCACCCCCAGTGCCACCAGTGCGGCCCCGGCTGCCCCCGCACGCCCCATCCCCATCGCCGGGGTCACCTCCCCCGGCCCCAAATTCCGCCTCTGGCAACTGATGAGTCATCAGCGACAAACGCTCTGATTGGCTGGAAATGGCCCCTGGAGCAGCGGCACAGGCACCTTTGCAGCCTGAGCTGCCCTTGTTCCTCTCTGTCCGTGCCCGGAACACAGCAGGCAGGAGAAGGGCAGCAGGGCCCTGCGTGTCCCCGGGCTCAGGTTTTGCGCCGCTTCAGCTCCACGGAGGCGCGGGTCAAGTGAAAAACACAAACAATTTATTAAGGGAAAGCGAAGGTAAGGGGTGAGCTGGGAGGCAGAAAAGGGGATGGGCAGGGCCTGAGGGCTGCAGGGAGGGAGGTGCCAACAGGGAGAGAGATGGCAGGAGCTGCTGGAGCTTCGCACAGGCTCAGCTGTGAGCAGCCAGAGCCGTGCGTGGAGCTCCAGCTGGTCACTTCTGCTCTGCAGGTGCTCCCATCTTCAATGGGCACTGGAAATTGCCGATGGATGCTGGTACATCTCATCCAGCTGATGAACAAAGTCGTGCACATCTTCTTTCAAAGGTCATCTAAAGCAGTTTGCTCATGCATGATGGATTCTCATCTTCCTTCAGGGCTTGAGGAGCTGGAAGAGTGGAACAGAGCCATGGTCAGAGGCCAAATTGAGGGAATCCAAGGAAAGCCTCCTGCCAGGGCCATCCCAGCCAGCTCTTGCCATGGCCAGGAGGGAGGAGGAGACAAGGGCTTCGGCCGGAAGGTGCTGGCCACGGATCCCCCATGTGTTCCTGAAAGCTCTCCGGGCTGTGCCCCTGCCACCCCTGGTCCGCACAGGCAGCAGAGCCCTGCGCAGCCCGGGCACGGATTGTAGCTGCAGGGCCGGCATTTGCAGCAGGCGTGGGCGGCCTCCCAGGCGGCTGCATGTACCAGAGGCCCGAGAGCTGGGAGGCAGCTCAGCCAGGCAGCACTGGCCATCAGGCTCACCTCCACAAAGAACGCCAGGGCAGGCAGATGCAAGCGGGGCTGCTCCTGACGAGCAGGCTGAGCAGGTGCGAGGCCATGAATGGACACAAGGGGGTCAAGCCACAGCGCATCTCCCTGCCAGGGGAAAAAGGCACCAAGGCCCTGAGCCGGGCGGGCAGACCTCTCCCAGGTGTGGTCTCACAGAGGTCTGATCTTTCCCCAGCACTCTGCAAGGGTACATGGGCCCCTTGGGAGGTGGCTTCTGCTGGGCATCCTCCTCTCCCAGCCTGTTGCAGTCTGCTCGGCCCTCCCTCGCTGACAAGGCCCTCTCGCTTACAGCCCCAGGGACTGTGTGGGCCACTCCGGGCAGGGGGCACAAATGCTGGTGGTGGCAGCGGGGACTAGGAGATCTCACCTGGCCAGCAGACCCGCTGCATAGTGCTGGGTGTCAGCACAGAGCAGGCTGTCCCAGAGCTGCTTGTGCTCCAGAGCCACCAGCTTCTTGTCAAAGCCCAGGCGGGAGAGCAGAGTCTTCATTGGTCTGTGCTGCAAACCTGTGTGCCGAGCCAAGGCCAGGTCACTCTGGGAGCACTGGCCCTGGCCGCAAGGGCGTGGGAAGGACAGGGCGACTGTTGGGCTTGCTGGTGTTGGAAAAGAAATGAAATTTAGCAAAATATTTAATTATAGTGAGTTGTGTGTGAACTGGTTTGTTAAAAGTAGTTTTGTAGCCATTGAAAGTGTGTGTTGGGTTTTGTGTGTTACCTAGCAGGTAGTCTTAGGGATTTAATAAATAATTAAACTAGTGCAGGAAAGTAAGAATGCTAACCTGTCTGGAGGCAGCATACAATGCTCTTAGAATAAGATAAGCAGAGGATTAATGATCTTGTTTGTGAACCAAGGAATGTATCACAAGGGGTCTGTGACCAGGCAAGGGGAACGGAGGACTGTTTCTTGGAGGCTAGGCAAGGGGAACGGGAAACTGTTTCTTGGAGACTTTGTTGTGAATCTCATGTATAAGAAGGAAGAACCCATACGTGAATTTGGGGGGCTCGGATTTTGGGACATGAGTCCCCCAGTTCCCCGGGCCCTTAATAAAGCACCCACAAAACTTATCCGAGTTTTGTGTCATTTATCAATCGGGCAACAGTTTTCTGACGACTGCGGCAGGACTCCGAAGGCTGCTGAGGCGGTTCGCGTCCCGATCCACTCCAAGCCGGCACCGAGCACTTCTCGGGGAGTCATCAGTCGTGCCCGACCCCCCGCGCCTGTCGGACAAACTGCATTAAGGTAAGCCCGAAGGTGCTTTATATTGGAAAAAGGTGATAATTGGATTTGGATTTGGTGGTTGGTAAAAAAGCCTAGGCTCCGGCCATAAGACGTCTAAGGACGCAGGACCGGAACTCGCCTCCTGTTTGTTTTAGGGAAGGACGGCGAGAAGGTATATTGGTTTAAGGTATATTAGTTTATTGGGATTAATAGTGGAATTAAAGGTTGTAATATGATGTCTTTTAAAACTTTTAAAACCTTAGTGCAAGCCAATGGTAAAATACCTGGAAATACACCATTAGGTTGTATATTGAAACGGTGGAAAAGTGAGGGGTATTATCAAGAATTGGATAAAAGCAAAATGATAGATTATTGTAATCATTGGTGGCCTGAATATGAGATTGGGGAAGCGGGATGGCCGGTGAATGGTACACTGGAATTGGGGATAATGGAATCTTTGATGCAATTTTTAAAGAGAAATGAGAAATGGGATGAAATACCATATTTAGATTTGTTTTTCGTTTTATATCGGAAAGAGGAATGGCAAAAGGAATGCGGTATTTTTGTTTTAGAAGTGAATGATGAAAGAGAGTGTGTGGGATGTAAAGAAAGAAAGGAGCGTAATTTGTATCCTTCAGTCGAGGAAGATTTGTCTTATTGTATAGCACCTCCGAGGGTTCCGGTTGCTCCTAATGTGCCCCCTGCTCCCTCTGCGGATATAGCTATAAAAACAGGATCTAGTGAGAGTGATGGTGGTGAGGGTGAAAAGAATGAGAGTGTTAAAAGAACTCCGTTAGCAGGGCGGACTCGCAAAGGAAAGAAGGGGCAGAAGGGGCCACAGTTAACTGCGCCATTAAGGGAAGCTGTGGGATCACAGGGAGAAAGGATACTTATAAAGGTGCCTTTCTCCCCCGGAGATTTGGTAATATGGAAGCAATCAGCGGGGAGTTATCGGGAGGATCCTGAAAGGGCGGCAAGGGTGGTTAAAATGGTAATAAAGACTCAGAATCCACACTGGAATGATTTACAGGTATTATTAGATACTATAATGGATTCCATGGAAAAGGAAATGGTTATTAGAGCCACTAGAGAAAAGGCTCGTGAGGAGATTCGGTTGAGACAACTAAATGAGACAGTTGATGAATTGGTACCAAGTGAGGAACCTAGGTGGGACACAAACTCTACAGGAG
The DNA here is from genome assembly GCF_035770615.1 of Melospiza melodia melodia. Classification (NCBI taxonomy): domain Eukaryota; kingdom Metazoa; phylum Chordata; class Aves; order Passeriformes; family Passerellidae; genus Melospiza; species Melospiza melodia. The sequence goes on from NW_026948761.1 coordinate 3,154,236, forward strand.
GAATAAGGGCTGTAAAATGATATCAGGAATTGTTGGTGGAAGGAATTAGGACAGGAATACCTAAGACTATGAACTGGTCTAAGTTGTATTTGGTCAAGCAGGACAAGAATGAGTCTCCGTCTGCCTTTTTACAACGATTAAAAGACATGGCTCGGAAGTTTACTAATTTAGATGTAGAGGATCAATCAGGAAAACTTCAATTGGCATTGTTGTTTATGGGGCAATCACAAGAGCATATTAGGAAAAAGTTACAAAAGCTGGAAGGGGATGATACTCGAAGTTTGGATAAAATGCTGGAGGTAGCATGGAAGGTATACAACAACAGGGAAAAAGAAACTGCAAAAAGACAACAAGCTAGTATTCTGGCTGTAATGCAACAGACAGGGGCAGGAGGAAGACCCATTAGGGGTCGAGGTCGGGGAGGAGCTAATCGCGGACAGAGGGGGTTGCCAAGAGGTCGGGGAGGATTTGGGTTTGCACCTAACATGGGGAGGTTGGATCCAAACCAGTGTGCGTTTTGCCAACAATTGGGACACTGGAAAAATGAATGCCCAGTTAGAGGAGGTATGGGCATGGGAAACATGGGATTAAGGACAGGTCCAATGGGGAATGCTCCTGTGGGAGGATTTACGGGAGGATCAGCAGAGGCCGCTCAAGCACTAGTTTTGGGAAACTATCAGAATCAAAGCTGACTAGAAAAGGATTTGAGGGTAGTTTTAGAAATAGATGGAAAGGTTCAAGAATTTTTGGTAGACAATGGAGCTACATGTTCTGTACTCAATAGAACAATTGGGACCTTTGAGTGACACAATGGTATAGGTGGTGGGGGCAACAGGGAAGCTAGAGGAACAACCATTTTTACAACCTTTAAATCTTAGGTTTGGGGGGAAGGAATTAGATCACCAATTTTTGTATATGCCAAACTGCCCCACACCCCTTCTTGGCAAAGACCTGTTGTCCCGACTTAATGTGAAAATAATATTTGAAGGGGGAAGGGTGAAATTGGAAATACCTGAGGAACAAATAGCAGGCATTTTTGTGATCAAGGAAGTGGATGCCTCTCCTATTCCAGAAGAAATTGAGCAGGCTGTAGTACCCTGGGTATGGGAGTCAGGGGTCCCCGGAAAATCTAAAGCTGCGCAGCCAGTAAAGGTGGAACTAAAGGAAGGGGCCCAACCAGTGAGGATAAAGCAATACCCCTTGAAGCTTGAGGCAAGGAGGGGAGTAGCCCCGTTAATTAAACAATATTTGGTTCAAGGAATATTACAGGAATGTGAATCGGAATATAGTACTCCAATTTTTCCAGTAAAGAAACCTAATGGTAAGTACCGTTTGGTACAAGACTTAAGGACTGTTAATGAAATAGTGAAAGACATACATCCAGTTGTTGCTAATCCTTATACCTTGTTAACATCTGTATCGGAGGAGTTTAAATGGTTCTCAGTGACTGACCTTAAAGATGCCTTCTTCTGCATCCCACTGGCAGTAGAGAGTAGGAAATATTTTGCCTTCGAGTGGGAGAGTCCTGATTTTGGGAGAAAGAAGCAGCTTAGGTGGACGAGACTCCCACAGGGATTTAAATGCTCCCCTAATATTTTTGGAAACCAACTGGCCAAGGAGCTGGAGGAATGGAAGATAACCCAGGTAACAATATCCCCATCCTTGTATGTAGTCCTGCAGTACGTGGACGACATCTTTCTGGGTTCTAAGGAAAGGGAAATGTGCGTGGAATTAACAATTAAATTACTCAACATGCTTGGCCAAGCAGGGTATCGAGTTTCTAAGGAAAAAACTCAATTGGTCAAAAATAACGTTATTTACCTCGGTTGTGAGATCACACAAGGGCAGAGACGTTTGGGAGTAAACCGAATGGAGGCAATATGTGCTATTCCTTTGCCTCGTAACCATCAGGAATTGAGATATTTTCTAGGAATGGTGGGATGGTGTCGACTGTGGATCATGAATTTCGGTCTCCTAGCCAAGCCACTATATGAGGCCTTGAAGCAGCATCGGTTGGAGTGGACGACACAGCAAAAGAAGGCCTTCCAGGAATTGAAGCAGGCACTAAAAGAGGCCCCAGCCCTAGGACTCCCTGACCTGACTAAGGAATTCTAGTTGTACGTGAATGAGAGGCAAAAACTGGCCTTGGGGGTCCTCACCCAGAAGGTGGGATCCTGGAAGAGGGCAGTGGGATACTTCTCTAAACAACTGGATTCGGTAAGTTCCGGGTGGCCCTCGTGTTTACGAGCCGTGGCGGCAACCATAATTCTTATTCAAGAGGCCCGGAAATTGACTTTGGGGGCAAAAATGAAAGTGTTTGTTCCCCATATGGTCATGGCTGTTTTGGAGCAAAAGGGGGGTCACTGGCTATCATCCAGTTGAATGTTGCAATACCAGGCCATCCTGAGAGAACAGGATGATATTGAAATAAGGACTACTAATCATGTTAATCCAGCAGAGTTTTTACGCAGTGACCAGGAAGCTGGGGGACTGGTGCATGATTGCGTAGAGGTAATTGAACAAGTATATGCCAGCAGACCCGACCTAAAGGATGAACCATTGGAAGAACCTGAATGGGAACTATACACTGATGGATCCAGTTTTGTCGAGAATGGGACTCGCTATGCCGGGTATGCAGTGGTAACATTGGATCAGGTCATAGAGGCAAAGGCTTTGTTACCTGGAACTTCGGCCCAGAAGGCAGAGGTGATTGGACTCACCAGAGCCCTGTATTTGAGCAAGGACAAAAGGGTTAATATCTGGACAGATTCTAAATATGCCTTTGGTGTGATTCATGTACATGGGGTGTTATGGAAGGAAAGGGGGCTTTTGAATTCACAGGGAACCAACATCAAGCACCGGGAAGAAGTGCTACAGCTACTGGCTGTGGTACACAGTCACAAAGCAGTTGCAGTAATGCATGTTAGAGGGCACCAGCCTGCGGAAGGAGACGTTTACAGAGGAAATCGATTTGCTGATGTTACAGCACAGCAAGTGGCACGGGAAGTATGGACTCAAATGGCATTGGTACTGGTAAGAACAAATCCAGCTACCCCATACCTGAATCAGGAGCCCAAATATTCAATAGAAGATGGAAAACTAATAAACTTGCTAGGGGCACAGAAGAATCAACTTGGGTGGTACGTTACACCAATGGGAGAAATAGTGGTACCTACCCACATAATGAAATTTATTTTGGAATCAGAACATAATAAATGTCATTGGGGGGCAGAAGTATTGGTAAAATTTTTGAAGAATGAGATAATCTCTAATCAGATGTTAACAATGGCAAAAAGAGTTAATGCAATGTGCCCGGTATGTTTGAAAAATAATCCAGTAGTTAGGAGACAAATACAAATGGGAAAGTTGCAAGTCGGGCCACAACCAGGAGATTACTGGCAAGTTGATTTTTCTGAATTGCCTAGAGCACAGGGATACAGATACTTGTTAGTGTACGTATGTACATTCTCAGAGTGGCCGGAAGCTTTTCCATGTAGAACTAAACAGGCTAAGGAGGTGGTAAAAACCTTGTTAAAAGAAATAATACCAAGATTTGGAGTACCTTTAGGATTGTCATCAGATAGGGGTACGCATTTTATAGTCGGGGTAGTGCAGGAATTAGCAGGAATGTTAGATATGACCTGGAATTTGCATACCCCCTGGAGACCTCAGTCTAGTGGGCAGGTGGAAAGGATGAATCAAACCCTGAAAGGACAAATCAAAAAGATTTGCCAGGAAGCTAAACTGCACTGGCCTCAAGCTTTGCCTTTGGCCTTACTCAGGATTCGAATTAAACCAAGGGAAAAGGTAGGCGTAAGTCCATATGAGATATTATATGGCAAACCATATCATGCAACTGTATTAAAAGGGGAGGTACATGTGAGTGGGGATCAGGCGATTGCAGAGTATGTTATGTCACTTAATAAGATCTTGAATTCTTTAAGAAATACGTTACAGTGGAATAGACCGCTCACGCTGGAGAATTCTGTCCACAACATCCAGCCTAGAGGACCAGGTGTACGTCAAGAAGTGGATCACGGATGCGCTACGGGAATTCATGGAGTGGACCCCACCAGGTGATGATGACGACCTACACAGCGGTGAAGGTCCAGGGGATGGATGCTTGGATCCATTACACCAGAGTAAAGAAGGCACCATTCCAATGGGAAACCCAGATAGTGTCTCCAACCCGGATGATCTTCCGCGCAAAGCCGCCTTCTTAATTATATTACTGCTAGTAATCATGAGACTAGTACCCGTTCAAGGGTCTACTCTTATACAGGTTGAAGAAACAAAGGTTACAGTCATGGAAGGGATGGATGTTCAATTAACTTGTGTTATATTTGACAGCCAGAAAGTTGAGGCCAGTGAAGTTATTGCAATATGGCAATGGGGGGCTGAAAGAAGCCGAGGCAAGATAGGAGTCGGTTGGGATCAAGATAAACAACAAGGAAACACGGTACTGAATCTTTTCAAGGTAACCACAAACGATACAGGGGAATATACATGTTTGGTCAAAATACGGGATAGTTTTGATTACAAAAGAGTGAGTATGAGGGTTTTGCCATGGACAGGGGATCGTGCTGAAAACATAAAGGTTAATCCAGTATCAATGGCAGTGGACATGTGGGATGGGCCACCCCTCAGAATAAATTGTTCCTTCTTAGTAAGATCAAAATATCAAAGGAACCTTTGGGTCAAATGGTGGAAGCAAAATAGGGAACTGACCTGGGACAGAATAGAGGATGGGACCAGTTGAGGGGAAAGGAAGGCAAAGGTTGTGGGTGGTCGAGTGTCACTAATCCTAGAATAGGAAATGCATGGTGGAGGCATGACAGAATGATGTTATCCTTACAGAGACACGGTAGAAGGAGTAGACGGGAGGTTAATGATACAATAGAACGAAGTACTGAGCAGGAAAATTTAGTGGTAGGATTAATCAGAGATTTTGGGATCATGCAGAATGTGACTAAAATAACAGCTTGCCTGCCATTACTACAGGCTGCAGGTGAACCAATTCCCTGAGGAATAATACCGGTAACCACAATGCCTGAAACATTCAAGAATGTTTCATGGTCCTGCCAGTCAGTTCCCAAACCAGTAGATGTATGGAGGGATTTGTGTATGACCATTCGGGCTATGACTAGAGAGGAATGTGAAAAGAAATCCAATCATTATGGTTGGATTCAAAATACCAGGAGGTGTTTAATTGCAACCCCAATAGATGAGCCACGCAATATGTCAGGAGTTTAGTTCAAGCATGGTTTAAAGAAAAAGGCCATGAAGCCATGCAATTGAGAGAAAAGTAACAGGTAGTTGTGAAGCAGTTCCCAGCCTGACTTCTATAAACAATTAGACTCTCTTAGGCATCTTTGTATAAACAATAGGGTTCTCAGGCAGTCTTCCCATAACAAGTGTAACACCCTCTCTGGGAAAAGATGGCATCCTGAGAACAGATGTGGAAGTTTTGGGAACCGTTCATATCACAGTGGGAACACTGGTTTTATTTTGTGTAAACAATCAACGGTATAGTAAAACAAAAGGTGTGGTTAGAGTTTTCTCTAGTTAGCCTATCATAAACTTGGATTTTGGAATATGCATGAAGTTCGTTAACACTATTATTTAAACTGGCTGATCGATCAATAAACTTGAGTTCGATGCATCAAAGGATTGGTCGTTCTCCCCTCACTTCAACAAATGGCGACACCCGGACGTGATAGCGGACACCACGACGATCGCGACCACCACGGGGATTGCGAACACCACGAGAAGTGAGGACTCGTTCGGGCTCTGAAGCAGCGGGAGCGGCAAATAAGCGCGAACCAAAGCGGAGGAAAAAAGCCGCCGATATGCGCCGTGCCCTGGCAACCATACAGATGGGTCCAGCTGATACGTGCGGCCAATGCCTGGAAAACGCTGCTAAGTGAAAGTGCGCACTTAAAAGAGGTATGGAAAGGCAAGCCGCATATGAACTTTTTATTACGTTTTTGCAAAAAAGGCAAATTAAGGGAATAGACTTATGGAAGGAATTGCAAGGTCTTTTGGCTTATGGTCTGGAACGGGGAATATTTGTGAATCCCCACACAGTTTACGAGTTAACGGAATTGCGTGAATTCAGTGATTTATTGTCAGAGGCTGCTTTAGAGAGTGGTAAAACTGCCAAGAAGCTAAGCAAGCCATGGCGAGTGATATATGGTGCACTGTTTTACTATCTCTCTGAGTGCAAGACAGCGGCCGCAGCTCGTGGAGCTTGCGGGGCTGTGCTACTCCGAACTCGGCACGGGTGCTCCGCCATGGGGAGCAGCCGCGGCGAGCGACCGCCTGAAATGCTGCGCTGTAGCGGCGGGAGCGGAGGCAGCGGCGGGGAGAGCAGAGCCACCACCGTGGGAGCCGAGGCGCGCCGTCCCGGGAGAGAGCGAAGCTGCCGCGGGGGGAGCCGAGGGTACAGCAGTGCCTGCAGCGGAGTCAGCCTGCCGGCGAGTAAACAAAGAGCCCAGCGTAGGGGGGGGTTTTGGTTTTCGCCCGCTCCGACACACGCACCGCGGACTGGAGCGCTTTTTGCAGTGGGAGCGTTTCTCCCTCCCCCCACAGCCGGCAAAAGCTTCAGTTTAAGACCTAACAGCCTAATGGATGCCTCGGTCTAGGACCTACCACCTAATGGATGTAACTTTTGTCAGCAAAAGGAAAAGATCCCTGTTGAAATTAAGAAACAAGTGATGGTAAACAAGGAAAGTTAAAGGCACTTTTGTTCTTCCTGGCAGAGACTATGAAACAGAAATCAGCGTACTGTATGCATGGGTCAAATTTCAGCCGATTTGCCTTGACTTTGGTTATGCTGTCTTGAAATCACCTGCATTAACATAGACTTAAACATCAGAAGCCCAGATGGTTCAGTCAGTGGAACATCAGACTCTAAAATAATATTTTGAAAAGTTTAAAAATGTTAAGATGTGTTGGACTGATTGTATGAGTGAGATGTTGTGAGTGTGCTTTTTGGTATAGAAATGCTATAGCAAACACGTAAACAAAGTTATTTTAGCTTAGTATTTTAGGATCAGGCCTGTAAATAAGTTATAGTGAATGCTATATTTTATGTCTATAGTAAGTTATCTGTTATTAAGTAGTTTAAGTTAAATTATTTATTAAATGCTGAATACTATTGAGGTTAAGTTTGTTAAGTTTATTTTCTGTTAAGTTTGAGGTCTGTTAAGTTTAAATTGTATATTAGGTTTAAGTTAAGTTAGATTCTGTTAAGTTTAAATTATATTTGGTTTAAGTTGTATAGAATTTAAAGTCAGTTAAGTTTTGTTATAGTTAAGTTTTGTTAGAATTGAAAGATTTTACATGTAAGTTCTGTTGATTTAAAAATCTATTAAGTTTAAGTAATGTTAAGATCTATTAAGTTTAAATATTTTAAGTTTAAGTATTTTAAGTATAAGTGCTATTAAGTTTAAGTGATGTTAGATAGATTTATGCTTTTACGATAGGCGTTTATTTTATGGCTTGTGTGCAAAGTGTTGTTGTGAACATCAGAGAAACCTTGCTAGCTGAAAATACTATTTAATTATTAGAATTGCCTATTCTTATGTTGCAAAGAATGTAACACAGCTAGCCCATAGAATTTTGAAGCCAGTTAAGTTCTGTTAATTTACAAATAAGTCTGCTAAGTTAAATACTTTAAGTGCTTTAAGTGTATACTATTTTCTCACCACTCCAAATCAACAAAGGACTGAGAATCGCCCAGCTGATGCCATTTCAGCCAAATGACTAAAGGATTACAGACTGTAAAACTGATTTTGAACTTTTCTGAGAAACCCAAGGAAAAGGTGGATGTGAAAATCTCAAGGACAAAAAGGATTGTTTTCAGACTTGCCATTCACCTCCTCTCCAGGTTCACATGAATGAAAATGAAAACAGCTAACAGCTTTCTTTTCTTAGTCCAATTACCACCTACCTTGCAATGCCTGATAAGGCCGGACATTGTGGCTCAGCTGGGGGTGCGTTTAACCCTTTGGGATAACATGCCGTTGCCGGACGACCAGGGAACTGATTGACATGATTGAATCATTATCATCATTCCATATAAAAGGACCGGCAAAAGAGAACTGTCTTGAATGTCACAGCCCAAATTGTGCTGCTTGGGTTGCACTGTGTTGTGGGGGTTGTGACAGGACCTTTTGGGTGGATCAGTTGTCACTTTTTCATTTATGGTGTAATACCTGTAATCATAGACATACCTGGGAACATAATTGGGAGTGGGCACTACGGAATGAAACAGGACTAAACACTGCCTCAGCTTTAGATTTTTATGAATCGCATGAGCAGAAAATCTTGGCTTATTATCGGTGGGAGGTACAGTGTATTTTGAAAAGGATTAAAGCTCAAAGTGCATTATATATAACCTCTGTAAGGTGTAAAAAACTGGTGCCTTTAACACAACATTCTGTTGTAGGGCCTATAAAAGGAGATCCCAATCAGGCATTAGATAACTGCATTAGAAGGTTACAAAGGTGCGGTCTTCAGGTCTCAGGAACAGTAAGGTTAAAAACAGATATAAGAAAAAGAAGGTCAAAGTAAAAACAGAAAAATGAGGTTTACTTTTATGATATTACTTGGTGTAGTGGTAGCTGAAGAATTAAAGGTAAAACATTTTAGTCAACCTAGAGATAATGTATGGATAACACTTGCTAGGCAGATTAATCAGTCATCGCTTTGTCTCAGCATTGGAGGAGTTACCAACCCTTTTCGAACATGTTTGGTAGGGCTTCCAGTATGGTCTCCTCAAGAATTCTGCAGTCTTAGTAATAACCGTGCCTTATGTATGCGCAGTATGGTAAATATTAAATTGCCTGAACAAAAAGGGTATACTGCCAGTCAGAGTAACGGCTACCGTCAATGCCTGTTAATTCAATCACTTAATATTCCATTGCATTCCCCACCTGAGGAGTTAGAGCTTTTCGGAAGTGCAAATGCTAGCATGACCAGCACTTCCAACGGTGGGTGGTTCAGCTTTGATTACTCTAATCCTCAAAAGATGAATCAGCATAAACAGACATGGGCTACTCTGGATTCATCTCTAAGCCCAGACATAGTGTCCAAACAACTTTATAACCAATGTAAAGGCTCTATCATGACACCTAAGAAATTACCTACAGGAATATTTCTAATTTGCGAAGATAGAGCCTGGAATGGTATACCTGCCCAACCTCAGGGTGGACCTTGTTATTTAGGCAAGTTATCATTATTCCACCCTAATATATCTGTGTTAATGCAACTAAGTCATAAGATAAACAGGCAGAAGTGTAGCTTACATAATTTAGACTGTAGTCAAATAGGAGATCCATGGTTCTGGAGTAAATTTAAACAAGTGATGGTTTCAGCTCTCCTACCATGAGGTGCTGCAAGCAAAGCATTGACTTTAGCAAAACAAATAAGGTGTTGGGCTAAGGGTGAATTGAATAAAACTTCACAGATATTAGATATGTTAACTGCAGATGTACAGAGTGTTAATCACGCTGTTCTGCAAAATAGAGCTGCCATAGATTTCTTACTATTAGCACAAGGCCATGGGTGTGAAGAGTTTGAAGGGATGTGTTGCATGAACTTATCTGTTCATTCTGTATCTATTCATGCTAAGTTAAAAGAGCTACGACTAGGGCTTAACAGTCTTAAGGAAGAAGAAGGACTGGGAATTGATGAGTGGCTTAAAAGCCTAGGATTGGGACCATGGCTAAGAAACCTTGTAATATATGCTATAGGGATATTAGGTGTACTCTTATTGCTTTTACTTATATTACCTTGTTTTTGTAGCTGTATTCAAAAGATGTTAGTAGAATGATAGAGAAAACCTGGCAAACTAACCTCCTTTCTCTCAAAGAAAAAAGCAGAGGAAATGTCAGGAGTTTAGTTCAAGCATGGCTTAAAGAAAAAGGCCATGAAGCCATGCAATTGAGAGAAAAGTAACAGGTAGTTGTGAAGCAGTTCCCAGCCTGACTTCTATAAACAATTAGACTCTCTTAGGCATCTTTGTATAAACAATAGGGTTCTCAGGCAGTCTTCCCATAACAAGTGTAACACCCTCTCTGGGAAAAGATGGCATCCTGAGAACAGATGTGGAAGTTTTGGGAACCGTTCATATCACAGTGGGAACACTGGTTTTATTTTGTGTAAACAATCAACGGTATAGTAAAACAAAAGGTGTGGTTAGAGTTTTCTCTAGTTAGCCTATCATAAACTTGGATTTTGGAATATGCATGAAGTTCGTTAACACTATTATTTAAACTGGCTGATCGATCAATAAACTTGAGTTCGATGCATCAAAGGATTGGTCGTTCTCCCCTCACTCCAACAGCAATACAGTACGAATAAGAACGAAATCCCAACGAAACGAGATGAGTTGTCAGAATGTCACACAGAATTTTGACACCTGGAATAGTTGGAAGACATTATGGGGACCTAGTGTTTTGGAACACTATAATTACCTTGGGGAAGTACAATGGTGCATCCAATGGTCAGGAGTAAAGAATCAGTCACATTATAGGGCCCTTATCACGTCTACGTCTTCCCGAGAGTTCAGACCGCAGAAGGAGGATTGGAATTGTACTGAGGTTTTTACATGTGATACACCGGAAGACTGAATTGGATTGGTACCGGTGAAAATGGCATTAAAGTGGGGATGCGAGTGTAGGGGGTATGATCACACGGTTAGCAGAGAGTCCATGGATGGACCTATAGATTGCAGATATACTACTGTGCACAGTCCTGGAAATCTAGTCTGGGTGTTGGGACACGGACAGTGGACCACACATTTACCTCTAGATGGATCAGTAACACAAATCACCCTAGGGGTTCCCACATTGTGTCCATACTGGAAACAGAATAGATTGATCCAAAGGAAAGGACTCAGAAAGAGGGAAGAATCCCTAGAGGAGCAGTGGCATGAACCTGGCTCAGGAGTACAATTTGGATAGATATTGGAGTCATTATTCCCTCTGGTAGTGACATATCGAAATAGGGAAATACTCAACAATTTGTTAGGACAGACAGAAAGGTTGGCAGCAGCTACTAAGAAGGGATTTAAAGATCTAAATTTTCAATTGCAAGCTACATCAAGAATGACCCTACAAAATTGAATGTGATTGGATTTGCTACTGTTAAAGGAACATGGAGTTTGTGGTTACCTGAGTAGGAGAATAGATCATTGCTGTGTACACATTCCCAATGTTACACTTGAAGTTGAGAAAGATATTTCTAAACTGGCAGAAGTGGAAACAAAAACCAAGGAAATTGAAAAGGAAGCACAGCATAATTGGATAGGAGCAGTATTTGATTCTTTGGGGCTTCACCTGTCTGGCTGGATTACGTCTGCTATACAATATGTACTAATGTTTTTAGTATTTCTAGTGACTATATGGATTGTATATAGATGCCTCTTAGGTGTGATCGAAAAGGAAAAGAGGCGATCTCTCCGGTTGCTGAAGGTGATGACCCGCGGGCGGCAAAATGAAGAACACTCCCCACTTCGTTATGAAGATGTTACTGTCAATACTGTTGATTGAGCATCCTTGCAGCAGGACTGAAGGATGCTCAAAAGGGGGGAAATGTTGGAAAAGAAATGAAATTTAGCAAAATATTTAATTATAGTGAGTTGTGTGTGAACTGGTTTGTTAAAAAGTAGTTTTGTAGCCGTTGAAAGTGTGTTGGGTTTTGTGTGTAACCTAGCAGGTAGTCTTAGGGATTTAATAAATAATTAAACTAGTGCAGGAAAGTAAGAATGCTAACCTGTCTGGAGGCAGCATACAATGCTCTTAGAATAAGATAAGCAGAAGATTAATGATCTTGTTTGTGAACCAAGGAATGTATCACAAGGGGTCTGTGACTAGGCTAGGGGAACGGGGAAACTGTTTCTTGGAGACTTTGTTGTGAATCGCATGTATAAGAGGGAAGCACCCATACGTGAATTTGGGGGCTCGGGTTTTAGGGACGTGAGTCCCCCAAGATCCCCATGCCCTTAATAAAGCACCCACAAAACTTATCCGAGTTTTGTGTCATTTATCAATCGGGCAACAGTTCAATATTGTTCCATTTTTGTGCTGGTGAATGCTTTGCCTAAAAAATAAAGTTTTTTTAGACTTTTCTCCCTGGAAATATTTTCCCGGACTGGCTGAGGGTGGGGCTGCTGAATCTGCATTCTAGAGGAAACTCCTTTTGGAGGGTTTCAACGAAATTTGCCCTAAACCAAGACAGGGTGGTGGAAAGAAGGGGGAACCCCAAGTAGCTAGATTGAGGGGAGGCTAGAGAGGGGGACCTTGGGACCCCAAAACCCCCTAGAATCCAAAAGCAGGACCCTGGAGAGGAGGGATCCCCAGGGCTGATGGAATCCCCACCAGCCCTGAGATGGGGGACTAACCATAACCCAAGAGGGATGAGACTGGAAATGGGAAACTCCTGGTGGCTTTTTTTTATTCACTCTTGATTTTTGGACATCAGGTGTCTTCTGTAAATGGACGTGGGTAGGAGGAATCCCCAACCAAAGGCATTCACACCATTTTTTTCCCCAAACCAGGATTTTCCCCAAACCTTCCCACTGTGACATCCCCCCTGTCCCACTCTCGGTGAGCTCAATCCCAAACCTGACCCTGATCCTGGTCTCAGTCTCACTCCATGTTTAGACACACTCACCGTTCTGAATTTATTTTCATCCCAGTCCCAAACTCATCTATCCCAACCCCAGCCCTAAAGTTATTCCCGTGTCTAGCCTTAACCCCCATCCAAGTTCTAATCCAACTCCAGCTCTAATCAGCCCCAACTCCAAGCCCAGCCCCAATTCCTGCCCCTTCCTAAATCCTCAGCCCAAAACCAAATCCCAGGTTCAGACCTTTCTGGGGTTTGGGGGTGTCTCTGTCCCTCAAACCCCGATGATGTTTGGGTGGGGTCACAGCAGGGCTGAGAGGGACAGAGACCCCCTCCCAAAGCCCCAGGTGTGAGAAGGTCGGAGAGCCCCCCCAGCCCCGAGCACCCTCAGTGGTGAGAGGGACACAGAGCCCCTGGTCCCCAGCCGTGCACAGACATTCCCTGAGGCCAGAGGGATGGAGACACCCCGAGCATCCCCCAGGGTGAGGGGAAAGAGACCCCCGAGCATCCCCTGGGCTGAGAGGGACAGAGACTGCACTGAGAACCCCCTGGCACAGGGGTGAGAGGGAGGGAGACCCTCCAGGCATTCTCTGGGGTGAGAATGATGGAGACCCCCTGGGGAATGGCCTTGGATGACAGGGACAAGGACACCCCCAGGGCATGGGCTAGGGTGACAGGGGTTTTACACCTGAGCCAGTTTGGGTAAGGGGGGTGGTGTTCACCCTCTGAGCAGGGATTACCCCACTGCTTCAGGTTGCCATGCAAGATGTAACCAAATGCATGTTTTCAATCACCATCTTCATCAACTGCTATAAACAGGTGGGGCAATGTTCTTTATCTCTTCCATGACTCAGCCCTGATAACACCCTTCAGGGGAGATATCTTCTGTGAATGGGCCATTGAGTGTCACTGCAGGACTGATAAAATTCCATCATCCCATTGTGGGATGCTCCGCCCAGGGGGAGGATCCAAGCATTCCTACCTGGATATAATCCAAGGTATGAAACTCCAGGAGCACTTTGCCTGCTGGATTCCGAGAGGACAAGATCTCCATAACCACCACTGGACCTTCAAAAGAAGACCAGATACTTCTATAGGATCACTTGTCTGACAGAATCACCTTCATCACTCCAGCAGGACTGCAGCCACCATTTAATGGGACTGCTGCCAATGCCCTGACCAACAGGGTGTCAGGTTATATCCTGACTCTGTCAGTTTAAGGCAGTGTTTCTGTATCATTGCCTTGATCCTAATTTTGTTTTTGAATTGGAATTCTGGTTTAGACTCTCCCCCAGGTTTGCCTTCAATCTGGTGCAAAATTTAGTGTGTTTATTCCTTGTTTTCCTCCCAAAACAGGATTTCCCATTCCTAAAACTTAGCCAGATGGCGGGAGAGACTGCGAGGAAGAGGAAGATGCCCAAGGATACCCAGGAAGGTGAGGAGGAAGTCAGTGCCCCTTTCCCCCTCTCTCCTGCTCCATCTCCCAGCCCAGCATGGCCCCCAGTTGCAGGACAAACCTGCTGACAACATCATCCTACTGGGGATGCACTGGGGGAATCTCCTTCCCCTTCCCTCTGGCACGGAGGCAAATCCCATCCTCTCCTTGTCCTTCCTCCCCCAGGGAAGGAGCTGAGGATGGAGACCAAAAAGGAAAAATTCCCCCAACAGAACCTTGTGGAAGAGGCCGTTTTGAGCAGTGCCACGGTGCAGAATTCCAACTGGGGAGGAAATGCCTCAGAGATCCCACAGGAAGAGGGGCTCCAAAGCCAGCCCAGGGTGCTCTGAGTATGAAAGACCCACCCAGAGCCAGGAAGGTGGACAGAGCTTCAGCCAAAGCTCAGAGCTGGTGGTCCATGAGCAGCTTCATGATCAGAAGAAGCGCTACAAGTGCTTGGAGTGTGAGAAGAGCTTCAGGCACAGCAGCACCCTGATGAGCCACCAGATGATCCACACTGGGGAATGGCCCTAGGAGTGTGGGGAGTGTGGGAAGGGCTTCAGCTACAGATCCAACCTTGTGACCCACCAACGCATCCACACTGGGGAGAAGCCCTACGAGTGTCCCCAGTGTCAGAAGAGGTTTCAGACCAGCTCCAGTCTCCTCCAGCATCAGCAGATTCACACAGAGGAGAGGCCCTTCCGCTGCCCTGACTGTGGGAAGGGCTTCAAGCGCAACTACACCCTTGTCAGCCACCGGCGCATCCACACTGGGGAGAGGCCCTACGAGTGTCCTGAGTGTCAGAAGAGGTTTCACACCAGCTCTGATCTCCTCCTGCATGAGCGGATTCACGTGGATGAGAGGCCCTTCCGCTGCCTTGACTGTAGGAAGGGCTTCAAGCGAAACTCCCACCTCATCAGGCACAAGCGGACCCACACTGGGGAGAGGCCTTACGAGTGTGGGGAATGTGGGATGAGCTTTAGCCAGAACTCTAACCTGATCTCCCACCAGAAGACCCACACCAGAGAACGGCCCTATGAATGTGGGGAATGTGGGAAGAGCTTCAGTCTGAAGTCTCTCTTGAGCTGCCACCAGAGGATCCACACTGGGGAAAGGCCATACAAGTGTGGGGAATGTGGGATGACCTTTAGTAGGAGGCCCCCACTGATCATCCACCAAATGACCCACACTGGGGAGAAGCCCCACAAGTGCCTCGAGTGTCAGAAGAAGTTTCACACCAGTTCTCATCTCATCCAGCACCAGTGGATTCACACAGTTGAGAGGCCCTATGAGTGTCCTCAGTGTGGGAAGAGCTTCTCCAGCAGCTCTCACTTGACCAGACACCAACGGAGTCACCAGTAAAAGAAACCCTGCACATGCCCCAACTGCAGGAGGAGTTCATGCACTGCTCCAGCTTTATCCCCCATTGGAGAACCCATGTTGGGAAGAGCCCTGGGGACCCATTTTCCCTGTGATCCATGCTGGGAAGACAGCTGTACCTTTTCCTGCCCCTGCCAATGATATGATGTGGGATGGAAAAACATGAGGGTCTGGCCATAGCCCTGTCATTACATTTACTCCCACCTCAGGTCATTGCTAGGGGCAGGAAAGGGACTCTCTCTCTCCCTGAAGAGAAGGGTGAAATTTCCAGGCAGGGGAAATTGTGGCCTGGCAGACGCAGTGAATTGTGTTTAGTTTTCCCTGTAAATAGTTTTTCTTATCCCTTCTGTTATCAATATAATTTCTGTTCCATTTGTTCCTTATCTCATTGCTGTTCCCAATAAATTGTTCTTATCCCAGCCCGGGATCTTTGCCTTTTGTGCTTTCCATGGGAAGCAGGAGGGCAGCGAGGGCAGTGCAATTTTAGCAGAAGCAGGAAATTAGGGAATCCCAGTCCTGAACCCCAGCCTGTGGAAACCGAGCATCCCAGCTGGTCCCAGCCTGGTGGCCATGGCAACAGCCTTGGGAGTGGGTCCCTGGCTGGGGCTGTGGGAACCTTTACCCTCTGGTGCCCAGGGACAGGAGTGGAGGGAACGGCTGCAGCTGAGTCGAGGCAGGCTCCGGTTGGATGTCAGGAAAAGGTTTTTGCCCAGAGGCTGCTGGGGCCCTGCTCAGGCTCCCCAGGGAAGGGTCCCAGCTCCAGGGCTCTCTGAGCTCCAGCAGCATTTGGACAGTGCTGCCAGGCCCAGGCTGGCATTGTTGGGGTGTTCTGTGCAGGGCCAGCAGTTGGACTGGAGGATCCTGATGGGTCTCTCCCAGCTCAGCCAATTCTGTGGTTCTGGGATCCCATGAGCCTGGGGATGAGGCTGCCAATGGTTGCCATGGCAACGGGGTCTGGCTGCAGGCCTGAGCTGGTGTCCATGGCCACCATCCCTGGCATGGGGTCTCCATGGAGCTGCCATGGAAACTGACCATAGCAACAGGGGGATGGTGATGGTTGCCTGCTAAGGATCAGATTTCTTACCAGAATTCACAGGGGTTCCATGGGGACTTTGCAAGAGTCTCCAGGCTGTTCCAGAGCTGGAATGTCACAGCCAGAGACAGGGGCTCCATGGAGACCTGCCAGGGCTTTCTGGGGATGGTAAAGAGCCCTGTGGTCAGAGGCACTCACAGCCATCCCATGGTGACATCCCAGGGGACCTTGGGCTGTGAAGACACCAATCTGTCACAGGCACTCACGAGGGTTCCACAGTGACATCCCAGGAGTCCCCAGGCTGCCAAAGAGCCAGGATGTCCCAGACACTCACAGGGGCTCCTGTCATGGGCAGAGTGGGAGCTTCAGGCAAAGTTTATTAGAGAAGCTTCTGTTGGCTCACGAGTTGCAGAAAGGATCCCTAAATGTCACCGTTGAATTTGAGATTACATAGACTCGGATCAGACGTCTAAGGGCTAAAAGCCACCTGTTTTTTCAAAACTTTTCTTTTATACCTTGCTTTGCTACAGGTAGACCTCATTGGTCATTTAATCAACAGATTTCACATGATTGGCCAATTAGGGCAACACCCTTCAGTAAACAACTTTATGGAAAAAACAACTTACTATAAATATTGTCAGGGTACCAGTTATTGATGTTTGTTTTACCTTGGCCATTCTGGGGGCTGCCTGGATGGGGGAAACCTTCCTGGAGCAGTTCAGTGCCAGGTAAAAGGAGATGCACAGGACCTTTTTGGTCTTCAGCTTCTAGTTTATTGTTATCTTTTCTCAAGTTTTGCATTGCTGTCCACATCAGGCTTAGCATGCTGGAAAAACACCTCAAAATGGCCCCAAAATATTCAGTTTCAAGGTCTTTAAAAGGTATCTCATCCAATTAACTCTTAAAACATCTACTATCTCTCCTTATCAACCAATAACTCATCCCTTGACTGTCCACATAATCTCTGCACTGTGCTTTCCTTGACCAATGACTCTGTGCCACCAACACTGCAGAACATGGAGTAGATGAAGAAGATGAAAGGGACTGCATCTAAATTCCTCCATCTTTCTTCCTGTCTAGATGACCCTTAAAAATCCCAAAAGATAAATTTCTCACCCAAGGGACATAGTATACAACCTTTTAATTTATTTCACACTTTGGTAAATTCTAATCTGCCTTGAAGTCCTGGAAGTCCTCTCCATGGGTGAAGGTTAAAGGCAGTGTTTCACTGGGGGTCAGGACCCCTCAGAGCAGAGAAATATTCCCTGTGCCTTGGATTCCCACACATTTAACCTAAAAACCCTTAACATGTGAAGTTACCCAAAAATGTTCCAGGAAAGTAGGATTAGAAGGAGAAAAAAATGAAGAACAACAGAAAGAAAGAAGATCCATAGAAAGACACACATATAGGGACTAACTGCTGGGGTTCCAACATCACTAACAAAAGAACACCAGAAGAAAGCAGAATCCAGACCCTGGGCTGGCCTCGTGCTCCAGCTTTTAAGCCCCTGGGCCTTCATGGGCCCACCCCTGGGGTGGGACTGCAAGTTTCTTGTCCAATCAGAGCCAGGGTAGCACCAGCTGCTAAGTGTGTGATTGATTGATTAACAGCTGGGCTAATTAGAACTGGGTCAGCATCACCTCCTGCTGTGTGATTGACAGCTCTGCCAGGCCAGGGCTGGGGGCAGGGCTCTGTCCCACCACAAACCAAGGCCTGACCCCCCTGGCCCCACACAGGCATTCTGAGCATCCCAAGGTGTCTCAGGACATCGATCTCATCCAGTCTCTGAGAGCGACCATGGTGACACTATGGAACCTCATGGAGCCATGGGTCAGTTGTGACAATGGATATCCAAGGAAACGATGGTGAGACTGTGGAATCAAGGAATCATGGAATCAAGGAGACCATTGTGCAAATCACGGGCCCTATGGAAGCAAGGATCGATGATCAAACTGTGGTTTGATTGTGATAGATTTAAAATAGAAACAAGGAGCCATTGTTCCACAGCGGGGCTGCATGGGCCCAATGGACCCTTGTGACTCTGATGGGGCTGATGAAACCAAGAAGCCATTGTGACATTGCCAGACCTCATGGAATCAAGGAGACCATTGTGACAGTGTTAGGACCCATGAAGTCAATGGAACATGGAACAGGTCTGCCTGGTTTGAACTCCTGGGGTCTGTCTGACAGGTCCCACTGAATTTGACATTTCAAGGGCCACTTCTCATATGCCCATGAAACACCGGGGCTCTGAGCTTTTATTCCTATGGGAAAGAACTGTCTTTCTTGTCTAGGCAACCATGGCCAAAATTGGGATTCTGCATCTAAAATTTTCTATATCCAAGGGTTACTCCCAGAAAAAATCTGCCTGTAC
The DNA here is from genome assembly GCF_035770615.1 of Melospiza melodia melodia. Taxonomy (NCBI): domain Eukaryota; kingdom Metazoa; phylum Chordata; class Aves; order Passeriformes; family Passerellidae; genus Melospiza; species Melospiza melodia. Next base: position 3,173,092 of record NW_026948761.1, read on the forward strand.
AAGTCAAGTCTGGGTAGCCTTAGCCTCTGGTGACTGCCTCTCATCTGCCCCTACACCACGAGGGCTTGGTTGTTTCCTTCCTATGGAGACCATTGTGACACTGTGGAGGATTTGAAACCAGTGGGCCATGGAAACACTGCAAGCCTTTGTGGAACCTGTTATACTGTAGGAACTTGTGGAACCAAGGGGAGCATTGTGACCCTGCAGGGTACCATGGATCCAAGGGGCCACTGTGACACTGTGCGGCCTCGTGGAACCAAGGACATCTTTGTGGCCCTGTTGGACCACATGGTCCCAAGGGGACAGTGTCAAGCAGCAGGGCTTTGTGGAACCAAGAGGCCATTGTTGCATTTCAGGGCCTCGTGCAGCCAAAGGGCCATTGTGATGCTGCGGGGCACCATGGATCCATGGAGATCATTGTGACATTGCAAGACCCCATGGATCCATGGAGACCATTGTGACACTGTGGGGCCCCATGGAATCATGGAGACCATTGTGACTCTGTAGGCCCTCATGGAAGGAAGGGGCCATTGTGACACTATGGGAACTTAAGGAACCAAGAGAATAATTGTTGCACTACTTGCCCTCAATGGAACCAAGGGGCCATTGGACATGGAGAGGCTTCATGGATCCAATAGACCATTATGTCACTGTGGGGCTTTGTGGAACCATGGAGACCATTAAGATGCTTAAGGACTTGTGTAATCAAGGGGCCATTATGACACGTTAGGTTATCATGGAAGCAAGACAACCATTGTGGCACTGCAAGCCCTCATGGAAGCAAGGAGCCATTGTGACACTGCAGGGCCCTGTGGAAGCAAGGGAACATGAAATAGGTGTGGCTGCCTTGGCCTCCCAGGGGTCACCTGACAGATCTGGCTGACCTTGGAATGTGGAAGGCCACTTCCATCTGCCCCTGAAACACTGGGGCTCTGGGGTCTTCTTTTTATGGAAAAGAACTATCCATTTTTTTCCAGGAATCCATAGCCAAAATTAGGATTCCACCTCCAAATTTTTATGTAATAAAAGATTGCTCGCAGACAAAAGTTGCCAGGACAGACAAGTCTGGCTGGTCTTTAACTCCTAAATGGTAGCACTCACCTATTTTCCAAACACTGGAAAGGGCTCTGTGCATTTGTTTTCATGAAAAAAAACTCCATCTCTCTTTTCCAGGCACAAATGTTTTAAATTAGGACTCCACATTCATAATTTCAAATATCCAAGAGTTGCTCCAAGCAAACCTGCCAGGACAGACAGGTCAGCCTTGCCTTGGCCTCTGGTGGTTGCTGTTCATCAGCTCCTGAATCATGGGGGCTCTGTGGTTTCCTTCCTATGGAGATCAATGTGACACTTGGGAGCCTTGTGAAATGGAAGAGCCATTGTGACACTGCAGAGAACCATGGATCCAAGGGACCATTGTGACACTGTGGAGCCTCGTGGAACCCAGGACATCATTGTGACTCTGTTGGGCCACATGATCCTAAAGGGCCAGAGCAAAGCAGCAGTGTGGGAGTTAGCCCAGTTGTAACTCAGAGTCAGCCAGATTTTACCCCGGAAGAACTGGGCATGAGTTTCAAGCCATGAGAATCATTTGTTTAACTTAGGGTGAGCTTGAGAGTTCCCACGTAAGCCTTTAGTGCTGTTATGCTAAGTTGTCCAAGTTCTACTCCCCTACTGGTTACTTGTTTCCCCTACAGGGTTATTGTTCTAGAGTGTTCTACCCCCAAGTGTACATGCTGTTGCTTCCCCTTTGTCTCGGGTCTTTAGATCCTGCTGCTCATACTGTGCTCGACTTCTCCATGTTTATTGTTTTTCACCCTATTGTTAAAGTTCCTTTTAAACAACTCCATTGATCCTGCTCCTTTTCATTTTTGCCACCCTCTCCCTGAAGTCAGGGAACCAGAGAGGTTTTTTGCAGCCCCCTTCAATGTGACCTTTGGCGCCCGAACAGGGACCCTGACATTCAGGGATCCCTGTGTCAGTACCATCAGCTGGGGTTAGATGATGGATAGGCCAGCGCTCACTGGGATTTTTAATTGTGCCGGGCCCAGCGGATTCATCATTTCTTCAAGGGGCCTTGCCCAGAATCGGCAGGAACAACGACGGTTTCGCCTGCATAGGATTGCAGGTGGGTTTGGGGAAATGCAAGACATTTAGTGCCCATTTTGCCACTGTATTTTTACAACATTCACCCAAGTCCCATAAGTGATTTGGGGTGTGCCGATGGCTCTTTCCCATAAGGCAGCGAAAGAGAAAAATGGGCAGCCATATGTCCACAGTAGAAAGGAGAATATATGGATGCTTTAATTCTCACTGATCATGACCAAATATTTTCAAATAATAAAATAAAATCAATCATGAGGTGGATCATTAAAAATTTTCCAGATGTCTCTGCTGATGAAATACATACCACTGAATTTTGGGTCTCAGTGGAAGTTAAATTGTGCAACCTTTCGATCAAAAGGGATGCCACTGCACCCAGAGCCACCCTGAATCTGCATACTCCACATCTTCCACACCATCCTTGAGACCCTTCATCAGCAAGCAGTGTGTTGAAAACTCAATCCATGGGTCACTCCTAACTCAGGACCTCCCTTCAAACCTGCCTTTTTCAGACCTTCCACTGTGGTCCAAGATGGCAATGGCCACACAGTCTTGGAGCATCATGCCCTGGAGACTCAAGATGGAAGGAGCCTGAATGTGGCTCAGGAGCCCAAACATCCTCCCTCCATCTTGGTCCCTCCACTTCCTGCTGTCACAACCTTCTCTTCTGCCCTGAACGAACCTCCAGACTCCATTCCCACAATTGCATGTCATGCCCCACTGTCAATTATTCAACCTTCGTAGATCAAGGCCCTTCCTCCTCAACACCTGACAAAATGGCAGTGCCCTTTGCCTCCCCCTCCGACAACAATATAACCCCATGATCAAAGATACTAAGCCCAACTGTCACACTATTTCTTATCCGAATGTTTCTGCTCAAAGTTATTCTTCCTTGTCAGAAGGATTCACCAGAGCCACCTCGCCCCTAAACTCCACAAGATCCCTCAGAAAGGATCCAGAAAGAAGCAGTTAAGGAAGGGGACTGGCAAAATGTCTCGAAACTCCTCATTGCCTCCATATGTTATGAAAGAAGGGGGCAGAATCCCAGGTATCAGCCATTGGTTTATGAGGAAATCAAGGATCTGTGTAGGGCAGCTAAACACCATAGGAAGGACTTACATTGTTTTAATGGCCTAATGAGGGCCATGTTTACAGCACATGTTTTAACCCTATATGATTTAAAATATATTCTGACCATATTGTTGTCGCCTACAGAATACACCCTATGGGGAAGGAAGATGGAAGTGTTTACTAAATCACTTCATAGCAGAATATGCTAATAATGTGGCAAGGGCGGAATTGACAATCAGCCATCTAGCTGGAGAAGGACAACACAGCCTAGCAGATGATCAAGCAGCAGGTATCCCCAGAGAAGTATAGGATGATATCAAAGAGATGGCTTTGCAAGCTTTAATCCAGGTATCAGTGGTAGCACCCTCAATTTGGACGACCTCGGGTGGCTGCAGCTAAAGCTTTAAGACAATTAGAGCATCCTGTTAAGAAGCAAACCAATGCTACCTCCCTCACATTGAATGGCCTGCTCTCAGACATAGAGACCATCAGACATGCCACCTTGCAGAACAGCAATAGAGTTTTTACCCTGGGCACATGGGCATGGCTGTGTAGACTCTGAGGGCATGTGTTGCATGAACCTCTCCAGCCACAACGAGTCCATCCACAAGAGGATTCAGGTACTGAAGGAATAGTTCAAAAAGCTTCAAGTGGAAAACAAAGACTAGTTCAATAAATGTTTCCAATCCAAGGGGTCAAAGGGTTGGATGATCTCTAGCTGAAACAGGACTATTAATTCTCTTACTGGTGTTTGTTGCATTGTTAATTGTCCCATGTTTGTTTGAATGCTTTAAGAAAACCTTGTAAAATTCTTTCAGTTCCATCTTTGCTGTAAAACAGAAAAGGGGAAGATACCCAACACAGGCTCCTAATAGACTCCTTGGAGAACTGGCAGTCAGGATGGCACAAACATCCCTCAGAGACTCAGTGTGGGAAGGAAAATCCTTAAAAGTACCTAAAAGTATTCTTAAATCCATAAAGTACCTTAAAAACCTTGAGTATCTCAAGGCATTAATGAGCCCTACTGAGTACAAAGCTCTCCAGGGATTAATTAAAGCAGATAATTGTGGCCATGATTGCAGAAACCTCTCACAGAGTCTGTATCAAAAGGAAAACACCAAGTACCTTAAAAAACTGACATACCCTGAAGTATTAACGAGCCCCACTGAGTGTTGTTACTGACAAAGCCTCTCCAGGGACTAATTACAGCAGATAATTGGAGGCCATGATTGCACAAACCTCTCAGAGACTCCAAGGCAAAAGTCAAACCCAAAGTCCTTTGAAGAAACTGCAGTCTCTGAGAGGATTCAGGAGCCCCCAGGGCTATTTCTGAGCAAGGCTCCCCAGGGACTCCTTCCAGCAGATCCTTGAGCTACTGGGATGTGGTCTAGGGGGGGATGCTGAGGACAGGACAAGGGGCTGACAGTGCCCAGCCTGGCTGGGGCTGTGCCAGGAGAACCTTGTGCCTCAGGACAAGGTGTCTCCTCAAGCCCTTGGTGGCACAGACCCTGCTGTGCCCCAGGGCACCAAGACTTGGCTTCTCTTTGTCCCCACCTGTCATCACTGCCTCCAGCTCTCTGCTCTGCCTGGGGCCTGGGGACACTTTCTTAGTCATGTCCCTCAGTGGGACCCATTAAAAGTTCAAGAAACTTTGGAGTTGGATTCTGACTAGGGGTTCTTGAGAGATTTCTTCAGCTCCCACTCAGGGACTGATGTTCAGAGCCTGAGCAAAAAGCCCCAGAGGCTCATTAAAGTCTCTGTGCTTTGTCTCTACTGCTGAGCTGAGCCTGGCACAGAGGCAGCTCCTGGTAAGAAAGAAGAGCTTCAAAAGCACATTTCTCTTGATGAGCAGCTCTTCTGCCAGCCCAGCAGGGCTGGGGCACTGCCTGCAGCCACCCTGGGCACAGCATAGAGGCACAGAGAGCTTCAATCAGTCAGGGCTGGGAAGGGGCTGAGAAGTGCCTGGGGCAGAATCACTGCCAGCCCTTGGCACAGGAACCTCTGGCTGCTGGACAATGCAGCTGCAGCTCCTGGAGGCATCTCCTAAAGCTGGAATATCCCAATGCCTACAGACCCTGTGAGTACAACTCTGAGTATTTTTGGTGCAGGTGAGGTGAAATGCTCATGAAACTCTGATATGCTGAGGGGTTCTAATCAGTCATAGAATATTTCCAAGTCAAGGATTTTAACAAAAATGAGAAAATTTCCTAAGACTTTGAAATCAGTTTCCTGCTTTTGGAGAATGGCAGGGAGGGGGGATAAATATTAAAGGTTGGTTATGAATTATTAATTATGAATTTTGACAAGTGTCTGAGACATCTGAACTGTTACTTTTGGTTATTATAGGCTCACAGGAGATCCCTAATGTGCTTTCAGCCTGTCCATGGACAGCAGCAGCATCACCTTTGCTGGACCCATCAGGCTCAGTCTGAGCTGTCCTTTCTCCAAGCTGCAAACAGAACCTGCCCCAGCCAGTGCCCTGAAAACAGGCAGGGTTCTGTCAGGCCAAGGAGAATGCACAGAGATTTGGGGTCTCTGAGTGCTGGCAGGGAGAGATCAGGCACAGGGAAACACCTGCAGGAGGAAAATCTCCAGGAAGCAGAGAGAAGATCAGGCAAGGAGAGAAAACAAACCCCAGCAATGCTGCGGCCAGGAGAGTTTAGAGATGCCCACAGGATCCCCTCCAGTGCAGCCCCTCCCTCTGAACAAGCCCCCTCGCTCCTGTGCCCCAGCCAAGCCTGTGCCCTCAGGGCCGGGGCTCCAAGGCATGCAGCCCCTCCTGTGAAGGCAGAGCTGCAGCAGAGCCGTGGGGCAGCTCTGCAGCCCCGGGCCCAGTTTCCTCTGCAGAGCACAGGGCTGGGGGCAGCTGCCCGGCCCTGGGGGCTCTGGAGGGGGCACAGCTGGCTCAGGGTGACGCTGTCTCCAGTGCCCGGCTCTGGGCAATGCTGTCAGTGCAGCCATACAGGGAGAACTCACACAGCCCCTACTCCTGGATTCCAGCACTGTTAGATGGAAATTCCAAGACGAGGTAGGGTCAAGATGTGTGCTTGCCTTGTGGTCAGCCTTAAATACCTCTTGGTCTTCCTGGGCCCTTCCCCCAGCTGGGACTTGACGTCATTTGGACCCTCAGGAGCTAGGCTGGGGGCTGCAGAGGTAGCTGTGGAGCATTGCCTGTGCTGTGCCAGGGTCTGGCAGACACTGCTGGGAGGGGATAGAGGCTCTGGGGGGATTGGGGTTGCTGGGCAGGGCAAGGCTGGGGTTCCAGGGTAGGGCAAGGCTGCACCTGCCCCTTCCTCCCGCACACACAAAATGTTTTCAGCCAACAATCTCCTCCAGTCTGTCACAATCAGGAATGTTGGAGGTGGAACCCAAATTTGGCCATGGGCACCTGGACTAGAAGGACAGTTCTTTTCCATAGGAAGAAAAGTATGGAGCCCCAGTGGACCCCCCGTCAGTGAGAGCCTCACTGGGCCAAGGCCAGACAGACTTTTCAGGAATGGCAGATTTTATCTGGGAGAAGTCGTTGGATTTAGGGAATTTTGGAGGTGGAAGCCCAATCTCAAGCATGGGCACCTGGAGAAGCAGGACAGTTCTTTCCCATAGGAAGGAGAGCACAGAGCCTTTCCCAGTGTTTTGGGGACAGCTGAGAGGTGACCCATGTAAAACCACTGCCAGCCAGACTTGTCCTGGAAATATCCCTATGGGAACAATCCCTGGATATAGGGAAACTTGGAGGTGAAATCCCAATTCTGGCCATGGGTGACTGGAGAAGAAGGACAGTTCTTTTCCACAGGAAGGTAATCACAGAACCCCAGTGTTTCATTAGCAGAAGAGACCCTCGACATGCCAAGGCCAGCTGGACCAGTCAGGTGGCCCTTGGGAGGCCAAGACAGATGTGTTCCATGTTCCCTTGATTTTATGGGGCCCTGCAGTATCATAATCGTGCCTTGATTCCATGCAGTCCAGGAGTGTCACAATGGTCTCCGTGGTTCTCCAGGATCCACAATGTCACCTGACTCCTCAATTCCATGAGCCCTGCAATATCACAATGGACCTTTGGACCCTGGGGGTTTGTGGTGACCCAATGGTCTCTTTGGCTCCACAATGTCACAATGGACCACTGATGACATCAGGCCCTGCTATGTCACAATGACCCTTTGGTTCCATGAAGCTCTGCGGTGTCACAATGGTCTACTTTGGTTGCCCAGTGTCACAATGGACCACTGATGACACGAGGCCCCAAAATGTCACAATGACTCTTTGGTTCCATGCAGCCCTGCAATGTCAAAAGGCCTTTTGGTTTCACCAGGCCACACAGTATCACAATGGTCCTCTTGGTTCTTTGGGGACACCCAGGGTCACAATTGTCTCACGGGTTCAATGAGGCCTCACAGTGTCACAATGCTTTGCTTATTCCATTGGGCCACACTGTGTCACAATGGTCTCCTTGGTTCGTTGTGCCACCCAGTGTCACCATGGCCCCTTGGTTCCATGCGGCTGTGAAGTGTCCTAATAGTCTCTCCATGGTTCCATGATGCTTTGCAATGTCACAAGGGACCTTTGGCTCTATGGGATCCCACAGTGTCACAATGGCCCCTGGCTCTCATGACACCCCAAAGTGTCATAATGGTATCCATGGTTCCATGAGACCCCGCGGTGCCACAATGGACCCTTGGTTGGATGGGGCCTCTCAGTGTTACAATGGTCCCTACATTCCATGGAACCACACAGTGTCAGTACAGTTGCCTTGATTCCATGAGGCCCAGTAGTGTCACAATTGTCCCTTGGTCTCACAGGGCCCCACAGTATCACAATGACCACCTGGTTTCACAGGGCCCACAGTGTCACAATCGTCCCTTGGTCTCACAGGGCCCCACAGTGTCACAATGGTCCCTTGGTCCTATTTGCCCTGTGCTGCTGCATTCCCCCCTCCCCTTCTCAGGCCGCCCTGCCAGCTGAGAAATTCTCCTTGGGCCTCGGCCTTGGCCAACAGCCCCTGGGCTCAGCTCCTCTGCAGCTCATCACAAACACTGTCTGCTCCAGGCACTGCTGCTGCCCAACCAGCTCCTGGTTCCTTTAGCAGCAGCCCTGGGAACTGTTTCTGTTCCCTCAGTGGCACAACATCCCTGTTCTCACACTGCCAAAGAAAGCTGTTGGTGCCAAGTTGGGCCAGGATGAGCCATTGCTGGGACTGAAGCCCTTCTCTTGGGGCCCTACAAACAGCGCTCCAAAAGGAGCCCATGGAGCTCTCCTGGGCCAGTGACTCCCTCTGAGTGGGGCCTCTCCCAGCCGGGAACTCTCCCATTTGCTGCACTCGGGGATCCCCAACAACTACAGAGCCTGGGCCGATCCCCCCACTCCTCCAGGCTCAACCCTTCACCTTTTGGGGAGATGCCAAAGGATCCACAGTGAGCATTTCCTGTCCTCAGGGGAATTGCTCATAGGTGCCTTGCACTGACTCTTTATGTCTGTGTGCACACAGGAGTGCCTGTGCTGGGGAAATGTGGCAGAAATGCTGCTCTCTGAGGGGCTTGAGTGCCTTGGATAGCTGAGTCAGTCAGGCCTGTAAATGAGGTTAAGTCAGGAGCTCTAAGCTAAGTCAAATGCTGCTAAGAGTTGTTCTTTTGCTAAGTTGTTATGATTAATATAGGTTAGTAGCTAAGTTAAATATTGATAAATGTTAGTCGTTTGTTAAATTGCAAAGACATAGGTTATAAGTTTGGTCAAGTACTGTTAAGTGCTGTTCTTTAGCTAAATTGTGAAGTTGAAGGTATCAGTTAAGGTTAAAATTCAGTCCTGTTAAGTGTGAGGCCTGTTAAGCTTTTAGGCCATATTCCTTTTATCCTTGCCCTCACTGTCCTTGTGTCACACACACACACAGGGACAGTTCTTGGTTAATTTCTGGTTTGGTTTGGTTTTGTTGTTGCTTTGTTTCCTTGGTGTGCCTGAAGTGTCCAGTCAGGAGCAGAGTGACTCTTGCCAAGGAACTTTGTGCTGCTGTCCCTTAATATTAAATCTGGTTTTTGCTGATCCCTTGCTGGGGATTTTTTCAGCGCTCTCAAGCCCTCGTTCGTAACAGGATGAAGGAGCCCTGGCCCAGGCTCTGGCCCTGGGGGACACGGGGATGCTGCCAGGGCGTCCCTGTCCCCCTGTGCCACCCCCAGGGCCCCGGCCCCCGTCCCCGTGTCAGGCTCTGGGGTCGATCTCGTGGAACATCCTCTGGGGGGGGCTGCGGGCCCGGGGGCGGGGGGACCCGGGGGGACAGGGGACCCCGCTGTGCACGAGCAGGGTTGGAAGCTCTGGGGGAACTGTGAGGGGGGCCGGGGCAGAGTGACCTCCCCAGTGACCTCACACAGCCCCTGTGATGTCATACAGCACCTGTGATGTCACACAGCCCCTGAGATGTCACATTGCCCCTGTGATGTCACAAAGCAACCTGTGACGTCACACTGCCCCTGTGATGTCACACAGCCCCCTGGGATGTCACACAGCCATCCCTGTGATGTCACACTGTCCCTGTGATGACATATATACCCTGTGATGTCACACTGCCCTGTGATGTCACATAGCCCCTGTGATGTCACACAGCCCCTGTGATGTCACAGCCCATGCTGGGATGTCACGAATCCCCCTTGGGATGTCACAGAGCCAATGCTGGCATATCACTCTGTGATGTCATACGGCTCCCTCCTGGGATGTCTCAAAAGACACTGTGATGTCACAAACTCACCCAGTGCTGTCACTGCATGTTCTCTGATGTCACGGACTGTTCTGTGATGTTACTCAGACACCCAGTGATAGCACAACCCACTCTCTGATGCCACAGAGCCACCCTCCATGATGGCAGATTCTGCTCTATGGCCTTACATCCTACCCTATCATGTCACAGCCACCTCTGTGATGTCACAATCCCCTCAGTGATGTCACACAATCCTCTCTGTGATGTCATACTGCCACTCTGTAATGTCACCGCACACATTTTGACCTCACAGCCAGCTCTATGATGTCATAAAGCTATGCCATGATGTCACAGCCTGCACTCTGATGTCACACAGCTCCCTCTATTATTGTGTAGCTGCTCAATGACCTCACACAACAAACTCTGTGATGTCACAGCCCAATCTGTGACCTCACACAGCCTACTCTGTGCTGTCACACAGTCCCTTGCTGACATCCCAGCTGCTCTGTGCCTCTATGACACAGCCACAGAGGTGCTGCTGTGACACAGCCCCCTCTGGGCCATCCCACAGCCCCTGCCAGTGCTGAGCCCCTGTGAGCTCTGTCTGTGCCCTGCTGCTGTCCCTGAGGGGCCCTGGCAGTGCCCCAGCCCTGCTGGGCTGTGCACAGGAGCTGCTCCTGGCCAGAGCTGTCTCTCTGCAGCGCTGCCCCTGCCAGGAGCTGCCTCTGGGCCAGGAGCCCGGCCCAGCTCAGCAGCATAGACACAGCACAGGGACTTTAATGACTCTCTGGGGCTTTGGTGCTCTTTGCATCAGGCTCAGTCCCTCAGAGTGGGCTCAAGGTACTTCTCAAGAGCTCAAAGTGAGATTGAAATACTGAAGTTTCTTGTACTTTAAATAGATTCCTCTGAGTAACAGGACTGAGAAAGTGTCCCCTGGTTCCAGTTAGAGCAGAACACTGGAGGCAGTGATGGCAGCTGGGGACAAACAAGGCAAAGGTGTCTCTGGTGCTGAGCACACCTGGATGTGTTTGAGGAATGCCAAGGGCCAAGGCCTGAGCCCCAGCCCCTGGCCAGGCAGATCCTGTTCCTCCCTCCTTGCTCAGGGCTCTTCCTGGGATGGGCACTGCCATGTGGGGATGTGCAATGCCAAGGGCAGGAGCATGGGGCGGCCCCTGCCAGGCTGCTGAGCAGGGACAAGGAGGCAATGAGGCCCCAGGCCTGCAAGGGTCACTTGTCTCCTGCTCCTGCCTCAGGCCCAGGCCCAGCAGCCATGGCCAAAGTGCTGCCCAAGTTGGCTCTGGCAGGGCTTTCTTGCAGCTGCTGCCCATCCCTGTGCCCTGTGCAGCCCAGGCTGTCCCACGGTGTCCCTCTCCTGCGCCTCTGTCCCTGCAGGCTGTCGGCATCCCCCGGCTGCCCCACCTGGCTGGCCCCTTCCTTTGCTGACTGCTCTGCCTCCTGCCTGCCTCTGCATGCCCACACGGAGCCTGGGGCTGCTCCAGGCTCCTGCTTGGATGTGCTGCACCACAGCCCTGCCCTGCCAGGGAAATTCCTTTCTCCTAGTGTCCAGTCTGGGCCTCTCCAGGTTCCCTCAGCATTAATTCTTCCTTTCTCTGCCTGTTCTCTACTATGTCAAAAGGATCCAACATCTCTCAAACCACCCTTCAGTCCCTCCCAGGGCTCTCCTCTGCTGTCCTCAGTCTCCATCCCAGGGAGCACAGAGCTCCTCTGTCCCTATGGAGTGGTCAAGTGCCTGAGGCCAAGACTGCCTGGAGAGGAGTTCTTTTTTATAGGAAAGAAACCACAGAAACCCAGGGGTTTGAAGGCAGATGAGAAGCAGCCACCAGAGGCCAAGGCAAGCCTGACCTGTCTGTCCTTGTAGTTTTTTTCTGAAAGCAGCCTTTGGATATATGGGGAGTTTTGGGGATGGAATTCCATTTCAGCCATGGGTTCCTGGACTGGAATGACAGTTCTCCATAGGAACAAAAGGGTGGAGTCCCAGTGTTTCAAGGGCTGATTAGAGGCAGCCCCAAGGAGACCAAGGCCAGCCAGACCTGTTGTCAGTGAAGAATACTTGGGCAGATAGAATTTGAGATGCCAAACCCCACTTTTGTCTAGGGGCATCTGGACGAGAAGGACAGTTCTTTTCCACGGGAAGGAAAGTACAGAGCCCCAGTGTTTCAAAGGCACATGAGAGCTGGCCCTCAGGAAGCCAAGGGAACCTAAACAGTCCTGGCAGCTTTTGTCTCCGAGCTATCCTTGGATATAAGGAATTTCAGAAGCTGATTCTCAATTTATTTTGCCTGGACATGAAAGATGTTTTTTTTCCATGAGAAGAAAAGCACAGGACCCCCCTTGTTTTGAAGGCAGATGAGAGGTGGTCACCAGGAGGCCAAGGCCAGCACAGAGTGGGTTGTGTGAGGTCACAGATTGGGCTATGACATCACAGAGTTTGTTGTATGAGGTCATTGAGCAGCTACAGAACAATAGAGGGAGCTGTGTGACATCAGAGAGCAGGCTGTGACATCATGGCATGGCTTTATGACATCATAGAGCTGGCTGTGAGGTCAAAATGTGTGTGGTGACATTACAGAGTGGCACTATGATATCACAGAGAGGGCTTTGTGACATCACTGAGGGGGTTGTGGCATCCGACTGCTGTCTGTGACATCATAGACTAGGGTGCAAGGCCATAGAGCAGATCCTGGCATCATAGAGAATGGAATTGTGACATCAGAGAGTGAGTTGTGACATCACTGACTGGCTGTAAAATCATAGAGCAGGCTGTGACGTCAAAAAACAGACAGTGACATGACAGAACAGACAGTGACATCTCATGATGACTTTGTGATATCTCACTGTCTTCTGTGACATCACAGCGCAGATGTATCACATCACAGGGTGACATGAAAGGCGGCTGTGTGACATGCTAGGTGGCTGTGTGACATCACACGAGGTTTTATGACATCACAGGGGACTGTGTGACATCACAGGAAGTCTGTGTGACGTCACTAGATGTTGTATGATATCACAGGAGGTGTGACACCATAGGAAGATTGTGCGACGTCACCGGGGTGTTTTGAAACACGCGGGGGGCAGTGTGACATCACAGGGGCTGTGTGAGGTCACTGGGGAGGTCACTCTGCCCCGGCTCCCATCACAGCTCCCCCCAGAGCCGTCCAACCCTGCTCGTGCACAGCGGGGTCCCATGTCCCCCTGGGTCCCCCCGCCCCCGGGCCCGCAGTCTCCCCCAGAGGATGTTCCACGAGATCGACCCCAGAGCCTGACACGGGGACGGGGGGCCGGGGCCCTGGGGGTGGCACAGGGGGACAGGGACGCCCTGGCAGCATCCCCGTGTCCCCCAGGGCCAGAGCCTGGGCCAGGGCTCCTTCACGCTGCTACCAATGAGGCCTTGAGAGTGCTGAAAAAATCCCCAGCAAGGGATCAGCAAAAACTAGATTTAATATTAAGGGACAGCAGCACAAAGTTCCTTGGCAAGAGTCACTCTGCTCCTGACTGGACACTTCAGGCACACCAAGGAAACAAAGCAACAACAAAACCAAACCAAACCAGAAATTAACCAAGAACTGTCCCTGTGTGTGTGTGTGACACAAGGACAGTGAGGGCAAGGATAAAAGGAATATGGCCTAAAAGCTTAACAGGCCTCACACTTAACAGGACTGAATTTTAACCTTAACTGATACCTTCAACTTCACAATTTAGCTAAAGAACAGCACTTAACAGTACTTGACCAAACTTATAACCTATGTCTTTGCAATTTAACAAAGGACTAACATTTATCAATATTTAACTTAGCTACTAACCTATATTAATCATAACAACTTAGCAAAAGAACAACTCTCAGAAGCATTTGACTTTACTTAGACCTTGTGATTTAACCTCACTTACAGGCCTGACTGACTCAGCTATCCAAGGCACTCAAGCCCCTCAGAGAGCAGCATTTCTGCCACATTTCCCCAGCACAGGCTCTCCTGTGCGCACACAGACACAAAGAGTCAGTGCAAGGCAGCTGTGAGCAATTCCCATGAGGGCAGGAAATGCTCACTGTGGATCCTTTGGCATCTCCCCAAAAGGTGAAGGGTTGAGCCTGGAGGAGTGGGGGGATCGGCCCAGGCTCCGTCGTTGTTGGGGATCCCCGAGTGCAGCAAATGGGAGAGTTCCCGGCTGGGAGAGGCCCCACTCAGAGGGAGTCGCTGGCCCAGGAGAGCTCCATGGGCTCCTTTTGGAGCGCTGTTTGTAGGGCCCCAAGAGAAGGGCTTCAGTCCCAGCAATGGCTCATCCTGGCCCAACTTGGCACCAACAGCTTTCTTTGGCAGTGTGAGAACAGGGATGTTGTGCCACTGAGGGAGCAAAAACAGTTCCCAAGGCTGCTGCTAAAGGAACCAGGAGCTGGTTGGGCAGCAGCAGTGCCTGGAGCAGACAGTGTTTGTGATGAGCTGCAGAGGAGCTGAGCCCAGGGGATGTTGGCCAAGGCTGAGGCCCAAGGAGCATTTCTCAGCTGGCAGGGTGGCCTGAGAAGGGGAGGGGTGAATGCAACAGCACAGGGCCATGGAACCAAGGGACCATTGCGACACTGTGGGGTTCTGTGAGACCAAGGGACCATTGTGACTCTGTAGGGCCCTGTGACACCAAGGGACCATTGTGACATTGTGGGGCCCTGAGATTCCAAGGGACCATGGTGACACTGTGGGGCCTCATGGAATCATGGAGAGCACTGTGACATTGCTGGGCCTAATGTTACCAAGAGGACTGTGCTGACGCTGTGTGGCTCCATGGAATGCAGGGATCACTGTGATACTTAGAGGCCCCATCAAACCAAGGGTCCATTGTGACACCGCGGGGCCTCATGGAACTGTGGAGAACATTGTGACACTTTGGGGTGTCATGGAACCAAGGGTCCCTTGTGACACTCTGAGACCCCGTGCATCCAAAAGTCCACTGTGATGTTGCAAGGCCTCATGGAACCATGGAAACACCATTAAGAGACTTCATGGCCTCATGGAACCAAGGGGCCATTGTGACACTGAGGGTACTCATGGAATCATGGAGACCATTGTGACACTATTATGCCTCATGGAATAAGAAAAGCATTGTGACACTGTGAGGCCTCATGGAACCAGTGAGGGCATTGTAACCCTGGGGGTCCCCACAGAACCAAGAGGACCATTGTGATAATGTGGGGCCTCATGAAACCAAAAGGCCTTTGTTACACTCCTGGGCTGCATGGAACCAAAGGTCTACTGTGACATTGCAGGGCCTCGTGTCATCAGTGGTCCATTGTGACACTGGGCAACCAAAGGAGACCACTGTGACACTGCAGGGCTGCATGGAACCAAGGGGCCATGGTGACATTGTGGAACCCCATTGAACCAAGGGTTCATTGTGACGCTGCAGGGCTACATGGAACCAAAGCTCCAGGGTGACACAGAGGGGCCTCCTGTCATCAATGGTCCATTGTGACACTGTGGAGCCAAAGGAGACCATTGTGATAGCACAAACCCCCAAGGTCCAAAGGTCCATTGTGACATTGCAGGATCATAGAACAGAAGCGTCACATGACATTGTGGGGCCTGTGGAACCCCAGAGACCATTGTGACACTGCAAGGCCTCTTGGAATCATTGGGACCATTGTGACACTTGGAGCCTTCTGGAACCTGGGGGCCACTTTGACATTGTGCGACTCCACTGAACCAAGGGTCCATTATGACACTGCTGGACTCAATGGAATCATTATGGGGCCTCTTAAAACCAAGGGGATACAGAGCATGTCTGACTGATTTCGCCTCCCATACACTGCCTGACTGGTCCAACTGACCTTGGCATGTTGAGGGTCGCTTCTCTTCTGCTGCTGAAACACTGGGGCTCCATGCTTTCCTTCCCAATGGGAAAGAACTGTCCTTCTCCTCCAGGAACCCATGGCCAGAATTGTGATTTCACCTCCAAGTTTCCTTATATCCAGGGATTGCTCCCATAGGAATATTTCCAGGACAAGTCTGGCTGGCAGTGGTTTCATAAGGGTCACATCTCTTCTATCCACAAAACACTGGGGAAAGCTCCGTGCTCTCCTTCCTTTGGGAAAGAACTGTCCTGCTTCTCCAGGCACCCATGGCTGAGATTGGGCTTCCACCTCCAAAATTCCCTATATTCAAACACTGCTCCCAAACAAAATCTGCCATTATTGACAAGTCTGGCTGGCCTTGGCCCAGTGAGGCTCTCACCTGACTTCCAAACACTGGGGCTCTGTGCTTTCCTTCCTATGGAAAAGAACTGTCCTTCTAGTCCAGGTGCACATGGCCAGAATTGGGGTTCCACCTTCAGTATTCCCGATTGTGACAGACTGGAGGAGATTGTTGGCTCAAAACATTTCATGTGTAGGGGAGGAAGGGGCAGGTCCAGCCTTGCCCTACCCTGGAACCCCAGCACTGCCCTGCCCAGCAACCCCAACCCCCCCAGAGCCTCTATCCCAGACCAGCAGTGTCTGCCGGTCCCTGGCACAGCACAGGCAATGCTCCAGAGCCACCCCTGCAGCCCCAGCCCAGCTCCTGAGGGACCAAATGAGCCCAAGTCCTACCTGGGGGAAGGGCCCAGCAAGACCCAGGGGTATTGAAGGCTTACCACAAGGCAAGCACACATCTTGACCCTGCTTCCTCTTGGAATTTCCATCTGAACAACACTGGAATCCAGGAGTTGGTAGCTCTGTGTGTGCTCCTCTGTACCTTTTATGTCTTTCTCTCTTTCTAATTCCCTCTTCTTGCAAATTTTGATTAACATTACATTGAACAGGCTTAGAGTTTGTGAAGTTGAACGGGCCAAGGTAATGCTTTGAGAAGTGTTTTCTGTTGATTGAATGTTGTATTAAACATTTTGCCAAAGTTTCTCTGCTTTTCTAAAGATCGCAATAAAGACTGTTTAGTTGTTTTGAGCTCTTGAGCATCTCTTGTTGGTATTTCTCCAGTACATCCAACTCAGAGGACACAAATAATTGTAATTCCTTTTAAATGTCTCATTGAGGGAGTTTTTTAGGGAATGGCAGTCAGGGCTTGACTGTCCCGCTTGGCACAGCCCAGGCAGGGCTTTCCAGCCACATTCCACACTCCATTTCCCAGCTGGAGCCGCTGGTGCCTCTGAGTTGTGCTGCCCCAGCCCCAGGGACGCTCTCCTTGTCTACCCATTCCCCCACGGTCTCTGGGCAGGGATGGCCTCAGTGGGGGCTGCTGACATCCTCAGCACCTTGGAGGCTGCTGCTGAATTTTCCTGCTCCAGGGGCTTGTTCAGCCTTCAGCTCTTCAGTGCAGGAATTCAGGAATTCAGCAGGGCTCATTAACATTCAGAACACCTTAAGAACCCAAGCCCCTGGGAATAATTTGATTTAAGTGTTCATATCTTTTGTGGTTGATTAGTCAGATTTCAGAAGCCTATTCAATGTGAATACCCTGAAATTAAAAAGACAGCAAGAAAATATTTTTTTAGGTCCTGTATTTTTTTTTTACTAGTAATTCATTGACATGTGCAATCTCCAGTTGACACTGAATCCAGGTACCACCTCATGCAGTTGGAATAGATATGAAAATCATGACCATTCATGGCTGACAATCAATCAGACTCTGTCCCTACCCCCACCCCACCATTTCCCCCATCCAAGCCCTGTCACTCAGAGTAGCCTTGTGCAAATCTGAGCTCCCTCCAGCCTACACTGGACCTACCCAACAGACCACAGTTGAACAGGATACAATTTAATAACAATCACACAATTAAAATAACAATCACACAATTACAAACTCTTCCCTGAGCCATGTGCAATGTCCCAGCAGTGTCTGATGAGTCCATCATTTACAAGTGATTTTCATACTAAAATTTATTTCACACAAACATGGTTCTATGATAGATATAAACACAATTAACTTGTATCAGAATTCTCGTTCTGGAGTGAGGACAGAACAGCTCGAACAATTCCTGATTTGCAAAGCTGTCAGTGGTGAATGGAGAAAGGAGGTCAGGCTGCTCTTGCTGTTGAGGAAATGCTGAAAGCAGCCTGACTCATTTCATCTCCTCCTGTCCTGGCTGATCTCCCCTCTTTCCCCTTCCACCCATTGGCTTTTGTCTCCCACCAGGCCCCCCAGAGAAGAGCCTGGCTCTGTGTTCTCCATCCCCTCCTTGCTGGCACTGCCAGGCTGGGATGAGGAGCCCCTCAGCCTTCCCGCCTCCAGGCTGGACCAACTCAGCTCCTGCAGCCTCTGCTCACAGCTCCGGACAAAATTGGTTCTTTTCCCAAATTCCCTACATGCAAGGGTTTCTCCTGGACAAAAGCTGCAAGGACAGACAGGCCTGGCTCAAGTTGGCTCTGGTAGTCGCCTCTAATCTGCCCTGAAAACACTGGGGATCTGTCCTTTCCATCCTGAGGGAAAGAACTGGCCTTCTCATCCAGGTGCTCATGGGCTGAAATTGGGATTCTTCCCCCAAAATCCTGTATATCTGGGATACAGAATATTTATACCTGAGATACAAGATATTTATTCTGTTGCTCCCAGAAGAAAGCTGCCAGGACAGACAGATCTGGCTGGTCTCGGCCTCTAGTGGCTGCTGTTTATCAGCTCCTGGAAGACTGGGGCTCCATGCTTTACTTCCTGCTTTCCTTCCTGTGGAATCATGATGACACTTCAGGGTCTCATGGATCCAAGGGACCATTGTGACACTGTGTGGCCTCATGGAACCAAGGACATCATTGTGACTCTGTTGGGCTGCATGGTCCCAAGAGGCCAGTGTGAAGCAGCAGGGCTTTGTGGAGCCAAGAGGCCATTGCTGCATTTCAAGGCCCCATGGTGCCAAAGGATCACTGTGATCCTGCAAGGCACCGTGGATCCATGGAGAGCATTGTGGCATTGCAAGGCCCCCTGGAATCATGGAGACCAGTGTGACACTGTGGGGCCCCACAGAACCAAAGGGCCACTGTGACCCTGCAGGGCCTCTTGGAAGCATGGGGCCATTGTGACACCGCAGAAGCAAGGAGGACATTGTGACACTGCGGGGCCTCATGGAACCAAGGGAACATGGAACAGATCTGGCTAGCTTGGCCACCCGGGGCCCACTTGACAGGCCCAGCTGATCTTGGAATGTTGAGGGCTGCCACTCATCAGCCCCTAGAGAACTGGTGCCCAGTGCTTTCCTTCCTATGGAAAAGAACCATTTGTCCTTCGAGGTGCCCACAGCCAAAATTGATACTTCCCTCGAAAATTCCCTGTATGCAAGGGTTCTCCCAGACAAAAGCTGCCAGGACAGAGAGCTCTGGCTGGCCTTGGCCTCTGGTGGTCACCTCTCATGTCAAGGAAGCCCTGAGGAAAGTATTTGAACAGGTTTGACTGCTGGGACATTAATGAGTCTCATGCTCTCAAAAACTCAGATGCTCTTCTGATTATGAGGCTTTTCTTTCTTATTGTGTATTATGTGTGAAGTGTTATTTTCAGCTAAAAATATTATTCTTATCACTTTACCCGAGTTATCTGAAACAAAACAGCTCATCTACATATGATTCCAGGTCACCTGTATAAGCAAACACAAGAAACAATCCAGCAGGAATTATTTGTCCCTGCTCCTATCTATCACATCTCTGGAGATGGAGGTGCAGCCCCAGCACTTGGCAGGGCTCAGGGGCTCACAAGCTCAGCTCCCACCCAGAGAACTTGCAGACTCTGGGCTGCTCTTCTTGGTCTCTGCACGCTCAGCCAGGCTGAGATGGACACTGATGGTTTCTGGGCCGGGCTCTCTGAGCCCAGCCCAGCTCCCTGCAAGCTCTGCCAGCTGCCCTGAGCTCTCTCTCCCCAGCCCAGCCCAGCCGGCTCTGGCCCCACAGCTCTGCTCAGGCCAGGCTGCTCTGGGCACTGCCCCACGGCCTCAGCCCCTGGCAAGGGCACAGCAGCAGCTGCAGCTGCCACAGGACTCAGCCCCAGCCATGGGGGCAGGTGCTTGGCCAAGGCCAAAGGAGGCTCCCTGGCTGTCCTGCTCCCCTCGGGCTGAGGTGCTGAGAGCTCTGCAGCCCCTGCTGCCATCCCATCTGCCCAGGGCAGCACAAGAGCCCCGGCCATGGGGCCCTCAAGATCTGCTCCTGCTCCAGGCCCAGGGCCCATCCCAGAGCTGGGGCAGCCACAAAGCTGTGCCCATTTCTGTTCATTCCTGCTCTGATGAGGATGGATCCTCAGCCACTTGGAGGGTGCTGATGGATTTTACTCCTCCGGGGGCCTTTTCTTTCTGGAGCTCCTCAGTTCAGGAATTCAGTGAGCAAAGCTCATAAACATTTGTTCAAATACCCAAACAGGAAAAACCACTGGGAATAATCTATGTTTTCAGTTCTTCTGTGGTTAATTAGACAGATTTCAGAAGAGTATTTAAAGTGAATCTGCTGTATTGAAAACAATGCAAGTTTGGTTTTCATTTCCTGTTTATAGATTGATATCAGAAATGTCCAATTGATATTGACCCCCAGACTCTTCTAAAGCAGTCTGAATACACGTGAAAATCAAGACCCTTCATGGCTGACAATCAATAACATTTTGTCCCAAACACCTCTCCACCTTTTCCCTCATACAACACCTGGCACTCCTATGGATCAGGAACGGTGTGGCCAGCAGGACCAGGGCAGTGATTCTTCCCCTGTGCTCAGCACTGCTTGGGCAGCACCTCGAGTTCTGTGTCCAGTTCTGGGCCCCCAATTTAGGAAGAACCTGGAGGGGCTGTAGCGTGTCCAGAGAAGGGCAACAAGGCTGGGGAGGAGTCTGGAACACGAGTCCTGTGAGGAGCAGCTGAGGGAGCTGGGGTTGTTTATCCTGGAGAAGAGGAGGCTCAGGGGAGACCTCATCACTCTCTACAACTCCCTGAAAGGAGGGTGCAGCCAGGTGGGGCTTGGGCTCTTTTCCCAGAGAACAGTGACAGGACAAGAGGACACAGCCTTCAGCTGCACCAGGAAACATTTAGGCTGGACATTAGAAAATATTCTCCACAGAATTGGGCATTGGAATGGGCTGCCCAGGGCCGTGGGTGAGTCACCATCCCTGGAAGTGTTTAAGGAAAGACTGGATGTGACACTCAGTGCCATGGCCTGGGTGACAAGGTGGTGTTGGGTCCCAGGTTGGACTTGATGCTCTCCAAGGATTTTTGCAGCCTGGTTGATTCTCTGATGATTGTGACACTGCAGGGCCCTGGCAAAGCAAGGGGCCATAGTGACACTGTGGGGCCTGGTGGCACTAAGAGGACCATGGTGACACTGTGTAGGACATGGCAGCACAGAGCCAAGGGGCCACTGTGACACTGTGGGGCTGAATGGAAGCAAGGGGTCCATTGTGACAGTCTGGGTCCTGGCGGAACCACAGAGGTCACTGTGACACTGCGGGGCCTTGTGGAACCAAGGGGCCATTGTGCCACTGCAGAACCAAGGAGACCCTGGGGAGAGCATGGGGACAATGGAATCAAGGGACCATTGCTCCATTTCAAGGACTCTGGGAACTGAGGGAACAACTGTGACCCTGTTGTGCCCCATGGAACCAAGGGTCCCTGATGACACTGCAGGATCTTGTGTCACCAGGGCTCCATTGTGACACTGTAGCACCAAGGAATTCATTCTGGCACTCTGAGGCCTCATGGAACCAAGAGGCCACTGTGACCCTGCAGGGCCTTGTGGAACCATGCAGGGCATTGTGACAGAGAAGGACCTGGTGTCATGATGGGGCCATTGTGACACTGCAGGGCCCCATGGAACCAAGGGGCCAGTGCTGCTCCTCAGGGACTCGTGGAATGAAGGAAACATGTTGGACACTGTGGTGGCCCTTGGGACCAAGAGGCCATTGTGACAGAGTGGAACAAAGGAGAGCATTGCTGCACTGCCAGACCTCATGGAACGAAGGATCCATTGTGACACTGCGGGGCCTTGTGGGCCCAAGGATCCAAGGGACTTCATGACATCAAGGAGTCCCATGGAACCAAAGGGACAGTGTAACACTGGGAGGCCTCATGGAATCATGGAGAACATTGGGACACTTGAGGGCCTCATGGAACCCTGGTGACACCAAGTTGTCTGGGAGTGTTGATCTGCTGGATGGTAGGAGGGCTCTGCACAGGTCCCTGGAAAGGCTGGATCCAGGCCCCAAATCCAACAAGGTGAGGTTTAACAAGTCCAAGTGCTGGGTTCTGCACCTTGGCCAAAACAACCCTTGCAGTACTACAGACTGGGGACAGAGGGGCTGGAGAGCAGCCAGGCAGAAAGGGACCTGCAGAGAGTGATGGACAGCAGGCTGGACATGAGCCAGTAGTGTGCCCAGGTGGCCAAGAAGGCCAATGGCTCCTGGCCTGGCTCAGGAATGGTGTGGCCAGCAGGAGCAGGGCAGGGATTCTTCCCCTGTTCTCAGCACTGCTTGGGCAGCACCTCGAGTGCTGTTTGCACTTCTGGGCCCCCCAATTTAGGAAGGACATGGAGGGGCTGGAGCGTGTCCAAAGAAGGGCAATAAGGTTGCTGAGGGATCCGGAATATAAGAGCTGTGAAGAACAGCTGAGGGAGCTGAGGTTGTTTATCCTGGAGAAGAGGAGGCTCAGGGGACACAAGGCAGTGTCAGGGCACAGGTTGGACTTGATGATCTCCAAGGTCGTTTCCACCCTTGCTGATTCTGGGATTCTCCGGAACCACCCTTGGAGCAGTTGCACAATGAGCCCTGGGCCTCCTCTTCAGAAGCTCCAGCAGCCCAGGTCCCTCAGCTTCTCCTGCCAGCCCCAAAGCCCATCCTGTCAGTCCTGCAGAGCCTCTGCAGCTCCTCCTCACTGCCCAGAACAGGGAGCCCCAGAGGCAGACACAGCAGCCCAGATGTGCCCCCCTGGCCTGGGGTGCCTCTGGCAAGGGAGCAGCACCAGGCACTGCAGGAGCCTGCAGACAATTCCTGCAGCACTTGTAGGATGATCCTGCTCCCCAAGGGACGTTCCCATGGTGCCAAGTCAGGAACTGCAATGGCGAGTGGGGCCAGAGAGGAAAGGGCAAACAGGGATGGGCTGTTTGCAGGGGAGGGAACAGGGGTGGGCAATGCGAAGACATTTGTATCAGGAAGAGGAAAGAAAGTAAAGGTGAAAGCAAAGGAAATGCTGAGGGCAGTTTGGGAGTGGCTGCCAGGCAGCCCTGGCTCTGAGCAACAGCGTCTGCAGTGGGACAGGAAACTCCCAGCTGATGGGAACAAACTTTCTGGCTGACTGCAGAGGCCAGGACAAAGCTGAGTGTTTTCCCTGGTGTCCCCCAGCCCTTGCTGGCCCCAGGGGCTGATGGCATTTGTGCTCCCTCAGGTTCATGTCCCCACACCAACAGCACGGGTGTGCTCCCGCTGCTGTGTGCATTGCAAACAGGGGCTGCTGAGCCAGTGCTGCCGTGTCTGTGCCTGCAAGGATGGCGCACCTGTGTGAGCTGGGGGAGAGGCCAGGGCTGCAGAGGGGGGATGTTGTTGGCAGCTCCATGAGGACACTCTGGGACGCTGCCCTGGGCTGTGCAGCGCACTGGGGATGGATCAGCCCCTGCTCTGCTGCTCCTTCCCATCTGCCTCAGAGCCCTTGCAGAGCACCAGCTGTGTCTGTCCTCAGCTCCATGGCAACCCTGGGACAAAGCAGTGCCAGGGCTGCTCCAGGTACAATTGCAGTGACACTCGTTGGTGCCACCAGGTGCCATGGCAACGGTCACGGGGACCTGTTCCTTGGTTTGGTGCCCTGGCAACCAATGCCCAGAGCCGTTGTGATGGTTGGTGGCCATGGAAAGCTGTCCTGGCCCCGTGCTCAGGGCTGGTGTCAGTGCCCAGAGCCAGAGGGGATCCCTTGCTGGGGGCTGTGCCATGGCCACCTGCCCTGTGCCGCGCTGGCCGCTCTGGCACCAGGAACCAGCAGCCACCGGCACTGCCAGGGCCAAAGGCCAGGTCAGCCAGACAGAAAGGGGCAGGGCTGGGCACTGTTTCCATGGCAACCGGCACTGGGGGGACACCTGGGTCACCTGGCCTGGCAGTTGCCATGGAAACCCCTGGCAGGGACTGAGGGCACAGCCCCTGGCACTGAGACACTGCTGGGCCGGGTGCTGAGCACAGGGCTGGGCACGCAGAGATGGTTTTGTTCTTGCTGAGCTGCAGCACAGCCAAGGCCTGTCCTGCCCCTCGTCCAGCCACGCTGGGGAGGGGCTGGGGCTGCGGGGGAGCTGGGCAGGGACACAGCCAGGACAGGGGACCCCAACTGAGCCCGGGCATAGCCCAGAGCAGAGCACATCATGCTCAGGGTGTGAAGGGGGGAATTTTGAAGGGAGGGCTTTTTCCTTCCCAGGGAATACCTAGGCAAGAGGGGGCCCTGTTTCACCAGTGGGCAGGGTCACAACCAAGGATACAGACACCAACTGAAGGAATTGTGTCATTTATATCATGCACAGCTGCAAAGATTTACAAAAGCATAAGCTCAGAAAAGCACATCATCATTAGCAAAGAATTACAAAAGGAGCTCAGCAATCCATCATAACCCATCATTACATTTTGATGACCAAT
This sequence comes from Melospiza melodia melodia, assembly GCF_035770615.1. Taxonomy (NCBI): domain Eukaryota; kingdom Metazoa; phylum Chordata; class Aves; order Passeriformes; family Passerellidae; genus Melospiza; species Melospiza melodia. The sequence continues at coordinate 3,197,497 of NW_026948761.1, forward strand.
CCCTTGGGGAAAAACTGGAGGTGTTTGTAGCAGACAAAGATTCTGGCTGACTATCAAGGTACACCTTACAGACATCAGTAGTACTTTAGTGACACCATTCCTCATTCTTTTTTCTCAATCCCATTGGAGTTAGGAACAAGAATTCTGTTGTCCATGGAGCTGGCACCTTTTTAATTCCAGAATAATGCCCCCAGGCCCTTTGCTGTTCAACTTTACCATGCTGTCTGTGGCTAACAAGGCTTGGGGGGCCCTTTCCCCTCTGGCTGGAAGGGGCCGGGTCCCAGTCCCTGAGGGGCACCCAGGCTCCTGGATGGAATTCCTGTGCAAGTCCCTCAGGGTCACAGCAGCCTTCACATGGAGCCCCGTGGATCAGAGCATTTTCCTAAGGGGCCCTTGGGGCAATCAGGGAGATCTGGTCTGGCAGGATGTGTAAAACAATCTCCTGGCTGATCTACTTGTTGTCACACAGGATCCTTGGCTGCAGGGACACATTCCCATTGTTCCTGCCCAGGTTTTAGGACTCAGAGTTGTCTTTCCCAGGAGCTGCTCCTTCAGCTGCCTCGGGAGGGCCATTTGGCCTCCGGACCCACATTCTGGCTCCATTATTAGGGCTGCTGGATTCAAACCCTTTATCTCCCCAAACGGTGGTGACTGGAGCTGGATCTCCTGTTTTCACAATCGTTCTTAAAATTGCAAGATCAATAACTGTGCTACCCTGTCATGGGGTTGAATAATCCAATCTTGTTCATTATTGTTTACAGAATTACTGTAATTTCTCCTGGATATTCTGCATCAGTTCCTCCTGCCATGTCAGGAACACTTTGCAAGGCCAAGCTCCAAGGGAGCAGTTACCAAAGCAAAGTGTCCTGGAGGAATCTGAATTCCTGTTTCAGAATTGACAGCTCTCATTTGCTTTGAATTTCTCCTCATTAATTCCAATGCATGAAGGCCCAGCCCTGCAGCCTCTGGGCTGGCCCTGCCAGGGGCCATCACAGCCAGAACAATTTCCCAGGCAGCCCAAGTCTCACTGCCCATGGCTGGATTTGCAAATTGGGGGCAGCCATGCACAGCCAGGGGGTTTCATTTCCCCAGTGGGCCATTGTGAAGGGCATGGAGCACATCTGGGAGATGGGTTCTCCATGGGCAAAGGTTCCCATCTCCTCATTTTTCCAACTGCTCTTTTAACAACCCCTTCACCCATGCAACCATTCCTGCAGCTTGTACATAGTCTGGTACATGAAAAACCCTGCAGGCAAAATCACTGTATTTTTCACAGGAACAGACAAATCACTCTGCATCACAGTATCAGCAAACCCTGCAAAAATGGCCAATTTCCTTCCTTCCTCCTTTTTCCATTGTATACAATCTCACAAAGTTGGCCACTGACATTAGGGTCCTGGCCAATCCTGTTCTGTAGGGTATTTAGTGTTACATCCCTGAGCAGCCAAAGATACCAAACTAGTATTGTCAGCACTATTTCACATTATTATTATATGTACATATTTATATATAAATACAGATATAGACATGTAGATATAGACATATATACATAAAAATCTATAAATATAAACATGAAGGTCTTATTATACTATAAATATCTATATAGTTATTTGTTATAGTGATATTTCACTTGCACAAGTGCATCTGAGCTCAAGATGAAAACCTTCTTCTGTTTCTCCATGTGGGAGCATTCCAACAATCATTGTTCCTTCTGAAGGTGCTGTTTCCTATGTAATCACAACAAATTCATCTTTGTCTGCCCAAACCCACAAGGTCTTTTCCTTTTCCATTTGAAATTTTTGGATGCATTTGAAGCCATCCAGGGGTGCATCTTCTTTTACCCAACTGCCCCACTGCTCCCACGGGGCTCCAAACTCAGCCCACTCCAGAGCCAGGGAACTCCAGGGAAGGGCTTCCCAGCCGGGAATTTCTGATGGCACTGATTCCTCACATTTACACTGAACAAGTGACATTTTGTTGGCATCTGGCCAGACTGGGCCAGTTTTGTTTTACCAGTGGGCAGGGTCAGCACCAAAGACACAGACACCAGCTGAAGGAATCAGTGTCATTTCCTGCAGTTCAGAGCAGCAAAGAATCACAAAAGGAGCAGCTCAGCAATGCACCCAACCATCCCCACCACAGATTGCAGCAGTGATTAAGAAAGATCCAGCAGCATTTACCCTCAGCCTTTACCATCCCCCAGACCCACACAGCAGCTGGGGAAGCTGTCACAGCCAAGGGCTGCAGAGCCACTCCTGGGCACTGGGAATTCCTGCAGGTGCCTCCAGCCCCAGGTGAGGCTCCAGCCCCACTGGGAGAGGGCCCAGCTCTGACAGTGCTGAATGAACAAACTGACAGCACTGCTAGGGTGGCAACATCTGCTTTCATCCTCCTCTTGGGTCCCTCCCAAAGCCTGGCCAGGGCTCAAGGAGAAACCAAGGGAGCTGACTTTGACCATACAGCCCCAAACAAGGCCAGATGTCAGATTTCATGGCCTTGTCTGGCTTCTAAATACACAAAGGTCAATACATGTTTCACTAATGAGTGGCTACATCTATCTCAGTGCTAAAAACCATGCACATTTCATTAGGGAGCAGATACAAAGATAACTTTTGCTGGGAAGGTTCATCCAGAGGCCACCTTTGGCTCAGGGCCTGCTGTCCAGGCCTCACTCAGGGCTGGTGTCCAGGCCTTGGCACTTCAGGGACGTGGTTTAGTGCTGGGCTTGGCACTGCTGGGTGAGCGGCTGCACTGGGCAAGCTCAGAGGGCTTTTCCAACAGAAAGGATTCTGTGATTCCATGATTCTATCCACTGCATTCAGCTGGGGCTATTTTAGCAGCATTCCTTTGCTCCAAAAGTTCCCTCCTGCCCAGCTCCTCTAGCCTGAGGCTTCAGCTCCTTCAGCTCCTGGTGCTGAGCTGCTCATGCTGAACGAGACGGCTCGGAGAGAAGAACACAGTCCATGCAATTCCTTCTGGGACACGGAGAGGGGAGGCTGTGCAAACAGGAGCATTGTTTGCTGTGGCCTCCTCTCTGCCCTTCACGCCTTTCACTGCTTTGAACCAGCCAAGAGCTTTCTCCAAGAGTGCAATGGAGCAGCTGCTCCTGCTCCCAGGCCAGGCTCTCTCCAGTCTCTGCCCTTGTCTGGTTCTGTCCCTCGTGCTGTGCCCTCTGTTCCCCAGGGCTCGCTGGCTGCTGCCCAGGACCGTGGCACTGGCACAGATCCAGTGCTCCAGAGCCTCCTTTCTGTGCCCTTGCAGCTGCCTGGGCACAGCAGCCTTTTCCATCTGGAAGCTCCCCATGGACAGGGAGTGCCCAGCTCCGTTCCCTGCACAGCCTCCAGGAGCCCAGGGCTGCCATCTCCAGTCCCTGCTGGCACTGGGGGCTCCCAGGTGCCTCAGGCTGCTGTGACACCGCTGCACACGGGAGGGAAGAGGGGCGGGCGCTGTGCTCAAAGTCAGCTCCATCTGCTGCTGCTGCTGCTGCTGTGGGGTCATTTGTGCAGCCCTGGCCCAGAGTCAGGGATCAGATCCTGCCAGTCTCTTCCAGCCCTGGCTGCTCAGAGTTTGGGCCTTGGAGCCTCAGGTGGCCAAAGGCAGCTGCTGCTGGTCCCTCTGTGTGCCCGTGTTCAGCAGTGCTGCTCCATCAGTCTGTGCCCAGCAACGGGGAAAAGCCTCAGCCCTGCAGGGCCAGGAGCTGCCGGGCTGTGCCTGAGCAGCTCAGCCAGCAGGGAGGGAGCTGCTCCACACGGGAACCAGGAGCAAAGGACATTTCTTCTGCAGGACATGTTTTCTATTTAGAGGGAAAAAAAGGAAAAAGGAAAAAAATAGGTAAATTGTAAAAGATAAGCATAAAATCCAAGTGTTAGTGAAAAAACCATAACACAATGTTAGTGAAAAAACCAAACATAAATGCAAAGATACATTCTTTGCATTAAGAGGTAAATGATCTTTTTCAAAAGAGAACTCAGTTCTTTACATTATAAATGTGCTGATGGCATGGATCCATCTTACTGACCTCAGCAGCCTCTTAAAAGATTTTGGGCTTTGTTCCCAACATTGGTATTTGAAATTGTGGTCAAAGCAAGAGGAAATTGCTTTGTGCCCTTCCAGCTCCAAGCAGGACTGGGAATGGAAACTCTGTCAAAGCCCAAATCCTTTAGAAGATGACCTTCCTTCTCACCCTGCGAATGAGCTGCACATTCCCTTTGAAACTGTCAGGGATTTCTTAGAGACACAAAGTCCCACTGACAACTTTTTGCTCTGGTTTGGCAGTGCAGAAGGGCAATTCTCCATCCACCAGCTCCAGACTGCACTGCCTCAGGAACAAGGCCCACTCGCCAGCTTTGGTGCACTTGTGGCACTGCTAGAGGAGGAACAAAGTGCAATTGCACAATTCCAGCCAGTCAAGAAGGAAGAATGGGACAGACAAAACACCCTGTGCAGATCCAGGCACTCAGCTGGGACTGTGGAGAGTTTGGGTCCTTGCCAGTTGGATGTGTGTCCCCAGCTGCAATCTCTGGGCCTGCAGCAGAGTCTCACTCACCTGCCAAAGCAGAAAGCTCAGATGCTGTGCTTGCAATGGGTTCGTCTGAAGCAGAGCTGTCAGAGCAATGTGAGGGCAGAGCCAGCCCAGCTGGGCCCAGGGCTGAGCCCAGCAGAGCCCTGGCAGAGCCCAGAGCAGCCTCAGCACCCGCAGAGCCCGGCTGCAAGGAGAGAAAGCAGAAAGCGCCCGTCAGCTGAGGGCTCCTGTGCCCTTGTGCCAAGGCCTGCGGTGCCCAGGCCATGCTGGCTGTGCCCAGAGCTGTGCCCAGAGCTGCCCATCCCTGCTGCCTTTGGCACAGAGCAGGAGGGCAGGACATGTGCCCAGCCTGCAGCCAGCCACGGCACATCCAGCCCTCAGCAGCTGCCCAGAGCAGGATGCTCCTGTGCTCGCTGCCAGCTCCCAAAAGCTCTGATCCCACCCTGCCAAGCACACAGGGACCCACCTCATGCCAGCCACGGCTGCAAGAAAAGCTGCTCCCAAACCATGGCCTCAGCCTTCTCCAAGGGCACATCCCATCCACACCACAGCTGCTCCCAAGCACTTCCCCATCCACACTGGACCACCTCGAATGCTTCCTCTGGAATAACAAACAACACATTATTGAAAAGAGTTTAGAGACAAAAAGGGAAAACAAGAAAAACGGTAAAAACTCTTATCTCTGTCAGGGCCTTGAGGAAGGCCCAACCCCTACATGGTAGGGAAAAACCCAGCCATGGCTTTGGGAAACCCACACTTTCTCTCTTCCCCCCTGCACTGCCCCCAAAATCACGGTGACTCCAGAGCAAACAAGGGCAGTGGAGCAGCCCAGCCCTTCCTTGCCTGCACAGCAAAGCAGCTGTGCACAAGTTCTGGAGCCCCACCTCTGCTCCCACCATGGGGTTGGTTTGTGTCGGGCTCGCTGCCCCAGCCCCAGCCCCAGCCTGGGGCACGGTGGGTGCTGGGGGCTGTTGGCAGGGCCAGGAGCCCACTCCCATTTCGTGCCCACCCCAGCTGGGCAGCCACTGAAGAATGAGTTGCATGTGCCCAGCAAAGGGGGAGCCTTTGTTTCCCCGCCACGCTGGGTCATGCCCACATCTGGCAGAATTTCCTCGGGTGGGGACTCATCTGCAAATTCCCTGTGGAGTTTGGCTTTGAAGAAGGTGCCAGAATCAAAGTGCATCACCTTCAGCCTACCGTGGCCAGGCTGAGGAAGAGCTTGTCATCCCCGATGTCACCCTCGCTGTCTCCAACAGCAGCAGCAGCAGCAGCAGCAGCAGCAGCAGCAGCAGCATCCCCACCTGGTACAGCTTCTCCAGGGGCTCCTTCTCCTTCCCTGGGGGCAGACCAGGCTCTCAGGGCTCTGCCTAGGGCCCCAGCTGTCAGGGAACCGGGACAAGCAAACCAGCTGGGATGGCGGCCACCAGTGCTGGGCAGAGCAGCTCAGCTCCAGCACAAGGGCTGTGTGTTCCCATCCCATGACCCCGGTGCAGTGACACAGGCAGCACAAAAAGCTCTGGGTTCCTTTGCTTCTCATGGCCAAGGCATATGTGGAGTAGGAACTTACCAGGGCTCTGGATCAAAGTGTGCCTGTGGCTCTCTCCCTTCTTCTATGGCAGAGGAATATCCCATATCCAAGGATCACAAAACAGGTCTTCCAGTGCGGGTCTGTCCAAGGAGTTCACGGATAAACACCACCTGATCAGGTTTTTGCACTCTGGGGAGAGAAAGCAGAAAGTGGCGGTCAGCCAGAGAAGGCTCCTGTCTGCTTGGCCCCACTATTCCCGTGCCCAGGCCATGCTGGATGTGCTCAGAGCTGGGCCTAAACTTTCCCATCAATTCCCTGTTTTGGAGGAGAGCAGGACATGTGCCACCCCCTCAGCAGCTGCCAGAGTGGGATGCCCACGACCCCACTGCTGGCTCCCAGCACTGGGATTCCCCCCGTGCCTAGAGAAGAGGATCCACCTTGAGAGAGCCGTTGTGGCAGCGGGAGCTGGCCCCAGCTGAGGTTCTGGCCCCTCCTGAAAGGGTGCTCCCCGCAGACCATCTGGTGCAGCAGGATGCCCAGGGACCAGATGGTAGCTGGCTCGCCATGGTACCAGCCAAAGTCGTTCCATTCTGGGGGGCTGTAGGACAGTGTTCCTATGGAATACAGATGGAATTCATCAGGGGGATGCTGCTGCTCCCAGAGCCTGGCCCCAGCATCCCTGCGCCTGCGGGGGCTGTATCAGGGGCACACAGGGTGACCACTGCCCTCTCGCCAGCACCTGGGACTTGTGCACAAAGTTAGGGTTGGAAAAGAAGCCTCTGGTGCTGGAAGAGGGCAGCCCTGGCTAGGCCGACCATGACATGCAAAGGAAAAACCCACTCCATGCTGGGGAAAAAACCTGCCCATATCCTCCCTGCCTGCATTGCCCCAAAAATATAATGAAGCCAAGGCAAACAGGGCGAGTGGAGCAGTCCAAGCCCTTCCTCTCGTCTGCACACCAAAGTGGCTGGGGCACAGGTTCTGCCCTCCCTCTCTGCTACCCCACCCACGGGGGTTTTGGTCGGGCTGGCTGCCCCAGCCCAGCCCTAGTTCTGGGCAGAGTGGCTGGCAAAGGCTGCCAGCAGGGCTGGAAGATCGCTGCCCACCCAGCCCTGCTCTAAAGCAACTCAGCTGAAGATTCAGTGCCCTGACTGGCAGCAAAAGGGAGAATCCCCGCTGCCACAGCCAGCTTGGACTGGGAGATGTTGGGCCATGAGATGTCAGCAGCGGGAGCACAGCCCTGGGTAGGCTCACCTGCAAAGTGAGTGTAGACTGTGTCCTGCAGGTAGGTGCCACAGCCAAAGTCAATCAGTTTGGCCTGCCCGGTGTCCAGGTCAACCAGGATGTTCTCTGGCTTGATGTCCCTGTGCAGGACCCCGCAGCTGGTGCAGTGCCACACGGCCTCCAGCACCTGGCGGAACAGCTCCCGCGCCTCCTCCTCGGGCAGGAACCGCCGTGCCTGAATGAAACGCTGCAGGTCCTGACACTGCTCTGGCCGCTCCAGCACCATCACGATGCAGTTGGGGAGCTCGAGCCACTCCAGCAGCTGGACCACACCGGGGAAGCCAGTGGACACCTTGGCCAGCAGCACGATCTCCAGGGGTGCGCTGGTGCCGTCGGGCTGCGGGAGGAGCACGATGCCGTCAGTGGGGCCGATGCCGTGCCAGGCCTGGGGAAGCCCTCAGCCAGCCCGGGATGCTCTGTGCCCTGTGCTGGCCCCACGCCCGCTCTCCCTCGGGGCGTTCTGGCAGCTCCCACCGTGCCGGGCCCCGGCTCATCCCCGGCCGGCAGCCCCGGCTGCTGGCCCCGCTCACTCACCAGCTCGCCCCAGTGCCGGACGCGGTTCCGTGGCACCCTTTTGATGGCCACCTGCAAGCCAAGGGCAGCAGCGGGGTGAGCTCGCCGCCCGCACTGCGAGCCCCATCCTCCGCCCTCCGACCTCCTCCTCCTCCATCCCCTCCTCCTGCGCCCGCCGCCGGCCCCGCCGCTCACCGGGGCGCCGTCCGAGATCCTCGTGGCCGCGAAGACTCTGCCGAAGCCGCCGCGCCCCAGCAGCGAGCCCAGCCGGTACCGCTCCAGCAGGGCCTCCTGCGCCGTCCCTGCGGGCGGGACGCGGCTGTCAGCGCTCGGCCCGGGGCCAGCGACGGTCCCCGAGCGCCCCTCACCCGCCCCGGGCCGGCCATGCCCAGGCGTTCGCTCCCGGGAACGCGGCACGGGAGGCTCGGGGCCGGCGGCCGCGCTGCTGAGCGGCGGAGCTCGGGCCGGGGAAGCCGCAGCGGAGGCGGCGGGAGCGGCCGCGCCGCGTGTGTCCTCCGCGGGCCCCGGGAGGAGCCGGGGCCGGGGCCGGGGCCGGGGCCGGGGCCGGGGCCGGGGCCGGGGCCGGGGCCGGGGTCGGGGCCGGGACCGGGACCGGGGCCGGGGGCGGGGCCGGGGTCGGGTCTGGGGCCGGGGTCGGGCCAGGCGGAGGCAAAAGGCGGCGATGCCGCCCCCGCCCCAGGCACTGATGCCCGCCCAGCAGCGCCACCGCCAGCACGGCCAGAGCCGGGCGGAGGCGAGACCGCGGCGGGACGGCCGGGGCCGGGCACGGGGCAGCCCCGCCCGGGGCCGGGGGCGGGCCGGGGGCATGGCCCGGCCCGGCAGGGGAGAGGGAGGCGGGGAGAGGAGAGGGACGCCGGGCAAGGGACCCCGAGAGAAGGGTGCCCGACAGCGGGAAAGGGAGAGAAAGAGCAAGAAAGAGAGAAGAGAAAGAAAGAGAGTATTCAAAATATCTCTTTGCTGCTGCCGCCGCTACTGCTGCCGCCGCTACTGCTGCCGCCGCTGCCGCCGCTGCAACTGAAGCGCCGGGGCCGTTCGTCCCCGTGTCCGTTCCCCGCTCGCCCCACGAGCCCCACGTTCGAGCCCCGCGCGCCCCGGGGACAGCCCCTCCGTCTGCCCAAACACGGGAACTTTGCAGCGCTGAGCCCACATGCAGAGCCCTGACTCCTGCACTCTGGCACAGCGATCCCCTCGCTCGCTGCTGTGCATTGTCCTTGCTGAGGGGCAAACACTGTCAGGGCACCTTCCCTTGCGGTAGGATTCCTACCTGACCCCAGCACTGCACTGACACCTCCAGTGTTGCTTTCCTGTAAAAACAGGGGAAGGAAAACTGTGTGTGGCTCATGGTATTTTAGAGGGTCTAAAAATCACTAAGTCACCGATCTTAGAGGTGCAGTGCACCTGGAATTACTGGGATGCAACATAGAAAAGGGGAGCATAGAAATAAATAGAGGAAAACATCCTGGATTGTTTCTTTCATTTTCATTTCACTTCTGGAAAGCTGTTTCAGTTTTCAAGGAATCTTCTCCTGTCTGCTCTTCCCAAGAATCTCTCATGGAGAACAAGGTCAAGCTTCTGTCAAAAGATTTGCCACCGGGAAATTACGCCACTGGTGAAATTTGCATGATGACTGTTTGTGCTGGCTTAGGGCAAATTTTGGGAGGAAATCTCCAAAAGGGGTCCGTCTAGAAAGCAAGTTCAAATGGCCCCTCCCCCTACTAATTCAGGAAAAGACTTCCCTCAAGAAAAGTGAAAAAACCCCAGTTTATTTAACAAGTAAAGTATTCACAAGCATGAAAAATGAATAATATTAAATAAAACCTCTGACAGTGGTGGAGATGGCAAATTCAGGAAGTCCTTTTTGTGGGTTGTAGTTGGCTCACTCGGTCTCTTCTAAGTCCCTCTGGCGCTGGAATGCAGCGTCCCAGAGCTTGGTGGGCCACAGGTGTGAGCTGCTGCCGGTGTTTGTCTGGGTTTTCAGTCCAGAGCAGGTTTAAACAGTTCCAAGAAAAAGGAAAGCCACAGTCCAAGGAACTTCTCTTCCTAAGCTAGCTAAAACTAAATTGCTAGACCTGGGCTGTGAAGGCATCGGGAAATATCCAAATCTGGGCACTGGCGGTCCCAGCAAACACCAGAGCTGGATGATGCTGGTGCCAGAACCTGCAGATTTCCAAACTCTGGCTTTCTGTGCCAGCAAATCCCCGTACTTGGGCTGTGCCGGCACCAGGAAGTTTTCACACCTGGGCGCTGGCACTGCCAGCCAACACCAGATCTGGGTGGTGTCATTGCCAACGACAGAAATCTGCCAGATTTGGGCTCTGCTGGCACTGAGAAATCTCCAAATCTGGGTTCTGGTTACATGAAACACAAGATGTGGGGGTGGTGCCAGACCCAGTAGCAGGAAGCTGCCACAGGTTTTGGGTTTCTGTGCCAGCAAATTGCTGCACTTGGGCTGTGCCAGAATAGGGAAATTTCCAGATCTGGGCACTGGCAGTGCCAGCAAACAGCCCATTTCAGGCTCCAGGCTCCAGGAAGGACTGGGTCTGGATGCCTTCCTCTTTTCTTTCCTTCTTTCCTTCCATCTTTCTTGGGATCCTGCTGCCAACAAACTCCAGATTGGGCGGTGCTGGCAAGGGGAAATTGCCAGGTTTTAGCTTTCTTTGCCTGCAAATTCTGGATATGGGTGGTGCCAGAAGAGGGAAATTGCCAGATGTGGGCACTGCCAGATCTTGGTGTGGAATGTGCCGGCACTGAGAAATTGCCAGATGCTTATTTTCTCTGCCAGCAAATTGCTGGAATTAGGCTGTGCAGGCATCTGAAACATTCCCGATCTGGGTACTGGGGGTGTCAGCAAATCCGAGATCGGGTTGCTGCAGGTACCAGGTCCTTGCTTGGTTTTGACTGTCTTTGCCAGCAAGTTGCTGCACTTGGGCTGTGCCAGAATAGGGAAATATCAAAATCTGGGAACTGGCAGTGCCAGCAAACACCACATTTCAGGAAGGACTGGATCTGGACCCATTCCCTCCCTGCATCCCTCCCTCAACCAGGTGCCAGAGGGGCTGGAGAGCAGCCAGGCAGAAAGGGACCTGCAGGGACTGATGGACAGCAGACTGGACATGAGCCAGCAGTGTGCCCAGGTGGGCAAGCAGGCCAATGGCTCCTGGCCTGCATCAGGAATGGTGTGGCCAGCAGGAGCAGGGCAGGGATTCTTCCCCTGTGCTGGGCACTGCTTGGGCAGCGCCTCAAGTGCTGTTTGCACTTCTGGTGCCCCCAATTTAGGAAGGACATGGAGGGGCTGGAGCGTGTCCGGAGAAGGGCAACAAGGCTGGGGAGGGGTCTGGAGCACAAGAGCTGTGGGGAGTGGCTGAGAGAGCTGGGGTTGTTTATCCTGGAGAAGAGGAGGCTCAGGGGAGACAAGGTGGTGTCAGGGCACAGGTTGGACTTGATGATCTCCATGGCCTGTTCCAGCCTTGCTGATTCTGGGATTCTCTGAAACCACCCTTGGAGCAGTTGCAGGATGAGCCCTGGGCCTCCTCTTCAGAAGCTCCAGCAGCCCAGGTCCCTCAGCTTCTCCTGCCAGCCCCAAAGCCCATCCTGTCAGTCCTGCAGAGCCTCTGCAGCTCCTCCTCACTGCCCAGAACAGGGAGCCCCAGAGGCAGACACAGCAGCCCAGATGTGTCCCCCTGGCCTGGGAGCAGCACAAGGCACTGCAGGAGCCTGCAGACAATTGATCTGAAGGCCAAAGCTCCTTAGCTCCTTCTGAAAGAGCAGGAACAGTTCCTCATTCCAGTGTGGTGGAATGCTGGGCACCACAGCTCCAGGCGAGGACTGGACACAAGTTTGCTCCCACTGAGTGCTGTGATGGGTTCTGCAGGAGCTCTGGACTCCTGTGCTTGCCAGGCATAATGAGGAGAGAAGGAGCCAAGTGCACTGATGTGGGAATGGATATCTAGAAAGCTTTTAGGCCCTAGTAGAATGCCCACAGAGTATGAATCTGTATATAAACCTTGAGACAAGAAATGCTAGCTTAAAAATGCCATGGAATAGGACAGATATTTTTGAGAGAGAAATGGAGGTGGAAAAAAGTTCCAAAAGATGGCCTTGCAAATAAGATTTTGGAAAAACAGAGCTATGAAAGATGCATTGTAGTGGGACCCACGAGGGGCAGTTTTAATAATTGGCTTTAAGGCATTCACAACATGGCATGGCAAAAGGCTGATAGACCAAAAAAACTAATTATAATGTATTATAATTAGGAAATAGTTGGCTTCTGATTGTGATGGCGTGAATTATAACATCTCTATTGTCTCACCCTTCTCATAAGACTGAAAATGGAATAAAAGTTTTTAAAACACCTCTCAGTGTCCCTATCTCTAGGTCAAGAAAAGAGTATTATCCAACACACTGACACACCTTTGCCTCGAGCATAAACCAGCCTGGACCAAACACACTGAAAGGTTTCCCCTGTGGCCCATGTCTCGAAACATCAGGTCTGCTGTTTGACAGCTTGTTGGATTCCCATTTTTCTCTTTCTCTTCTGTTTTATGGTTGATTTATGTTTGCTGGTTTTCTGTTTCTCCCGGCTGGCTGATTTATGTCCGGAGATAGCTCAGGGATGCCACTTGCTCGGTTTCTCGGCTGTTTAGGTGGCCTGGAAAGGCCCAGAGTGACCTTGGGCAGCCCGGCGCTTCAAAGGACGAGGAGAGACTTCTGATCTTGTTTCGGTCTCAGTGTTTATTAATTGTTTATCTAAAAGATTTTCTTTCAGCCCAACAGAGGTCTGCACAGCAAGTCAGCCATGGGCACACTCCCGCAGCCCCTGGGGCGGTCACTTATCTTTATACCCGAAGTTACGTGTACAATATTTATGATTTTTCTCCAATACCTTCTACTCTTATTAACCGGTGCACTTCTAGTAAAGACCAATCCCAAAGTGCCACCATCACCACAGAAGATGGAGGCCAAGAAGAAGAAGAAGAAGGACAGGACACGCCCCAATTCCTCCATCTTACTTCTTTAGACCCCCCTGTACAGAAATCCTAAACCCTGTGTTCTACACCTTAATTAACTTATCCCTTCACCATTCACCCCAGTGAAATCCTCCCAGTCCTCATACAGGTGTCATCTCCTGTGTAGGATCAAAGTCCTGTCACCAGACACTTCTGGCAACATTCCAGGACAACAGAGCCCCCCAAGGGTGTTCTCGGTCCCTGCACCTCAGTTCCTGAGGTGCTGAGATCCCACAACAGCTCAGGTTGGTTTGGTGTCAAGGAGTTTCCCTCAGAAATACTGGGTTTGTCTTCCTCTGTGCCTTCCCCTCAGCAGCCTTGGGGATGCTCCTGTGTGAAGCCATCTGTCTCACACAGTTTCAGACAACTTCAAACAGGATATTGTGCAATAAATCATTTCCTCTGAAGTGTTCCAACAGTCCATTTCCAGCAATAGGAAATTATTACTGATAGATGAAAGTGGAAACTCCCAACAGTTTATTAACAAACAGAATCCCCCCATGACACGCGTTCCAAGAAGGCGCTGGGGTCTCTCTGGGAAGAACAGGAGCTGTCACGGAGCAGTTCCAGCAGCTGATGGAAGCTCGGGGGCTCGTCCGGTGTCGGCTTTCTCCCATGGCAGAGCTCCATGGAGCGAGCAGGGCAGTGAAGCAGCTGGGCTGGAGCCCCTCGCTGCCTTGTCTCCCCGGCGTGGCTCAGCCCGCAGACTCTCGGGCTGGGAGCGGGGCCGCTCCGCTCCTGCCGGCACCGTGTCCCTGGGCTTGGACAAACAGTTTCCTGCCAGGAGAGCCCTGCACACTGCTCCACAGATCTTTCATACAGGCCCAAACCAACTCCAAACACTCTGTCAGCTGCAGCTTTTCACAAAGGGCTGCTGCAATCCAGGACAGCATCAAGTGAGTGTCGGAAGGCTCTTGTCTTGTTCCTGACTGCAGAATTCTTGATGATCTTGTGCAATTTTCTTCAGATGTAACATGAGAGCTGAGGTTTTTTTGTTAAAATACTTTATGATGAGTAACAAGCCGTGGGAGCATGAGGTGCAGGACTGACATGCGAAAGCATGAGCATATCCTCCAAAGTGGCCAGTTTAATTGTCCATTTTATTACTCTTGTATTTACTCCACACTAATGAGGAAAACCAAGCTCTGCTTGGAGGGAAAACAGGCATGGGATACACTACAGTCCCTCGCAGGCTCAGCAGGGCTGGCAGTGACACAGCAGGCAGTCTGCTTCATTGTGAACCACTACAGAGCTGCATCCCAATCTGGTTTAAGTGGCGTGGTATTATTAAGAGCTCCTTTTCTGCATGAGATACAAAAAGGACATCCCAAATGATCTTCATGCAAGCATGCAGTAAAGAACTGGTGCTGCTATCCTAATGAAGTGTTTGCTTTGGCAATTACACTCTTCCCATTCATCTTTTGATGCAGACACTTCAGGTTTTCCCCTACACCCTTGCAGGGCTGGCAGTCGCTGTTTCCCAGTTCCTGTTCTTCCCTAGAGATGGTGCAGTGGCTGCTTTGAAACAAAAAGCCCTGGGATCTGGATAGCTTGAAGGAGCATGAAATGCTAACTAAGTGCTCATATTGGTAACACCCAGGTCTGCACTGCCCAGTGCTCTGCAGCAGCAGCAGCAGGACCATGCATCATTCCTGTTGGTTGATGTTCATGTTTCTCATGTGCAAGAGCAATGACTTTGAGGAGGGACAAAAACGCCCCTCTTCAAAGAGTGGGTGTGCAAGGAGATGTGAAGTTTCACAGCCTTTCCTAGGATATTTTAGAAAGATCTAAGAGAATATTGTGGCATGGGGTAGGTCCCTAATTTTGTCTCCAGAGGAATCCCCACAGGGCACATTCACTCTGCTGCTGATGGCAACCCCATAAGCTCATGGACCAGTTTTTCCTGCAACGTGCCACCCTGCCTGGGCTTTACTAGGCCGGGACTAGACCCAGAGCCAAGCAAACACATGCAGCCAGGTGACATTGTGTAACATCAGAAGCTGGCAACCACGAGGACTCGGCTGCCAAAAGGTTACAGTTTGCACTGGGCCCAGAAGTGTTTTTCCCTAAGGCAAAGCAAATTGAAATGTGAAGTTTCAAAGCTTCAAATGACTGTGAAAGGAAACTGCAGAATAATTTCTGGAAGGGCAGCATTGTCAATGATCATGCTGACCACCAACAGCTGGAGCTGAATCCAGAATTGCTTCTTCCAGCTGTGCAGGAATTCATTCCACTGGCAAGCACTCGTCCATGGGAACAAATGATCCCCTAGCTCTGGGCTGAATGGCACCCAGGCTGCAGTGCAGATCTGAGGAACCCTTGTCACTTGTTATTGGCCTCCCAGTGCACTCATCCTTCTGAAAACAAGGGGCAAACAACACAGCTGCACTGCTGTCCTGGGTAAATATACCTACAGGTGATTGCCAAAGCAGTGCATAATTTCCCAGTGAAATACATGACCTCTTCTTACCTATGGAATTGTGATTGAAGACACCTGTGAGCCAGATCTGTGGGAGATTGCAAAGGAGCAAAGCTTTGGGATTTGGGCACACTTCTCTTGGTTTCTTTGCTCAGGCCTTTGGTGAGCACAGAACACACCTAGGTAGAAAACCTTTGACTAGACAAGATCTTTTGGATCCATTGTCCCTCAAACAGGTCAACAGGTGACTCTGTTGTAATGCTAAGTAACAAAGAGCAGCACAAATGACACAAAGAAAAGATGGCCAAAGAGGAAGAGGAGAGGCCCAATGAGGAAAGGATGTGGTGAGACACTGGCACATTGAGTGAGCTGCACTCCCATAATCTCTCGGCTGGTCTCACATTCTCCTCTTGGTTTTTTCAATTTTGTTTATTTATTTACTTTTTTTCATCATCAAAATGAAATATATAGAATTAAAAACATGTCATCAAAACTTAAAGACAGAATCAAAACACATTAGTTCAAAACTACATCTAAAGATCAGAACATATGTACATCTGTAACTATCAAGCCTAACGCATCAATCCTATTCTTCAAACACTCTCCATACAGGCGGCAGCTTCTTCCTGAGCTTGGAGGAAAGAGAGCTCTTCTGGATGGGAGGCAAGGACTTGGTGGGTGAGAGAAGTGTCCCAAGGAAACTTCTCGGTAAGACTGTAACCTGTCAGATCTGCAAAATGGAGACACAAAGTTTAACAGAGGCCACAATGCAAACCTAAAGCATCTGAAGCTCCATATTTCCTGGGACACATTTCCTGGAAATGTCCAAACAGCTGCACAGGGAAACATGCTCCTGCTGGCAGACACTGAGGCAGGCCAGGGCAAACCCTGAGCCACTTGCCCAGAGCTGGCACAGGCCCAGCCTGGCCTCTGGGCTGCCCTGGGACAGCAGGGAGCCCAGAGCCCTGTGCTCCCCAGGAATGGCTCAGCTGCACATGCACCCTCCTGCTCCTCTGCCTGCCCCACAGCTCAGCAGCCCACAGCTCCAGGGGCACTGGCAGCAGCACAGCTCATTGCAGGGGCACATGCAGGGCACAGCTGTTCCCTGGCAATGTGCACAGCCTCTCTGGGCTGCCACAAGACCCTTCCTGCCAGCAGAGATTGGCCCAGCTCCCCCTCACCTCTGTGTGAGGCTGAGCCATGATTGCCTTCACCTTGTCCTCAATCTGGAGCTGCTTCAGGCCCCCCATGCCATGAGTAGGAAGGGCAATGGAGAGAGCAGGGGCAGATGCAGACCACAGAGACCTGCAGCAGGATTGAGGCTCTTTTCACCCATGTATCCCCAAATCTGCAGAACTTTGGAAAACAACAAATGCAGGGAAAACACGTTGTGGGCTATGAAGTTGCAGAATATCCAGCAATGCAGCCTGTTTCTTCTGTGGGGCTTGGCAATGGATCCATCTGCATGTTTTACCCTATTGGAAAGCTGAGGAAAGGGTGGCAGGCAGTTTAGCCAGGCTGTCCTGTTCTAGAGAGTGTCTCTTGGGAGCTATCAAGCCCAGTACCAACATTTAAGGCAGCATTTGCTCCAACTGTCCCATGGCATTCAGCCTGTGAAGGTGCCTGTAAAGTGATTCATCATCTCAAGGCTAACATGAAACATCACTTTGAATAGAAAGTAGAGCTCTAAGGCCAGGACAGTCATACAAGACTCCTTTGGCAGGAGCTGCACCTGCTGTGCAGGCTGTGCTACACCCAGCAGATTGTCCCCCATGTGCTCCATGAGGGCAAGGATGCTCTTCGTTTCCCAAGTTAGTGGCATCATG
Source organism: Melospiza melodia melodia (assembly GCF_035770615.1). Classification (NCBI taxonomy): domain Eukaryota; kingdom Metazoa; phylum Chordata; class Aves; order Passeriformes; family Passerellidae; genus Melospiza; species Melospiza melodia. The sequence goes on from NW_026948761.1 coordinate 3,214,616, forward strand.
AGGAGACGTGGTTTTCCCAGGGCCTCTGTGGTTAGCACTGTGAAATACCAAACACTGCTCACAGCTGCAATTGCAATTGTCCCTCTGCCCACAAAAGCACAAGGCTCTATCCTTGGCCTTTGCAGGCACTTTCCCTTCCCCATCAGTCACTACATCTAGGAAAATCTGACAGGCTGGGAGAACTCCAGGAAGCAGCAGGAAGCTGAGTCAGAGGAGCTTTAGTTTGGATATCAGGAAAAAGGGTTTTTCACCCAGAGGGTGGTTGGGCACTGGAACAGGCTCCCCAGCACAGTGGTCACAGCACCAAGCCTGACAGGGCTGAAGGAGCATTTGGACAACAATCTCAGGCACTTGGTGTGACCCTTGGGCTGTTCTGGGCAAGGCCAGGAGCTGGACTCAATGGTCCTGATGGGGACCTTCCAACTCCCCATATTCTACACTTCTGTGATTCTGAGAACTAATGGGCTGCAGGAGGGCAGAAATAGGTGACAAGAGGAAAGAAGTGAGGTTGGTTGGAGAATCAAGTCACTGAGTTCACAGAAGATGCAAGATACAGGACCCTTCCCTCCCAGCATTCCCATTCTCTGTCTCATCCCTTCTCCCTCCGGAAGGAGACCAGGACATCAATTAGATCATCACAGGTCTAATTTTTATTGATCGGTACAGCAGGTTAAGTACAGTTCATAATGAGCTTCATACATATTGCAAAAGTTGAGCTCAGGATTGGTTAGTTACATATCAGCAACTACGCCAACTTCTGCATTCTTATGGTTCTACTTTTGATACTTTCTACATATTTTCAGGAAGAATCTCTCTTCCCTATCCTCATGTTGCAGCAAGGGCATTCTGTCCTTGCCTGTCATTGGTCACTGACTGCTGACTTCCCTTTTTCAGCTTAACCAGCGGCATTATGTCAGTATGGCCTTTCTCAGCTAACCAATTATTAATAAAACTCTCCACACCCTCCCACACACACAAAGGTGAAGAACATCACTAAAAGAAGAAGAACCTACTTGACTCCCATGTCCATGAGAGCAGTCATTGCTCCTGCAGGAGTCACATTCTCCACCATGATCCCCAGGCTCTGACTGGTTGCTTTCTGAACAAATTCTGGGGAGCTGGACACCATCTGGAGAAGGAGCCGAGCAACCTCATCCACCTCAGAGTCCATGTCCTTCTTCAAGGTCACAAAGAGCTCTCCCAGAGTGACAATGGCAGAGCAGGACACCTTGGAACGGAGGTTGGTCACCTGGGGAAGCCATGAGGGGAAACATAAGAATCACCTTGGAAAGAAAACCAGTTGCCTTCAACAGAAGTCCCAGGAAATGACAACACATCCCACTGTGTCCAGAGGAGCATACAAGGACAGGAAGAGCAGGAGAGCACAAGCACAGAAAGGCACTTACTCTGGCCCCAATTTCTGGCTTCAGACCTGCTCACTGCAGGCGTAAATAAAAATTTCATTAAGTGTTCTACTTAACCCTTCTAAAATGTCCAGAGCTTCGATTTTAGGCCCTTTTACTAGAAAATAAATAAAGAGCTGCTTTCAAATCATGAAGGCAAAAGTCATAAAGATAAAAGAGTCAGGTGCTCCTGTTCCAAAAAGCAACACCAGCAGCTGAAACACTCAGCCAGGAAACAGAAAACACAGGCTCAGGTCTACAGAATAATTTGCAGCGTTGAATTATAGCTTGGGCAGAGACTGGGACTCTGGCAAATAACATCATTAGTGTCTCAGTTTCTGCATTTGCACATTGCATTATGAAGGCTCCACACTCAAAGATGAGTGTCAGATACCCGACCTGCCAGTAAATACAGCTGCATGTACCCACAGATCCTACAGACAGCTGACAGACATTAGAAATATCAGGTCTAAACCAGAAGTGAAGGCAGACCCTGAGCACACATGGGGATGAACAAGCACATACCTACTCTACACACCGTGTATGAAGTATGGGGGACAATTCAGAACAATGTTCTCACCTTGCTGGTAACTGCCTAGCAAACCTCACCAAGTCTACAAAGCAGGACCTCTGAATGGGACCCAGCCAGATGTTTGATGGTGAAGAGTCCCTCCTCCTTCAGCTCCCTGAAAGGCAGAAGATTGATTTTTCTCTCCACCAAGGCAGCACCCTCTGAAATGACCAGGCTGGCAGCTCAGTTGAACAATGGGAGGTGCTTTACAAGGAGTGCTTAATGAAATCATGGAATGCGTTGCCTAGGATGCTGTGGCTGTCAAAAGCATTCACAAACCCAAGAGGCAAAGAGAGGGGTTTCAGAGTGGCCATTTGAGAAGACAGCCTTTCTGAAACCTCTGGCACATGAGGCCCCTCTGTCACTGCTTCCTAGGAGCTGTGAGACCGGGCCATGCTGCTGTTTGTTGTCACCTCCCTGTACCTGTCCCTGAGACACAGTGCCACCGGGCTGTTATTGGGGCAATTTCCTTCTTTGTCAGCCCCAGCAGGCATTCAGCAGGGACAGTCTGCACTGCCACTCTGGAGCTGAGTTTCCACTCTGTGATCTTGGCCTCTCTGTCACCCCCTCCACTCCCCCTCACACATTCCCCAAAAAAGCAGCAGGATGTCTGCTGGGACCACCTCAGCCTGCAGGAAGGCCAAGTGGGTCCTGGCCTCTCCTGACCCACAGCACAGCTTTCTTTTATCCCAGCATGGAAATATAAAAACTGTATTATCACATCACACAGAGGGCCAGGAGCTTTTTATTTTGGCTGCAAGTGTCCACAGGGGATTGGGGAAGAGAAGAAAAAGAGTGCTTTGCAGCAAGCAACCCAGCTACTCAGGCAGGATGGTAGGAAAAGTGTCTGGGAGCTGCTTTTTAGGACTTTGGTTGTTCTGCTGAAGCTTCTGACAGAGCTGATGGGCAGATCCCAGAGCTGTGGAGAGTTCCTGGGAAACTGGTCCTTGGATATGTCTACGAATGCTCTCCCAGCCATGAACTGCCATCTGTGTCCTGTCCATATGTTACTGCCTTGACTGTTGAGTGTCTGAGGTGCCTCTTGAGGCTGCTATGGACCTCCTTCACCGAGGAATGGATTGTGATACAACTTCCCTTTCTGCTTCTATTTGGGCACTGACAGAGCCTGGACCACTCTGCCTCGAGCTTGGGCTCTGGCCAAGCAAGACTGCAAATGAGAGCAGCTCATGGTCCTCAGCTCTTCCCTGCTGCTGTGACACACAGACATGGCCATGGGGACAGAATGGAGCTGCCCCATCTGCCAGGGCACTAAGAAGGATGTGAATTTTTCTCTGCCCTGTCACCACCAGTTCTGCCTGGGCTGCATCCTGCAGTGGGCAAAGAGAAATCCAGCGTGCCCACTCTGCAGAAGAATGATAGAAGCTGTCAGGTTTTCTGAGTAGGATGAACAGGACTACATACAATTTGCCACCAGCTCCCCCAAACAATTGCTAGAGTCCAGCAGGGAGAGAGCCTGGCCACCTTGCTGAAAGCAGCCCCCCAGACCCTGTGATGGCTGCTCCATCTTCCCCACAGGGAACACTGTCCCCAGCTGAGCAGGGGGCTGCAGGACCAGAGCCTGTGGATAGCCTCCTGCCCAAGGAGTGGGCCCAATTTTTCAAATAACAATGTCATCTACTGGACCAAAGGTGGCCCTGGCTGCACCAGAAGCTGGAGGGAATATGCCAGCACCAGAGATGGCTGGTTAAGGAATTCATAGAGCAGCATCCTGCACGCCCTCTGTGCCTATGGTCAAGTTGCCAAAACCTTGGTGCCAGTACTGCAGCTTCTCCTCTGTAGCAGTCTGAATTGCTGCTAGCACAGTCCAGGGTAAAGAAGCAAAAAGGACCTTTGCATAATCTCCACAGATGTTTTATTCAGCTGTGCAGGGAGATGTTCAGCTCCCAGCAGCCACACACAGAGGGTCTCACTTTGTCTCCGCAGGGGCCTGGGGGCTGACCCTGATCTCAGGGCAGTACAAAGATAAGGGGGCCGATCAGGGAATAGGGAAGGTGTGGCTCAGGAGCACAGGAACAGACATAGGAACAGGGGAAGGAGCCAATGGGGTCTAACAGCTTTTTGAGGGAAGCTTCTTGTGCCTTCCTAGACCAGGGAATGCCCCCCCAGGGTCTCCACAATTCCTCCTGTTTTATATTATTAGGAAAGCTTCTCTGAAGGATCAACTGAATCAACACAAAATTACAAAAACCATCAAAAGCGCTCATAGGAAAATTGTTCAAAATGCAAACAATTCTGAGCTCCCAAAGTGCCAACAGATTTCTTGGAGTGTCTTAGATCTGGCAGGACGGATGCAGGATTTTCTTAGCACAGTTTATCAGGAAACTGAGTCATACATACTGAACTCCTGGTCCATGGCCTGCTCACTGCCATCGTGCAGCAAGGAGGCCCAGAGGCTGCTGTGCTCTGGGCCTGTCAGGGATGAGCACAGCGGCTCTGTGGCCAGCTCCAGCTCCAGCAGCTCACAAGAGGAGACTCCTTCCAGAAGCTCTGCTGGCTCCAGTGTGGCAGACCAGCAGAGCCCACTGGAAGCCACCCTCCATTGCAGCCACCCCCAGCTGTGCCCATCATCGCTGCAGAGCAGGAGCTGCCCCAGAGGAGCCGCGGCAGGAGCTCATGGCAGTGGCAGGTCCCTGTGCCCGGGGCACAGCCACAGAGCCTCTGCTCCTGGCTGGGATAGGGGCTGCTCACCCTGGTGTCCCACCGAGAGGAGGGATCCTGGGCCCCAAACTCTGCCCAGCCCTGCAAAAGACCACTCCGCCAGCAGTGCCAGCAAGGTTCCTGCAGCCATTCAGCCAAATCAGAGGAAAGAAATGTCTCTGTAGCTGACACAGTCTCTGCATACAGCTTCCTCCCCCTTCTCCTGGTGCTTTTCCCTGACTCCAGCAAGAGCTGCAGGAAATGCTGTGTGAGCCATGATGATGGAAGAGCTACTGATAAAAACACAGCGGTGATGCTTTCAGAGGAGTCATGAATGGAAGACTGACCAACCTTCCAGCCAATGGTATGCCAAAAGATTCCATTCCTTAAATAATTGACTGCGATAAATTAGTAAAAAGAAAGATACGGAAACAAATTAAATCTCCCACAGCTGCTGACTTTCCTCAGGCTCCATGGTCTATGTATTGCTAGAGTCACTTCATTTAGGCAGAATATTAACTGCCCTGACTTGCTGGAGACTGACCACAAGGTCTCATCTGTGGTGGGCAGTCACTAAAATTAGCTCAGCAGAGACATCTTCAGCTGTCCAAGTGTAGCAGAAATGCATATTCTCTGCTTCATGACTGTGTGGCAAGAGCTGCTGGTGTGGATTTGTCAGCGTTGCTTCATGGATTACTCCTGGGAAGGAATTGTGTGCACAGGCACAGTATGATGGCTTCGATCTCCTCTAATTACTCCAATTGGATGATGGCCAGAACTTTCAGGCAAAAAGCATCATGACAGAATAATTTACAATATTCTCCAAACTACTCCTGTGATTTGGATTTTCTTACTGATTAGGTTCAGTGTCTGGCCTCAAGAAATCAGTCCAGAGAGAACAGGCAAACCTCAGCTTGCAAGTTAGAGTGCAAGTCTTTAATCTGCTGGTTTTGCAGCATGTACAAACAACTCTTCAACATATTTGCAAATAAATCTCTTAGTTCTTGCTATATCTATCCAGAACCTGACTCTCTCCTCGTTTTATTTTGATTTGAGAACCAAGCATTATTTTTTTTCTGGACAGGAAAGTAAGAACCAGCTGCAAATACAGACTACAAGTGTGAATCTATACTGCAGGAACTGAGCTGTAGCTTGAAATTAAAGGCAAGAAGTGATGCTATGGTAAATGTGAACATTTAGTGCTGGCATAGGAGCCTTCTGCAATGCTCCACCAACCCATGATTCACATTGCTACAAACTCTCATTCTGATGTTACAAAGAGTGTTGAAGAGCTGGCTGTAAGTAAAAAAATAGCCAGAATGTTAATTTTTGTTAATATGGCAGACAATGACTATCTAATAATTCAGAGCTCATGGAAGTGAGTATTCAGATTTCCACTTAGTATGTGCTGGCAGTTTTAATTTGAAATCAACAGGTTTCTCCAAATCAAGTTATCCATAGGAATTAATTTGCTCTATGATCTACCTAAAAATGCCTCATTGTCTGATAAGTTTAGTAGAAATTTGCAAAGTCAACAGTCCACAGATTTTCATTTCTTGTTTAGTGGCTATTCTGCAGGAAAGCTTTTACAGACTAATCAGTTTGGAGGTAATTAAAATGCCAGTACATTTCATCCAGCCATTTTGGTATTAGAACAAAACCATATGACTGCACAGCCTTTTAAAAAATATTTTAAAATAAATTTTCAAGTCAACAGTCTGAGTAGGACTCAGAATAAAAACTCTACCAAACTTCAACTGCATTGGAAGATTCCCTTGTCACCCTGTGAATCAACTCTACATTTAGAAGATTAAAAGTCCCCATTATGGTGGTTTTGGTATGGTTAGGAGTTGGGGAAGGGTCTTCTTCCTTCTCAGCTCCATGCTGCAGTGCCTTTGGGATGTGGCCTGCTGGCCGTTGTTTGTGCAGCCCTGGTATTTCTCCCTGAGGCAGAAAGTGCAATTGCATTTCCAGCCCAGAGCCCGTGAGGAGTGGGGCGTGCAGAGCTGTGCCAGACCCAGGCCAGCAGCTGTGCCGCCAGAGGGTTTTGGTTCCTGCCCAGGGCAGCTGGTGCATCTCTGCCGTGAGTGCCTCCCCTTCCAGGTGCCCATGGACAGCAGGTGCAGGGTTCTGCAAGGGGCATGGAACAGGGTGGGGATGTCTGCTGGCAACAGAGTGCAGCGGAGAGCAAACAGTCCAGGATGGTCCTGCAGTGTGTGACAGAGAACTCCTGACACAGCTGGTGACTGAGCCAGTGAGGGAAGGCACTGCTGGGCCTGCTGTTTGTGAGGAGAGAAGGGCTGCTGGGTGACAGCAGGGTTGGAGGCAGCCTTGGGCTCGGGGATCACAAAATGCTTGTGTTTGATTCCCAGAGAAGGAATGAGAGATGTTGGGGAAGTGTTGACCTGCAACAAATTGTGAATTTGTTAAGCTTTAACAGGCAGTGCTTAGTTGTACCTTCCCTCACGCCAGTGGTTAATGTGTGCAAGTGGATGTCTTAGCCTTGAGAATAAAGACAGTGGGCCTAATGAGGACATAGCTGCAATGCATTCAAGGAGAAGAAGGCTCTTAACCATGGAAGGAGAATTTGAGGAACGGGATGTTCACCCCATGACCACCAGAGACCCTCAAGAGACCCCTACTCTAAATGCCAGTAATTTTGGGGAAGTGATTTAAACATGTCAAACACTTTGTGAGAATGTTTAGCCTGTGAGTTTGAGCAAAGTAATGAATAAAAGTAATGAAAGTAATGTCTTAGTTCCGTGGATACTAACCCGTGGGTGTGCATGTTTCAGGAAAGTGATTCCTCACACACCCAGCACTGAAATAAAGTAATGCCTCTTTTCTCACACTGAGCTGGCAGTGTGGATTGGGCCCTGCTCGGTGACGTTCATTTTGGTCATTTCTATTGAAGCATAAAGAATGGTTCAAATGAAATCTTTTCCAGCTGTTTCCCTTTGGTTTACCTGTTTGAGGGTTAAAATTCTGTGCTGCAGGTGTGCTGGGTGTGTGCAGAGCAGTGCAGCCCCAGAAACCCCTTGGCTTGCCCACAGGTTGTCATGCCTTGTTGCCAGGTGTGCCCAGCTGTGGCAGGAGAAGGAGCCCGCAGCGCAGTGGGCACCGTGCCCTGCCCAGCCGGGGCTCTCTGGCACAGAGCAGCAGCAGCGCCAGCACCGTTCAACCCGCTCCTGCCTTGGCTTCCCCTGGCACACAGAAGCCTCTGGAAATCAGCGCCGCCAGTGGCGTTCCCAGCTTGGAGCAGCTGCTGCTGGTGGGCAGATGCTGCCAGTTCGACTGCTGCCAAAGGGAAAGAGAGGCAGAGATGTACACGCACCGGAGCCCTGGGCATGTCCAATAAAGGTGCAAATATGTGGGGAGATTTGTTAGGAAGGATTTCAGCTGTGATGCCAACAGTGGCCTCTCTCCTGGTTCTGTGTGTTCTGGACGAGTAATGCAATGGTTGGCTCTGACAATTAAGAAGCAGATGTTATGTGGATGTTCAAATGTGTAGTGATGGTATTGTAATATATCCTCCCATAGTCCTCTTTCCAGTCCCCCTTGTAACAGCCTGGGTAGTCAGGGCATTTGGGGAGGGCTGGCTTGTGACCAGCAGGCAGGGTGTAACAACACCTGACCTCCAGTCAGGATGCAAGAAAGTCATCTCCACCAATGGACAGCAGAGAAAGAGTTGACTGACAAAACTTTTGGAGGGGCTAAGGGTATAAAAGGCAGAGCATCCTTTTTGTAGATGAGAACGTGGCTGCTAGTCACAGAGACTCCCAATGCTGCAATTTTTCCTTATTCAGTCCTTTGTTAAGGTTTACTAAAGCTTTAAAATGTTAAAAGTGAGAGTCATTTCTCACATGTGCAATGCTGTGGGCCTTTGTCTTGGTCTGGTTTCCTTTGCTTGGGTCCCATCTGAGTGCTCAGCTGGGGTACAGGCTGTAGGTGCTTGAGGCACTCTTGGAGTTCCCCTTGGATCCCCTGAACCATGAGGGGAATTTGTGCTTCTTTGTGACAGAGAAGAACTTTCCTGGCTCTTTTGTGTTTGCTGTACGGAAGGTTGGTTATTGCTTTGCATAAATTCACAGACTAACATGCTTTGTCATGCTTTTCTTTGTCATACTTTGCTTTGTGATGTCACGGCATGGTTGCCACATCGTTATGGTGACATCAGAAGGTTGCCTTGTGCACAGAAGGCCTGAGTGTCAGAGCAGCCTTGCTCACATCAGGAGAACCCTCCTGGCTGGAGCATTGGTCAGTGGGTAGTTGCACTCTGAGAGGCCATTTGTTTTTCTAGTGTTGGAGAAGACTGGCACAGCTCTGGGAATATGATCCACCATCTGGCCACAGCAGCTTTTGCTGCTTATGGTGTTTGTTTTTCCGCGTATTACGTTACACACTTTGCACGTAAGTAGAGTTTTCCATTCTACTTAGGTTAGGGTGTATCCTTACCTGGCTTTTTTATGTCTTCCTGCTGGTGGCTGAGTTACTGATTTTGAAAGGGAAAGAGCATTCGGATGCCCCTAGTTTGGTAAAGCTCCTGCCAAGAGGTTCAGCTAAAAGGGGGTGTCTGTAGCCACAGGGGCAGCATTTGCAGGGGAACCTGCAGGGCTTCCGTTCCCTCCACAGGAGAGTCTGTGGCAGCAGAGTCTGTCATTTCCTCAGGTTGCTGGGACAAGCAAGACACCTTTGAAATTGTAGACTGGCAGAGCTTCTTGGAAGGCCTTCTAAAACTCTGCAGCTGTTCCCAGAATTCAGAGAAAGCTTATTTATTTTTAAATTTTGTCAGGAAAGGATTTGACTGTCTAACTTGACCTTTTTCAAAGTACTAAAATAGTGATTCCCTTTGCAAGGAAATGCAAACTCCAAAGCAGTGAGTGTCTGCCACAGCTCAGAGGGATTTTAGGGAAGCTTTTCTGAGCAACTGTTTCAAGCAAGTTAATGAGAACCGGTGCATGCAACTGATTAAAAAAAAGAAAAGAACCTCAAGGAGAGGATTTCAGAAGCTGTTTTATGTCTTTGGTAGAACAGGAGCACTGAGTGTTAAAGAACAATTTGCATTTTCTTGGTCATATTTGTATTCATTTAGTGGCAAAACAGGCTGAAGTGTAGGCACAAGCAAGAATATTGTCCTGATCCCTTGCTAGCTGTGTGAATGAAATGTGTCTGCTGGAGGGATGTTGTGAAACGGGAAATCATCTCCATTTGGATTGACTTGTTCTGTGGGATTCAGCAGCCCAGGCAGTTTTCTGACAGCATCTGGTTCATTTTCCCTTCCCACTACAGGTCACCTGAAGCGTGTATTCAGCAGTGCTGAAGATCCTGAGGTGAGTGAGAAAGGAACATTTCAAGTTCCTGGTGTTTAAGAATTGTAGAACATGATGTGAGCTGGGCCAGTAGCAGTAGAGTGTAGAGGGCCAGCTAGGAAGGCCAAAAGAAAATCCATTTTCATGCCTGAAGAAAAATAACAATGTGCGAAATGGTTTTTTTAAATTTCTATATCAGAGCTTTGAAGAACTACAAACCTAGTTTTGAAGAGAGAACCTTGCTTGCTGACAGCAGAAAGGGTGGAATATTTACATAGGAGCAATTTCCTGTACAGTTGAATTAGACCATTTTAATTTAGTCAGAGTCCCTTAGAATTCTGTTCCTATCAAACTTTATGATATCTACTTAGAAGATGTCGTTGTAGAACAGGAAGGCCATCTTGCAATGGTGCCTGCAGTATCTGAAGTGCAATGGGCACCTCTGTGGCTGGGGAGCTGCGTGGGCCCAAAGGACGCAGGGCTGGCGGCCGTGAGCAGCTGAAGATGAGGCAGCGTGGGGCCAGGGGCCAAGAAGGCCAAGGGCACGGTGGCTGTGCCAGCAGCAGTGGGGCAGCAGGAGCAGGGCAGGGAGCGTGGCCCTGTGCTGGGCAGCGCTGCGGCCACAGCTGGAGTGCTATGTGCAGCTGTGGGCCCTGGGAAGCAGAAAGTCATGGAGGGGCTGCAGTGTGGGCACAGAGGGACAGGGGAGCTGGGCAAGGGGTGCAGCACAAGGCCAGTGAGGAGGTGCTGAGGGAGCTTTAGCCTGGACAATGGGGGCTCCTGAGGGACCTTCAGGCAGACTGCCATTGATCCCTGCCTTGGATCCATAGAGCCAATGCTCAGCACGAGGGCTGTTTCCCTGCCAAACATCCCTTCACTGCATCCAAGTGCTTTAGACACTGGAGTGGGTAACACTTTCATATTTTGTTTGTTTATTTGTTTGTTTGTTTGCTAGAAGGGGAAGCCTTGTGTAATTTCTCCTTCTCCAGGGAGCTTTTTCTCAGTCTTATCTGCCCTTTTCCAGCACTGGCAGAAACGCATCACTTTCAGGTTTACAGCTCCCGTCTCTTTTGGCAGCCCAGGGAATCAGTGTGTGTTGTGTTTGGGAATTGAGCAGGAAATCAATGCCCTTGCATTCCAGCTGTTGCTCAGAGATTAGAGGAGCTGGGAGGGGCTGGGCTGCATTTCTGATTCCAGCCACTTCAGCACCATCAGTGTGGTCGAGTCCAAGAGAAGAACTTGTCGAGCACAGATGCACAAAGAGTGCAGTTCCCAGTGCAATGCTCTGGGTCTGGTTGCATTCCATAAGGACCGACACGCTCCAGATTCCCCAAGAGTGTGGGTTACTGAAGCAACAGGAGAGCAAGTTCAGGATGGCTGCTGATTGGGGCACTGCTACTGAGTGTGATGTGTGTAGCGACAGAAAGGACAGTATTGATTCAGGGTGACTCCCACGTGGCGAATAATGTGCTTTGACTCTATGATTTAGAAGGTTAAACAAATGCTTTCTTAACTATGTTATATTACACTAGTACTATATTAAAACTATACTATAGAGATACTATACTAAAAAGCTACTAAAGAAAAACTCGTGACTGTCTCCAGACAGTCACAACACAGATTTTATCTTATTAGCTAATCAAGCTAAACAACTATCACTAAAATCCACTTAACAAATCACTTTCAGTAAACAATCACTATAACACATTCTACATGTACTAAACAACAAGAACAGCCAGTAGAGATAATTGTTTTCTCTTCTTCTCTAAGTTTCTCACTACCATCCTTTAAAAAAAACCTAGGAGAGAGAGAGGAACTATATATCTCTGTATTCAAAGAATGTAAATGCCCCAGCACAGTAAAGAGAGATTAAAAAAGTGAGATCTGTCTATCTGTCTGTCTATTGAATCTTCCTGGCTCAGCTCCAAACCAGTGGAAGATGCAAAGCTCACCTAAAGGCATCCTTTCAGGAGAGGAGTAGAGACAAGTTCCATTGACTGATCCTGAGCAGGCAGAGATGTTTCCCCCTCCAGAGATGGTTGTTTTTTCGCCTCATGTTTTCCTCCTCCAGCCTCTTGTGCCCTGAAGCCTTCTTTTTATCCTTTAAATTTTTGCATGTCCTAAGGGAGTGGAACTATCCCATGCTGTAGCTGGGGTCTGGTGACTTTGCTCATACATGACACATGGTTTGCATTACATGACACATGGTTTCCTACGCTGGCATCCCCAGGGCTGTGTAAGTGCATTCGTTAATGGGGCCTTATGAGAAACTCTGTTAGTGCTGGTCAGAATTCTCCGTTGACAAAAGAGGGAAAAGAAACACCTTGGTCCTCCTCCATATAATGAGGTGGCCATAGGGGTTCTCTGACTTCCATCAGAGATCTTTGCATGCATCCTTATCTCCTGAATGACCCGGTTTTCTAACCAGAGTGTGGATGTCAGGAGGGAGGAATGCTGGTGCAGGCCTGGAGAGAATGTGAACTCCAGAAGTGTCTCTCACAAGGAGTGAGCTCACCCAGGAAGCCCCTGCAGAGCCAGGATGGAGCTGTGGGACAGGGCAGGGTGTCAGTCACTACTGAGAGACAAACAGGACATGGCAGAAGCAGAGGGAGGCTCTCACCAGACCCTTGAGAAATGCCACCCCTTCCCTGTCAGCTGCCTGAGAGGCTGCTGGAGCTTCAGTCCCAGATGGTCCCTGATTGTAGGTCCAGGGTCACTGTGGAATCTGTGCCTCCCCTTGGGCAGAGAACGACCCGGGAGAGCAGCAGCACAGTGCTTTGGGAACGTGTGAGCCCAGCAGCCTTTGAGTCTTGGCCCACAAAGGGCGTATGGGAAGTTGAAACCCATCTTCTCTTGCTTTCTGTGCAGGTGCTTCTAGAGAAAGAGCAGGAGCACACTGCCTCATCTGAGATGCCATGCCAGACTCAGGGAGAGCTGTTCCCTGCCCGAGAGCAGGAAGAGCAGCTCAGGCAGCAGATGGAAGAGCCACAGGAGAATGGCCAGGTGAGCCTGACTGGCCAGGGCACAGAGGGAAGGGCAGGAAGAGGGGCATAAACCAGAGCTCCTGGGACTGAGGAGGCCAGGAGTCCCACAGGCACTGGAAGGACAGAGCCTTGGAATCTGCAGAGATCAGCCCTGGGACAGGATGGTTACAGTGGAAACAGAGCTGAGTGGAAAAGCAGAAAGAAAGGGCTGAATAAATATGATTTTGAGGCTAAAAGAGGGAAAAGCTGAGCTTGATGGCAGCTCTCAGTCACTGGCTCTGCTTTTGTGTGTACAGAACATCAAGGCAGAGCCACAAGCAGAGCTGCCTGAAGCTCAGAGTGCCATCATGGCAGTGAAGAGGAGGAATGAAGAAATCCAAGAGGAGAAGAATCTCCCTATGCAGAGGAGCAATCAACAAAAACAGGTGAATGAAGGAATGGCAGCCACTCCACTCATGAAAGAGAGTGCTTTCCATTGTTGTTTACAGAAAATTGATGAACAGATGGAGGCACAGCTGCAAGAAACTGAGACTAGGATAAAGACAAGGAAGAAGAGGCTAGATGAAAAAATTAAAATCATCAAAGAGAAAATGAATCACCTCCTTCAGGAGCAAAAGGCTCTAGAAAAGCAAGTGCACTAGGCACTGCCGTCACCCAAGGGTGGTTTCAGCCTGCCCTGCCTTTCCAGTGCAGAGCAGCAGGGGTGGGTGATGCCTCTGAGGGCCATCCTGATGAGGTCTCTGTCAGAGCTGCTCTCAGGGACACTTCCTGCTCTGCTGGATCTCAGCTGATGCTCTAGACAGTGGCATTACTCCTTTGGCCATTTAGCCAGCAGTCATGCGAATGAACTCCTGCTGGCTTCTTCCAGGTGACCTTGTTTCTTGAGGTGTTTTTGCAGATGAACATGGTCACTCACATAGATTTGGAATATGAGCTACAAGCTGTCTGTATTCCTTGCTAATCTGCTCCTGTACTTTCCTTTCTTCCCAGTCCATGACTCCTGGCTGACGGGGACAAGCTGTAGTCTCTGACTGCTTTGTTCTGTTTGACTTGAGGTGGAAGTGTCGCCATCCTACCTGGCAGCCTGCAGAGAGTTCCAGCAAATGACGGGCAACCAAGAGCCCCGAGGCTGGCATGAGGCCCAGGCACTGAACCATCCAGAGATGCTGCAGGATAAGCACATCCCGAGGAAGGTGCAGAAAAAGAGAATTTCATGGCAGGAGGTAGAACATTAGAATGAGGAGCTGCAAATGTATCTGCAGACCTAGGAGGGGGAAAGGAGTCTTTGGGAGAAGTGGAGCGGTCGTTGCTGCAGTCATCCTTCAGAACACGAAATTGGCTATGAACTCGAGTCAAACCAGCCTTTGGTTTTGACCATTTGGTTTCACAAGTGGACATCCAAAGCAATCCAGTTGAAGAGCTCTGCATGTGGCTGACAGCAGCTTCCTTAGGGCTTGCATTTCAAATGGCAATCTCTCTTGCATTTCAGGGCAATCTCTGCCACACCTTCCTGACATCAACTCATTTCTTGTCTCAGATCTACACCGACTTTGACACTGAAGCTGCTGCAGAAGCAGCAGTGCCATCCCAAGGAGCCTTTGCTCCCCAGCTGAAGAAGTGGAGCCTGAGCCCTTGGTTCACCTGCCGTGCTGACCCAGCTGCTGCTCAGCAACAGGAGATGGCGGGTGACTCCCTGGAGCAGCAGAGTACGTCTGGTATCTTTCTTATCTGAGGGACAGTGTGTTGTGTGCACGTGTCAGCACAGCTGTACCAAAGGGTTCTGCTCAGTTTAGTGTCACAGAAGTGCTGGCAGTGCTCCAAGGCAGCAAGAGAGAGCTCTGGGTGTTCCTGCTGCCTCTGAGGGCAGCTTAGACTGGCTGGAGTTTGCCTGGGCTTCCCTTCTATCTCCCGAAGGCAGAAGCAGGGATTGTTCCTGGATCAGCAGAAGGCTGTGACTGCTTAAGTCCCAGCCACTGGCAGATGCCCTGCTGAGATCAGTCTCTAGGAAAACACATCAAGCCCTTTGTGATTCTGCAGCACAACCCAATGAATCTGCTTCTTGCCCTTAACGGCTGCCAGTGCTGTGCTCTCAGATAAAATCTGGTAGGGTTGAGAACACAGCGCACTGGATTCTGTGTCTACCATCACCTGTTGGGACAAAAAGGGCACTGATCTGCGCCTCGGCGTGGCTGATCTCAAAGCCCATCCTGTTGTGTCCTGAATGGGGGCAACAGCTTGTCCGGGGCTCAGGCTGACTCTGGCTTCTTCCAATCAGTGCCTGTCAGTGCTCATGCTTGGGCTTTGCCAGCCTTGTTGTGGTCGCTGCCCTGCCCCTGAGGGCTGTGGGAATGCAGAGGCTGGAGCCTTCCTTAGCTGGGAGGGTCCCGCTGCTGCCCGGCTGCTGCAGCGCGGAGCTGCCTGAGGCTGCAGCCCCTTCTCTGGGCCGGCTTCTGCCTCGCACGGCCTGGACTCACAGGAGGGTCAGCATCTCCTCTGGGCAGCTCTCTGTGTCACAGGGACGCCTGAGGAGCACTGCTGTCCTCTGTGCCCGTGCCCGCCGTGCTGGGTTGGGAAGATGGGGACGTGTGCGGTGCCGAGAGGGTGAGTGCAATGGGAGCGACTGAGCCGCGCTGTCAGGGTGAAGAGAAGCGGCGCGGTTCTTCACGCAGGGCACCGGCAAGGGCGTCTGTGAGCTCAGCCTGCTCATAAAGGGTGAGGGTCCTGATGCTGAAAGCCCCGTGGGGATCGGTTCTAGCATGAGCTGCTCTGGTTTACAAACACAGAGGCATTCTTCTGGCAAACTGCTGCAAGGTGGAAAAGATGGGAACACTTGGCAATATTCCTCCTGTTCTGGACTTGGCATCTGTTCAGAGGAATTGATTCTACATGTCCAGGTGCATTTAATCTTAGCAAGTAGGAAACCTTTTCTAAATCTCACAGTGTTTATTCCCAAGAAAACAAAGGCACTGTTAGTTCCAGCTCTCCTTAATGTTTCTAGATGACAAACTTACTTGCCTAGGTAGGTATTCTCTTCTGGTCTCAGTGTCCTCTGAATGTATCTCCCTGTGCTTCCCTGTGTGCCTGCTGTCAAGAGGTCTCTCCCTTCAAAGGATGCTAGATATCAGTCTCTGTGCCAGCCACTTTTGCTGTGGGCCTGCTGTTCTTTTCTTGGTGTTCCAGTTGCTGTTCCTGTTGTTGTTAGCCAGCTGTCCACCAAGGAGGCTCAGAGCTCCAGACAGTGGGGCTGCCTTTTGTATCTCCTAGAAGGTGTGATCTCTGCTTTAAAGTGAACATCTTGCATTTTGTTTCCCTCAGGGAGAATGGTGAAGATGGAAGGTCCTATTCTAAAATACATTGAACTGGAAAATATTGGCAGTGGGTGAGTCCAAGCAATGTTAATGGTACAAAACTATGCATCAGATGTTTTGCTGGTGGAATAGGTATCAAGTGTGAAGTCAGACAAACTGCAAATGTGTTCAGGCACTGGGCTTAGATTGTCAGTGCTGATCAGAATTTCTAGGTGTGCTCAGAAGGCATTGTCAAAGACATCTTCATGCTTCCAGTGTCCTGCAGGCATTTACAGCAGAGATCTCCTGTGTGGGCTGGCTTTCACTGCAAGATCTAAATGGCTTCTCCTTTCTCTGCTTCTGTTTTTTTCTAGGAGTTTTGGAGACGTTTATAGAGCGCTCGACACTGCCACAGGAGGAGAGGTAAATATCAACAGCCCCTGCAGACTCTGCTGCACTCGAGGGCTTTCCCCTCTGGTGTGAGCTGTGGCTGGAGCTTTGGGCAGAGCTGTGCTGAAAAGGCACAAGAAGCACAGACTGGTGCCAGCCCACAAAACACATTTGGGACTTTGTCCTCCTCAGCTGCCGGAAGGAAGGCATGGAGGGCAGCGGCTCCTTTCAGAGAAGGACGCGCTCACTCGCTCTCCATTGCTAAAACAAAGGTGGTGCCTTTGAGCATCTCACTGCTCTTTGGGGCTACAGCTTCAGAGTCCTGAATTCTCATTTCTGGCTGCCAGCAAATCCATCTGAAAGTTACTGTAGTTCCTTAGCCACCTGCAGTGCTGCACTTGGGAACTGCACATAGGGAGAGATCTGCAAGGCGTCCCTGAAAGCCCTAAGCCCTGCCCATAGCCCAGGATGTATCCACAGAGTATTAAGGCATGGATTACTTCTTCTGAATCCCAAGCCAAGCAGCAGAGAGTGTGGTCAGAGGTTTGTGCGTGATAACTGAGACACCGCTGTTACCAAGTGGTCAAGGCAAAATGTCAGTGGCCCCACGTGTCCTGTAACTGGCTCTCAAGGGAGCAGAGAAATGGGCTGTTGGAATGTCAGTTCCTGATTACTGCAGTGCCTAATCACAAGGCAGTTTGGCACAGCTCAGCTGTGTCATTGCAAAATCACTCGCTCCACGTGTCTTGTGGTCTCGTGCCACCAACCTCTCAAGTTACTGATTTTCAATGTCATTTTAGGTGGCCATAAAAAAAATACAGCTTCAAGGACTGAGGAAGGAGGAACTAAAAGTAAATGAACTCATGGTCATGAAGGTGAATAGAAATCCCAACCTGGTCAACTGTTTAGACAGGTGAGTTGTGCTTTTTTCCCATGAATGTTTGTTCACATATCGCAAACATGCAAGTTAAAATCCCACTTTGGTCACTGGCAGAAAATAGAGCTGTAATTATTGGCTAATTATTATTGCTCTTTTCATCTCCAGTGGGTGGGAAGAGATTGCATTTTGTCTGCATGAGTCTTCGCTGGCACATGGTATTTGAAAATTGTTCAAAAACCCGGATGAGTCGTGTCTTACTAAATCAATGATCTCTATATTCACAGCCACCACTTTGTTTTGGAGCTTGATTTTTTTCAAGTGTCTTCTTCTGTCCAGGTAAACTAACAAGGATTTCCCTTGGATTGTTGCCACTGGTTTTCATTGCCATGCATGCCAGGAAGATTAGGTGCTTTTTTCCAGAAACACCATGCCTGACACGTTTTTTATCTGGGCTGTTTCTAAACTGCACATTTTGCTTACTGCCCATCTAAGACATCTCCTTTTTTGCAGCTGTGCCTTTCTCCTTGAGACTGCACAGATGGCAAACAATGCACAGCCAAGAGGAAATGTCTATTCCTTTTTTTTGTCTTTGTCTCAAAGGGACCTGAAAAGAAGAATCAACCCATGTTTTCCAAACAGCAACCTAGCCATGTACATTCATCTCCACGCCCTTGTTTTCCCTCTTTCAGCTACCTTGTGGGTGAGGAATTGTCCCTGATTATGGAGTACATGGATGGAGGCACTCTGAGCAATGTCATCAGCCAGACCTACCTGTCGGAAGATGAGATGGCAGCCATCAGTCGGGAGGTCCGCAATCTCATCTGTGTTTCCAGGGGCTTGGGCAGCATTGTCTGGGAAACAGGGGCTCAGAGCTGGAGTGATTTCCTGTGCCAAGCTTTGTTTCTGTGTTGCTGGTATGCTATGGGCAAGTAAAAGCATCTCAAGGGAAAGGCCTGCCAGTGCCTCTGCACTCCCTGTACTCAGTGCCAGTACTCTTATCTCCTGCTGTAATATTCTCGCTCTGTCTCTTGTATTTTTATTTGCTGTTCTCCACCTTGCCTCTCTAAACATTTGCCTGGAGTCTGTCTTCACTGCATTCCTTGCCTGTAAAAGCAAAGGAGCTGGTGGCAGGATTTGAAATGACCAGCAAAGAAAAAAGACTCATTTCTCATAGTCCTCAGCTGAAAAGAATAAAAGTGCAGCCAAAAATGCTCTTTGCTTCCACAAAGTGACTGGTGTGATACTTACACGCCTGTGCTGAGGCCAGCAAGAAAATCTTTTCCATGCAGCCTCCCACCCAAAAGTGATCCACTAAACACCAAAGGGAGGGACTTTTCCTTTCAAAACCCCTCCTTTGTCCTCTGCATGGAAAAAGCACGCCCACTGCAGCAGGAGTCGTCCTGGCTGGTTTGCAGGGGACAGCCTACAACAGCAGGTCCTGTTGCTCTTTCAAAAGCTGACATGCCTTTCCTCAGAAAGGTCCTGCTCTGCAAGTGTTGGAGCAGCAAGCTCTTCCTCTCAGTGGCCATTACTGTTCTGCCCTTACTCCCCATTCCCCTGGAGAGGGAATCTTTTAGATTCTTTGTTTCCTTTCTTTTGTGATGAAATCACATCACTCATTTTTGCCCTCCTCTTTCTGTTTTCTCTCTCAGTGCCTGCAAGGACTGGATTTTCTTCATTCAAACCATGTCATCCACCAAGATGTGAAGAGCAGCAACATCCTTCTCAGAACTGATGGTTCTGTAAAGCTGGGTCAGTATATTCTTGGTCAGGTGCAGCGTTCCAGGGATGTGGGTGTGGGGCTGCTTGGAGTGACTGCCAGCTCCCCAAAAATGGTGCTGGTGGCAGTGCAGGGACCCCAACTGCGAGCTGAGGGCACAGTTGCAATGTGCACAGAGGTATAAGGAACCACAAGCAGTCAAGAGTGGCCTTGCTCTGTGTGTGTCCCTTCCAGACAGAGGGAGCTACAATCTAAAGCTTCAGGGGAATGAAGTCCACTGCTGTGAGCAGCGTTAAGAAACCTGGGATTTTTTGGAAGTGGCCAATTCCATACTCCCTTGGCTAAAGCCCCAAGGAAATCGAGCATGGACAGTTCTCCAGGAGATCCAACAGCACATTGTTAGCCTGAGAGTGGGGAATTCAGTTGCTTGGTTTCCTAACTGGAGCTGGCTTTCATGGTTTGCTGTTTTCTCCACAGCTGACTTTGGCCTCTTTGCTCAGCTCAGCCCTGAGCAGGGCAGACGGAGCTCCGTGGCCGGCGCTGCTGGGTGGCTGGCGCCTGAAGTGGTGACAGGTCAACCTTGTGGCCCCAAAGTGGACATATGGTCTTTGGGAATCGTGGGCATCGAAATGGTGGAACGAGAAGTTCCTTCCTGGAATGCAACGCCTGTCTTGGTAAGGTGCAAATACTCACTGATCCCACTGTCTTTCTCACCTGTCCCGTGTTCTGTGTGCCATTGGACAAAATCCCATTGCCATCTGCTGGCACCACTTCCACCAAGGTCCCCTTCTAAAAATGCCCCTGTAGCACATCAGCATCTGCTGTAGCTGTGGTTGTATCAGAAAGGGAAGTGGCAGTTCAGAAACCTAACCAGTTCAGAAACCTGCCATTTTGGCCTCCAGCCATGCCTGACATTGCCCACTTGTTTTGTGAACAATGTTGGAAGTCTGTTTCTGAAGGACAAGAATTTTTCAGTGGACAGGGTAGACATGTGATAAACATCCTGAGAAATGGAGGTTAGACCTTCCCAGTTTCAATTTTATAGAAAACATAGGAAAAAAGGAAAAAGAAAACTAAACAAAAAAGGAAAAGAGAAAAAAACCTACTACCAAAGCAATGCCCAAGCAGTTCTGCTTGCTTTTTCATTTTTTAAATGCAGCTCTTCTCTTCCATTCTGTAGCATCTTTTCCAAATCCCGTGGTCGTTGAAACTTTCAGGCTTTCAAGTCATCTGTACATTGTTCAGTCATGTGTGTGGGTGGCCAGGATAAGTGTAGGATATGTTTATCTCCGACTGCAGTTAGAATTGTTTGCCAGACCCTTGGCTGTTTCTGGGTACTTTAACAAGTTGATGAGCTTGCAGGCAGGTGCCTGGGCTGGGATCCACCGTGGGCAGTTGACACCAGTGCTGTGTTTCTTTACCTCAGGAGCAGGGCCATCCCTGGCCTGCACAGTTCTAATGACAGGGAGGGCTCCATCTCCCCATCATGGCCAGTGGCTGAGCTCAGCTGAGAGTCAGGATAAAACCCTCTTTGTCACCTCTGGTGATGTGGGAAAAGGACAGAAAGCCGCATCAATTATTTGTACACAAGGGGAGTGCATTGCCATTTCTGGCTTTGAAATTCTCCTTTGGGTTAAAGAGGATAATAGCAAAGTCTCTTTGGTCACCATCTATTTCAGTGCCATGAGCACAGAGTTATCATGACAGTGGTGGGCATTTTTATGGAGACTCCAAGACCTCTTGCCACTGTTATTTTTGTCTATTTGAGATGGATTCTGCAAGTTGAGGTTTGAATAGTTCCAAGTCGGTGTCTTATGTTTCTAAATACCATCTTGCAAAAGCAGAATGAGCTCTCTCCCTCTGACTTGTCAGCGTGTTAAGGGCTTGGTTCCACATGAACCACACTGGATAAACATCAGCCAATGTCTTGCCAATATATACTGTAATTCCTTGGCCTGAGGAGTATCAGAAAGACCTGCTGAGTTCCACGGACACTGTCAGCTGCATGGAAGTGAGCATCCTTGGCCTTGCTGAAGAAACTGGAGCTCAGCTTAGGTTAGATGCTCTTGAGCAGGAGAAAGGCTGGAATCGTCAGGTGTTTCCAGAGGCCTGTGTGCCCAGAGGGACTGAGTTCTGGGGAGCAGCTGGATGTTTCTGCCCATCATGGAAGGGGATTGCCAGACAGCTCAAGCCTCACCACAGGCAAACACTCCCCAGCTCTTCTCAGGCAACATTTGCTTTGGGTTTCAAGTTGTTCCCACTTGTCTGTCTGTGAAGATGCCCCTAAAACCACAAGGCAAGCCTCTCAGAACTGGTGTTACATTTCCAGAAATGAAGAAAAGAAGCCCAAACACATGAAAGTTGCTAAGGCACTGGTTTTTAGAGAGGAACTTAACCCCCTGTGCAGTTTCTTCTCACTGGGAAACGTGCCTGAAACCTGGGCATGAGGGTGTAAAGGCCACAGAGTCTCTTCTGCTTCTTGTGCAGTGCTGCTGAAACACTCAGTGACCGTGTTTCTCTCCCAGCCCAAGCCACATTCTGCACATCACCAAGCCAGAGCCTGGTGATGTGGAGAGCCTGCCAAAACCTCCCATTTGTTTCCTGGCACTTTCTGGGATGGGCCTACCATTCATGCATTGACTTGAGGAGCCAAATGAGTAGAGGGTGACCGTAGGGATGGAACCTCTCCTTCTGATTTGACCATGAAAGGTTTTTCTTTTCCATGTAAGGAAAGCAGAAATTTTCAGACTGCTGAGAAACAGAGCTGCAGGTGGCTCCTGTGTGTCCAAGCAGGCGTTTTCATCCCAGTACATTTGTGCATGGATCATAATGTGTCTGTGTTGAAGATGAGATTCCAAAGATTTGTTTCCTTACCTGAGGAATACCTGGTAGATTTCCTTTCTTTCCCTCCAATTCCCATTCTTTTCAAGAACAAAGCAAAAAGCTTGATTAGGTTTGTTTTGTGGCAGCGGTGCTTAAGGGACCAAGAAGCACTGCAGAAATACTTTCCATGTACTAACCCTTGGATACAGTAGAGTTAGTATAGCAAAGTCCTTCTTCCAAAAAGCCTCTCAAGCTGGTATGAATCATCAGGGAAGGAAATGTGCTTGCGCTGATGTAGTTCCCACTAATTAGGTCAGGCAATGGAATCAGCTGCCAAGGCAAGATCTGTGAGATGTTGGAGAGGCTGTGGCTGCATCGGGGTTTGGGTTTTTCGGTTGGTAAAGGAAAGTCATCTCTGGGTCTCTGCCTGGGCAGAAACTGCCACTGCAGAGTGGAGCTTAATCAGTGGGATCTGGGAGAGCAGTGACAGATGGGAAAGAAGCAGGTGGAGCCTGGTGTCTCCTTTTTCCCCAGCCCCAACTCCTGATAGCCACAGGAGGAAGACAAAAGCTGCAGCAGCCCAACCTATTTTCATCTTGCCTGCGTGACTTCCTGAGCTGCTGCCTGCAGAGAGACGAGGCGCGGCGCTGGTCTGCCAAGGAGCTCCTGCAGGTAGAATGTGAAGGGGCTGCAGGTGAAACAGGCTCTGAGGGATGGGCTCCTCCTCCTCTCAAGCCCAAGGCAGCTGATGAGCCCCCTTCCTCCTCACCTCCACTCTTGGTGCTCTTCAAATGAAAACAGTGAGGAATCCTAGACTGGGCTGGGCTGGCAGGGCCCTGCAAATGTCCTCTGGTGCAAGTGTCCTGCAATGAGCAGGGACATCTTTAAAGACATCAAGTTTCTCAGAGCCCTTTCCCACTGGAGCTGGAATGGTTGCAGGGATGGGGCACCTACAAGCTCTTGGGGCAACCTCTGCCAGGGTCACACCATGCTCCGAGTAAACAAGTTCTGATTAGATCCTATTTGTGTTAAAAAATATTCACCCACATCCTATTGTAACTGGCCCCGTTAAAAAAGATGTCCTTCACTTTCCTCAAAGCCACTCTGAAGTTTTGGAAAGTGGCAATAAAGTCTCCCTGGGGCCTGTTCTTGACAAAACTGAGCAACCCCACCTCTCTCTGCATTTCCTGAGTCAGAGAGGTCCTCTGGCTGTTTCTGTCACCTTCTTTTGTAATTTGGTGGGGTGTTCAGTTTTATGTAATGGCAAAAGAGTTGAAGTAGAGCAATGCGGGATGCAGAGACATGAAATGGTGGTGGAGGAACCCAAGGAAGCCAGTCCCAGCCTAGGGGTCAGAGATTTGGCTGTGGGCAGGAGGGGCTGTGGGGGACTCACTGTGAGCCTCTGAGGGGCCCTGGTTGGTGCCCCCCAGCCCACCCTCAGAGGTTTCTGCCATGCAAACAGGGACAGCTGGGAGGGACTTGTCCCAGCCCCATCTGCTGCCTGGCACGCTCAAGCAGACAGGAACTGTGCCAGGGTTACTGCCAGGTTGTGTGGCAGAGAGGGAACTGCAGGGCCCAGTGCCACTGGGCTGGCCCTGCTGGGAAGGAAGGTGCCATCCAGCACACGAGGGGCAGGGCATGGAAAGGCAGACACTGCTTTCTGTCCCTGTGGGAATCAGCACAGTGCCTGTCTTTCAAAGAGAGGGACCAATGAGAGGCTTTGGAGTTTCCTGAAAAGAAGAAACTCCAAGGACAGAAAGCACCATTTCTAGAGCACTGGCAGGGCTAAAATCTCAGCAAGATGAAGACCCCTGTATAAATGGATGAGTGGGATTCTGGGCCAGGTTTGCCTGTGATGGCAAAGTCTGCATATAAAGATGGAGGTGTAGACAGTCCCATTGTTCCTCTTCCTGCATCCTTCTAGGAGCGGGAGGAATCCTGTGAAGCACTGAGCTTGGAAAGTCATGGTTCATTGTTTTTTGTTGATCTGTTTTTTTTCCCTTTGGGCAGCATCCATTTGTAAGATTTGCTGAGCGTGCATCCAGCCTGGTGCCACTGATTGTTTCAGTGAAGAAGAGGAAGGAGACAAGAATGTGATAATCACATCAGGACCATTTATTCCTCAATCAGTTTAGAGTAGGATTGTAGGTTAGGATTAGGATTAGGATTAGGATTAGGATTAGGATTAGGATTAGGATTAGGATTAGGATTAGGATTAGGATTAGGATTAGGATTAGGATTAGGATTAGATTAAGGATAAGGATAAGGATAAGGATAAGGATAAGGATAAGGATAAGGATAAGGATAAGGATAAGGATAAGGATAAGGATAAGGATAAGGATTAAGATGAGGATGAGGATAAGGATAAGGATAAGGATAAGGATAAGGATAAGGATAAGGATAAGGATAAGGATAAGGATAAGGATAAGGATAAGGATAAGGATAAGGATAAGGATAAGGATAAGGATAAGGATTAGGGTTAAGGTAAGGGTTAGGGTTAGAGTAGGATTGTCTAATAGGACTGCAGAGTAGGATTGAAAATCAATAAAGTTTCTGAAACCACAACTCACCTTGAAGATTCCCTTCCTTCTCACTCTGCGAATAAACTCGAGAATTCCTTCTGAATTGTCTGTTGTTTCTTAAAGGTGGAAAGTGAAACAGTGTCTTTGGCATGGTGTGAAAGTGGGGAAGGATGTTCTTCATTCATCCTCTCCAGACCACACTGCCTTTGGAATATGGCCCACTGGTCTGTTTTTGGCCATCTTTGGTACTTCTATTTTAGGCAGAAAGGGCAATGGCATTTGAAGGCAAAAGCACAGGAAGAATGGGGCAGCCCAAACATCTTATACAGATGCAGGCCTTCAGCTGTGACTGGAGAGCATTGGGGCTCCCTAAATGCAATAATCTCTTTGGCTGGAGGAGAGCCTTGCTCAAGTGAGAAAGCAGAAAGATCAGAGAGTGTGCTCGGGAAGGTCTCCTGTGGCGCAGAGCTGTCAGCGCCTGTGAGGTGAGAGCGGGCCCAGCCTTGCCCGGGCTGGAGCCCCAGCAGAGCCCTGGCAGAGGCCGGAGCAGCCTGAGCCCCGGCAGAGGCAGGCTGGAAGGAGGCCCTTGGAGCTGCAAGAGGCAGCAGCCGGGCCCTGGGTGCCTCTTGCTGGGAGCGGGCGAATCCTCCGCTCTCAGAGCCCAGGTGGCAGCTGGCTGCTGCCGAGGGGAAGCGCAGCCGTGCTGGGCACAGCCCGGCCTGGAGGCCATGGCCGTCTGGAGTGTGCCCAGGAGCAGGGAAAGGCCAAGGGCAGCTGCGGGCTGGCTGGGCCGGCTCCTCTTCTGCCGGCTGCCCTGCAACTCCTGCAAAGGTCAGCAGTGTGTGCAGCACTCTGGGCACCGGGGCAGGGAGCCGGGCTGCTCGGCAGGCTGGAGCACAGGGCAGCTCCTTCAGGCCCAGCATTTATGCCAGGGGAAGCGAGGCCAGCGTGAGGCAGGGACAGCTTGGCAGGGCACATCTGCAGGAGCCAGCGCCTCACGCAGCTCTGGGAGGAAGCGCCTGCAATCCTGCAGTTCTGCACTGAGCCAGAGCAAGGGTGTGAGATGCAGAGTGTTTGGCAGAAATATTCAGGCCCACCAGGCCAGCCTGCTTTGTGCTCTGTGGTGCACAGCAAGCGCTGTGCAATGCAGCTCTGAGCTGCTGGGAGAGAGGCTGGGAGAGAGGCAGTCGGGGAGAGCCTGAGGTGAGTCAAGGGGTAACCTGAAAATGTATTTAGGATAATTGAAAAGTGCAGATAAGTCGAGGGGCCAGCTGGGAATAGAATTGGAATATTGGAATTGGAATAGAATTGGAAGATTGCATGTTTTATTTAAGATTTTAAAATGACGTAAGAAGCTTAGTTAGTACTACAGCTAGCAGAAATCATGTACCTTAGTTAAAGAGTACAAAATATATTAGGAACATAAAGCTAGGAGTGACAGGGATAGAGGAAGCAATTGTGAAGAAGCTGAGACCATAGAAATACCTTGCCTTAAGAATAATTGAACAGTTAGGAGAGGCTTGGACCATGAGTAGCAGGTCAAAAGGTCTTGCCAACTGGCCATGGGAGAAGAGTTCACCATGAGGAAGACTGCTTTCTTCCTCCCATACAACCACTCCCTCATTTCAAAATCCCACCAACCCAGTTGAGGGAGTACAATTGTGCAGCTGTAATAGATATTCAGCTGATAAAAATATGAAGCAGGCAGATAATAATTATGTATTAGGTGTCCTTAGGAACCTAATGTAAAACTTTTTCTGTAGAAATAGAGAGCAGGAGTCTGCAACTCCTTGAACATGTCTTTGGAAACTAGTTCACATGTGACCAGGGCTGCAATAAATACCCTTATTTTCTACTATAATTAGTTGAAGAGTCATCTGTCCATACTTCAAGGGTTATGCTGGAGTAGTGAACCGATTTGCAAGGGAGCAGAAGAGTTTCAGCAGGCAATTTTTGGAAGAGATGGAAGGCTCTTGTGACTGAAGGGAAAGCTATTTGGAATGGAGTAATGATCCCAAAGTCCATACAATTGTATCTTTGTGTCTGAATTTAAATGAGAATCACTATAGATAGCTTAATGCAATTTGTCTAAAAATTTATCGAAGTCTTCATTCTTTCTTTGACAAATCTGTCTAAAAGACATAGTGTGTAACTTATCTGGAAGTTCAAGGATAGCATTATATGCTAGTTGTTGGCTCATCTGTAAGACTTGATGAATGCTCCTAGCCTGGGCAGTGGCAGTAGCCCCGGGCCCTTTGCCAAGTATAACTGTTGTGCTGTTAAACCATACCCTGCACTCTAGCACAGATCTTGCTGCTTCTTGAGCACACTTTTTGCTCCCAGCTTTTATGAAACATCACCTGCTGATGGGGTGGCATTCTAAGTCTTATTAGGGTATGCACATCAGCTGGAATTATTCTGTTAGATGGAAAAATATACTGCAGAAGTTACTGTGAAAGTTGGGATTTTCAACCAAATTGTGAAATTTGTAGAAGTCCATCCGAAAATCCTTCATTTTTTGCCTCACAATTGTCATGAGAAAAGACTACCGAAGGGTTAAAGCTGCTGAGCCGGTTGGGAAAGAAAGTCTCCTGCTTATCTACTGTGTTCACAAGTGATGTTTGCAGAACATGCCATGTACTCGAAGGGGGCATGCTGCCCTTTTCTGGACAATTGAACTGGACTTTCTTCCAAACTCCTGACCAGGCTGGACTGAGCTCTGGGGTGGCTCCCCCCCTGCTCCATAAGAAGACCCCTCTTGCCTGTCTTCAACCACCGTGACAGACCAACAGAGATGCGAATCCCCTCATCAAGGAACCAAGAATCCCTCTGGCACCCTATTGACACCCCCATGGCACCCCCATGGCACCCCCCTGGCAACCTCCTTCCAGAGACTGGGACTGTACTCCCTCCCAACTCAGGGAGGGGGAAAAAGCTAACGTACCTGTGAGCATTCGGCCATGAAAACAATGGATTTCTCCCCTCCATGGAAACCTAATTTCAGTTACCTTCCCCCCCAACCAAGAACAGTATATATATTGGGGTTCGGCCCGACTGTCCTTTGAGATCTCCCCAAGACGTGTACCAGCGAGTTTCGGTGGCGGGACCCCGAAGACATCACGTTTTGGTAGCTATACCCCATTCCCTGACCTTCTTTCCTCCCTTTTCCTTGTCTTACCCTTCTCTTCCCCGGATCCCTTAACCAAATTCATATTTAGCTGTGGTTATAATCAATAAAATTGCACCTTGCTGATTTGTTACTGCAAAACCCCCTGTGCCTCTTGTTGGTTATTTTTGCACCCAAAAATCATTCGTCACCCGTTCATTTCGGGCAGACCTTCACATAATTGGCGTCACGGACAAGAATTCCAGCAGCCAGTGAGATTTTGCAGGTTTTGTGTAGTTTGTAACCTCTCACAGACTACACACGCCAAAGCCAAATCTCACGCTCGATTGAGCACACAGGCTCCGGAATTGACACAAAAGATTTTTTCGGTGCAAAAGCAGGGGAAATCGTTACTGTCATTTCTGTTACTGATTTTACCGGTACGGACACTGACACTGATACTTCTCCTGATCCTGATATTGATGCTGTTATTGATATTGATACTGATATTGATACTGTTGTTGTTGTTGTTGTTGTTGTTGTTGTATTTGAATTGAATCTGAACCTGTTACTGTTGTTTTTGAGCTGAATTTGAACCTATTACTGTTTTTTTACTGCTGTATTTTTGTGTACCTGGACTGTCTAAAAGGGACGGGGCAGACTTGAAGTAATTAAGCAGTGCCTTTTAGACAGATATTGTCCCTTCACCTACACAGGGAGCGAGGGGTGGCGCAGCGAAGGCTGAGTGGCTTTTCCCTGTTCTAGGTTTCTGATCCCCTCACAGAGAGAACATTTGTGTGTGTAAGTGTGTCTAGACTGTCTGGAAAGGAAGGGACAATCTGAAGCAATTAAAACAGTGCCTTCCAGACAGATTTGGTTTCTTCAGCTATCTAGGGAGACAGAGTAGAACAAAAGTCTGTATGATTGTGTAACTTGAGTTCACAAATCAGCTCCCTGGTATAATCCTAGTCCCTTCACACAAAATGAGTGAAAATCTCAGTCCTAAAGCAAAAGCTGACTTTTACACGTTGCTTGCTAAACACAATGCCAAACCGTCATCTGGCGGAGAAACTTGGGCAGAGAACAATTGGTTTAATTTGAAAAATGTCATTGATAGAATATGTTCTCTGCAACATGAATCAAAATTCAAAATGGGTAAAAATAAAAACATTCTTTGCTCAGTTCTTGGAGCATGTCTTACTGCAGCCATAGAAAACCGCTGTAAACGGAGAACTGAGGAAATGGTAATTATAGATTCCCTTCAAAATTTGGTTGAAATTTTGCAAAAACAGTTAAATGAGGACAGAAATGAAATTTACATGCTGCGAGCTGCTCTTAGGGAAGAACACACCAAAGCCATACACAAAATCAACTCCTCTACAGAGGAGGAAGAAAAAGTAACACCTTGTGTTAAAAAGATTTATCCTTACAAAGAACTCAAGGCAGCAAAACAAAAAGAATCTGAAACAGCTAAAAATTGTGGGGAAAATTGTTGTCCTCATTTGAGACCTTTTATTAAAACTGAATATAATTACATTAATGATGAAGACATGGATCCCCACATAACCACCAAACAAACACCATTCAGCGCTACCGAATTAGCTAAATTGAAAAAGGAATTCGGTCGCCTCCCCCATGAATCAGAAACGGAATATGTGTTCCGTGTGTCTCTCACCGGCGGAGACCAGATTGAGTTAACTGAACAAGAAGCCAGTGGTTACTGGGGACATGGTGTTTTCCTAACAACAGGAGATAAGTGTGACTCCTGGTCTCTAACACAACGTGCAGCCTATTGGGCTGGGGGAATAAATCCCCTGGAAAGGGGTGATCCCTTAGCAATTGCCACTACCCCTGACCAAATCCTAGAAAGTGTACAAAAAGCTGCATGTTTGCAAATGATTCATGAGAAAAAATTAATTCCTGGTTTTGAATCCCCTATGCAATTGCCTGTGAAGCCTGAAATTATGACCCCTTTAATTCGTGGGCTTCCAGAAACATTGAAATCAACCGCAATCACTATTCAGAAAACAGTTATGGCTCTAAGCCCAATAGATAGATTAGAAAGACTTCTTAACAACTCCACTGATCAGTCTGAGTCCACTGACACTGCACCTACACCCTACACACCAACACAGGCTCCCACAAAACCATCTGACACATCTAATAGTAACCACAAGACTTGGACATGGAGTGAGGTAGCAGTTGATTTAATAAACTATTGTAGACAGTATGGGCCTGTAAAAACCCTGGAAGAAAAATCTGAAAAAACAAAAGGTGTCCAGTTTATGGGAACCCCTAACACTGAAAACATAGAACCAGGAAAACAGATTTCCAACAGACAACGCTGGTGGATGCTGGGAATAAAGAAAGGGGTTCCCCGGGACATAATGGATGGTTTACCACTTGAAAAATTGAAGAAAATCATAACTAACTGGAATTTTAGGAGATCAAATACCCAGCCCAGTGCACCAATCCCCCTCCCTCACCAGAAATTAACAAACACTCCTACCAATACACAGTTCAGTACACACAATACATCACAGTCTTTCTCACAGAACACAGGCAATGAGCCAAAGTTAATCCTTCCTCGGAACCTGGGCAGTGAGGCTGCATCTCAGCCTCTCCCACAGAACACAGCCAGTGAGCCAAAATTAACTCTTTCTCAGCTTCTTTCACAGAACTTGGACAGTGAAACCCTGGCTGCGTGTCTTCTGAAAAGCGCCAGCAGTAAGCCGGAAGTAACTCTTTCGCAACTTCTTTCACAGAATCTAAGCAACATAACTGCCCACCCGCCCGTGCCCCAAAACACAAACAGTGAATCTTCACCAACAGAGCTTTCAGGAAACTAATATCTCCACTGCTTACAGGTGAGCGAAGGAGGTTGGGTTTACTTACGAAGGCTCACAAAAAACAAATCAGGAGACATGTCTATTACAGCAATCACAGGTCCCAAAAAAGTTCTGATAACCTACATTGTTGATATGGGAGCCCAGATCTCTGCACTGACACATAGAGATGCCCAGAAGTGTGGAGTTGTTCCAACAAAAAAGGCAATGCTGCGTTCTTAATGCTTTAGGAACCATAGAACCCATGAATGTTGCTTTAGTCAAAGTAACACTCCCTGAAGAAGAAAATCAATTGATTGTCAAAATGGTAATTGGGGACATACCAAATAATCTGCTAGGGATGGATGTCCTCTCAGGAAGGCAGTGGGAAGACACTGAAGGTTTCCTGTGGTCTTTTGGCACTCCACAACTTAACGTTAGACTGCTTCAGACCGCACCTGCACTGCCTTACAGTAAAACAATCAATGTGAAAGAGTATCCCTTGCCTTCTAGAGCTAGAGAAGGCATCAAACCAGTTATTCAGGAATTGCATGATCAAGGAATAATTATTAACACACACTCCCCATACAATTCACCCATGTGGCCAGTCCGAAAGCCTAACAGGAAGTGGAGACTTACGATTGATTACTGTAGGCTCAATGCCAACACTGATCCTCTGACTGCAGCAGTGCCAAATTTAGCTGAACTGATAACATCAATACAAAAAAAGGCTCACACAATCATGGCAACCAGAGATGTCAAAGACATGTTCTTCATGATACCTATACAGCCTGAGGACATGGATCGCTTTGCATTCACATGGGAGGGACAACAGTACACATTCACTAGACTCCCTCAGGGATACAAACACTCTCCAACACTAGCACATCATGCTTTACCAAAAGAATTAGAAAAAATACCTAAACCTGACACTGTAGCTGTGTACCAATACATTGATGACATTTTGGTAGGAGAAGAAATTAAAGAGGTGGGGGATCTCCAGCAGAATATAATCTCTCATGTGGAGAGCCTTGATTTAAAGATCCCCTCAGAGAAAATTCAAAAGCCCTCTCAGGAAGTGAAATTCCTGGGAATTTGGTGGCGATCTGGCAGCATATGCATCCCACCTGACACTTTCACTTCTCTAGAGCAGATGAAAATGCCTGAAAACAAGAAAGACCTCCAGCAAGCCTTAGGACTGTTAGTATTCTGGAGGAAACATATCCCAGATTTCTCAATCATTGCTAGGCCCCTTTACAATTTACTGAGGAAAGGAATCAAATGGGATTGGACTCCTTCTCAGGAGGAAGCACTGCAATTACTGATTTTTGAAGCCACTGCACATCAGGCATTGGGGCCCATCCATCCTAAAGACCCTTTCCAAGTGGAATAGGGATTTGCCTCCTCAGGGCTATCAATACACATCTGGCAGCGAGGTCCCGAGGGTCCGACAAGGCCTGTCAGCTTCTTTTCCTGTGGTTTTAAAGATGCTGAAAAAAGATACACTACCTGGGAAAAAGGATTGTTTGTTGTTAGCTTAGCTCTCATTGAAGTAGAGAAAATCACACGGCAGCAAGCCATCATCTTGAGAGGTCCCTTCAAGGTAATTAAAGCTGTCACAAATGGGGCCCCTCCACCTGACAGCATAGCTCAAAAGTCATCAGTCAGTAAATGGTATGCTCAGATAGAGTATTACTGCAATAGTTTTCTGTCACAGAAGGTGCTGCAAAATTCTTGGCAATACAAGATACTGAGAGCTTGGATAATAGACAAGACAAACCTGCTTCTGTAATAAAAATAGCACCACCATTCTCACCTGAAATAGCAGCAAACTGTTGGTTTACAGATGCTTCCTCAAAGCGAGAAGGAAAAATTTGGAAATATAAGGCAGCTGCCTTACATATTTCATCTGGTGAAAAGATTAACACAGAAGGGGAGGGCAGCGCTCAGGTAGGAGAACTCATAGCCCTCTGGAGCGTTTTCCAGCGTGAGGCACAAAACACTTCTCCTATTTACATCTATACTGATTCATATGTGGTATACAAAGGCTGCACTGAGTGGCTCCCTTTCTGGCAACAGAATGGCTGGGAAGTTAACAGAATCCCAGTGTGGCAGAAAGATAAGTGGAAAGAAATCCCAGAAATCGCCAGTAAAGGAAACTTTCTGGTTGGTTGGGTAGCTTCTCATCAAACTGATGGGAATCAAGCAGGTGAATGGAACAACAAAGTTGATGAACTAGCAAGGCTTAGCCCCCTGAAAAAAGAAACTATTTCAGAGGATTGGAATCAACTGTTAGAATGGTTACATGTAAAAAGGCAGCACACAGGTGCCAAAGATCTGTACCAAGAAGCACACGCCCGCGGCTGGCCAGTCACCAGGGAAATGTGTAAAACATGCATATTGGCCTGCGAACAGTGCCGCAAGTGACTGGAAAGGCATCCTTTAGAGGATGACCCTCTGCATTTGAGGAAAGGTAAAGGCTTGTGGGATGCGTGGCAGATAGATTATATTTGTCCTTTTAAGAAATCAGGAGGTAAACATTTTGTGTTAGTAGGAGTGGAAATTGTATCTGGGTTGGTACAAGCTGATGCTTTTAAAAGGGCCACAGGTGACAATACAGTTAAAGCCTTGCAGGGGTGGTTTGGAACTTTTCCAAAGCCGCAAGAAATTCAGTCTGACAACGGGTCTCACTTTACTGCCAAGGTGGTTCAGGATTGGGCCAAAGCCGAAGGCATAAAGTGGACCTTTCACACTCCTTACTACCCTCAGGCTAACGGGATCGTAGAAAGGACAAATGGCCTTTTAAAGCGGTTCCTTAAACCCCACAAAGCAAGCTGGGACTGTCGACTGTGGGAGGCTGTTAAAGGGGTAAATAGCAGTTGGGGAGTGAATGGCTGCCCCAAAGTCACTGCTTTTTACCCTACACCTCCAAGCATCATCCCTTCACTGGAAGGTCCTGACGATGCAAACAATCCATCATATTACCCTGGACAACCTGTCTTAGTGGACGTCCCCACGGTGTGCGAGGTACCACTTGTGCTGAAAACCCCTCTGAATAAATATGCATGGGTAGCCTCTTACGCTCTTGGAAAAGAGCACCTCATACACACATGCTGGATAATCCCCTCATTTTAAACTCCTTTCTGCCTCTCAGTGGCAGGATTTTTTTGTTGTTCTTGCTTTTACAGGTGAACCCCGAGGGACATGAGAGTCGTCTGAAAACATGATAACCTTGCTAATACTTTTCTGCATTTTACCGCAATTTCATGGACAACCCCCTGGTGAGCAGCTGTGGTCTGAAGCCATTGTTCAGCACACCAGTGCCCTTGGAACCTATCCCAAGGGCCGTTACCCGAGCCTGGCAACCCTAGTGCAGCATGACTCCAAGGTGTACCGCCCGAATGAGTGGAGGTGGGACCAGAATGAGTTGATGAGAACCCTGAGGGGAACGGTTGGTGAGTCAATTGTGGTAACATGCAGAAAAGTGGAAGGAACCCTCCATGAAAAGGCCACCTCCATCATAATTGCTGGAAATTTTATGGAAGCAGGCAGAAAGAATTATCTGAACATCTCCTCAGCAAAACTCTGTCCCACAAAGAAATGGGGGTGTTCCAAAATAGAAAGTCCCCTCACTCTGTGTTGCCGCCAGGAACACGTTAGTAGTTATGTTTCTAGTGCCAAAACCACAAATGTTGCAATTAAAAAAGATTGTAATGATGAATCACTTGATTGCTGGTACAGTTTTACTTTGGCCAAACCTACTTACGTGACATGTCGCTGGGAGAATGACACAGCTAGTCCATTAGGACTAAGAGGCTTGGTTTGCACATTTAAGATAAACACTGTACCAAAACCCACACCGAGTGCTGTAATTACACTCTCTCAGACCCTAAGTGAGAGCCTTTTTTCTAACTTCACATCCCGAATGGCAGGAGCAGCAGGGAACTCCTTCGAGTGGCCCTGGTCTCATGCCTTCCTGCAATCCACCGGATCTATGGGAGATGTCACGGGTCTGAACTTGCTAACAGTAGTTAAAGACGCAAAACCTGGCAGGTTCAAGGAATAGTGGGTGAAAAAATTAGTGTTGGGTGCCGAATGGTTAATGGGTCTAATTACAGCAAAGCAAGGTCAATCAGTGTTTCCACAGATCGGGAAAATGAACAGCAGCAAATCTGCACGCACCCAAGCGTACGGGATTGCTGGTACAGTTTCACATTAACCGACACTACAGAGGTAATTTGTCTCTGGGCCAAGGATACTCAAGGCCTTTCTTTTAAATTTGTAATTAATGTTGAAACCACTGCTCCCACTGTCGCCACCGTTACCACTTCACCCATACCACCGGTCATACTCATCCCGATAATTTTCGAGATTGGACCTTATGTGATCAGGAAAACTGGCCAACAACAAATATTGTTCAATCCGGCATGGTCTCTCAAACAGGTCAAATTGCTAATGCAGAACAATGTTTCAGATATTGAACCAGCCTGTTCTCCATTCCTGCAAACCTCTTTTGAAGGCTGGACCATTTGGCTTTGGAAACTAAGCTCCTTTAAGAGAACACCAAGGGATGTGACCAGTGTTGTGGGTACAGGATTGGGAATTCTGAATAGCATTGACTCTGAAGTACTAATGAACAAATTGGCTGCTACAACTAGGGACCTGACCGAGTTGCAGCAACCACTGAGGTCATCTCTGTCAGCCTTAGGGACACACCAGTGGCTGCTGTCAAACATTTTGCCAAATTGGGAAAGAGTGAATGTGGATGATCACAAATTGGTAATTGATGCACTTGGTGCTACACAGAACAATGTTTCCTTAGCCCTCAGCTGTATCCAGGCACAATTGTGGATGCAATCTGTCTCTGCTGCAATTATAAGAGAGGGTGAGGAAGGCACCTTCCCCACAGAAATTCGGAAAATAATCTGGGACAGTGCCACTGAATTTGAAAGAGAATTCCAATCCTGGTGGAACCTGGTGAACTTTACCTATGATCCCATTTCAAACACAGCCACTGCTTTTGTCCTAACCATACGCAAT
Source organism: Melospiza melodia melodia (assembly GCF_035770615.1). NCBI lineage: Eukaryota > Metazoa > Chordata > Aves > Passeriformes > Passerellidae > Melospiza > Melospiza melodia. The sequence continues at coordinate 3,250,134 of NW_026948761.1, forward strand.
GCCTCTGTACATTTGGTCTTCCCTGTTATTGCATTAGGATTAAACCATGACAGAGCTGTTCTCTATCCTACTGAACATAGGGGATGGGCCCGTCAGGTTGATGACAAATGGCAAACTGTTAACCTGGAAACTTGTATTGTCCGAGAACAGCAAGGGTTTATCTGTGAAAGCAATGCAATTGTAGCTCAGGATATCTGTTTGGACACAGAGCAGAACATCTGTCATTTCGAGATTCGTCCACATGAGGATACCCAGACAGTTCTTATATACATAGGCAATGGCTGTGCATGCTTTAGAACAACATGTGATTCTGTCTTTGTAGAAGATGTTGCAGTAGATGCAAAGAATCATTCAAATTTTTGTGCTTGTAACTTTACTAAGATAGTAGGATGCGATTTCTCTTATGAAGCTCCAGTTACTTCTCACCACCTACTGCAATCCAACTACACGCTGATCCAGAGGATGATGCCCACTCCTATCGGAATGAACCTCACCCTCGTGAGACAACTGTTGCTCCATCAAGATCTGATTGACATCCTTGAGAAAATCAAAGAGAGCGGACAGAAGACCCTGGTGACTGTTCATCACAACGTGAACCAAATACACCGGGTTATGGAGAGGGTAAAGCAGGATGCTGAGTATAGGTGGTGGGATACTCTTTTTGGGTGGTCTCCTACTGCCACAGGTGTTCTGAACAGTGTGTGCCATCCAATTGTTGTTCTTTTGATCCTAGTTACGCTTGGCTTTATCTTGTCACCAACCCTATTCATTTTGAATTGGAGAATGATGAAAAAGCTTAAGAAACTGTCAACTGTAGTCAATGCACACCACTTAGCTGATGTACTCGATACAATAGATGTCCCCAAAACACTTGATACGAAACGGTTATGAATCAAGCATATGTGCTTTAGAACAACTTCTTAAATATCAAGTATGACTTACAGAAAGTTACTTTAATTTTTGTCCTGGTTTAGGACAAATTAGGGGAAATCTCCAAAAGGGAGCTCCCCAAACAAAACAAACATCCAACCACCCCTCCCCCAACACCGGGTTCGGGAAGGAATTTCTCGGAGGAGCAAAGTGGAAAACAAAACCTATTTATTTACAAGTAACAAAAGAACACTCCCCAACACAAGAAGAGAAAAAAACAGACTGTGTTGTGAGGGCGCCAGGCTTCTCTTGCAAGCTCCAGGTGTCCTGGACGTCTCAGGTCAGATCCGGAGCCGGTCCAGTATCTTCAGGGGAGGGTAAGAAAGAGGGAACAAAAGTAAAGGAAAAAAAACAGCGCAAAAAGCGGAAAGCAAGCAAGTAAAGTGGCTAGTCAAGCCAAGCAGCAAAAAGCCAAAAGTAAAAAAGGCCTGGTCACACACTCCCCCCCTCTCTTCCCCGCCCCGCCGCAGCAAGACAGCCCTGGGGAGGGGGGGAAGAGAGAAAAGGCACAGCTGCCAGACACAACACACGATATTGGGATAAAGGCTGTCAACCCGTGACACTCCACCCCTTATCCCATATCGTGAATATACAATAAAAACTTTCATTTCACTTACTCACACCTTTGACACTTACGCATTCCTCTCATCTTACTTGCTGAGACCTTTGACACTTACAGTTTCCTTCTGTCTCACATTCAACAAACAATGACATTCATATATGAGTCTCATCCCACAATCAGGTCTCCCTGAGGTACACACCGTGTTGTTCCATCTTTCTGCATTATCCACCATGTATAACCTGGTCCTTGAGCAAAGACAATTGCACGGATGGGTTTGTCTGTACTCGAGGCAGGGTTGATCCATACTGTCTTTCCCAACAAACCTCTGACATGGGCCACTGGGGCTTTATCCCCATCTACTATATTAAGGAGCTCAGACTGAGCAGGACCCGCTCGGTTGGTGGAACCTCGAGTGTTAACTAACCAGGTAGCCTTTGCCAAATGCTGCTCCCAGTTTTTTAAAGACCCCCCACCCAATGCTTTTAAGGTGGTTTTTAACAATCCATTATACCTTTCCACTTTCCCTGCAGCTGGTGCATGATAGGGGATATGGTATATCCACTCGATGCCATGTTCCCTAGCCCAAGTATTAATAAGATGGTTTTTAAAATGAGTCCCATTATCTGACTCAATTCTCTCGGGAGTACCGTGCCTCCAAAGGACCAGCTTTTCAAGGCCCAAGATAGTGTTACGGGCTGTGGCATGAGACACAGGGTAGGTTTCCAACCATCCCGTGGTGGCTTCTACCATGGTGAGTACATAGCGCTTGCCCTGGCGGGTTTGAGGCAGTGTGATGTAATCAATCTGCCAGGCCTCCCCGTATTTGTACTTAGACCACTGCCCCCCATACCAGAGGGGCTTCACCCGCTTGGCCTGCTTGATGGCAGCACACGTCTCACAGTCATGAATAACCTGAGAGATACTGTCCATGGCTAGATCCACCCCTTGGTCTCGTGCCCACTTATAGGTGGCATCTCTACCCTGGTGGCCTGAGGCATCATGGGCCCATCGTGCTAAGAATAACTCTCCCTTATGCTCCCAGTCGAGATCTATCTTCAACTCCCCTATCTTTGCAGCCTGATGTACTTGATGGTTGTTTTGCTGCTCTTCATTAGCTCTACTTCTGGGGACATGGGCATCTACATGGCGAACCTTCACAGGTAACTTCTCTAACCGAGTAGCGATATCTTTCCACTCTTCTGCAGCCCACATTGGTTTTCCTCTTCGCTGCCAGTTCGCCCCTTTCCATCTCTTCAGCCATCCCCATAGAGCATTGGCTACCATCCAAGATTCGGTATACAAATAGAGCCTTGGCCACTTCTCTCTCTCTGCAATACCTAGGGCCAGTTGAATAGCTTTGATTTCAGCAAATTGACTGGATTCGCCTTCTCCTTCAGTAGCCTCTGCAACTCGTCGAGTGGGACTCCATACAGCTGCTTTCCACCTCCGTTTCATCCCTATGACATGACAAGAACCACCGGTGAATAGAGCGTAACATGTTTCTTCTGCTGGTAACTGATTGTATGGCGGAGCTTCCTCAACCCGGGTCACTGGCTCTTGTTCCTCATCCACGACACTAAAGCTTTCACCTTCGGGCCAATTTGTAATTATTTCCAGGATCCCAGGGCGATTTAACTTCCCAATTCGAGCGCGCTGCGTAATGAGGGCTATCCACTTACTCCAAGTAGCATTGGTGGCGTGGTGGGTAGAGGGAACCCTTCCTCTGAACATCCATCCCAGCACCGGTAGTCGGGGTGCCAGAAGGAGTTGTGCCTCTGTACCAATCACCTCCGAGGCAGCTTGGACTCCTTCATAGGCGGTCAAGATTTCTTTTTCTGTTGGAGTATAGTTATCTTCAGACCCCCTGTAGCTCCGACTCCAAAATCCCAATGGCCAGCCTCGGGTCTCGCCAGGCACCTTCTGCCAAAGGCTCCAGGACAGACCATGGCTCCCGGCTGCAGAGTAGAGCATGTTTTTCACATCTGGTCCCATCCTGACTGGACCAAGGGCTACAGCATGAGCGATCTCCTGCTTGATCTGGATGAAAGCTTGCTGCTGCTCAGGGCCCCAGTGGAAATCATTCTTCTTGCAGGTAACCAGATAAAGGGGTCTCACAATCTGACTATACTCAGGGATGTGCATCCTCCAGAAACCTATAGCACCTAAGAAAGCTTGTGTTTCCTTCTTATCAGTTGGTGGGGACATAGCAGTGATTTTGTTAATAACATCCGCAGGAATCTGACGCCGTCCATCTTGCCACTTCATCCCCAAGAACTGAATTTCTCGGGCAGGTCCCTTGACTTTGCTCTTCTTAATGGCAAGCCCGGCTTCCAAGAGAATATGAATTATCTTCTCTCCTTTCTCGAACACTTCTATTGCTGTGCTCCCCCAAACAATGATATCATCAATATATTGTAAATGTTCTGGAGCCTCACCCTCTTCTAGTGCAGCCTGGATCAGTCCATGGCAGATGGTAGGACTGTGTTTCCAACCCTGGGGCAGTCGGTTCCTGATATACTGCACTCCCCTCCATGTAAAAGCAAACTGAGGCCTGCATTCTGCTGCCAGAGGGATGGAGAAAAATGCGTTCGCAATATCGATGGTCGCGTACCACTTTGCTGCCGTGGACTCCAGCTCGTACTGCAGTTCCAGTATGTCCGGTACAGCCGCACTCAGTGGTGGAGTCAATTCATTCAAGGCACGATAGTCCACAGTCAGTCTCCATTCTCCGTCAGATTTTCGCACAGGCCAGATAGGGCTGTTGAAGGGTGAGTGGGTTTTACTGACCACCCCTTGGCTCTCCAGCTCTCGGATCATCTTGTGGATGGGGATCACGGCATCTCGATTCGTCCGGTACTGCCTGCGGTGCACTGTTGAGGTGGCAATTGGCAGTCGTTGCTCCTCTACCTTCAAGAGTCCTACTGCAGATGGGTTCTCTGATAGTCCAGACAAGGTATTCAATTGTTTAATACCCTCTATCTCCACTGCAGCTATTCCAAAAGCCCACCTGAATCCCTTAGGGTCTTTGTAATAGCCATTCCGGAGGAAGTCTATGCCCAAAATACACGGAGGCTCTGGACCAGTCACAATCGGATGTTCCTGCCACTCCTTCCCAGTCAAGCTCACCTCAGCTTCCAACAAAGTCAACTGTTGTGATCCCCCCGTCACTCCAGCAATGGAAACAGGTTCTGTCCCCACGTGTTCCGATGGCATTAAGGTACACTGTGATCCAGTGTCAACCAATGCTTCATAGTCTTGTGGCTCTGATGTGCCAGGCCATCTGATCCACACCTTCCAGAAAACCCGGTTCTCCTGTGCCTCTTCCTGGCTGGAGGCAGGGCCCCTCTAAGCCGGATTGTCCTTCTTTCCTTGGGCATATGCCTTAGAAGTTCCTTCAAGGGGATCGGACATGTCATCGTCATCAGCATACTTAACATCTCGGCTACGAGCGACCGGAGCTGCTATCCTTTTGGTGATACTTTTTCTTTTCTTCAAATCACACACCCGTTGTGCCAAAGCAGCAGTGGGTTTTCCATCCCATCTCCTTATGTCTTCTCCAGACTCACACAGAAAAACCCATAACTCAGCCCGTGGGATGTACCTTCTCTCCCCATCAAAGGAACGCCAGCGTTGGACACCAGGGCCTCTAATTTGTACAGCTGAGATTTGAATAAGGTCCTCCTTAATCTCTTCCCGGAGTTTCTTATGATTCTCCTCAATTTTGTCCTCTAGTTTCTGCAGTCGGGTTTCCACTGCTGCAATTCTGGCATGAGTTGGGCCATGCACAGCATCTGCATACGCTCAAAGCTTCTTTGCCATATCGAGCACAGTCTCATATGTATCATCCCACTTCATTATTGCTAGGGCAGAAGTGTATTCTGGTGGCCCAAGTCGCACAAGTTTCCTCCACATTACAGGTGTGCATGGTATCAGGTCCGGATTCCTAGTTGTTGTATCATCTGAGAAAATGAGCTCTGCCACCGCCATCTCTCTCAGGCGTTGGATCCCCTGTTCTATGGTCTTCCACCGTGTCTGCTGCATATAGAGATCATCCGTACACAGGTATCGTTCTGCTACGCTTCTTAGGACCCGTTCCCAGAGGCTGTGAGGGTTAGCTCCCCTCATCATACCTTGATCAATGACAGGATCATGTGACAGGGATCCCAAATGCCTCGCTTCAGTACCATCCAAAATCGTAACCTCCCCTGCAGCATCCCAAAGGCGGACTAACCAACTAATTATAGATTCGTCAGGTTGTTGTCTGTAATCCTTTCTTAGGCCTCTGAGGTCCTTCAGGGAAAAGGAGTCAATATTAGCTCCAGATTCTGTGCCCCTTGATGTGGCCTCTGATTTTGGTGAGGGTCCTTCTCCTGCATCATCATCATCATCATCCTCCTCCTTTCGATCGGTCGCATCATCCTCATCATCCTCCACCTTTCGATCGGTCTTGCCTTTACACTTTCCACCTCTTGTATTAGCTGCAACAGCCATGGTTTGGGGCTTATTGTCTGATTCAGCTGCTAGCCTGGAGCCTGGGATGTTAGCTGCAGCCTGGGTCACTGGGATAGTAACTAACTTATCTCCCTGTTCCCTTTCTGCTATCTGCTGCTCCACAGTATCTAGCAGAGTACGGTAAACAAACGCCAAGGCCCAGCTCACTGCAGTAATCCTTTCCTCCTTAGTATTACCATGGCACTTCTCCCTCAAATACTTTGCCACCTCGACTGGATCCTGAATTTGATCAGATGGAAAGTCCCAGTCTATATGATCGGAAAATTCCTTTAAAGTCTTGCCCATATCCTCCCATTTCCCACTCCAGTCAAGATTTTTCCTGCTTTGTTTTACTCCTAAGTCAGGAGTGTCTCTAACCCCTCTAGAAATCTCAGTCTTCATTTTATACACACTCCAGACAGTATAGAAAAGGCTTAACAAATTAAATGCGAGAAAGATGGTTTCTTTCAAACTCAGGGGAAATTCAGTATTTTCTAATAGAGATGTCAACAATTTGGAGGAGAAGAAGGAAGACAAAGGCTGAAAAGCCCCTTCCCCTTCTTCTCCCCAAACAAACTGAGTACACAGTCATAACAACAATCCATACGTTCCTGAAACAAAGTCCAGCATTTTTATCCGACACATCATCACACATAAGACCAGCACAATGACAATTCTGGTTAGTGCCCCTCGCTTACAAAAGCTGCTTATTAGGGACAACACCAGAGCTATTTTTGGGTAAGGAAATAACCCCAGGGACCACAAAAGTATTAAAACTTCAAAAACCTCTAGGGACCAGAAACACCGGCAAGCTTCCACTCCAAATGACATTATGAATCACCAATATGCCCACAAAATAGCCAAAACCAAAATATTATTGTTATAGGTTTTTTTTTTTTCCACTGTTTTTTGGCCTCCGTTTCCCGGCCAACAAACCAAAAAATATATTGTCCTGGTTTAGGACAAATTAGGGGAAATCTCCAAAAGGGAGCCCCCCAAACAAAACAAACCTCCAACCACCCCTCCCCCAACACCGGGTTCGGGAAGGAATTTCTTGGAGGAGCAAAGTGGAAAACAAAACCTATTTATTTACAAGTAACAAAAGAACACTCCCCAACACAAGAAAAGAAAAAAACAGACTGTGTTGTGAGGGCGCCAGGCTTCTCTTGCAAGCTCCAGGTGTCCTGGACGTCTCAGGTCAGGTCTGGAGCCGGTCCAGTATCTTCAGGGGAGGGTAAGAAAGAGGAAACAAAAGAAAAGGAAAAAAAACAGCGCAAAAAGCAGAAAGCAAGCAAGCAAAGCGGCTAGCCAAGCCAAGCAGCAAAAAGCCAGAAGCAAAAAAGGCCTGGTCACACACTCCCCCCCTCTCTTCCCCGCCCCGCCGCAGCAAGACAGCCCTGGGGAGGGGGGGAAGAGAGAAAAGGCACAGCTGCCAGACACAACACACGATATTGGGATAAAGGCTGTCAACCCACGACAATTTTTAAAAAATACTTTTAAAAGACGATGATAATATTATGATTTGTTTGTTGTTTGTGATTTGTTTTAATCATTTTGAAATTGTTAAACAAATGATATTGTTTTAACTGATTAATATTTTTTGAAATTGTTAAAATTAATCATAATTTTTGAAATCGTTATAACAAATAACCACGTATGAAGTTGTCATGATGATCGATATTAATTATGTTTATGTTTGTTGGTTCCCTTTTTCCCTCTTTCTTTTCCTTCTCTTCCCCTTTTATCCCCTCTCCCCTGTCTTCCTTACTTTTTTGGGGTTATGCTACCGACGTGCAACGAGTTTCGAAGACACTCTAAAGCTCTGCTGATGAAGATTCCTCAAGACAATCGTGAGTCACGGGGTCGTGTAGAAGTCCATCTGAAAATCCTTCATTTTTTGCCTCACAATTGTCATGAGAAAAGACTACCGAAGGGTTAAAGCTGCTGAGCCGGTTGGGAAAGAAAGTCTCCTGCTTATCTACTGTGTTCACAAGTGATGTTTGCAGAACATGCCATGCTGTACTCAAAGGGGGCATGCTGCCCTTTTCTGGACAATTGAACTGGACTTTCTCCCATACTCCTGACCAGGCTGGACTGAGCTCTGGGGTGGCTCCCCCCCTGCTCCATGAGAAGACCCCTCTTGCCTGTCTTCAACCACCGTGACGGACCAACAGAGATGCGAATCCCCTCATCAAGGAACCAAGAACCCCTCTGGCACCCTATTGGCACCCCCATGGCACCCCCATGGCACCCCCCTGGCAACCTCCTTCCAGAGACTGGGACTGTACTCCCTCCCAACTCAGGGAGGGGGAAAAACCTAACGTACCTGTGAGCATTCGGCCATGAAAACAATGGACTTCTCCCCTCCATGGAAACCTAATTTCAGCCACCCTCCCCCCCCAACCAAGAACAGTATATATATTGGGGTTCGGTCCGACTGTCCTTTGAGATCTCCCCAAGACGTGTACCAGCGAGTTTCGGTGGCGGGACCCCGAAGACATCACGTTTTGGTAGCTATACCCCATTCCCCTACCTTCTTTCCTCTCTTTTTCCTTGTCTTACCCTTCTCTTCCCCGCATCCCTTAACCAAACGCATATTTAGCTGTGGTTGTAATCAATAAATTGCACCTTGTTGATTTGTTACTGCAAAACCCCTGTGCCTCTTGTTGGTTATTTTTGCACCCAAAAATCATTCGTCACCCATTTATTTAGGGCGGACCTTCATAGCCCTGTCTCATCAAAAGCAAGGCCTGACCCACTCCTGTCACTCACAGGTGTTCCACAATGTCTCCAGACATCAAATTTTCCTGTCTCTGACACGCCGCCCTGTGCCATGGCCTGATCCCGACATGGCTGGAAAAGAGAGAAGCTCCAGTACCACCAGAGGGCCTTTGTGACATCCTTGTGTTGGGAACACAAGCAGAGGAGGAGTTTGGGGCAGGGGAGATGAGAATCCAGAGTCTCCTGAAAGCCACTTTGGCCATCAGAGACCAGAAGGTCCAGGACCCTGCCAGGTTCATTTGGTGGAGGAAATGTGCTGGAGGAAATGTCTGTGGTTTGTTCTTTGTTCTGTCTTTTGCAGGAAATAATTTCTTTTGTGACCCTTTCAACTCTGGACCTTGTTGCTGTTACTGTTGGTTTTATTCTCTCTCGTTGATGTTTCTTCTCTCAACCCTTTGGGATCTTTGTGCCTCCACGGGGACGGAGAGGGGCAGTTTTTAGCAGCAGCACATACAGGAGTGGGTGCCCATCGGTGGGGACCTCCAGTGTCCCCCAGTTCCTCCCAGTGTCACAGCACATTCCTGTAGATGTCACCAGGTTCCCGCAGTTGATCCTTGAGCCCCGCAGCTCTGCATAGGTCACCTGGGGATGCTGGAGGGTGGTAACACGGGGGGACATTGTGAGAGAGACGGGCTGTGGGATCTGGGTGGGGTGTCACTCATGGGTGACGTGTCCCTCTGCATGAGTTCCCCCTCCGTACTCACCCCCTGCCCTCTTGGCTGTGACTGCCATGTCTGCCCTTAGCCTCCTCCAGCTGAACAGACCAAGTGCCCTCAGCTTCTCCTCACACAGCTTCCCCTCAAGGCCCTTCACCATGGCTTCCCCTCAAGGCCCTTCGCCATCCTCGTGCCCTCATTTGGACACTCTCTAATGGCTTTATGTCTTTCTTACATTGTGACATTGGTGTACAGCACCTCCATCTCCTCTTGGGGGGCTGGGTGATCCGGGGGGGGCCCTGAGGGAATAAATGGGGATGTGGGGGAGGGAATGAGAGGTCTTGAGGGTTGGGGTATGTGGTGGTTTGACCAGGAAGAAGTGGGAATTCTGGGATGTTGTGGTCAAACCAATGGGTGCTTGGATTTTGATATTGGCACCTGGTATAGCCAGTGGGTTTTAGGACACACCTCCGAGAACACCCAGGGGTTAAAAGCAGAGCTTCGGCCCTGGGAGGCTCTTGGGACTTCGAGGGAGGGAGGAGGAGGACGGATCTCTCCCCCGTCCAGCCGCTGCTGCTGGGCGGGGGAGGGGCAGCCATGTGGTAGGCCTGGGCCTGGACAGAGATGGGAGTGAGGAGGCCTTGGAGGATGAAAGGGTGGAGAGCAACAAGAGACATCAGGCAGCCATTTCCCCCCCCCCCCCCCCCCTTTTGGAGACAGACAGAGAGAGAGAGAGAGAGTGCAGCCTGTGTCGTTACCTTGAAATTCAGTAAATATGTGCGGGCAGCAGGCAGCCCAGCTGAGGAGATGTGGGGGGGGGGGGTGCAGCCAGGAGTCCAGCCACCTGGAGGAGTTTTTTAACCCTTTTTTGGACAATGAAAGCCTTACAGAACATTAACCCTTCCTAGACGAGTGATAAGAGTGGAGGAGGATGAAGGAAATAACGAGTGATCGAGGTCTGGACCAGAGAGAGAGAGTGAGAGATGTTGAAAGAATGGAGAAGATGGAGTGGCATGTTATGCTGGACTCTTTCATGTAGCCATGGACAGAGCCATGTTTCCGTGTGATACAGAGACTGAGTCCAGGGGGAGAAATGTCCCAGTGCCAAAGAAGATTCAGTGTGGGTACCCCTCGGCCCCATGGGGTATATAAAATATGGGGGGGACAGATGTCCCAAAGGTGGAAAGGTGAGATACTGTGCTTTTCTGGAACTGGACAAAGCATCCTTAAAAAAGACAACCCTGGAAGCAGCCCTGATCCCTGTTCGGTGGTGAGAGCACCGGAACAAGGACGGAAGAGGCCACCATGACACATGGAAGGACTCCCTCTCCTCTTGAGGAGCTGAAAGTTTGAGCAATCTAAAGGGTGGTGTTGGACCTAGAATTGGTGATTTTGGAGGATGTATTGTATTGGGAATTTAGGGGGGAGGAGGAGGAGAGTGTTTTTTTGTGAGGTTTTCATTTTCTTCATGTTTTTTTTCTTTCTTTCTTCTTTTGTGTGTAGTTTAGTAATTGTTTGTGTGTAGCTTAGTTAATAAAATTTTCTTTATGTTTAAGTTTGGAGCCTGCTTTGCTTATTCCTGGTCACATCTCACAGCAGACACCGGGGAGAAGGTGTACTCATGGGGGCTCTGGCTTTGCCAGGCCCAAACCACAACAGGGTAAAAGGGGAGTGTGTGGTTTGAGCCCCCTACTCACCTTTCCTGGTTCTTCCTGGCAGCTGCAAAGGAAAGAGAGGAGGGTTGACTGTGGGGTCCCAGGGCCCTGATCCCTCTGAGGATTCCTGAACACCGATGAGACCCTCAATTTCTCACAGGACCCCTAAGCATCCCTGAATCGCCTCAGAAATCATGAACTTCCCCAGTGGCCCCAAACAAATCACCCTCAAGAACCCAAAGCCCAGCAGGAACAGAGACCCTCCAAACACTCACAGGGCCACTGAAAGAACCCCCAATATCCCTTCAGGACCCTCCAACTACTATCCAAACTCTGCAGAACTCCCAGCCAAATCACAATTGAAGGTCTTTGGGTCATTCCCTATGGTTCCCCATTTTTCTGAACCTCTACAGCTCACTGGGACCCCCCATCCCCCGTTGTCACCCACCCACACGATGCCACCAGTGCCAGGCCACAATGACACCCATGAGCAGGAGCCAGAACAAAAGGGCCCCATCGACCCCTGCGGCCACTGCAAGAAACAGAGGGGGACACATCAGGATCATCCATCACCCCAGGGGTCCTGCACTCCCTGTGTGACCCCACCTTGAACCCCATCTGTGACCCAGGGTGAGCAAAGTGTCACCTCCAGGACCAGCTGAGGGCTGAGTGCCCAGAACATGCGGTCCCTGTCCTGTCCCAGCTGGTTGGTGGCCACGCACTGGTAGGTGCCCGAATGTCCCCCATCGATGTCCATGAGCTCCAGGAGGGGACCCCAGACCACCTTGTGCCCGTTGTGCAGCCAGGTGAAGGTGACAAGTGCTGAGCCCACTTGCCATGAGCAGCACAGGGTCACGTTGTCACCTGCACGCCCCTGGTGTGACAGGGGACCGCAGGTCATGGTGGCATTGGCCACGGGCACTGTGGGGACAGAGACAGGGCTGGCACATGGTGAGGTGCGATGGGGATGCTGTGGGTGAGGTCACCCCCATCCTGAGGGTCCCGCTCACCCAGGACGGTGACATTCAGGGGATCACTCACAGTCACGCTGTCGCCATCACTCACCCGGCACTGGTACTGGTCGCTGTCAATGTCCGCAATGTGTTGCAGCTCCAGGTGGGGGCCAGTGCCTGGCAGTGCCCCCAAGCCATCCTGGTACCAGGAGAAGGGCAGGGGACCTGTCCCCACAGCCACTGCACAGCTCAGCACCTGTCGGTCCTTGAGTGCCACCTGTCCCCTGGGGGGCTGCACTCACAGGGACACCCCTGCGGGTGGGACCCCTGCAGGAGAGGGGGACACCAGGCGACAATCAGGGACACAGGGGGTTCAGGGAGGGGCAGGAGGACCCCAGTGAGGGTCAGAGGTTGCAGAGATTGGGGTGGTGGGTCTTAGAAGGGAATCCCGAGGGATGATGTGTGGGTTAAGGGAGGGAACACCTGGAGAGGGAGGTGGGAAACACCAGGAAAGGTATGGTGATGCAGGGAGGGGATGGTGTGACCTGGCAAATGTGTGAAGACCTCAGAGAGTGGTGTAGGGACCCAGACAGGGGTGAAGGAACACAATATGAGATGGAGGGAAACATGAACCAGGAATGGGGGGACCTTGGGAGGGACCTGGGGCATTGATGGCAAGACACAGAAAATGAACCAGGGAAGGATGGAGGTAGCCATGTAGGCACTGGGAGACCCAGTGAGGGACCCGAGAAAGGATGATGGGAGCCAGGGAGGGATCTGGGAAAGGCTGGATACCCTGGAGCAGGTGTCAGGGAGGGCTGGGGGATGCCAGGCAGTGTGGGGGACCAGAGGCATCTGTGGGGGCTTCCTGTGGCCATCCCTGCACTCACTCCACACCGTGACATGGAGCCGGGCGCTGCTATTCCACACGGTCCCCCCATCAGAGTGCACCTGGCAGCTGTAATTCCCTGAATGGGAGACCCACACGGTGGGCACCTATTACGGCGCCTGAGTGGGTCGCTGCTGGTGAGAGATAGACGGTGAATCTTGTTTCTTGATCAGAAGGCTTGATTTATTTAAATATCATATATAATACATTATGACTATGCTAAATAGAATATAGAGAGAGGTTTGCAGAGCTGCTAAGCTAGGCCAAGAATAGATAGAAAGAATCTACAACAAAGTTGTGCCCAAGGACTCAGTCCCCTGGCTTGCACTTTGAAATTGGCCCTTAATTATAAACAAGAAGCATGAGTCAATCAAGAAACCCCTGTTACATTCCACAGCATCTGATAATAATTGTTTACCTTTTCTTCTGAGGCATCTACCCTCCAGAAGACGCAGAAATCCAAAAGAAAGGATTTCTGTGAATAAATGTCTGCGACATCTCACCTTTCTAAATTGTATAAAATAAAAGAAAAATGCTGATGTGGAATGAACAGGAAATTTCTTCACCTATAAAATATAGAATACTAATAAATCACTAAACCAATCCTACAATATAAGAAAATTGAAAGAAACAATGCAAGGAAAATTCAAATCCATGCAGCTGAGTTTCATGAACAGCCAAGAGCCGAAGTTGTTTCCCTTGGAATATCTGAGAGTCCTTTGTGGTCCTGAAAACAACTTGCTGCAAAAAGAATCCCATCAATAGTTATCAAAAAACCATTGACAGTCATAACACGATTTTTAAACAATTTCTGGAATGTCCTTTTCTGGCCCTTCAATGCTTCATAGCTGCTGCCCACTATTTTCAATCTTTTTTATTTAATTTTAAATTTATTTTTTTTTCTTTTTTTTTGGCGCAGAAATCCGAAAGAAAGGATTTCTGTGAAGAAATGTCTGTGACCAGCACCAGCAGATGCGAGGACCCCTGCGGGCCCCCCACCACCTGCCCATCCCGGTAGAACACGTGCAGGAGGGGAGCTTGGGGCCGCAGGGGGCTGGGGGTGCTGAGAAGCTGAGAGTCAGGGAGGACCCCACAGTGAGCTCTGGGGGACCCTCCAGCACCAGCACCGAGAAGAGCTCTGGGAAGGAGAGGGGAGGTGAGGACTGTGACTCTGAGTACACTGGGAAGTGGCTTTGGGGGTATCAGGAGATTTGAGTTCCAGGCGAGGAGGTGCTCACCGTGCACTGTCACTGTCACTGCTGCTGACCCTGACTGCCAGGACCCCACCAAGCCCTCACATCGGTAGCGGCCGCTGTGGTGCAGCTGCAGTGGGGACAGGAACAGCTCGGTCCTCCTGAAGGACCACCAGAGATCCTTCTTTTCCCGGTAAAATCGCACCCTGGTGAGATAGTTGTCCTACCAGCACTGGCAACGCAGTTTCAAGGTGTCCCCCTCCAGCAGTGCCTACGATGGCACCTGCAGCAGCACCAGCGGGTCTGTGGGACAGGAAAGTCACATCTCACTCATGAGACTATTCTTAGGTGGGTGCCCATAGTACTGGGGACATCTGGGTGCACTGGGGTGCTCTGGGGTGCACTGGGATGTCCCAGTGTGCAGGACACAGGCTCTTGCCACATGAGGGATGTGAGGCCACCTACGGAGTGGAGCCCACCCTGAGTTCTCCCATGGGCCACCCTCATAATTTAAGATACCTCCTCACCATCTACAACTGACACTGCGGGGCTGCGCCCTGTTCCGCATCTTTCACACATGTAGGTGTCACTCTCAGTGACAGTGAAGTGGTCAGGTCCCTCCTGCCCCCAGCGCCTCCCATTCTTCTACCAAGTGGTGTCACCCAGTCCAACAGCACTGCCAGGAGCTGGGTGGTCTGGGTACCTGCGGGTGACAGGGGACACCAGCCTGCCAGGGCCAGTGTGGGGCTGGGTACAGTGGAGTGGGGCCATGGCATCCCCCCAGGACTCACCAGTGAGACCAAAGGTCTGGGCTGGAAGAGACAAGGGCTCAGTGGGGATGTGGCGCTGCAGGGACGGTGGCACCAGGGTAAACAGGGTGTGGTGGCTGTCCCCAAACTGTCCCTGTGGGGACAGCATTTCTTGTGGGAAGGTGTGTATGGATGGTCCCAAAAAGATTTGGAGAGGCAGGGGAACATGTCTGTGTCACAGCCACCTGTGCACCATATTTGTGTGACACAGACACCTTAGGAACGGGGACACTGAGGCCACTCTGGGCTGATGCAGAATATGGGGGCACTGTGGACATCCCAGGCACGAGGACACCACGGACACAGCCCATGCTGGCCCAGGTCACCCCCACCAGCTCATGATCCCATCCCCATGGCCACATCCTTAGTCTTCTTGTCCCCTTCTGTCCCTGCATCCCAGTTCCCTTGTCTCTATGCCCAAAGCTGCCTGAACCCAAAGGTGCCCGTCCCCACATTCCTGTCCCCACATCCCCATCCCCAAATTCCTGCCCCTACTCCTGTTCCCAAAGCCACCTACATCCCCAGTCCCACCAAGGTCCACTGTGGGTAACATGGACTGGCACTGCTGCCACTGGGGACTTCAGGGGACCCC
This sequence comes from Melospiza melodia melodia, assembly GCF_035770615.1. Taxonomy (NCBI): domain Eukaryota; kingdom Metazoa; phylum Chordata; class Aves; order Passeriformes; family Passerellidae; genus Melospiza; species Melospiza melodia. The sequence continues at coordinate 3,265,645 of NW_026948761.1, forward strand.
ACAGTCCCCCTGTGCCCCCTCCCCTCCCTATCTCCAGGTATCAGGCCTGTGCCCGGGGCACTCACCCCACAGGAGCAGTGCCACCTTCCCAGCCATCCCGGTGTCCCCAGCCATGTGCACTGGCTGTCACTCACTGCCGGGGGTGGCTGTCCCCTCACTGGTGGCTTTTTGGATCAAGGGGAAGGAAGCGAGGTCACGTCTTGTCTTCATGTGTTGGTGCCCCTTGGTGGGGGCAGGGTGGCCACAAGGACAGGGTCATGGGGATGTGGCTGTGGGGACAGGCTGTGGGAAGGCTGGGAACAGTCTGGCGACAAGGCTGGATGGGACAAGGTGCAATATGGGGTTCTCAGGAGCGGGGGGCTCAGAGGGTTTGGGGACCTGGGTAAGGGTGTCCAGGGCAATGTGGTCCCTGGAAATGGGGGTGCTGAGGAGGGGGAGTCACTGTGAATGGGGGTGCCCAGGGCTGGGAGGACTGAGGGATGGGAGTCCCAGGAGAACGTGGTCTCCAGGGTTTTGACGTCATGGGATGGGGATGCTGGGGCAATGGGGGGTCCCGTAAGAATGGGGGTCCTGGGAGAATCAAGGTTCTGGGGAAAGGGGGCTTTCAGGGGATAGAATTAACAGGAGAGGGTTAGTTGGGAATAGGGTACTGGGCCATGGAGATCCTAGGGAATGTCAGTACTGGGATGGGGGTCCCAGGAAAGGTGGGACACAAGGAATGGGGGTCCCATGGTTTGATTTCCAGAGGAATGGAGATCCTAGGGATAGGCAGTAGCTGGATGGGCCTGTGGATCTCATCACCTTCCCTGGGTGTCTCATATTTTGGGGTGACCCAGAGCCCAGCACAGCTCCCACAAGGTTCCTGTGGCCTGGGAGTCACCCCAGGCAGATTCTGAGGAACTCTGTGTCTGTGGAGCTGCTGTAGAGGTGAGAATTCTGTGGGGGAAAAAGGCCTGCCTGTGGTTTGCTCAGCCCTACAAGAAGCACAAAACTAAAAAGGCAGCCCAAGCAGTTACTCTGCGAGCCTTTGATGGTTTTCAGAGCAGGGCTGGCTGGAAATCCCCACTGCAATGGCAGTTGTGGGGATACCAGTCCAGAAATGGAGCAATTGATCATTTGTTCCTCTTTGTAAGAGACAGAGAGAACCACAAAACTACTGCACGTCCCACAACATTCTTCTCAATAACCTGACCTGGACCCTCCTTCTTGAACAAAACCTGCAGCCTTCTGGAACATCATGGAAATAATGTTTGGGTTTGGGATGTGTCCGCCAGATACGAGGGAAAAGTGTGGAAATACCGAGCAGGGGCTCTGTCCCCGGCCATGGTGGGGCTGTGGGGAGTGACCCTGTGTGGATTCCAGGTATCCCCGAAGCTGCTCTGTCCCTGCCCTCCTCACCTGAGTGAAAGGCTGAGGGTTTGCAGGAATTGTGGTGTAAAGCCAGCAGAGGTGCTGCTGTGGACCTGAGACCTGCCTGGGGTCAGGGGCTGCCTTCCTTCCATTCGGGATCATGGAGAGCAGTCACGGGTGTTGCGCAGAGCATGTGCCTGGCCCCGGGATACTGATATGCTGCCAGTGGGCACTGGGATCCCACCTGCTGCCTTGGAGGCTTCTGCCCGCTGCCGGTGGTGGTGCCGGGACTGATTGGTGCCTGTGAGTTTGCAAAAGGAGCGATTTCCTCCCTCCTGCCTCCCATCCGAGGCTACCATGGCCCCTGAGGGGATGGAGCTAGATCAGGGCGCCCCCTGCTGGCCGAGAGTGTTCCCTGCAGCGCCCCCTGCTGGCCGAGAGTGTTCCCTGCAGCGCCCCCTGCTGGCCGAGAGTGTTCCCTGCAGCGCCCCCTGCTGGCTGGGAGTGCTCCCTTCAGCGCCCCTGCTGGCGCGGTTATAACTACCACAAAATCCAACAGCGCTGCGCCGGAGGGAAAGTTCTGGGTTTGTGCTGTTTGTTCTGTTCTGGTTTATAAATTTCCCAGTAAGGAGTTGTTAATCCTTTTCCTACACTTTTGCCTGGTATCCCCATAATCTTTGAAATTAAAAAAGAGCTGTAGGGATGGGTCTTCTTATTCCAGCTAGGTTCCTACATTCCTTGGCAGATATTTCTCATTTGAATGAGTTGCCAGCTCCTGGGTTCGAGCATGGATGGGACAGACACCCCAAGAGAAGACGCATTCAGGGACTTGGCCACCACATGCTCTGTCTTTTAAGCCAGTTGGGCCACCAAGGGCGCTCTCCCCAAGTGGCACTTCTGGTCACCTGGCCACTGAGGAGCTGGCTTTGCTTGATCATGACACTGTCCCCAGTGTGCCACAGCTGTCAGACTGATGGACAGACAAGGCCCTATCTCACCAAAAGCAGGGCCTCACCTACCCCTGTCACTCACAGCTGTTCCAAAATGCCTCCAGACATCAAACTTTCCCTGTCTCGAACACCTCACCCGGTGCCATAGCCTGATCCCGAATGCCCTGGAAAAGGGGGAGGTTCTGGAATGCCCACAGGGCCTTTGTGACATCCTGGTGTGGGGAACCTGGCAGGGGAGTTGTTCAGGACAGGGGACAAGAGAATCCAGAGCCTCCTGAAGGCTTCTTTGACCAGGGCCCTGCCAGGTGTCTCTGGTGGAGGAAACGTGGTGGGGGAAATGTCTGTGGTTTGTTCCTTTTTGGTGGCTTTCCCTGGAAATTTTTCCTTGTGTGACAATTCAGTCACTGAATCTTGTTGCTGTTGCTGTTGGTTTTATTCTCTCTCGTTGCTGTTTCAGGAAGTTGTTCTTCTCTCAGCCCTTTGGGATCTTTGTCCCTCCATGGGATGGGAGAGGGGCAGTTTTTTGGTTGCAGCACACACACGAGTGGGTGCCCGTGGGTGAGGACTCCCAGTGACCCCCAGTTCCCCCCAGTGCCACAGCACATTCTCATAGATGCCACCGGGTTCTGCGGTCGCCCCTGGGGTCCCTGCAGCTCCACGTAGGTCACCTGGGGATCCTGGAGGTTGACGGCACGGGGGGACGCTGCGAGAGACACGGGCTGTGGGATACGGGTGGGGTGATACTCATGGGTGATGTGTCCCTCTGTGTGTGTCCCCCCCGTACTCACCCCCTGCCCTCTTGGTGACCACGATATGAGTGCACAGCACCTCCCTCTCCTCTATGGGGGCTGGGGGCTCTGGGGGGGCCCTGAGGGAATTAAGGGGATGTGGGGGAGGGAATGGGAGGTCTTGGGGGTTGGGGTAAAAGGGGAGAATGTGGTTTGAGGCCCGCATTCACTTTTCCTGGTTCTTCCTGGCAGCTGCAGAGAAAAGAAAGGAGAGGTAACTGTGGGGTCCCAGGGCCCAGACCCCTCTCAGGATTCTTGAACCCCCACGGGACCCTCAATTCCCCTCAGCACCCCCAATAATCTCTGGGGTCCCGCAGAATTCATGAACCTCCCCAGTGTCCATGACCAACTCAGCCTCAAGAACCCAAAGCCCAGCAGGGACAGAGACCCCACAAACACCCCAAGGGGAACCTGAAAGTACCCCCAACATTCCTGCAGGACTCTTCAGCACCTCCCCAAACCCTACAGGACCACAAGACAAGGTCACAGTTCTGGGGCTGTGGGTGCTTCCTTATCACTCCCCAGCTCTGGGGGCCTCTGCAGGTCCCTGGGACCCCTGTCCCCCCATTGTCACCCACCCACACAGTGCCACCGGTGCCAGGCCACAATGATACCCACGAGCAGGAGCCAGAACAAAAGGGCCCCACCGACCCCTGCGGCCACTGCAAGAAACAGAGGGGGACACATCAGGGTCCCCCATCACCCCAGGGATCCTGCACTTCCTGGTGACCCTGAGTGACCACACCTGTGTCCCTGTGTCCCCACGGTGTCACCTCCAGGGCCAGCTCAGGGCTGAGTGCCCAGAACACGTGGTGCCCATCCTCTCCCAGCTGGTTGGTGGCCACGCACTGGTAGGTGCCTCAATGTCCCACATCGATGTCCCTGAGCTCAAGAAGGGGACCCCGGGCCACCTCCTGCCCATTGTGCAGCCAGGTGAAGGTGATAGGGGCTGTGCCCACCTGCCCTGAGCAGCGCAGGGTCACGTTGTCACCTGCACGCACATGGTGTGACAGGAGACCAGGGATGATGGTGGCATTGGCCACGGGCACTGCGCGGACAGAGACAGGGCTGAGACCACAGGGAGGGGCTGGCAGCCGGTGTGGGGGAATAGGGACGCGGGGGATGAGTGTGATGGGGGATGTGGGGGATGGGGTCACATCAGGGAGGGGTGAGGGAACATATGGCAGATGTGGGGGGACCCAAGCAAGGTTTCAGGGGGACCTGGAGGTGCCCAACCAGGGATCCCAGGGGGTCTCCTGGTGCTCCATGTGCCCATCCCTGCACTCACTGGGCACCATGATGCAGAGATGGGCACTGCTCTTCCACACACCCCTGCCTTGGATTGCACCTGGCAGCTGTAATTCCCTGAGTGGGAGACCCCCACGGTGGGCACCAGCAGATGTGGAGACCCCTGCGGGCCCCCCAACACCTGCCCATCCCGGTAGAACATGTGCAGGAGCGGGGCTCGGGGCTGCAGGGGGCATGGGGTGCTGAGGCAGCTGAGAGTCAGAGGGGACCCCTGGGTTGGTTTGGGGAGACCCTCTAGCACCGACATCAAGGAGAGCTCAGGGAAGGAGAGGGGAGGTGAGGACTGTGACTCTGAGTACATTGGGAAGTGGCTTTGGGGGTGTCCGGAGATTTGAGTTCCAGCTGTGGGGGTGCTCACCATGCACTGTCACTGTCACTGCTGCTGACCCTGACTGCCAGGACCCCACCAAGCCCTCACATTGGTAGTGGCCACTGTGGTGCAGCTGCAGGTGGGACAGGAACAGCTCGGTCCTCCTGAAGGACCACCAGAGATCCTTCTTTTCCCGGTAAAATCGCACCCTGGTGAGATGGTTGTCCTACCAGCACCGGCAGCACAGTTTCAAGGTGTCCCCCTCCAGCAGTGCCTACGATGGCACCTGCAGCACCAGCGGGTCTGAGGGACAGGAAAGTCACATCTCACTCATGAGACTACTCTTAGGTGGGTGCCCATAGCACTGGGGACATCTGGGTGCACTGGGGTGCTCTGGGGTGCACTGGGATGTCCCAGTGTACAGGACACAGGCTCTTGCCACATGAGGGATGTGAGGCCACCTACAGAGTGGAGCCCACCCTGAGTTCTCCCATGGGCCACCCTCATAATTTAAGATCCCCCCGCACCATCTACAACTGACACAGGGGGCTGCGCCTTGTTCCGCGTCTGTCAACGTGTAGGTGTCACTCTCAGTGACAGTGAAGTGGTCAGGTCCCTCCTGCCACCAGCGCTGCCCGTCCTTGTACCAGGTGCTGGCACCAGTGGCCTCTGAGCCCTGGCAGGTCAGTGTCACCCAGTCCAACAGCACTGCCAGGAGCTGGGTGGTCTGGGCACCTGTGGGTGACAGGGGACACCAGCCTGCCAGGAGCAGCGTGGGGCTGGGCACAGTGGGGTGGGGCCATGGCATCCCACGAGGACTCACCAGCAAGGCCGAGGGTCTGGGCTGGATGGGAAAATCTCCGTTCTCAGCCTGTTGTCTCTGCCTGGTGAGGCTTAGGATGGCCTTGAGGCAGCCCGCGCTCCAAAGGATGAAAGGAGTCTTCAGATTTTTCGGTCTTCAGTGTTGTTTATTAATTCTTATCTGCAATATTTTCTCCCGGCCCGACAGAGGTCCGCACAGCAAGTCAGCCATGAGCACACTGACTGCCCTTGGGGCGGTCGCTTATCTTTATACCAAAAACTACGTATAAGATATTTACCTTTTCTCCCCAATACCCTTCACCCTTATTGACAAGTGCACATTAAGTAAGAACCAATCTCAAAGCGCCACTATCACCACCGAAGATGGGCAAGAAGAAGAAGAAGAATAAGAAGGACAGGACACGCCCTAAATCCTCCATCTTGTCCCCCTACAACTCCCCTGTACCAAGATTCTAAAACCTGTGTTTCACACTATAATTATCTATCTCTTCACCATTTATCTCCGTGTGATCCTCCCATCCTCATACAGATGTTGTTTCCTGTGCAGGATCAAAGTCTAACCACCAAACACTTCTGGCAACGTTCCAGGACCTCCAAGCCCCCCAAGGGTTGTCTCAGTGACTCTGCACATGAGGAATGTTGTGCGGAGTTCCCACTCTCCCCCTTCTGTTTGCACTAAAAACACTTCTTTTTCTACCTGACTCATGACACGCCTTAGACATACAAATATGCAAGGAATAACAAGTATGAGGACTAAGAGAATTATTAAGACATAGAATGCTATCTTTAAAATTCCTCTCCATATGGGAGAGATATCAAAAAATCCTACCAGATCATCGATCCACAATCCTGTGATCTCGCCAAGTTTATTTATGCTGTCTTTTATTTTCTGAATACTTTCATGAATTGACCTTGAATGGTCTGAGACATTCATGCAGCACATCCCTTCAATTTCTTCGCACCCATGTCCATGAGCGAGCAATAGATAATCGATTGCCGCTCTGTTTTGAAGAGTTGCCTGTCTTGCACCACTGATGTCTTTTAACATGACACTCAATGCAACAGACACAGATTGAGCATGTTTGCTCAACCAACAACCCATGAGGTGGATTTGAGTCAAGGCCACCCCCGATGCTGCTTGAGGTGAGAAGATTGCTGTAGCAACTCTCGCTGCCTTGTCCCAAGTAAATATTTCGTCATTGCAATCTGCCGCATAATGTTGTATTGATCTTTCTTCTTTGTGCTTTTTCTCTCTTAGCGTGTTCACATCTGGCGACAACATTGAAATTTTCCCAATGCTGCATGGACCTCCCATGGCATTAGCAGGAATGCCGTGCCAAATTCTGTCCCCACAAATTAGAAACAAACCCCGTGGCAATTGCACTAGGACTTGGATTGATCCTCTGGCAGTTTTCTCTGTGTATTTGCACCACGCTGATGCATTTTTATAGAATTCATGATTGGGAGTCAAATGGATAGTTTTTGCCTTTGTGACATTTGAAGTTTTGAACTGCATGCAGAGTTCCATTGTCATGGACCCAAAAATCTCCAATTCCTGAGGTTCTGTAGAAGCCACAGGAAGAAGATGTGTCCAAGCACACCACTCCTTCACAGTATCTTTAATGACCTGCGAGATGTTAACTGCAGAGTGCCCTGGAATTGGCCATTCGTCCACTGGCAATCCAACCATGCATGCTGAAAATGGTCTTCCTGGCCTCGAATATGTCAGACAAATACTATCCAAATTCGCTGCTTGAGCTAAAGTCTCCCATACATTTTGTTTTGGTTGATTAATAGGTAAATTTGCCCCATTGCTTATTGCAATGAATGAAAGAATGATGCACATGACCATCGTGAAGCTCATGACTTCACTTTCGTGCGAAATCATTGTTATGTTTTCACTCAAGACCCCAAAGGAAAAATCCCCAAAGTCTTTAGTTCTTTTTATTTCTCTTCTGAGTCGTCTTTTGCAGTCTGAGTCTCGACTTCTGTCTGAGTACTCGTCTCTTTGTTTCTCGGATCAGCGTTCTCCTGTTCTCGCGTTCGGAATGGCTTCACGTGTCGTACTGACACCCACTTCAGACCTCGATCTGTGGAAACACAAGCGAAACCCTTGCCCCAAGTGATTAGTTTGAAAGGACACTATTTGTCCTGTCTCTGGGTTTCTGATCAAAACTAAAGGATTTTCCCTTAGCTTTGCCTGTGTGCTGTTTAGAAAATGCCTCACGATTGGTGGAGTAGGTTCTGAGGATGAACTATTTAGGAAATTCAACACATACAATGCCTTATTTAATTTCATGTGAGCTGTTGCCTCTGACTCGCCCCTTCTTTGTCTGTCCAGAAGGGATTTCAGGGTGTGATGTGTTCTTTCAATGATTGCCTGACCTGTGGGTGAATGTGGAATAATACCAAACGTATGTTTGACATCCCATCTTTTCAGGAATCTGTCAAGAACCCTGCCTGTATACGTTGGACCATTGTCTGTTTTTATCTCCTGAGGACCACCTAATGATGCGAATGCTTGCAGAAAACGTTGACAAGCATGGTCTGCTGTTTCCCCTGCATGTGCTGAAGCAAAGACTGCACCTGAGAATGTATCTACTGAAACATGAACATTTTTGAGCGTCCCAAAGGATGGATACTTCGTGACATCAGCTTGCCACAATTGAAGACTCTGCAGTACCCGCGGATTGACTGCTCCTGTAAAGAAGGTGGCTGCACAAGCTGACAGTCTGGACAAGCACTAATTATCTCCCTCGCCTGACTCTTTTTGAGACGAAAGGATTCCATCAGCGCCTGTGCATTCTGCTGAAAGAACGCATGACTTAATCTTGCCTGCTCAAAAATGTCTGGCACTGTTTGCGAAATGGACATTGTCAACCTGTTAGCCCGAGCATTCCCTTCCGCTAAAAACCCCGGAAGTGTTGTGTGCGCTCTAATGTGCGTGATAAAATATTCTCTTTCCCCGCTCTCTAGCAGTGTTTTCAAGCTCGTCAGATATGAGTATAAAACCTCATTACTGACTTCTTTCAAGAGCAAACCCTCCAATCGTTTGACCACACCCGCAACATATGCGGAATCTGTGACCAGATTGAGAAGTTGTTTGAACAACTGAAATGCTCGGACAACGGCTGCCAACTCCACAATTTGTGGAGAGCCCTGAACCATCTTTATATCTGATTCCCAATCCCCTGTCTTTGAGTTTCTCCACGTGATCACCGACTTGTGTGTCTTCCCTGAGCCATCAGTGAACACTATGATCCCGTCCAAAGGTTCTTCACTTATTCTTGGTTTCGCTCTGTAACATATTTGTGATTGCACTATTCTATGCTGTGGAAAGTGGATTGTGCAAATTCCCAGAAAAGCTAACAACGCGATTAATAAGTCTTTCGATTGTTGCATTGCCCAATCGAAATAGTCTTGCTTCAGAGGTAATCTGATGACTGAGAATTCCCGTCCTGCCATTGTCAGCAACCTCGTTCTCGCCTTTATGATGATTTGTGCTGCCATCTCTAAATCTGTGAGAATTGTCTTTGAAGGCCTGTATGGTAGAAAAAGCTACTCTATGATTATCAAAGAGTCTTTTTGTGATTCATCCCATTGGAAGATCAAACCATGGAACTGTGTTTTCTTCCCCAGCACTGCCAACTGAAAAGGCAACGTTGGAACAAATCGACATGCCTGCCTTTTCTGTATAGCGTCTGTGACTTTCTCCAACTCTTTCTTCGCTTCTTGCATGAGTGTCCTGGGAGATCGAATGTCTGCGTCTCCGCTCAAAAGATCGAGCAACGCTGGAATGTTGCTGTTTGTGATTCCCAAAACCGGCCTCATTCAGTTGATCTCTCCCAAAAGCTGTTGTAAATCATGCAAATTGCTGATCTTTGTGCTGACCTCCATTTTCTGAGGTTTTATTGTTTTCTCTGAAATCTTCCACCCTAGATATTTCCAAGGCACAACGTCTTGAATCTTTGAAATGCTGATTTCCAGACCTGCCTTTTGCACCTCTGTGATCACACAGTCAGGAGCTTCTTGCAGCTCCTGTTGTGTTGATGCTGCAATGAGCAAATCATCCATGTAATGAATGATCTTCACCTTCAGAAATTTCTTCCGCACTGGTGCCAAAGCTCGTGCCACATACCATTGACAGATGGTCAGAGAATTTTTGAGTCATTGTGGAAGGACCACCCAATGGTACCACTGCAGAGGTGTTTCCTTGTTCATACTCGGAACTGAAAAGGCAAATCTTGGAGCATCATCTGGATGGAGCTGAATACTGAAGAAACAATCCTTGAGGTCAATGACCACAAGCGGCCAATCTCTGGGAATCATTGAGACAGATGGAAGTCCCAGCTGAAGTAGTCCCATGTCTTCTATGACTTCATTGATCTCCCTGAGATCATGTAACAACCTCCATTTGCCTGATAGCTTTTTCTTGATGACAAACACTGGAGAGTTCCAAGGGCTGTCTGTTGGCTTGATGAGTCCCTTCTGCAATTGTTCTTGGACCAGGTTTTTCAAAGCACTCAACTTTTTCCGCTCAAGGGGCCACTGATCCATCCAAACTGGATCGTCTGTTTTCCATGTCAACTTCAATGTGGCGAGTGCCGCAGTGACCCCTACTAAAAATCCACTTTGATCTTTGCGCCCCATTGTGCCAAAAGGTCTCGACCCCAGACTGTGATCGGCTTTTGGACGACAAAAGGACGAATGATCGCCCTCTTGTCTCCTGGTCCCGTAACAACGACGGAATTCTCACTCTGCAGACACAGAGATGCTCCCCCTATGCCTGAGAGAGAACCCAAGGGCGCGACCAAGCTCCAATTGCATGGCCAAAAGATGTACAATATTACTGTGACATCCGCCCCTGTGTCGAGCATGCCTCTGATTGCTATCGTCCTGTCTCCACATGTCAATTGGCATGTGAGTGTCGGTCGATCTCGACCTATGTGCTTCACCCATGTAGTATGTACTTCAACATGTTCTTTCATAGGGAATCCTTCTTCATCGAAGATTGACATGACTTCTCCAACGGTGTGTGGCGGCAAGGTGAAAGCTCTTGCAACCACAGTATTTTCCGGTACAGTCAATGGTGGACGAAGCGCTCTTGCCAGAACCGTCAATTCTGTATTCTTGTCTGCAGAAACAACTGTCGGATAAACAATGAGTCCAAGGATGCTGCATTTGTCTTGTCCAACTATTAAGAAATCTTGTTTTTTGTATGAATTTCCGCGGATACCCGTTGGTATCTCTGCATGATTTTCGTCTAGAAAGCATACTAGTTTTGAAGCTGCCAATGCACACTGTGCCCCTGGTGGGAGGAGGTCTGGGTCGCTATGGAATTGACTGAGGGTTTTGCTGAGGGCATCTGCTTGTCGCTCACTGATGATTGTCCTGTCTGCTCTTGTGTCACCGCCAGCACTTGTGTCTGCGCGCGCTGGCGATTTATGGACGCGGTCCTTCTCCCGTTTTCCCAACAGGGTAAAGGATTTCCTTCCATGTCTGTTTGAGAATAACATTCTTTCACAGAGTGTCTTCCTCTTCCGCCCCGTGCACAAATTGGCCTTTCCGCTTTTTGTGCTGGCACTGGTGTATGTGTCTGTGGACAATTCTTCCTCATGTGTCCAAACTTCCCGCATTTGTAACACTGTCCTCCTGGGGGATTGCTCTTCTTCTGCATTGTTGCAAGAACTTTGTTGGTGCTCTCGTTCTGTTGATGAAGTATTTCTTCCAGCAACTTTTCCAATGCCTTGTCTTCTGATTTTCTCTCTGAGTGTCCCCTTATCTGTTCTTCCCATTCCTCTCTTAGTTCTTCACAATCTATGCGACATGCTGAGGTGTCCCCACCTTGCTGCATGCCTCCACCATCTCTGCCAAGGATCGCCGTCCTGGCATGGCACTAATGATCTGTTGACAATCCGGGTTAGCATTGCCAAAAGCTAAACTCTCCAAGAGAGGACTCTTCACTTCTTCAATCGTCACCTGTTGATCTACGGCTTGTGTGAGTCGACCGATGAACGACATGAATGGTTCTGCGGGACCTTGCCTGATGCAAGAGAATGGAACATCTGGAGCTCCTGTTGGCGTAATCTGCATGATTGCCATTCGCTCTGCTTCTTTGATGTCATTTAACACTCTTCGTGGAAGCCGCACTGCTTGTTCCCCTGGGTTGTCATCCGGACGATCTCCTGCTAACTGCGCTTCTGTGAGATTCACGTTTGGCCCACCTTGATATCTATTTCGCAACTTTGAAAGATACTTTCTCCATCTTTTTTCCCAGACGAGACTGTGTGTGAGAATCATTGCCACAATGCTTCGAATATCATATGGCATAAGGTCGTACGTGGTGAATGTCCCTCTTAATAGTTGTTTGAAATATTGTGAATCCAGCCCAAAAGTTTGAGCCGCCTTCCCTAAGTCTTTGAGTGTTTCGTGACCCATCCTTTCCCATTTTGGATTCTGTCCTGGGCATCATATGTCACCGGCATTGTCAAATCTCCTGAACCCGGAAATAAATGCTTGTCTTTTGCCAACGCTTTTCTGATGCGCTTCCAATCCATTGTCTTCACCGGCTGTTGAAATTCCCCCTCTGGTGACTCCATTGGTATTTGCATGAACAATGGGATTGTGGAGGTCATCAGTGATTCGTTGTACCTCATTCTTTGCCTTGAGGTTTTCAGCCTCACTCCTAAATCTGAAAAGGAAACTTGAGAATCCTGTTGATATCTCTTTTTTGCTGTATCAAAAAAACGCAAGAAGCTTTTTGCTGCTTCCGCTGCTGACAGCATCCATGCTGGAACACCTTCCGATGCTGTAATCCGTATGATGTCTTCTCCTTGTTGCTGGGCTTCATCTGAATTTTCCTCATCCTCGCAAAATCCTGAAGTTGAAGGATAATCCATTTGTTGCGTTGTCATTGTCTTCTTAGATGTTGTCTTCTTTTTATATGTTGTTGGAAAAAAATCGCTGCATTGTTGCAGTCTCGCCACGAGATAGCGCTGTGGCTCCACCAAACAGATCTGGCATGTCGTGCACTTCGGTCATCCCCCCAAGAGGTGGCACTGTAACCGGACTGGGTAGCTTGGATGATGGCATGAATTCAACTGCCCCTCAGTCGGCCAACTGCCGTGCCTCCGATCTCGTCTGAGACCAAGTCTGCATGGCTTTTAATTCAGCTGAAAATGGAGCTTGAGTACAAGAACGTCTCCCTTGGAGGGAAGAGGCTTGGACCCCAAGGGTTTGGACTGAAGGCACCGGGACTGGAGAAGGGGTGGAGCCCTGGGATGTGGAACCCCGAGCACGGCCCCTCCTTGCCCAAGACGTCACAGGGGACTGAACCCGCCTCCGCCCACGCTCTGCTTTCTGCGCATGCGTGCTTTCAGAACCGCCCCCCATCTCTCCCGAGCTGACGTCACTCTCTCCCTCCCATTCCGCCTCTGAAATTTCTTCCCTTTGATCTGTCCCTGACTCTCTCTCCTCCTCCTCTGACGCTGTATCCACTCCTCCCACCGGTGCGCACAGCCCGCCCCTGCTGGCACCCAGGCACACTCAGCGATACGAGCCGATCTCCGCATCCCAACTTCCGGGTCTGACGTCACAACCGCACGTCTCCTGCGTCTCTCTATGGTGGCCGTTTGGGACTGTGCAGCCTCTCCCAACTCGCTGCCCATGTCTGACGCTCCCGCATCGGTTTGAGACCCCTCCCCAGAGGTTCCACGAGCCTTGCCCTTCGCGCGCGTCTTGGCCACTGTGCCGGCTGAAGCAGCCACCGCTCCCGGCGTTGTGCTCATGAAAGCCACACCAGAACCCGTGTCTCCCATCACCTCCTCACTTGCGCCCCCTCCCTCAGCCTGCACCGCCGCCGCCGCGCCAGCCTGCTCTGCCGCCGCTGCGCTGCCGTGCCTGCCGCGAGAAAGCGCTTCCCCCAACACCTTCTCTCCCCTTTGGACCCCCCCTTCTGACCCCGCCGCTTCTGATTTGGAGCCTGAAGTCCCTGTACTCTCTGGGGTTTCAGGGCGTTTTAGGGATCTCTTGTGCTTTCTGGGTGGTGGAACTGGAGGCAATGACATTATTCCCTGCTCCCGTTACTCTAGAGCTTTTTCCCCCTGGCTAGCTGGGGCCAGAGGCAATCTCTGCCTAGAGCCTTGCTCTCCTCCCATTGCTCCTGAGGGACCCGCAACCGCTTGTTGCCTTTCCAGTCGTTTTGACTGCACTGAGATGCCTTCTAACATAATTCTTGCTGGAGACAGCAATTTTAAGGCTGTCTTGTCTTTTTTCGTGGCTAGGAGATAGAGGTGCCTATTAATTTTTGCCAAAACCCTACTTCAAACAACAGACGTGTCTCTGAAAATGGATAATTAAGTCTCACCCACAATAAAAGATCTTTCAGCTCCTTCTTTGAAATCCCAACTGTGCATGTCTCTGCCACGCCTTGTAAGGCGGACAAAATTCCCATCTGTTCTTGGGAGAGTGTGCCCCCCATGTTCTTAATTTTGACCTTCTCACCGAATCTCTGTTGTCAGAGCAGTCTGAAGGCTCCCGATCTCCGTCCAGCAGGTCACAGGAGATGGATCCAGAGGCGCCTTTTCTGGTTCCGATCCAGGCTGTTCTGCTATGAACCTTCTTCGGCAGAAGCTGAGACGTGTAATTCTCAGTGACTGCTGTTTTTTTCAGACTCTCTTGGCCGTTTTGTGGCTTCCCTCCCAAGGAGTTATCAGTGCTCTCCTGGGAATTCGTCCAAGTCTGGAGCTGCCCTCTCGGCTCTTCAGTCTCGGCTCTTCAGGGCTGATACCCCCCCTTTGGTGGGAGTAGCCCATGCAGCAGACACCAGTTGTCCCGTGTCTCGGCTGTTCTAATGGCCTGGAAAGGCTCAGGATGGCCTTGGGGCAGCCCGCGCTCCAAAGGATGAAAGGAGTCTTCAGGTTTCTTGGTCTTCAGTGTTGTTTATTAATTCTTATCTGCAATATTTTCTCCCGGCCCAAGAGAGGTCCGCACAGCAAGTCAGCCATGAGCACACTGATTGCCCTCAGGGCGGTCACTTATCTTTATACCAAAAACTACATATAAGATATTTACCTTTTCTTCCCAATACCTTTCACCCTTATTGACAAGTGCACATTCAGTAAGAACCAATCTCAAAGTGCCACCATCACCACCGAAGATGGACAAGAAGAAGAAGAATAAGAAGGACAGGACACACCCTAATTCCTCCATCTTGTCCCCCTAGAACCCCCCTGTACCAAGATTCTAAAACCTGTGTTTCACACTATAATTATCTATCTCTTCACCATTTATCCCCGTGTGATCCTCTCATCCTCATACAGGTGTTGTTTCCCGTGCAGGATCAAAGTCTAACCACCAAACACTTCTGGCAACGTTCCAGGACCTCCGAGCCCCCCCAAGGGTTGTCTCGGTGACTCTGCACATCAGGAATGTTGTGTGGAGTTCCCACATTTGCCCAGCAAGACAGCCATGGGCACACTGACCTCCCTCTTGGCGGTTGTCTATTTTTATACTAAAAACTACGTATAAGATATTTACCTTTACCTTCCAATAACTTTTGCTCTTATTAACAAGATTTAATGTGAACCAATCCCAAAGGTCCAGCATCACCATCAAAGATGGATGACAAGAAGAAGAGGAGAAGGACAGGGCACGCCCTAATACCTCCATCTTGCCTCCTAAGAACCCCCCTGTACCAAGATCCCAAAATCTGTGTTTTCACCCTGTAAAAAACCAATTCCTTCACCACTTATCCCCAAGTGATCCCCTTTTCCTCATATAGGTGGCACATCTCGTGCAGGGTCAAAATCCAACCACCAAGCACTTCTGGCAACATTCCAGGATTTCCGAGTCCCCCAAGGGTTACCTCGGCAACTCTGGACATAAGGAGTGATGTGCTGAGTTCCCACAGGAAAAGGCACAGGGCTCAGTGGAGGTGTGGCACTGCAGGGACGGCGGCACCAGGGTAAACGGGGTGTGGTGGCTGTCCCCAAACTGTCCCTGTGGGGACAGCAGTTCTTGTGGGAAAGTGTGTGTGGATGGTCCCAAAAAGATTTGGAGCGGCAGGGGAACATGTCTGTGTCACAGCCACCCGTGCACCACATCCCTGTGGTACAGACACCTTGGGAACAGGGACACTGTGGCTACCCTGGGCTGAGCCAGAACATGGGGAAACTGTGGACATCGCAGGCAGGAGGACACCACACACACAGCCCATGCTGGCACAGGTCACCCCCACCAGCTCACGATCCCATCCCCATGATCCCATCCCCATTGCCACATCCTCACCGTTCTTGTCCCCTTCTGTCCCTGCATCCCAGTTCCCTTGTCCCTATGCCCAGAGCTATGGGAGCCCAAAGGTACCAGTCCCCACATTCCTGTCCCCACATCCCCATCCCCAAATTAATGTCCCCCCTGCTCCTTTCCCCAAAGCCACTCTACATCCCCAGTCCCACCAAGGTCCACTGTGGGTAACATGGACTGGCACTGCTGGCATTGGGGACATCAGGAGACCCCACAGTCCCCCTGTGCCCTCTCCCCTCCCCATCCCAGGGGTGTCAGGCCTGTGCCCGGGGCACTCACCCCACAGGAGCAGTGCCATCTTCCCGGCCATCCTGGTGTCCCCAGCCATGTGCACTGGCTGTCACTCACTGCTGTGGCCACCGCTCCCCTGGCTGGCGGCTCTTCAGATGAAGGAGAAGGAAGCGAGGTCACATCCCTCCCCACATGTAGGTGGCCCTTGGTGGGAGCAGGGTAACTACAAGCTGGGGACAGGGTGGGGAAGCGAGGTCAGGTCTTGACCTCATGCGTGGGTGGCCCTTGGTGGGGGCAGGGTGGGGATATGGGTGGGTGGGACACAGTGGAACCTGAGGTTCCCAGGAGATGGTGGCTTGGTGGGTTTGGGGAGGCAGGAAGGGGGTCACTGGGGAATGGGGGTGGTGAGTAGGGGAAATGTCCGGCGATGGGGGTGCCATGGGAATGGGCATCCCTATAGCTGGGCAGACTGAGGGATTTGAGTTCATGGGATGGGGGAATGGTGGGTCGTAGGAGGATTTCAAGGGATGGAATGAACGGAAGGGGGTTCCTTAGGAATGGGGTCCTGAGCCATGGAGATCCTGGGGAATGTCAGTACTGGGATGGGGGTTGAAGAGAGGGTGGGACAAAAGGAATGGGGGCCCCATGGTTGGGTTCCCAGGGGAATGGAGTTCCAGGAATGGGCAGTGGCTGGGTGAGCCCGTGGGTCCAAGCTCCTTCCCTGGCTGCCTCAGATTTTGGGGTGAACCACAGCCAGCACAGCCCCCATGAGGTGCTGGTGGCCTGGGGGTCACCCCAGACAGATCCTGAGCAGCTCTGAGTCTGTGCCCCCAGCCTCCAATGAATTTTCCCTCTCTTTATTCCATTTCCATCATTTTACCCCTCAATTTCACAAGCCCCCAGTTCGTGCCTTTATGGTCCTGGGGGACACCAGAGCAAGGAACAGCTTGGGGGAACCTCAAAGTGGGGGAAGCAGGGCTGAGGGGTCTGCAAGGAGGGCTGAGGAGGCTGTGGGGGATGTGCGTGTCCAGCTTTTACCTCCCAACACTTTCACTTTCTCTCTCTTGCAGAAGATGGAAGAGGCGGTTTGACACATTTCTCACATGAGGGGGTTGGTTCTCTCCTGGTGGGGCAGATCCAGGGGGCTCCTGTCCGGGTGGGATCCTGCCCCAGGGGGGACACATGCTGGACAAGGGGGTCCTGTTCTGGGGCATGGCAGCTCTGGAGGAGTCCAGAGTTCTCTATTCTTGCTCCGCCCTGCAGGATCTGAGCCGGCAAGAGCAGCTGGGGAATGGAGAGCCAGCCAGGAAGGAACTCCCAAACTCCTGCTCCTTGAAGCCAGTGGCCATCCAAGGGTGGGGCCCAGCCTTGGCCCAGCCCCACTGCACAGGAATGGCCATTGTCCAGCTCTGCTCTGGCCAGCCCCAGGTGGCAGTCAGGACCTGAGGGTCCCCCCTGCCCCCTTGGCTTTGATTCTGGCAGCCTTAGAGCTGATGGAGAAGTGAAAATTCTGTGGGTGGAAAAAGGCCTGTCTGTGGTTTGCTCAGCTCTGCAGGAAGTACAAACCACAAAGGGAGCCCAAGCAGTGGCTCTGTGAGGGCCTTTGATGGTTTTTCATAGCAGGCTGGCTCGAAACCACCTGCAGGGGCAGCTGTGAGGGGACCAGTCCAGAAATGCAGCAATTGATCATTCTGTCCCTTTGCCCAAGGGACTGAGAGAGCCTGAACACTACTGCAAATCCCACAACAATCTGCTCAACAACCTGACCTGGACCCTCCTCCTCCTCCCTGCCTTGCTGTGCATAGACAGTGGCCGGATGCCCTGCACCCACCACAGCCGCTCTCTCACTGCCCTCCACACCTGGATGGGGAGAGAAAACTGAGCAAAGGGTTCCTGGGTTGAGACAAGGTCCAGGAGAGATCACTCATCAAATCCTGTCACAGGTAAAACTGCTTATGATTTAGAGATATGAATTGAATTTATTGCTGACAAAAATCAGAGCAGGATAAGTCAAACCCTTCCATACACCTTCCCCCTGTTATGAATAACTATGTATTCATTGGCTTTCACTATTATATTGATTTACCAAATTATTTTGATATAATACATTTTGTAATCAGTTTTTAACTGCTTTTGATACACTACAATTTGTCAGCCTTTTTACCCTGTCTGTGTAGAATATATTTTTTAGTGTCATAAATATATTATAGTTTAGGCTGTCCCAAAAGATCAAGATAGAGACAATGTGCTGTGTATTACAACATTAACTGTTTCAGAAGTAGCTAATGCCTTTATTTGTGTAACTAAATTACAATGGTGAGAATAACTCAGATAATTTTGTGAAATAGCTAATGTTGATATAATGTACTGGTGGACTATCTGATCTGTATGAGAAGAACACATTAAAAAGTAGCAAGTGAAAAAACATAAAAAAAAAATGCAAAGAGGAATTTACCACTGACGCTTCTGACTGTCACACCACAGAACAGGGGACCTTGTGAGGACATAAAATATATAAATTTAATCTGCAGTATGGTGTTTACTTTATGAAAATGAATCAAGGGTCAAACCAAGCAAAAGAATTCCCAGACCACCTGAACTAGAAAGAATGTTTGAATATGTTATACAAACCCTCCTGAGTATTTATTTCACCGATACAATGAAAATGTATGTATGAAGAATTGTTCTAGTTATCCGTGTGCCTCTGGCAGCTGCCAAACACCCAGCACGCTGTTTACTGACCCTTTTATCCCTTATTGAACACGTACAAACTTTAAAGAGTGAGCCTTGTTTCTCACACAGTTTGACCAAAAAACTGCATTTTGGGTACAAAAAGAGGGAAAAACGTCATGTGCTTCCCCAGCACTGGGAGGGGGAATGAGGAGCCCTGTGGGGTGCTGTGAAGAAGAAGAAGAAGAAGAGACCCCTGAGGGGAATCGATGCCTACCAGTGCCGCCAGTGTCACAGCACGTCATCGTAGTCACAGGGGTCCTGCTGTCCCTCGTTGGGTCCTGACAGCTCCTTGTTGGTCACTTGTGGATCCCTAGGTGGGGCACGGCTAGGGGACACCCGTGGGGGCCCTGAGAGTGACGCCGGTTGTGGGGACCTGGGTGGGGGGTGACACTCGTGGGTGATTGTGGGAGATAGGGAAAGGCGCTGCGGAAGATGTCGCGATGTTATGGAAAGGCAGGACCCTCTGTTCCCTGTAGATAAGACCCTCTGTTACTCATAGATAAGAAATTAACATAGGAATGTAGCCTCTCTTAACCAAATGCCAGTAACTTTCCATTCCTTACCCAGTACTTTTCCATTCCCTACTAACCATAGATAAGAAGAACAAACCCCCTTTTGACGTAGAGACCCCTTAGACTCTAAGACCCCACGAGAAGAAGTAATAAACGCCTTTTGACCGTCCACCATATTGGTGTCTGCGTGTGTCATTGGCCCGAACGGCCCTGGAGAGTGGGCCGCCGTGCTGATCCTCAGAACCAGGTCGCCTGCCTTGCTCCAGAAGGCAACAGATGATGTGTCCCTCTCCCCCCCTGTACTCAACCTCTGCCCACTTGGTGCCCATGATGTGGGTGTTGAGCAGAGCCCCCTGCCCCTGGGGTGGTGTCTGGGGAGGGGGAAAGGGGAGTCGCAGCCCGAGCTCCCCACTCACCTGTTCTGGAGCTTCCTGGCAGCTGCAAGGAAAAGAGGAGGGAGTGACCATGGGGACACCGGGGCCCCTGAACTTTTCTTGGAACTCAGCAGCTCCAACCACCCATGGGACCCACAAATCCCCACTGCAGTCCCGATTTCCAATGAACCCCTGATTCCCCCCGGACACTCTGATCACCCCTGAACCCCTTGGAGCTTCTGCACCACTGCAGTGCCCTCAACCCCCCTGGTGCCCCCAACCCTCTGAGTCCCCAGAACCCCAAGCCTGACAGGGAGGGGCACCCCCCAAACTGCACCACGACCCCAGAAAGATCCCCCAACATCCCTGCACATCCCTCCAGGACCTCACCAAACCCTCCAGGAGCTCCCTGTGCCCCCCCAATGTTCCTTAAAGCCACCCAGGGAAGGCCATGGAGCCCAAGCAAAACCCTCCAAATTCCCCCCACATCCCCCAGGACCCCCAGCCAAGGTCACTGTGGGCTCAGTGTCCCCCAGTTCACGGGCCCTGGGGGCTGTCGATCTCTGTCCCCACCCTGGGGGCTTCTCCTCACTCCAGGACCCCCCTCCCCCCCCATTGTCACTCACCCCTGCGGTGCCACCAGTGACAGCCCCCGATGACAGCCAGGAGCAGGAGCAGGAACAGGAGGGTCCTGCCGACATTCACAGACACTGCTGGGGACAGACGGGGACACATCCGGGTCACCCTAATCTCTGGGGGTCCTGAACCCCCAGCGACCCTGTGTGACCCCACCTGTGATTCCTGATTCCTCCCAGGATGAGTCAGGTGTCACCATCAGTGCCAGCTCAGGGCTGAGTGCACGGAACACGTGGTGCCCATCCTGTCCCAGCTGGTTGGTGGCCACGCACTGGTAGGTGCCCGAATGTCCCACATCGATGTCCCTGAGCTCCAGGAGGGGACCCTGGGCCACCTCCTGCCCGTTGTGCAGCCAGGTGAAGGTGACAGGGGCTGAGCCAACCTGTACCGAGCAGCACAGGGTCATGTTGTCACCTACACACACCTGGTGTGACAGGGGACTGAGGGTGATGGTGGCATTGGCCATGGGCACTGTGGGGACAGAGACAGGGCTGGCAAATGACAAGGTGGGATGGGGTTGCTGTGGTTGGGATCACCCTCAGCCTGAGGTTCCTGCTCACCCATGACGGTGACATTCAGGGGGTCACTATCAGCCACGCTGTTCCCGTCGCTGACCTGGCCTCGGTACTGGCCGCTGTCATTGTCCCCAACGTGGCACAGCTCCAGGCAGGGGCCAGTGCCTAGCAGTGTCTTCAAGCCCTCCTGGTGCCAGGAGAAGGACAGGGGACCTGTCCCCGTGGCCACCACACAGCTCAGCACCAGGTGCCCCTGTCCCCTAGTGCCACCTGTACCCTTGGGGGCTGCGCTGACAGGGACACCCCTGAGGGTGGGACCCCTGGGAGGGGGGGGACAGTGAGGGACCCGGGGAGTCAGGGAGTGGGAAAGGGATCCCTGTGAGGGAGAGGGGGCGAAGAGATTGGTGAGGGCTTGAAACGGACTCCAAGGAAGGATGGGGGGTTCAGGGAGGGGACACCTGGTGAAGGAGGGGGCTGACACTGGCGAGGGTACAGGGACCCAAAGGAGAGGATGGTGAGACCTGGAAAATGTGATGGGCCTACAAAGAGGGGTGAGGTGACCTAGGGAGGGGTGAAGGGACCCGGTGAGGGATGGAGTCTCTTGGCACAGATGGAGGTCCCCAGACAGTGATGGGGTACCCAAGCAGACTGTGGGGGGCTCCCCGTGCCCATCCCCACACTCACTGTGCACTGTGATGCGGAGCCAGGTGCTGCTCTTCCACGCGGTCTCCCCCCTCGGAGTGCACCTGGCAGCTGTAATTCCTTGAGTGAGAGACCCCCACGACAGGCACCAGCAGCTGCAGGGATCCCTGAGGGACCCCCACCACCTGCCCATCCCGGTAGAACAGGTGCAGGAGAGGGGCTCAGGGCCACAGGGGGCTGGGGGTGCTGAGGCAGCTGAGAGTCAGGGGGGATCCCTGGATGGTCTTGGGGGAACCCTCCAGAATCGGTGCCATGAAGAGCTCAGGGAAGGAGAGGGGAGGTGAGAATTGTCACTCTGAGCCTGCTGGGAATAGTCTTAGGAGGTGTCAGGAGATCGGAATTCCAACCTAGGGGGTGCTCACTGTGCACTGTCACTGTCACTGCTGCTGATCATGAAATACAGGACCTCACAAAGCCCCTGCAGCTGTAGTGACCGCTGTGGTGCAGCTGCAGGGGGGACAGGAACAGCTCAGTTCCCCTCAGGGACCCCCCAAGATCCTTCTTGTCCTAGTAAAATCGCACCCTGGTGAGATGGTTGTCCTACCGGCAGTGCAGTGTCACTGTGTCCCCCTCCAGCAGTGCCTGTGCTGGCACCTGCAGCACCAGCTGGTCTGTGGGATAGGAGGGTCCAGTCTCACTGAGGGGCTTGAAACAGGTCTGAGAAGGGTCCCCACGGCACTGGGGACATGTGGGTACACTGGGATGAACTGGGATGTTCCTGTGTGCAGGGCACCACACGAGGGGTGTGAGGCCACCCACAGAGTGGAGCCCTCCCAGACCTATCAAGGGCCACCGAGATGATTTAAGATCCCCCCTCACCATCTAAGACTCTGACAGGGGGGGCTGCACCCAGGGGGGCTGGGTGGTCTGGGCACCTGTGGGTGACAGGGGACACCAGCCTGCCAGGGCCAGCGTGGGGCTGGGGACAGTAGGGTGGGGCCATGGCATCCCGAGGACTCACCAGCGAGGCCGAGGGTCTGCGCTGGAAGGGAGAAGAGACAGGGCTGGGTGGGGTGGCACTGCAGGGACAGAGACACAAGGGAAACAGGGTGTGGCGGCTGTCCCCAAACTGTCCCTGTGGGGCCCGCAGTTCTTGTGGGAAAGTGTTTCTGGGTGGTCCCCAAAAGATTTGGAGAGGCAGGGGGACATGTCTGTGTCACAGCCACCCATGCACCACGTCTGCCCTGTGGCACAGACACCTTGGGAACAGGGACACGGAGGCCACCCTTGGCTGAGGCAGAACATGGGGACACTGTGGACACCCCGGGCACAAGGACACCACAGACACAGCCCATGCTGGCTCAAGTCACCCCCACCAGCTCATGATCCCATCCCCATGATCCCATCCCCATGGCCACATCCTCACAATTATTTTCCCTGCATCCCAGTTCCCTTGTGGCCCCCCTTATCCCCAGAACTCCCTGAGCCCAAAGGTGCCAGTCCCCACATTCCTGTCCCCACATCACCATCCCCAAATTCTTGCCCCTCTTCCTGTCCCCAAAGCTACCCTACATCAGTCACAGTCCCACCAAGGTCCACTGTGGGTAACATGAACTGGCTCTGCTGGCATTGGGGACCTCAGGGGACCCCACAGACCCCCTGTTCCCCTCCCCTCCCTATTGCTGGGGTGTCAGGCCCATGTCTGGGGCACTCACCCCACAGGAGCAGCGCCACCTTCCCGGCCATCCTGGTGTCCTCAGCCATGTGCACTGGCTGTCACTCGCTGCTGTGGCCACAGCTCCCCTGGCTGGCAGCTCTTTGGATGAAGGGGAAGTAAGCCAGGTCATGTCCGTCCCCACATGTAGGTGGCCCTTGGTGGGGCAGAGTGGCCACAAGCTGGGCACAGGCTGGGGACATGGTGGGATAGTCTGGGGACATGGTGAGGGATGGTGTTGCCAGGAGTGGGGGGCTCAGGGGATGTGGGGAACCAGGGATGGGTGTCCATGAGAATGGGGGTCCAGGGGAATTGAGGTCTCCATGCCTGGGGGGATTAAGGGATGGGGGTGCTGTGGGAACATGGTCCCCAGGGATTTGGGGTCATGGCATGTGGGTGCCGGAGTTGGGGGTGTAGAGGGAAAAAGGGGACCCTCGGGAATAGGGGTTCTGGGGGAAGAAGCAGCCCATGGGATGGGATCAAGGCAATGGTGGTGCTGGGCAATGGTGGTCCTGGGATGGGGGTCCCCAGGGAGGACCAAGACCAAGGCAGTGGGGGGTCCCATGGTTGGGGTGCCAGGGGAATGGGGGGGGCAGGGATTGGGCAGTGGCTGGGTGGGCACAGGGGTCAGAGCTCCTTCATGGGATGCCTCAGATTTTGGGATGACCCAGAGCCCAGCACAGTCCCCAGACTGGGGCACCCCAGAGCTTTCCTGGGAGTCTCTGGATCCCTGCCCCACACACCCCTGGGTCAGGTCTCCCCAAATTTCCTGGCTCAGCCATCCCAGGCAACATTTGATGCCCAAATGGTTGAGGCCAAAGCAATAGAACAAAAGCAAAAATCTTTCCCACACTGTCGCATGTCCTGGCTAGATGGTGACAGTGGAGGGGGGTGATGGTCCCCCTTTCAGGGCTCCGCAGGATCCCAGCTACCAGCAGAGGCGCAACACAGAACAAAAAGGCCACAGCAGCAGCATGGGCCTAGGGTGGCACTGGGTTTCTTTACTTGATGTTACACTCCCTGAGTCTCGGGATACCAGGCAATGAGCTGGGGGCAAGCAACAGCTTATGAAGCGGGGGCAGGTCTCAAGGGAGGATACAATGTTCAACTAATCAGGAGAACTGGGGGTGGAACACAAGGGCAAAGGATACAAGGGAGGAAAACTGCTTGGGACAGGAGGGGTTAACAACTGGATGTGGGAGGAAAGGGTTTGAAACTTGGCAGAAAAGTAGATAAGAAGCAAAGAGATAAAGGGACACCTGGCTCAATTGAATAACAAAGACTAGTCTGGAGTCTGTGTCACTCCAAAAGCAAGGGGGAAAAAGCCCAAAAAAAACTACCAAACAACAAATCAAACAATAACCTGCAAAATAAAAAAAGAATGCAACACCACACCATTATTTTTCCAATAAAGTACAAACTCAGCAAAAATACAAACTGGCAAGGTATAAAATGCTCTGGTTTATAGAATCCATTGCTTTCCCAAAAAGCCCCTCACAATAAAACTAGAAACAAATACCAAAGAGATGAGACTTTTTGGTTCCCTTTAGCAGCCCCCTGCTGTATCCCAGAGCAGCATTTGCTTGTGGATAACACAGAGTGTGTAATCTCCCTGAGTGTCCAACAGTTCCATGGGATTGTTCCCTGCCTGCTGGGCAGCAACCCAGCCCTGAAGGAAGCCTTTTGTTGGGCCATATTTAGGAACTCTCCCCATTTTTCTCATTCCCACCCTGAAACTTGATTGACTTCCCATGGAGGAAGGGGAGAAGCTCTGTCCATTCTTGTGACAGTGCACAGGAATCTGTGGAAATGCCTGTGTGTGTCTCAGGGTCTCATTCCCTGGTAAATCCATTCCAGCCTGCCCTGAATTCCCCTTCCTGGGCAATCCCTGCTCCTGCTGTGACACCCCGGTTCCCCAGCCCCTCTTGTCCAGTCCCTGCTCAATATTTCCACACTTTTCCCTCTCTTCTGTTGCACACATCCAGAACACAAACATTCTTTCCATGATGTTCCAAAGGGCTGTAGGTTTTGTTCAAGAAGGAGGGTCGAGGACAGGTTGTTGAGCAGTTTGTTTTTGTCTTTGCAGCAGTTTTGTTTTCTCAATCCCTTCGCAAAGGGACAAAATGATCAATTGTTGCATTTCCAGGCTGGTTCCCTCTCAACTGCCCCTGCAGGGTGGGTTTCCAGCCAGCCCTGCTCTGAAAACCATTAAAAGCCCTCACAGAGACACTGCTTGGGCTCCCTTTGTGGTTTTCTGCTTCTTGAAGAGCTGAGCAAACCACAGGCAGGCCTTTTCCCCCACAGAATTCTCACCTTTGCAGTAGCTCTAAAGCTTCCAGAATCAAAGCCAAGGGGGCAGGGGGGACCCTCAGGTCCTGGCTGCCACCTGGGGCTGGCCAGAGCAGGGCTGGGCAATGGCCATCCCTGTGCAGTGGGGCTGGGCCATGGCTGGGCCCCACCCTTGGATGGCCACTGGCTTCAAGGAGCAGGAATTTGGGAGCTCCTTCCTGCCTGGAGCTCCATTCCCCAGCTGCTCTTGCTGGCTCAGATCCTGCAGGGGATGAACAAGACTGGAGAAGTCTGGAAACACCAGGAGATGCCATGCCCCAGGGCAGGAGCCCCTTGTCCAGCATGTGTCCCCCATGGGACAGGATCCCCCCAGGACAGACAGGAGCCCCCTGGATGTGCTCCCCCAGGACAGAATCTGCCCTCCCCCATGACACTCAGCACAAACGGCCTCTTCCTTCTGTGCAGGAGAGAGAAAGTGTTGGTGGGGCACAGCTGGACACCTCCATCCCCCACAGCCTCCCCAGCCCTCCCTGCAGACCCCTCACCCCTGCTTTCCCCACTCTTGGCTTTCCTCAACACATTCCCTGCTCAGGAGCTCCCCAGGATCATCAAGGCATGAACTGGGGGTTTGGGAATTTAAGGGATAAAAGGAAGGAAATGGAAATGAACAATGGAAAATTCCCCTCGAGGTTGGCGGTGCACAGACCCAGAGCTCCTCTGAATCCCCTCTTGTTGCCCCCCCAAATCACGGGCAACCCAGCAGGCAGCTCTAGCCCCGGAGTCTTCCCAAAATCTGAGGCAGCCAGGGAAGGAGCTGTGACCCACATGCCCATCCCGTCACTGTCCAACCCTGGCAAACTCATTCCCCTGGGAAGCTGACCATGGGACCCCCATTCCTTCTGTCTCCCCTTCCCTGGGACCCCCATCCTGGTGCCGCCATCACCCAGGATCTCCATGGGCCAGAACCCCATTCCCAAGGAGCCCTCTCCCATTCATTCCATCCCCTGAAATCCCCATTCCCCTGGGACTTTAATTCTCCCAGGTCCCCCCATTCCCTCTGCACCCCATCCCTGGCACAAAAATCCCCTGATGAGGGATTTATTACCATTACAATTTATTACAATTTAAAAATTTTCTCATATACTATTTTAAATGTACTTTACCTTTCTCCTAGTCTCATCTCAAAACAAAAAAGAAATAAATACATTCTAATAAATGCACTAATAATAAACCAACACTAAACCCACCACACTAATT
This sequence comes from Melospiza melodia melodia, assembly GCF_035770615.1. Lineage (NCBI taxonomy): Eukaryota > Metazoa > Chordata > Aves > Passeriformes > Passerellidae > Melospiza > Melospiza melodia. Next base: position 3,292,378 of record NW_026948761.1, read on the forward strand.
ATTACATTAACCAAAATATCTCAAATTAGCAAACCAAAACCATGACACCAAATACCTGGAGCCCACCTTCCCCTGAGACTCCCATCCCTGAGTCCCCCCAGCCCTGGGGACCCCCATTCCCATGGCACCCCCATCCACTGTGACTCCCCCTCCTCACGACCCCAATTCCCCATGGACCCATTCCCTGGACCCCCTTTCCCAGGACTCCCCTCTCCCCTGGACACTCATCCCTGGCTCCCCAAACCCCCTTAGCCCCCCTGCTCCTGGGATGCCCATGTCCCACCAACCCAGAGACAGCCTTGTCCCCAGCATGTCTCCACCCTGCCCACAGCCGGCCCCAGCTTGTGGCCACCTTGTCCCCACCAAGGGCTACCTACACATGGGGATGGACGTGACCTTGCTTCCTTCCCTTTCATCCAAAGAGCCGCCAGCCAGGGAAGTGGTGGCCACATCAGCGAGTGACAGCCAGTGCACATGGCTGGGGACACCGGGATGGCCGGGAAGGTGGCGCTACTCCTGTGGGGTGAGTGCCCCGGGCACGGGCCGGGCTGGTAGTACCCTGGGGATGGGCGCTGGTGAGGCAGAGAGTGGTGGGGAGGGGGCACAGGGGAGCTGTAGGGCTCCCTGAGGTTCCCAGTGCCAGAAGAGCCAGAGCATGAGGTGACCGGGGTCATGGGGTGGCCGTGGGGACAGGAGAGGGTGAACAGGGCTGGAGGGATAGGAATGTGGGGAGAGGCATCCTGGGGCTGGGGCAGCTGTGGGGACAGGGACACAGGGATGCAGGGATGCAGGGATGCAGGGATGCAGGGACAGGGAGAAGAAGACAAGCACAATGTGGATGGGCCATGGAGACCGAGGCCATGGTGCTGGCGGGGGAGACCTGTGCTAGCACAGTGTCCCCATCGAGACATCAATTGGTGCCACACCAATTTCCCCAGGAGGACAGTTCAGGGGCAGCGCCTATGAACCATTCCCCTGTGCACAACTGTCCCCATGGTGCCACACTCACTGAGCCCTGTCCCTTCTCCCTTCCAGCCCAGACCCTTGGCCTCGCTGGTGAGTCCTTGGGGGATGCCATGGCCCCACCCTGCTGTCCCCAGCCCCACGCTGGCCCTGGCAGCCTGGTCTCCGCTGCCACCCGCAGGTGCCCAGACCACCCAGCTCCTCGTGGAGCCCCCCTGGATGCCAGTGGCGCTGTGGGACCGGGTGACACTTTCCTGCCAGGGCTTGGGGACCACTAGTGTCACCACCTGGTACAAGGATGGGCAGCACTGGAGGCAGGAGGGACACAACAACCTCACTGTCACCGAGAGTGGCACCTACACGCGTGAGAGACCCAGCAGTGGGCTCAGCCCCCCTGTGAGAGTCTTAGATGGTGAGGAAGATTTGGGTGTCCCCATCCTGGCACCAGCAGTGACCCCGGGGCTCTGGGTGGGCTCCGCTCCATGGGTCACCTCCTGTGTGACCAAAGCCTGTCCCCTTCTCTGGGGACATCCCAGAGCATCCCAGTGCTGGCAGACCCTGTTTGTGGATTTGGGGATCCCTGGTGTGCTGCATGTGAGCCAATATGGGCATTGTGATGGCATTCGGACTGGCCAGGTCCCCTTGGTATAACAGGACCCCCGTGTCCCACAGCCCCATTGGTGCTGCAGGTGCTGGTGTGGGCGCTGCTGGAGGGGGACATGGTGACACTGTGCTGCCAGCGCTGGCGGGACAACCCAGTCAGCTCAGTGTACTTTTACCATGAGGAGAAGAAACTGCAGGAGCTCTGCGATGGGACCAAGCTGTTCCTGTCCCCTCTGCAGCTGCAACACAGCGGCCGCTACATCTGTGGGAGCATGGTGAAATCCAGGGTATCATGGGGATGGGAGAAGTCGGAATCAGTGACAGTGACAGTGCATGGTGAGCACCCCACAGCTGCCACTTCAACCCCCCCACAGCCCCTTCCTAGTGACTCGGGCTCACAAATCTCCCTCTCCTCTCCTTTCCAGAGCTTTTCATGGTGCCAGTGCTGGACGGTCCCTCCGAGCCTGCAGGGGAAGGGTAGATATAAGTCCAATTGTGTCAGGAACCCACGTCTTAAAAAAGGAACCCACTATGCCACGGCAAAACGTCCAAATATGGACAACAGTGTAATCACACCAGTGAAGAGATTTTTGCTTTTATTTCTAGCACATCAGTCTCAAAATACAAAATGGAGACATGACAGCTCACTGATCCACACCAAAAAAGTCTCCTCCGGTAGGGCTGATACAGAAATACATAAAGTCATCTCAGTCTAGATTTCAGCCAATCACACACAGAAAACACATATTGACAAGCATTCTATCCAATCTCATAAAACACAAGCAATGATAGTTAAAACAAAGACTGATTCAGAAGAGACAGAGAACAAAGTTCTATTCATTCTAACCTCTAAAGATATACATTAAATAACCTTGTTGCCATCCTAAAGCCAATTCTACAGAGGCCTATTGTTGTTTGTCACGTCTACTGCTTGGGAAACTTTTCTGCTTGCATGGGAAACTTTTCTGCTTTCATGGGAAAGTTTTCTGCTATGCTAACAGAACTCAAATCTAAGGCCTACATCCTTTTTTTTACCATTTTCTAAAAATCCTCTAACCTTATGGATTCCAACACGAGCCCATTGAGGGGTCCCCCCTGACTCTCAGCTGCCTCAGCACCCCCAGCCCCCTGCGGCCCTGAGCCCCGCTCCTGCACGTGTTCTACCAGGACAGGCAGGTGGTGGGGGGCCCGCAGGGGTCCCTGCAGCTGCTGATGCCCACCATGGGGGTCTCCCACTCAGGGAATTACAGCTGCCAGGTGCACTCCGAGGCGGGGGCTGTGCAGAACAGCAGTGCCCTGCTCCGTGTCACCGTGCCCAGTGAGTGCAGAGATGGGCATGGGGAGCCCCCACGGCCTCCTTGGGTCCCCTGCCTGGGTACCTCCATTACTGCCCCATTCCCCCCATCCCTCACTGGGTCCATTCATCCATCTCCAAGTCAACCCCACCCCTCTCTGCTGTTTCCCCGCAGTCTCCAAGTCCCACAATACCCTCTCTGGGTCTCCATATCCGCACTGGGGTCCTCCCATCTCCCCCTCCACGTGTCCCCTCATTAAACCTCCCATCCTTCCTTGGGGTACCTATCCAAGCCCCCCCAGCCCCAACTCTGCACCTCCTTTCCCTCACTGGTCTCTCCCTGCCCCTCCCTGACCTCCCCCCAAGTCCCTCAATGTCCCCTGGTGTCTCCCCCTCCCGCAGGGGTTCTGCCCTCAGGGGTGTCCCTGTCAGCACAGCCTTGTGCACGGTGGCCACAGGGACAGGTCACCTGTCCATTTCCTGGTACCCAGGAGGCCTCGAGGACACCGCTTGGCACTGGCCCCACCTGGAGCTGCACCACACTGGGGAGAATGGCAGCGGCCACTGCCAGTGCGGGGAGAGCATGGCTGAGAGTGTCCCCCTGAATGTCACTGTCCTTTATGAGCGGGACCCTCAACTGGGGGTGACCCCACCATGGCACTCTCATCCACCTCACCAGGTGCCAGCCCTGTCTGTGTCCCCACAGTGCCTGTGGCCAATGCCACCATCACCCTCAGTCCCCTGTCACACTTGGTGCACTCAGGAGACACCGTGACCCTGCGCTGCTCAGTGCAGGTGGGCTCAGCCCCTGTCACCTTCACCTGGCTGCACAATGGGCAGGAGGTGGCCCAAGGTCCCCTCCTGGAGCTCAGGGCTGTCGATGTGGGACATTCGGGCACCTACCCGAATGGCCACCAACCAGCTGGGACAGGACAGGCACCAGGCACTCTGCCCTGAGCTGGCCCTGGAGGTGACAACACAGGAACAGGGCACAGGTAGGGTCACTTGGGGTCACATGGGGGGGTGCAGGACCCCCGGGGTTCTGGGTGATCCTGATGTGTCTCTCTCTGTCCCCAGCAGTGACCGCAGGGGTCTGCGGGTCCCTCCTGTTCCTACTTCTGCTCCTGGCTGTCATCAGGGGCTGGCACTGGTGGCACCACCTGGGTGGGTGACAATGAGGGGGAATGGGGGTCCCAGGGATTGGGGTGAAACCCCCACAGAGTTTGAGGTCCAGAGGGCAGCACCAACAGCTCCTGACTTGGGTGAAGCTGAATCCCTAGTGATCTCACCTGGGGGTCCTGGGGAATTTGGGGAGGTCCTGCAGGGTCATGCAGGGAGGTTGGGGGCTCTGTCAGGGGTTTGGAGGAGTTTGGGATCTCAGTGGATTCAGTGGGTGATTCAAGGCTCATTAGGGGCTTCAGGGATGCACGAGGCTCCCGGGGGCAGTCAGAGATCTCAAGGGTGTCAGGGGCCCTGAGGACTCCACAGTCACCCCTGCCCCCTTTCCCTTGCAGCCATCAGGAAACAGCAGGAAAGGTGAGTGGGGGGTCCAGGCCTGAACCCCATTTTATGTTCATAACGACCCCCCACACCCCCACAGACACCCTCTTATCCTTGCAGGGGCTCCCCAGGGCCCTCGGCCCCTCCAGAGGCAGAGGAGGTGCTGTACAGCCAGGTCGTGCGAAACAAGAAGGCAGGGGGTGAGTACAGGTGGGGGGACAGGGACATGGCCCCCTAGGGGTGTCACCTCCCATCCAGCTTCCCCCACCCGGTGTCTCTTGCAGTGCGCCCCTGTGCCACAACCCCCAGGTGACCAATGCAGAGCTGCCAGGACCCCACAGGCAACAGCAGGACTCCAGTGACATCTACGAGAACATGCTGTGACACTGGGGGCACTGGGGGCACTGGAGGTTCCTGCCTGAGGGCCCCTCCAACTGTGTGTCCACCCCACAGCTCCCGTGGGTTCCCATCGTGCCATGGAGGGGTGGCCACGAGTGTGGGGTCCCATGTGGGGTGCCCAGAGCTCCCCGTTACAGTGCTCCCAGTGCTCCCAGTACCCCCAGAAGCTCCTCATTCCCTCCCCCAGTACCAGGGGGGACAGCATCTCTGTTCCTCTTATGGGACCCAAAACACACCTTTTCATTAAACCAGGAGAAATGGTTTTTTGTTTGTTCAGGTCTGCCCTGTTTGGCTCAGGAAGGATGGTCTCGGTCAAGTTGTACAGATCTTTGTGGGATTTGCAGCATTTTTGGGGCTCTGTCTTGGTTTGAAAGACAGGTGTCTGTAAAGGAAGGAAGGAGCTTCTCTGGAAATGGAAAATATAAACCACTTCCCTCTGAATTATTAAAATTTTGGAATTAAGGGTCTCTCAGGTAAAGATATGGGAGTAGGAATAACAGTCCTTTAATAGGAAAATGTAAAAATAAAAATAAAAATTCTTATAGATGAATAGTGAGATGACTGGCTCTAACAATTAAGGAATGAATATTGTGTGAATATTAAGAGAAGCTTTATTGATGTATAGTTATGTTATTGTAGTTTATTGTTTAGATGCCCTCTGTTCTCCTCACAGTCCCCTTTCCCCATCCTCTGTATTGTTGCCACCGGACAGCCTGGTTTATTTAGGACAGGTAAAAGGAAGGCATGTACATGTGCCCCTCCTACAGGGCAGTTGAGAATGAAAAAGCTCGTTGCTACTGGAGGGCACAGCATGACAACACCTGACCCACCAATCAAGTTGCAGGAAAGCAATCTCCACCAATAAACGGCAAAGGAGAGTTGACTGACAGACTTTGGGAGGGGCCAGGGTTGGCTGATGCAACCCCCCAGAGGTATAAAAGGTGAAGCACCCATCTCAAAGATGAGCTGTGTGGTAAGCAGTCGTGAGGGAGGCTCCCAGGTGTGTTTTTCCATATTGTTATGTTTGCCCAATTATCCCATCATCAAAAAACCAAACAATATTAGAACTAGCAGCAATTTTAATTTAATAGTTTAGAAAATATATAAAATTGGATAGACTTGAAATATTAACAATATAATTTGATTAAAAATAAGGGATAATTCGGTTCCAATAATAGTGCATGAGAAAAAGATAACCACGGGGTATGGAGTGCAGGGCTCTTGGACCCTTGCCACCTCACGTACGAGCTTGCCAAGTGAAGACTCCCCCCTATATGCCATGTGTCAATGCCATCTCCTCCCATTTTCGATTCATCACACTTCTACCTCCGCCCTCATCACCACCTTTACCATGCCTGCGCCACCACTTCTTTTGGTGGTCACACAAGTCGTTGGAGGTCGTGACTGATGAAGGCCTCTACTCTTCACCTATGTCCTTTAATTCACCTTTGGGTTACACATGAGCACCAAGCCAGTACAATGTAAGCCAAAACGAACATATTACTGCATTTAAGCATCAAAGCAATAAATCACTTATAACTGGCATTTTCCTGGAACCCAACCAGATTTTCCCTTCTTTTTGTTAATTTTTAGTAACTTATAATTTGCTTTTTCCTCCTGTCCTTGAACATCAGCAGGGAGAGGGGGGTTGAAAGCCCTCCCATCCCTTTCCTTTTTGGCATTAAACTCTAACTGCTTAATTATTTAATAATATTACTGTATCAATATTGATTACTGTTTCAATTTTATCGGCACGAATCATACCTATTTATAACATGTGGAATCCTTTTGTTTTCACTGCTTGCTAGGAATGTAAAACAAAATATTGGTGCAGGGTGACTCAGAGACAACCCGTGTGGGTTAAGGGTAGTCTACAGGGTATAAAGAGAAGGAAAAGAGAAGTACTAATACATCCTGATAAGTTTGGAAATTTAGATAGCATGAAGAATGAATAGCACAAGAAGTAAAGATGGTATTAAAAAAAGTCCAATAGAATTAATTTAGAAGATGAGAAAGATTTGGGAGGAATCCCAGAGGGTAATTTTTCAAGGAAAGGTAATTAGATGAAATACTCTTCTCAGTGGTAGGCTTGGTATCCATTAGAAAGTGGTGAGAAGTCACCCCCTAATGGAACTTTACCATTCACTGTTACAGTTGATGTTATTTTTAAGACAAGAGAAAAAATGAGATCCTGTGATATATGCAGACATGTTTTTTTACCCTGAAGAATAAAGCTGTGTCAGAAAGAATGTGGCTTTGATTTGGCCCCACAGGACCTTTAGTCCTTACTTTGGAAACAGATAAGAAGCAGAAAAGAAAGAGATGTCGTTCAGCATTCAGCATAGGGCAGAGATGTTTGAAATTGGCTCCAATGCACCAGGAAGATTGTGTTCTATGTGTCCAAGACTTAGAGCCGAGTTAGTCCAGGCCAGCTCAGGTACACTCCCCCTCAGGCAACCACTCCGGCCCCTGAATGAAAGCCAAATGGCAGTGAGGATGAGATGAATAATTGTCCCCAGGTGAGGGGACAATTTCAGAGACCCCCAGTGACAAGCAAGCCAAGGAATAAAACCAAGAAAGCTTTGCCTTTAGTCACCCCCTTAAGGCAAGTCTTGAGTCCCCCAAGGAGAAGCCATGGGGGTGAACATCTGCTTTTCTACTAGTGACCTGAACAATTGGTGGGAAAACGTTACAATGGATAGAGAAAACCCTAGCAAAGTAGCAAAAAGACTGGAGTTCATAGTCAAGAATCAAGAGCCAGAGTGAGGTGATACTGATTTCATGTTGACAGAGCTAACAAAACCAGCAGAAGAGTTGGTGATCAAGGTAGCCAGAGCACGTGTGCAGGCACAAATTGCTAGTGGAGCCTTGCAAGGTACAGTGGACCAGCTGTGTCCTATTGTAAGCCCTTTGTGGGACGCGAACGATGCAGGCAGCTGTGCCCTCTTAACCAGATACCAGGAACTAGTCACATTGGAATTAAAAAATGCCCTTCCAAAAGCAATGACTTGGTCAGTAAGAGATAACGTTACACAGGGACAGCACGAGTCACCCACTGACATTGTGGACAGGCTCTGAGCAGCTGCACGTAAAGGCACAGCCCTGCATCCCTGGTCGGATATAGCAAAGCAGCAGTGGGTTTCCCTGATGTCAGGGCAATCTAGCCCAGATGTCAGGCAGAAACTTGAGAAGCTGAAAGAGCCTGTCAAGAGAGACTTAAAGGCATGAATGAGAAAAGCATAGAAAGTGGATGATAATCAAGAGAGAGAAAAAGGAAAAGAGCTCCCTGCAGCCATGGTGACAGCTCTGGATCGGCACCAGGGAGAGGACGTGGCATGCCTCTGGATGAAGCAGAGGCAGGGGCAACAATATCAGAGGCAGAGGAGGTTCAAAGCAGCCACAGACCAATCTGGGGCCAAATCAATGCATCTTGTAAGAAATCAGGACACTGGAAATAACTCCAGTGCCCAGAGTTAGCAGACAAAGTACACAAAACTCTTGCAGCCACTCTGGATGATAAGAAATGACTGAGACTGGCAATTCTTACCCTAGCAGGCCACCGGTTAAAATACAGCTAAAGAATGATAAAGAAGTTGAATTTTTAAGAAATTGTGGAGACATATTTTCACTCTTGAATCAAGCCCTGATACCCAAAAGTGAAAACTATCTCAAGAAATAGGAGACACTGTAGGCCAGCCAGAAAAAGTTTTCTTCCTGAAACCACTTCAATGTAAAATCAAGAAGAAAATGGGAATACATCAGTTTCTTTATTTACCCAACTAAGCCAAATCTGTCCTAGGCAGGCATTTGCTTGAAAATTTGGAAGCAACAGTTCTGTTTAGAAAAAGAAAACTTAAATGGAAGGTACCTGAAGACAAATGAGCAGTTTTAGCAGTAGGACTGACAATTGACACAAGACCAACAAACAAGAAGAACTATTTAGAGCAAGTATTGAATCAGGTGTACCCAAGAGTATGGGATACTCATAGCCCAGGAAAATCAAAACGAGCAGACCCTGTGAAAATTGAGCTACAGAGAAGAGATAGGCCAGTAGTCAGAAAGCAATACCCTTGAAGATTAGAAGCTAGGAAAGGAAAAGAGCCAACAATCAATAAATTCCTGACATCAGGACTATTGGAAGAATGGGAGTCAAAATTTAATACTGCTAGATTAGCAATAAAGAAACCTAATGGAACTTAGAGACTAGTGCCAGATTTCCAGGCAATGAATGAGTTATACCTTACTAGCTTACTAGCTAAACTTGGAGATGATTTTATTTGGTGCGGGGAAGGTCCATGGGCAGGTGCTGTCGAGAGCCGTTCCCTCATGGTCTGAGAGAGCAGCTCCCCCAGCCCACCTTGCTCCCAGGCCCGGAGGTTGTAATGTGCGCTCGACCGGCAGCCGAGGGAGGGCTCTTGACACCATGTCTGATGCAACAGGATTTATTGAAGGTAGGTCAGAGGGTGCAGGTTGGGTGAGGGTGAGAAGAGGGACAGGAAGAGGCAGGAGCACAAGCACTGTAACATGACGCCTAAGGGACATGCAAGCTGCTGGGGAAGCCTCAAGTCTGCTCAGTGAGCCACGTGTGCCCTCAGCATTGGGACAGCCACCTTTCCCTCAGTGAGCCTCACATCCCAGGGTCAGCAAATCAAGAGGCACCAGGCATGCTGTAGGTGACTCAGAGCGAGTGCAGTGGGTCATGGTGGCCAGGGGCCAGAAGCAGGCAGAAAGCCAACGGGGCTGGGGAAAAGGCTCTGCTCTGCTTACAGTGTGGGCTGAGGGCTCGGAGAGCTCCATTTCCCCCGTTGAGATGTTGGAGACGGGGCCTTTCAGCCTCCTGATTGGGCTGCCCCTGGCTGCAGGCAGCCAGAGGAGTACGACGACACAAGGCCGAAAGCAGCAAAGCAAAGAGCCAGCCGTGCACAGCACAGGGAGGTGGCCCAGTGCAAAGCCAGCGTGGCACCCTGAAGGTGCCCGCTGCACTCTCATGTGTCCCTGGCCTGGGAAGGACAGGAACGCTCGTGGTCCAAGAGGGCCTTTCTGTGGCCCCTGTGGGCTCAAAGCTGCTGCTCTTCTGGCTCAATGGGGCCTAAAGCCACAGAGCTCGGCCTCCCCCACAGCAAGAGGAACAAGATTTGGATATCAGGCAGTGGAGCTCAATGCCTAAGGCTGAGGGGTGGGAGGCTGCAGTCTGGAGCACAGGGAGGGCACATGCCCAGCCCCACAACAGCTGGCCTCACAGCCCTGAAAGGCCAGGACCAGGGTTCCAGGCCTGATTCCAGGGGGTCCCTCCAACGGGCGACCCACCTGTAAGCGCCAGAGCAGCCGGCTGTCGGGATCAAGGCGGCTGCCAGGGGGCTGCTTATGGCCTCTGCCAGCCAATTGCTCAAGGCTTAGCAGTGCCTCAGCCTCTCAGGGTCTCCCCCAGCCTGGCCAAGCTTCCCGGCAGCAGCGCCGCAGCCCCAGAGCAGCTGCAGAGGAGCCCCATCCAGAGGCGCCGGGGAGCCCTCAGCACTGCAGCCAGCAGCAGACGGGCAGGAGGACACGGATGGCCCTTCCTGTCCAGCACAGGGCTTGTGGCCATCTCCAGGCACCGCTCTGGCAGGGATCCCCACAGCTCCGGCCCCTGTCCAGTCGCTCTGTGGGCAGCACAAAGGCTTCAGCAGAACCACCAAAGGCCAAGGAGCTTCTGGCCATTTTCTCTGCAACACTGCACACCTGGGCAGCTGGCTGAGTACAAGCACCCTTTTCCCCCTCTTCCCCATTGCCTTCTAGACCCTGTGCAGGAAAAGAAAGATCCTGGGACTCTGTGTATTGAAAGACATTCTATATTTACATACTCAAAAACAATGAAAATAGAAATACAAAAATCTTGAAGAAGAAAAAGAAAATTTCTGCTGGCTCAAATGACCCCAGCAGACAGTCTTTCAGATCATCTCTCCAGGGAGCTGCAGCAGAACAGCAAGGCAGTGCTGCACAGACGAGGCCGTTTCCTCCATGCACTGCGGAATCGATCTCGCAGCCTGCGCCACGGGGAATAGGGAGCTCTCTGTACAGCCCGGAGAATTAAACAAAATGCAACTGCAGCATCTCTGATTGCAGGACTGCTGTCATATGCCATTTCTTCAAGGGCTGCAAGAGAGAGGAACAGAGGCAAGGTCAGATCCCACATGTGCAGAAAGACGAGGAGAGCCCCCTGCCAGGGCCATCCTGGCCATCTCTTGCCATGGCCCGCAGGGAGCAGGGAGCAAGGGGATCAGTCTGAAGGTGCTGGCCATGAATGCCACATGTGGCCCTGAAATCTCAGGGGAGCAGAGCCCTCCGCAGCCGGGGCAGGGCTTGCAGCTGCCCCCGCCAGCCCCCGCAGTCAGCCCGCTGCCCTCACTCACTCACCACTGCAGATCAGCTGGAGCTCTTGCTGCTGCCCCCTCAGGTGCCGCCCGGCCATGCCTGTGAAAACAGAGCCTGTCACGGTGAAGCAAAGTGAAAATTTTACAAGATAGAAATCCATTTTAATTTAGGTGAAATGTACATTTTTGAGTCGAGTCTGTGGTTAGAAATTGTAGTTATTTAGCCAGGCTGCCAGGCCTAAGCTCAGTGAAGTTACTTCAGTGAAGGACAGAGATAAAGGGGAGAAGACAGATTATAGAGAGAGACAGGGACTGCTGTAAGGGCAAGTCATCCTGACCTCAGAATTCTTTCTGATAAAAAGGAACTAGTGGTAAAAGTCAGAAGAAACCCATAAAAATGAATATGTATGAATCTATTGTGAAACTGTATGCATATGTATTTGAGAGGGGGATGAAAAGAGACCTGAAGTTCTCAGAGGTATGCATGCCTTTTGAGAAGAGTTTTCTCCGCATGTGTCCGGCGCCGTAAATAAACATACTGAGCTTTACAACTTTTATAAAGTTTTGAGGTTTCTTCTTTTCTCTGCAAAACATTATGGCGAGCCAGACAAGGGGTTTCTCTGTCCCCGCAGGGGCAGGGGGGATAGATGGACCTCCAAGGCGTGCCCTAAGATTTTTTCCTAGTGGGGCTCCGCTCATCTCAACTTGCCACCTGCGAGGACAGACAACGACCTGCTGGCCTGTGCAGGAAGATGCGGTATGTACTGAGGGGCCCCCACGGGAGGGAAAGGAGAGCTAGGGAGTAAATCACTCAGAGATGTCTGGGTTATGCTGATGGAGCAGCTGTATTAGAGACGGGGTTCATCGTTCTGATAGAGCAGACCACTAGTGATCCTGGGGGTGGGTCGGGTGAACACATGTGTGTGTGTGTTGGGGGTTCATTGTTCTGATAGAGCAGAACTGCTGAACCCATGTGTGTTTTGTTTGTGTGTGTGTATGTGTGTGGTGTCCAGACACTGTGTTGCTGTATGGTTAATGCATTGTGTGGTCAGTGCACTGTGTTTGTAATTGTGCAAGTGTATAAGTGTATGGTGTATGAAAGAGAGTAGATCTACAGTGCTCTACAGTGTGAGGGGAATGAGTATTACCCGTGTTTGAAGCAGCTGAGTGTGGCCTGAGGCTGCAGCAGGCTGTGGGGGCAGGGAGAGAAGTGCCCCACGGAGAAGCGACAGGAGGAACGTCAGTGATGGTATTTATTGTGTTTAAATGTAGTGATTTGTGCAGATTTGGTACATTTTAACCGTGAGTATGAGCTCAGAGAGTTCCTTTGCCCTGGATGTTTGTACTTGATCTCTAGACTCTGTGCTGTTATTCTGATTGTGTCCAGGAAAACTGATGTGAGTAAATGCCGAATTATGGTATGCTGTGTTGTGTTGAGAAAAGTGAGCACTTTGAGAGATATTCCCTTTCCCAGTGACTTTGTGTGGTGATTTTCTTCCGCTGCATTGTGGTAATTTGATTCTCAGATTGTATAGTGGTGTCTGTGAAGATTATAAGATTTTGTTGCAACAAGAGTAGCATTTTACACAGAAGGACTCTGGTATGGTGATTTATGCTTAACTACAATAAAGCGAATTAAAGGAATTCCAAGAATTCTCCCCCTCACAGCAATTCAAGCCTTGGCTGTAGTGAATTTGAGATAAAAGGGGGAGGGGTGCATGTGTCTGTGTCTGTGGGCATATCAGAGTTTCGGCTGTGACTAGCACAGCCTTTTTGCAAAGCAGTAAAACAAGTGTAAGTAGACACAGTGCTTAATTAGATTGTGCAAGAAGAGAACTAGAAAAGACTGATATTTTGTAAAACAGAGTTTATATAGAAGAGATGAATGAGACGAATTAGTTAATGAGACTTATGAGATTTATGAGACTTCAGTTGGTACTGCAGTAAGTCTGGACTGGAAACAATCTGCTGCAGGGATTTAAAGTTCTCTGTAACAAACAGAATAGCCTGCCTTTGAGGGCAATTTCGGGGAGCCTTTGGTGCATCAAGAGGCTAGCATGCTGTGTGAGGTGACAGTGGCTGTCCCCTGGGCACAGGGACAGCTCTGGCTGCCCTGTCTCCCCAGGGAACACAGGAATGGCCTGTGGGCAAAAGGTGGATGTGCAGTTATTATTGCAGTGCGGTGTTTATGAGAAACACTGGTATTGCTGTTTTGCTGTTCTAATAAGTGTCAGGGCACATGCCCCGAGTGTAAATTAGAGGTTTCTGATCAAGCGATTCAGAACCTAAGGTCTTAGAGCTTGTATGTGGGAATCACATCTGATACCTGCCACCTGGAGCTGTGTGTGTATAGGAGGAAAACTGAGAAAGTACTGTGAAGGTCTGTAAAAAGGTTTGAGTTGAAGCGAGATAGGGCAAGGAGAAATAAATAATGAGAACTGACCAGAGCAAAGAGGTTCCTAAATTAGCCCCTTTTAGGAGGGGCTCACTGGGCGAAGGTTGCCAGTAAGAGCAGCTCAGAAAATAAAAAGATTTATAATACTTCATTGCTGTTAGTACTGTTTTAAAATAGGAAGATAAATGGGATAGAGTTTTTGTATGCTGAAATGTCTTTTTGTTTTAAGAAATCACCCAGAATGGCAAAGAGACTGTGAGATCAGACCACCCTCTGGTCTTGGCCCTTGAAAAGGAAAACAAGGCAAAGAGAAAGCAAATCAAACGTGTTCAGCATACAGCATAAGATAGCAATGTATGAAATCAGGCAAGGATTATCATGCTGAAATGCAAAACAATCACAGTTCGCAAAATGAGTACATATGATTTGTTAAAAGCTCCTCCCAAGGTAAGGGAGGAAGGGTAAAGATGACCTCCCCAAAAGAGAAGAATTTTAGTCAACACAAGGGCCATATATTCAGTTTTAAATAAAGCGTTACTACCTGTGAAGAATGTTTATGTTGTAGTGTGGGGAACAACTGAACAACTGGCCAGTCTGAGAAGGCATACTTTTGCAAACCTTTAAAGTTTGTACAATTCGCTCAATTTGCTAAACATTCTCAAATGAGAAAGGTTACTCTGAAGGCAAATTATATAAAAAGGTTAGGCTTAACATTAACAGACACTGAAATTAAGAAAGACATTAGTAGGGAGATATTAGAATAAGTAAATAAGTGTATTCAAGTGTATGGGCCTCTGCTGTACCAGGGAGAATGAAAGATGCCCCCCCATGGTAATCAAGCTTAAGGAAAAAACACAACCAGTGAGAGTTGAGTGGTACCCTCAAAAGGAAGATAAAGAAGGAATCAGCCCAATAACTGATAGTACTGGATTAAGGGCTGTCAATAAGATAACACAGAATTTATACCCTGTGGTAGCAAATCCATAGACTTTACTAACTTGTTTAACACCTGACCTAACCTGGTTAACTGTTTTAGGCCTAAGAGATGCCTTCTTTTGCCTCCCCATCCACGAAGCCAGCCAGAAAATTTTGCATTCAAACACAAGCTCACATAGTCCATGTGCCTGAAGGCTTCAAGATTCCCCACTCCGATTGGAGAACAGCTTGCAAAGACCCAAAGTCCCGGGAAGCTCCACAAGAGGAAAGGAGGCTGTTGCAGTACGTGGACGATCTTCTAGTAGCCACTTGGACGAGGGAAGCGAGAGAAGCCTGGACGGTAAGCCTTTTGAATTTCCTAGGACTCCAAGGACGCAGAGTCTCAAAGAAAAAGGCACAGGTAGTGAAACAGAAGGTAATCTACCTGGGGTAAGAAGTGAGTGCTGAGCAGCAGACTTTAAGGCAGGGAAGCCCTATGCCAAACCCTGAAACCCCAGACAACGAAAGAACTCCTAACCTTCTTAGGCATGGCAGGGTAGTGCCAGCTGTGGGTTTATAATTATGGACTGTTCGTCAGACACCTCTATGCTCTTATTGCCAATGTAAACAGAGATCTCCAGTGGACAAAAGACGCCACACGGGCCTTTCACCAGCTAGAGAGTGCCCTCATGCATGCTCCAGCTTTGAAACTTCCAGATGTAAGTAAACCATTCTTTCTATTTTTCCATGCAAGGAATTGCCCAGGGAATATTGGCTCAGGACTTGGGTCCATACCAGAGGGTAGTTGCTTACTTCTCTAAGCAGCTAGATGCAACAGCCAAAGGATGGCCAGGTTGCCTCAGAGCTGTAGCAGCAGTTGTGCTGAATATTCAAGAGGCACGCAAGTTTACCCTGGGACAAAAATGACTGTGCTAGTGTCCCACACAGTGTCCGCAGCGCTGGAAGTAAAGGGTGACCATTGGCTCTCACCACAGAGGTTTCTGAAATACCAGGCTATCATGGCAGAGCAAGATGATGTAGAGATAGTGGTGACTAATATTGTCAACCCAGCTTCCTTTCTCAGTGGAAATCAAGGAGAAGCAGTACACCATGATTGCCTGGAGACCATTGAAGCTACCTACTCCAGCCGTCCAGACTTAAAGGACGCTCCTTTGGACAATGCAGAGACCTGGTTCACTGACGGGAGCAGCTATGTTGCCAATGGGAAGCGACCTGCTGGGTATGCAGTGACCACCTGCAGAGAGGTAATCGAGTCTGGACCCTTACCAACAGGTACCTCCGCGCAGAAGGCTGAGATAAATGCATTGACCCGTGCCCTGGAAAGGGCAAAAGGGAGGAGAATAACCATCTACACAGTCTCAAGGTATGCATTTGGAGTCATAACATGCACATGGAGCCATCTGGAAGGAGAGGGGACTGCTGACCTCACAGGGAAAGAAGAGACAATCCAGCTGCTGGAAGCAGTTCAGCTACCTGAAAAAGCATATTAAGGCACACCAGAGAGTGAGCTTAAAATTGGAGGAAAGAAATGAGTTGGCGGATGGAGAGGCAAAGAAAGCAGGAAAGGGTAAGGTACAGATTTTCCTCGAATGTAAGCCATAATACAATAATACTAATCAAAAGAAACATACAATTACAAGGGGTGGGCTACCATTGAAAGAGAGCTAGTAATCCCTTCCCATTTTCGTGGTTACTAGTGAAGGAAGGGCACTAGAAAACACACTAGGGCCTAACTACTTAGAAGCCTTTTATAGAGTGTGGCTCCTTTCTCAAAATGACCAAGGCTGCCAGTGATACAGAGTGCATTGAAATGAAGTGTTGACTTTGAAGTAGTAATTTCCACAGGCTTTCTAGAACACACATCTGATTGAAACAATCGTTGTATCATTGTCAGGAATTTATATGCCACTATCACTCAGGTAAGCTGACAATGTGATCCTTGCCTCCAGACTAACCCCAAAACACCCCCTGGCCAAAACTCGGTCAGACTGGGAGAGGCCATGGGCCTATACAGCAGTGGTAAATTGACTTTTCAGAACTCCCAAGGAAAGAGGGGTATCAGTATTTACTGGTATTAATAGATACATTTTCAGGGTGGCCAGAAATATTCCCCACCAGAACTGTCAAAACTCAAGATGTGACCAGATTATTTTTACAAGAAATAATACCACGCTTCAGAGTTCCAGCCACGATGTCCTCAGATAAAGAATCATATTTCATTTCCAAAGCAGTGCAACAGATTAGTGGACACCTGGGCATAGATTAAGAACTTCACACTTCAAACTGCCCAAATCAAGTAGCCAGGCAGGGAAAATGAATCATTTGATTAAGCAGCAGATTGTAAGACTGGGGCAAGAAGTTATTCTACCCTAGCCCAAGCTCTTCCACTAGCACTATTGCAAATTCGAACTAAACCTTGAGCTAAAGGAATGCTGAATCCTTTTGGAATGCCTTATAGAAGACCATATAGAATACAAAAGGAATATCCAGAATGTCCACCTACATGGTGGCTTTAAGCAAACAGCTCAGAGAAATTGAGAAACATGTGGCTGGAACTTGGAGCAGGGAGTTAGATAGCCTGGGGATGATGTATATGTTAAGTCTCTTACAGAGAAGACTTTGGAACCACAGTGGGAGAGACCACTGCAAGTACTTCTCACCACCTTCACTCCAATCAAAATCAAGGAGCAGAATGCCTGGATCCATCACTCTCGGGTGAAGAAGGTCCAGAAGCCCCTTCAGGAGTGACACCAGGAGACAATGAACTGAGACTAAAACTTACTTGGGCAAAATGAGTACATTGCGGTCGGGAGTAGTTCATACTTTAGTTTACAGAATTGTTTTGTATGTATTTGTAACTGAAGTTTTAGAACTAGAGAGTAACTCTATCCAAAGCAATGCTGAATGGCCTTGGTCCCAGGTGTTTAATCAGTATACTGGATCCATGGGAAAACCTTCTGAGATAAAAGATTTAAACATATCTACTGTAGTAATCCACGAGAATCAGGTATATGAGGAGCAAGAATGGCAGTAACAGGAACTGTGGACACTTCAAGGAATCAGAGGAGAAGAAATCAAAGTAGAGTGCCAGGTCATCAATAGGACAGCTTATGAGAGATCAGATGTAATTAGTGTCTGAACCTCCCCTGGTGTATATGAACACCAGCAAGTCTGTGATAACCTAAGTGAATCAGACTGTTGGTGTAATTTCACCTAGATACAGCCTGTAGAAGTGACCTGCCTTTGAGCTCAAGTTGCTATCAGATTTTCATTTGAATTCAAAGTGGACACTGCGCCTTTTACCACAGCAGGGCCTTATACAACTCATACTAGTTCAGACTCTACCCAAACTTGAACCTAAAGTGTATGAAATAGGCCTCTACGTAGTAAAGCATGTGAGTGAACAACAGCTATTATTCAATCCAGAATGGTCTCTCAAACGTGTGGAGTTGATAATGCAAATTAACATCTCAAAAATCCAACCAGCCTGCTCCTCCTTCCTAAAAACTTCCTTTGAGGGCTGGACAACATGGTTACAAAAACAGGCATATCTCAGGAGCAGAACAAGAAAGGAAGGAGCCAGCTCTCCTGGTGTCTAAAACCAGGAACACCAAGAAATCAGTTTCCTTAGGTCATTTTCCAAGCAGGTTGGCTGAATACCCAGGCAATGGCTGCTAAAGGCTGCTGAACTGCAGGTGGTGGACAAATACTGTTATCTTCTGCCCTGAACACAGTCCACAGCTTGATCTTAGCTAGGGGCAAGGTGGGTGAAGTTTTGTAGACCAGGAGAGACATTCCTGCTTGCCACACATCTGGGAAATCAGGTGCTTTGGAGGGGGAAGGAGAGGTTAGATTCCTTGAGGTCTCTGCATTTCAGAACAAACATCTGCCTCAAGTATGACCTAAACCTCTGTCAGATACACTTGTGAAGTGTGTCTGAATTTGCAGTGTGAGCCCAGCACATCCCTCTGGCAGGCAGGATGGTCATGGACAGAAAGCAGTTCCTATTCCCCATAACAAACATCTAACTGGCATATTAGGGACAGGATTAGGAGTTTTAAATTGAATTGATTCAGAAATACTGATGAATAAACTGGCCACTGCAGCAGGTAGCCTAACAAAATTGAAGCAGTCTTTACAGTCATTTGTATTGGCATTAGGAACTAGCCAGTGACAGATTTCAAAAGTACTGCCAAAGTAAGGAAGTATGAAAAGGCCAGGGACCAAGACCACAAGCTGATAGTAGAAGCACTTAGTACAGTTTAAGATAATGTGTCTTTAGCTTTCAGTTGTATACAAGCACAGTTATGGGTGCAGGCAACAGCAGCTCTGATCATACAGGAAGGGGGTGAAGGTAATTTTCCAGCTGAAATTCGGAAGATTGTGTGGGATAATGCAATTGATATTGAAAGGAAGTTTCAATCCTGGCAGACTACGGTGAATTTCACCTATGATCCTGTTTCTAATGTGGCAACTGCCTTTGTGCTTACCATACGTAATGCCACTGTTTATGTTATCCATCCCCTCCTTGCCCTAGGATTAAACCTTGAAAAAACAATACTCTATCCTTCATAACATAGAGTGTGGGCATGAAAGATGAATGAAAAGTGGCAGACAGTAAACTTAGAATCCCGCATTACTAGAGAACAGATGGGATTCATTTGTGAAAGCAATACTATTATTGCCCAAGATGTGTATCTAGACACTGAACAGAGTATTTTTCACTTTGAAATTCATCCAGTCACTGACCAGAAAACTGTGCTTGTATATACTGGAAAAGGGTGTGTATGTCTGAGAACTGCCTGTGCTGCTGTACAAATTGATAGCAATGATGTTATTCTGTCTAGTAGAAATCATTCTAATTTCTGTATTTGTAATTTTGTTAAGATTATCGGGTGTGATTTTTCATACTTGGCTCCAGTGACATCCCACCAGCTGGTCAAAGCCAATTACACAATGTATCACAGACTATCACCTACCCATATTGAGATGAACCTTACATTAGTGAAACAATTAATTAAGCACCAAGACCTATTGGAGATCTTGAAGGAAATCCAAGAAAGTGGAAAGAAAACCTTAATTACTGTCCAACATGATACAAAGGAGATAACCAGAGTTCTACAAAGAATAAAACAAAATATGGATCACCACTGGTGGGATGTGATCTTTGGGTGGTCACCAACTGCAAATGGAATCTTTAATAAGTTGTGCCACCCCATTGTAGTTTTACTAATATTAGTTGGGATAAGCTTAGGATTATCTATTACATTGTTAATTTGGAACTGGAGAATGCTACAACGAATAGCTGTACTAACCTCTTTGTCAAACATACATGGTAGAGCATTAAAAGACAACTGTTGTCGTGAGGGTTTTCATTAAGTAAAAGAATTTACTTATTTCATAGGAAAGGGGGGAATGAGACAGAGTAGAGATCCATTCTGAATTAGGTGAAGTGTCTAGGAGAGGTGAAAAGTCTGTGAGGCCAAAGCTGAAGGAAAAGTCACATGCTGGAGACAGCAAGGAGACAGAGAAAGAAAAACAGAAACGACCACAAGGTCAATTTGCCCCCCACCTAGGAATTCCTTTGATAAAGAAGAACTGGTGATAAATGTCACGCGGAATGAATATGTATGAACTTATTGTGAAACTGTATGCATATGCATTTGGAAGGGGGATAAAAGGAGACCTGAGGTCTTCGGGGGTACGGATGCCTTTTGGGGAGGCTTGCATCTGGCGCTCATCGTAATAAAGGCATACCGGGCTTTACAACTTTTATAAAGTTGTGAGGTTTCTTCTTTTCTCCTCAAAACAATGGATAAACACTGCCTGATCAGATCTTGGCACTCTGGGCAGAGAAACCAGAACCACCGGGCAGTTGGAGAAGGTTCTTGTTGGCTTTGTCTTGCTATTCCTGGGCCCAAGCCATGCTGGATGTGCTCAGAGCTGGGCCCAAACTTTCCCATCAATTCCCTGTTTTGGAGGAGAGCAGTACATGTGCCACCTCCTCAGCAGCTGCCACAGTGGGATGCCCATGAGCCCACTGCTGTCTTCCAGCACTGGGATTCCCCCTGTGCCCAGAGATGAGGATCCACCTTGAGAGAGCCCTTGTGGCAGAGAGAGCTGATGGTCTCAGTGGATGTTCTGGCCCCTGCTGAAAGGGTGCTTCCCACAGACCATCTGGTGCAGCAGGATGCCCAGGGACCAGATGGTAGCTGGCTTGCCATAGTACCAGCCAAAGTGGGTACATTCTGGGGGGCTGTATGACCGTGTTCCTGTGGAATACAGATGGAGTTCATCAGGGGGATGCTGCTGCTCCCAGAGCCTGGCCCCAGTACCCCTGGGTGTGTGGGGGCTGCCCCAGTGGCACACTGGGTGTGACCCACTGCCCTCTGACCAGCACCTAGGACTTGTGTATAGACTTGAGGTTGGAAAAGAAGCCACTGGTGATGGAAGAGGGTAGTGGAAATACTTGCAAGTCCAGAGCATAACAAGGGAAAACCCACTCAGTGGTGGTGAAACGCCATGCTGTTATGAATTAGAATGAGGCCAGATTTTGAAAAGGAAAAAGGCTCTCATTTATTAAAACAAGCTAAAGAGGATGGGGAGTTTGAGATAAGCCCAAACTCCCATGCTGCAACCCAAAGAAAATGAGTCCCAAACACTCTGTGTTCTCCCCCATTTAGTACATCCCTCAGAAGGAGAAGAACCCCAACCCAAACAAAACCCTCATTTTATAACCCCTCTCAGGTCCAGAATTGGTGGGTTTTGGATTTGCCCCTTGATTGGTCAATTTCCAGCATTCTCATTGGTCCTTATGGATATTCATTCTGGACCATTTTCTCGGGGCCTCGAATGATTGGTCAAGTCCCCTGTCCAATAACCTCCCGCCCTTTTTTGACTATCGCTCCCAACAATCCCTGGACCTCCCCTCCCCAGGACCCACAACAAACATCCATCAACTCACCCCAAAACAACATTTCCCAACCCTGCCACAATTTAACACAAATTGAACACCATTTGTAGCAATGCCTTCATCCTCCCTGGCTTCAATGCCCCAAAAAACATTCCGAACCCAAGACAAACCAGGTGAGTGGAGCAGTCCAAGCCCTTTCTCACCTGCACACCAAACCGGTTGGGGCACAGATTCTGTCCCTCCCTCTCTGCTACCCCCACCCACAGGTGTTTTAGTTGGGCTGGCTGCCCCAGCCCAAGCCCCAGTCCTGGGCAGAGTGGTGGGCAAAGACTGCCACCACAGCTGGAAGCAGGCTCCCCACTCAGCCCAGCTCAAAAGCAATTCGGCTGATATGTCAGTGCCATGAAGGGCAGCAAAAGAGAGAATCCCTGATGCCACACCCAGCTTGGACTGTGAGAGCTCAGTGCCATGAGATGCTGGGACAGGGAGCACACCCCTGCATGGGCTCACCTGCAAAGTGAGCAGGCTGTCTCTTGCAGGTGGGTGCCACAGCCAAAGTCAATCAATTTGGCCTGCCCAGTGGCCAGGTCAAGCAGGTTGTTCTCTGGTTTGATGTCCCTGTGCAAGACCCCGCAGCTGGTGCAGTGCTGCATGGCCTCCAGCACCTGGCAGACAAGCTCCCGCGCTACCTCCTTGGGCAGGAACCCCCGTGCCCCAATGAAATGCTGCAGATCCTGAGAGCGCTCTGGGCGTTCCAGCACCATCACGATAGTGTTGGGGAGCTCGAGCCACTTTAGCAGCTGGACCACACCGGGGAAGCCAGTGGACACCTTGGCCAGCAGCACGATCTCCAGCGGGGCGCTGGTGCTGTTGGGCTGCGGAAGGAGCACAATGCCGTCAGTGGGGCTGATGCCGTGCTGGGGCTCGGGAAGACCTCAGCCAGCCCGGGATGCTCTGCACCCTGCTCTGGCCCCATGCCTGTTCTCCCTCGGGGCGTCCTGGCGTCTCCCACCCTGCCGGGCCTCGGCTCATCCCCGCCCGGCACAGCCCAGCTTCTGCCACTGGCCCTGCTAACTCACCAGCTCACCCCAGTGCTGGACGCGCTTCTGTGGCGCCCTTTTGATGGCCACCTGCAAGCCAAGGGTAGCAGCGGGCTCAGCTCGCCGCCCGCCCTGCCCAGACCCATCCTCCACCCTCCTCCTCCTCCTGCAGCTGCGGCCGGCCCTGCTGCTCACCAGGTTGCAATCCAAGAGCCGCGTGGCTGTGAAGATGCTGCCGAAGCCCCCGCGTCCCAGCAGCGAGCCCAGCCTGTCCTGCTCCTTCAGACCCTGCTGTGCCTTCCTTGACAGAAGGACACGGCTGTCAGCACTCGGTCCGAAGCCAGCAACGGCCCCCGAGCGCCCCTCAAGTGCCACAGGCCGGCCATGCCCAGGCATTCGCTCCTGGGAACAGGACAGCGGCGGAGCTCAAGCCAGGCAAGATGCAGCGGAGGCAGCAGGAGCAGCCGTGCCACCTGTGTCCTCCACCAGCCCCGGGAGGAGCCAGGGCCGGGCCCTGCGCCAGGGCCGGGGCCGGGGCTGGGGCCGGGGTCGGGTCTGGGGCCGGGCTCGGGCCAGGTGGAGCCAAAGGGAGGCGATGCCGCCCCAGCCCCAGGCACTGATGCCCGCCCAGCAGCACCACTGCCAGCACAGGCAGAGCCAGCCGGAGGTGAGACCACGGCGGGACACCCAGGGCTGGGCACCGGTCAGCCCTGCCCAGGGCCAGGGGTGGGCCGGGGGCATGGCCTGGCCAGGTATGGGGAGAGAGAAACTGGGAGAGGAGGGGGCACCGAGAAATGGAGAGCGGGAGAGGGTGCGGGACTGCGGAAGAGGGAGAAGAAAAGCAAGAGGGAGTCGACAAAGGCACTTCTTTCGCTGCCAATGCTGCCACTGCTGCCACTGCAAGTGAAGCTCTGGGGCCATTTGTCCTGGTGCCCATTTGTCCGTTGTCTGCTCGCCCCTGTGCCAAGCCCTTCACTCCCCTGGGGCAGCCTTTGAGCCTGTCCAAACATGGGAACTTGCTGTGTTCAGCCAAGATCCAGAGCCTGGACTCCTGCTGTCAGCAAAGGAAGGGGCAGCCAGGTGGGGCAGCCAGGGGATGAGTTGTACAACATGGCTTATGTGGTCCAAGACCTGTTCAACATTACCAAAAGATGGCTGTGGCCTTGGGAGATATAACTTGGCCAACACCCCTGTCTATCACTAGAACAAGGTGACCAGCAGAGATTCACATCAGACTCTGTCAGTAGTTTGGTGCCACTGAAGGACAGAAGTTTATTCAGTATTGTTTTCATTTTGAAAGTAAGAGCAATGATGGTGGAGTCTTCTGTAGCAGGGGACATGGTATACCATATGGAACATGTGGACCATGGTAAAAGATGCTAAATAAAGAAATAAAATACATTAAATTTAAAAAGACATGTATAAATAAATAAATAAAAACATTCCCAGATGTTCCAAGGCAGCCTAAGCCTCATGGTCTGGGAAGAAAACTTATCACCATGAGTCAGCAGAGTGGCTCTCCAGATGGCTTTGCAGAATGGCCTGGTATTACTGCCTAGTGTTACAGGGTTAATATTGGGGTGCAAGGAAGCAGCATTTTTGAATTTCACTACACGAAATATAGAATGTTAGGGAAAGAAACAAAGAAGGAAAAGGGAGGGATCAAGGTGGTTTGAAGAGAAATAGACATCGGAAAATAGAGGAATAATACAATAAGTGGTGTCTGTCATGCTGGCAGATGCTGGTCAGTGTGCTTGTAAGGTCCTGTCTTGCACCTGGTCCCTGCACTGTTCCACAGTACCCTGTTTCCTCATTAGACTCTCTGTGTATTTTCTGACTGCTCTGCAGAGCCAGTGGGATCTGGTGGAGTCAGATGAGAAACCTTTTTGCACACTGGTCTGTGTGTATGAACATGTCTGTATGAGGTAGCTGAAAAGTTGAGTGTCCAAAGGCCAGAAAAGTGGTGATCCATATGGTGTTGATAAAGGTACCCTTTAACGTGATATACCATGATAACTTATCCTTTGGCGCTCATTAATCTGGAGATTTATAGATTGTCTTATGGATAGGCCTTAGTTACCCTTCATCACCCCTTTTTTCCCTCTAAAAATACAAGTGACATCAGGTTAGTTATAATTCTACACATGAATTTCTTAATAAAGAAGAACCATAAGGCTGCAGGACAAAGTCACCTCCCAGTTGTGCTCTTCAGTTATGTTTCAATCTTCCAGAACAATAGTTGTATTGAAAAACACATGGATTCTAACTTGGCCGCTTCCTAGAGTGCTATGGTCATGAATGCCAATGCCTAAAATGATTCCTAATTATTTTAACCTTTGTATGAGATATTATACAATAAGAAGGACACCCTTCTATTCAGAAAGGACAGTTTCATTATAATGAAAAGCACCAATGGATAGTATAAGGACTTATGATCCTATATTTTCAGAAAAAAAGGGATGAGAATTTATGTTTTAGTGTTCTGTAGCCATCCATGTCCATGTGGACAACGTTCCAATATGCCAAGGCATATGTCCAAAAGGTACAGGGTACCTGGTACAGGGTACCAGGTACAGACCTGCTCCTTACAGCCTGCAGGGACAGAGGCGCAGGGCAGGGACTCCGTAGCACAGCCTGGGATGCACAGGGCACAGGCATGTGCAGCAGCTGCAAGACAGCCCTGCCAGAGCCAACTTGAGCAGCACTTTGGCCTTGGCTGCTGGGCCCGGGCCTGAGGCAGGAGCAGGAGACAAGTGACCCTTGCAGACCTGGGGCCTCATTGCCTCCTTGTCCCTGCTCAGCAGCCTGGCAGGGGCCGCCCCATGCTCCTGCCCTTGCCATTGCACATTCCCACATGCCAGTGCCCATCCTGGCAAGAGCCCTGAGCAAGGAGGGAGGGACAGCATCTGCCTGGCCAGGGGCTGGGGCTCAGGCCTTGGCCCTTGGCATTCCTGAAACACATCCAGCTTTGCTCAGCACCACAGACACCTTTGCCTTGTTTGTCCCCAGGTGTCATCACTGCCTCCAATGTTCTGCTCTAACTGGAACCTGGAGACACTTTCTCAGTCATGTTCCTCAGCGGGACCCATTAAAACTTGAATGAAATTTGAAGTTCCATTTTAAGTTTGAGTTGTTGAGAAGTTTTTTGAAGACACTCTCAGGGACTGAGTCTGATGTAAACAACACCAAATCCCCAGAGGCTCATTAAATCCTTGTGCTGTGTCTGTGCTGCTGAGCTTTAAAGGAACAGCTCTTCCCAGGGCCAGCTCCTCTCCCAGCCCAGCAGGGCTGAGGGCTCTGCCGGCAGGGACAGGAGCCAGGCAGAGACAGGCTGAAGGCAATCAGGATTGGGAAGACATTGAGCTGAGACTTCACTTGGGGAAAGATCTTTACAGCCCTGTGCATGGTGAGTGTGTGGATGCAGGGCAATGTCCCCTGTGCTCCTGGAGGCATCCCCTGAAGCTGACCTAGGACAGGATTGATGTGACTGTAAGGATGGCTCTGCTGCTGTCTCTGCTTTGGGGTGGATGTGCTGCAGAGCAGGGCTCCCCTGGGCACTGTCAGAGGGACAGGGCAGGACGGCTCCTGCTGCCAGGGACGGCTGCAGGGGGTGAAGCTGGGGCTGCAGCCAGGGCTGCTCAGAACTCCAGCTCATGTCCAGCTCATTTCTGAGGGGACTTGTCATGAGCTGATTCAGGGTAGGAGTTTCCTGCTTGTGTCTCTGCTTTCCTGAATCTGTGCTCTCATTTTTCCCTGGCTCAGCTTGGCGGCAATAGAAAATTAACTGTGCAGGGTAGAGCAGGGGCTGAGGCACTTAAACTGTCACCCTGAGGATTCCTGGGCACCTCAGCAAGTGCCTGCACCTGCCCAGCCTCCAGATCCATGCAGCATCACCTTTCCATGATGCCCAGGCTGGGGTAACTGTTCTTTAATCCCTGCAGGGCCCAGCAGCTGCAGGGCAGGGTTGGCCTAGGGGCTGGGCTGGGCTCTGGCAGCTCTGGCAGGGAAGGAGCCCGGGGCCACAGGAGCAGCTGGGGCTGGAACAGCTCCAGCAGCAGAGCCGTGGGCAGAGAGGGAGGGAGGTAGTGCTGAGGGAAGCCCTGCTGCAGGGCAGATGTGGCACCTGCCGGGCCTGCCCTGCAGGGCACACACTGCCCTGAGCAGCACAGCTCTTGTGTCCCCTCGCAGCCAGCACAGCCCTCAGCCCGGGGGCTCAGGGCCCTCAGTCCCTCCTGGGCGGGCAGAGCAGCCCCAGAGATGAAGGGCATCTCTGCGGCCATGTGCCCATTCCCTGCTGACCAGGGCCTGAGGGCCACTGTCCTGCCCTGCTGCTGCCTGGCAGGGGCTGGGCAGGGCTGGCCAGGGAAAGGCTTTTCCTCAGGTCCCACTCTCTCTCTCCTTGCCTTTCGCAGATGCTGCTGGCATTGCTGAGGGGCTCTCTGCCATGGCAGTTGCAGCTGCAGGGCCAGGCCCAGCCCTTGGGCTCCTGCTGTGCAGGCTGAGCACAGCAATGGGGTGTCCCAGCTCCCTGTGCCCGGGCAGCTCTGGGCAGGGCAGCCTGGAAGGCTGGCAATGAGCCCACTTTCCTGACTCTGGGAAAGGGTGGGACACCCCATTGCTGTGTTCAGCCTGCACAGGAGGAGCCCAAGGGCTGGGCCTGGCCCTGCAGCTGCAACTGCCATGGCAGAGAGCCCCTCAGCAATGCCAGCAGCACCTGGGAAAGGCAAGGAGAGAGAAGGGCCTGAGGTAAAGCCTTTCCCTGCCCAGCCCTGCCCAGCCCCTGCCAGGCAGCAGCAGGGCAGGACAGTGGCCCTCAGGCAACTTTGTGAGCCAGGGATCCCTTTGCTCTCAGCAGTGTCTCCTGGCTGTCCAGGGTAACACGGGAGTGGATCTCACAAAGGTGTAAGTGCAGGGCAGCTGGAACAGGAGAGAGGGACAGAGCAGCTCCCCTCAGTCTGCACTAGGCCTCAGACAATCCTCCTGCCTTCCTGGACTCTCTGTTCTCCCCAGGTGCAGCAGAATCTCTCATTCTGCCTTCTGTTACCCCCATCCCTTCACCCAGGCAGCTCCTCTGCCATAGGGGAACATTCTTTATCCAAGTCCCAACACCAGGACTGGCCCCTGCCCTCACTGTTCCCCTGCATTGA
This sequence comes from Melospiza melodia melodia, assembly GCF_035770615.1. Classification (NCBI taxonomy): domain Eukaryota; kingdom Metazoa; phylum Chordata; class Aves; order Passeriformes; family Passerellidae; genus Melospiza; species Melospiza melodia. The sequence continues at coordinate 3,319,918 of NW_026948761.1, forward strand.
CTGGGGGTTAAGGGTGACTCCCAGGTGTCCTGCAGGCCAAGGTCCAGCTCCTCACACAACATTGGCCGGCAGCAATCAGGGCCCTAGCAACAAAGCTGAAGGAAGATCTCCTAGATATGGACAGGGGGAGGTGTTTAGTGGCAAGAAAGGGTCTATGAGAAAGGGCTTTGAATCTTCTGGAGAAACCTCCCCTCAATTATCACTGTAATTCTTTCTTCAAAAGGTTCCAATGTCTGGAGACAGCAAATGTCCAACAGCAGCTCCATCAGGCACTTCCTCCTGCTGGCATTGGCAGACACGCGGCAGCTGCAGCTCCTGCACTTCTGCCTCTTGCTGGGCATCTCCCTGGCTGCCCTCCTGGGCAACGGCCTCATCATCAGCGCCATAGCCTGCGGCCACCACCTGCACACGCCCATGTTCTTCTTCCTGCTCAACCTGGCCCTCAGCGACCTGGGCTCCATCTGCACCACTGTCCCCAAAGCCATGCACAATTCCCTGTGGGACACTAGGGACATCTCCTATGCAGGATGTGCTGCACAGGTTTTTTTCTTTCTCTTCTTCATTGGAGCAGAATTTTCCCTCCTGACCATCATGTGCTACGACCGCTACGTGTCCATCTGCAAACCCCTGCACTACGGGACCCTCCTGGGCAGCAGAGCTTGTGCCCACATGGCAGCAGCTGCCTGGGCCAGTGCCTTTCTAACTGCTCTGCTGTATATAGCCAATACATTTTCCCTGCCCCTGTGCAAGGGCAATGCTCTGGGCCAGTTCTTCTGTGATATCCCCCAGATCCTCAAGCTCTCCTGCTCACACTCCACCTTCTGAAATATTTGGATTTCGTTGCTTGGTGTCTGTTTAAGTTTTGGTTGTTTTGTGTTCATTGTTTTCTCCTATGTGCAGATTTTCAGGGCTGTGCTGAGGATCCCCTCTGAGCAGGGACGGCACAAAGCCTTTTCCACCTGCCTCCCTCACCTGGCTGTGGTCTCCCTGTTCATCAGCACTGGCTTTTTTGCCTACCTGAAGCCCCCCTCCATCTCCTCCCCATTGCTGGACCTGGCTGTGTCAGTTCTGTACTCAGTGGTGCCTCCAGCCCTGAACCCCCTGATCTACAGCCTGAGGAATCAGGAGCTCAGTGCTGCAGTGTGGACACTGCTGAGTGCACCATTTGGGAAACATTAAACTGGTTGCAAATTTCTACATATCTCTTGAAATTCAAGTAATCTTTGATACTTCTTGTTGGATTGGTTATGTTTTTTATTCTGTTGTCATTTTTTAATATTCTGCCTAAATCAAGGCCATTTTTTGTGCAATTTCTTATTTTGTTTCTCCAAACTTCACTGTGGCCTCAGACTGTGTCAATGAGGAGCTGGCCCCTTGGTGGCTTTAAAGGAATCAAAGGGTCTCCCCGCAGAGTTTTCACCAGAGATCTCCCTTTTGTTCCTTCTCTAGAGCTCCAGCAGTAATGTCTGTGTGCAGAGTTGGGGCAGATCAGTGCTGGCCCAGCAGCTGTGCGCAGCAGCAGCAGCACTTGGTGTTGCCAGTGCTGCTGCTGTGGCCCTGCCCCGCTGCCCTGGTGGCCCTGGTGTTGCTGCAGGGCCTGAGTGCTCTTGGGGCCGGGCACAGCCCTGGGGGTGGCAGTGCTGGGGCTGCAGCAGGGACAGGCCATGGGCACTGCTGGGGCAGCGCTGACGCCTCAGGCCAGGGCCTGGGGGCTCCAGGCTCCTTGCCCAGGCTCTCTCAAGAACACACCCAGGCCAATGCTCAGCACAGAAAAGCCCCATGAGCAGCCCCAGGCTGGCCGTGGGCAGGCTGGGGGCAAACAGCATGGCTGGGGCTCTGCAAGGGCTCTGGGACAGACGGGAAGGAGCAGCAGAGCAGGGGCTGATCCATCCCCAGTGTGCTGCACAGCCCAGGGCAGCGTCCCAGAGCGTCCTCATGCAGCTGCCAACAACATCCCCCCTCTGCAGCCCTGGCCTCTCCCCCAGCTCACACTGGTGCCCCATCCCTGCAGGCACAGACATGGCAGCACTGGCTCAGCAGCCCCTGTTTGCATTGCACACAGCAGGGGGAGCACCCCAATGCTGTTGCTGTGGGGACATGAACCTGAGGGGGCACAAATGCCATCAGCCCCTGGGGCCAGCAAGGGCTGGGGGACACCAGGGAAACCACTCAGCTTTGTTGTGACAAATCTTTGATATCATCAATCCAACCTGCATCCTAACACCACCTTGTCTGACCCGAGCCTCCTCTAGATCATATAACCCCAGTTCCTTCAGGTCCTTTTCGGCAGATTTCTGTTCCTGACCCCTTCCCCAGCCTTGTTGCCTTTCTCTAGACACACTTCAGCCCCTCCATGGCCTTCCAAAATATGGGGCCCAGAGCTGGACACAGCACTCGAAGTGTGGCCTCACCAGTGCCCAGCACAGGGGAAGAATCCCTGTCCTGCTGGCCACACCATTCCTGATCCAGGCCAGGAGCCATTGGCCTTCTTGGCCACCTGGGCACACTGCTGGCTCATGTCCAGCCTGCTGTCCATCAGTTCCCCCAGGTCCCGTTCTGCCTGGCCGCTCTCCAGCCACACTTTCCCCAGCCTGTAGCACTGCAGGGGTTGTTGTGGCCAAAGTGCAAGACCCAGAACTTGGACTTGTTCAACCTCACCTTGTCTGGTTTGGGTCCTGGATGCATCCTGTCCAGGGCCCTCTGCAGAGCCCTCCTACCCGCCAGCAGATCCCCACTCACACCCAGCTTGGTGTCATCTGCAGATTTGCTGATGCTGGACTCAGTCCCCTCATGCAGATCATCAGTGCAGACATTGGAATCCGCGCTGGCTGGCTCTGATTCCTCAGCCATCCTGTGGGTGCCCTGGGATGGCACTCAAGGTGACCTGTTCCATAACCTTGCTATGCACTCAGGTCAGGCTGACAGGCCTGGAGTTCCCCAGATCCTCCTTCCAGCCCTTCTTGGGGATGGGCTCACAGTGGCACCTGCAGTCCCCTGGGACCTCCCTGCTGAGCCAGCATTGATGGTAAATGATGGAGAGCAGCTTGGGGAGCTCATCCACAGCTCCCTCATCCCCCTGGGATGGATCCCATCTGCTCCCAGAGACACCTGTGAGCATCTGAGTGGCTCAGCAGGTCCCCAGCTTCTTCCTCCTGGATTACAGGGGGGCTGTTCTGCTCCCTGTGCCCATCCACCAGCTCAGGAGAACACTCGTCCTGAGGACAACCTGACTCATTCTTGAATATTGCGGCAAAGAAGGTTTTAAGCAGCTCAGCTTTTCCTTATCTTACTTATTGTATTCCCCACTGCCTCCAATAAAGAGTAGATGTTCTACTTATCCCTCCTTTTGCTATTTGGTTCATTTTAAAACATTTTTTAGTATTTTTCACAGAAGTGGCTGTGTTAGGTTTTAATTAACCTTTTACCACTCTACTTTTCTTTCTGCATGACCTAACAACATCCTTAAACACTTCCTGAAATGCTTGATCTTCTGTCCAAAGATGATGCACCCTCTTTTTTCCCTCAGTTCCCACAAAAGCTCCATGGCCAGCCAGGACAAGAATTAGCTGGCTCAACTTTAGCACAGAGGCACAGGCTGCTCCTTCTCCCTCAAGATTTCTTTCTTGAGGTGTGTCCATCATGTGGTAGCTAGGGAAGAGGCGCGGCAGAAGATTTCGCGATGTCACGGAAAGCCAGGACCCATGGTTCCCCATAGATAAGACCCTCAGGTACTCATAGATAAGAAATTAACATAGGAATGTGGTCCCACTAACAATAGGAATGTTGCCCCACAGAAGCCAGTAACTTTCCATCCCTTACCCAGTACTTTTCCATTCCCTACTAACCATAGGTAAGAAGGACAAACCCCTTTTTTGACGTAGAGACCCCTAAGACTATAAGACCCCATGAGAAGAAGTAATAAACGCCTTTTGACCGTCCACCACATTGGTGTCTGTGTGTGTCATTGGCCCGAACAGCCCTAGAGAGAGGGCTGTCGAGCTGTACCTCAGAACCAGGTCGCCTGCCTTGATCTAGAAGGCAACATTTGGTGCCGGAACCCAGGACAGCGGCTTGCGCCCGGCCAACGGGGACACTCCTGGAACGAGGACGGCGGCTGCGACAGCGGGACTGATCGCAGCTGGGGGGGGACGCCTCCCGGACCAGCTTGGACGATGGAAGCCACAGCGAAGGTCGTAACAGAGATGCATGCGCAATGGGGTATAGAATGTAAACTTAAGGATTTAACTCTCGCATTGACGAGATCGATTAATCTTGGGGCTATTGAAAGCCCCGTGGACGTCCTACATTCGGACGTGTGGGATAACTGTACAAAAGCCCTGGCGGAGGACGCTATGTCCTTGGGCTCAGGGAAAGCCCTAAAATCATGGGGCAGAGTTGTCCAGGCTCTGAAAAAAGCTCGACAAGAGCAAGAAACCTGGAAAGCTGCACGAGCTTGTTTATTAGCCGTGCCGCAGTTGGGGGTGGGCGCGGCGACACAAACCGCGGAGGTGCTTGACCCGGGCCGGCCCGCGGAGGCGCGAACGCTGGATCCCCCTCAGGGAGCGGACTCACCATCGGGGGGGGGGAGCACACGCGGGCGTTCTGGCAGGCGCTCGCGAAGGAGGCGCGGAACGCGGCCAGAATGTCGGACCCCATAAGGACCGATAGAAACGCCCCCCCACCATATGCGTTTGAAAATGGCGCCGGACCGCATGGTCAGGGTGGAAAGGAGGAGGCGGGGGGCGGAAACGCAGTCAGCCCGCTGAACAACGCATGTGCGGGCAAGCGGGGAGACGGGGCGGCCCTCGCCGAGGCGCGTAAGACCAATCAGAGCGCTTTATTCAAATTAAGTCCTTGTAGGGCAAGGACCTCCCCCAGCAGGAGGCGGGGGGACCCCAGGGGGAGGGAACGGCCCGACCCCCGCAGAAAGGGGCAGGGTCGGAGCCCGAGGAAAAGGCAGAGCAGCCCGGAAGCGCTTCTTTACTCGACTTCCGGCTCGGACTCGGACTCGAGCTCGGAGCCCGAGACAGGGTCAGAGGATTCCGACTCAGATTCTAGCTCAAACAGAGAGAGAGCAGCGGCATGTAAGGTCACTAGCCACAGCGCTCCTGCATGGGTGAAGGGGTTACCAGAGAAAAACCGAATCCCGCTTACAAACTGGCGGAAAATAAAATTGGCTTGCGCGGAATGGGCTCCGTCTGCCACTCTGGTGTTCCCGGTTCGTGTGGGGGGGGCAGGCGGAAACCAAAGGATTTATTCACCGGTTAATCCAAAAGATGTGCAGGCAATTGTTAAAGCGATTGCGGATAAGGGAATTAATTCTGCCATGGTTCGCACTCTTATTGACGGCCTTTTTGGTGGGGACGATATGCTTCCCTTTGATGTTAAGCAGACGTGTAGAATGATATTTGATGGTGCGGGAATGATCGTTTTTAAACAAGAATGGGAGGACAATTGCCTCAAACAGCTAGCCTTGGTAACGGGGCCAGACCACCCACTGCACGGTTCCAGCATACAGAGGCTGATGGGCACAGACCCCACCATGATCACCCCTCAGGCGCAGGCTGAGGGCTTGCGTGCCCATGAGGTTATGACAACAACCCGTGCTGCTCAAGAAGCCATCCGTGACACCTCTAAAGTGGTAGCTAAACCATCCCCGTGGTCTCTCATAAAACAGGGTGAGAGTGAGAGTTTCACTCATTTTGTGGACAAACTTCAGGCCGCATTAGATTCCTCTGCGTTACCCCCAGAGGCAAATAGTCCCATGCTGGCAGACTGCCTACGCCAGCAATGTAACTCAGCCACCAAAGATATTTTAAGGTCACTGCCGCAGGGGTCCAATATAGCTGCCATGATCAGACACGTTGCAAAGGAGGAACATCTAGTTCCCATTCAAGCAGCAGTTCACACCGCAATAACCAGTGTGATGGCGTGCCTTAAGTGCGGCCAGGCAGGCCACTTGGCAGTAAACTGCCCCCAGCCAAGGCGCCTATCAGCAGATGCTCCACCACGCCAAGGGGGAGGTAGGGGGCCATGCTGGGTGTGCGGAAGGAAGGGGCATTTAGCTAAGGAATGCAGATCCAGGTTTCAGGGAAACGGGAGAGGGAGGGGGCAGCCAGGCCGTATCCAGCCCCCTCCCACCTGGAACATGCAGCGGCCCAGCTACAGCAACCCCCAGTGGGGCAGGGGACCCTCATACCCTATCCCCCCACAGGGAGCAGTCAACTTTGCATCCCCTCCAGAAATACAATGGCAGAGTTGCGCAGCACCGCCCTCAATACCCTCTCACCCCCCACCGCCACAAGCCGCGCCGGAGTCACAGGAACAGCAGGGGACGTCCCAGAGTGGGATCCCTGGGTGGCCTTGGTCATGAAAATAGGGAAGGAACCCCTGATGGTGTGGGGGACATGCCACCTTTATGGTAGTCAAGATCCACATGTCATAGGGTTTCAGTTCTGGGCGGACACGGGATCAGACTGCACGATTATTCCCCAAGCACACTGGCCCGGACATTGGCAAATCAAAGAAGTCCCTCCAGTGAATGGAGTGGGGGGGCCGTCCCGGGCATGGAAAAGTGCCCAGCTGGTGGCTATAACACTTCACACGAAAAAGGGACCAGAAAAGAAAGTAGCAATCTACCCCTACATTTTGCAAAATTCTCCACCCCTGTTGGGAAGGGATGTTCTTTCCTTGCTAGGATTTCGGATTACAAATTTATCCTGAGGGCCACTGCCGTGCACCCCCCGCTGCCAATCAAATTGACTTGGAAATCATCAGACCCTGCATGGGTTGAGCAGTGGCCCCTGACAGAGCCTCGAATGGCAGCCTTGCTGGAACTGGTCGACCGCGAATTGCAAAAGGGTCACATAGAACCCTCCACCAGCCCATGGAACACCCCTGTATTCGTGATCCCCAAGAGGTCCGGACAAGGCTATCGTCTCGTCCACGACCTGAGAGAGGTCAACAAGACGATCCGACCCATGGGTCCAGTCCAGACACTGCTACCCGCGAACTCAGTCATCCCCGAAGGGCAGCCGTGCGCAGTACTGGACATCAAGGACTGCTTCTTTTCAATACCCCTGCACCCTGAGGACAGAGAACGATTTGCCTTTTCCGTGGCGTTTCGGAACGGCGAGCGGCCCAACCTTCGCTTCCAATGGAGAGTGCTTCCACAAGGCCTAGTCGACAGTCCGACCATATGCCAGATCACCGTGGACAAAGCACTGACGCCAGTCAGACACTCCAATCCCACCGCAACCATCATCCAGTACATGGACAACATCCTGGTTGCAGCACCATCAACAAGCCAAGTAGATGACCTGGTGACCACAATCACAGAGACCCTTCAGGCCAACGGCTTCGAGATCGCGAGCGCAAAGATCAAGAGAGGACCCTGTGTGACCTTCCTGGGAGTAGGAATCACAAGCTCCTACGTGACACCCCCCGAGATGAAGATCAACCGAGAAGTCGAGACGCTCCACGACGTGCAACGCCTGGTGGGATCGCTGCAGTGGCTTCGCAACGTCGTCCTGATTCCTCCCGAGGTCAATGACCCTCTATACGACCTCCTGAAAAGGAAGAACCCCTGGGATCCCAAGGAGCTGACGCCGCAAGCAACGAGCTCCCTCGACTTCATCGAAAACCAGATGTCCACTGGCACGCTTGCCAGATGGAACCCAGCCATGCCACTGGACCTGTACGTCCACTTTACACCGAAGGGGGGAGTGGGAGCACTGGCTCAAGGACTCACTGAAAAGGCCCGACCGATCCAATGGGTGGTCCTCGGAAGACCCGCACGTGCATTTTCCCCAGGAATCGAATGCATCGCCAGTCTCATCATGAAAGGCAGGAGACTCGCCTTGAAACACCTAGGGACAGAGCCGACAAGCATCCACCTTCGGTTTCGCAAGCAGCCGACCTCGGAGTCAGCCACAATATCAGAGTACCTGGCCCTTGCTCTCTCCGGTTTCGGAGGAGAAATCTCCTACTCCTCCAAGCCACCCTAGACAAAGCTGCTGACCGTAGTCGACATGGACGTGCCACCGAAGGTCAAGGACAGACCACAGCCAGGACCAACGGTCTTCACAGACGCTTCCTCCACGACTTCAACCGCAGCAGCAGTGTGGTAGGCAGGAGAGCAATGGCACTGCGTCAAAGCGTGTGACCCCACACTGTCAGTGCAACAGCTGGAGGCAGCAGCAGTGGTTTTGGCGTGCGGACTCTTCCAAGACGAACACCTCAACATCGTAATGGACTCTATATTCGTGGCAAGGCTCTGCCTAGCCATGGCAGGACCAGGAGTGTCGACATCAGCAGCAGCCCTAATGCTGGAAGAAGCACTTTCCTCGCGACAGGGCACCGTGTCAGTCATCCACATCAACAGCCATGACCCAGTCAAAGGTTACTTCCAGACCGGCAACGACAAAGCGGACACCGCAGCAAAAGGCGTTTGGACCTTGCAAAGAGCTCGTCAACTGCACGAGTCGCTCCACATCGGAGTCAAAGCACTGGCAAAGAGATGCAGAATCCCGACGGCGGACGCGAAACATGTGGTAGCCACCTGCCCTCATTGCCAGAAGTCACCCCTATGGACCTGTGGGGTCAACCCGAGAGTTCTCAAGCCCTCAGAAATCTGGCAGTCGGACTTCACCTGGTGCGACCTGATGAAGCCCCGAGCATGGCTTGCAGTGACAGTAGACACTTATAGCGGGACGATCATAGCCACACAGCACCCCAAAACCAACTCCAAAAACACAATTCAGCACTGGCTGACAGCCATGGCTTGGCTTAGTATCCCCAAGCAGATCAAAACGGACAATGGCTCCAATTTCATCTCTAAACAAGTACAGGAATTCGCTGCGAAATAGGGCATCACGTTAGTGCAAGGCATCCCACACAACAGTACCGGGCAGGCCATAGTTGAGAGAGCAAACCAGACCCTGAAAACCAAGATAGAAGTGTTGGCAAAAGCAGAGGGCTTTGCCAATGCCATTCCCCCAGGAGATCAGGCATGTATGCTGGCAACTGCTTTGCTGGCACTGAATCAATTCCCTAGGGGGGACGAAACAAACAGTCCCATCCAAAAACACTGGGCCACTCGAACGCTAGAAGAGGGCCCACAGGTGGTAATCAGAAACGAGCTAGGCGAGTGGGGACGGGGTTGGAGGCTGATGCTCACGGGGAGAGGGTACGCAGCTGTCAAAAAGGACGGCAAAATCAGGTGGTGTCCACTTAAGTCGATTAAACCGGACCTTCATAGCGAGCAGAATGAGACTGACGAGAATTGCGAGTCTTTGTTTACAGGACCTGCTCGTGGGACGCCCTCGTGATGCGTACATTCCGGTTCCAGACGAAAGCGACAGACCACCAAGCCGTCAGGCAGCACCCGAGAGACCCGCACGGGTGAGACCCACGCACCAAGGGTGTTTCTGTGTGATTTTGCTGTTGGGGCTTGTCGCCAGAGGGCAAGCCAGCCCAGATCACTACCCCCATCAGCCCTTCAGGTGGGTCATGCGACACCTTAGTAGTGGCAAAGCACTCAGAGAAATCACCACACCGAACACTCCATCCTTCGTGCTCCGCATCACCGACCTGTTTCCAGGACAGCCAAGGGCAAACCCCTATTCCCTACACGCCAAACACTCGTACCTATCCTACTGGTGCCCAGCTTCAAACCCTGGGAAAAGCTACTGCAATCACCCAGGGTGGGGATATTGTGGGCACTGGGGCTGCGAAACCATAGTCACAGATGCCAGACCGTCGGGGCCTGGGTGGGATCCACAAGAGCCAGACAAATTCTTACAGTTCACCTGGGCACCCATCGGCTGCAGAATACCCTTCTTCTTTCGCGAAAACCACCATCGAAACCAAATTAAAATCCCTAACTTTCGGGCATGCACTGATTACAACATGACGGTCTTGCAGCCAGACCACCCTAGCTGGGCCACAGGCAGAACGTGGACAGTGGTCCTTCAAGGGTCAAAAGAGAGGGTGAACGTGCAAATTATCAGGCTCCAGCCGTCAGCACCCCGAGCAGTCGGACCCAACAAAGTGATTAAAAGCGTGCCGAAAGGGAGAAACATAACCTACCCCAAAACCTTACCCACAGGGGTCAGCAATGTCCCGACCAGTCAAGCGGAAACCTTTCAGATGAGTCGCTTAACCGGGTCAGACGCAGACCCAATCCTTCGTATGTTAGAAGCTACCTTTGTATCCCTGAACGAATCCAACCCTAACCTAACCGAATCCTGCTGGCTTTGTTACGATGTCAAACCCCCCTTTTACGAAGGAGTCGCTTTAGACACTCCCTTCAGTTATTCCACAGCCGACGCCCCTCACCAGTGCAGATGGGACACCCCTCGCAAAGGAATCACCCTGAGTCAAGTCACAGGCCGAGGCAGATGCTTTGGCAATTCAACCCTAGCTAAGCGGGGAGGTAACATCTGCACCAAAATTGGCAGGCTGAACAGGAAAAACAATAAGTGGGCAGTCCCATCCGCATCAGGGATGTGGGTTTGCCAGCGATCCGGAGTGAGTCCTTGTGTGTTCCTTCCCAAATTCAATGACTCGAACGACTTCTGTGTCCAAGTTCTGATTGTTCCTAGGGTCTTGTACCACTCAGATGAAGAGATGTACCATCTTCTTGAGGGACGCAGCCGGATCCACAAAAGAGAAATAATGACAGGTATAACTATCGCAATGCTGCTCGGCCTGGGAGCAGCAGGAACGGCCACGGGTGTCTCAGCCCTAGCAAGACAGCACCAAGGACTGTCCCAACTGCAGGCAACGATTGATGAGGACCTGCAGAGGATCGAGAAATCCATCTCCTATCTAGAGAAGTCAGTCTCCTCACTCTCAGAAGTGGTCTTGCAGAACAGGCGGGGCCTGGACCTCCTGTTCATGCAGCAAGGGGGCCTGTGTGCCGCCTTGAAAGAAGAGTGCTGTTTCTATGCAGACCACACGGGAGTCGTGAGAGACTCCATGGCAGAACTCCGGAACAGACTGGCCCAGAGGCAGAAAGACAGGGAAGCCCAACAAAGCTGGTACGAGTCCTGGTTCAATCAATCACCTTGGCTAACCACTCTGATTTCTGCCCTGATAGGTCCATTGGCGATGCTGTTTCTAACAGTCACCTTCGGACCATGCCTGCTGAACAAGTTGGTCTCGTTCGTTCAGAGCCGCCTGGAACGGGCCAACATCCTGTTCATAGGGCGACGACAATTGCTGTGAATTCAACCAGGGAATTCAACCAAAGAACACTGCCAGTCACAAGATTTTCCAAACTTGTCTGGCAAAAGCTTACTCAGGTTTCCCAAAATCTCTTTCCCTTGTCAAGTTACTTTATACCTCAATTCAGTATCTATGTACACGACTACCTCATTCATTTGTGAAAAGGGAGGGGGAGATGTGGTAGCTAGGGAAGAGGCGCGGCAGAAGATTTCGCGATGTCACGGAAAGCCAGGACCCTCGGTTCCCCATAGATAAGACCCTCAGGTACTCATAGATAAGAAATTAACATAGGAATGTGGTCCCACTAACAATAGGAATGTTGCCCCACAGAAGCCAGTAACTTTCCATCCCTTACCCAGTACTTTTCCATTCCCTACTAACCATAGGTAAGAAGGACAAACCCCTTTTTTGACGTAGAGACCCCTAAGACTATAAGACCCCGTGAGAAGAAGTAATAAACACCTTTTGACCGTCCACCACATTGGTGTCTGCGTATGTCATTGGCCCGAACGGCCCTAGAGAGAGAGCTGTCGAGCTGTACCTCCAGAACCAGGTCGCCTGCCTTGATCTAGAAGGCAACACCATCATTCCTGGACACCTTTGTTTTTAAGGACTGTTTCCCTTAAAAAGTCAGTATCTGATTTGGTACTCTCCAAATCTGCACCCTGAATAAGCCAACATCTGCCCTCCAGATTCCAGTGTTGAAGTTTTGTTGCAGCCCCTCTTTCTTTCATAGAATATTGGAAACTCTGTTATTTCACGGTGACTTTGCCTCTGGCAGCTTTCAACCACCATATCTCTCACCAGCCCTTCTCTTTGTGAACAGAAGGAGACAGAGCTTTCCTTGGGAGTGGGACTGTTACCAAAAATTTAGCAAAATAATAAAACTCCATAACCCCAATGTAGCATTAAGAGGCAGCATTCTTTATTTGGCTGCATGCACAGGGAATAGCTCCTCCCAAAGCTGTGCATGCTGAGTACAGGAAAGCTCCTGTTTATATTCTGTATTTTGCATACATATTCATTGATTGTCCTGGACTAAACACACATATGATAATCATTTCCCCAAATTCATTAACATATTTCCCCTCCCCTTTACCCATGCATTCTCCCGTCCTGGGGGTCTCTCTGGTGGTCCCTGGTGCTCCTGGACCCCAATGTTCCAGTCAGCCTGGCTGAGCTGGCAGGACACTGAGGCTGGTGAATTTCAGTTCCCCTTCTCACACAATGGGCATTGTGTGGTTTCCATAGGCCTGGGGTTTTAGAGAACCAGCATTGTGTGTGCTCACCTGGTGGAGACAATTTATCATCTGGTAACATGAGGTCACAGAGGGGGCTACGACATCACAGAGTGGGTTATGTGAGGTCATCGAGCAACTACAGCATCATAGACTGTCTCTGTGACATCACAGGGCAGAGGTCTGACATCACAGAGCGGACTATGACATCAGAGAGTTGGTAGTGACATCAGACACAACTATATGTATGACAATAGTAATGGGTTGTGACATCACAGAGAAGGCTGTGACATCCCAGCAGGGCTGTGTGAGGTCACTGAGTTGGTCACTCTGCCCCAGCCCCCCCTCACAGTTTACCCCCAAAGTCCAGAGCAGCTCATGCCCAGCAGGGTCTGTTTCCCCTGGTATCCCCCTGGCCCACCTGGAGCCACAGCCTCCACCAAAGGATGTTCCACAGGATCCACCCCAGATCCTGACATGGGAACAAGAGGCCAGGGCTGTGTGACCAGGACAGCAAGGACATGAATTATCCAGGTCACTGGGGCCTGGTTTGGGTTCTCCAAGGCAGGAAAGATGTCTGGCAGCTGGAGCAGGGTCTGGGAAGGGCCTCCAAGGTGGGGCTGGAGCCCTTGGGCTGTGAGCAGAGGCTGAGGGAGCTGGGCTTGTCCAGCCTGGTGCAGGGAAGGCTGAGGGGCTCCTCATGCCAGCCTGGCAGTGCCACCAAGGAGGGGATGGAGAGCACAGAGCCCCGGTGTGCCTCAGGCAGCTTCTTCTGCAAAAAAGTTGGTGGGAGTTGATGCCAAGGAGTTGAAAGCTGCAGGTGCAGCCTGCAGTGGAGGAAGCTCAGATTTGCACAAGGCCGCTCAGGGCCCCAGGGGTTGGATGAGGGAAATGGTGGGGAGTGGGTCGGGAAAAAGTCTGATTGATGTCAGCCACAAAGGGTACTGATGTTCATGTCTATTCACACTGCATTAGGATGTGCTAAGATCACTATCAACAGGAAATTGCTGGTATCAATCTACAAACAGGAAAAGAAAATTAACAGGAAAAAATACTATCTTTGCATTGTTTTCAGTATAGTAGATTCAGTTCAAAAACTATTTTGAAATCCCTCTAATTAACCAAAAAAATTTGTAGACCCTAAATGAAATTATTCCCAAGGGCTTGTCTTGTCAGAGGGTTTTAAAATGTTAATGAGTCCTCCAGCTCAGAATTCTTGAAGTGAAAAGCTAAAGGTGGAACAAGCCTCTGAAGAAGTAAAATTCATATGGGGAACTCCAAGATGCTGAGGATCCATCCTGATCAGAGCAGCAATGAGCAGAAATGGGCATAGCTTTGTGGCTGCCCCAGCTTTGGCATGGGCCCTGGGCCTGGAGCAGGAGCAGCTCTTGAGGGCCCCAAGGCCATGGCTCTTGTGCTGCCCTGGGCAGATGGGATGGCAGCAGGGGCTGCAAAGCTCTCAGCACCTCAGCCCAAGGGGAGCAGGGCATCCAGGGAGCCTCCTTTGGTCTTGGCCAAGCACCTTCCCCCATGGCTGGGGCTGAGTCCTGTGGCAGCTGCAGCTGCTGCTGTGCCCTTGCCAGGGGCTGAGGCCGTGGGGCAGTGCCCAGAGCAGCCTGGCCTGAGCAGAGCTGTGGGGCCAGAACTGGCTAGGCTGGGGAGAGGCCCTTGGTACTGCTCAGAGCTCAGGGCAGCTGGCAGAGCTTGCAGGGAGCTGGGCTGGGCTCAGAGAGCCTGGCCCAGAAACCATCAGTGTCCATCTCAGCCTGGCTGAGCGTGCAGGGGCCAAGAAGAGCAGCCCAGGGTCTGCAAGTTCTCTGGGTGGGAGCTGAGCTTGTGAGCCCTTGAGCCCTGCCAAGTGCTGGGGCTGCGCCTCCAGCTCCAGAGGAGATGGGACAGATGGGAGCAGAGACAAATCATTCCTGCTGCATTCTTTCTTGTGTTTGCTTGTACAGGTGACCTGGATCCATATATAGAGGAGGTTTTGTGTGTCAGATAAGACTGGTAGAGTGAGAAGAATAATGTTTCCTGACTTAAATTAATATTTCATGCATAATGCACAGTGAGAAACAAAAGACATATGTATGATCAGAAGAGCATCTGAGTTTTTCAGAGGAAGAGAGACTCATTGATGTTCTAGTAGCCAAACCCGTTCAAATACTTTCCTCAGGGCTTCCTTGAGATGGGAGGTGACCAGCAGAGGCCAAGGCCAGCCAGAGCTCTCTGTCCTGGCAGCTTTTGTCTGGGACACCCTGTGCATATAGGGAATTTTTTGGGGGAGTATCAATTTTGACAGTGGACACCTGGACAGAGGGATGGTTCTTTTCCATAGGAAGGCAAGCACAGAGCCCCAGCTCTCCAGGGACTGATGAGAGGCAGCCTCCAACATCTCAAGATCAGCTGGACCTGTCAGGTGGCCCTGGGAGGCCAAACAAGCCAGACCTGTTCCATGTCCCCTTGGTTCCACAAGGCCCTGCAGTGTCACAATGTTCTCTTTGCTTCTGCAGTGTCACAATGGCCCCGTGCTTCCACGAGGCCCTTCAGGGTCGCAGTGACCCTTTGGTTTCATAGGGCCCCACAGTGTCACAGTGGTCCCCACAAGAAGGAAACCACGGAGCCTCGGTGTTTCAGGGGCTGATGAACTGCAGTGATCAGAGGGCAAGGACACACAGATCTGTCTCTCCTGGCAGCTTTGTCTGGGAGCAACCCTTTGTTATTTGAAATTATGTATGTGGAATCCCAACTTCAGCCACTTCTCTCCTGGAGGAGAAGGCCAGTCCTTCTCCACAGGAAGGAAAGCACAGAGCCCCTTTGTTTGGAAGGCAGGTGAGAGCTGGCCCTCAGCAGGCCAAGGCCAGCCAGACCCATCTGTAAGGGCTGCTTTTGTATAGGAGCAATCATTGGATATAGGACTTTTGGAGGTGGAATCCCAATTCCAGCCATGGGCACGTTGAGAAGGATGTTTCTTTTCCATAGGAAGGAAAGCACTGAGCCCCAGTTTGAAGGTAGGTGAGACCCAGCTCTCAGGAAGCCAAAGGCAGCCAGATTTGTTGGTAATGGCAGCTTTTGTCTGGGAGCAATCCCTGACAAGGGGGGGAAGGTTAGAGGGGAATCCCATTTTGGCCATGGATGCTTGAATGAGAAGGGCAGTTCTTTTCCATTTGAAGGAAAGCCCAGAGCCCCAGGGTTTCAGGAGTACATGAGAAGAGGCCCTCGACATGCCAAGGGCAGTTGGACCAGTCAGGCCAAGCCAAACCTGTTCCCTTGATTCCATGGGGCCCTGCAGTGTCACAGTGGTGGTGTCATATTGGATCCTTGGTTCCATCTGGCCCAGATGTGTCACACTGGCCTCTTGTTTCCATGTGGCTCCAGAGTGTCACAATGGTCCCTTGCTTCCATGAGGCCCGGCAGTGTCACAGGGGTCTCCTTGGTGCCACAGTGTCACAATGGCCTCTTGGTTCCATGGGGACTTACAATGTCAGAAAGGTCTCCTTGGTTCCATGAGGCCCTGCAGAGCCCCTTGATTCAACGAGGCCTCCAAGTGTCACAATGGCCTCCAGGATTCCATGAGGCCCCACAATGTCACAATGGAATTTTGGTTCCATGGGGTCCTGCACTGTTCCATGAATCCTTAGTTCCATGGGGCCCTGTAGTGTCACAATGGACTCACTCCTTGGTTCCACGGTGCCACACAGTGTGACAACTGCCCCTTGGCCTGCCAACACTCCAGAGTGTCACAGTGGATCCTTTGTTCCATGAGGCCTTGTAGTGTCACAGTGGTGTCCATGATCCCCTAAGGCCTTCCAGTGTCACAACAGACCATTGGTTTCACTGAGCCCCACAGTGTCACTATGGTCCCCTTGGCTCCACAAGGCTCTGAAGTGCCACAATGGCCCTTTGGTTTCGCAAGGCCTCCGAGTGTAAAAATGGCCTCCATGCTTCCATGAGGCCCTGCTGTGTCACAATGGACCTTTGGTTACATGATGCCCCAGAATGTCACAATGGAATCTTTGGTTCCACGGTGTCAGAATGGACCCTTCACCCTATGGACGCCCACAGTGTTCACTGCAGTCCCCTTGATTCCACCAGGCCCTGCCATGTTATAATGGCCCCTTGGTTCCAGTGGGTCCCAAAGTGTCAGAACAGTCTCCATTGTTCTATGAGGCCCCACAATGTCACTGTGCTCCCCTTGGTTCCACAGGGCCCCACAGTGGGACAGTGGATGCTTGGTTCCATGAGGTTCCTCAGTCCCAATGGTCTCCTTGGATCCACAGTGTCACAGTGGCCCCTTGGCTCCATGTGGCCACGCCGTGTCACAATGGACTTGTGGTTCCATGAGCTCTCACACTGCCAGCAGCACTCTCCTTGGTTCTGCTGTGTCACCATGGACCCTTTGTTCCAAGGGGTTCCACAGTGTCACAGCTGACTCCTTAGGTCTGTGAGGAACTACTGTCACCAAATCTCTGAAATATCAGAACAAGACTCCATAACACTAATTTGCTATTTCAGAGGGAGTAATTTATTCAGGTCCGAGGTCAGGTGAGGGATAACTCCCAACCCTACATGGACATGTAATTCTACCAGTGTGTTGCTTATACACAGTCACTAAATGTGAATTACAATTTACCCATTTCCATAAAACCCACCCCAAGTTCCCAGATTCACTCCTTGTTTTCTCTATCCCTGCACCCTTGAGCCCGATGTCTTCACTTCCAACCATCCTTGCTGGGAAAGCAGCCCCTGCATGCCTTGTTCCTGTGCTGAAAGTTCACAGTCAGGGTAAAAATGGAATGAACCCTTTTGGTATCAGCCCCAGGCTTTGTGTGGGCAGGCAGAGACAGAAGGCAGGCAGAGCTGTCAGCAAAGGAAGGGCCCAGCCAGGTGGGGCAGCCGGGGGATGCCGACAGCCTGCAGGGACAGAGGCGCAGGGCAGGGACACCGTGGGACAGCCTGGGCTGCACAGGGCACAGGGATGGGCAGCAGCTGCAAGACAGCCCTGCCAGAGCCAACTTGGGCAGCACTTTGGCCATGGCTGCTGGGCCTGGGCCTGAGGCAGGAGCAGGAGACAAGTGACCCTTACAGGGCTGGGGCCTCATTGCCTCCTTGTCCCTGCTCAGCAGCCTGGCAGGGGCCGCCCCATGCTCCTGCCCTTGCCATTGCACATCCCCACATGCCAGTGCCCATCCCAGGAAGAGCCCTGAGCATGGAGGGAGGGACAGGATCTGCCTGGCCAGGGGCTGGGGCTCAGACCTTGGCCCTTGGCATTCCTGAAACACATCCAGCTTTGCTCAGCACCACAGACACCTTTGCCTTGTTTGTCCCCAGCTGTCCTCACTGCCTCCAGTGTTCTGCTCAGACTGGAACCTGGGGACACTTTCTCAGTCATGTCCCACAGTGGGACCCATTAGTACTTTAAGAAACTTCGTAGTTTCATTTTCACTTTGAGTTGTTGAGAAGTTTTTTGAAGACACTCTCAGGGACTGAGTCTGATGTAAACAATACCAAAGCCGTGAGAGCGTCATTAAAGTTTTACTAGTCCAGTTATGGAGAAAGATTTCAAAGAGCTCGTAAGAAATACATATTCCTGTTCCAAATTCAGTATTTTATTTCATTTTTCTTTAGATCAGAGGTGATTGCAGCATTCTGTGATTGATATTGGCTCTTGGTGGGCCAGGGGGATGTGAGGGGCAGCAAAGACAAATGGCATCAACCTGCAACCCCTGCCAGCTGTGATAAATAGGGCCAGGAGAG
This sequence comes from Melospiza melodia melodia, assembly GCF_035770615.1. NCBI lineage: Eukaryota > Metazoa > Chordata > Aves > Passeriformes > Passerellidae > Melospiza > Melospiza melodia. The sequence continues at coordinate 3,338,136 of NW_026948761.1, forward strand.
CAGCTCCTTTAAAAGGCCTTTATTAAAGTCAGCTCTGGGTGGGGAACCCGAGGGGTTGCGCACACCGCCACTGCTCCCACTGGACGACGCTGAGGAGGAGGAGTGCAGCTTTGTCTTTTAGCGCAGCTGGGGCTTCATCCTTAGGAAGGTGATGTTGGCTCGTAATCCAGGGGTATCTTTCAAGCTGGGTACTATCAAAATTATGGTGACAGGACGGAATCCAGCTCTGGTCAAGAGTGGGTGACTTAGTGTGGTTCTGGTGGGTTAAAGTCAAAGTTTATGTGCTGGTTTGTTGTTTTGAGAGGGTTCATATAGTTCCCACAGCCCCTCATTTGAATTCAGTCCGGGCACAAGGCCTCCTCGGAGCAGGGGAGCAGGGAAGTGGTTCCCGATGGGAATGGATACAAATCCTGGGTGAGAGGGAAAGGGGTACAAATACAGAGTGTGACGGGGAGAGATACAAATACAAGGTAAAATAGCAACATCTAACAGCGGCAACTAAAGGCAAGTCTTAGAATTCTAACATTCAATGTTTAACAGCAGACTAATATGGGGTACAAATAGAGAGTATGACGAGGAGAGATACAAATAGAGGGTAATATAGCAACATTTAACAATGGCAACTCAAGTCAAGTCCTAGAACTCTAACATTCAATGTTTAACAACAGACCAACACTTCAAATTAAGACCTTATCAACTTCATTAACATCAACTACCAATTACTACTCTGGAAAAGAGCTCTCATCTCCAGGATTTTCATTCCTCACAATATATCCCCTCTTTCTTTTTGATAGAGTTTAAGCCCGCATCAACTTGTAATTTCTGTTTTGTGGATATAAAACTTCTGTAACTTCTGATACTGATCATAAACTCTTTTAGCTGTTTTATGTTCTCCTTCTTGACTTTCAATCATCATTATTTTGGTTTTCACTTGAGCAGTTGTTTCTGAAACCTCTGTACTAGCTTGAATTGTAGATGATATAATCTTAATTAAACATGGGAGTAGGCAAGGTAAGACTATTAAACTTTTTAATGCTGCCACTACTATAAAGATTACTTTCTTCCACCATTTCCCACCAACTGGTGCCTATTAGGGGAGTCCACTCCTGATTTCCCACATATGCTATTTTTCGTATTTCTGTTGAGATGTTTCTTATTACCTCACTTCTATCAACGATTTTCATGCAGCACTCTGATGAATTAAATTTTCCACATATCCCTCTTTCATCGGTTACTAAGTAATCAACTGCAAGTAAAATTTGGTAGATGACAGTTCTAGTTTGGGCCAATTGGTAATTAATATGGTCAAGGACAAGTGATGTTCTGTTGGGCACTACTTCTAGTACTGCCTGGAGTCAAATGATCCTACTGAGCATGTAAGTTGGAGTACGATGTCCCCAGGACCCATCCTGGGCCAAAGTTGCAGGTCCATATGTGTTAATTATCTCTTCTGGTGTCCAGATTGTTCCCTTCCAGGTTTGTTTTCCCCCCAGGTCAATTATATTCCTCTTTTTCCAGTTAGTCTTTCTCAAATTGTTATACAATGGAACCCCTAAACTTGACCCTGATTCCTTTGGCAATAGAAAGAAAGCAGGTTTGATGACACCTATAGTGCAGCTTCCCATCCAGTCTCCTGGAAGAGTAGTATGGGCTGTGTTGCCACAAATCCAAAATAGATGATCGGGGGCTTTCCAAAAGATGTCTCAGACTTCCCAAGGGTATTCTCAATATTTACATATTTGTCTTATTCCCCAATAGGGATTTACCCCTTTTTCTGCTCATTTGTGCAGCCTATAACCTTCAGGATAAATGCACCCCTTTTCCTTTTTCCCAGTGGACCATTATTGATTTGGCTCTTGGGGAATCCATCTAGCATTTAAGTCTTCAATCTTTAGATACCTCTTGCATGCCACCTTTCCCACTGGGGTATTATATCTCTTCCCTGCCCTTATTATGCATTCTTCCCCAATTACTTTAGATTTTAAGTCCCATTGTTCTTTCCTTCTTTGTCCTAAAATGTGAGGTTTCTGTCCTGATTGTTCCCACCTTAGAACTTCTAATGGTCCTAAACTAATTCCCTCCCATGGCCAAATTTCTGTCATTTTAGTACTCCTACAGACCCAGCAGTTGGTTAGATTTAGTTCCTTACTAATTCTTTCAACTAGGTGTAGGAATAGGTTCTTCCTTAAGGGCATTTCTATTTCATCCTTTTTGGTGGTTACTGTTAATTGTCTTTCCTTTATTAGATCTTTCAGTCCTTCCTGATTACTTTCATGCTCAAAACAAAACCAAGTTTTTCCTACAGGGCATTCTCCAAGTAAGCGTTGCCTAAACGAGGCAGTGCTTCTCGCAATCCAATAGACTTTCCCGTCCTCTTGACAGGTAAATAACTGGGAGTAGTTAAAAAATAAGGATTTACATTGGTGTGAACCCTTATCAGTGACCCAAAGTTCTCCCGATCGTGTAGGGAGTGATAGTACATGGATTTTCCTTACTTCCTATACTTTCCATAAACAGGAATAACACCAGTCCTCCCAAGAGTCCAGTATGAACCATTGCCATGATCTCATCCAGCCTTGCCTCTTAGGACTGGGGAACTTTCTCCCTTCTCTTTCCTCCCACTTTCTATCAATTTAATAGCTCCCGAGGAATGTTCTGTAGGAGAGTATGTTTGAAACCCCCAGGGTTTTCCTTGGAGAAAAATAGATTATTAGAACTCTATTGGTGATATAACCTTTTGAACTTAACTATCATACTAACATTTAATTCTTATAACTCTTCAACTTGTAACCTTGAACAGTTTAAAAGAGATGGAGGAACCCATTCTCTATATTCATGATAATATATGAAATCTTTACACCAAACAGTTAACAAAATGTTCACTCTAATCTCTAATCCAATAATATCATAATATACTCCAAAACAAATGAAGGCTCCAACACAAACTAAAAATTCTACATTCATAAGTCAACAACAAAAACAATAAATAATAATGACTTGAATAAAAAGTATAACAATTTTAATATATTAGTCTCTTTTACTTTTATCAGTCTTTCTAAGCAACCTTTGGTCTCTTTCTAAAGGTAACTTTGAGATTGTCCGAGTTCAGGATTGCAACCCACGTGGAAGCGTCTGTAGCTGGTGCTGTTGGATCCAGTCTGCTGTTTGGTGGGGGTGGTACCGGTCCTTTGACTGGAGTGATGTGAGTCCAGCCTCTTTCTCGTGTCCTTCCTGCAGTGTGTGTCATGAGTAATACCTGGAAGGATCCTTCAGATTTTGGAGTTAATGGGGTATTGCTCCGTGACTTCATTAGTACCCAATTTCCCAGACTTATTTGGTGCACATCTGTATCAAGGGGGGAAGTTTGGGGAAGATATCCTCTTTTTCTCAGACTCTCTAGGGTCTTTCCAATGGTTTCTATTTACTTTCAGGTAGCTGTTTCCCCTTCAAAATAGTCCCCACTACTATATGGAGTCATTAAAAATGGGAGTGCAAACATCATTTCATAGGGCGGAACCCCTATATCTGATCAGGGTCTTGTCCTGATCCTTAAAAGGGAAAGGGGTAGACATTTGAGCCAGTTCATCTACATTTCTGCAATTAATTTTGGTAATATATTTGTGAGGGCTTTATTCATTCTTTCTACCCTCCCAGAGCTCTGGGGATGCCATGGGGTATGTAATCTCCGTTTTATTCCTAAAGCCTCAATTATTTTATGTAATACTTGTGCGATAAAGTGTGGTCCCCTATCTGAATCAATATTGTTCACCAACCCGTATCGGGGATTGATGTTAGAATTCTAAGATAATCTTGGCTACTATTTCCACTTTTCCGGTCTCTTTTCTTGTTGGAAAGGCTTCTACCCAATGAGTAAGGTGGTCAACTATTACCAATAAGTGTTTGCAACTCTGTACAGGGGGCATTTCAGTAAAGTCTATTTGAATGTTTTGGAATAGTCTTTGGGCTAATTCTTTTCCCCCTCACATGGTCTGCCTCATCACTTTTTGATTTAGTTTTTGGCAAATTAAGCACCTCTCAGTTACTGCTTTTGCTACCTCATGTATTCCGATACATAAGTTTTCTCTTAAATAGTGATCACATAACCCTTGGACTCCCCCAATGGGTTAATTCCTGTATCTCTGTTAACATTTTCTGGGCTAGGGCTTTATTTAAAAATTTATGCCCATCTGGTGTCAACCACTCCCCTTGGTTCCCCTGATGCATTTTTAATTTTTTTATTGCTTTTAGTTCTTTCTCACTGAATACTAGTTTTCCTTTCCTTTCTTCACCTAACACTTTGTTTAACCTGAGTAATTTCACTGGCTCCCCTGGGTTTAACGCTGCCTCCTTAGCCACTTGGTCAGCTAACTGATTCCCTTTTTCCTCGATGGTATCCCCTTTCTGATATCCCTTAACATGTACCACTGTAATCTCTGCAGGTTTAGGTAGAGATTCTAATATTGATCTTATCAGTTCTGTGTGCACCAAGTTTTTTCCTTTGGAGTTCAGATACCCACGTTCCTCCCAAATGTTTCCAAATGTATGAATGATTCCAAAGGCATACCGTGAGTCAGTGTAAATTGTCCCTTGGCCCCCTTCCAATAAGTCAAGTCCCCTCTTTAAGGCATAGATTTCACAACACTGAGCTGACCAATTAGAAGGCAGTTTGCCCTTCTCAGTAAATCTCATGTCTTCCTTTTCTGTAGTTTCAATTATTGCATATCCAGACATCCTTTTTCCCTCCACTACTCTCCAAGACCCATTAGTAAATAATTTTATTCCATAAGGTAGAGGTATCTTTTCTAGATCTTCCCTAACTTTTGTCTGAAAGTCCACTAGTTCCAAGCAGTTATGCTCTAGTTCTAATAATGGCTCTCCAGAGAGAAACTGCACTGGATTTAGAGTTTTAGAGGTTACCAGCTCTAGGTTATTAGCATCTATTAAGATTATTTCATACTTTAATACTCTGGAGTCAGTAAGCCACTTCTGGGGCCTTTGGCCTTAAAATTGTTTTTAGGTCATGTGGTGTATGGATTCTTATTCTACATCTCAGGGTGAGTTTTTGAGTCTCTTCAATTAAGGTGGTTGCTGCAGCAACTGCTTGAATACAGGTGGGCCACCTCCTAGCTACCGGGTCTAGCAGTTTGGAGATGTAAGCAATTGGTTTCTTACACCCTCCCCACTCTTGGGCTACCACCCCATATGCAATTCCTTTTTTGGTATTTACAAATAGGTCAAATTCTTTTTCCAGATTGGGCAAACTTAGGACAGGTGCTGAGGATTGTATATCTTTCAAATTATTTAGTTTTTTGTCATCCTCATTTCTCCATTCTATTGGGTCAGCGTTTACTAATTTGTCATATAAAAATTTTACATTTTGGGTATATTGGTCTAACCATAACTTACAGTACCCAAACAAGCCTAATAGTTTTCTGACATCTGTCTTAGTTTTTGGTGCTGGTATGGATAGTATGCCTGAAATTCTTTCAGGACTTAATTTCTTATATCCTTTCCCAATTATGTGTCCCAGATAAGTAACTTCCGCTTCCACAAATTGTAATTTATTCTGAGATACTTTTAAACCCTTTGCTCTTAGGAAATTTAAAAGGCGTATACGTTGCCCTGACATTATTCTGTTCCTCTCCAGATATTAATAAGTCATTTACATATTGTAGAATTTGTACTTCGCTCTCAGGGTTGAATTGTTCTAAAAGCCCTTCTAAGGCTTGCTTGAAGAGATCTGGGGACTCGGTAAATCCTTGGGGTAGGCACGTCCACCTTAATTGTTGTTTCCTCCTCTTCTCTGGATGTTCCCACTCAAACACGAAACAATCCCTACATTCCTCAGCAAGAGGACATGCCCAAAATGCATCTTTTAAATCTATAATAGTAAACCAGGCATGCTCCCTTTGGATCTGACTTAAGAGGGTGTAGGGATTTGGGACCACTGGATGCCTGGTTATAGTTCTCTTATTTTTCTTCCTTAAGTCTTGGACCAATTGGTATTTTTCCATCTGCCTTCTTGATTGCTAAAATAGGGGTGTTGTGGGGAGACATACATGGCTCCAGGATACCTTCCTCTAATAGCTGCTCAATCACAGGGGTCAGTCCCTTTTTTCCCTCAATAGACATTGGGTATTGCTTTACCCGAACGGGAGGAATTCCTTTTTGCATTTCAATTCTTATTGGTGGGATGTCTAGATAGCTCCCCTTTCCTTCTCCTGCCCAAACCTCTGGGTTTATCTGTTCTGTGTCTCCTGATGTCAATTTCATGATCTGGACTATCATTCTCACATCCTTTGGGATAATCCCCACTCCTAATGAGACTTGTAGGTCCCTTCGTAGTAAATTACTTTCTAGATTAGGTAAATAGATAAAGTCAGCCACACACTGCCTTCCGTTTCCTTTAATTTCTATGTTTTCAGCTATGGAGGCTCTAAATGGTTTTCCCTCTGCTCCCATCACCTCACAGACCTTTCTCCCAGTTGTCACTCCTGGGGGTAATTCCTTTATATTTGATCTATCTGCTCCGGTATCAACTAAATATTCAAATTCCTCACTTTGGGGACCCACCTCAAAGTTTACCAGAGGCTCTTCTTGATGGTATATTGGGTCCCCTAGCATGTAAAGCCCCTGACACCCCTTGTTGTCAACCCTCAGGGGACTCTCAAGAGCCTCTTGTTCTTTTACCATTGCCTCATCCAAAGAGAGTTTATTGCAATCCCTTCTTATGTGTCCTATCTCTCCACAAGAATAACATTTCCTGTTGCTCAGTGGTGCCCCTGGTCTCTTGTTTGTATCCACCCATGGAGGTAGTATAGGTTTATCTTTGGGTGTTTCAAAGGAGGACTTTCGTCCACTTTCATTGATTCTCGATGGTTGTCCCTGCTGATCTCTTTACCCCTAGACTTTCCCTGGCTACAGCTACCATGATTCTAGCTTTAGCTTTAGTTTTCTCTTCTTCTCTCCTTAAATATATCCTTAAAGCTTCCTTTAACAGTTCATTTATTCCCTTCTCCTGCCAGTCATCCATTTTCTCTAACTTTCTCCATATGTCCAGCCACGATTTTGTAACAAATTGCACTTTTAGAAGTACTTGGCCTTAAGAGCTATCAGGATCTATATTGGAATATGATTGGAAGTTCCTCTTTAATCTCTTAAGCCTAGTAGCTGGGGTTTCATCCTTTTCTTGCATGTTATCAAAAGCTAGTTTTGTGTTAATACTTCAGGGAACTGATTTCTTTATTCCTCTAACCATCAGGGATGTATATTCTTCCATGTTCATTCTATCTTTCTCTTCATTAGGGTCCCACTCAGGGCCATGTAAGGTTAATTTCTGGTCACTGGGATCTCCTGAATGATTTTCTCACTCCCAGATCTGCATTCCTGTGTCCCTGATCATCCTCACTTCTTCAGCGCTGAACCAAATTTTAAAAATAGAATTCAGCTCTCCCCAGGTGTAAATGTTGGGGCCTAGAAATTAGTCTTCTTGGTTCGATATTCCTACTGGATCCTCCACTAACTTCCCTAACTCCTTTTCAAAGCCTCGAATTTCAGTGGCTGTTAATGGGGCCTTCACAAACCCAAGTCCCCCACGTATCCCACCCATGGGGACTTCTCTAAGAGGAAAAAGCTTTGCCACTTTAGATGTTTTAGATTGTGTATTACAGTAAGGTCCCTCCGTGAGGTTACCCTTCTGGGAAGAAACAGGAGGAGTGGAGCTAGTTGACTTATACTAACTGGGTTAGAGATGGAGGTGCTCACCTCCCAGTTAGGAGGGAGGTAATGGTACAGCAGTGGGTAAGGGGGTAGGAACTGAAGCTGTAGGAAAGGACACTGGGGGTGAGGCTGGAGAGACAGTTGAACAGGTTGAGGGGGAGACTGGAGAAATACCTGAATTAGAGGGAGGTGGGACAGTAGTATTTGGAGCAGATGAGGGACTTGGGGTTAAGGTAGGAGTAATAACCATGGCCTCCCAGTTAGGAGGGGTAATGGTATAGCAGTAGGTAAGGGGGAGGAAACTGAACCCGTAGAAAGAGACACTGGGGGTGGGGCCAGAGAGACAGTTGAAGAGGCTGAGGGGGAGACCAGAGAAATAACTGGATTAGAGGGAGGCGGGACAGTAGTGTTTGGAGCAGGTAAGGGAGTTGAGGTTAGGGTAGGAATATTGACCATAGGAGGGTTAATTGGAGGTGGTAATGGGATCAGAGCAGCTGCTGATTCTGGGGATGGAGACGCCAGAGGTAAAAGGGGGGGATCTGGGAGAGGAGCCTGGGGCATTGCCAGGTAAATAGGAGGGAATGGAGAAGGAGGTAAGTAATCAAGGGGGTCGCACTAAACACTAACCTCTCCTCTCCCCTCATTCTTTTCCTCCTGTTTTTGTAGTTTACAGACTTTTATAACATTGCTGGTGGTATCCCTCTGCCAACATGCAGCATATGTTAACTGCTCAAGATTGGGACTTTCTCAGGTTTTCAGGTGTTGGTTTAATTGGGAACACATCCATGGATCTCTTGTCCCATACTATGGCCACTCCCCCTGCAGGTTTAACTTAGGCCAGACTTCCATACAATAGTGAATCATTTTCATTTTGTCTAAGCCTTTCATGGCCTCCTGAATTTTGGGAATTCTGTCCATCCCTGCCCCAAAGACCAAAGGGATTGTAGAAAATTATTAGGTTTGTTTGAGTATTGCAGATTATGGCTTGATCAGTATTAAATCACTAAAAGCGTTAAATTTCCATATGACAAACTGATAGACTCAGAGCCTGTAACCTGGACCTCAAATGATGAGGAACAGCTTCGGAATCTGAAAACGAAATTGTCCTCTGCCCCTATACTGAGCCTACCAGACCTAATAAAGAACTTTGACCTATTTGTAAACGTGGAAGAGGGGATAGCTTGCGGAGTCCTTACACAGGATAGGGGAGGATGTAGGAAGCCGGTCGCATCTCTCTCTAAGCTACCAGGTCCAGTAGCCAGATGGTGGCCAGCTTGTGAGCAAGTGATAGCAGCAACAGCCATCCCAATAGAAGACACACAGAATTTAACCTGAAAGTGGAAATCCGGGTTCATACCCCACACAATGTAAAAGCTGTTTTAAGTCACAAGGCCCCTCAGTGGCTAACCGACGCCCAAATACTAAAGTATGAAGTCATTCTAATAAGTACCAAGGACCTCGAATTAGTCACTTCAAAATGTTTAAATCCAGCCCAGTTCCTCATGGGAGAGCTGTTAACAGACCTGGAGCACGATTGTTTAGAAATTATTGAAATGCAGACTAAAGTGAGAAAGATTTAGAAGATGGGCCCCTCCCATATGGGAGAATTTTATTTACAGATGGATAATCATGAATGGTAGCCAGTAAACAGGTCTCAGGGTATGCAACCATAGATGGGCAGAACATGCAAGTTCAGGAAATGGGAAAGCTACCCACAAATTGGTCTGCCCAGTGCTGTGAAATCTGTGCCCTGAAGAGAGAGCTAGATTTACTAGAAAAAGATAAAGGAACAATCTATACTGACTCCCAGTACGCATTCGGAATTGTCCATACCTTCAGAAAAATATGGGAAGAATGGGGGTACCTAAATTCTAAAGGCAAAAATTTAATACATGAAAAGTTAATAAAATTAGTACTAGAGTCCCTGAGGAAACCAATAGAGATAGCCATAGTTTACATAGAAGGACATCAAAAAGGGGACACCCTGGAAATAAAAGGAAATCGATTAGCTGATCAAGTAGTGAAAGAAGTAGCTTTGGAACAAGAAAGTCCAGTTAAAATTCTTAAGATAGAGGGAACACCTAGTAGGGAAAGAAAAGAGGGAAAATCAAACTTTGACAAGAAAGAATTAAGAGAGTTAGAAAAGATGAGAGGACAGCAAAAAGAAAATAGAGAATGGTGGACCCCTGATGGACAACAAATTTTAAATAAAGCTCCAGCACGAAAGGTGATGGCAGAGTTACATGAGTTGACCCATTGGGGAATACAAGGATTATGTGACCCCTTTCCAGGGGATCGGAGTACGTACCATAGCAAAGGCAGTTACTAAGGGATGTTTAACTTGCCAACAAATTAATCAGAAAGTAATGACAAGAGTACTGTCTGATCTGGGGGAAGAGAGTTGGCCTTGCAGCCGTTCCAAAGTGTGCAGGTAGACATCACAGAAATGCCCCCTGTACAGGGATACAGACACTTATTAGTGACCGTGGATCACCTCACCCATTGGGTAGAGGTGTTCCCGACCAAAACAGAGACAGCCCAAGCAGCCACAAAAGCAACCCTAGAAAAAATCATTCCCCGACATGGGTTGATAAATAATGTCGATTCTGACCGAGGTCCACATTTTACGGCCCATGTCTTACAACAAGTTATTGAAGCCCTGGGAATGAAATGGAGGTTGCACAACCCATTGGCATCCCTGGAGCTCCAGAGGAGTAGAAAGAATGAATAAAACCATCCAAAACGTGTTAACTAAATTAGTTACGGAAACCCAGATGAGTTGGCTTAAATTACTACCCTTAGCACTGTTATAAATTAGAACAAGGCCTTGATCAAGTATAAGACTTTCACCTTATGAAATGATGTTTGGACTCCCCTTCTTGACAGCCCCGTATAGCACGAGAACTTATCCAGAAGGAGAGACAGCCACCCAAAAATATCTAAAGGCTATAGGAAGTATATTAGATCATAGGAGAAAGGGCTATCTCCCTCAAACCTCTCCCTTAGACACTAAGGGATATAACATCAATCCAGGAGACTGGGTGCTAGTTAAATCATGGAACTCTGCACCCTTAACCTCTGAGTTTGAAGGCCCTTTTCAGGTCCTACTCACCACCAATACAGCCATACAGACCCAAGAGAAGGGGTGAACACATATAACCCAGATTAAAGGACCTGTTCCACCTCCCACTGAAGAGTCAAAACCAAACACATCTCCTACTAAGTCTTCTAATGAATGGATTGTGACTAATCACTCAGACAATCTAAAGCTAACCCTCCAGAGGAGACCTAAAGACTATTGGAGACTGTCTATAGTCAAAAACTTGTTAAGAACTGTTTAAATAATCAAAACTTGTTAAGAACTGTTAAAAATTGCAGTTAATGTTATTTATATTTTACTTCTGATTTTTAAAAGTAGATACTTTCCTGTTGCATTTATTATTACCTAGTGTTTATTAATGAATGCATAGTTTTTAGTTTGTGTTGGGGCCTTTGTTTGTTTCGGTGTATATTGTGATTTTGTAGGATTAGGCATAAGAGTAAATACCTCATTATTTATTTGGAGTATTTTATCTCTCATTTTGGATACCAAAAATTCTTAAAGTGATCTGACCATTGAATTCAAGGTTTTTAGGTGCATGTTTTGGTGTTAAAAAGTTTAAATACCCCAGTTAACTCCAATCTTAGTGTACAAAGCAATCTCCTATAAAACATCCCTCAGGGCAAAAATAAATTAGTAAAGAAAAGTCAAATGTGTTGACACTGAGAGAGTAAAAAACTCTGTACTAAAACCAATGAGCTCCTCTGTAGCAGAAAAGCGTAACCAGGAGGCAAGGCTGGGTGAGTCTACAGTCCGCCTAAAAACAGCGACTCCAATCACTGGGTGCAGCTCGGTAGTTGTAGAGTTTAGGGGAATGCCTCATACCAGACTCCTGGGAATGCTCTTACTGATCTAACTTGTTAACAACACACTGGGAAGTTTAGAAGAGCCCATGTGCTAAATGTTACTACCCCCCTTTACAGAGGGGAAGAAGCCGGATCTTTAATACAAGTACATACAAATTTAAACTGTGCCTACCTCTCTCTGTTAGCAACCTGCCAAGGGCATGGGAAGACTTATTGGATTTCACAAAATATAGCCACTTACCAGCAAGGACTGCCTGGGGAGTGTCCTATAGGAGATGCTTGGCTTTGCTTTGAGCATAAGTCCAATCAAAAAGGCAGAGCAGACTTAATAAAAGAGAAAGAAGTAACAACATCAGTAAATGAGAAAGAAGACCTAGAAACATCTCGTGGGAAAAACTTGTTCATAGATTTAGTGGAAAAGATCAGTAAAGAGTTACATTTAACTAATTGCTGGATCTGTGGAAATACACAAATGGCCAAAGTCTGGCCTTGGGAAGGGATCAGCTTAAGACCAATAGAAATCTTAAAATGGACACAAACAAGACAAAAAGTACCAACTATTGGATAAAGGGGAAAAGAATGGTGGGGATTTAAGTCTAACATATTTGGAGAAGAGTAGTGTATATCTAGGAAAGTGAAAATATATAAAACCCCAGTAGGAGAAATGTTCTGAAAAAGATATTTAAAAGTGAAACATCCATTAGCTAGACAGATCCCTAGAAAGCCCAATAAATACTGGTCCATTGGAAAGAAAGAAACGGGGTGTATCTACCAAGAAGGATCTAAATTCCATGAGTGTACTGGAAAAGGAATAAACCCATTCTGGGGAGTGAGAGCAATATCCAAGTAACGGGAATTTCCAATCACTATCAGTTATTCTTCCTGGAAAGCTCCAGAAAACCTGGTTTGGATATGTGGGAATATGGCTTACACTAAATTACCCGGGGAGTGGAGCAGCACTTGCACTATGGGAATTATTAAACCAGCATTTTTCTTACTCCCAAAAGAGTCTGGATCGAACTTAGGGGTCCCAGTATATGATGATTTGAACAGATCTAGCTGACCAAAAAGAAACTTAATTGAAATTGGAGGAACACAGACATGGAAAAACACAGTACAGACCCCCAGGAAATAGTTTGCACTTAGGGACCGGCGACCTGGGCTCAAGATGGGTCCTGGGGACACCGGACCCCAATTTATACGGGGTTAAATCGGATTCTGAGATTACAAGAAGCACTTGAGATGGTATTGAACCGAGCCTCTCTAGCTTTAGACCACATAAATGACCAACTATCCCAGACTAGAACTGTGGTGTATCAAATCAGACTAGCAGTAGATTATTTACTAGCCCATGAAGGAAGCACATGTGAAAAATTTAACTCCTCTGAGTGGTGCTTAGAAATAGATGACCACAGTGAAGTCATTAGAAATATCTCAAGGGAAATCCAGAAGTTAGTCTGTGTTGGAACACAAGAGTGAATCCCGACATTTGATGCCAGCTGGTGGGACAATTTCTGGTCATTAAAAGGAAACTGGTGGAAAAAAACCAGCCTTTTTCATCATATGTGAAATTGCTGGTTTGATCCTCCTACCTTGCACGCTCCCCTGTATAATCCGACTAGTAACAACTGCTGTACAAGCAAGTGTAATGATACCAAAAGAGCTTAATAAAAAAGAAGTAAAAGTAATCATGATAATGAATGATCAAGAACATCCAGATGCCAAGCAAATTTAAAACCAATATTAAAAATTGTAAGAAAATTGTACTTTCAAGAAGAAGTAATTGCTAATTTATGCAGGCTTAATCCTAACGAAGAATTAGAGGGGGAAATTGTAGAGAATACATTGTTAAAGGAGTTGATATAAAGTTCATTGTTAAAGGAGTTAATATAAAGTTCCAATGTTAGTCATAGATTGTTTGTTGAATGTTTTATAGTTATGTCAAGTTCCAATGCTAGTTAAAGGATTTATAATTATGTAAATCCCCTCACTGTCAGGTGTTCCCCCCACTGCTCCTGTTAGTGTTCAGAAGCACATAATCACAAGAATAATTCTATGCAGGTGCTTTTATTGAAGAGCTCTGGGTGTCAGGGGTACAAACCCAAATCTGTCTCTGACATGCATTCGGGATGAACATGTTTTTATATTCTATAGTTATATAACTTTCATGTTAATTATTAAACTTATATTGTTCTATTGTATACATAGGTTTCATCGAAGCATGGGCTACTCGTGACCTCCCCCTCCTCTCAAGCTTCTAACATAGTTTCTCATGATTCTTCTTATGGTTGTATATTAATTATACTTAATGACTAAACAATCATCACATTGAACAATTATATCCTTTATGATATACTCCTTATGCAGGTGCAATTTCACATGATCTGGCAAACACAAAGCCTGACATTTTCAGAGTCTATTTTTAACATTTTTCCAGGGCCCCACTAAGTCTAGCTTCTTTCTAATTCCCCGAATTTCATGGTTTTAAAACCTTTTACTATCACTCCCTCTCTCATCTAAGATGGCGAACCACCCAACACCATAAAGAAGAGGATTATGTCATAATAACCAAATATGAAAATGCCATAAGACCTAGCAGAAAAGAATGACCAAACACAAACCCCTAGAACAACAAGCCACCATGCAAATGAAGAATTAAAATAACACCTCAAACCAGAGAAAACATAAGACAACATCAGGGCAATGGTCAGAGCTTTCTGCCTTTGTCACCCTAACCAGAACAGGCCAAGAGCAGCACAGGGACCATGGACCTGAAACCAACAGTGTCTACCCAGAGACTCTTGAAAGGAGAGAAAACCCAGCTCTGCCAGGCCTTACTCAGCATTGCAGTTCCCTGCTCAGAGCCTGTGGCTCCCTGCAATCCTGGCCTCAAGGATCTGCTCTCACCAGGCCCTGGGCAGCCTTGGGCACTCCCTGCCCTCACTGGGGCCCAGCCATGCTCCAAGGCACTTGGAGTTTTGCTGCTGACTCCTTGAGCAGCTTCTCCATCCTTCTCTGCGTGCCTGAGGCTCCTGGACCCAGCCCCAAATCCAGAGTGGGGCTGATTAAAATACAGAAAGCCCTCAGGAGCTCTTGGTCTCCCTTCCATTGTCTTTGAGTCTCCGGGGCTTGTGCAGTGCTTGGAGTCAGTTTGGAGTTCTCTTCAGGAGGGAGATTCCAAAGTGCACATCAGGATTTTTGGTTTTAGTCAGGGAAATATTTTTTTATTTTTATTTCAGAGAAGAGTGGATAGACGCATTTCCCAGGTGATCTTGATGCTGAATGTCTCCTTAGGAGGTCTGGGCAGGGAGAAGAAAAAGCCCCTTGCAGGTTGAGCCTGTTTGGAGAAGCTGCTCCTCATCCCAAACCTCACCATATCTCACATCACAAAACATGAAAAAAATTTAAGCATTTTGCTTCTAAATAAAATTTAATTAAGTAACAAAATCATATTTATATTATTCTAATTATGATAGTATTATTCAATATTTTACTACCTAATTTTTATATTTATATTTAAAAATCAATACAATTTTAGCAACCAAAAAAATTATTTCTCATTAGCTCAAAGAAAACACAATACCGTTCATTAATTAATTAAGCTTTATTGGCTATTTATTTCTTCCTCCTTATGGTAACTACTAATATTTGTAGTCCTTTTGGCACCATTTTTATAATCTTTTTCTCTAATAGGGTCAAGGGACGGCACTCTGGGGTCCATTGAGACATTTCTGGGGCACATTTGGGGCAGTTTGGGGTCTGGGGAGGGAATTCAGAGAGAACTTGAGGGTCTAGAGGACACTTGGGGGAGCCGGGTGGGCACTTGGAGGGGCACTCAGGGATTCTGAGGGACAATTCGGGGTCCGGGGCAGCACTTGGGGGTCCAGGGGGCCCTTTGAGGTCAGGGAGGGGAATTTGGGGCCCTTCGGGGTCCGGGCGGGCCCTTGGGGGGGGCTTGAACGGGGTGCGGGGGGTGATGGGAGTTGTAGGCGCAGGTATCATACTGTTTAACGGGGCCGCAGACCATCACGGGAGTTCGGGCGGCAGCTGCAGTGGCTCTGATGGGGCGCGGGGCATGACGGGAGATGAAGTACCGGCTGGAATAGCACTGGACGTGCGCCGCATAGCATGATGGGAGCTGTAGTCCCGGAAGTGGTTTGAACGAGATGTTTGGAGGTTCGGGGAGGCACTTGGGGGATACTTTTGCATCCGAGCCGCGACTTGAGGTCCTCGGGGGAACTTAAACAGCTCGGGAGCCCTTGGGGGGACCTCGGGGAGCTCCAACCGGGCTCCTTAGGGCGCGGGTCACGGCAGGAGTTTTAGACGTGGGACTGTGTTCTGAGGGGCTCTGGGGCCGCGGGGCATGAGAGGAGATGAATTCCCAGAAGCGGCTGTACCGGGCATCTGTGGGGTTGGGAGCACCCAGGGGGTCCGGGGATGCTTTGAGGGGTCCCAAATGGGCGCTGAGGGGACACTGAGGGATCCTGGAGGGTCTGGGGAACACTTATGGAACAGATGGGGGCCGATCCTGGGATTCTGTGGAGCGCGGGGCATGACGGGTGTTATAATCCTGGTTGCAATTGAGCTCAATCGGGCCGCGGGGCATGACGGGAGTTGTAGGCAAAAAGAAAAGATGGCGCCCACCCTAGGCACAGCCTCGAAGTCTCCGGTCCCTACGCTGATTGGCTGCAGGCCGTGATGGGCGGGAGCATCAGCAAATGGGAGGCGGGAAAAGCCCATTCAACCTTTGTAGTCCCTGCCAATACAGACCACTTTATTTCCAGTACAGACCAGTACAACCCCAGTGCTCCTCCAATCCCTCCCAGTACAGCCCTGTCCCTCCCAATACACCTGAGTTCTTTTCCAGTACAGCCCAGTTCATCCCAATATCATCTACAGTATGTCCCTGTGTCTCCATTCTTCCCTGCAATGTCCTCCCTGTCACCAGTTTGTCCCAGTATCACTCCCAGTATGTCCTGGTATGTCCCAGTCTGTCTCAGTGTACCCTACAGTCCATCCCAGTCCACGCAGTGTCTCCCACAGCATTCCCAGTGTTCCCCAGTATGTCCCAGTCCCGCCCAGTGTCACTCCCAGTATGTCCCAGTGTCTCCCACAGCATTCCCAGTGTTCCCCAGTATGTCCCAGTCCCCCCCAGTGTCACTCCCAGTATGTCCCAGTGTCTCCCATAACGTTCCCACTGTCCCCAGTATGTCCCAGTCCTCCCCAGTGTCACTCCCAGTATGTCCCAGTGTCTCCCACAGTGTTCCCAGTGTTCCCCAGTATGTCCCAGTCCTCCCCAGTGTTTCCAAGGACAGTTTCATTTCTCACGGTGGCCGTGGCAGCCAAACCCAGCAGTGGGGTCAGTGCAGTGCCCATGGCCACAGCCCCTTGCAGGGGCCCAGTGCAGCTTGGGCTGATGATCCACCCTCACAGCTGGCCCAGGGCAGCTCTGCAGTGCCTTTGGTGGCACCTGGGGCTGGCACACACCTGAGCACTGTGTCTGTTTGCAGTGGGGAAACTCAGGAGTTTCAGATTGCTGCAAAAAGTACAAAAAGGGAAAACCCCTCTCAGGCTGGGTGCAGCCAGCTCTGCAAGCACAGCAGGGCCCAGGGCAGTGAGGACAGACAGGATGGGGCTGGGCAATGTGGAGCAAGGTTGTGCACACTGGGTCAGAGCTCCAGGCACGGCTTCTTTGAGCAGGCCAGAGCTGCTGAGGAGAGACCCTGGGTCAATATCAATCACAGAATGCTGCAATCACCTCTGCTCTAAAGAGAAATAAAATAAAATACTTCATTTAAAATAGGAATCTGTATTTTTACAAGTTCTTTGAAATCTTTCTCCAAAACTGGACTAGGAAGAGTTTAATGAGCCTCTCAGAATTTTGGTGTTGTTTACATCAGACTCAGTCCCTGAAAGTGTCCTCAGAAAACTTCTCAAGAACTCAAAATTTAATTGAAACTCTGAAGTTTCCTGAAGTTTTAATGGGTCCCACTGAGGAACACAACTGAGAAAGTATCCCCAGGCTGCAGTTAGAGCTGAACACTGGAGGCAGTGATGGCAGCTGGGGACAAACAAGGCAAAGGTGTCTCTGATGCTGAGCACACCTGGATGTGTTTCAGGAATGCAAAGGGCCGAGGCCTGGGCCCCAGCCCCTGGCCAGGCAGATCCTGTCCCTCCCTCCTTGCTCAGGGCTCTTTTTGGGATGGGCACTGGCATGTGGGCATGTACAATGCCAAGGGCAGGAGCATGGGGCGGCCCCTGCCAGGCTGCTGAGCAGGGACAAGGAGGCAATGAGGCCCCAGCCCTGTAAGGGTCACTTGTCTCCTGCTCCTGCCTCAGGCCCAGGGCCAGCAGCCATGGCCAAAGTGCTGCCCAAGTTGGCTCTGGTGGGGCTGTCTTGCAGCTGCTGCCCATCCCTGTGCCCTGTGCAGCCCAGGCTGTCCCACGGTGTCCCTGCCCTGCGCCTCTGTCCCTGCAGGCTGTCGGCATCCCCCGGCTGCCCCACCTGGCTGGGCCCTTCCTTTGCTGACAGCTCTGCCTCCTGCCTGCCTCTGCCTGCCCACACAGAGCCTGGGGCTGATACCAAAAGTGTTCATTCCATTTGTACCCTGCCTGTGAACTTACAGCACAGGAAAAGGCATGCAGGGGCTGCTTTCCCAGCAAGGATGGGTGGAAAAGAAGAAGACATCTGGGGCAAGGGTGCAGGGATAGAGAAAACAAGGTGTGAATCTGGGAACTTGGTGTGGGTTTTATGGAAATGGGTAAATTGTAATTCACATATAGGGACTGTGTATAAGCAACACACTGGTAGAATTACATGTCTGTGTGAGGTTAGGAGTTATCCCTCACCATACCTCAGGCCTGAATAATGACACCCTCTGAAATAGCAAATGAATGTTGAGGAGCCTTATTCTGATATTTCAGAGATTTGGTGACAGTGGGGCCTCACAGAACCAAGGAGTCAGCTGTGATACTGTGCAAACTCATGGAACAAAGGGTCCATTGTGGCACAGCAGAACCCCATGGAACCAGAATCCATTTTGGCACATTGGGGCCACATTGAACCAATGGTCCATTGTGACACTGCAGATCCAAGGAGACCATTGTGACCCTGAGAAACCTCTTGGAACCATGGGGCCATTGTGACACAGCAAGGCCTGGTGGATCCATGGGTCCATGGTGACAGTGCAGAACCTCACGGAACCAAGGTGACCGTGTTCTACTGTGGAACCTCATGGAACAAAGGGTCCAAGGTGACACTGCAGAACCAAGGAGACTGCTGCTGGCAGTGTGAGAGCTCATGGAATCAGAAGTCCACTGTGACACAGCAAGGTCCGATGGAACCATGGGTCTGTTGTTAAACTGTGTGGCCTCATGGAACCATGAGCCACTGTGACACAGTGTGGCCACGTGGAGCCAAGGGGCCACTGTGACACTGCGGATCCAAGGAGACCATTGGGACTGAGGAACCGCATGGAACCAAGAGTCCATTGTTCCATGTGGGGCCCTGTGGAACCAAGGGGAACACAGTGACATTGTGGGGCCTCATGGAACAGTGGAGACTGTTCTGACACTTTGGGACCCACTGGAACCAAGGGGCCATTAGGCCATGACAGGGTCTGGTGGAATCAAGGGGGCTGCAGTGAACACTGTGGGTGTCCATGGGATGAAGGGCCCATTCTGACACTGTTGGACCAACAACTCCATTGTGACACTCTGGGACATCATGGAACCAAAGGTCCATTGTGACACAGCGGGGCCTCATGGAACCTGGAGGCCATTTTTACACTTGGAGGCCTTGTGGAACCAAAGAGACATTCTGTCACTTCAGAGCCTTGTGGAGCCAAGGGTGTTGCTGCTGAGTAATGACCAACATAGACTCCCAAGGCTATCATAAGGCTAAAATGACACTCTTTTTTTTGGAAACCTAATCTTTTATATTCGTCCCTATACAGGTTGACCTGATTGGCAACTTAATAAAAACACTGTCATCTTGAGTTAATTAAGAAGACACCCATTTCTAAACAACTTTATGGACAAAACAGCTTATTATAAAACACCAGGGGCAGATTGTTTAGATTTCTTTCTCTCTAGTTCCCTAAAGTTTCCCTGACTAATTCATGGGGAAGTTTATCTAGCTTTCTCTCTTTCTGACCAGAGAGCTGCCACCACACAAGGGAATCGTAGTGACACTGTGGGGCTCCGTGAAATCAATGTTGAATCTCCAGTGACACTGCAAGACCACATGGAATCATGGAGACCATTGTGACACTGTGGGGTCTTGACAGGCCAAGGGGCAGTTGTCACACTGTGTGGCACCATGGAACCAACGAGGCCGTTGTGACACTGCATGGCCCCATGGAACTAAGAATTCATGGAACAGTGCAGGACCCCATGGAACCAAAGGTCCACTGTGACATTGGAGGGCCTCATGGAATCCTGGCAGCCATGATGACACTTGGAGGGTTCGTTGAATCAAGGGACTCTGCAGGGCCTCATGGAACCAAGGAGACCCTTCTGACATTGTGAGTCCCCATGGAACCAAGGGTCCATTGTGACACTGCAGCACCAAGGAGACCCCTGTGACACTGCCAGGCCTCATGGAAGCAAGGGACCATTGTGACACTCTGGAGCCCCATGGAAACAAGAGGCCAGTGTGACACATCTGGGCCAGATGGAACCAAGGATCCAATATGACACCACTACGGTCACACTGCAGGGCCCCATGGAAACAAGGGAACAGGGAACAGGTCTGGTTGGCTTGGCCTGACTGGTCCAACTGCCCTTGGCATGTCGAGGGTCTCTTCTCATGTACCCCTGAAACCCTGGGGCTCTGGGCTTTCCTTCAAATGGAAAAGAACTGCTCTTCTCATTCAAGCATCCATGGCCAAAACATGATTCCTCCTCCAAAATTTCCAGTGTCCAGGGATATTGAGGTGGGTTTATCCTTTGCTCTAAGCCATAAAAACCACTTCTAACTAACATACCCTTTGCCTCCTTGGTTAGCCAGTAAGACTGGTTCAAAAATTCTTTTCTTCCATATCAAAACTTGCTTTCATTTCTATTCCTTCTTCAAATTCTACATTTAAAAATCTTTCTGCTAAACATACACACGTGTGAGACTTTCTTGTCAAACTTTCATCCTTCCCAACAGTTGGTGATGAATTTTACTTTTCCAGAGGCCTCTTCTTTCTTGATCTCTTCAGTTCAGAAATTCAGCGAGAAAAGCTGATTAACGTTTGTTCAAAACACCCAAGCAAGAAAAGCTCATTAGAATAATTCAAATCTTCAGTTCTTTGGTGGTTAGACGGATTTCAGAAGTGTTTTCAAAGTGAACCTACTTTATAGAAAACAATGAAGAGAGAATTGTTTTGTTCTGTTTAGTTTTCCTGTTTATAGAGAGATACCAGCAATCTCCAGCTGATATTGATCTCCAGCACCTCCTCATGCAGTCTGAACAGATATGAAAATCAAGACCCTTCATGGCTGACAATCAATCACACTTTGTCCATACCCCTCCCCAGCATTTCCCCCATCCAACCCCTGGCACTCAGAGCAGCTGAGGAATGGAGCCACATCCAGGGGTGTCCCCAGGGCTCAGGATTGGGGCCAGGTCAGAGAAATCTCTATTGATGATGTGGATGATATCGCCAGCTGGGGGCTATGTAGAAATCACAGATGAGATGGGACTGCTGTGGAACGTGCCTTGAGCTGTTTTATTTTTCAGCATCAGTCTCATTACATGGTTATGACAATGGGAAGATGCCAGCAGCTCACATCCCAAGCAGACCAAGAACTTAATGTTATAACTTACTTTATAAGTTTTTTGACCAATCACACAAAGCAAAAGCACATTGACAGCAGTTCTATCCAACCACTATAAGCACAAGCACCTTTGGTTGAAACAATCCTTGCCTATTTCGAATACAATACCTGCTTGTGAGCCTTAAAACACAATGCACAGAGCTCCATTATTAAGCTTCAAACTTCCCAATATCTTGCTAGATAAACTTTTCTGTAGCTTAGAAAGTTATTCTAGACAAGTGTTAATGCACAGACCATTGTTCTATTTGTCCTTGCTTTTCTACTTTTCAAATAATTTTGCTGCTGACCTATCTCATGGCTACTGCTTAGCTCTAACCACAGTTCTGCTGTCTCTGAGGCCTGCCTTTTGAAGCTTTCCCAAAACCCTCTGATTTTGTGAATTCCCACACTGAACACAAGTTCAGCTATTTTGAACCAAATGCTCACTGATGTAGATAGTATTAGACACGGCACACTGCAAAATAGAGCTGCTATAGATTTTTTGCTATTAGCACATGGGCACAGGTGTGAGAACTTTGAAGGAATGTGTTTTATGAACCTCCTCTCTTCCATTCACAGGAAACTCAAATAACTACAAGACAACATGAAGAAATTGACTCTGAATGATTTGGGCTTGGATGAATGGTTTGAGGAATGGGGAATAACTGGATGATTGAAAGATATCTTAAAGGGAGCTTTGTTATTACTAGTAGTTATTATTATATTGCTTTGTGCTATTCCACGCATAGTGAAATTGGTGACCCGCTTGCTAGAAAATACAGTGAAAAGTATTTGGCTGGTGCAAGATGAAGAAGAGGGAATTGTAGCAATGTATCTAAACAACTTGGGGCACACTGTGCACCAGCCATACCACTTATCAGTTATTCTTATCAGAGCCCTCTAGAAATCACCAAGGTTACTAAGACATAAACTGTGCTAAATGAAGAAAGAAAAGGCTGAGAAACAGAATACCAAGACCACAAGAACTTGATAACAGAGGGCTGTGAACCACCTGGACTGTAACCAGTCACATACTCTGAGAAGTGAGTGCAGGACACGTGGACAACGCAGAGGCACCAATGAAGAAGAGCGTGATCGGTGTATGCAGAAGGGTTAAAATGAATGAATAAGTATATTTATACAAATGTATATATATATAAATGTATAAATAAGTGCATAATGAAAACAATTAATAGCTTCTGCTTAATGATATTGGTTAGTTGTATGGGAGTCCTGTTTTCCCACAATGGGTGCCTGGGAAGGAGGGAGGGTTCCTTTCCATAAAAAGGAAAGCACTGATGCAGGAGCAGGAGACAAGTGACCCTTGCAGGCCTGGGGCCTCATTGCCTCCTTGTCCCTGCTCAGCAGCCTGGCAGGGGCCGCCCCATGCTCCTGCCCTTGCCATTGCCCAGCCCCACATGCCAGTGCCCATCCCAAGAAGAGCCCTGAGCAAGGAGGGAGGGACAGGATCTGCCTGGCCAGGGGCTGGGGCTCAGGCCTTGGCCCTTTGCATTCCTGAAACACATCCAGGTGTGCTCAGCATCAGAGACACCTTTGCCTTGCTTGTCCCCAGCTGCCATCACTGCCTCCAGTGTTCAGCTCTAACTGCAACCTAGAGACACTTTCTCAGTTGTGTTCCTCAGTGGGACCCATTAAAACTTCAGGAAACTTCAGAGTTTCAATTTAATTTTGAGTTCTTGAGAAGTTTTTTGAACACCCTCTTAGGCACTGATTCTGATGTAAACAACACCAAATCCCCAAGAGGCTCATTAAATTCCTTGTGCTGTGTCTGTGCTGCTGAGCTTTAAAGGAACAGCTCTTCCCAGGACCAGCTCCCCTCCCAGCCCAGCAGGGCTGAGGGCTCTGCCTGCAGGCACTGAGGGAACAGGAGCCAGGCAGAGACAGGCTGAAGGCAATCAGGATTGGGAAGACATTGAGCTGAGACTTCACTTGGGGAAAAATCTTCACAGCCCTGTGCATGGTGAGTGTGTGGATGCAGGGCAATGTCCCCTGTGCTCCTGGAGGGATCTCCTGAAGCCAGCACACCACACAGCCTGGGGGATGTGCCAGGAGGACTCTCCCAGTTTCTCTGTGGCACAGGAGGAGGAGGAGGAGGATGTGCTGCAGAGTGGGGATGCCCTGGGCACTGTCAGAGCCATCCTGCCCTGTCAGAGGGCAGGACGGCTCCTGCTGCCAGTGACGGCTGCAGGGGGTGAATCTGGGGCTGCAGCCAGGGCTGCTCAGAGCTCCAGTTCATACCCAGCTCATTTCTGAGGGGACTTGTCATGAACTCATTCAGGGCTGGGGTTTCCTGCTTGGGTCTCTGCTTTCCTGAATTTGTGCTCCTACTTTTCCAAGGGCTCAGCTTGGTGGCAATGCAAACTCAACTGTGCAGGGCACAGCAGGGGCTGAGGCCCTTAAACCATCACCCCGAGGATTCCTGGGCACCTCAGGAAGTGCCTGCACCTGCCCAGCCTCCAGATCCATGCAGCATCACCTTTCCATGGTGCCCAGACTGGGGGAACTGTTCTTTAATTCCTACAGGGCCCAGCAGCTGCAGGGCAGGGCTGGCCTAGGGGCTGGGCTGGGCTCTGGCAGCTCTGGCAGGGAAGGAGCCCGGGGCCACAGGAGCAGCTGGGGTTGGGACAGCTCCAGCAGCAGAGCCATGGGCAGGGAGGGAGGGAGGCAGTGCTGAGGGAAGCCCTGCTGCAGGGCAGATGTGGCACCTGCCAGGCCTGCCCTGCAGGGCACACACTGCCCTGAGCAGCACAGCTCTTGTGTCCCCTCGCAGCCAGCAGAGCCCTCAGCCCAGGGCTCGGGGCCCTCAGTCCCTCCTGGGCTGGCAGAGCAGCCCCAGAGATGAAGGGTATCTCTGCGGCCATGTGCCCATTCCCTGCTGACCAGGGCCTGAGGGCCACTGTCGTGCCCTGCTGCTGCCTGGCAGGGGCTAGGCAGGGCTGGCCAGGGAAAGGCTTTTCCTCAGGCCTGGCTCTCTCTCTCTCGTTGCCTTTCGCAGGTGCTGCTGGCATTGCTGAGGGGCTCTCTGCCATGGCAGTTCCAGCTGCAGGGCCAGGCCCAGCCCTTGGGCTCCTCCTGTGCAGGCTGAGCACAACAATGGGGTGTCCCAGCTCCCTGTGCCCGGGCAGCTCTGGGTAGGGCAGCCTGGGAGGCTGGCAAAGAGCCCACTCTCCTGACTCTGGGAGAGGCAGGAGCCACTTTGTGTGCCAGGGATCCCTCTGCTCTCAGCTGTGTCTCCTGGCTGTCCAGGGTAACACGGGAGTGGATTTCCGAAAGGTGCAAGTCCAGGGCAGATGGAACAGGAGAGAGGGACAGAGCAGCTCCCCTCAGTCTGCACTAAGCCTCAGACAATGCTCCTGCCTCTCTGGACACTCTCTTCTCCAGTCTGTGCAGCAGAATCTCTCGTTCTGCCTCCTACAATCCCCATCCCTTCACCCAGGCAGCTCCTCTGCCTTGGCTCAACATTCTTTATACAAATCCCAAAACCAGGACTGGCCCCTGCCCTTACTGTGCCACTGCACTGACTGGGGGTCAGGTCTCACTCCCAGGTGTCCTGCAGGTCAAGGTCCATCTCCTCACACAACATTGGACAGCAGCAACCAGGGCTCCAGCAACAAAGGTGAAGGAAGATCTCCTAGACATACACAAGAGAGAGGTGTTTAGTGGTAGGAAAGGGTCTATGAGAAAGGGCTTTGACATTTCTATGAGAAATCTCCGCTCGATTATCACTGTCATTCCTTCTTCAAAAGGTGCCAATGTCCAGAGGCAGCAAATGTCCAACAGCAGCTCCATCAGGCACTTCCTCCTGCTGGCATTGGCAGACACGCGGCAGCTGCAGCTCCTGCACTTCTGCCTCTTGCTGGGCATCTCCCTGGCTGCCCTCCTGGGCAACGGCCTCATCATCAGCGCCGTAGCCTGCGGCCACCACCTGCACACACCCATGTTCTTCTTCCTGCTCAACCTGGCCCTCAGCGACCTGGGCTCCATCTGCACCACTGTCCCCAAAGCCATGCACAATTCCCTCTGGGACACCAGGATCATCTCCTACTCCGGATGTGCTACTCAGGTATTCTTCTTTCTCTTCTTTATGTCAGCAGAATATTCTCTCCTGACCGTCATGTGCTACGACCGCTACGTGTCCATCTGCAAACCCCTGCACTATGGGACCCTCCTGGGCAGAAGAGCTTGTGCCCACATGGCAGCAGCTGCCTGGGCCAGTGCCTTTCTCAATGCTCTGCTACACACGGCCAATACATTTTCCCTGCCCCTGTGCTAGGGCAATGCCCTGGGCCAGTTCTTCTGTGAAATCCCACACATCCTCAAGCTCTCCTGCTCAGACTCAAACCTCAGGGAGCTTGGGCTTCTTGCTATTATCGCCTGTTTAGCTTCTGGATGTTTTGTTTTCAATGTTTTTTCCTATGTGCAGATCTTCAGGGCTGTGCTGAGGATCCCCTCTGAGCAGGGACGGCACAAAGCCTTTTCCACTCAGCACTGCTATTTTTGCCAACCTGAAGCCCCCCTCCATCTCCTCCCCATCCCTGGATCTGGCAGTGTCAGTTTTGTACTCGGTGGTGCCTCCAGCCCTGAATCCCCTTATCTACAGTCTGAGAAACCAGGAGCTCAAGGCTGCAGGGTGGAGACTAACGACTGGATGGTTTCAGAAGAATTAAACTGCTGGCTAGTTTCTGCATATCACTTGTAATAAAACTTATCTTTGATAGTTGTTGCTTGATTTTGTGATTTCTTTCTTCTTTTTTTTCCTTTGTTTCAGTTTTTTAATACTGTCCACAAAGAAAAGACATTATTTGTGCTTCATTTCATTTTGTTTACCTCCAAATTTGCTGTAGCTCACAGACTATGTCAATGAGGAGCTGTGCTCTCAGTTGCTTTAAATAAAATAAAGGATCTCCCAGCAGAGTTTTCACCAAAGATCCCCCTCTTGTTGCCCTCTTAGGAGGTTCAGCAGCAATGTCTGTGTGCAGAGCTGGGGGCAGATCAGTGCTGGCCCAGCAGCTGTGCCCAGCAGCAGCAGCACTTGGTGTTGCCAGTGCTGCTGCCGTGGCCCTGACCCGCTGCCCTGGTGGCCCTGGTGTTGCTGTAGGGCCCGAGTGCTCTCGGGGCTGGGCACAGCCCTGGGGGTGGCAGTGACTGGGCTGCAGCAGGGACAGGCCATGGGCGCTGCTGGGGCAGCGCTGACCCCTCAGGCCAGGGCCTGGCGGCTCCAGGCTCCTTGCCCAGACTCTCCCAAGAACACACCCAGGCCAATGCTCAGCACAGAAAAGCCCTGTAAGCAGCCCCAGGCTGGCCGTGGGAAGCTGGGGGCAACCAGCATGGCTGGGGCTCTGCAAGGGCCCTGGGGGAGATGGGAAGGAGCAGCAGAGCAGGGGCTGATCCATCCCCAGTGTGCTGCACAGCCCAGGGCAGCGTCCCAGAGCGTCCTGATGGAGCTGCCAACAACATCCCCCCTCTGCAGCCCTGGCCTCTCCCCCAGCTCACACAGGTGCCCCATCCTTGCAGGCACAGACACGGCAGCACTGGCTCAGCAGCCCCTGTTTGCATTGCATAGAGCAGGGGGAGCACCCCCATGCTGTTGCTGTGGGGACATGAACCTGAGGGAGCACAAATGCCATCAGCCCCTGGGGCCAGCAAGGGCTGGGGGACACCAGGGAAACCACTCAGCTTTGTCCTGGCCTCTGCAGACAGCCAGAAAGTTTGTTCCTATCAGCTGGGAGTTTCCTGTCCCACTGTAGATGCTGTTGTTCAGAGCCAAGGCTGCCTGGCAGCCACCCCCAAACAGCCCTGAGCATTTCCTTGGCTTCACCTTTGCTTTCTTTCCTCTTTCCTGATCCGGATTTCTTCCTATTGCCCAACCTTGCTCCCTCCCCTGCAAACAGCCCATCCCTGTTGGCCCTTTCTTCTCTGGCCCCACTCCCCATTGCAGTTCCTGACTTTGCACCATGGGAACGTCCCTTGGGGAGCAGGATCATCCTGCAAGTGCTGCAGGTATTGTCTGCAGGCTCCTGCAGTGCCTGGTGCTGCTCCCTTGCCAGAGGCACCCCAGGCCAGGAGGGCACATCTGGGCTGCTGTGTCTGGCTCTGGGGCTCCCTGTTCTGGGCAGTGAGGAGGAGCTGCAGAGGCTCTGCAGGACTGACAGGATGGGCTTTGGGGCTGGCAGGAGAAGCCGAGGGACCTGGGCTGCTGGAGCTTCTGAAGAGGAGGCCCAGGCCTCCTCCTGCAACTGCTCCAAGGGTAGTTCCAGAGAGTCACAGAATCAGAAAGGTTGGAAAAGACCTTGGAAATCATCAAGTCTAACCTGTGCCCTGACACCACCTTGTCTCCCTAGAGCCTCCCCTTCTCCAGGATAAACAACCCCAGCTCCCTCAGACACTCTTGTGGAGAGTATTATTAATAATTGGTTAGCTGAGAAAGGCCACACTGATATAATGCCACTGGTTAAGCTGAAGGAGAAAAGTCAGCAGTCAGCAAGCTGAAAGGAAGAGTCAGCAGCGACCTTGCTGCAACATGAGGATAGGGAGTAGAGATTAGTCCTGAATATATCCTAAGAATATGTAGAAAGTATCAAAAGTAGAACCATAGGAATGTAGAAGTAGGCGTAGGTGCTGATATGTAAGCTGACCAATCCTGAGCTCAACTTTTGCAATATGTATGAAGCTCATTATTAACTGTATTTAACCCGCCGTACTGATCAATAAAATTGAGCCTGTGATGATCAAACTGATGTCCTGGTTCCCTTCCGCCGACAAATGGTGGAGAATGCGGGCATAACCGAATCTCTGCCCTTTTTCTCGGATTAAAAGAAACAGGGATTACACCACGGTCGAGGAAGTTGGGTTTGGGTCCTTGCAGCTGGGACGGTGCCGGAATTTGAAGCACCCTTAAGGTTCACAACCCTGACTTAAGCCAATACGTGTCGCAGGAGCCTGGAGAGCTGCAACAGCGCGCGCTGATTAATAGGTATGGATAGGCAAGCGGCATATGATTTATTTACCGCCTATTTAGAGCGGCGTGGGATAAAAGGGATAGATTTAAAAAGGAGTTACCAGGGTTATTAGCTTATGGCCATGCTAAGGGTATCTTTTCTAATCCTCATACAGTTCATGAGTTATCAGAGTGGAGAAAGTTTGGGGAAATATTGTGGGATACAGTACTAGACGATGATAAGTCAGCAAAGAAATTCGGGAAGTTATGGCGGGTGGTGTATAACACGTTACTTCAGCAGGTCTCTGAGAGAAAGGCAGCAGAAAGGGCGACAGAAGCTCATAAGAGGAATATAGGGTATGGTCGTGAAGATGATCCCCTGGCACCTTCTGTAACTAAGGTACTTATGCCTAAGAGTCCCCAGCAAAGTGGTGTGGAGGATTTTTCTATAGGCACAGTGGAACCGTCTGCACCTTTCCTGTCAGAGGGGGAGGGCGAGTCGGATGGTGGGGGTAGGAGCAAGCCAGCTTTGCCTCCGCCACCAGCTTCAGGCGGGTCGGATGGTGGGGGTAGGAGCAAGCCAGCTTCGCCTCCACCGCCAGCCTTGCCTCCGCCGCTACCCCTCAATGAGCCGGCTCCGGTTACAGCTTCGGCGGGGGAAGGGCCCATTTCCCCGCCCGAGGCGGCTCCAGCGGGGGGGCGGATTGCCCCCCGCAGGCTGGCTCCGCTTGAGTCGGCTCCGGTTTCACTGTCAGCTCCAGCGGGGGAGGGGGGGCCCCTGCTTCCCCCGCGCGAGACAGCCTCTGCTTCACTGCCCCCCCCGCGCGAAAACTCGGTGTCTGCACCGAAGCGCCAGCAGCATAGCACCCTTAAAGGGCCAGATCCCATCCCAGGGGCACACCGTGATCCATGGGGGGAGATGGCTAAGCAGAGGAGGGAAGCTTGGGCTGCTTTGGCGAAAGAAGTAATGCAAATGGGGGATGGTGAGGCAGTGGAAATAGCTTCTAGTCTTGCATGTCCAGTTACATACACACCACAGTATGATGCACAGGGGAACCTTACGCATAATATAGCAGAATATACTCCCTTAGATTGGAAGCTGTTAACTCAGCTACGTTCTACGGTTAGTCAGTTTGGAGTAAAAAGTGAACCTGTTAAGCAAATGTTAGATTATCTTTTTAATACTCAGGTTTTATGTCCTAATGATTTAAGAGGAATAGTTCGGTTGATATTTACTCAGCATCAGCAGTTATTGTTTAATGCACATGACCCATTACATGGAGTAACAGTAAAGGAGCTGACGGGCTTAGAGGCATTTTACGTACAGAGGCACAGATGATATCGGGAGAAGATAAACTTAGAGAGTCTATGTGGTTAGTGCGTGCTGCAATAGACATGGTTAAAGAGCCAGGAGGGTTACCGGCTTATATGGGCATTAAACAAGGTAGGGAAGAATCATTTTGAAATTTTATCGATAGAACAGCTACTGCTATAGATCGGGCTGGTGTTGCAGGGCGCTATTGAAGCAGGTGTGCCTTGCAAAATAGCAATCCAGCAACCCAAAGAGTGTTAGCTACTTTAGGGGCAAATTAGACTATTGAGGAAGCATTAGAGCGAATGGCATTAATGCCAACAGCTTCACAGGCATTTATAGCAGAAGCCTTAAAGGAATTAGGATTAGGGTTGCAAAAGCATAGTCTACTCAAAATCAGGTGTTAGCTGCTCTTGCTCCTCTCCAAAGCGGCTCACTGGCAGTCACGTAAAGAGGCTCGAGACCATTCATCAAGTGTTACCGATGCGGCAATGAGGGACAGACACAAGTTGCCTCAGTGACATCGGAGACACCAGCTGCTGCCGTGACATCGCTGCTACCTCCTGTCTGCAACCTGCAACAACAGGGAGCCTCGGCTTGGACTTATCAGCAGCAGTAGACGTCACACTAATGACGAACCAGCCTGAGAGGATACCCACTGGAGTAAAGGGTCCTCTTATATTAAATGGACAAATATGTGGAGCATTATTGCTGGGACGTTCCTCTATAACTATGTTGGGATTATTTGTTTTGCCTGGTGTTATCGATGCGACTTTACAGGGGAAATACAAATTATTATGGCTTACACCCTTTATCCTCCGATTAAAATTACAAAAGGACAACGCATTGTTCAATTGGTACCACTGTCACAAATGACATCAGGAATACAATCATTTACTGGGCAAGCACGGGATGAAAAAGGTTTTGGCTCTACTAGTGTTACACTTTTAACTGTGGATTTACAAAATAGACCAAAGCAAAAGGTTGAAATTACCTATGGGCATCAAAGCATAACCCTTTATGGATTATTGGATACAGGAGCAGATACTAGCATCATTTCTCCAGAAGCATGGCCACAACATTGGCCTCTATTTCCCTCATCAAACATGCTCACAGGAGTGGGAGGATTTACATTGGCAAGCAGGTCGCCGTCTTTTTTCTGTGTACATTGAGAATCAACAAATATCTGCTGTGTTTTCAATTGTTCAACTGCCTCCTACAGTTTCCTGCTTAATTGGAAGGGACATTTTAACACAATTGGGAGTGGTGTTAACTAATCAGCACCCTTTGGGGTAATTGCCATTGCTTGGACTTTCCCCATTCCACTCACCTGGAAAACGGCTACACCGGTGATGGTTAAGCAATGGCCATTAAAGGGGAGAGTCTTATGCATGCCCATGAATTGGTACAGGAACAATATACAAAAGGGCACCTAAGACTGTCCACAAGCCCTTGGAATACACCTATTTTTGTAATCAAAAAGAAATCAGGGAAATATCGTTTGATACATGATTTGAGGGCTGTAAATGATCAAATGGAACCAATGGGGGCCTTACAGCCTGGTCTTCCAAATCCAGCTATGATTCCAGAACACTGGCCACTTTTAATTATTGACCTAAAGGATTGTTTTTTCACTATTGGCCTGCATCCTGATGACATGAAGAGATTTGCTTTTACTTTACCAGCAGTAAATCGTGGGGAACCGGATAAAAGATTTGAATGGACATCTCTTCCGCAGGGCATGCGCAACTCCCCCACTTTATGTCAGCTTTATGTTGATGCTGCATTACAGCCACTACGTCGTAAATGGCCAGCAACTATAATATATCATTACATGGACGATATTTTGTTTGCACAGCAACAGCCATTCTCCTCTTTACAGATTAACACCATTATAAATACTCTTGCTGCATATTCACTTGTTATTGCTGCAGAGAAAATTCAGACTACAAAGCCCTGGAAATATTTGGGATGGACTTTGACGGATCAAATAGTGATACCACAAAAATTGGAATTACAATTGGACATTAAAACTCTACATGATGCACAGAAGTTGCTGGGAGACTTACAGTGGCTGAAGCCTATTGTGGGAATACCAAATCACTTATTAGAAGCCCTACGGCCTTTGTTAAAAGGCGTGGACCCTACTACTCCTGTACACCTGACAAAGGAGCATCGTCTTGCCTTGCAGCAAATTAGTAACTGTGTACAGCAAGGGTATGTGTCTCGTCGACAACTCGACCACCCCATTGACCTTACTATTTGGAATAGCCCTTGCCACTTGCTTGGTGCTCTCTCTCAGTTGCAAAAGAAAACGGGGGGGGTACGGGTGTTGGAATGGTTATCACCACCACTACAGCATAAGAAAACAATATCTTCAAAAATTGAACAATTGGCTGCATTAATCAAAAAGGGGCGTCTCAGAATTCTTGAAGTGGATGGTAGAGAACCTGCTACTATTAGATTGCCTATGGAAAAAGAAACCTTGGACTGGTACTTGATAAATTCAAAGAATTTACAAGAAGCATTATTGATGTCACCTGCTAAAGTAGAGACTAGTAAATTAGTGCCTAGAGTTTTGCAATGGATGACGGAATGGAACTGGATTACTCGACCTTTGAGAGAAGAAAACCCCATAGAAGGAGCTATTACAGTTTTTACAGATGCAGGAAAGAAATCAAGGCATGCTGCTGTTACCTGGCAAGAAAAAGGACAATGGAAGCATCAACTCCTCACAGCAGACCCTGCAGATAGCTTACAAACCTTGGAATTGTTAGCAGTAGTATGGGCGGTGTCCAACTTACAGGAGCCTTTAAATGTGGTCACAGACTCTATGTATGTTGCAGGAGTAGTCAAACGAATAGAGGAAGCAGCAATTAAGGAAGTGAATAATAAACGATTGTATGAGTTACTGATACAGTTAAGGAAGGCTTTACAAGAAAGAAATGCAGCATATTCTGTGATTCATATTAGGAGCCATAAGTGGTCTAAAGGTTTAGGAGAAGGGAATGAACGTGCAGATAAATTGGTTACCCTACCCATTGATAATTCTTGTCCTATTGACAAGCACACATTGGCCAGAGAAGCACATAGTAGATATCATCAAAATGCAAGAGGTTTAGCAAAACACTTTGAGCTGAGTTTGTCACAAGCCAAGGCCATTGTCAGGGCATGTCCAACATGTAGTTATCATAATGGTGGAATAGGTCTAGGCATCGGAGTTAATCCTCGAGGTTTAAAAATAAATGAGATATGGCAAATGGATGTTACACACATAGCTAGATTCGGTAAAGTCAAGCATGTGCACGTCACCATAGATACATATTGTCATTACATATGGGCTACGGCTCAGGCAGGAGAGAAAGCTATACAGGTTATCAGACATCTGTTAAGTTGTTTTGCTGTTATGGGAGTTCCAAAGAGTAACAAAACGGATAATGGTCGAGCTTATGTAAGTGCTAGGGTCCGGAAATTTTTGAATCATTGGTCTGTTAAGCACGTGACAGGTATTCCACATTCTTCTACTGGACAGGCAATAGTGGAAAGAGCAAACAGTACCCTTAAGCAGTATATTGAAAAACATCAAGACTTGACAGATCCACAAGCATGTTTGGCTAAGGTTTTGTATGTGATTAATCATTTATGCATTTTTGGGGAAGATGATACCCCCCCTGCAATGAAACATCATCCGAGGTCAGGTCAGGAAAATACTAAGGAAACAGAGGTCTGGGTTAAGTATAAGAACCCAAGTACAGGATTATGGGAAAAACCTGCAAAAGTATTATATTGGGGTCGGGGGTATCTTTGTGTTTCCTCACCTACAGGGCCTTTGTGGGTGCTTGCTAAGTGGACTAAACCTGTTTTTGATGCAGCCTCTGGTGGATCGCCTTACGGAGGAGGACAAGGAGCGACTGGGGAAGAAACTGCTTCTAGTCCTACAACCACTACTGTTACAATTGAAGGGGTACTCGGAAGCGGTGGACAGAGCACTGACACGTCACTATCGGACAGCCCAGGAGTTGATTCGTTTCATTGACTCATTATCAACTTTTCACTTAACAAATCTAGCGAAACTACATTGCCTTGACTGTCACAATCCACATTGTGCTGCCTGGATAGCTCTACGTTGTGGAGGTTGTAAAAGAACTTTTTGGATAGAACAATCATTATTACGGGATTTGTGGTGTCATACTTGTGAACACGAGCATACATGGGGAAAAAGCTGGCAAGATGAATTATGGAGACAAACAGGGCAAAACGCATATATAGCTTTAAATCTTTATGAGTCTCCTGAACAGAAAGTTCTTGCTTATTATCGATGGGAAATACAATGTATTGTAAATAGAATTAAGGTTCAAAGTAAATCACGTATAGTTTCTATAAGGTGTAGGAAATTAGTGCCTTTAACACAGCATTCAGTTGTAGGACCCTTCCAAGGGGATCCTGATAGAGAATTAGATTGCTGCATTGATAAGTTGCAAAAATTGAGTTTGCACATGGCAGGACCAGTAAAATCAGGAGCAGCAAGATTGAAGACAGATAAGAAAAAGAAGGCAAAAAAGGGAACGGTCTCATTTGAATAGGGATATCAGTGATTGCTAATTAATTTTCTATGATTAGAACACTTTTACAGTTGTGGGACCCTCAGGAGGATATAGTTGTTGAGGAGGATAACGAACAAGAACTACGATTACGAAATAAGATATGCCTTGTGTTAAAGAAAGACCTTGAGCTGTTAGCCTCATATAGTAAAAAAGCTGAAGAGGCTTTGCAATCACCACCATTGAATTGGTTGCTTTGGATTGAAGAACCACAATTTTATACTGGTCCTTACTTACATTCGCTTCCTTGTTATGTTTGCAAAAAGGATAAAGATAAATGCTATGCATGGGTAGCTTTGCATTGTGCAGATTGTAATCAGGTTTATTGGTATTCACAGAGGTCATTGGGATGTTTATGGTGTACATCTTGTTCTGGAAGGTGGATTCGAAATTATTTCTGGGTTAGAGCTCTTGAACAAAGTACTGGCCTGCCGGGACTGACAGGATTACAGCTCTTTGAGAGTGCAGAACAAGTGATTATAGCATATCTTAGGTGAAAGTTGCAGGAAAACCTTAGAATATTTGAAATTACTAAAGCCTCACACATTATAGCAGCTCGTTGTAAAGCTGATTTGCCTTCAAACTTATCTCATGCTATACTTGTGAGCAAGGATGCTGATTTAGAATTAGATCAGTATATTCAAAAATTGACTCAGCCTTACAATAGACAATCTAGCAAACCAGGGAAAAGACAGTGAAGAAAAGAAAAACAAAGCAAGCAGAAGGAAGAAAAGGAGAAGCAAAGCAAGCAGAAAGAAAAATGAGGTTTGTTTTTGTTATACTGCTCAATGCTGTAGCAAGTGAAGCAGTAGGAGTAACACACTTTAGTCAACCAAGGGAAAATTTATGGGTGACACTTGCTAATCAAACTAACCAATCATCACTTTGTCTTAGTCTTGGAGGAGTCACTAACCCATTTCGAACATGCCTGGTGGGACTTCCAGTGTGGTCTCCTGGAGAATTTTGTAGTTTGATAACCAATCAAACCTTATGTATGTCTAACATGTCAAACATCACATTGCCGGTGCAACAAGGGTATACTGCAGGTCAGAGTGATGGCTATTGTCAATGTTTACTAATCCAATCACTTAACACCTCTTTGCATTCTCCTCCTGAAGAGTTGGACATTTTGGAAGTACAAAGGCCAGCATATCTAACACTACAGCTGGTGAATGGTTTAGCTTCAAACTTTCGGGTGCTCAGAATTTAAACCAACCTAAAGAAACATGGGCCACCCTAGATTCATCCCTGAATGTGAGTGAATTCTCTCCACAGCATTACAGTCAATGTAACGGCACAAATATCACAGCACCAATGAAATTACCCACAGGAATATTTTTGATTTGTGGAGACAGGGCATGGAATGGTATACCAGCTAAACCACAGGGTGGACCCTGTTTTTTGGGAAAATTGTCACTGTTTCATCCTAATGTGTCCTTGCTAATGCAGCTGAGTCAAAATTCAAACAGGAGAAAACGTAGCATACATGACTTAGACTGCAGCCAGATAGGAGATCCACGATTTTGGGGCACATTCAAACAGGTGGTGGTTTCAACTATCTTACCAGGAGGATCTGCCAATAAAGCCATGAATTTAGCAAAACAATTAGGATGCTGGGCAAGGGATGAGCTGAACAAGACATCACAAATTCTAGACATGCTAACTGCAGATGTGCAAAGTGTTACCCATGCTGTTTTGCAAAATAGAGCTGCTGTAGATTTTTTGCTCTTAGCACAAGGGCATGGATGTGAAGAGTTCGAGGGAATGTGTTGCATGAATCTGTCTGATCATTCAGTGTCCATTCACACTAAGATAAAAGAACTGCAACAGGGACTTCACAAACTTAAAGAAGAAGACGGTTTAGGAATTGACAAATGGCTTAAAGGCTTAGGACTTGGACCGTGGCTGAGGAACCTTGTGATCTATGCTATAGGACTGCTGGGTGTAATTTTACTGTTTTTGCTTATTTTGCCTTGTATCTTTAACTGTATTCAAAACATGGTCAGCTGTACAATAGCAAAAACATGGCAAACTAATCTCCTTGCACAAGAAGAAAGCGGGGGAAATGTGGAGAGTATTATTAATAATTGGTTAGCTGAATAAGGCCATACTGACATAATGCCGCTGGTTAAGCTGAAGGAGAAAAGTCAGCAGTCAGCAAGCTGAAAGGAAGAGTCAGCAGCGACCTTGCTGCAACATGAGGATAGGGAGTAGAGATTATTCCTGAATATATCCTAAGAATATGTAGAAAGTATCAAAAGTAGAACCATAGGAATGTAGAAGTAGGCGTAGGTGCTGATATGTAAGCTGACCAATCCTGAGCTCAACTTTTGCAATATGTATGAAGCTCATTATTAACTGTATTTAACCCGCCGTACTGATCAATAAAATTGGGCCTGTGATGGTCAAATTGATGTCCGGGTCTCCTTCCGTCGACATAGGGGTGTCCAAAATAGACCTAGATTGGGAACATAAGGGAGAGTTATTCCTAGCTCAATGGGCCCATGACGCCTCAGGCCACCAGGGCAGAGATGCCACATATAAATGGGCACGAGACCGAGGGGTGGATCTAACAATGGACAGTATTTCTCAGGTTACCCATGACTGTGAAACGTGTGCTGCCATCAAGCAGGCCAAGCAAGTGAAGCCCCTGTGGTATGGTGGGCGGTGGTCCAAGTACAAGTATGGGGAGGCCTGGCAGATTGACTCCATCACACTGCCCCAGACACGCCAGTGCAAGCGCTATGTGCTGACCATGGTGGAAGCCACCACGGGATGGTTGGAAACCTACCCTGTGTCTCACGCTACAGCCCGGAACACCATCCTGGGCCTTGAAAAGCAAGTTCTGTGGAGACATGGCACCCCTGAGAGGATCGAGTCAGACAACGGGACTCGTTCCAAGAACAGCCTTATCAACACCTGGGCTAGGGAACATGGCATTGAGTGGGTGTACCATATCCCCTACCATGCACCAGCTGCAGGAAAAGTGGAGAGGTACAATGGACTATTAAAAACCCAGTTGAAAGCTTTGGGTGGGGGATCTTCCAAGAATTGGGAGCAGCATTTAGCAAAGGCCACCTGGTTAGTTAACACCCGAGGTTCCACCAACCGAGCAGGTCCTGCCCAGTCTGAGTCCCTGAATGTAATAGAAGGAGACAAAGTCCCAGTGGTACATATCAGAGGATTGTTAGGGAAGACTGTGTGGATCAATTCTGCCTCGAGTAGAGACAAACCCATTCGTGGGGTTGTCTTTGCTCAGGGACCAGGTTGCACGTGGTGGATAATGCAAACAGATGGAACAACATGATGTGTACCTCAGGGAGATCTGATTGTGGGGTAAGAATGATGTCCAATATCTCTATTCAGTGGATGTAACTGCCATTGTCTGTACATTACACCATGCAGACATGAGATAGAAGGAAATGTGTAAGTGTTGAAGGTCTGGGCAAGTGGAAGATGGAGAAGGAAATGTGTAAGTGTCGAAGGTCTGAGCAAGTGATAGATGGAGCTCTAAGTGACTAAAGTGAAAAAGGGAAAAAGGGGAATCCTGCAGCTCTGTAATATAGGGCCTGGATTCAGTCATCCAGTGTGGGGATGTGATGAAGGCATGATGGGTATTGCTTGTAAATTTTGGGGGAACAGATGGAAATTTTGTATGAATAATGCAAGATGTGTTGTAGTATGTTGATGATATGGGGATAAGGGGTGGAATGTCCTGGGGTGACATTATGATGCTCATATCCCCATTCATCTGTTCTGTGCCTTTAAGACTGGCTCTGAAGAGTGGAAGTTTTGTTTGGGTTTCTTTTATCAGGGACACAGAGACAAGCAGTACATAGGGCTGTTTTTCACTTCTTGCTTTCAGCTTGCTGCTTTGCTTGCTCTCTTTTCTGCTCTCACTTCTGCTCTGCTTTGGATTCTGCTTATTAGCTAGTTCTAGCTAAACAGTCCACATTCCTTCTTGGACTGTTTCTCCTCTCCTGTTTCTGTGCCCATCTCGAACCTGCTCCGGACTGGGACTGGGAACACCGAGGGTTTGCACCGTTCGGCTGCAGCAGCTGCCCCAGCGCCGGAGGGACTGAGAA
Source organism: Melospiza melodia melodia (assembly GCF_035770615.1). Lineage (NCBI taxonomy): Eukaryota > Metazoa > Chordata > Aves > Passeriformes > Passerellidae > Melospiza > Melospiza melodia. The sequence continues at coordinate 3,376,521 of NW_026948761.1, forward strand.
CAGAGCAACCACTACCGAAAGAGACTTTCTGATTTTGTCATCTTTCTCGGAGCGGTGTCATCGGGTATTGTTCATTTTGTGTGCTGGGGGATGCTGTGCCTGAAATAAACAGGTTCTTTCCACCTCTCTCCAAGGAATTTTTTCCTGAACTGGTTGGGGGGAGGGGCCGTGTGGGTTTTGCTTTCTGGAGGGGCCCTCCTATGCAGATTCTTTAACAAATTTGCCCTTAACCAGGACACCTGCTGAGCCTGCGATGGACTGTAGTGTAACCCCTACCTGTTTTGCCTCCAAGCAAAGCTTGGTTTTCCTTAGTAGTGGGGAGTAAATACAAGAGTAATAAAATGGACAATTAAACTGGCCACTATGGAGGATATGCTCATGATTTGGCATGTCAGTCCTGCACCTCATGCTCCCAAGGCTTGTTACTCATCATGAAATATTTTAACAAAAAAACCTCAGCTCTCATGTTACTTCTGAATAAAATTGTACAAGATCATCATGAATTCTGCTGTCAGGAACAAGACAAGAGCCTTCTGACACTCACTTGCAGCTGTCCTGGGTTTCTGCAGCCCTTTGTGAGAAGCTGCTGCAGCCAGAGTGTTTGGAGTTGGTTTGGGCCTTTATGAAAGATCTGTGGAGCAGTGTGCAGGGCTCTCCTGGCAGGAAACTGTTTGTCCAAGCCCAGGGACACAGTGCCGGCAGGAGCGGAGCGGCCCCGCTCCCAGCCCGAGAGTCTGTGGGCTGAGCCACGCCGGGGAGACAAGGCAGCGAGGGGCTCCAGCCCAGCTGCTTCACTGCCCTGCCCGCTCCATGGAGCTCTGCCATGGGAGAAAGCCGACGCCGGACGAGCCCCCGAGCTTCCATCAGCTGCTGGAACTGCTCCGTGACAGCTCCTGTTCTTCCGAGAGAGACCCCAGCGCCTTCTTGTAACGCATGTCATGGGGGGATTCTGTTTGTTAATAAACTGTTGGGGGTTTGCCACTTTCATCTATTAGTAATAATTTCCTATTGCTGGAAAGGGGTTGTTGGAACACTTTAGAGGAGGCAACTTATTGCACAATATCCTGTTTGAAGTTGTCTCAAACTGTGTGAGACAGATGGCTTCACACAGGAGCATCCCCAAGGCTGCTGAGGGGAAGGCACAGAGGAGGACAAACCCCGTATTTCTGAGGGAACTCCTTGACAGAAACCCAACCTGAGTTGTCAAACAGCAGACCTGATGTTTCGAGACATGGGCCAAAGGGGAAACCTTTCAGTGTGTTTGGTCCAGGCTGGGCTATGCTCGAGGCAAAGGTGTGTCAGTGTGTTGGATAATACTCTTTTCCTGACCTAGAGATGGGGACACTGAGAGGTGTTTTAAAAACTTTTATTCAATTTTCAGTCTCATGAGAAGGGTGAGACAATACAGATGTTATAATTCATGCCATCACAATCAGAAGCCAACTACTTCCTAATTATAATACACTATAAGCGTTTCTTGGTCTATCAGCCTTTTGCCATGCCATGTTGTAGATGCCTTAAAGCCAATGATTTAAAAATACTCTTTGTGGGTCCCACTAAAATACATCTTTAATAGCTCTGTTTTTCCAAAGTCTTATTTGCAAGGCCATCTTTTGAAACTTTTTTCCAGCTCCATTTCTCTCTCAAAAATATCTGTCCTATTCCATGGAAATTTTTAAGTTAGCATTTCTTGTCTCAAGATTTATATACAGATTCATACTTTGTGGGCCTTCTATTAGGCTCTAAAAACTTTCTACAAATCCATTTCCCACATCAGTGCACTTGGCTCCTTCTCTCCTCATTGTGCCTGGCAAGCACAGGAGCCCAGAGCTCCTGCAGAACCCATCACAGCACTCTCAGTGGGAGCAAACTTGTGTCCAGTCCTCACCTGCAGCTGCGGTGCCCAGCATTCCACCACTCTGGAATGAGGAACTGTTCCTGCTCTTTCAGAAGGAGCTAAGGAGCTTTGGCCTTCAGATCAATTGTCTGCAGGCTCCTGCAGTGTCTGGTGCTGCTCCCTTGCCAGAGGCACCCCAGGCCAGGGGGGCACATCTGGGCTGCTGTGTCTGGCTCTGGGGCTCCCTGTTCTGGGCAGTGAGGAGGAGCTGCAGAGGCTCTGCAGGACTGACAGGAGGGGCTTTGGGGCTGGCAGGAGAAGCTGAGCCACCTGGGCTGCTGGAGCTCCCCAAGAGGAGGCCCAGGGCTCATCGGTCAACTGCTCCAAGTATTCTTTCAGAGAATCCCAGAATCAGCAAGGGTGGAAAAGGCCATGGAGATCATCAAGTCCAATCCGTGCCCTGACACCACCTTGTCTCCCCTGGGCCTCCTCTTCTCCAGGATAAACAACCCCAGCTCCCTCAGCCACTCCTCACAGGACTTGTGCTCCAGACCCCTCACCAGCCTTGTTGCCCTTCTCTCGACACGCTCCAGCTACTTCATGTCCTTCCTAAATTGGGGGGCCCAGACTTGGACACAGCACTCGAGGTGGTGCCCAAGCAGTGCTGAGCACAGGGGAACAATCCCTGCCCTGCTCCTGCTGGCCACACCATTCCTGATCCAGGCCAGGAGCCATTGGCCTCCTTGCCCACCTGGGCACACTGCTGGCTCATGTCCAGTCTGCTGTCCATCAATCCCTGCAGGTCCCTTTCTGCCTGGCTGCTGTACAGCCCCTCTGGCACCTTGTTGGGGGAGGCAGGCAGGGAGGGAACGGGTCCAGATCCAGTCCTTCCTGAAATGTGGTGTTTGCTGGCACTGCCAGTACCCAGATTTTGATATTTCCCTATTCTGACACAGCCCAAGTGCAGCAACTTGCTGGCAAAGAAAGTCAAAATCAAGCAAAGACCTGGTACCTACAGCAACCCGATCTCGGGTTTGCTGACACTGCCAGTACCCAGATCTGGAATGTTTCAGATGCCTGCACAGCCTAATTCCACAGTTTGGCACAGAAAATTAGCATCTGGCAATTTCTCAGTGCCAGCAAAACCCGGCTGCAAAAAATGCAGCAATTTTCTGGAAAGAAAGCCAGAACCCAGCAGCTTCCCGGCACTGCCACCAGCACCGCCCAGGTCTGGTGTTTGCTGGGCAAGTGCCCAGATCTTGAAATTTCCCAGTGCTGGCACAGCCCAAGTCCAGCAATTTGCTGGCACAGAAAGCCAAGATCTGGCAATTTCCTGATGCCAATACAGGTGCCCAGACCTGGTGTTTGCTGCCACTGCCAGTGCTCACATCTGGATATTTCCCTGTTCTGGCAGAGCCAAGTCCAGCAATTTTCTGGTCAAGAAAGCCACAACCTGGCAATTCCCTGCTACTGTCATTGGCAATGCAAGATCTGGTGTTTGCTGGCACCACCAGTGCCCAGATGCAGGAATTTCCTAGTGCCAGCACAGCCCAAGTCTAGTAATTTTCTGGCAAAGAAAGCCAAAACCTTGCAAATACCTGGTACCTACAGCAAGCCAGTCTTGTGTTTGCTGACACCACAAGTGCCCAGATCCAGAATTTTTCAGGTTCCTGCACAGCATAATTCCAGGAATATGCTGGCACTGAAAGTTAACATTTGGCAATTTCCTGGTGCTGGCACATTCCCCACCCAGATCTGGTGTGCGCTGGCACTGCCAGTGCCCACATCTGGCAATTTCCCTCTTCTGGCACTGTCCATGTCCAGCAATTTGCAAAGAAAGCTAAAAGCTGTCAATTTCCCCATTGCCAGCACTGCCCCATCTGGAGATGTCCGGCAGCAGGATCCCAAGAAATAAGGAAGGAAAGAAGGAAAGAAAAGAGGAAGGCATCCAGATCCAGTCCTGCCTGGAGCCTGGAGCCTGAAATGGGCTGTTTGCTGGCACTGCCAGTGCCCAGATCTGGAAATTTCCCTATTCTGGCACAGCCCAAGTCCAGCAATTTGCTGGCACAGAAATCCAAAACCCGTGGCAGCTTCGTGCTACTGGGCCTGGCACCGCCCCCACATCTTGTGTTTCATGTAACCAGAACCCAGATTTGGAAATTTCTCAGTGCCAGCAGAGCCCAAATCTGGCAGATTTCTGTCTCTGCCAATGACACCACCTAGATCTGGTGTTTGCTGGCAGCACCAGCGCCCAGATCTGAAAACTTCCTGGCGCTGGCACAGCCCAGGTCCAGTGATTTGCTGGCACAGAAAGCCAAAATTTGGAAATTTGCAGGTTCTGGCTCCAGCACCATCCAGCTCTGGTGTTTGCTGGGACTGCCAGTGCCCAGATTTGGAAATTTCCTGATGCCTTCACAGCCCAGGTCTAGCAATTTGGTTTTAGCTAGTTTAGGAAGAGAAGTTCCTCAGACTGTGACTTTCCTTTTTCTTGGAACTGTTTAAACCTGCTCTGGACTGAAAACCCAGACAAACACCGGCAGCAGCTCAGACCTGTGGCCCACCGAGCTCTGGGACACTGCATTCCAGCACCAGAGGGACTCAGGAGAGACCGAGTGAGCCAACTACAACCCACAAAAAGGACTTTCTGAATTTGCCATCTCTTCAGCACTGTCAGAGGTTTTATTTAATATTATTCATTTTTCATGCTTGTGAATACTTTACTTTTTAAATAAACTGGGGTTTTTTCACTTTTCTCAAGGGAAGTTTTTCCTGAACTAGTAGGGGGAGGGGCTGCTTGACCTTGCTTTCTAGACGGGCCCCTTTTGGAGGTTTCCTCCCAAAATTTGCCCTAAAGCAACACAGTCACAATGAAAACTGCACCAGTGGCGGAATTTCCTGGTAGCAAATCTTGTGACAGAAGCTTGACTTTGTTCTCCATGAGAGATTTTTGGGAAGAGCAGACAAGAGAAGATTCCTGGAAAACTCAAACAGCTTTCCAGATGTGAAATGAAAATGAAAGAAACAATCCATGATGTTTTCCTCTATTAATTTCTGTGCTCCCCTTTTCCATGTTGCACTACTTCTCCATCCCAGTAATTCCAGATGCACCTCACCTCTAAGATCGGTGACTTAGAGATTTTTAGACACTGTAAAATATCATGAGCCACACAGAGTTTTCCTTCCTCTGTTTTTACAGGAAAGTAACGCTGGAGGTGTACGTGCAGTGCTGGGGTCAGTTAGGAATCCTACCCCAAGGGAAGGTGGACCGACAGTGTTTGCCCCTCAGCAAGGACAATGCCCAGCAGCAAGCGAGAGGATCACTGTGCCAGTGTGCAGGAGTCAGGGCTCTGCATCCGGGCCCAGCACTGCAAAGTTCCCGTGTTTGGGCAGACGGAGGGGCTGTCCCCGGGGCGCGCGGGGCTCGAATGTGGGGCTCGTGGGGTGAGCGGGGAACGGACACGGGGACGAACGGCCCCGGTGCTTCAGTTGCAGCAGCGGCAGCAGCAGCGGCGGCGGCAGCAGCGGCGGCAGCAGTGGCAGCAGCAGCAAACAGATACTTTCGAACACTCTTTCTCTCTTTCTTTCTCTTTTTCTTTATTTTTCACTCCCTTTCCCGCTGTCGGGCACCCTTCTCCCGCGGTCCCTTGCCCGGCGTCCCTCTCCTCTCCCCGCCTCCCTCTCCCCTGCCGGGCCGGGCCATGCCCCCGGCCCGCCCCCAGCCCCGGGCGGGGCTGCCCCATGCCCGGCCCCGGCCGTCCCGCCGCGGTCTCGCCTCCGCCCGGCTCTGGCCGTGCTGGCGGTGGCGCTGCTGGGCGGGCATCAGTGCCTGGTGCGGAGGCGGCATCGCCGCCCTTCGGCTCCGCCTGGCCCGAGCCCGGCCCCGGACCCGACGTAGGCTCCAGTCCCGAGCCCGGCCCCGGCTCCTCCCGGGGCCTGCAGAGGACACACGCGGCGCGGCCGCTCCCGCCGCTTCCGCTGCGGCTTCCCCGGCCCGAGCTCCGCCGCTCGGCAGCGCGGCCTCCGGCCCCAAGCCGCCGGGGCCCGGGGCGGGTGGGGATGCCGGGCCCGGGGCGGGTGAGGGGCGCTCGGGGGCCGTTGCTGGTCCCGGGCCGAGCGCTGACAGCCGCGTCCCGCCCGCAGGGGAAGCGCAGGAGGCCCTGCAGGAGCGGTACCGGCTGGGATCGCTGCTGGGACGCGGCGGCTTCGGGAGCGTCTTCGCAGCCACGCGGGTCTCGGACGGCGTCCCGGTGAGCGGCGGGGCCGGCGGCGGGAGCAGGCAGAGGGGGCGGAGGAGGAGGGAGGAGGAGGAGAAGGTCGGGGCGCGACGGGACGGGCGGCGAGCTCAGCCCGCTGCTCTCCCTCGCTCGCAGGTGGCCATCAAACGCGTGCCGAGGGATCGCATCCGGCACTGGGGCGAGCTGGTGAGTGAGCGGGGCCAGCGGCAGCAGCCGGGCCGTGCCGGGCGGCGAGGAGCCGGGGCCCGGCACGGTGGGAGCCGCCGTGAGCCCTGCGGGGAGAGCGGGCGTGGGTTGAGCGGGGCATGCAGAGCATCCCGGGCTGGCTGAGGGCTCCCAGAGCCCCGGCACGGCCTCGGCCCCACTGACGGCGTCGTGCTCCTCCCGCAGCCCGACGGCACCAGCGCACCCCTGGAGATCGTGCTGCTGGCCAAGGTGTCCTGTGGCTGTGGCGGTGTCATTCAGCTCCTGGAGTGGCTTGAGCTCCCCGACAGCTTCCTGCTGGTGCTGGAGCGTCCGGAGCGGTGCCAGGAGCTCTCGGGTTTCCTGGCGGAGCGGGGGTTCCTGCCGGAGGAGGAGGCGCGGGGGCTGTTCCGCCAGGTGCTGGAGGCCGTGCGGCACTGCACCAGCTGCGGGGTCCTGCACCGGGACATCAAGCCTGAGAATGTCCTGGTCGACCTGGCCAGCGGGCAGCTGAAACTGATCGACTTTGGCTGTGGCGCCTTCCTCCAAGACACAGCCTACACCCAATTTGCAGGTGAGCCCTCGCAGGGGGTGCTCTTGGGCATCTCGTGGCCCAGCCTGGGTGCAGCACCAGGGCTTCCCCCTATTGCAGCCGGGATGGGATTGATGCTGGAGCCGAGTTGATTTGGGTGGGGTGTGAGGGCGGCCAGCTCCCAGCCCTGCTGACAGCCTTCAGCACCCACTGTGCCCTGGGCTGGGGCTGGAGCTGGGGCAGCCAGCCCAACACAAACCCCCATGGGGGCAGCAGAGAGGGAGGCCTGACCGCGTGCCCCAGATGGTTTGGTGTGCAGGCGAGGAAGGGCTGGACTGCTCCACTCCCCTTGTTCACCTTGGCTTATTAACATTTTTGGGGGCCGTGCAGGTGGGGAGGAGAGTGGGTTTTCTCCACTACTGGGTGGGTTTTTCCTTTGTGTGTCATGGTTGGGCTTTCCCAGGGATTCTGCTGCCCTCTTCCAGCACCAGTGGCTTCTTTTCCAGCCGCGAGTTTGTGCACAAGTCCCAAGTGCTGGCGAGAGGGCAGCGCTCACCCCGTGTGCCTCTGGGACAGCCCCCACATGCCCAGGGATGCTGGGGCTGGGCTCTGGGAGCAGCAGCAGCCCCCTGCTGAGCTGTGTCTGTGTTCCACAGGAACCCTGTCCTACAGCCCACCAGAGTGGATCCAGCACCAACGCTACCACGGCGAGGCAGCCACGATCTGGTCCCTGGGCCTCCTGCTGTGCCACCTGGTCATGGGGAAGCACCCGTTCAGGAGAGGCCAGGAGATCATCCGGGGGCGGATCCTCTTCCCACGATGGCTCTCTCAAGGTGGATCCTCATCTCTGGGCACGGGGGAAATACCAGTGCTGGGAGACAGCAGCAGGCTCATGGGCATCCCACTCTGGCAGCTGCTGAGGAGGTGGCATATGTCCTGCTCTCCTGCTCTCCTCCAAACAGAGCATCCATGGAGAAGTTTAGGCCCAGCTCTGGTCACACCCAGCATGACCTGGGCATGGGAACAGGAGGGCAACTTCTCCAACTGACTGGTGATTTCTGATTTCTCTCCCCAGAGTGCCAAGATGTTATTAAGAGGTGTTTGTCCATGCAACCCTTGGACAGGCCATCCTTAGAAGAGCTTTTCTGTCATCCTTGGGTGAAGGGTGTTTCCCTGCCCTAGAAGACTGAAGAAATCCACGTGCACAGTTGGATCCAGGGGCCTGGCAGGTACCAGCTCCACGCATCTCTTGGCAATCAGTGGCAAAGCAAACCAGGCTGGTTTTGTCCTGCCTGTAGCTCTGAGCAGGGGTCAGCAGAAGGGAACATGCAGCTCTTGGGCTGGAGCTGAGCTGGAGACCCAGTGTGACAAGCACTGGTGGCCACCATCCCCCCGGTTTTGTTTGTATGGTTCATGGATGGCTGGGGCCCTGGGCAGAGCCCTGACAGCCTGGTCTGACCCCAGGGAAGGAGAAGGAGCCCCTGGAGAAGCTGTCCCAAATGGGGCTGGTGCTGGAGACACCAAGGACAACCTCAAGGATGACAATCTCTTCCTTGGCCTGGCCAGCTGAAGATGATGGACTTGGATTCTGGCACCTCTTCAAAGCCAGGCTCCAGGTCCAATTTGCAGGTGAGTCCACAGGCAGGGGCTTGCTCCCAGATTTGGGCATGGCACAGCTGGGCACCAAAGGTTCCCCCTTAGCTGGGGCAGACGCAATGAATTCTTCAGTCAGCTGCCCAGCTGCTTTTTGACTCTGGGCAGCTGCTGAGGGCTGGATGTGCCGTGGCTGGCTGCAGGCTGGGCACATGTCCTGCCCTCCTGCTCTGCTGCCAAAGGCAGCAGGGATGGGCAGCTCTGGGCACAGCTCTGGGCACAGCCAGCATGGCCTGGGCACCGCAGGCCTTGGCACAAGGGCACAGGAGCCCTCAGCTGACGGGCGGTTTCTGCTTTCTCTCCTTGTAGCCGGGCTCTGCAGGTGCTGAGGCTGCTCTGGGCTCTGCCAGGGCTCTGCTGGGCTCAGCCCTGGGCCCAGCTGGGCTGGCTCTGCCCTCACATTGCTCTGACAGCTCTGCATCAGACGAGCCCATTGCGAGCACAGCGCCTGAGCTTTCTGCTTTGGCAGGTGAGTGAGACTCTGCTGCAGGCCCAGATATTGCAGCTGGGACACACATGCAATTGGCAAGGACCCAAACTCTCCACAGTCCCAGCTGAACACCTGGATCTGCACAGGGTGTTTTGTCTGTCCCATTCTTCCTTCTTGATTGGCTGGAATTGTGCAATTGCACTTTCTTCCTCCTCTAGAAGTGCCACGAGTGGGCCAAAGCTGGCAAGTGGGCCGTGCTGCTGAGGAAGTGCAGTCTGGAGCTGGTGGATGGAGAATTGCCCTTCTGCACTTCCAAACCAGAGTAAAAAGCCGTAAGTGGGACTTTGTGACTCTAAGAGATCCCTGACAGTTTCAAAGGGAATGTGCAGCCCATTCCCAGGCTGAGAAGGAAGGTCATCTTGTAAAGGATTTGGGCTTTGACAGAGTTTCCATTCCCAGTCCTGTTTGGAGCTGGAAGGGCACAAAGCCTTGCCTCGACCACAATTTAAAATAACAATATTGGAAACAATCCCCAAAAACTTTTTGAAAAGACTGCTGAAGTCAGTACGATGGATCCATGCCATCAGCACATTTACAAAGTAAATAACTGAGTTTTCTTTCAAAAGATCAGTTGCCTCTTAATTCAAAGTTAGAGAAGATTTTTCACTGCACTCTTGGGTTTTGTTTTTATCTTTCACATTTTATATAGTTTTTGATTACTTTTTCCTTTTTTTTCCTTTCAGTAGAAAACATGTCCTATAAAAGGAGTGTCGTTTGCTCCTGGTTCCCGTGTGGAGCAGCTCCCTTCCTGCTGGCTGAGCTGCTCAGGCAGAGCCCGGCAGCTCCTGGCCCTGCAGGGCTGAGGCTTTTCCCCGTTGCTGGGCACAGACTGATGGAGCAGCACTGCTGAACATGGGCACACAGAGGCACCAGCAGCAGCTGCCTTTGGCCACCTGAGGCTCCAAGGCCAAAACTCTGAGCAGCCAGGGCTGGAAGAGACTGGCAGGACCTGATCCCTGACTCTGGGCCAGGGCTGCACAAATGACCCCACAGCAGCAGCAGCATCAGCAGCAGCATCAGCAGCAGCAGCAGATGGAGCTGACTTTGAGCACAGCCCCTGCCCCTCTTCCCTCCCATGTGCAGCGGTGTCACAGCAGCCTGAGGCACCTGGGAGCCCCCAGTGCCAGCAGGGACTGGAGATGGCAGCCCTGGGCTCCTGGAGGCTGTGCAAGGAACAGAGCTGGGCACTCCCTGTCCATGGGGAGCTTCCAGATCGAAAAGGCTGCTGTGCCCAGGCAGCTGCAAGGGCACAGAAAGGAGGCTCTGGAGCACTGGATCTGTGCCAGTGCCACAGTCCTGGGCAGCAGCCAGCGAGCCCTGGGGGAACAGAGGGCACAGCACGAGGGACAGAACCAGGCAAGGGCAGATACTGGAGAGAGCCAGGCCTGGGATCAGGAACAGCTGCTCCATTGCACTCTTGGAGAAAGCTCTTGGCTGGTTCAAAGCGCTGAAAGGCATGAAGGGCAGAGAGGAGGCCACAGCAAACAATGCTCCTGTTTGCACAGCCTCCCCTCTCCGTGTCCCAGAAGGAATTGCATGGACTGTGTTCTTCTCTCTGAGCCGTCTCGTTCAGCATGAGCAGCTCAGCACCAGGAGCTGAAGGAGCTGAAGCCTCAGGTCACAGGAGCTGGGCAAGAGGGAACTTTTGGAGCAAAGCAATGCTGCTAAAATAGCCCCAGCTGAATGCAGTGGATAGAATCATGGAATCACAGAATCCTTTCCGTTGGAAAAGCCCTCTGAGCTCAGCCAGTGCAGCCGCTCACCCAGCAGTGCCAAGCCCAGCACTAAACCACGTCCATGAAGTGCCAAGGCCTGGACACCAGCCCTGAGTGAGGCCTGGACAGCAGGCCCTCAGCCAAAGGTGGCCTCTGGATGAACCTTCCAAGCAAAGGTTATCTTTGTATCTGCTCCCTGATGAAATATGCATGGTGATTAGCACTGTGATAGATGTAGCCACTCCTTAGTGAAACATGTCTTGACCTTTGTGTATTTAGAAGCCAGACAAGGCCATGAAATCTGACATCTGGCCTTGTTTGGGGCTGTATGGTCAAAGTCAGCTCCCTTGGTTCCTCCTTGAGCCCTGGCCAGGCTTTGGGAGGGACCCAAGAGGAGGATGAAAGCAGATGTTGCCACACTAGCAGTGCTGTCAGTTTGTTCATTCAGCACTGTCAGAGCTGGGCCCTCTCTCAGTGGGGTTGGAGCCTCACCTGGGGCTGGAGGCACCTGCAGGAATTCCCAGTGCCCAGGAGTGGCTCTGCAGCCCTTGGCTGTGACAGCTTCCCCAGCTGCTGTGTGGGTCTGGGGGATGGTAAAGGCTGAGGGTAAATGCTGCTGGATCTTTCTTAATCACTGCAGGCAATCTTTGGTGGGGATGGTTGGGTGCATTGCTGAGCTGCTCCTTTTGTGATTCTTTGCTGCTCTGAACTGCAGGAAATGACACTGATTCCTTCAGCTGGTGTCTGTGTCCTTGGTGATGACCCTGCCCACTGGCAAAACAAAACTGGCACAGTCTGGCCAGATGCCAACAAAATGTCACTTGTTCAATGTAAATGTGAGGAATCTGTCCCATCAGAAATTCCCAGCTGGGAAGCCCTTCCCTGGAGTTCCCTGGCTCTGGAGTGGGCTGAGGTTGGAGCCCTGTGGGAGTAGTGGGGCAGTCGGGTAAAAGAAGCTGCACCCCTGGATGTCTTCAAATGCATCCAAAAATTGCATATGGAAAAGGAAACAACCTTGTGGGTTTGGGCAGACAAAGATGAATTTGTTCAGAGTACATAGGAAACAGCACCTTCAGAAGGAGCAATTATTGTTGGAATGCTCCCACATGGAGCAAGAGAAGAAGGTTTTAATCTTGAGCTCAGATGCACTTGTGCAAGTGAAATATCAATATAATAAACAAGTATATACATATTTATACGATAATAAGACCTTCATGTTTATATTTATAGATTTATATATATGTCTATATCTACGTATCTACATCTATATTTCTATATCAATATGTACATATAAAATAAGAATAATGTGAAATAGTGCTGACAATACTAATTTGGTATCTTTGGCTGCTCAGGCATGTAACACAAAATACCCTACAGAACAGGATTGGCCAGGACCCTAATGTCAGTGGTCAACTTTGTGAGATTGTATACAATGAAAAAAGGAGGAAGGGAGGAAATTGGCTATTTTTACAGGGTGTGCTGATACTGTGATGCACAGTGCTTTGTCTGTTCCTGTGAAAAATACAGTGATTTTGCCTGCAGGGTTTTTCATGTACCACACTATCCACAAGCTGCAGGATTGGTTGAATGGGTGAAGGGGTCGTTAAAAGAGCAGTTGAAAAAATGAGGAGATGGGAACCTTTGCCCATGGAGAACCCATCTCCCAGATGTGCTTCATGCCCTTCACAATGGCCCACTGGGGAAATGGAAACCCCCTGGCTGTGCCCGACTGCCCCCAATTTGCAAATCCAGCCATGGGCAGTGAGACTTGGGGTGCCTGGGAAATTGTTCTGGCTGTGATGGCCCCTGGCAGGGCCAGCCCAGAGGCTGCAGGGCTGGGCCTTCATGCATTGGAATTCATTAGTATAAATTCAAAGCAAATGAGAGCTATCAATACTGAAACAGGAATTCAGATTCCTCCAGGACACTTTGCTTTGGTAACTGCTCCCTTGCAGCTTGGCCTTGCAAAGTGTTCCTGTCGTAGCAGGAGGAATTGATGCAGAATATCCAGGAGAAATTACAGTAATTCTGTTAAACAATAATGAACAAGATTGGATTATTAAACCCCATGACAGGGTAGCACAATTATTGACCTCAATCTTAACTGTGTTATTGAAAGAATTGTTAGGAAGGTTGTAGTTCATTGTAGGTCTCAGGACCGATCAAAGTACCAAGGCCTGAGCAGGCTGTGATCATGGCCTGAACAGGCCCTGAGGTAAAGTTCACCTCTAGAGGAACCTTCCAGCCAAATGTTATATTTGTATCCAGTCCTTAAGGAAGAGTTATTACCAACATGATCAGTGTATGCGTTCTTTGATAAAACAAGGATTCATCTTTCTGTGTTGAGAAACCAGACCTGGCCCCATCTGGCCTTGTTTGGGGCTGAAGGATCAAAGTCAACTCCCTTGGTTCCTCCTTGAGTCCTGGCCAGGCTTTGGGAGGAACCAATGAGGAGAATGAAAGCAGATATTGCCACAAGTAGCAGTGATGTCAGCTTGTTTGTTTAACAGTGGAAAAGCTGTGTCCTCTCCCAGTGGGGTTGGAGCCTCCTTGCCTGCAAAGGTGGAGGCACCTGCAAGAGTTCCCAGTGTCTGGGAGTGGCTCTGCAGTCCTTGGCTTCCCCAGCTGATGTGTGGGTCTGGGTGATGGTAAAGCCTGAGGGGAACTGCTGATGGATCTTTCTTTAATCACTGCAGGCCACCTTTGGTAGTCATGACTGGATGGATTGCTGAGCTTCTTTTGTAATTCTTTACTAATAATGATGTGCTTTGTTGAGCTTATCCTTTTGTAAATCTTTGCAGCTGTGCATGATATAAATGACACAATTCCTTAACTTGGTGTCTGAGTCCTTGGTAGTGACCCTGCCCACTGGAGAAACAGGGCCCCCTCTTGCCTAAGTGTTCCCTGGGAAGGCAAAAGCCCTCACTCCAAAATTCCCCCCTTCCTCCTTGTTCCCCCCTTCATACCCTATGCATGATGTGCTCTGCTCTGGGCTATGCCTGGGCTCAGTTGGTCCTCTGTCCTGGCTGTGTCCCCTGCCCAGCTCCCCTGCAGCCCCAGCCCCTCCCCAGCGTGTCTGGACGAGGGGCAGGACAGGCCTTGGCTGTGCTGCAGCTCAGCAAGAACAAAACCATCTCTGTGTGCCCAGCCCTGTGCTCAGCACCCGGCCCAGCAGTGTCTCAGTGCCAGGGGCTGTGCCCTCAGTCCCTGCCAGGGGTTTCCATGACAACTGCCAGGCCAGGTGACCCAGGTGTCCCCCCCAGTGCCGGTTGCCATGGAAACAGTGCCCAGCCCTGCCCCTTTCTGTCTGGCTGACCTGGCCTTTGGCCCTGGCAGTGCCGGTGGCTGCTGGTTCCTGGTGCCAGAGCGGCCAGCGCGGCACAGGGCAGGTGGCAATGGCACAGCCCCCAGCAAGGGATCCCCTCTGGCTCTGGGCACTGACACCAGCCCTGAGCAAGGGACCAGGACAGCTTTCCAGATCAGCAATAAAGAGATTTAACTGACCTAGCCCCAATCCTGAGCCCTGGCGACATCCCTGGATGTGACTTCCTTCCTCAGCTGCTCTGAGTCCCAGGGCTTGGATGGGAGAAATATTGGGGTGGGGGTAGGGACATCTGAGTGATTTTCAGCCATGAAGGGTTTTGATTTTCATATCTGTTCAAACTGCATTAGGAGGTGCTGGGGGTCAATATCAATTGGACATTGCTGATCTCAGTCTATGCACAGGAGAACAAAACTGAACAGGACAAAACAATTCTCTCTTCATTGTTTTCAATATAGTAGATTCACATTGAATAGAGTTGTGAAAGCTGTGTAATTAACCACAGAAGGATTAAAGACTTGAATTATTCCAAAGGGCTTGTCTTGTTTGGGTGTTTAGAAGAAATGTTTATGAGCTTTTCTCACTGAATTCCTGAACTGAAGAGCCCAAGAAAGAAGTGGCCTGTGGAGTAATAAAATTCATCAGCACCCTTCAAGTGGCTGAGGATCCATGCCCATCAGAGCAGCAATGAACAGAAATGGGCACAGCTTTGTGGCTGCCCCAGCTTTGGGATGGGCCCTGGGCCTGGAGCAGGAGCAGCTCTTGAGGGCCCCAAGGCCACGGCTCTTGTGCTGCCCTGGGCAGATGGGATGGCAGCAGGGGCTGCAGAGCTCTCAGCACCTCAGCCCAAGGGGAGCAGGGCAGCCAGGGAGCCCCCTTTGGCCTTGACCAAGCACCTTCCCCCATGGCTGGGGCTGAGTCCTGTGGCAGCTGCAGCTGCTGCTGTGCCCTTGCCAGGGGCTGAGGCCGTGGGGCAGTGCCCAGAGCAGCCTGGCCTGAGCAGAGCTGTGGGGCCAGAACTGGCTGGGCTGGGGAGAGGCCCTTGGTGCTGCCCAGAGCTCAGGGCAGCTGGCAGAGCTTGCAGAGAGCTGGGCTGGGCTCAGAGAGCCTGGCCCAGAAACCATCAGTGTCCATCTCAGCCTGGCTGAGCGTGCAGGGGCAGGACTCGGGCCAGGCCTTGTGGGGCAGGGCCAGCGCCTGTGCAAGGCATTGCAAACAGGCAAGTGGCCCAGAGAGGAGGCTGCTCTGTGCCCTTGGTGGCATGGACAGAGCAGGGAGGGGGCCCAGGACATTTGTCAGCCCCAGCCTCTGTACCCAGCCCTTGGCAGCCCTGGCTGCTGAGCCCAGCTTTGGCCTGGGCTGAGTTTGGCTGTGGCCCAGCTCCATCCTCCTGCGGGGCTCAGGGCCTATTCCGGGCCATGGCCAGCCCTGGCTGCCTCTCTGCTGGCCCAGGGGCCGGCACAGCCTGGGGCAGGGCTGTCTGTGCAGCCCCACAGGTGCCACGGGCTCTGCAGGAGCTGGCAGAGGCTGCCCAGCAGAGCCCCAAGGCTGCTGTGGGCACAACGGCACAGGGGCCGTTCCCAGCCGCAATGCTCCTGGCCTGGGCTGGGCCTGCACAGGGGCTGGGCCACCATGGCTGGGCCAGCACAGGGCCACAAAGGGGCCACGCAGCCGCTGCCGGGGCTGACAGCAAGGCCAGGCACACACAAGACATTGCTGAGCATGGTCTGCGCTGGCCAGGCCTGACTGTGCCAAAAGCAGAGCTCAGCTGTCCTTGGGGGCTGCAGGAACAGTCCAGAGCCCAAAGAGCCTCCATGGCTGTGCTGGAGACCACGGCTGCAGGAGGGAAATGCAGGGCTGCTGAGGGATGGGACAGGATGGAATTCCAGCCGACTCATCAGCTTGCAAGGGGCCAATCTTAGCTTGGCACCTCAGGGCACATCAGCCCTACAAGTAGAACTGCTTGGATGAACAGAACATCAGAAGAACTGATGTCTGCCTGGAAAGGAGCACAGGTTTTATTACCTGTTGTGTCCTCTGAGTTGGATGTACTGCAGAAATACCAACAAGACATTCTCAGGAGCTCAAAACAACCAAACAGCCTTTACTGAGAAATTTAGAAATTCAGTGAAACTTTGGCAAAAGATTTAATATGACAGTCAATCAACAAACACTTCTCAAAGCATTAACTTGGCCCATTCAACTTCAGGAACCCAAGCCTTTTCAATTTTAAGTTAATCAAAATTTGCAAGGGGAAAGGAATAGAAGTAGACACAGAAAGAGAGAAAGAAAAATAAGATATAGAGAAGCACCCACGCCCGGATTCCAGTGTTGTTCAGACGGAAATTCCAAGAGGAGGTAGGGTCAAAATGTGTGCTTGCCTTGTTGTCAGCCTTAAATACCCCTTGGTCTTCCTGGGCCCTGCCCCCAGGTGGGCCTTGGGGTCATTTGGTCCTTCAAGAGCTGGGCTGGGGGCTCCAGAGGTGGCTGTGGAGCATTGCCTGTGCTGTGCCAGGGACTGGCAGCCACTGCTGGGCTGGGATAGAGGCTCTGGGGGGGATTGGGGTTGCAGGGCAGGGCAAGGCTGGACCTGCCCCTTCCTCCCCACACATGAAATGATTCAAGCCAACAATCTCCTCCAGTTTGTCACAATAGGCAGTGTTGGAGATGGAACCCAAATTTGGCCATGGGCACCTGGCTGAGAAGGACAGTTCCTTTCCACAGGAAGGAAAGCACAGAGCCTTCCCCAGGGTTTTGGGGACAGGTGAGAGGTGACCCTTGTGAAACCACTGCCAGACAGATTTGTCCTGGCAATATTGCTGTGGGAACAATCCCTGGATATAAGGAAATTTGGAGGTGAAATCCCAGTTCTGGCCATGGGCGCCTGGAGGAGAAGGACAGTTCTTTCCCATAGGAAGGAAAGCACAGAACCCCAGTGTTTCAGCAGCAGATGAGAAGAGACCCTCAACATGCCAAGGTCAGCTGGACCAGTCAGGTGGCCCACGGGAGGCCAAACCAGCCAGACCTGTTCTGTCTTCCCTTGGTTTTGTGGGGCCCTGACGTGTCACAAGGGTGTCTTGGTTCCATGGGGTCCCACAGTGTCACAATGGCCCCCAGGTTCCTGAAGGTCCTGCAGTGTCTCAATGGTCCCAAGGATTCCATGGGGCCTTGCAGTGTCACAATAGTCTCTGTGGTTCCACAGGCCCCACAATGTCATGTCACTCCTCTGTTCAGTGAGGCCTGCACTGTCACAATGGACCTTTGGATCATGGGGGTTTGTGGTGTCACAATGGTCTCCTTTGGCTCCACAGTGTCACAATGGACCATTGATGACAGGAGGCCACTCTGTCTCACCCTGGAGCTTTGGTTCCATGCAGCCCTGCCATGTCACAATGGTCCTGCTTGGTTTCTTAGTGTCACAATGGACCACTGCAGACAGAAGGCCTCGCAATGTCACAAAGGCCCCTTGGTTCCATGCAGCCCTGCAGTGTCACAAAGGCCTCTTGGTTCCATGGTGCCCCACAGTGTCACAATGGTCCCTTGGTCTCACAAGGCCCCACAGTGTCACAATGGTCTCCATGATTCCATGAGTCCCCTCAGTGTCACAATGGCTGCCTGGTTCCATGAGGCTGTGAAGGGAGTTAATGGTTATTCCATGGATCCATGAGGCCTTGCAATGGCACACTGGACCTTTGGTTCCATGGAATCTCACAGTGTCACAATGGCCCCTTGGTTCCATGACACCCCCAAGTGCCATAATGGTCTCCAGGGTTCCATGAGGCCCAGCAATGTCACAAGGGCCCCTTGGTTTGATGGGGCCTCTCAGTGTCACAAGGACCCCTACATTCCATGGAGTCACACAGCATCAGTACAGTTCCCCTGGTTCCATGAGGCGCAGCAATGTCACAGTGCTCTCCATGATTCCATGAGGCCCCACAGTGTCACAATGGTCTCTTGGTCTCACAGGGCGCACAGTGTCACAATGGTCCCTTGGTCTCACAGGGCGCACAGTGTCACAATGGTCCCTTGGTCTCACAGGGCCCCACAGTGTCACAATGGTCCCTTGGTTCCATGGGCCCTGTGCTGCTACATTCCCCCCTCCCCTTCTCAGGCCGCCCTGCCAGCTGAGAAATGCTCCCTGGGCCTCTGCCTTGGCCAACAGCCCCTGGGCTCAGCTCCTCTGCAGCTCATCACAAACACTGTCTGCTCCAGGAACTGCTGCTGCCCAACCAGCTCCTGGTTCCTGTAGGAGCAGCCCTGGGACCTGTTTGTGTTCCCTGAGCGGCGCAACATCCCTGTTCTCACCGTGCCAAAGAAAGCTGTTGGTGCCAAGTGCGGCCAGGATGAACCATTGCTGGGACTGAAGCCCCTCTCTTGGGGCCCTACAAACAGCGCTCCAAAAGGAGCCCTTGGAGCTCTCCTGGGCCAGTCACTTCCTCTGAGTGGGGCCTCTCCCAGCCGGGAACTCTCCCGTTTGCTGCACTCGGGGATCCTGAACAACGACGGAGCCTGGGCCGATCCCCCCACTCCTCCAGGCTCAACCCTTCACCTGCTGGGGAGATGCCAAAGGATCCACAGTGAGCATTTCCTGCCCTCAGGGGAATTTTTTACAGGTGCCTTGCACTGACTCTTTGTGTCTGTGTGCACACAGGAGTGCCTATGCTGAGGAAATGTGGCAGAAATGCTGCACTCTGAGGGGGTTGAGTGCCTTGGATAGCTGAGTCAGTCAGGCCTGCAAGGAAGGGTGAGTCACAAGCTCTAAACTATGTTAAATGCTCCTAAGGGTTGTTCTTTTAGTAAGTAATGAAGTTTAGTATAAGTTATAAGATAAGTTGAATATTGTTAAGAGTTATTCCACTGTGAAATTATTAAGTCCTAGGTTACAAGTAAGGTTAAATACTGTCAAGTGCTGTTCTTTTGCTAAATGCTGAAGTCTAAGGTATCAATCAAAGTCTGTTAAGTTTGAGCTCGGCTTAGCTTTTTGGCTGCATTCCTTTTATCCTTGCCCACACTGTCCTTTAGTCACACACACATGCACGCACACACACACGGAGAGTTCATGGTTCATTTCTGGTTTTATTGCCTGGATTCTGTTTGGTTTTGTAGTTACTTTGTTTCCTTGGTGTGCCTGAAGTGCCCAGTCAGGAACAGAGTGACTCTTGCCAAGGAACTTTGTGCTTCTGTCCCTTAATATTAAATCTGGTTTTGGCTGATCCCTTGCCAGGGGTTTTTCAGCGCTCTCAAGGCCTCGTTTGTAACAGGGTGAAGGAGCCCTGACCCAGGCTCTGCCCTGGGGAACATGGGGATGCTGCCGGGGGGTCCCTGTCCCCCTGTGCCACCCCCAGGGCCCCGTCCCCCTGTCCCCGTGTCAGGCTCTGGGGTCGATCTCGTGGAACATCCTCTGGGGGAGGCAGCGGGGCCGGGGGCGGGGGGACCCGGGGGGACAGGGGACCCCGCTGTGCACGAGCAGCGTTGGACTGCTGTGGGGGGAGCTGTGAGGGGGGCCAGGGCAGAGTGACCTCCCCAGTGACCTCACACAGCCCCTGTGATGTCACACAACCCCTGAGATGTCACACTGCCCCTGTGATGTCATACTGCCCCTGTGATGCCACACAGCATCCTTGTGAGGTCACACAGCCCCTGTGATGTCACAGGCTACCAGTGATGACACACAGCCTCCTATGATGTCACACAACCACTCTGTTATGTCACACAGATTCCATATTATGCCATTCAGCTGATATGTGATGTCACAGAGCAGATTTGTGATGTCACAGTTTCCCTGTGATGTCACAGCCTTGTCTGTGATGTCACAGCCTTCTTTGTGGCATCACACAGCTGCCCTATGATATCATACTCTATGTCACAACCCACGATGTGATGTCAAAGAACCACCTTCTAGGATGTCACAGCTGGCTCTGTGATGTCACTCCCCCCTCAGTGTTGTCACACAGCCCACTCTGTGCTGTCACACAGCCCCTGCTGACATCACAGCTGCTCTGTGCCTCTGTGACACAGCCCCAGAGGTGCTGCTGTGACACAGCCCCCTCGGGGACATGCCACAGGCCCTGCCAATGCTGAGCCCCTGTGAGCTCTGTCTGTGCCCTGCTGGCGTCCCTGAGGGGCCCTGGCAGCGTCCCAGCCCTGCTGGGCTGTGCACAGGAGCTGCTCCTGGCCAGAGCTGTCTCTCTGCAGCGCTGCCCCTGCCAGGAGCTGCCTCTGGGCCAGGAGCCCGGCCCAGCTCAGCAGCACAGACACAGCACAGGGACTTAATGACCCTCTGGGGCTTTGGTGCTCTTTGCATCAGACCCACTCCCTCAGAGTGGGCTAAAAGAACTTCTCAAGAGCTCAAAGTGAGATTGAAACACTGAAGTTTCTTGTACTTTCAATAGATCCCTGTGAGGGACAGGACTGAAAAAGTGTCCCCAGGTTCCAGGGAGAGCAGAACACTGGAGGCAGTGATGACAGCTGGGGACAAGCAAGGCAAAGATATCTCTGTGCTGAGCACACCTGGCTGTGTTTCAGGAATTCAAAGGGCCAAGGCCTGAGCCCCAGCCCCTGGCCAGGCAGATCCTGTCCTGCCCTGCTTGCTCAGGGCTTTTCCTGGGATGGGCACTGGCATGTGGGCATGTGCAATGCCAGGGACAGGAACATGGGGCAGCCCCTGCCAGGCGTCTGAGCAGGGACGAGGAGGCAATGAGGCCCCAGGCCTGCAAGGGTCACTTGTCCCATCGTGGCCTCAGGCCCAGGTCCAGCAGCCATGGCCGAAGTGCTGCCCAAGTTGGCTCTGGCAGGGCTGTCTTGCAGCTGCTGCCCATCCCTGTGCCCTGTGCAGCCCAGGCTGTCCCACGGTGTCCCTGCCCTGCGCCTCTGTCCCTGCAGGCTGTCGGCATCCCCCGGCTGCCCCACCTGGCTGGGCCCTTCCTTTGCTGACAGCTCTGCCTCCTGCCTGCCTCTGCCTGCCCACACAGAGCCTTGGGCTGCTCCAGGCTCCTGCTGGAGACGTGCTGCACCACAGCCCTGCCCTGCCAGGGAAATTCCTTTCTGCTGCTGCCCAGGCTGGGCCTCTCCAGCTGCCCTTGTGCGGGGTGCGGAGGTTCAGGGATATCACACACTATATTTATAATAAATCTCTACTGTCCACGTGTCTCTAGCTAATACATGATTGGTTAATCCTAGCTGTTTACACATCTAAATTAGAATGCTGATTGGATCACCTAATTTTTCATGCGTCTTGCTGTCGTCTTCTGGCCCACTCATGGTTCAATTTTTTCCTTTTTCCCAAGCTTGCTGTCAAACTTGCCGAGTCCTGATGACTCTTCTTGTATTTTTCTCAAGGATATACCAACCCCATTTCTGAATATGTCCATTATCCATTGTTTGTGAATGTGTCCATTGTCCATTAGTACAAGCAGGTTGGATTGTGCATCGGCTGAATATGGCCCTTGTCTAGCAAGAACTCCTCAATCTGCAAAAAAGTCTCAACAGTTCCCTGGTTTTGTTTTTGCACAAGCCAGACTGATTTAAAAGCACGCTCAATTATTTTCTGCACAGCAAGGCACTACAAGCAGAATTGAAAAAAGAAGACAAAGTATCATTATGCCAAAGGGTACTAAATCCTTGAGCCAGCCTGTTATTCCCCAGGATTTAAGCCACTCATCAAAAGAATTCTCAACCACTCTGAGCTTTTTCATATTCTCCTTAAGCAATGACAATTTCTTGTCAATAGATCCAGAGTGGTCAGAGAGATTCATGCAACACATCCCTTCAAAATCTTCACGCTCATCTCCTTGTGCTAGCAACAAAAAATTTATAGCAGTCTTATCCTGTAACACAGCGTGGTGTATGCTACCTACATCAGTGGTAAGCTCATTCTAAATTGCAGATGTAATGTTAATTTGTTTTCCTGTCCAACAAGCCAATCGTTTGAATGATGTAAGGGCCTGTGATGAAGCTAATCCTGGTGTAAAAAGTGATGCCAGGATAACTGAAGGCTAATTCCACAATTCTACATTATCCTTGCAGTCTGAGCCTAAGAGATGCTCACTACATTTTGGACGTTGGAATTTGTGCCTGATGTCAAGCATCTGTTGAATGCTAGGGGCAAACAGTGTCAATTTCCCAAAATAGCATGGTCCTCCTAATCCTTTGTGAGGAATTGCAGGCCAAGCTTTATCTCCACCAAAGAGAAACAAAAGTAGAAAAAAGTTATTGGAGAAGCTATTGTAGAAGGGACTTTTCTCTCCAATGATGTAGAAGCTTTTCTTGTAGTAACTAATGCTGCAAGTAGAGTTTGAGAACCTTTCGATTGGAAGATTTTAGAAAAGATGAGAGCTGCATTTTCACAATTTGGTTGAAAATGCCAACTTGCACAGTCACTTCTGCAGTATATTTTTCTATCTAACGCATTAATTCCAGCTGATGTGCATACCCTAATAAGACTTAGAATGCCACCCCATCAGCAGGTGATGTTTCAGAAAAGCTGAGAGGAAAAGTGTGCTCAAGAAGCTGCAAGAGCTAGAGTGATGCAGGGTGATCCTCTGTATGGTTTAACAGCACAACAGTTACTTGGCAAAGGGCTCGGGGCTACTGCCCAGGCTAGGAGCATTGATCAAGTCTTACAGATGAGCCAACAACTAGCATGTAATGCATTTCTTGCACTTCCAGATAAGTTACACACTATGTCTTTTACACAGATTTGTCAAAGAAAGAATGAAGACTTTGATAAATTTGTAGACAAATTGCATTAAGCTATCTATAATCATTCTGATTTAAATTCAGACACAAAGATACAATTGGATGGACTTGGGGATCATTTCTCCATTCCAAATGGCTTTCCCTTCAGTCACAAGAGCCTTCCATCTCTTCCAAAAATTGCCTGCTGAAACTCTTCTGCTCCCATCCTAATCAGTTCACTACTCCAGCATAACCCTTGAAGCACGGACAGATGACTCTTCAACTAATTATAGTAGAAAAGAAGGGTATTTATTGCAGCCGTGGTCACATGTGAACTAGTTTCCAGAGACATGTGCAAGGAGTTGCAGACTCCTGCTCTCTATTTCTACAGAAAAGGTTTTACATTAGGTTTCTAAGGACCCATAATACATAATTATTACCTGCCTGCTTCGCATTTTTATCAGCTGAATATCTATTACAGCTGCACAATTGTATTCCCTTAAGTGGATTGGTGGGATTTTGAAATGAGGGAGTGGTTGTATGGGAGGAAGAAAGCAGTCTTCCTCATGGTGAACTCTCCTCCCATGGCCAGCTGGCAAGACCTTTTCACCTGCTGCTCATGGTCCAAGCCTCTCCTAACTGTCCAATTATTCTTAAGGCAAGGTCTTTCTATGGTCTCAGCTTCTTCACAATTGCTTCCTCTATCCCTGTCACTCCTAGCTTTATGTTCCTAATATATTTGGTACTCTTTAAGTAAGGCACATGATTGCTGCTAGCTGTATTACTAACTTAGCTTCTTACCTCATTTTAAAATCTTAACTAAAATATGCAATCTTCTACTATCCCAATTGTATTCCCAGCTGGGCCCTCGACCCATCTGCACATTTCAATTTTCCTCATTACATTTTCAGCTAAGCCCTTGACTCACCTCAGGCACATCCCCGACTGCCTCTCTCCCAGCAGCTCAGAGCTGCATTGCACAGCGCCTGCTGTGCACCACAGAGCACAAAGCAGGCTGGCCTGGTGGGCCTGAATATTTCTGCCAAACACTCTGCATCTCACACCTTTGCTCTGGCTCAGTGCAGAACTGCAGGGTTGCACGCGCTTCCTCCCAGAGCTGCGTGAGGCGCTGGCTCCTGCAGATGGGCCCTGCCAAGCTGTCCCTGCCTCACGCTGGCCTCGCTTCTCTGGCACAAGTGCCGGGCCTGAAGGAGCTGCCCTGTGCTCCAGCCTGCCCAGCAGCCCGGCTCCCTGCCCCGGTGCCCAGAGTGCTGCACACACTGCTGGCCTTTGCCAGGAGTTGCAGGGCAGCCGGCAGAAGAGGAGGAATCCTCAGGCAGCCCAGCGGCCCGTGGCTGCCCTTGGCCTTTCTCTGCTCCTGGGCACACTCCAGACGGCCATGGCCTCCAGGCCGGGCTGTGCCCAGCACGGCTGCGCTTCCCCTCGGCAGCAGCCAGCTGCCACCTGGGCTCTGAGAGCGGAGGATTCGCCTGCTCCCAGCAAGAGGCACCCAGGGCCCGGCTGCTGCCTCTTGCAGCTCCAAGGGCCTCCTTCCAGCCTGCCTCTGCCGGGGCTCAGGCTGCTCCGGCCTCTGCCGGGGCTCTGCTGGGGCTCCAGCCCGGGCAAGGCCGGGCCCACTCTCACCTCACAGGCACTGACAGCTCTGCGCCACAGGAGACCTTCCCGAGCACACTCTCTGATCTTTCTGCTTTCTCACTTGAGCAAGGCTCTCCTCCAGCCAAAGAGATTATTGCATTTAGGGATACAAATCCAAGTGGCAGGAACCCCATTGCTCTCCAGTCACAGCTGAAGGCCTGCATCTGCACAAGATGTTTGGGCTGCCTCATTCTTCCTTTGGTTTTGCCTTCAAATGCCATTGCCCTTTCTGCCTCAACTAGAAATACCACAGCTGTGCCATAACCAGCCAGTGGGTCATATTCCAAAGGCAGTGTGGTCTGGAGAGGATGAATGAAGAAGAGCCCTTCTCACTTATGAAACCATACAAAAAAAGCCATATGTGTGACTTAGTACCAATAAAAAACAACTGGTAATTCAGAAAAAAATGTGGAATTTTCTGAAGGGGTCAGAAGGAGGAGAATCTTCCAAGTGAGTTGATGTTTCAGAAACTTTATTAATTACAACTCTAATCTATAATTCTATGCTACAAATCTCTTTAGCAACCCTACTCTACAATCCTACTCTAAATTGGTAACAGAGATAACATCTTGACATGATTGCTACGTTCTCGTCTCCTAGGGTTAGGCTTAGGTTTAGGCTTAGGCTTAGACTTAGGTTTTAGGCTTAGGCTTAGGTTTAGGCTTAGACTTAGGTTCAGGTTTGGGTTTAGGTTTAGGCTTTGGCTTAGGCTTATGGTTGGGGTTAAGGAAAGGGTAAGGAAAAGGGTAAGGGATAGAGATAGGGATAGGGTTAGGGTTTGGGTTAGCATTTAAGGTTAGGGTAAGGTTTTAGGTTTAGTGTTTAGGGTTAGGGTTATTCGTCTTCTTCACTGAGTTGATGACTTGTGCCAGGATGAATGGTGGCTTGGCTGAAGTTACAAATGGATGCTGTCCACTGGAAAAAAAAAACAAAAAAAAACAAAGAACAGTGAACCATTACTTTCCAAGCTCATTGCTTCAGGGACTCAATCAGGATACATCAAGTTCCTGGAAAGACCCAGAAAGAGGAGCAATGGGACCATCTGCTCCCCAGTCACGCCCAATGTGCAAGACCTTGCCATCACAGGCAAACCTGGCCCAGAATCCCACTCATCTGTTTATTGTGATGTCTTCATCATGCTGGGATTTTTGCCCTGCCAGCGCTCTAGAAATGGTGCTTTCTGTCCCGGGGTTTTCTTCCTTTCAGGAAACTCCAATGACTCACATAGGTCCCTGCCTTTGAAAGACAGGCACTGTGCTGATTCCCACAGGGACAGAAAGCAGTGTCTGCCTTTCCATGCCCTGCCCCTCGTGTGCTGGATGGCACCTTCCTTCCCAGCAGGGCCAGCCCATTGGCACTGGGCCCTGCAGTTCCCTCTCTGCCACACAACCTGGCAGTAACCCTGGCACAGTTCCCGTCTGCTTGAGCGTGCCAGGCAGCAGATGGGGCTGGGACAAGTCCCTCCCAGCTGTCCCTGTTTGCATGGCAGAAACCTCTGAGGGTGGGCTGGGGGGCACCAACCAGGGCCCCTCAGAAGCTCACAGTGAGCCCCCCACAGCCCCTCCTGCCCACAGCCAAATCTCTGACCCCTAGGCTGGGACTGGCTTCCTTGGGTTCCTCCACCACCATTTCATGTCTCTGTACCCTGTATTGCTCTACTTCAATTTTTTTGCCATTAGATAAAACTGAATACTCCACCAAATCACAAAAGAGGGCAACAGACACAGTCAGAGGACAGAGCACCTCTCCTCACAGGAAATGCAGAGGGAGCTGGAGTTATTCAGTTTTGTGAAGGACAGGCCCCAGGGAGACTTTATTGCCACTTTCCAAGACTTCACAGTGGCTTTGAAGAAAGTGCGGGACATCTTTTTTAACAAGGCCAGTTACAATAGGATATGGACAAATCTTTTTAAACACTAAGGGCATCTAATCAGAGTAGGTCTAAGGAAGAACTTGTGTACTCAGAGCATGGTGCCACACTGGCACAGCTTGCCCCAAGAGCTTGTAGGTGCCCCATCCCTGCAACCATTCCGGCTCCGGTGGCAACGGGCTCTGAGCAACCTGATCTCTTTAAAGATGTTCCTGCTCATTGCAGGACACTTGCACCAGAGGACATTTACAGGGCCCTGCCAGCCCAGCCCAGTCTAGGATTCCTCACCATTTTCATTTGAAGAGCACCAAGAGTGGAGGTGAGGAGGAAGGGGGCTCATCTGTTGCCTTGGGCTTGAGTGGAGGAGGAGCCCATCCCTCAGAGCCTGTTTCACCGGCAGCCCCTTCACATTTTACCTGCAGGAGCTCCTTGGCAGACCAGCGCTGCTCCTCGTCTGCCTGCAGGCAGCAGCTCAGGAAGTCACGCAGCAAAGCCGAGAGGAGCTTGGGCTGCCGCAGCTGTGGAGTCCCTACTGTGGCTATCAGGTATGTAGCCTGGAGAGAAAGGAGACACCAGGCTCCACCTCCTGCTTTCACATCTCTAAGGCTCTCCCAGATCCCTTTGTTTAACCTCTGTTCTTCAGTGGCAGTTTCTGCCCTGGCACAGACCCAGAGATGACTTTCCTTTACCAACCATAAACCCAAACCCCGATGCAGCCACAGCTTTTCCACCATCCTGCAGATCTTGCCTTGGCAGCTGATTTCATCGCCTGACCTAGTTAGTGGGAACTACATCAGCAAAAAAACATTTGCTTCTCTGAGGATTCATGCCAGCTTGAGATGGTTTTTGGAAGAGCGACTTTGCTATACTAACTAATTTCAAGGGTTAGTACATGAAAGGCATCTCTGCAGTGCTTGTTGGTCCTTTAAGCGCACGTGCCCTAGAACAAAACTCATCAAGCTTTTTGTGCTGTTCTTGAAAACAATGGGAATTGGAAGAAAAGAAAGGAAATCCATCAGTTAATACCCAGGTAGGGAAACAAACATTGAAAATCTCCTCTTCAACACAGACACGTTAAGATGCCTGCACAAATGTATTGGGATGAAAATGCCTGCTTGGGCACACAGGAGCCACTTGCAGCTCTGTCTCTCAGCAGTCTGAAAATTTCAGCTTCCCATTTCTGCAGCCAAAGAAAAATTGTCTAGGTCAGAAGAAGGAGAAGTTCCATCCCTATGGACACCCTCTAGTCATTTGGCTGCTCAAGTCAATGCATTAATGGTAGGCCCATGCCAGAAAGTGCCAGGAAAGAAACAGGAGGTTTTGGCAGGCTCTCCACATCACCAGGCTCTGGCTTGGTGACATGCAGAATGTTGCTTGGGCTAGGAGAGAAACATGGTCACTGAGTGTTTCAGCAGCACTGTACAAGAAGCAGAAGAGACTCTGTGCATTACATCCTCATGCCCATGTTTTCCAGTGAGAAGAAACTGCACACAGGGTTAGGTTCCGCTCTAAAGACCACGGTTTTAGAAACTTTGTTGGGTTTGGGTTTCCTTCCTTCATTTCTGGAAAGATAACAACACTTTTAAGATGCTTTTCCCCTGTTATTAAGGCCATCTACACAGACAAAAGAACTGGAACCACTTAACCCAAAGGAAAGTGTTGAGTGAGAATGGAGTTTGTTTGGAGTTTGTTTGCATGTGGTAAGGCTTGAGTTCCCCCACTGATGCAACCAAAAGTACAGCAGATGCTGATGTGTTGCAGGGACATTTGTAGGAGGGGACTTTGGTGGAAGTAGTTCCAGCAGATGGCAATGGGATTTTGTCCAGTGGCACACAGGACATGGGACAGGTGAGAAAGACAGTGGGATCAGTGAGTATTTGCTCCTTACCGTGCCAGAACTTTCGCCCAAGTAAGGAGGTTCTTGTTCTATCATTTCAATTCCCACAATTCCAAAAGACCATATGTCCACTTTGGGGCCATATGGTTGACCTGTCACCACTTCAGGCGCCATCCACCAAGGAGTCCCGGTTACCGAGCACCGTCTGCTCTGCTCAGGGGTGAGCTGAGTAGCGAGGCCAAAATCAGCTGAGGAGAAAACAAAATACTGGTTTTATCTGAATTCTGTGCAATTAGGAAAGCAAGCAAAAGAATTCCCCAGTAGAAGTTTGAAATTGCTCTGTGGAATCTCCTGGCATTGGCGACTTTAAAAATCCCCCCATGTTTTACATTGCCTCTAGCAGTGGCTTTTGTTCTTTGGAAACTTTAGACTTGTAACTCCCTCCCTCTGGAAGGGACCCACACAGAGCAAGGCCACTCTTGACTGCTTGTGGCTCCTTCTACCTCTGTGCACGTTGCAACTGTGCCCTCAGCTCGCAGCAGGGGTCCCTGCACTGCCACCAGCGCCATGTTTGGGGAGCTGGCAGTCACGCCAAGCAGCCCCACACCCACATCCCTGGAACGCTGCACCTCACCAAGAATATACTGACCCAGTTTGACAGAACCGTCGGTTCTGAGAAGGATGTTGTCACTCTTCACGTCTCGATGGATCACATCGTTTGCATGAAGAAAATCCAGTCCTTGCAGGCACTGAGCGAGAAAACAGAAACAGAAGGGCAAAAATGAGTGATGTGATTTCATCACACAAGGAAGGAAACAAAGAATCTAAAAGATTCCCTCTCCAGGGGAATGGGGAGTAATGGCAGAACAGTCATGGCCACTGAGAGGAAGAGCTTGCTGCTCCAACACTTGCAGAGCAGGACCTTTCTGAGGAAAGGCACGTCAGCTTTTGAAAGAGCAACAGCACCTGCTGTTGTAGGCTGTCCCCTGCCAACCAGCCAGGATGACTCCTGCTGCAGCGCATGTGCTCAGAAACAAAGAGCATTCTGGCTGCACTCCTATCCTTTTTAGCTGAGCACTGAGAGAAACGAGTCTCTCTCTTCTTTCTTTGCTGTTTGTTTCAAATCCTGCCACCAGCACCTTTGCTTTTACAGGCAAGGAATGCAGTGAAGACAGACTCCAGGCAAACATTTAGAGAGGCAAGGTGGAGAACAGCAACTACAAATACAAGAGACAGAGCGAGAATACAACATCAGGAGATAAGAGTACTGGCACTGAGTACAGGGAGTGCAGGGGCACTGGCAGGCCTTTCACTTGAGATGCTTTTACTTGCCCATAGCATACCAGCAACACAGAAACAAAACTCGGCATAGGAAACCTCTCCTGTTCTGAGCCCCTGTTTCCCAGACAATCCTGCCCAAGCCCTTGGAAACACAGCTGGGATTGCTGACCTCCCGACTGATGGCTGCCATTTCATCTTCCAACAGGCAGGTCTGGCTGACGATGTCGCTCAGGACACCTCCATCCATGTACTCTATAACCAGCAAGAGTTCCTCGCCTAGAAGGTAGCTGAAAGAAGGAAACAAGGGGGTAGAGATGAACATGCATGGCTACGTTGATTTTTTGCTTCCAGGTTTCTTATTTCCAGATGCCTTTGTGACAAGGACAGAATCAAAGGAATAGACACTCCCTCTTGGCTGTGCATTATTTGCAATCTGTGCTGTCTCATAGAGAAAGACACATCTGTGAAAAAGGAGATGTCTTAGATGGGCAGCAAATGAAAAGTGCAGTTTAGAAAGAGCCCAGATATAAAACATGCCAGGCATGGTGTTTCTGGAAATAAGCACCTAGTCTTCCTGGCATGCATAGCAATGGCAAAGAGGGGCAACAATCCAAGGGAAATCCACTTTAGGATGGTTCATCTGCACTTTAGAAACTTTAAAAAATCAATCCCAAATAAATGTCGAGGCAGTGAACTTTGAGGCCATTGAGTTAGGAAGATACAGCTGATCCAGGTTTTGAATAATTTTGGAGTAATTATCAAATTAGATGTGCCAGGGAAGACTCATGCAGACAAGATGCACTCTCTTCTCATCCATTGGAGAGGAGTAGAGAAATATGAATAAAAAAAAATTAACAGCTTTACTTGCTGACGCTGACGAAAGTGGGTTTTTAACCTCTCATGTTTGCTTTATGTAAACACACATCGATGGGATAAGACCATGACCTCTCACCTGTCTAAATAATTCACAACATTGGGACTCCTATACCTCTTCATGATCATTATTTCATTAAAGGTTAGCTCCTTCCTCCTCACTCCTTGAAGATTTATTTTTTTCATTGCCACCTAAAATGACATTGAAAATCAGTAACTTGAGGGCTTGGTGGCACGAGACCACAAGGCACGTGGGAGCGAGTGATTTTGCAATGACACAGCTGAGCTGTGCCAAACTGCCTTGTGATTAGGCACTGCAGTAATCAGGAACTGACATTCCAACAGCCCATTTCTCTGCTCCCTTGGGAGCCAGTTACAGGACACGTGGGGCCACTGACATTTTGCCTTGACCACTTGGTAACAGCGATGTCTCAGTTATCACCCACAAACCTCTGACCACACTCTCTGCTGCTTTGTTTGGGACTCAGAAGAAGGAATCCATGCCTTAATACTCTGTGGATACATCTTGTGATATGGGCAGGGCTTAGGGCTTTCAAGGACGCCTTGCAGATCTCTCCCTATGTGCAGTTCCCAAGTGCAGCACTGCAGGTGGCTAAGGAACTACCAGTAACTTTCAGATGGATTTGCTGGCAGCCAGAAATGAGAATTCAGGACTCTGAAGCTGTAGCCCCAAAGAGCAGTGAGGTGCTCGAAGGCACCACCTTTGTTTTAGCAATGGAGAGCGAGTGAGCGCGTCCTTCTCTGAAAGGAACCGCTGCCCTCCGTGCCTTCCTTCCGGCAGCTGAGGAGGACAAAGTCCCATATGTGTTCTGTGGGCTGGCACCAGTCTGTGCTTCTTGTGCCTTTTCAGCACAGCTCTGCCCAAAGCTCCAGCCACAGCTCACACCAGAGGGGAAAGCCCTCGAGTGCAGCAGAGCCTGCAGGGGCTGTTGACATTTACCTCTCCTCCTGTGGCACTGTCGAGTGCTCTGTAAACATCTCCAAAAGTCCTAGAAAATAAAAAGAAGCAGAGAAAGCAGAAGCTGTTTAGATCTTGCAGTGAAAGCCAGCCCACACAGGAGATCTCTGCTGGAAGTGTCAAAACCTGCAGGATGCAGGAGGGCTCTGCCAGAAGGGAGATGATGCATTTTCCTCTCAAGTGCATGGGCACTGGGCCTGTTCCTGAAGCACTGGGGCCCAATTTCTAAAGGGAGTTTAGTCTTTCCTCTTGGGTTTCACTGTCTAAACAGTGTGGTTCCTATCCTGACCACAGAGTGTTTCCCTCTTCAAACCAGGGGAAAGAATTGTTCCTGGGAACTGTTATCTCACAGCTTTGATAGGGCATAGGTTGCTCTTTCAGGCAAGCAAGTTTCTTCTCTTTTCATTAGTGTGCCAGTATGATTTTGAGACACACAAAAAATGCTAAAGAAATTAACACAGAGCTGTCCCACACTTGAGAGACAAGGAGACCTTCCAGGTCCTGTTCCTTGATGCAGGCAAGACCTCGGTAGCAAGGCATCTCTGACAATGCCTTCTGAGCCCACTCACAAATTCTGAGCAGCATTGAGAGATGGGACAATCTATCCCCAGTGTGTGATCATCTTTGCAGCTGTCCTGACTTCACGCTGGATAGACATTCCACCCCAAAAACACCTGGCCCATGGTTGTGCAGGAGTAACTGCTGTTGGACTCACCCGCTGCCAATATAATTCAGATGCCTGTATTTCATCAGGGGATTTTCAGTGGTGTTCACCATTCTCCCTGAGGGAAACAAAATGCAAGATGCTGACTTTAAAGTAGAGATCCCAGCTTCCAGGAGATACAAAAGGCAGCCCCAGCGCCTGGAGCTCTGAGCCCTTTGTGGTCGGCTGGGTAACAACAACCACAACCAGGCAGACAGCCCTGCAGCACAGGTGGCCAGCACAGAGACTGATTTGTACAGTCTTTTGAAGAGTTCTCTTGACAGGAAACAAAGCACAGGGACATACAATCCCAGGAGAGGAGGACATCTTCCCCATCTTTCAGCAGTTTGCCAAAGGAATGCCTTCCCATTTGTAAACCAGAGCAGCTCCAGCTGTAACCGATCCTGATGGGGCTTTCAGCATCAGGACCCTGACCTGCTTGTGAGCAGGCTGAGCTCAAAGATGCCCCTCTCCCAGCTAAGGAAGGCTCCAGCCTCTGCAGTCCCTCCAGCCCTCAGGGACAGGGCAGCGACCACAACAAGGCTGGCAAAGCCCCAGCATGAGCACTGACAGGCACTGATGGGAAGAAGCCAGAGTGAGCCTGAGCCCCAGACAAGCTGTTACCCCCATTCAGGACACAACAGGATGGGCTTTGAGATCAGCCACACTGAGGCACAGATCAGTGCCCTTTTTGTCCCAACAGGTGATGGCAGACACAGAATCCACTGGGCTCTGGTCTCAGCCCCACCAGGTCTCTTATCTGAGAGCACAGCACTGGCAGCTGTTACGGGCAAGAAGCAGATTCATTGGATTGTGCTGCAGAATCACAAAGGGCTTGATGTGTTTTCCTAGAGACTGATCTGAGCAGGGCCTGGGCCAATGGGTAGGATTCTAACAGTCATGGGAAAGAGTGGGAATCAGGTATGGAAAAGTGCCATGGATCTGAGGGATATACCATGGCTGGGCTGGAGGCTCTCTCCTGAGAAATGCCTGCAGTACAGTTTTATCTGATCACGCCACTTGGATGTGTCTCCTGAACACATCTTGAGAAGCATAAAACTAGAAGATTAAATAAAGTTTGTTATCAAAGTCTCTGTTTTTTCTTTGGCGGCACATGGAAAATACCTTGTGCTCTCTATTTGTCCTGTAACCTGATGTTCTTTCAAAGTAGTTCTTATTGACAAAAAGATAGCATTCTCTTATTGATAAAAATATAGCATTCTCATGAAAATAAACTGCAGATGTAGTAGTGGTAACAGTAACAGTCATAAAATGACATCAGTAAAACGTGGGGTAGAAGGGCTCCTTCAGGATGGAGAAAAACACAACAAAAAACCCCCACCAAAAATGAACAACAGAAAAGCAATCCCACCCCACCCCCCCAAAACAAAATCCCCAACCAAAAAGACAAACTCCAAAGTCAGTCCATTTCTGTGAAGTTTTTTTGCTGTGATGACTGGTTGCTAGTCAGGAGTCTAAGGAGAATTTAGGAAGCTAAAAATTCTGTTCAGTTTGGCCACTAGCACACAGGACTTGCCTAGATCATTTGCTAGGTCACAGCCTTCTGCTGATCCAAGAACAATCCCTGCTTCAGCCTTTAGCAGAGAGGGAAGCTCAGGCAAACCCAAGCCAGTCCCAGGTGCCCTCCGAGGCAGCAGGAACACCCAGAGCTCTCTCGCTGCCTCGGAGCACAGCACTGCCTCTGGGGAGTCCTAAATGGCCCTGTGACACCGAGCTCAGGAGGAGCATTGGGTACAGCTCTGCTGACACCTGCACACAATACACTGTCCCTCAGATAAGAAACACCCCAGACGTACCCAGCAGCTCCAGGTACTCCTCCTCAATCTCCTGTTCCCGGGATGTGCCCGAGCCTGAGTTCCCAGGTTTCACAGAAGGGCTTCCTCGAGGTGATGCTGCTGCAGCAGCAGGTTCAGGGCCCATGATGTGCTGGACCTGGAGCATTTCTGGTGGGCACTGTTCCTGTGCCTCACTCCTAACTTGGGGTTCTTCATTGCCACACATTCCCTGCAAGTCTTCGCAGGCTGCCCGGTGAGATGTCAACACCTGCACCTCAAGTCAAACAGAACAAAGCAGTCAGACACTACAGCTTGTCCCTGTCAGCCAGCAGTCATCGACTGTGAGGAAAGGCAAAGAACAGATTGACAGGGGATACAACAGCTTGTTTCAATCCTCCATCTGGGTCACCAAGTTCCACTGTAAAAACACCTCAAGAAAAAAGGAGAGCAGGAGCAGGCCAGCAGGAATCAATTTGGATGACTGCTGGCCAAAAGGCCAAAGGACAAGTTTCACTGTCCAGGGCAGATGTTGAGATTCAGCACACCGGGAAATGTCCTTCAGAGTGACTGTGATACACACACTACAGCAGCATGGCACTCGGAGGCATGGCCCCACTCCCTGCTGCTCTGCACTGGAAAGGCAAGAAGGGCAGAAACCACCAGATTGGTGACTGCAGTGGCTGCATCCCTCTTTCACTCACTTGGTTTTGCAGAGACTGACGGAAGCGATTAAGTTTCTCTCTGATGATTTTCATTTCTTCCTCCAGCTGCTTATGCCTTGCCTTGATCATACTGTGAGCTGTCTGAAGCTCTGCATCCAGCTGTTCCTTCATGTTCTCTAATAAACAAAAGAGAGGACATTTCATGAGTGGAGTGGCTGCCACTCTTTCATTCACCTGGTTTTGATGATCGCCCTTCTGCTGATGAAGATTCTCCTCTTGAATTCTTCCCATGTCTTCCTTGTTCTTTCTCTTCACTGCCATGCTGTCACTCTGAGCTTTGGGCAGCTCTGCTTGTGGCTCTGCCTTGATGTTCTGTACACACAAAAGCAGAGCAAGGGACTGAGAGCTGCCATCAGGCTCAGCTTTTTTCCTCTTGCAGCCTCAAAATCACATTTATTCAGCCCCTTCTTTCTCCTTCCCTCCCCACATCTGCCTCCATTGCAAACCTCCTGTCCCAGGGCTGATCTCTGCAGATTGCAAGGCTCTGTGCTTCCATTGCCTGTGGGACTCCTGGCCTCCTCAGTCCCAAGAGCTCTGGTTTATGCCCCTCTCCCTGCCCTTCCCTCTGTGCCCTGGCCAGTCAGGCTTACCTGGCCATTCTCCTGTGGCTCTTCCACCTGCTGCCTGAGCTGCTCTTCCTGCTCTCGGGCTGGGAACAGCTCTCCCTGAGTCTGGCATGGCAGCTCAGATGAGGCAGTGTGCTCCTGCTCTTTCTCTAGAAGCACCTGCACAGAAAGCAGGAGAAGATGGGTTTCAACTTCCCATACGCCCTTTGTGGGCCAAGACTCACAGACTGCTGGGCTCACACGTTCCCAAAGCACTGTGCTGCTGCTCTCCTGGGTCGTTCTCTGCCCGAGGGGAGGCACAGATTCCAAAGTGCCCCTGGACCTACAATCAGGGGCCATCTGGGACTGAAGCTCCAGCAGCCTCTCAGGCAGCTGACAGGGAAGGGGTGGCATTTCTCAAGGGTCTGGTGAGGGCCTCCCTCTGCTTCCGACGTGTCCTGTTTGTCTTTCAGTAGTGACTGACACCCCGCCCTGTCCCACAGCTCCATCCTGGCTCTGCAGGGGCTTCCTGGGTGAGCTCACTCCTTGTGAGAGACACTTCTGGAGTTCACCTTCTCTTCAGGCCTGCACCAGCATTCCTCCTTCCTGACATCCACACTCTTGTTAGAAAACCAGGTCATTCAGGAGATAAGGATGCATGCAAAGATCTCTGATGGAAGTCAGAGAACCTCTATGGCCACCTCAGTATATGGAGGAAGACCAAGGTGTTTCTTCTCCCTCTTTTGTCAACGGAGAATTCTGACCAGCAGTAACAGAGTTTCTCATAAGGCCCCATTAACGAATGCACTTACACAGCCCTGGGGATGCCAGTGAAGGAAACCATGTGCCATGTATGGCATGGCATGTATGACCAGAGTCACCAGACCCCAGCTACAGCATGGGATAGTTCCATTCCCTTAAGACATGCAAAAATTTAAAGGACAAATGAAGGCTTCAGGTCAGAAAAGGCTGGAGTAGGAAAACATGAGGGGAAAAAACAACCATCTCTGGAGGGGGAAACATCTCTGCCTGCTCAGGATCAGTCAATGGAACTTGTCTCTACTTCTCTCCTGAAGGGATGCCTTTGCATCTTCCACTGCTTTGGAGCAGAGCCAGGAAGATTAAAATAGATAGATAGACAGATCTCACTTTTATCATCTCTCTTTACTGAGCTGTAGAATTTACATTCTTTGAATGGAGAGAGATATAATTCTCTCCCCTAGGTTTTTTTTTAGGGGAAGGTAGTGAGAAACTCATAGAAGGAGAGAAAACAATTATTATCTCTACTTGCTGTTCTTGTTTTTTACTACATGAAAAATGTGTTATAGTGATTGTTTACTGAAAGTGATTTGTTAATTGGATTTTAGAGATAGTTGTTTAGACTGATTAGATAATTAGATAAAAGGCTGTGTGGAGACAGTCACGAGTTTTTCTTTCGTATGTTTTTAGTATAATATCTCTTTAGTATAGTTTTAATATAGTACTAGTGTAATATAACATAGCTTAATAAAGCATTTGTTTAAACTTCTAAATCATAGAGTGAAAGCACATTTTTCGCCACGTGGGGGTCACCCTGAATCAATCCTGTCCTTTCTGTCGCTACACACATCAGCACTCGGCAGCAGTGCCCCAACCAGCAGCCATCCTGAACTTGCTCTCCTGTTGCTTCAGCAACCCACACTCTTGGGGAATCTGGAGCATGTCGGTCCTTATGGAATGCAATCAGACCCAGAGCATTGCACTGGGAACAGCTCTCTTTGTGCATCTGTGCTCGGGCAAGTTCTTCGCTTGGACTCGGCCACACTGATGGTGCTGAAGTGGCTGGAATCAGAAATGCAGCCCAGCCCCTCCCAGCTCCTCTAATCTCTGAGCACCAGCTGGAATGCAAGGGCATTGATTTCCTACTCAGTTCCCAAACACAACACACACTGATTCCCTGGGCAGCCAAAAGACACGGGAGCTGTTAACTTGAAAAGGATGGGCAAGCCCTACTGGCTGGTCTGGCACCAGAACTGCTCGTTCTGCACCAACATCCCTGCCCCAAACGATGTGTTCTTGTGCAAAAATACTGCATTGTCCAGAACTGCCCCCTTGAAAACTAAAATTCTAGCAGGATTTCTGCCAGTGCTGTAAAAGTGTAGGAAAGACTGAGAAAAAAGCTCCCTTGCTCCCTGGAGAAGGAGAAATTGCACAAGGCTTCTCCTTCTAGCAAACAAACAAATAAACAAAATATGAAAGTGTTACCCACACCAGTGTCTAAAGCACTTGGATGCAGTGAAGGGATGTTTGGCAGGGAAACAGCCCTCGTGCTGAGCATTGGCTCTATGGATCCAAGGCAGGGATCAATGGCAGTCTGCCTGAAGGTCCCTCATGAGCCCCCATTGTCCAGGCTAAAGCTCCCTCAGCACCTCCTCCCTGGCCTTGTGCTGCACCCCTTGCCCAGCTCCCCTGTCCCTCTGTGCCCACGCTGCAGCCCCTCCATGACTTTCTGCTTCCCAGGGCCCACAGCTGCACACAGCACTCCAGCTGTGGCCGCAGCGCTGCCCAGCACAGGGCCACGCTCCCTGCCCTGCTCCTGCTG
Organism: Melospiza melodia melodia; assembly: GCF_035770615.1. Lineage (NCBI taxonomy): Eukaryota > Metazoa > Chordata > Aves > Passeriformes > Passerellidae > Melospiza > Melospiza melodia. The sequence continues at coordinate 3,414,007 of NW_026948761.1, forward strand.
CCCCACTGCTGCTGGCACAGCCACCGTGCCCTTGGCCTTCTGGGCCCCCTGGCCCCACGCTGCCTCATCTTCAGCTGCTCACGGCCGCCAGCCCTGCGTCCTTTGGGCCCACGCAGCTCCCCAGCCACAAAGGTGCCCATTGCACTTCAGATACAGCAGGCACCATTGCAAGATGGCCTTCCTGTTCTACCACCTCATGTTCCAAGTAGATATCATCAAGTTTGATAGGAATAGGATTCTAAGTCCCTCTCTTTAAATTAAAATGATCTAATTCAACTGTACAGGAAATTGCTCTTCATTAAATTTTCCCTATCTGCTGTCTGCAAGCATCATTCTCTTTTCAAAACTAGGTTTTAGTTCTTCAAACTCTGAGAAGGAAATTTAAAAATATCTATCTCTGCCTTTATTATTTTTGTTACAGGCATGAATATGGTTATTCTTTCAGCCTTCCTAGCTGGCCCTCTACAGTCTACTGCTACTGGCCAAGCTCTCAGCTTGCTCTACAAGTCTTAAACACCAGGAACATGAAATGTTCCTTTCTCACTCACCTCAGGATCTTCTGCGCTGCTGAATACACGCTTCAGGTGTCCTGTAGTGGGAAGGGAAAATGAACCAGATGCTGTCAGAAAACTGCCTGGGCTGCTGAATCCCACAGAACAAGTCAACCCAAATAGAGATTATTTCCCATTTCACAACATCCCTCCAGGAGACACATCTCATTCACACAGCCAGCAAGAGATCAGGTCAATATTCTTGGTTGTGCCTACACTGCAGCCAGTTTAGCCAGGAAATGAATACAAATATGATCAAGCAAATGCAAAGTGTTTTTAACACTCAATGCTCCTGTTCTACCAAACACATAAGACAGCTTCTGAAATCTTCTCCTTCAGGTACTCTTTTTTTTTTTTCACTCAGTGTCATGCACTAATTCTGATTAACTTGCAGGAAACCATTGCCCAGAAAAGCTTCCCCAAAATCCCCCAGAGGTGGCGCAGTTCTATTGTGGAAAAGCACAGCAGCACTTCCTTTCAAAGGGAACAACTATTTTAGCATTTAGTAAAAGGTCAAGTTAGTCAAATCCTTTCATGACAAAATTTAAAAAGAAAGAAGCTTTCTCTGAATTCTGGGAACAACTGCAGGGTTTTTGGAAAGCCTTAAAGAAGGTCTGCCAGTCTACATTTTCAAAGGTGTCTTGCTTCTCCCAGCAACCTGAGGAAATGACAGACTCTGCTGCCACAGACTCTCCCGTGGAGGGAACGGAAGCCCTGCAGGTTCCCCTGCAAATGCTGCCCCTGTGGCTACAGACACCCCCTTTTAAGCTGAACCTCTTGACAGGAGCTTTACCAAAGCAGAGGCATCCTAATGCTCTTTCTGTTTCAAAATCAGAAACTCAGGCCCCAAGAAAGAGCAGGAAGACATACAAAAGCCAGGTTAAGATACACCCTAACCTAAGCAGAAGGGAAGCCTCTACTTACGTGCAAAATTCGTGAAATAATAAAGTGGAATAAGTAATGCCATATGCAGCAAAAGCTGCAGTGGCCAGATGGTTAACTATTGGCATTTCTGCAATTTTTCTAAACGCTAAAAAAACAAGCCTCTTGTCAGTGGGCAGCTGCCTACTGACAGATGCTTTGACCAGGAAGGTTCTCCTGATCTGAGCAAGGCCTAGGGCTGCTCTGACACTCAGGCCTTCTGTGCACCAAGGCAACCTTCTGATGCCACTATGAGGACGTGGCAACCATGCCCTGACATCACAAAGGGACAGCTCTGTGTTGGTCTTTATGCAAAGCAATAACCAACCTTCCCTACAGAAAACACAAAAGAGCCTGGGAAATTCTCATCTGTCACAAAGCACCAAAAATTCCCCTCATGGGCCAAACCCTGTTGTTCAGGGGATCCAAGAGGAACTCCAGGAGTGCCTCAAGCACCTACAGCCTGTACCCCAACTGAGCACTCAGATGGGACACAAGCAAAGGAAACCAGACCAAGATAATGGCCCACAGCATTGCACGTGTGAGAAATGACTCTCACTTTTAAAATTTTAAAGGTTTAGTAAACCTTCACAAAGGACTGAATAAGGAAAAGTCGCATCATTGGGAGTCTCTGTGATCAGCAGCCATGTGCTCATCTGCAAAAAGGATGCTCTGCCTTTTATACCCTCAGCCCCTCCAAAAGTTTTGTCAATCAACTCTTTCTCTGCTGTCCATTGGTGGAGATTACTTTCCTGCATCCCGACTGGAGGTCAGGCATTGTTACACCCTGCCTGCTGGTCACAAGCCAGCCCTGCCCAAATGCCCTGACTACCCAGGCTGTTACAAGGGGGACGGGAAAGAGGACTATGGGAGGATATATTACAATACCATCACTACACATTTGAACATCCACATAACATCTGCTTCTTAATTGTCAGACCCAACCATTGCATTACTTGTCCAGAACACACAGAACCAGGAGAGAAGCCACTGTTGGCATCACAGCTGAAATGTTTCCTAACAAATTTCCCCACACATTTGCACCTTTATTGGACATGCCCAGGGCTCCGGTGCGGGTACATCTCTGCCTTTCTTCCCCTTTGGCAGCAGTCGAACTGGCAGCATCTGCCCGCCAGCAGCAGCTGCTCCAAGCTGGGAACGCTGCTGGCGGTGCTGATTTCCAGAGGCTTCTGTGTGCCAGGGGAAGCCAAGGCAGGAGCGGGTTGAACGGTGCTGGCGCTGCTGCTGCCCTGTGCCAGAGAGCCCCGGCTGGGCAGGGCACGGTGCCCACTGTGCTGCGGGCTCCTTCTCCTGCCACAGCTGGGCACACCTGGCAACAAGGCATGACAACCTGTGGGCAAGCCAAGGGGTTTCTGGGGCTGCACTGCTCTGCACACACCCAGCACACCTGCAGCACACAATTTTAACCCTCAAACTGGTAAACCAAAGGGAAACAGCTGGAAAAGATTTCATTTTCACCATTCTTACCTGCTCAACAGAAGTCTTCAAAATGAACGTTACCAAGCAGGGCCCAATTCCTGCTGCCAGCTCAGGGTTAGAAGAGAGGCAATCCTTGATCTCAGCACTGGGTGTGTGGGGAATCACTTCCCTAACACGTGTACACCCAGCAATCTCACTTACTAGTTTGTATCCATGGATCTAAGACATAGTCAATACTTTGCTGAAACTCACAGGCTAAATATTCCCCCAAATGATTTGATTTACTGATTGATACTTATTGATTTCTTGATACTTAAATCACTTCTCCGAATTTACTGACAAGAGAATAGGAGTGTCCTGTAGGACCCTACTGGTCATTGCCCCAGGTTCAGGAGGAGACCCATGCAGAAAATAACCCAGGACAAAACTGGGCTTGCAAAGCAAATTCATTCCATTTGTTGCAGTAGCAAATAATACATACCAAGCCCTGGATTCCTAAAAATCTGCTGAGCAGGAGAAGGAGGTGGAGCGTGGTGCTCGGCAGCAGGGGCAGGTGGGCAGTGCACTTTCAGGACATCCCCTGGAGCACAACCACGTGCATCTCATCCTTCTCACCCTTCCAGCTCAGAACCAGGCCTGGGATCTCCTGCTCAGGAGTGGAATTTCCCAGTTACAGCATCGGCTCACACATGGCTGGTGTGTGAGATGAGGCCATGAACCCAGGATTTAAAAGAACTGGAAGAGTTAAAATTTTAGCAAGATTTAGTTAGGGGGAAAGAGTATAGCAAGAAGAGTAGAAATAATAAGGGATAACTAATTTTTATCAGATAAGGTAGTTAAGGCTAGGGTAATATATCACTTGCCTGTCTTTACTATGTTTAAAGAAGCGGGATGGGATGCGGATTTCTTTGTGACAAAGAAGAGGACCGTAGCCTGCACCTGGGCCCCAAAACTACAACTATAGCCAAGGGGTGTGAAAGCCTGCCAACAGATCATAAGGAAAGAGGTCAAATTGAGGAAGACGTCTTGGCCTTCATCAGAAGGAGACCATTCCCCACTTTAAAACCCACCAACCCATTTGAAGTGAAAGACTGCAGAAATGTGAAGGAACTTTGGACTTAATTATAATACATTTTAATTCAAAGGAGGGTAGGCAGTGTTATCTAATGAATATGTGTTAGGTTTTTTGGGATTTATATGAATGTGTAAGATATTTTAGATGAGTAGAGATGAGAGAGAGCGCCAGTGATTCTTCACACACGTCTTTAGGAGACAACTCCTCCTGTGCCTGGCTGTAATAAACACACCACCTCCTACCTTTAACTGTGGGGAGATCTATTCCACACCTCATTTGCTGACCGCGGCAGGAACGCTTCCCTGCTCCAGCAAGAACATCCAGGCTCTGGACGTCTCTGGGCGCTGCCAGGACATTCCTTTCCTGGAGGCACCTCCGCTCTCGGCTGCTCCTCGTGGGGGACAGACAAGACTGCTGGCACTGTGGAGAAAGGAACGTTTAACTCTGTATAAAGTAACCCATAAGGCGTATGCAGGGGAAGGGCTGTTCACAAGTCACACAGAGATGTCCTGTGCACAACGGACGCCTGTGCAGTTTGGGCTTGGGTCTGGCTGCTGGCAGAAAGGATTTGCTGTGTCAATAAGGACCTGCTAGGAATTCTGGGGGTGAATTGAGCAAATCCTGTTTTATTGCTGCTGTTTTTCCTGTGTGTTATAATTGTGGTTGTATTTTCAGTGTGTGAATGTTTGAGGAAGATGATGTGGGTGAATGCCGATGTGGTGTATGGTGTGTGTTGTGTTGAGAAGAGTGAGCTCTCTGTCCCCTCATCAAGAGATATTCCCTTCCCGGTGAGCCTGTGTGTGTGGACTTTCTAGTTGCAGGGATTGGTACTCCCTGTGACACCTGGTGCTTGGGTATACAGGGGGGTTGAGTGGTTTTTCTCCCACACTGTGGTCATTTGGGACTGCACGGTTGTGTTTGGGGAGATTTCAGGATTTTGTTTTCAACAAGTGCTGCAATTTATGCAGAAAACTACAGCGTGGTGATTTATTATGCTGAACTATGGCAGTTCCTTTCTACTGCCCCCCTCTCCGAGCATTTACAGTCTCCTGCCACGAGGAGGACACTCTCTTGCCTCCCCTGGACATCCTCTTTCCTTTCCTGGACACTCCCTTTCTCTTCTGGAGCTGTTCTCCATTAAAGCTGTGGGACTTTGGTCCCAGGAAGAGAGAGCGCCTCTCGTCTTTTGCTTTTGTCCTTGTCAGTGTCACTGGGCCCAGAGCTCACCAAACTGATCCCCCACAAGATGAAAATTGACAAATGGTCCCATACAAACAGCTCAAAAATTGGCCACATTTTTGATGGACTGGAGTGTTCGCCACATTTTGGAATTCCCTATTCCTACACAGGTCAGGCAATTGTTGAAAGGATACACCACACTCTAAAACCATTCTACAACAAGAAAACGGGGAGTGGCCCAAGCAACACCCCAGATGAGGTTGAGCAAAGCTTTATATGTCTTTACGTTTTTAATAGCTCATTTGCAGGAACTAATCGTCCAATTTTTAGGCACTTTTCAAACAGCACACAGGAAAAATTGAAAGAAAATCCTTCAGTTTTGATCAGAAACCTTGAGTTAGGACAAACTGAAGGACCATTTTCACTAATCACTTGGGGCAAAGGGTATGCTTGTATTTGCACAGGTGCTGGACCTAAGTGGGTCCTGGTGAAGGATGTGAAACCGTCTCATACACAAGAGCACACCGACAATTCCTCCAGCAGGGAAATGAGCACGCAGACGTGAGCCGCACGGAGAAGCTATGGTGCATGCCAGGCGTTCCCCGTTCAACCTGTGAAAGCTACAATTCTGGAGTTTGATGTTGATTTTTGGACTGGGAAAATGGTTTGTATCATAGAGCTCTTTCAGCAAAAGCATGGTGTCCATTGCGTTCCAAAGAATTCTAAGATATCCAAATTTGTAAAAATTGAAGGTTAGAGGGACAGTTTAGTGCCCTATAGTTGGCCAGTCCCTGAACAAGCGCTAAAAGATTTGCTTGAGAACTGAAATAGATGGGGAAGCTTTTGCCAAAAAACAGCTGAACAGGAACATGGAGCTTGATCAAATGATATACTGGCACTTGTTGGTTTTGCTTGCTTGCTTTTGCATGCATACGTGCCTGTAGATCAACCAAAAATGAATGTTTGCCTTGCTTTAGCCAAGTCAGCAGGCTCAGACATCGTGTGTTTGACCCATTTCAGCCCAGACAAATCATTTGCAACCCATCTGGTCGGTGTGCCTGTGCCAGCCAAGGAGCAGCCAATACCCAATCATGACAAATATTGGTGTGAGGCTGCCAACGAGACCAATCCCATAACCAACTGACATCACTGGGCCCCTGATCTTCTTAAAGCACCTTCTGAACCTCAAGAATTGGAATTCTTGGTTCATTGGTGATGGAGTTTTGTGCTGAGTTTCAGTACCAGGGAGATCCACAGTTGAATGTTACTCCCCATCATCCTGAGGACAGATACTCCAGTTTGTGGTGCAATTGTACTACCCCAGTGCCCCCTAAGGGTGAAACTGCTGACGAGTAGATGACCTAGATGAGTCCCTACATCAATCAGCAACAGAATATTGGCTCATTTGTGGAGATAGAGCCTGGCAGGACATTCCCTCAAAAATTAAAGGTGGCCCATGTAGCATCAGACAACTCACTGTGATAGCACCTATCGTTCAAAAAGTCATCAGGAGAAAACACAGAGAAAAAAGATTTGCTCATCATTATAAAGAAAACTGTAATAGAAATTTCAGACCCTAGGGCCCTGCAAAATGAGGTACATTGAATTTATTTCTACATCAACTTGCCTTGGGTGAGACATTGAAACCATTACACCGATTGGGGTGTTGGCTGAAGAAAGAAGACAGTGCTACTTCCATTGCAATTAGTGACATGAGGACTGATGTTAGTGCTGTCAGACATGCAACCTTACAGAACAGAGCAGCAATTGGTTTCCTTAGCAGCCATTCCATATGTTCAGTGTCACCCCCATGTTCAACACTGTCACTGTCAGCTTTGACAGCTTTTGGACTGTGTTTGAGAAGTCAATTTTTTCTGACTGTTGAAGGGCTTTGGGGCCCAGAGTTCTTGTTAGGAACAAGGGATTAAGCGTGTGAGCCATGGAGTTGTTGGACCAGGTGTTTTGTCTAAGTGGTGAGAAGGGTTTCTTCCTTTCTGTTTCTCTTTCAAGGGGAATATTAATGTTGCCCCTGAGTCCTCAGGAGGGGAGCCTGTGGACAGAGCTGCAGCAGAGGGAGCTTTGCCTGGCACCGAGAGCTGTGGGAACAATCCCCAGGAGCCCGAGGAGCCTGCTAAGGACAGAGCCCCCACTGGTTTAGAGAGGTGTGAGATGGCTGCTCTGAGCCTGCCTCTGGCAGGGAGGGAGATGAGAAGGGTTGAGTTCCTGTCTGCAGCCTCGGTGCTTCCTGGTGCCTTGAGTTCAAATCCTGCACTGGCACAGCCTGCCTGAGCCATGCCCTCCACGCTTCTCCAGAGGCTCTGACACTGAGTCCTCTGAGGGAATCCACAAAATTAGAGAGTTTTGGGAAAGCTGCAAAAGGCAGGTCTCAGATACAGCAGAACTGTGATTAGAGCCAAGCAGCAGCCGTGAGATAGGTCAGCAGAAAAATTATTTAAACTGCAGAAAAGCAAGGACAAATAGAACAATGGTCTGTGTATTAACGCTGGTCTAGAATAAATCTCCAAGCTACAGAAAAGTTTATCTAGCAAGATATTGGGAAGGTTGAAGCTTAATAATGGAGCTCAGTGCATTGTGTTTTAAGGCTTCCTGGTAGGTATTGTCTTCAAAATAAACAAGCACTGTTTTAACCAAAGGTACCTGTGCTTATAGTGATTGGATAGAACTACTGTCAATATGCTTTTCCTTTGTGTGATTGGTCAAAAAACTTTTAAAGTAAGTTTGAACATTAAGTTCTTTGTCTGCTGCCTGGGATGTGAGCTGCTGGCATCTTCCCATTGTCATAACCACGTAATGAGACTGATGCTGGAAAACAAACAGCTCGAGACGCGTTCCTCAGCAGCCCCGGCCCGCTCGTGATTTCTACATAGCCCCTGCCAGTGTCAAATGGCGCGGCTTGATTTGCAGGGCAGACAGTCTTAAACATCTGCAATATCCTATCAGAGTCCTACTTTGGCTTCATTCAAAGAAAGAGGAGAGTGCACCCAACACTGACCACTTGTTAGGCAATATCTTCCACCTTGCCCTTGTACCCCTACAGAGAGGCTGTCTGCAAAATGCCCAGAACACCATCCAAATCTGCAGCAAGGACAGGAAAAGCAGGCAGAGAATCTTTCTGTTTTCAAGGTCCCCCTTCCTAGGCAACTCGACCCTTTCTACCTGATTCTCACTTGAGATCTACCCATGATAGAGCACTGCAGGAAAACACTTTAAAAGGTCATTAACCAGGACCTGCTTGGAAAGCAAGGGCAGAAACTCTTTCCCTCCCTGATGGGATGCGGGCTGGCAACTGCTGCTCTGAAGATGTGCAGCTGCTCCTCTCTGGAGAGGCCATGGAAGGGCTGTGATGGTCTATGGGAACCAGAGGAATGATGAGCTCAGGTTGGCATTTGAGCTTCATGGGAACAAGCAGAATGAAGAGCTCACAGTGGAGATGAAATTTGCCTGTGCCTGGCTCCTCCGATGAAACCCCAAGAAGTCCAGATGAAGCAAACACCTTCTCCCAAGACGCTAGGAAACCTCAGAGTCCTGAGCACCTGCACTTAGCCTGGAAAGGGGGGAGGCAGCTCTAAATCCTCAGGTGAGGCAGCACTGAGGTCCTGGTATGAGAGCGCTGTGTAGCAGTGTTGTCCAGAGCCACTGCCAGGAAGTTCTGGGAGCTCCAGTCTATGAGATTCCATTCTACAATTTGAAAGAGCAATGCAGGTCACACCATGCTTGGCTAGAGACCCCTGCCCTTCACCCGTGCTGATGCAGCAGGTGTGGGTGCACATGTGCACACACACACGTGCAGGTGAAGGGCAGCCTTCTGAGTGTCACTATGCCCAGCTGCTGGGGCCAGGTACCCTGCTCCAAGGCATCTACACTGTGCCCTAGACCACTGTCCCGCTAAGGCCACACAGGGACACTCCAGAAGGGGTCTGTGCTAGCCTGGCTACACCAAATAATACAGATAGCCCAGTTACACTGTCCTAGGAACAGCAATCCAGTGCAGAATGTTCTGGATGCCCAGCACTCAACTCTGTAGCCTACTTACAGTAGTCGTTGAACATCTCTGGTGCATCCAAGACCCGTTCTGGCTTTGAGGGAATATTTCTGCTATTCTTCCTGCTGGATCCAGGTGCCATTTTCTGACTGTAGAGCACTTTCAGGTTATTCTGACAGCCTGTGTGCAGGGGAACAGGTTTCTTAACCTGAGTTAGTTTCCTCCCAGCTGAGTGCTGCTCACCCAACTAGGAATCCCTTGCAGTGAAAATAAAGTCCTAAGAGAAAAACACTCACAAGCCTGCAGTGCACTAAAATCCCTGGCAGTATGAACTGCTGAACAGGGGTGAGCTACAATTTCCTCATTCATGGAAACAAATTTGACAAACACCTGGGTTTTTGAATCCGATTATATTTAGTTGCAGTTTAGGCTAGAAAGTGCACAGCAGAGGGTTTAATGCTCTTACAGACTTCATGAAGGTTTGGAACCTGCAGTATAGGTGAAAGGTCACTGACATCTTTTCATAAAAATCCTTTCTTTAGGATTTTTCCCCCTTCTGAGAAGCTGTGGCCTCAGCAACAAAAGGTAAACAATGGTTATCTACTGCTGGGGAATGCAACAGGTGGATGTGTGATTGGTCTCGGGTGGATGTTTGGATTTACTGATCACTCAAGGCAGAGCTAGGTCTCGCTCTCTGCTGAGACACAGCCCTTTGTTTATTCATTCTTTTTCTATTCTTAGCTTAGCTAGCTTCTGAGAACTTTCCTTCTATTTCTTTTAGTATAGTAATAATGTAATATATATCATAAAATAATAAATCCAGCCTTCTGAACATGAGGTCAAGATTCTCATCTCTCTCTTCACCCTGAAGACCCTTGCAAGCCCTGTAACAGGTGACCAACTGGCAGTCATAGCACCTCTCCTAAATAAATTCACTGTAACTGTTATGCCCTCCCTCGACCTCAGGAACCTTAAGAAAGGAGACTCCAGCCTGTACAGCTCTCAGAAACCAGTTGATTTCTCCTGTGACCACACACAGAGCCTCTGTGTTGCTGTTCCCCTGACCTGATCTCTCCTGCTGATTCAGCTCACACAGAGCCTGTATCATACCTTCTGGAGGATTCTGTGGTTTTCCTCTGAGGTGGAGGATTTTTGCCTCTTCTACATCAAAACCATTCAGATTCACTGCCCAGGCTTTCTGTTGCTCCTACAGAGACAAATCACCCTCAGTACAATGGATTTAAAACAATTCCCACACTGCAATTTAAACAGACACCTAAGTCCCCTTCTCTTAGAATCTGAAGATGTTTGCCTGTGCTGCAAGGGTCAGTCACACAGAGGCAGGTCAAAGCAGTTTTTCCTCAGACTGCCATACATCGTCCTGCTCACATTTTCACACAATGGCAAATTCAGTGTCATTGCCAGTGGGAAAAGCCACAGCCACAAAGCGACCAAATGCTTCACAAACAGATTTCAGAAGACAGTGTAAAACATTCCAGAAGTGTTCCCAGTGGAGACATTGTCCTAGAATAGCTACCACCAGCAGTTCCACTTTGCATAGGCTCACAGCTTTGTGTTTGTGTTGCCTGCTACATTTTAACACCTCATTAGTCAAAAGCTAAATTTTGCTTCCGGAAGCAGCATAGGCTTAGAGTGCATGGCAGTCTCTACAGCTTCAATCGCATCCTAGGCTCCTGAAGCCCAGAGCTGCAAGTACTGTTGGCTGGGACTTGTCAGTCCTGTCTGCCCACTTGATAGAACCTATTGTTCACTGCTCTGTAAAGGGGCAGGAAGGAGTAGCGGTTGTTGAAGCAATTGTAACTTAGCAACATGCTCACCTTCTTGGTAGGGGAATCCTCAGCAGCGTCATTCTTTTTGCTTAGGAGGAAATTTGCCATCTCCATCTGCAGAGTGCTGCGGTTGGGAATGTAGCAATCCCCCCCAGCCTTTTTGGGGGTGCTTTGAATTTTGGATCCAGATTTACCTGCATTCACATATGAAAATATTGTCTTACAGCTATTTAACAGCCTGTATTAGAGCTTTCACGGGAGCAAACCCAACACTCTTCCACATCACACCCACCAGACAAGTAGGACTCTGAGGTCTCATGCCACTCAGTCACAACTAACTTATATTTTCCTCCCTGCCACCAAGTTGGTTAGGGACTGTGTGCACTTGGGTCTAGTGCAACAATTCCAGAGTCCAGAGATAGGGGGAAGATACAGAAACGCTCACAGGATGTAAAGCTATCAGCTGACAGTCCTGCCCACACTCGTCCCAGCCTCACGCTGCGGGCCGGGCAGCACCTCCAGCAGGCAGGGCAGGACGGTCTCCTCCGGCGGCTGCTTGTCGAAGGCATGGCCTGGGGCGACATGGAGTGGACGGGGTAGGGGCTGCCCTTCGAGCTGCCCCCAGGAGCAGCTGAGTTGACCTGCCCACCAACTCGGCTGGCCGTGCTTGCTGCTTTCCTGGAGGAAACTGCCCAGAGCACGGTGCAGCTCTGGAACGGGCGGCCAGAGTTTCTGCTTCACGTTGCTGGGTACGCAGGAAGGGGCATCGAATTTACCCTCAGACTTGAGGTGCCCTAATGCCCCCCTGCTTACCTCCTCGCACTGTTGCCATGCATCTTCCCTTTGGGAGGAGTAGGGAGCCAGTCAGTCTCACCAAAGCATACCCACAGCCAGCATTCCTCCTGCTCTTCCCCAGGAAAGCTACTGCTGCTTGTAGTTGGAGGTGCAATGTGGTGAGGGGGTATGAGATTGGTGGTGGAAGGGCAGGACAGAGCAGGGCATGGGCAAGGGGCCCAGTGTGGGATATTGGGACACAGCAGGACCAGTGGTCTCTGGGATGTGCCTGCATGGGTGCCACCTGCCTGCCATGCCCCTTACCTTGTGCCAGCCCCGCTCGGAGGTGGCCGGTAGAGGAGCTGGTGGGAGCTGTGGGGCTCTGCAGGGTCCCAGCTCCACTCGCAGCGCACGTGCCGCAGGTAAGGGGTTCTGCAGCACAGCCCGAAATCTCCTGGGCAGGGAGAGCCAGGACAGGGAGGGGGCTGCTTCCCCTTGGCCCCCCAAAACTTGGGAGTCACACCTTGCTGCAACAGGACCCCCACCCCTGCAGCCCCAGGCCGTGGGTGCCTCCCTGCTGTTGCTGCCAGCACCCCTGCAGAGGGGATGGCTGCTCACCGGAGGAGTGGGAGGTCTCTGCAGCCAGAGCCTGTGACCAGGGCCCCCAGACGCCGTCCATGGAGGTACCGTCGGGCTTGCTGCACAGCTGGATGTGGTGCCTCACCCCTGGCTCCAGGCCCCGGAGCACCACCCAAGTGTTGGCCTGGACCAGCCTCTGCAGGAGAGGGGCCAAGCTGAGGAGCAACTGCAGGCTCCAAACGCCCCTGCCCATCCCTGACACCTCTATGTACCTGTCCCAGTGCTGCTCATTTCAGAGGGTGCTGCCTTGGTGGAGAGAAAAATCAATCTTCTGCCTTTCAGGGAGCTGAACGAGAAGGGACTCTTCACCATCCAACACCTGGCTGGGTCCCATTCAGAGGTCCTGCTTTGAAGCCTCCGTGAGGTTTGCTTGGCAGTTACCAGCGAGGTGAGAACATTGTTCTGAATTGTCCCCTATACTTCATACACGGTGTGTAGGGTAGGTATGTGCTTGTTCATCTCCATGTGTGCTCAGGGTCTGCCTTCATTTCTGGTTTTAGACCTGAGATTTCTGATTTCTGTCAGCTGTCTGTAGGATCTGTGGGCACATGCAGCTGTATTTACTGCCAGGTCGGGTATCTGACACTCATCTTTGAGTGCAAATGCAGAAACTGAGACGCTAATGATGTTATTTCCCAGAGTCCCAGTCTCTGCCCAAGCTGTAATTCAACACTGCAAATTATTCTGTAGACCTGAGCCTGTGTTTTCTGTTTCGTGGCTGAGTGCTTCAACTGCTGGTGTTGCTTTTTGGAACAGGAGCACCTGACTCTTTTATCTTTATGACTTGTGCCTTGATGATTTGAAAGCAGCCCTTGCTTTAATTTTCTAGTAAAAAGGCCTAAAATGAAAGCTGTGGACATTTTAGAAGTGTTAAGTAGAACACTGAATGAAATTTTTATTTTAGGCCCACAGTGAGCAGGTCTTAGGCCAGAAATTGGTGCCAGAGTAAGTGCCTTTCTGTGCTTGTGCTCTCCAGCTCTTCCTGTACTTGTATGTTCCCCTGGACACAATGGGATGTGTTGTCATTTCCTGGCACTTCTCCTGAAGGCAACTGGTTTTCTTTTCAAGGTGATTCTTATGTTTCCCCTCATGGCTTCCCCAGGTGACCAACCTCCGTTCCAAGGTGTCCTGCTCTGCCATTGTCACTCTGGGAGAGCTCTCTGTGACCTTGAAGAAGGACATGGACTCTGAGGTGGATGAGGTTGCTCGGGTCCTTCTCCAGATGGTGTCCATCTCCCCAGAATTTGTTCAGAAAGCAACCAGTCAGACCCTGGGGATCCTGGTGGAGAATGTGACTCCTGCACAAGCAATGACTGCTCTCATGGACATGGGAGTCAAGTAGGTTCTTCTTCTTTTAGTGATATTCTTCACCTTTGTGTGTGTGGGAGGGAGAAGGGATGAGACAGAGAATGGGAATGGTTGGAGGGAAGGGTCCGGTATCCTGCATCTTCTGTGAACTCAGTGACTTGATTCTCCAGCCAACCTCACTTCTGTCCTCTCGTCACCTGTTTCTGCCCTCCTGCAGACCATTAGTTCTCAGAATCACAGAAGTGCAGAATATGGGGAGCTGGAAGGGGCCCATCAGGACCATGGAGTCCAGCTCCTGGCCTTGCCCAGAACAGCCCAAGGGTCACACCAAGTGCCTGAGATTGCTGTCCAAATGCTCCTTCAACCCTGTCAGGCTTGGTGCTGTGACCACTGCCCTGGGGAGCCTGTTCCAGTGCCCAACCACCCTCTGGGTGAAAAACCCTTTTTCCTGATATCCAAACTAAAGCTCCTCTGACTCAGCTTCCTGCTGCTTCCTGCAGTTCTCCCAGTCTGTCAGATTTTCCTAGATGTGGTGACTGATGGGGAAGTGAAAGTGCCTGCAAAGGCCAAGGATAGAGCCTTGTGCTTTTGTGGGCAGAGGGGCAATTGCAATTGCAGCTGTGAGCAGTGTTTGGTATTTCACAGTGCTAACCACAGAGGCCCTGGGAAAACCATGTCTCCTCATGATGCCACTAACTTGGGAAATGAGGAGGGTCCTTGCTGGGGCGTGGAGCACATGGGGGACAATCTGCTGGGTGTGGCACAGCCCGCACAGCAGGTGCAGCTCCTGCCAAAGGAGTCTTGTATGACTGTCCTGGCCTTAGAGCTCTACTTTCTATTCAAAGTGATGTTTCATGTTAGCCTTGAGAAGATGAATCACTTTACAGGCACCTCCACAGGCTGACAGCCATGGCACAGTTGAAGCAAATGCTGCCTTAAATGTTGGTGCTGGGCCTGATAGTTCCCAAGAGACACTCTCTAGAACAGGACAGCCTGGCTAAACTGCCTGCCACCCTTTCCTCAGCTTTGCAATAGGGTAAAACATTCAGATGGATCCATTGCCAAGCCCCACAGAAGAAACAGGCTGCATTGCTGGATATTCTGCAACTTCACAGCCCACCACGTGTTTTCCCTGCATTTGTTGTTTTCCAAAGGTCTGCAGATTTGGGGATAAATGGGTGGAAAGAGCCTCAGTCCTGCTGTAGCTCTGTGTACTGGGTGCCCTCTGATGGGTCAGCATCAATTGTCCTTAATTTCTAAATTATTCATATGTCATCTATTTCTTTAATCTTTCTCCAAGTAAATACTGTGAAAGAAACTGAGTATCAGACAGTGCAGAGAGACTGAATTCCTCCCTCTTCCGTGCAGGCAGGCCTAGTGTGCAATGGTACCTTTGTGTTTAGCTGAGGACAGAACCTTCTGCAGGTGTCTGAAGGTGCAGGGAGAGCCCAGGCTCCTTCCCCCAGCAAGGGCAGGGAGCAGCTCTGGCCAAGGCCGGCGCTGCCGCTGCTCCTTGTCCCTGTGCCCAGGGTTTGCTCTCTCCTCCCCAGCAGCCGCCCCGCCCCGGTGCGCGAGTGTGCGGCCCAACTCCTCCTGTCCCTGGTGGAGAGAATTGGAGTCACCCAGCTCGCAGGCACCCCCAGGGCTGAGAGGCTGCCACACGTGGCAGGGAAGCTTGCTCAGGACTGTCACAAGGACACAAGTAATGATCTTCATTTCACCTCCCAAAACAGGAAAACCCTTTTGTGTCTGGCTGTAAAGGTGAAACCACGCAAGAGTGGAAACTAAAGGGAATATGAAGTTACCTCACAGTGTGAATAAGGGTCATAGAATCATGGAATATGCTGAGTTGGAAGGGCCCATCAGGGTCATCGAGTCCATCTCCTGGCCATGTGCAGTGACCCCAAGAGTCACTCCATGTGCTTGAGAGCATTGTCCAAACTCTTCTTGAGCTCTGTCAGCCTTGGCACTGTGACCACTACTCTGGGCTGCCTGGGCAAATGGCTGTACTGGGAAACCTGAGCTTGGCCAGCAAAACGGAGCATTGCCACCTTTTTCCTGTGGCTTGAAGGATTCTTTACTGAGATCAAAAGAGCTCAGATCAGCCAGTCCAACACTTTTGTTTGGCCTTAGGTGCACAACACAAAGCCAAAGTGTTGGCTAATGTTCATCACTGAAGGATCCCAACATCCATTTTTCATTAACTTCAGACTTTCTAGAAATATTTCAGGGGTCTTTAGCCAAAATATTCAGTCTTTCTAAACCTGTTCTGCAGATTTCTAGAATGCTGTTATCTGTGGCTCAGTGAGTTCCAAACTTCTTCTTGAAGAAAACTGTGGTTTCCTACAGGCAAAATCAACCCAAATCAACAAAATCCCCTTCCTTTGGTGATGAAATTCCCATGAATAGCTGCCAAGAACACCAGAGCAACTAGCTGCCCCTGTGCATACCCATAATATAGAATAATCAATAGGATGCATGAGGTGTTTTGTCCTGGCTTCCCTGCCAGTTAAAGAAAGGCAAACTATTGTGCAATGGCAGCAAGACACTGCTAATAGGCTCTGACAACAAAGCAGATGTGTTTTGCTTGCTCCCTGGGATCCTTTGATGCCACAGAAGCACACCCCCAGTTTCAGAGTGAAATGGTATTTTTCTGTGGCCCCACATTCTCCTCTTGCCTCTTGTGTTCAGCTGACAGCACTGTGCAGTGTCCAGTGAGGTAAATCTCCCTCTTTGCTGAGTAGGCAATGCCTTCTTATGCAGGGATTGCACCTGATGAGTTTAAGGGATCAGCCTCTTCTGGTAACGCTCTTCCTGTGCTTGTTCACTTTTGTTTTGTTTCCTTCCTTCATTCCTTCCTTCCTTAGGCATTATGGACAGGAGATGGTGAAGATGTTGCTCAATCATCAACAATTTAAAACAGTTTTGGAACAATCTTATTCCCCCCGTGACCTGGAAGATATTCTGACAAGAATTAAGAAGAAAATAAGTGCTTGGCAGGAGAAATGTCTCCTTTGTGCAAGTATTGCCACTGCTAATATGAGATCAAACATACCCAATCTGTCTTTAGCTCATTCCTCTTCTGCTGAATCATTTTGCTCCTGGGAATGAGCTGTTAATCCTCAGCCTGTTCATCTGCAGATCACAAAGGAACTGATATTACTAGGGAAAAGTGGGGTTTTGAATATTTTCAATATCGGTCACAAAGAGGAAACGGAAAGAGGAGAAAATGGATTTACATTTAAGCGTAAGCCCCCACCATGCTCTCCCTACCCTGCCCCCTGTAAAGCAATTAAGTGAGAATTGTGCTTTTGAAGATAACAGAGTCTTTGCAAAGGACACTGGAAGTAGTAGTGCCAAGAAAATTTCCAAATTTACAAAAGATGTCCAAGTCAATCCTAGTTACTACAATGACTGTCTGTCTTTTGGGAATACTGCCCTGCTGTCCAGCCATGTGGGGCTGGAAGAAGCTTGGTGAATTCAGCAGCATCCAGTGGAAAATCCTTTGTTTGCTTGAGGGAGGCAATTTTATTTTTTCTATCGACATTATAGAAGGGAGCCTGCCTTTGTGCAGGCACAGGGAGAGTTATGGTTGAACCAAATCGACTTCCAACACAATGGGCCAACCCCCAAAGAGTCCAATTTTTTCTGTTGATTCCTTCACAAACACTCGTTGTCTGCTAGTTTGCATTATTTCCATTTATGCTCAAGACTAAGGAATTTGGGATTTTAGACTGCTGCTGAGTCTGGTAGCACCCATAACCTGCCTTGGGCTATTGAAAACAAAGAGTTGGCATCACTGAATCTCTGGTCTGTTTCCATCTGTAAGTTAGGAAATGTTTCCCTAAGCCTTGGTAGCAGTGATCCTGGTTTTAACTTGTGTTTTCAACAGGGAATTTTCTGTTTTATACTCTAAAGATTGATGGGGTTTCTCTGTGTCTTTGTAGGGGATGGAAAACCAGAAGGCTGAAGGCCCATCTGTCAAGGAGCCGGTGAAGGAGAGGAACGATGGCTCAGAGGAGCCCCAGGCCACATTGTCTGCTGGCAAACGGTACTGAGCACTTCTGTCAGATGTGACAAAGCACATGACAAGTTTTACATGGCTCTTCCTCAGGAAAAACTTTCTGGCAGAGATGACCAATGCCACAGATTGTTTCCTTTCCCTACAAATGCTCTAGGATAAAAAATGTCTACTTGTGCATTGTGCTGAACATAACTTCTCTGGAGGGGTTTCCACAGAAATGGAGAGACAAACAGACACACATTGGCTGCAGCTCAGACGATCCAGTGCATGGCAAGGGCAGTGTTGTGGAGGCTGGGAGAGAGCCAAGGTTCTGCTGCCTGACTTGGGACAAGTAAATTCAAACAGGGCTTTTTTTTCACCTGAGTGGAGTCTTTTTCAGATGGATTGTTTTGATGAGAAATCTCAGTCTGGAAGCAAGATGCCATTCCACAAAGATGCAGTTCTCATCTGTGTGGTTTGGCCTGGCGGAATCATGGTTTCCTTACCCTCAAACAGTGCCAAGTTTGAGTAGTAAGGAGCACGGCAATTCCTGAACTACTTCTGTCAACAGGTGTCTCAATGTGGACTTTTTGCCTTGATATTTCTGTCCTTCATGTAATCTGCTTGATGGAGAGCGTGTTTGGTTTATTTCCCCCTGTGCTGCAATCAGCATTTAAGACAGGAATTTGCTCCTTGCTGTCTCTTCATGGCAGCTGCAGAGCTGCTTGTACCTGTTCTGCTCTGATAGCAGAGGGGATTTATTTAGCTCTGTCCTGCTCAGCAGTGGCAGGAAAGTGACCACATGCCTCAGTAGCATAGCTGGCATCTTCCTGTGCTCATGGAAGAGACAGGTTGATCAGGAGAATTGCTCCCAGTGGGGTTGTTAAGCTGTGCATCTGATCTCCAGGGAAGCAAATGATAAGTAAGCATAGTTCTGGGATGTCTGGCTTCTGTTTTTATCTCTGTTACTGATTTTCTGAATCTTTCAAATATGGGCATCTGAGCTACTTTTCCAGATTGTCATGTCTGGTTGCAGAGACACTTCCCCAGAGTGATGAGTTTCCTTATTCTAAGACACACACGTCCCATATGAGGAGGCATTTAAACTTGGCAGTAGTGTCTCTCTTTCTCCACAAAGCAAAGTGACCTGTGTGCCCTGGCAGCCATCTGAAGATAGATCAGATGCATCTCATCCTTGGCTTTCCTGAGTGAGCAGTGGTGAGAATGTCACTTGCAGATTGTCTCCTGTAATGATTGTCATGAGGTCCATGTTGTTCTTCAGAGTGCCATGACTTTGCAGCTTGAAATCACATAATTAGGAAAGCTGCTCAAGATGTTTTGCTCACAATTAACTGAAGGTATTGTCTGTGGCTGCAGCTGTCTCCATAGAGAGCAGCAGGCACAACTTTCCCAGACATTTTTCTGGGGAAGGCTGTGAGAAGATCAGAGAAAAGAATGAGAAACAATTCTTATCCTCACTTGCTGTACCTGTTGTTGTGAACACATGGAATGTGTTATGGAGATTTGTTTACCAAAGGGTAATTTCTTAATTGGCCACTGGTGATGGTGTTTTGGATTCAATTGCCCAATCTGGTCTGTCTGTATCAGACTGTCTGTGAGGACAATGAGTTTCAGTATAGTATAGTATAGTATAGTATAGTATAGTATAGTATAGTATAGTATAGTATAATATAGTATAGTATAGTATAGTATAGTATAGTATAGTATAGTATAGTATAGTATAGTATAGTATAGTATAGTATAATAGAGTGATTGATCAGACTTCTGGAATCATGGAGTCAATGCTAATTATTTCCACTATGGGGATACCATGCTATGATAATTATCACTACCATGTCCTCATTAGGTTTTATTTTCCAGGGTGAAATCTCCCTCTGATGGACACCTCCTACCCCGTGCAAAAGCCCAGGTCACGTCACCTCCAGCTGTGGAAGAAACGGAGCTGCTCCAGAAGCTTTACCATCTCCTGGAAGCCAAGGGGTTTCAGGCAAGGATGGAAGGAGTGGAACTCCTCCTAGACCTGTGCAAAACCAGCTCCCAGCTCATCTCCACTAACATTGCCCAAGTATGTAGGGTATCTTCACTGCTCCTTTCCTTTAGCTCCTTTCCTAAGCCTGTAGCAGTAAAGTTAATTCAGTGTGTCTTGGCACTCCGTCCTGGCTGTTTGGGACACGCTGGTCCCTCTCACCCAGACAAATGTAATTCAGGTCCAGGCTTCAGGACAAGTTATTTTAGTCCAGCTGTATTTGTCTGGCAGGTGCCTATTGCTGCTGTTCATCAGATGATGGCAGAATTTTCTGCTGGCGTAACTGCTGCTCTCTCCTACTCCCATTTGGGTGAAGTGAAGGGAATCCAGCCCCTGAAAGCATGGCAATTGTTCTGTAGACCAAAAATGGGTTTGCACAGGGAAGAGAAGTATCAGGCTGGGTTGGTTTAAACCCAGTTGTTTTATTTAAGAATACTTCTATATACTCCATTTTGTCTTACACAGGCACAGCTCTGGCTACTCATTTCCATCCTTGTTCCTATTCCTCTTGGTAAAGACAGTGCTCACCCTTCTTGGGGGGTCTTTTTTTCTCTTTGGAAAAGGAGGAAAACAGCTAAGGACTCATCTCTGCCTTCTCCTCACAGTAGCTGCTTTTTCCCTTTTTCCAGGGAAAGGTGCCTGATAAAGAGGCTGTCAAGGGACTGAACCTGCTCTAATGAGAGCTGTACAGCACATTACATTTCAGAAGTCCACCTATTACTTAGAGAAATTGTCTGGATCCTGGAAGAGTTGATCAGAGCCCTGCACTTCTCCAGACACTGGCTCTGAGACAAACAAAAGAAAACTTAGATCTCCTCCAGCCATAGTTTTGGCAAAATCATAATTGCCCTCAGTACTTGAGGCAACTGTATAGAAAACCAGGCATTGTAAACATCTGCTTCCATTCAAAGCAAAGGTACTCTTTAGCATTAAAAAATGGAATTGATTTATTGATTTATAGATGGAGAGAAATACCATAGAAACCATTCAGTCCCCAGCCAAACCTCCTAAAAACAGAAGAAAATCTTTCAACCAGCATGAGGTTGTGCCACCATTCCAGTGAGTGGCCCACAGGAAAACAGTGAAATTGTGCAAGCGAGTGCTGACCTGACAGAAAGGATCACTTTCATCTTTGACATTGCTGACTGCTACAGCCACTCTTCAAACAGGGGCATTTCAATCCAGCTTTCACATTGCTTGTTCTCTTCACAGATTTTTGATTATTTTGTCCTGAGAATATCTGACAGCCACAAGAAAGTGAAGCAGAGGGCGCTGGACGTGCTGGCTGAAATCACAGGAGCCCTGAAAGATGCCTTGAACCTGGTGATCATTGGTTTGGTGGAAGGAATAACAAAGAACCTGAACTCAAAGGATCCCAGGGTTCGTGGGGCAGCTGTGAAAGCACTGGGAGAATCCATTGCTCATTTGGGTAAGGCTGAGCCCTGGCAGGGACTCTCCTCAGCTTCGTCTCTGTCTCTCCTGCACAAGAGAGCGCTGAGTGCCTTGACAGCTGCTCTTGTCTGTGGAACCCTCCAGCTGACACCCACCAGAGGCTGTGCAGGTGCAGTCCTTATGCACCATCCCCAACAGGCTGGAATGGGATCAGCATTTCCCAACAGTCCCAGGAGCCCTTGGCTCTGTGCTGCTTGTCTGAAGGGCAAGTCCTGGGCTACAGCTCTGCTACAGTTCAGAGGCAAAGGGGGTTTGGAGTTTGCTTGGGTCCCGTCTGACTTCCCAAGTGAACAGCTTTGCTGTTGGCATGAAGGGACACTGACCCATCAGAGCTTCTGCAGAGCAGCCACCTGCAAGGCTCTACATTAGAGGCATTAGCTGCCTATTTTCCACTTTTCTTCTTTGTCTTCTATGTTCAAAGGGGAACTTGTGATTCACCAAGTTCATTTCTTTATATCAAACAGGTATAAACCCAGCTGTCAATGATGCCTTGTTCCACGTGTTGTTTTGCGTGGGGCAAGATGGCCAAAGCAATTAACTACATAGGCAAGGGCTGCTCTAAATTCCTTTGCCACACAGATTTATGTCAGCTCTGAGAATGCTGCACTGGGGAAATATGCCTGAAAAAGGAGTGTTGAAGAAGCAGGTCTTCAAGGGGAGGTTCCACTTTCTCCTCCCCAGCTGCTCTGTGAACTCAGGAACTGCCCGACACAGTGCCTTTCTGTGTCCCAAGTAGGGGCTCTTCCTTTGTGCTCTGGGATGCAAAACCTTTCCACTGCTTCCATGTGACTGAACTCCTGAGGTCCCTGATGCGAAATGTTTTAACACAGCTCCTGCTACAGCAGACAACTGTGGGATCTCAGCACCTCAGGACTGATCTGCAGAGTGACCGAGACCACCTTTGGGGGGCTCGGGAGTCCTGGAATGTTGCCAGAAGTGTCTGGTGGCTGGACTTTGATCCTACACGGGAGACGACACCTGTATGAGGATGGGAGGATTTCACTGGGGTGAAGGGATAGGTTAATTAGTGTGAAACACAGGGTTTAAGATTTCTGTACAGGGGGGTCTAAAGAAGTAAGATGGAGGAATTGGGGCGTGTCCTGTTCTTCTTCTTCTTCTTCTTGGCCTCCATCTCCTGTGGTGATGTTGGCACTTTGGGATTGGTTATTACTAAAAGTGCACTGGTCAATAAGGGTAAAAGGTATTGGGGAAAATTGATAAATATTGTATACATAATTTTGAGTATAAAGATAAGTGACCGCCCCGGGGGCTCTCAGTGTGCTCATGGCTGGCTTGCTGCGCAGACCTCTGTCAGGCCAAGGGAAAATCTTTTAGATAAAGAACTAATAAACACCGAGACCAAGAAAAGACCTGAAGCCTCTTCTCGTCCTTTGAAGCGCGGGCTGTCCAAGGCCACCCTGGGCCTTTCCAGGTCACTTAAACAGCCAAGAAACTGACAAGTGGCGTTCGCTGCGTGGGCTACTCCCCACCAACCTTTCGGGGGGGGATCAGCCCTGAAGAGCTGAAGAGCCAAGAGGGCAGCTCCGGCCTAGGACGAGTTCCCAGGAGAGCACTGATAACTCCTGAGGAGAGAAGCCTGAAGAAAGAAGAAAAAAAAAAAAACGGCCAGGAGAGTCTGCAAAAAACAGCAGTCACTGAGAATTACATCTCTCAGCTTCTGCCGAAGAAAGTTCGTAGCAGAGCAGCCCGGACCAGAACCAGAAAGATGCCTCTGGATCCATCTCTCGTGACCTGCTGGACGGAGATCGGGAGCCTTCGGACCGCTCTGATGACAGATTCGGTGAGAAGGTCAAAAATAAGAACATGGGGGGCACACTCTCCCAGGAACAGCGGGAAATTTTGTCTGCCTTACAAGGCGTGGCTGAATCATACACGGAAGGAATCCCAAAGAAGGAAGTAAAACAACTTTTATTGTGGGTGAGGCTCAATTATCCACTTGCAGAAACATGCCTGCTATTCGAAGTGGGGTTTTGGCAGGAAATTAACAGACATTTATATCTCTTAGCAACGAAAAAAGATGAGACAGCGTTAAAGCTGCTCTCGCCAGCAAGAATAATGCTAGAAGGCATTTCGGTGCAGTCGAAAAGACTGGAAAAGCAACAAAAAGTTGCGGCACCCTCAGAAGGAGGGGGGGCGCAAAGCTCTGAGAAAAAATTAGCTCTGGCCTCAAGCAGCCAGGGGGAAAGGGCTCTGGAGGAGAGAGAGCAGGAAATAGTATCAAAGCCTGTCGACGGAAGGGAACCAGGACATCAGTTTGATCATCACAGGCTCAATTTTATTGATCAGTACGGCGGGTTAAATACAGTTAATAATGAGCTTCATACATATTACAAAAGTTGAGCTCAGGATTGGTCAGCTTACATATCAGCACCTACGCCTACTTCTACATTCCTATGGTTCTACTTTTGATACTTTCTACATATTCTTAGGATATATTCAGGACTAATCTCAACTCCCTATCCTCATGTTGCAGCAAGGTCACTGCTGACTCTTCCTTTCAGCTTGCTGACTGCTGACTTTTCTCCTTCAGCTTAACCAGTGGCATTATATCAGTGTGGCCTTTCTCAGCT
Organism: Melospiza melodia melodia; assembly: GCF_035770615.1. Taxonomy (NCBI): domain Eukaryota; kingdom Metazoa; phylum Chordata; class Aves; order Passeriformes; family Passerellidae; genus Melospiza; species Melospiza melodia. The sequence continues at coordinate 3,437,780 of NW_026948761.1, forward strand.
AACCAATTATTAATAATGCTCTCCACATTTCCCCCGTTTTCTTCTTGTGCAAGGAGATTAGTTTGCCATGTTTTTGCTATTGTACGGCTGACCATGTTTTGGATACAGTTAAAGATACAAGGCAAAATAAGCAAAAACAGTAAAATTACACCCAGCAGTCCTATAGCATAGATCACAAGGTTCCTCAGCCACGGTCCGAGTCCCAAGCCTTTAAGCCATTCGTCAATTCCTAAACCGTCTTCTTCCTTAAGTTTATGAAGTCCCTGTTGCAGTTCTTTTATCTTAGTGTGAATGGACACCGAATGATCAGACAGATTCATGCAACACATTCCCTCAAACTCTTCGCATCCATGCCCTTGTGCTAAGAGCAAAAAATCTACAGCAGCTCTATTTTGCAAAACAGCATGGTTAACACTTTGCACATCTGCAGTTAGCATGTCTAGAATTTGTGATGTCTTGTTCAGCTCATCCCTTGCCCAGCATCCTAATTGTTTTGCTAAATTCATGGCTTTATTGGCAGATCCTCCTGGTAAGATAGTTGAAACCACCACCTGTTTGAATGTGCCCCAAAATCGTGGATCTCCTATCTTGCTGCAGTCTAAGTCATGTATGCTACGTTTTCTCCTGTTTGAATTTTGACTCAGCTGCATTAGCAAGGACACATTAGGATGAAACAGTGACAATTTTCCCAAAAAACAGGGTCCACCCTGTGGTTTAGCTGGTATACCATTCCATGCCCTGTCTCCACAAATCAAAAATATTCCTGTGGGTAATTTCATTGGTGCTGTGATATTTGTGCCGTTACATTGACTGTAATGCTGTGGAGAGAATTCACTCACATTCAGGGATGAATCTAGGGTGGCCCATGTTTCTTTAGGTTGGTTTAAATTCTGAGCACCCGAAAGTTTGAAGCTAAACCATCCACAAGCTGTAGTGCTAGATATGCTGGCATTTGTACTTCCAAAAAGATCCAATTCCTCAGGAGGAGAATGCAAAGAGGTGTTAAGTGATTGGATTAGTAAGCATTGACGATAGCCATCACTCTGACCTGCAGTATACCCTTGTTGCACCGGGAATGTGATGTTTGACATGTTAGACATACATAAGGTTTGATTGTTTATCAAACTGCAAAATTCTCCCGGAGACCACACCGGAAGTCCCACCAGGCATGTTCGAAATGGGTTAGTGACTCCTCCAAGACTAAGACAAAGTGATGATTGGTTAGTTTGATTAGCAAGCGTTACCCATAAATTTTCCCTTGGTTGACTAAAGTGTGTTACTCCTACTGCTTCACTTGCTACAGCATTGAGCAGTATAACAAAAACAAACCTCATTTTTCTTTCTGCTTGCTTTGCTCCTCCTTTTCTTCCTTCTGCTTACGTTGTTTTTTCTTTCTTCGCTGTCTTTTCCCTGGTTTGCTAGATTGTCTATTGTAAGGCTGAGTCAATTTTTCAATATACTGATCTAATTCTAAATCAGCATCCTTGCTCACAAGTATAGCACGAGGTAAGTTTGAAGGCAAATCAGCTTTGCAGCGAGCTGCTATGATACGTGAGGCTCTAGTAATTTCAAATATTCTAAGGTTTTCCTGTAACTTCCACCTAAGATATGCTATAACCACTTGTTCTGCACTCTCAAAGAGCTGTAATCCTGTCCGTCCTGGCAGGCCAGTACTTTGTTCAAGAGCTCTAACCCAGATATGATTTCGAATCCACTTTCCAAAACAAGATGTACACCATAAATATCCCAATGACTTCTGTGAATACCAATAAACCTGATTACAATCTGCACAATGCAAAGCTACCCATGCATAGCATTTATCTTTATCCTTTTTGCAAACATAACAAGGAAGCGAATGTAAGTAAGGACCAGTATAAAATTGTGTATCTTCAACCCAAAGCAACCAATTCAATGGTGGTGATCGCAAAGCCTCTTCAGCCTTTTTACTATATGAGGCTAACAGCTCAAGGTCTTTCTTTAACACAAGGTGTATCTTATTTCGTAATCGTAGTTCTTGTTCGTTATCCTCCTCAACAACTATATCCTCCTGAGGGTCACACAACAGTAAAATTGTTCTAATCATAGAAAATTAATTAGCAATCACTGATACCCCTATTCAAATGAGTTCCCTTTTTTGCCTTCTTTTTCTTATCAGTCTTCAATCTTGCTGCTCCTAATTTCACTGGTCCTGCCACTTTCAAACTTAATTTTTTCAACTTATCAATGCAGCAATCTAATGCTCTATCAGGATCCCCTTGGAAGGGTCCTACAACTGAATGCTGTGTTAAAGGCACTAATTTCCTACACCTTATAGAAACTATACGTGATTTACTTTGAACCTTAATTCTATTTACAATACATTGTATTTCCTATCGATAATAAGCAAGAACCTTCTGTTCAGGAGACTCATAAAGATTTAAAGCTATATATGCGTTTTGCCCCGTTTGTCTCCTTAATTCATCTTGCCAGCTTTTTCCCCACGTATGCTCGTGTTCACAAGTATGACACCACAAATCCCTTAATAATGATTGTTCTATCCAAAAAGTTCTTTCACAACCCCCACAACGTAGAGCTATCCAGGCAGCACAATGTGGATTGTGACAGTCAAGGCAATGTAGTTTCGCTGGATCTGTTAAGTGAAAAGTTGATAATGAGTCAATGAAACCAATCAACTCCTGGACCGTCCGGTAGTGACGTGTCAGTGCTCTGTCCACCGCTTCCGAGTACCCCTTCAATTGTAACAGTAGTGGTTGTAGGACTAGAAGCAGTTTCTTCCCCAGTCGCTCCTTGTCCTCCTCCGTAAGGCGATCCACCAGAGGCTGCATCAAAAACAGGTTTAGTCCACTTAGCAGGCACCCACAAAGGCCCTGTAGGTGAGGAAACACAAAGATACCCCTGACCCCAATATAATACTTTTGCAGGTTTTTCCCATAATCCTGTGCTTGGGTTCTTATACTTAACCCAGACCTCTGTTTCCTTAGTATTTTCCTGACCTGACCTTGGATGATGTTTCATTGCAGGAGGGGTATCATCTTCCCCAAAAATGCATAAATGATTAATCACATACAAAACCTTAGCCAAACATGCTTGTGGATCTGTCAAATCTTGATGTTTTTCAACATACTGCTTAAGGGTACCGTTTGCTCTTTCCCGTAAAGCTTTCCTTAACTGTATCAGTAACTCATACAATCGTTTATTATTCACTTCCTTAATTGCTGCTTCCTCTATTCGTTTGACTACTCCTGCAACATACATAGAGTCTGTGACCACATTTAAAGGCTCCTGTAAGTTGGACACCGCCCATACTACTGCTAACAATTCCAAAGTTTGTAAGCTATCTGCAGGGTCTGCTGTGAGGAGTTGATGCTTCCATTGTCCTTTTTCTTGCCAGGTAACAGCAGCACGCCTTGATTTCTTTCCTGCATCTGTAAAAACTGTAATAGCTCCTCCTATGGGGTTTTCTTCTCTTAAAGGTTGAGTAATCCAGTTCCATTCTGTCATCCATTGCAAAACTCTAGGCACTAATTTACTAGTCTCTACTTTAGCAGGTGACATCAATAATGCTTCTTGTAAATTCTTTGAATTTATCAAGTACCAGTCCAAGGTTTCTTTTTTCCATAGGTAATCTAATAGTAGCAGGTTCTCTACCATCCACTTCAAGAATTCTGAGACGCCCCTTTTTGATTAATGCAGCCAATTGTTCAATTTTTGAAGATATTGTTTTCTTATGCTGTAGTGGTGGTGATAACCATTCCAGCACCCGTATCTCCCCCGTTTTCTTTTGCAACTGAGAGAGAGCACCAAGCAAGTGGCAAGGGCTATTCCAGATAGTAAGATCAATGGGGTGGTCGAGTTGTCGACGAGACACATACCCTTGCTGTACACAGTTACTAATTTGCTGCAAGGCAAGATGATGCTCCTTTGTCAGGTGTACAGGAGTAGTAGGGTCCACACCTTTTAACAAAGGCCGTAGGGCTTCTAATAAGTGATTTGGTATTCCCACAATAGGCTTCAGCCACTGTAAGTCTCCCAGCAACTTCTGTGCATCATGTAGAGTTTTAATGTCCAATTGTAATTCCAATTTTTGTGGTATCACTATTTGATCCGTCAAAGTCCATCCCAAATATTTCCAGGGCTTTGTAGTCTGAATTTTCTCTGCAGCAATAACAAGTGAATATGCAGCAAGAGTATTTTTAATGGTGTTAATCTGTAAAGAGGAGAATGGCTGTTGCTGTGCAAACAAAATATCGTCCATGTAATGATATATTATAGTTGCTGGCCATTTGCGACGTAGTGGCTGTAATGCTGCATCAACATAAAGCTGACATAAAGTGGGAGAGTTGCGCATGCCCTGCGGAAGAGATGTCCATTCAAATCTTTTATCTGGTTCCCCACGATTTATTGCTGGTAAAGTAAAAGCAAATCTCTTCATGTACTCAGGATGCAGGCCAATAGTGAAAAAACAATCCTTTAGGTCGAAAATTAAAAGTGGCCAGTGTTCTGGAATCATAGCTGGATTTGGAAGACCAGGCTGTAAGGCCCCCATTGGTTCCACTTGGTCATTTACAGCCCTCAAATCATGTATCAAACGATATTTCCCTGATTTCTTTTTGATTACAAAAATAGGTGTATTCCAAGGGCTTGTGGACAGTCGCAGGTGTCCCTTTGTATATTGTTCCTGTACCAATTCATGGGCATGCATAAGACTCTCCCCTTTTAATGGCCATTGCTTAACCATCACCGGTGTATCCGTTTTCCAGGTGAGTAGAATGGGGAAAGTCCAAGCAATGGCAATTACCCCAAAGGGTGCTGATTAGTTAACACCACTCCCAATTGTGTTAAAATGTCCCTTCCAATTAAGCAGGAAACTGTAGGAGGCAGTTGAACAATTGAAAACACAGCAGATATTTGTTGATTCTCAATGCACACAGACAAAGACGGCGACCTGCTTGCCAATGTAAATCCTCCCACTCCTGTGAGCATGTTTGATGAGGGAAATAGAGGCCAATGTTGTGGCCAGGCTTCTGGAGAAATGATGCTAGTATCTGCTCCTGTATCCAATAATCCATAAAGGGTTATGCTTTGATGCCCATAGATAATTTCAACCTTTTGTTTTGGTCTATTTTGTAAATCCACAGTTAAAAGTGTAACACCAGTAGAGCCAAAACCTTTTTCATCCCGTGCTTGCCCAGTAAATGATTGTATTCCTGATGTCATTTGTGACAGTGGTACCAATTGTGCAATGCGTTGTCCTTTTGTAATTTTAATCGGAGGATAAAGGGTGTAAGCCATAATTTGTATTTCCCCTGTAAAGTCCGCATCGATAACACCAGGCAAAACAAATAATCCCAACATAGTTATAGAGGAACGTCCCAGCAATAATGCTCCACATGTTTGTCCATTTAGTATAAGAGGACCCTTTATTCCAGTGGGTATCCTCTCAGGCCGGTTCGTCATTAGTGTGACGTCTACTGCTGCTGATAAGTCCAAGCCGAAGCTCCGTGTTGTTGCGGGTTGCAGACAGGAGGTAGCAGCGATGTCACGGCAGCAGCTGGTGTCTCCGATGTCACGGTAGTAACTTGTGTCTGTCCCTCATTGCCGCATCGGTAACACTTGATGAATGGTCTCGAGCCTCTTTATGTGACTGCCAGTGAGCCACTTCGGAGAGGAGCAAGAGCAGCTAACACCTGATTTTGAGTAGACTATGCTTTTGCAACCCTAATCCTAATTCCTTTAAGGCTTCTGCTATAAATGCCTGTGAAGCTGTTGGCATTAATGCCATTCGCTCTAATGCTTCCTCAATAGTCTAATTTGCCCCTAAAGTAGCTAACACTCTTTGGGTTGCTGGATTGCTATTTTGCAAAGCACGCCTGCTTCAACAGCGCCCTGCAACACCAGCCCGATCTATAGCTGTAGCTGTTCTATCGATAAAATTTCCAAATGATTCTTCCCTTCCTTGCTTAATACCCATATAAGCCGGTAACCCTCCTGGCTCTTCAACCATATCTATTGCAGCACGCACTAACCACATAAACTCTGTAAGTTTATCAGCTCCCAATATCATCTGTGCCTCTGTACGTAAAAATGCCTCTAAGCCCATCAGCTCCTTTACTGTTACTCCATGTAATGGGTCATGTGCATTAAACAATAACTTCTGATGCTGAGTAAATATCAACCAAACTATTCCTCTTAAATCATTAGGACATAAAACCTGAGTATCAAAAAGATAATCTAACATTTGCTTAACAGGTTCACTTTTTACTCCAAACTGACTAACCGTAGAACGTAGCTGAGTTAACAGCTTCCAATCCAAGGGAGTATATTCTGCTATATTATGTGTAAGGTTCCCCTGTGCATCATACTGTGGTGTGTATGTAACTGGACATGCAAGACTAGAAGCTATTTCCACTGCCTCACCATCCCCCATTTGCATCACTTCTTTCGCCAAAGCAGCCCAAGCTTCCCTCCTCTGTTTAGCCATCTCCCCCCATGGATCACGGTGTGCCCCTGGGATGGGATCTGGCCCTTTAAGGGTGCTATGCTGATGGCGCTTCGGTGCAGACACCGAGGTTTCGCGTGGGGGGGCAGTGAAGCAGAGGCTGGCTCATGCGGGGGAAGCAGGGGCCCCCCCTCCCCCGCTGGAGCTGACAGTGAAACCGGAGCCGGCTCAAGCGGAGCCAGCCTGCGGGGGGCAATCCGCCCCCCCGCTGTAGCCGGCTCGGGCGGGGGAGGTGACCCCCCCACCGAGGCTGTAACCTGAGCCGGCTCACTGAGGGGAAGCGGCGGAGGCAAGGCTGGCGGCGGAGGCGAAGCTGGCTTGCTCCCACCCCCCACCATCCGACCCGCCTGAAGCTGGTGGCGGAGGCAAAGCTGGCCTGCTCCTACCTCCACCATCCGACTCGCCCTCCCCCTCTGACAGAAAAGGTGCAGACGGTTCCACTGCGCCTATAGAGAAATCCTCCACACCACTTTGCTGGGGACTCTTAGGCATAAGTACTTTAGTTACAGAGGGTGCCAGGGGATCATCTTCACGACCATACTCTATATTCCTCTTATGAGCTTCTGTTGCCCTTTCTGCTGCCTTTCTCTCAGAGACCTGCTGAAGTAACGTGTTATACACCAGCCGCCATAACTTCCCGAATTTCTTTGCTGACTTATCATCATCTAGTACTGTATCCCACAATATTTCCCCAAACTTTCTCCACTCTGATAACTCATGAACTGTATGAGGATTAGAAAAGATACCCTTAGCATGGCCATAGGCTAATAACCCTGGTAACTCCTTTTTTAAATCTATCCCTTTTATCCCACGCCGCTCTAAATAGGCGGTAAATAAATCATATGCCGCTTGCCTATCCATACCTATTAATCAGCGCGCGCTGTTGCAGCTCTCCAGGCTCCGGCGGACACGTATTGGCTTAAGTCACAGTTGTGAACCTTAAGGGTGCTTCAAATTCCGGCACCGTCCCGGCTGCTGGGACCCAAACCCAACTTCCGGACCGTGGCGTAATCCCTTTTTCTTTTAATCCGAGAAAAAGGGCAGAGATTCGGTTATGCCCGCATTCTCCACCATTTGTCGACGGAAGGGAACCAGGACATCATTTTGATCATCACAGGCTCGATTTTATTGATCAGTACGGCGGGTTAAATACAGTTAATAATGAGCTTCATACATATTGCAAAAGTTGAGCTCAGGATTGGTCAGCTTGCATATCAGCACCTACGCCTACTTCTGCATTCCTATGGTTCTACTTTTGATACTTTCTACATATTCTTAGGATGTATTCAGGACTAATCTCAACTCCCTATCCTCATGTTGCAGCAAGGTCGCTGCTGACTCTTCCTTTTATCTTGCTGACTGCTGACTTTTCTCCTTCAGTTTAACCAGTGGCATTATATCAGTGTGGCCTTTCTCAGCTAACCAATTATTAATAATGCTCTCCACATATGAAGATTAAGGACAAGATGGGATCTGTGTTTGTGACACACCCATATGTTAGTTCTGCTTGCTACAATCACAACCACTTTATAGATGTTTGTGTTCAAGAAGGAAAGATGCATTGGGTAGGGAAAAATTTAAACTATAATGGACGAGCTCCTCATCCCCATGGTAACCAGATTTGCCCCCAGTATGAAAAGTTCTTTTGTTTTGAAAGAGATGATAATTGAAATGATCCAAGTATAAGCATGGGAAACCAGGCACTAAGAGAAAAATTGAAAGAGAAAATAAAAGAAGAGAAAGAAACAAAGGAGAATAGAGGAAAGAACAAGAGAAAAGAGTCAAAAGAATTGGCTGAATTGTATAAATAACTTAAACAGCACTACAAAGACTGGAACCTGCTAGCCTCGAATAAGAATCTGTTTGTGAGGTTGATGCAAGAGATTGCTACAGAATTGGGATTATCCAAATGTTGGATTTGTGGAGGTCTAAAAATAGCTGAAAAGATGGCCGTGGAAAAGTGAGAGCTCAGCTCCAGAACAATTTTTAAAATGGAACCATAGCCAAATTTCTAGAACACTGAAGAGACTTGAAAGATAGATTCTAAGCTATCAAGTAATTGAAATCATTTGTATAACTCAAGAAGGAAGAAAATGTAATAAAGTAGTGGGGCATACTCCTTGTAAATCCACATTGGTGGTCAATATGGATAATTGTTCAAAAGTTTGGTGACCTGAAACCCCTGTTGATTATTAGAGACCAATAAAAAATAAACGGTGAATGGGATGAACAGATTGATTTATGCTGGTACAGAAGTCCTGGAGCTAACCCCTACCAATCTATCAATGGCTCAGGATTGGTCATGGGGATATAGGACCCTAATTTGCCTGTTGAATCGAGTGATAGGGCCCCAAGTAGTAGTGGAAGTGGTGTCAAATCACACCACCGGTGCCTTAAAAATGTTGGCCAGGCAATATACACAAATGCGGGCATTTGTGTACCAAAACAGGATTGCCCTAGACTATCTGTTAGCAGAAGAAGGAAGAGTTTGTGGGAGATTTAACAAATTTTACTGCTGTATAGAAATTGAAGATTATGGAGAAGCTATCACCGAACCTGTGAGGAAATTAAAAGGGTGGCTCATGTGCCAGTACAAAAGTGGAATTCAATCTAGAAAGCAGATTGGTGAGATAACCTCTTTGGAGGTGTTTGGTAGAAAAAGTTAGAGCTCATGTTGTTTAGTTCAATTTTGAGACTTTTGTTTCTGCCTTGTATGATTCCATGTTTTATTAGGCTAATTCGCTCGTGATTCAGGAGATGCAGATTACAATAATATCTCTAGATTCAGAATCAGTAGAAAGAGGAAAACCAAAATCTGTGATGGTACTAACAGCTGAATCAACCCGTGTTAAATAATAAGGACCTAAACAGATTGAAATAGCCCAGGAAATGCTAACTAAATTTGAAAAAAGTGTGGAAAATTAGAGGCAGCAACAGAAATGCTGGAGAAATTTGAAGCTGAAAAGAGACAACAAGAAAATCAAAATTCTGAGGAATATAAAGGATATCAGGGCATAGATTTTTAATAAAGCACAGATCATAATGATCAAGAAGAGAAATGGGGGATTTGTGGTAAATAGGTATGATTCATGCTGATAAAAATTGAAACAGGTATCAATATTAATACAGTAATTAATATTTGTGGATAATAAAACAGTTAAAAATTGTAATGCCAAAGAAGAAAGGGAGAAGAGGGGCTCCACCTCCCCTCCCTGCAGATGTTCAGGAACAGGAGGAAAGCAAGAGATAACAGTTGCTAAAAATTAACACAGAAGGGACACTCTGGTTGGGTCCCAGAAAAATGTTAATTATAAGGGATTTATTGCCTTGATATGTAGATGTAGTGATATGTTAGTCTTGGCTTACATTGTCCTGGCTTGGTGGCGCATGTGTAACCCAAAGGTGAATTAAAAGACACACAGTGTTGGAAAAGAAATGAAATTTAGCAAAATATTTAATTATAGTGAGTTGTGTGTGAACTGGTTTGTTAAAAAGTAGTTTTGTAGCCGTTGAAAAGTGTGTTGAGTTTTGTGTGTAACCTAGGAGGTAGTCTTAGGGATTTAATAAATAATTAAACTAGTGCAGGAAAGTAAGAATGCTAACCTGTCTGGTGGCAGCATACAATGCTCTTAGAATAAGATAAGCAGAGGATTAATGATCTTGTTTGTGAACCAAGGAATGTATCACAAGGGGTCTGTGACCAGGCAAGGGGAACGGGGAACTGTTCCTTGGAGACTTTGTTGTGAATTGCATGTATAAGAGGGAAGCACCCATACGTGAATTTGGGGGGCTCGGATTTTGGGACGTGAGTCCCCCAGTTCCCTGGGCCCTTAATAAAGCACCCACAAAACTTATCCGAGTTTTGTGTCATTTATCAATCGGGCAACAACAGGAAGACTACGAAATCTTCATCAGACGACCTCCAAAAGACTTTTGCGACCACCAAACTGAGTGGTGGCGCATGCGCGGTAAAGGTGGTGATGAGGGTGGAGATAGAAATATGACAAACCAAAAATGAGAGGAGATGGTATTAACACATGGCATGTAAGGGTGTAATTTTCACTTGGCAAGCTCATATGTGAGGTGGCACGGGTCCAAGAGCCCTTCACTCTGTACCCCACATTTTTTTTTGCTTATGCGCTATTATTTGAACCAAATTATCCCTTATTTATATATTTCCTCAGCTATTCAATTAAAATTGCTGCTATATCAAATATTGTTTGGCTTTTTTTTATGATGGGAATATTGGGCAAACATAACACAGACAGCCAAAAAAGCTCCTTGTGGGCAGAGCTGGCAGCATCGGACCCCCAAATTGTGTCCAGTGCTGCCTTGTGTAGCCCAAAATCGCCAGTAGAGGCACTGGATGTTTGTGCACTGGGATGCTTTAGAACCATGGCTGAAATTTAGGAACCCCGGCCCTAATTACAATGTCTCCTTAACGGTCTGCAGCACCCAGAGCAGAACTGGGGCATTGGCCCAATCAGCTCCAATTTTGCCCCATTTTGCCCTCCCAAGGCACTGCTTCCAGCCTGGGCTGCCCCTGTGCTCCAGCTGAAGCTGTAGGGCCCTCAGAGCTGCGGCTCTGCTCTCCTTCTCCTCCTCCCCCTGTGGCTTCTGTGTAGGGACCAGCAGTGGCCCAGGAAGAGCAGGAACTCCAAACGTGCTCTGGAGCCCCCTGAGGAGCCCTGGCAGAGTCAGCACCGAGTACCAGCTTTCCTCAACGTGCCAGGGTAATTCAACATTTTCAGAGTGGCTGTGCCAGGGCTGAAGGAAGAAAACGGAGTGAAAGGCTGAGGGTTGGCAGGAATTGCAGTGTAAAGCCACTAGAGGGGCTGCTGTGGACCCAAGACCTGCCTGGGGTCAGGTGCTGCCTTCCTTCCATTCAGGATCAGGGAGAGCAGTTGCAGGTGTTGCACAGGGCGTGTGCCTGGCCCTGGGACACTGCTACGCTGCCAGTGGGCGCTGTGATCCAACCTGCTGCCTTGGCAGCTTCTGCTCGCTGCCGGTGGTGGTGCCGGGAGCGATTGGTGCCCGTGAGTTTGCAAAAGGAGCGATTTCCCTTCCTCCCTCCCGTCCGAGGCCGCCATGGCCCCTGAGGGGATGGAGCTGGACCGGGGCGCCCCCTGCTGGCCGGAAGTGCTCCCTGCAGCGCCCCCTGATGGCCGCAGTTAGAACTGCCACAAAAACCAACAGCGCTGAGCGGGAGGGAAAGTTCTGGGTTTGTGTTGTTTGTTCTGTTCTGGTTTATAAATTTCCCAATAAAGACCTGTTATTCCTTTTCCTACACTTTGCCTGGAAGCCCCACCATTTTTGAAATTAGAAAACATTTTTGACATGGGTCTTCATTCTATTCCAGGAACATTCCCACTTTCTTGGCACATATTGCTTATAAACGAGATGTCAGCTCCTGAGCTGCAGTGTGGATGGGACAGACACCTATAGGGAAGACAGGATCAGGGACTTGGCCACGTCATGCTCTGCCCTTTAAGCCACTTGGGCCACCAAGGGCCCTCTCCCCAGATGGCACTTCTGCTCACACAGCCACTCAGGAGCTGGCTTTGGCAGAGTGTCACACTGTCCCCAGTGTGCCATGGCTGACAGACTGATGGACAGACGGGGCCCTGTCTCACCAAAAGCAAGGCCTGACCCACCCCTGCCACACACAGGTGTTCCAAAATGTCTCCAGACATCACACTTTTCCTGTCTCTGACACCCCACCATGTGCCATGGTCTGATCCCAACTGCTCTGGCAAAGGGGCAGGCTCCAGAACCCTCACAGGGCCTTCATGGCATCATTGTGGGATGATCACGGGAGAGAAGGGGTTTGGGAGGGGAGAAGAGGAGGGGAGAAGAGAAGAGAATCCCAAGCCTTCTGAAGGCTACTTTGGCCATCAGAGCGAGGAAGATCCAAGGCCATGCCAGGTTACTCTGGGGTGTGAAACATGCTGGGAGGAGTGTTCAGGGTTTCTTACTTGTTGGGGGCTCTCCTGGGAAATTGTTCTTTTTGTGACTCTTTGGACTCTGAAACTTGTTGCTGTTGCTGGTGGTTTCATTCTCTCTTGTTGCTGTTTCAGGAAATTGTTCTTCTCTCAGTCCTTTGGGATCTTTCTCCCTTCACAACGAGGTTGAGGAGCAATTTTTTAGTGGCAGCACACACAAGAGTGGGTGCCCATGGGTGGGCACCCCCAGTGCCCCCCAGTGTCACAGCACATTCCCGTAGATGTCACCGGGTTCCTGTGGTCGCCCCTGGGGTCCCCGCAGCTCCGTGTAGGTCACGTGGGGATCCTGGAGGGTGGTGGCATGGGGGGACACTGCGAGACACATGGGCTGTGGGATCTGGATGGGGTGACACTCGTGGGTGAGGTGTCCCTCTGTGTGTGTCCCCACCGTACTCACCCCCTGCTCTCTTGGTGACCATGATGTAGGTGTACAGCACCTCCCCCTCCTCTGGGGGAGCCGGGGCATCCGGGGGGACCCTGAAGGAGCAAAGGGGATGTGGGGGAAGAAATGGGAGGTCGTGGCAGTTGGGGTAAAAGGGGAGAGGGTGGGTTGAGCCCCCATTCACCTTTCCTGCTGCTTCCTGGCAGTTGCAGAGGAAAGAGGGGAGGGGTGACTGTGGGATCTGAGGGCTATGACCCCTCTCAGGAATCCTGAACAGCTAAGGGGCCCTCAATTTCCCACAGGACCCCCAAGCATCCCTGAGGTCCCCCAGAATTCATGAACATCCCCAGTGCCCCTGACCAACTCAGCCTCAAGAACCCAAAGCCCGGCAGAGACAGAGACACCCAAACACCCCCAAGGGAACCCCCAACATCCCTGCAGGACCCTCCAGCACCTCCCCAAACCCTAAAGGACCCCCAGACAAGGTCACAATTCTGGGGCTGTGGGTGCTAATTGCTCCCCAACTCTACAGCTCCCTGGGACCCCTGTCTCCCCATTGTCATCCACCCATATGGTGCCACTGGTGCCAGGTCACAATGACACCCACAAGCAGGTGCAGGAACAAAAGGGCCCAACCGACCCCTGCAGCCACTGCAAGAAACAGAGGGGGACACGGTGTCAGGGTTACCCATCATTCCAGGGGTCCTGCACTCCCTAGTGACCCTGTGTGTCGCCACCTGTGTCCCTGTGTCCCCATGTTTTCACTGTCAGTGCCAGCTCAGGGCTGAGTGCCCAGAACACACGGTGCCCGTCCTGTCCCAGCTGGTTGGTGGCCACGCACTGGTAGGTGCCCAAATGTCCCACATTGATGGCTCTGAGCTCCAGGAGGGGACCCCAGCCAACCTCCTGCCCATTGTGCAGTCAGGTGAAGGTGACAGGGGCTGAACCCACCTGCACCTAGCAGCGCAGGGTCATGGGGTCACCTGCACGCACCTGGTGTGACAGGGGACTGGGGGTGATGGTGGCAATGACCACGGGCACTGTGGGGACACAGACAGGGCTGAGGGCACAGGGAGGGCCTGGCAGCCGGTGTGGGAGGGTACGGACAGGGGGGGATGGGTGTGATGGGGGATGTCGGGGATGAGGTCACACCATGGAGGGGTGAGAGGACACAGGGCAGATGTGGGGGGACACAAGCAAGGTGTCCAGGGGCCATGGAGGTGCCCAGGCAGGAGACCCAAGGGGTCTCTTGGTGCTCCCTGTACCCATCCTAGCACTCATTGCGCACCGTGACGCAGAGCCGGGCACTGCTCTTCCACATGGCCTCCCCTTGGAGAGCGCCTGGCAGCTGTAATTCCCCCAGTGGGAGACCCCCACAGCGGGCGAAGACCCGTGCAGGCCCCCCACCACTTGCCCGTCCTGGTAGAACACGTGCAGGAGGGGGGCTCAGGGCCGCAGGGGGCTGGGGGTGCTGAGGCAGCTGAGAGTGAGGGGGGAACCTACGGTGAGATCAGGGGGACCTTCCAGCTCTTGCACCATGAAGAGCTCAGGGAAGGAGAGGGGAGGGAGATTTGTGACCCCAAGTTCCCTGGAAGGGGCTGGAGGTGTCAGGATGGCAGCTCTGGGATGCTCACCATGCACTGTCACTGTCACCAGCGCAGACTCCTTCCACACCCAGTATTCCACCTGGCCTTTGCAGCTGTAGTGGCCACTGTGGTTCAGCTGCAGAGGGGACAGGGACAGCTCGGTGCTAATGGAGAACACCTCCAGATCTGTCTCCTTTTGGTAGAAGGACACCAAGGTGACCGTGTTGTTCCACCAGCCCTGGCAGCACAGTGTCACTGCGTCCCCGTCCAGTAGCGCCTGCCCCAGTGCCTGCAGTACCAGCCAGTCTCGGAGACAGAGAGGACTCATCACATCACATCACATGACAGGGATCTGGAGGGTCCTGGTGAAATTGAGACCCCCACTGGGTTGCACTCAGTGCACCAGAGGTCATCAATTCCATCAACAGGATCCTCTCACTCTGGGATGCTCTGGGATGTCCCCAGAGCAGGGGACAGGCTCTGGCCACACAGGAGGTGACCTATGGAGCAAAGACCACCAGGGGCCCTCAGGGATCTCATGGGTCCCAGGCTGGGGACACCTAAACATCCCTCACCATTTCAGACTCTCAGGGGGGGACTGCGCCTGGTGCCAGGTCTGACACACTGGTATGTGTCTTTCTTGGCGACAGTGATGTTTTCCTGTCTGTCCTGCACCCAGCGCTCCCTGTCCTTGTACCAGGTGGTAGCACTGGCAGTCCCCGAGCCCTGGCAGGTCAGTGTCACCCTGTCCCACAGCACCGCCGGCCTCCACGGGGACTCCACCAGGAGCTGGGTGGTCTGGGCACCTGTGGGTGACAGGGGACACCAGACTACCAGGGCCAGTGCAGGGCTGAGGACAGCAGAGTCGAGTCATGGCATCCCCTGAGGACTCACCAGCGAGGCTGAGGGTCTGGGCTAAAAGGGAGAAGGGACAGGGCTGGATGGGGGATGGCACTGAGGGACAGCAGCACAGGGAATATGGGGTGTTGGGGCTGTCCCCAAAAGGTCTCCATGGGGGCATTGGTGTGGCACAGATGTCTCAAGGGCAGGGACACAGTGGCCAATCCATGCTCAGGAATGGGGACCCTGTGCTGACACTGGTCAACATCAGCAGCCCCAAAGCCACATCCCCATGGCCCTGCACCCATGGTCCCATTCCATTGGCACCTGTCCCCATGGCCCATCAGCGTGGTGCTTGTCCTCTTGTCCCTGTCCCTGCATCACTGTGTCCCTGTCCCCACAGCTGCCCCCGCCCCAAGGTTCCTTCTTCAACATCCTTGTCCCAACATCTCTATCCCCTGTCCCCACATCCCAGTTCCCCTATTCCTGAGCCCTGTTCCTGTCCCCAAAAGCCACCCCAGGACTCTGGTCACACTGGGCTCATTGCCCTGCTGACCCTGGGGACCTCAGGGGACCCCACAGCTCCCCTGTGCCCTGTCCTCTCCCCATGCCCGGGGTGTCAGGCCCATGCCCAGGGGACTCACCCCACAGGAGCAGCGCCACCTTCCCGGCCATCCCGGTGTCCCCAGCCATGTGCACTGGCTGTCACTCATTGCTGTGGCCACCGCTCCCCTGGCTGGTGACTCTTCGGATGAAGGGGAAGGAAGCGAGGTCATGTCCATCCCCACATGTAGGTAGCCCTTGGTGGGGGCAGGGTGGCCACAAGCTGGGCACAGGCCAGGGACATTCTGGGATAGTCTGGGGACATGGTTGGCGATGGTGTTGCCAGGAGTGGGGGGCTCAGGGGATGTGGGGAACCAAGGGTGGGTGTCCAGGGGAATTGGGGTCTCCATGCCTAGGGGGATTCAGGGATGGGAGTGCTGTGGAAACAGGGTCCCCAAGGATTTGGTGTCATGGCATGTGGGTGCTGGAGTTGGGGGTGCAGGGGGAAAAAGGGGACCCTTGGGAATAGGGGTTCTGGGGAAAGAAGCAGCCCATGGGATGGGATCAAGGCAATGGTGGTGCTGGGCAATGGCAGTTCTGGGATAGAAGTCCCCAGGGAGGAGAGACCAAGGCAATGGGGGTCCCATGGTTGGGTTTCCAGGGGAATGGGGGTGCCAGGCATGCGCAGTGGCTGGGTGGGCACAGGGGTCACAGCTCCTTCCCAGGGTACTTCAGAAATCGGGGTGACCCAGGGCCCAGCGCTGCCTCCCTGGGGTGCTCATTTCCTGGGGAAGTATCACATGGGGGTCCTGGGTTGCTATGCCTCTGTGTCCACCCCTGCCCTTGACTTTTTCCTCTCTTTATTTCTCTTATTTCCCTATTTTCCTCACTTTTGTGCCATGTACCCCCATCCCCAGTTCCTGACGCAGCAATCCTGGGAAACACCTGAGCAAAGAACAGGTTGGGGGCACCCAGGAGAGAGGGAAGATGGGGAGTGGGGGATGCAGGAAAGGGTGGGCAGGCTGTGGGGGATGGGGGTGTTGGGCTGTGTCCCCTCAACACTTTCACTTTCTTTTTCCTAGACAAGAAGGAAGAGGCCATTTGTGCTCAGTTTCAGATGGGAAAGGGGCGGGGTTCTGTCCTGGGGGACACATCAAGGGGGGTCCTGTCCTAAGAGAATCCTGTCCCAGGGGGTGACGTATCCTGGCATGGGGGGTCCTGTCCCAGAGGGTGGCAGTTCCAGAAATGTCCCTGCACGTTCCTGGCCGGGTGCCTGTCCCAGGGGTGGCACATCCTGGGGACCCCTGTCAATGCAAGGGTGGGGCCCAGCCATGGCCCAGCCCCACCGCACAGGGATGGCCATTGCCCAGCCCTGCTCTGCCCAGCCCCAGGTGACAGTCAGGACCTGAGGGTCCCCCCTGTCCCCTAGGCTTTTATTCTGGCAGATTTAGAGCTGCTGCAGAGGTGAGAATTCTGTGGGTGGAAAAAGGCCTGCCTGTGGTTTCCTCAGCCCTGCAAGAAGCACAAGACCCAAAGACAGGCCAAGCAGTGGCTCTGAGAGGGCCTTTGATGGTTTTCAGAGCAGGGCTGGCTGGAAACTCTCCCTGCAGGGGCAGCTGAGAGGGAACCAGTCCAGAAATGCAACAATTGATCACTTTGTCCCTTTGCCCAAGGGACTGAGAAAAACCACAAAACTACTGCAAGGACAACACAATCTGCTCAACAACCTGACCTGGACCCTCCTTCTTGAACAAAACCTGCAGCCCTTTGGAACCTCATGGAAAGAATGTATGTGTTCTGGATGTGTACACCAGAAGAGAGGGGAAAGTGTGAAAATATTGAGCAGGGGCGGCACACGAGGGGCTGGGGAACAGGGGTGTCACAGCAGGAGCAGGGAGTGTCCATGCAGGGGAATTCAGGGCAGGCTGGAGTGGATTTACCAGGGAATCAGACCCTGGGGCACACACAGGCATTTCCACAGATTCCTGTGCACTGTCCCAAGGATAGACAGAGCTTCTCCCCTTCTTCAATGGGAAGTCAATCGGGTTTCAAGGTGGAAATGAGAAACACAGGGAGAGTTCCTAAATATGGGTCAAGAAAAGGTTTCCTATGGGCTGGGTTGCTGCCCAGCAGGCAGGGAATAATCCCATGGAGCTGTTGGACACTCAGGGAGATAAAGCTGCTGTGGGATGCAGCAAGAGAACCAAAACTTCTCATTTCATTGTGATTTGTTTGTGTTTTTATTGTGAGGGATTTGTTGGGAAAGCAATGGATTCTATAAACCAGACCATTATATACCTTGTCAGATTGATTTTTGATGAGTTTGTTCTTTCTTGGGAAAATAATGCTTTTCCTTTTATTCTATAGATGTATAATTTTGTCTCAAGCAATTTGGCATCAGGTGTTGCCTGGGATGGAAGAGCAAATGGGGGGACCTGACCCAGGGGTGTGTGGAGCAGGGACACAGAAACTCCCAGGACAGCCCTGCGGTGCCCCAGGGTGGGGGCTGTGCTGGGCCTTGAGTCACCCCAAAATCTGAGGCACTCCAGGAAGGAGCTTTGACCCCTGTGCCCACCCAGCCACTGCCTATCCCTGGCACCCCCATTCCCCTGGGAACCCAACATTGTCCACCAAGAGGGCAGGGGGTGAGTACGGGGAGGACACACGCAGGGGGACATGTCACCCATGAGTTTTACCCCACCCAGATCCCACTGCCTGTGTGTCTCGCAGTGTCCCCCCGTGCCACCACCCTTCAGGATCCCCACGTGACCTACGGGAGCTGCGGGGACCCCAGGGGCAACTGCAGGAACTCGGTGACATCTACGGGAATGTGCTGTGACACTGGGGGGAACTGGGGGGTACTGGGGGTACCCACCCATCGGCACCCACTCGTGTGTGTGCTGCCACTAAAAACTGCCCCTCTCCATCCCCATGGGGGCACAAAGATCCCAAAGGGCTGAGAGAAGAACAATCTCCTGAAACAGCAATGAGAGAGAATAAAATCAACAGAAACAGGAACAAGGTTCAGAGTCCAAATGGTCAAAAAAGGAACAATTTCCAGGGAAAGCCACAAAAGGAATAAACCCCAAACGCTGTCCCCAGCATGTTTCCTCCACCAGAGGAACCTGGCAGGGCCCTGGACTTTCTCTGCTCTGATGGCCACAGTGGCCTTCAGGTGGCTCTGGACTCTCTTGTCCCCTGTTCCAAACCCCTCCTCTGCCCTGTACCCAAGACGATGATCTCACAAAGGCCCTGTGAGGGTTCCAGAGCGTCGCTCTTTACCAAGGCAGTTGGGATTAGGGCATGGCACATGGTGGGGTGTCAGAGACAGGAAATGTTTGATGTCTGGAGACATTTTGGAACACCTGTGTGTGGCAGGGGTGGGTCAGGCCTTGCTTGTGGTGAGAGACAGGGCCCCATCTGTCCATCAGTCTGTCAGCCATGGCACACTGGGGACAGTGTGACGTTCTACCAAAGCCAGCTCCTGTGTGACCACAGGAGCAGAAGTGCCATCTGAGGAGAGGGCCCTTGGTGTCCCAACTGGCTTAAAAGGAAGAGCATGAGATGGTCAAGTCCTTGACCATGTCTCCTCTTGAGGTCTCTGTCCCATCAACTCTGGAACCCAGAAGTTGGCAACTCTTTAATTGACATTTAAATTAGAAATGTCAGCCAAGGAAAGTGGTAACATTCCTGGAATGGAAAGTAGACCCATCTCTTATATTTTTAAATTTGGAAAATTATGTGGCTTCCAGGCAAAAGTGTAGGAAAAGGAATATCAGCTCTTTACTAAGAAATTTATAAACCAGAACAGAACAAACAACAGAAACCCAGAACTTTCCCTTCTACTCAGCGCTGTTGGTTTTTGTGGCAGTTCTAACCGCGGCCAGCAGGGGGCGCTGCAGGGAGCACTTCCGGCCAGCAGGGGGCGCCCTGGTCCAGCTCCATCCCCTCAAGGTCCATGGCAGCCTCGGACAGGAGGGAGGAGGGGAAATTGCTCCTTTTGCAAACTCACAGGCACCAATTGCTCCTGGCACCACCACCGGCAGCGGGCAGAAGCCGCCAAGGCAGCAGGTTGGATCCCAGGTCCCACCGGCAGCGTAGCAGTGTCCTGGACTCAGGCACACGCCCTGTGCAACGCCCGTGAGGGCTGTCCATGAATTCAAATGGAAGGAAGGCAGCACCTGACCCCAGGCAGGTCTTGGGTCCACAGCAGCCCCTCTGGTGGCTTTACACCACAATTCCTGCCAACCCTCAGCCTTTCACTCCAGTGAGGAGGGCAGGAATGGAGCAGCTTTGGGGATACCTGGAATCCACACAGGGTCACTCCCCAGAGCTCCACAATGGCCTCAGGCAGAACCTCTGATGGATATTTACTCACATGTCTTTCTAATTTTGTGGCCAAAGTCAGAATCCAAGAATTCATTCCATGAGGTTCCAGAAGGCTGCAGGTTTTGATCCTGGAGAGTCCAGGTGACAGTGAGCAGATTGCTGTGGGATTTGCAGTAGTTTTGTGGTTCTCTCTGTCCCTTACAAAGAGGAGCAAATGATCAATTGCTACATTTCCGAACTGGTTCCCTCTCAGCTGCCCCTGAAGGTGGGGTTTCCAGCCAGCCCTGTTCTGAAAAGCACCAAAGGCTCTCGCAGAGCAACTGCTTGGGCTCCCTTTGGGGTTTGTGCTTCTTGCAGGGCTGAGCAAACTACAGGCCGGCCTTCTTCCCCCACAGAATTCTCACCTCTGCAGCAGCTCTACAGAGCCAGAGCCCCTCGGAATTTGTCTAGGGTGACCCTCAGGCCTCCAGCACCTTGTGGGGGCTGTGCTGGGCCTGTAGTCACCCAAAAATCTGAGGCATCCAGGGAAGGAGCTGAGATCCACAGGCCCATCCAGCCACTGCCCATCCCTGGAACCTCCAATTCCCTGGAAATCAAATCATGGGACTCCCATTCCTTATGTCCCATTTTGCCTGGGACCTCGATCCTAATACTGACCTTCCCCAGGATCTCCATGGCCCAGCACCCCTCATTCCCAAGGAACCCTCTCCTGTTCCATACCCTGAAACCCTCATTCCTGCAGGACCATGATTCTCCCAGGACCCCCATTCCCGTGGGACCCCCCCATTCCCCCAGCATCCCCATCCCATGACCCAAAACCTCTGGAGCCAACGTTCCCCTGGGATTCCCATCCCTGAGACCCCCCAGCCCTGGGCACTCCCATTCACATAGGCCCCCCATCCCCAATGATTCCCCCTCTTCGGGACCCCCGTTCCCACAGACCCCATCCCTGGGTCCCCAAACCCACCAATCCCTCTGCTCCTGGGAACCCCATGTCCCACCTTGTCCCTACCCACCCTTGTCCCCAGGTTGTTCCCACCCATCCCACAGCCTGTCCCCATGGCCACATCCCCATGATCCTGTGCTTGAGGCCACCCTGCCCGCACCAAGGGCCACCAACAAGTGAGGACAAGATCTGACCTCGCTTCCTTCCCCTTTGGCCAAAGAGCCACCACCCAGGGGACAGCCACGCCCAGCAGCGAGTGACAGCCTGTCCACATGGCTCGGGACACTGGGATGGCCAGGAAGGTGGCGCTGCTCCTGTGGAGTGAGTGCCCTGGGCACGGGCCTGACCCCCTGGGGATGGGGAGGGGGCACGGGGGGGTTGTGGAGTCCCCTGAGGTCCCACGTGCCAGCAGAGAGAGAGCATGAGGTGACTGGAGCCATGGGGTGGCTGTGGAGACAGGAGAAGGGGGACTGGAATGTGGAGACAAAAATGTCGGGGCAAGGATTTAGGGAGGCATCAGGGGGCTAGTAGGGTGACCTTTGCCAGCATGGGGTGGCCATGGCGTCCCCAGTTCAGGGGTGTCCACAGTGTGACCCAGTGTTCAGCCTGAGCAAGGGATGGCTGCAGTGTCTCTTTCCCTAAGGGGTCCATGTCACACAAGGGCACTTTGGGAACATCCCTGACACCCCATGCCCCTGTGCCTCTGCCCCTGTCTGCACTGAGCCCTGTCCCTTCTCTCTTCCAGCCCAGACCCTCGGCCTTGCTGGTGAGTCCTCGGGGGATGCCATGACCCCACCCCGCTGTCCTCAGCCCTGCACTGGCCCTGGCAGTCTGGTGTCCCCTGTCACCCACAGGTGCCCAGACCACCCAGCTCGTTGTGGAGCCCCCCTGAAGGCCGGCAGTGCTGTGGGACCTGGTGACACTGACCTGCCAGGGCTCGGTGATTGCCAGTGCTACCACCTGGTACAAGGATGGGCGGCGCCGACGGCAGCAGGGACAGGATCACCTCATTGTCACCGAGAGAGGAACCTACACGTGTGAAAGACCTGGCACCAAGTTCAGCCCCTCTGTGAGTGTCTTAAAGGGTAAGGTTGTTTGGCTGTCCCCCGCCTGGCACCCACGGGGACCTTGAGGGCTCCTGGTGGTGGGCTCCACTCCATGGGTCACCTCCTGGTGTGACCACAGCCCATCCCCTGCTCTGGGGACATCCCAGAGCATCCCAGCGTGGGGGAACCCCATGTTGGAATTGGGCACCCCTGGTGCACTGGGTGTGACCAGGGGTCCTGGTGCCATCGGGTGTGACAGGACCTCTCTGTCCCCCAGACTGGCTGGTGCTGCAGGTGCCGGCGGGGGCACTGCTGGAGGGGGACACAGTGACACTGCGATGCCGGGGGCTGGCAGGACAGCACAGTTGCCTCAGTGTCCTTCTACCATGATGGGAAGAAACTGGAGGGGGTCCGTGATGAGCCTGAGCTGTCCCTGTCCCCTCTGCAGCTGAGCGACAACAGCCGCTACTGATGTGAGGGCTGGGTGGGGTCCTGGCAGTCATGGTCAGCAGCAGTGACAGTGACAGTGCACGGTGAGCATCCCCACTGCTGGAACTCTAATCTCCTGACACCCCCAAAACCACTTCCCCGCAGACTCAGAGCCACAGTCCTCACCTCACCTCACCTTCCCTGAGCTCTTCCCTGTGCCGATGCTGGAGGGTCCCCCCGAGCCCACCAATGGGTCCCCCCTGACTCTCAGCTGCCTCAGCACCCCCAGGCCCCCGCAGCCCCGAGCCCCCCTCCTGCACGTGTTCTACCGGGACGCGCAGGTGGTGGGGGGTCCACAGGGTCCCTGCAGCTGCTGGTGCCCACTGTGTGGGTCTCCCACTAGGGGAATTACAGCTGCCAGGTGCGCTCCGAGGAGGGGTGTGCAGAAAAGCAGTGCCCGGCTCCGTGTCACGGTGCACAGTGAGTGCAGGGATGGGCATGGGGACCCCCAGAGACCCCTCAGATCCCCTTCCTGGGGACCTCTGTTACCCCCAGACACTTTCTTAGGTTCCTCCACCTCTGCCCTGAGTCCCCACACCCCTCTGTGGTGTGACCCCATCCCCAACTTTATCCATCACACCCATCCCCCCTTCTTCCTATTCCCACACACCGGCTGCCAGCCCCTCCCTGTGCCCTCAGCCCTGTCTGTGTCCCCACAGTGCCCGTGGCCAATGCCACCATCACCCCCAGTCTCCTGTCACACCAGGTGTGTGCAGGTGACAACGTGACCCTGCACTGCTCAGTGCAGGTGGGCTCAGCCCCTATCACCTTCACCTGGCTGCACAATGGGCAGGAGGTCGCCCAGGGTCCCGTCCTGGAGCTCAGGGCCATCGATGTGGGACATTCGGGCACCTCTTAGTGCGTGGCCACCAACCAGCTGGGACAGGACGGGCACCACGTGTTCCGGGCACTCAGCCCAGAGGTGGCACTGGAGATGACACCTGGCTCACCCTGGGTCACAGGTGGGGTCACATGGTGTTGCCAGGTGGTTCAGGACCCCTAGGGTTCAGGGTGACCCTGACACCGTGTCCCCTCTGTCCCCAGCAGTGGCTGTGAATGTCAGCAGGACCCTCCTTTTCCTGCTCCTGCTCCTGGCTGTCATCAGGGGCTGTCACTGGTGGCACCGCTGGGGTGGGTGACAGGGGGGCGTGACGGGGGTCCTGGAGTAAGGGGGAGGCACCAGAGTGAGGGCAGAGATCAGGGATCCATTATGAATCAGGGCTGCTGTGGGGATTTGGGTGTCCCATTGGTGGTTGGAGCTGCTGAGGTCCCAGGAAGGTTCAGGGGCCCCGGGGTTCCCACAGTCACCCCCTCCCTTTTTCCTTGAAGCTGCTCGGAAGCCACAGGACAGGTGAGTGGGTGTCTTGGGCTGGGACTCCCCTTTTTCCCTCCCCAGACACCACCCAGACCCCCCCCTCCCCCCCAGGACTCCCCCGGAGGAGGGGACTGTGCTCAACACCCACATCATGGGCACCGAGTGGGCAGAGGGTAAGTGCAGGGGGGGACAGGGACACGTCATCCACAAGTGTCACCCCCATCCAGGTCCCCATAACCAGTGTCACTTTCAGGACCCCCACGGGTGTCTCTCACCCCTGCCCCACCTCAGGATCCACAAGTGACCAATGCGGAGCTGTTGGGACCCCAGGAGGGACAGCGGGACCCCTGTGACTACGATGACGTGCTGTGACACTGGGGGCACTGGGGGGCACTGGGGGCATTGATTCCCTTCAGGGGTCCCTTCTTCTTCTTCACAGCTCCCCATGGGGCTCCTCATTCCCCCTGCCAGTGCTGGGGAAGTGCACACATATTGGAAAAAGGCTCCCAATATTACCAGTTAGATTGTGCCTGGGCCAGTCTGACCCTCGCTGCCGGGCCAAAGGCAGCAACTGCGGTGTATCACCCCAGAGATACCTTGGCTTGCTGGTGGTTGCAGCTGGGCACTGAACAAGTCCAGGCTTGTTAGGAACCCCGTTTACCTCAGGAGGAATAGCTTCAGGTGATGGTGAAGAGAAAAAGGAGAGGATTCTGCTGGAGGGTTTAATGTCCAGAGGTTTACTCCATCGTTACAGAGGTCCAAACGTGAGCAACTGCTCCAACAGAACACAGCCGCACGGTCTGATCACCTTTTTAAGCTCAGGGACAGGGGGAGGGGAGGTACAGGTGAGCCACCAACCAGGTGAGAGGGGCAGGGTCTCAGGGAAAGATGACACCCAGAAAGGCCAATGACCTCTGGGCATAGGGGCATCCTTTGAACTTGACTAACCACACGACGCCTTGCTGGAATGTTAGGCCTGATTGACAGGACTCACTCAGCATGGGGGCAAGGGGGAAGGGAGAGAGGCAAGGCACACCTGGGGGAATGACCTGGAAGGCCAAAATGGGACATTTACAGCACACCACAACACACACACATTTTTCTCTCTTATTGTACCCAAAATAATGGTTTTTGATTAAACTGTGTGAGAAACAGGACTCACTCTTTAAAATTTGTAAATGTTTAATAATGGATAAAAATGACAGCAAACAGCATGCTGGGTGGTTGGCAACTGCCAGAGGCACACAGTTAATTACAACAATTCTCCTTATGTACCTTTTCATTTGTATTTGGTAAATACATAATCAGGAGGGTTATATATATTCAAACATTCTTTCCAATTTACATATTCTGGGAATTTTTTGCTGGATTTTACCCTTGATTCATTTTCATAAAATACATGCCATACTTCAGATTAAATTTATATATTTTATGTCCTCACAAGGCCCCCCTGTTCTGTGGTTTGACAGTTCTTGATAACTGAACGGTCAGTGGTAAATTCGTCTTCGCATTCTCTCTTTTGATGTTTATTTACTTGCTACATTTCAATGTGTTTCTATCATACAGATAAGATACTCCAGCACTACATTATATGAACATTTCACAATGTGCTATTTCACGTAATTATCTGAGTTATTCTCATAATTGTCACTTAGTTACACAAATAAAGGCATTAGCTACTTCTGCAATAATTAATGTTGTAATATACAACACATTGTTTCTATCTTGATATTTTATGAGTGTCTAAACTATAATATATTTATCATGCTATAAATATACATTCTACACAGGGATTAGGTTAAAAAGGCTGACAAACTGTGGTCTATCAAAAGCAGTTAAAAAGTGATTACAAACTGTATCATATCAAAATAATTTGCAATAACCAATATAGTAGTGAAAGCCAATGACTACACTGTCATTCACAACAGGGGGAAGGTGTACTGAGGAGTTTATTTGACTTCTCCTTATCCTGCTCTGATTTTGTCAGCAATAAATTCAATTCATATCTCTAATTCCAAGGCAGTTTTTCCCATGACAGGATTTGATGACTGATCTCTCCTGGTCCTTGTCTCAACCCAGGAACCCTTTGCTCAATTTTCTCTCCCATCCAGGTGCGGAGGGCAGTGAGAGAGCAGCTGTGGTGGGTGCGGGGCATCCGGCCAGTGTCCATGCACGGCAAGGCAGGGAGGAGGAGGAGGGTCCAGGTCAGGCTGTTGAGCAGATTGCTGTGGGATTTGCAGTAATGCTGGAGCTCTCTCAGTCCCTTGGGCACAGGGACAAAATTATATATTGCTGCATTTCCAGACTGGTTTCCCCACAGCTGCCCCTGCAGGGTGGGTTTCTAGCCTGCCCTGCTCTGAATACCATTAAAGGCCCTCACAGAGCCACTGCTTGGGCTCCCATCAGGGTTTCTACTTCTTGCAGAGCTGAGGAAACCACAGGCAGGCCTTTTTCCTCCAAAGAATTCTTACATCTGCAGCAGCTCTAGAGCTGCCAGAATCAAAGCCAAGGGGGCAGGGGGACACTCAGGTGCTGGCTGCCACCTGGGGCTGGCCAGAGCAGAGCTGGACAATGGCCATCCCTGTGCAGTGGGGCTGGGCCATGGCTGGGCCCCACCCTTGGATGGCCACTGGCTTCAAGGGGCAGGAGTTTGGGAGCTCCTTCCTGGCCAGGGCTCCATTCCCCAGCTGCTCTTGCCAGCTCAGATCCTGCAGGGGACGAGCAAGAATGGAGAAGTCTGGAGCCCCCCGGAGCTGCCATGCTCCAGGACAGGACCCCCTTGTCCAGCATGTGTCCCCTCTGGGACAGGATCCCCCCAGGACAGGAGACCCCTGGATGTGCTCCCCAGGAAAGATCCTTCCCCCACCACCATGTGACACTCAGCACAAACGGCCTCTTCCTTCTGCTGCAGGAAAGTGAAAATGTTGGGGAGGCACAGCCAGATACCCTCACCCCTCACAGCCTCCCCAACCCTCCCTGAAAACCCCTCAGTCTTGCTTGCCCCACTCTGGGATTCCCCCAACCCATTCTCTGCTCAGGGTCATCAAGCCTGCTCAGGATCATCAAGCCACATACTCAGGGGGTTGTGAAATTGAGGGATAAAATTATGGAAATGGAAATGAAGAGAGGGCAGAGTCACTGGGCGTGTGGGGACACCGACCCAGTGTCCCTCGGAATCTGTCTGAGGCAACCCCCAGGCCTCCGGCACCTTGTGGGGGATGAGCTGGCTCTGGGTCACCCCAAAATCTGAAGCACCCCATAAAGTAGCTGAGACCCACGGGCTTACCCAGCCACTGCCCATCCCTGGCACCCTCATTCCCCTGGAAAACCATGGGACCCCCATCCCTTATGTCCCACCCTCTCTGCAACCCCCATCTCAGTACTGACATTGCCCAGGATCTCCATGGTCAAGCGCCCCATTCCCGAGGAACCCCCTCCTGGTAATTCCAACCCCTGAATTCTCCCTTCCCCCAGGACCTTAGTTCTCTCCAGGACCATGGCCTAAACCATGACAGACCCCCATTTCCAGGGACACCATTCCCCTGGGATCCCTCATTCCCCTGGACACCCAGCCCTGGCTCCTCAAACCCTCTGAGCCCCCCAGTCCTGCAAACCCCATGTCCCACCATGTCACCCCCAGCCTTGTCCCCATCCTGTCCCCACCCTACCCACAGCCTGTCCCCAGCTTGTGACCACCCTGCCCCCACCAAGAGCCCTGCCCCCACCAAGAGCTACCTACATGTGGGGACAAAACGTGACCTCGCTTCCTTCCACTTGATTCAAAGAGAAGCCAGCCAGGGGAGCGGTGGCCACAGCAATGAGTGACAGCCAGTGCACATGGCTGGGGACACCGGGATGGCTGGGAAGGTGATGCTGCTCCTGTGGGGTGAGTGCCCTGGGCACAGACCTGACACCCCGGGGATGGGGAGGGCAGGGGGCACAGGGGGGCTGTAGGGTCCCCTGAGGCCCCCAATGCCAGCAGAGCCAGAGCATGAGGTGACCGGAGCCATGGGGTGGCCAAGGGGATGGGAACAAGGGACAGGAATGTAGGGACAAAAATGTTGGGGCAAGGATTTGCAGAGGCATCATGGGCCTGGTGGGGGTGACATGTGCCAGCATGGGGTGACCATGGCGTCCCCAGTTCAGGGGTGTCCACAGTGTGACCCAGTGTTCAGCCTGAGCAAGGAGTGCCTGCAGTGTCTCTGTCTCCAAGGGGTCTATGTCACACAAGGGCACTTTGGGGACAGCCCCCGTCCCCCATACCCCATGTGGTGTTTTCCCCAATGGTGCCACCCCCATCCAGCCCTGTCCCTTCTCCCTTCCAGCCCAGACCCTCGGCCTTGCTGGTGAGTCCTCAGGGGATGCCATGGCCCCACCCTGCTGTACCCAGCCCTGCACTGGCCCTGGCAGGCTGGTGTCCCCTGTCACCCACACGTGCCCAGACCACCCAGCTCCTGGTGGAGCCTCCCTGGAGGCCAGCAGTGCTGTGGGACCTGGTGACACTGACCTGCCAGGGCTCGCCTGACACTGACCACCTGTGCCACCACCTGGTACAAGGACAGGCAGTGCAGATGGCAGGAGGGACAGCACCGCCTCAGTGTCACCAAGAGAGGAACCTACACGTGTGACAGACTGAGAACTGGGCTCAGCCTCCCTGTGACAGTCTTAGATGATGAGGGGGATCTTTAAAGATCAGCATGGCCCCTGAGAGGACAGGGTGGGCTCCACTCCATGAGTGGCCTCACATCCCTCGTGTGGCAAGGGCCTGTGCCCTGCACACAGGGACATCCCAGTGCACCCCAGAGCACCCCAGAGCACCCGGATGTCCCCAGTGCTATTGGCACCCACCTCAGCCCAGTCTCATCAGTGAGATGTGACCTTCCTCTCCCAGAGCCCACTGGTGCTGCAGGTGCCAGCACAGGCGCTGCTAGAGGGGCACACCTTGACACTGCGCTGCCGCTGCCGGCAGGACAACCATCTCACCAGGGTGCAGTTTTACCGAGAAGAGAAGGATCTCGGGAGGTCCCTAAAGGGGACCACGCTGTCCCTTTCACCTCTGCAGCTGCACCACAGTGGCCGCTACAGATGTGAGGGCTTGGTGGGGTCCTGGCAGTCACGGCTAGCAGCACCAGTGACAGTGAAAGTGCACAGTGAGCACCCCTGTGGCTGAAACTCCAATATCTTGACAATCCCAAAGCCACTTCCCAGCAGACTCAGAGCCACAGTTCTCACCTCACTTCACTTTCCCAGAGCTCTTCACGGTGGCAGTGCTGGAGGGTCCCCCTGAGCTCACTGTAGGTTCCCCCCTGACTCTGAGCTGCCTCAGCACCTCCAGCCCGCTGCGTCTCCGAGCCCCTCTCCTGTGTGTGTTCTACCAGGACAGGCAGGTGGTGGGGGACCCACAGGGTCCCCACAGCTGCTGGTGCCCACCATGGGGGTGTCCCAACTGGGGAATTATTATGTCTGTGAGGTGCAGTGTTGGGGTGGGGGCCGTGTGGAAGAGCAGCACCCGGCTCCGCGTCACAGTGCACAGTGAGTGCGGGGATGGGCACGGGGACCCCCCACAGATGCCTCAGGTCTCCCACCCTGCCTGGAACCCCCCAGCCCTCCCTGACGCCTGCTCTGGGCCACCCAACCTTTCCCAGATCACTCCCTGGCTCCCAATATCCTTTCTCAGGTCCCTCCCTGGGACCTCCAGCCCCTACATGGGTACTCCCATCCTTCTCTGACACCTTTGCTGTCTCCTGCAATCCTTGCTGCAGGTCCCTCCCAAGGTCCCCCTATTCCTGGCTCGTGTTTCCCTCCATCCCTCATTGGGTCCCTGTGGGAACTCAGCACATTCCTGATGTGCAGAGTTACCGAGACAACCCTTGGGGGGCTCAGAGGTCCTGGAACGTTGCCAGAAGTGTTTGGTGGTTAGACTTTGATCCTGCACAGGAAACAACACCTGTATGAGGATGGGAGGATCACACGGGGATAAATGCTGAAGGGATAGATTAATTATAATGTGAAAACACAAGTTTTAGAATCCCTGTACAGGGGGGTTCTAGGAGACAAAATGGAGGAATTAGGGCTTGTCCTTCTTCTTCTTCTTGTCATCCATCTTCGGTGGTGATAGTGGAACTTTGAGATTGGTTCTTACTGAACGTGCACTTGTCAATAAGGGTGAAAGGTATTGGGGAGAAAAAGCAAATATCTGACACGTAGTTTTTAGTATGAAAATAAGCAACTGCCCCAAGGGCAGTCAGTGTGCTCATGGCTGGCTTGCTGTGCGGACCTCTGTCGGGCCGGGAGAAAATATTGTAGACAAGAATTAATAAACAACACTGAAGAACAGAAAAAATTCAAGACTCATTTCGTCCTTTGGAGCGCGGGCAGCCCCAAGGCCATCCCGAGCCTTTCCAGGCCATTAGAACAGCCGAGAACAGGGCAGGTCCCCTCACCCCTGCCTGGGTCCCGTCACCCCTCTCTGCAGTCTCCACACATTCCCCAGGTGACACCACCCCGTCCCTGGGTCCCTGTACCCTTCCTGGTGTTGCTCATCTCCCTCTCCAGGTGTTCCCTCCCTGACCCCCCCATCATCCCTCGATGTTCCTTTCTAACCCTCCCTCCCCCAATCTCTGCACACTCTCTCCTTCACTAGAGTTCTCCTGCCCCTCCCTGACACCCCCTGGGTCTCTCACTGTCCCCTGGTGTCCCCCTCTCCCACAGGAGTCCCGCCCTCGGGGGTGTCCCTGTCAGCACAGCCCCCCAGGGTACAGGTGGCACTGGGGGACCGACTGGTGCTGAGCTGTGCGGTGGCCATGGGGACAGGTCCCCTGTCCTTCTCCTGGCACCGGGAGGACTCAGGGGCACTGTCGGGCACCGGCCCCTGCCTGGTGTTTCACCACATTGGGGACAATGACAGCAGCCAGTACCAGTGCTGGGTAAGCGATGGGGACAGCATGGCTGAGAGTGTCCTCCTGAATGTCACCGTCCTCCGTGAGCGGGACCCTTGATCTGGGCATGACCCCACCCATGGCACCCCCATCCACCTCGCCATGTGCCAGCCGCGTCTCTGTCCCTGCAGTGCCCGTGGCCAATGCCACCATCATGCTCGGTCCCCTGTTACACCAGAAGCGCACAGGTGACAACGTGACCCTGCATTGCTCAGTGCAGGTGGGCTCAGCCCCTGTCACCTTCACCTGGCTGCACAATGGGCAGGAGGTCACCCAGGGTCCCGTCCTGGAGCTCAGGGCCATCAATGTGGGACATTCGGGCACCTCTCAGTGCGTGGCCACCAACCAGCTGGGACAGGACGGGCACCGTGTGTTCCGGGCACTGAGCCCAGAGCTGTCCCTGGAGGTGACACCTGGCTCACCCTGGGTCACAGGTGGGGTGACATAGGTGGGGTCACCAGGGAGTGCAGGACACCTGGGGTGATGGGTGACCCTGATGTGACCCCCTCTGTTTCTTGCAGTGGCCACAGGGGTCGGTGGGGCCCTTTTGTTCC
This sequence comes from Melospiza melodia melodia, assembly GCF_035770615.1. Taxonomy (NCBI): domain Eukaryota; kingdom Metazoa; phylum Chordata; class Aves; order Passeriformes; family Passerellidae; genus Melospiza; species Melospiza melodia. The sequence continues at coordinate 3,469,249 of NW_026948761.1, forward strand.
TGCTCCTGCGTGTCATTGTGACCTGGCACCTGTGGCACAGTGTGGGTGGGTGACAATGGGGGCTCCTCTACAGGGAGCTGTAGAGGCCCACAGAATTGGAGAAACCATAGGGAAATACCCACAGCACCACAATTGTGACTTTGGCTAGGGGTCCTGTAGGGTTTTGGCAGGTGCTGGATGGTCCTGCAGGGATGTTGGGGATTCTTTCCAAGGCCCTGGGGTATTTTGGGGGAGTCTCTGTCCCTCCTGGGATTTGGGTTCTTGAGTGTGAGTTGTTTGGGGACACAGGGGAGGCTCATGGATTCTGGCGAGCTTCAGGGATACTTGGAGGTCTTGAAGGGGTTCAGGAATCCTGAGAGGGGTCAGGGCCCTGGGACCCCACAGTCAGTCCTCCCCTGCTTCCATTGCAGCCGCCAGGAAGAAGCAGGAAAGGTGAGTAGGGGGCTCAACCCACACCCTCCCCTTTTACCCCAACCCCCAGGACCTCCCATCCCCTTCCCCACAACTCCTTTGTTCCCTCAGGGCCCCTCCGGATCTCCCGGCCCCCCCAGAGGAGGGGGAGCTGCTGTACACCCACATTGTGGTCACCAAGAGGGCAGGGGGTGAGTATGGGGGACACACACACAGAGGGACACGTCACCCACAAGTGTCACCCCACCCAGATCCCACAGCCCGTGTCTCTCGCAGCGTCCTCCCGTGCCACCACCGTCCAGGATCCCCAGGTGACCTACGTGAAGCTGCGGGGACCCCAGGGGCAACTGCAGGAACTCGGTGACATCTACGGGAATGTGCTGTGACACTGGGGGGAACTGGGGGTGCCCACCCATGGACACCCACTTGTGTGTGTGCTGCCACTAAAACTGCCCCTCTGCCTCCCTGTGGGGGCACAAAGATCCCAAAGGGCTGAGAGAAGAACAATTTCCTGAAACAGCAATGAGAGAGAATAAAACCAACATCAACAGCAACAAGGTTCAGAGTCCTAAGGGTCACACAAGGAAAGATATCCAGGGAAAGCGCCCAAAAAGGAACAAACCCCGAACACTCCCCCCAGCACGTTACCTCCACCAGAGGAACCTGGCAGGGCCCTGGACCTTCCTTGCTCTGATGGCCAAAGCAGCCTTCAGGAGGCTCTGGATTCTCTTGTCCCCGGTCACAAACCCCTCCTCTGTCATGTTCCCCACACGAGGATGTCACAAAGGTCCTGTGAGGGCTCCGGAGCCTGCCCTTTTGCCAGGGCAGTTGGGTTCAGGCCATGGGCTACGGTGGGGTGTCAGAGACAGGAAGTTTCATGTCTGGAGACATTTTGGAACACCTGTGTGTGGCAGGGGTGGGTCAGGCCTTGCTTTTGGTGAGACAGGGCCCCATCTGTCCATCAGTCTGTCAGCCATGGCACACCGGGGACAGTGTGACGCTTTGACAAAGCCAGCTCCTGAGTGGTCGGGGGACCAGAAGTGCCATCTGAGGAGAGGGCCCTTGGTGTCCCAACTGGCTTAAAAGGCAGAGCATGACGTGGCCAAATCCCTGACCCTGTCTCTTCTTGGGGTGTCTGTCGCATCCCTGCTGGAACCCAGGAGGTGGTAACTCATTTAAATGAGGAATATCTGCCAAGGAAAGTGAGAATGTTCCTGGAATGGAAAGAAGACCCATCTCTAAACTTCTTTTAATTTCCAAGATTATGGGGATACCAGGTCAAAGTGTTGGAGAATGAATAACAGCTTTTTACTGGGAAATTTATAAACCAGAACAGAACAAACAACAGAAACCCAGAACTTTCCCTCCCGCTCAGGGCTGTTGGTTTTTGCGGCAGTTATAACCGTGGCCAGCAGGGGGCGCTGCAGGGAGCACTCCCGGCCAGCAGGGGGCGCTGCAGGGAGCACTCCCGGCCATCAGGGGGCGCTGCAGGGAGCACTCCCGGCCAGCAGGGGGCGCCCCGGTCCAGCTCCATCCCCTCAGGGGCCATGGCGGCCTCGGACGGGAGGGAGGAGGGGAAATCGCTCCTTTTGCAAACTCACGGGCACCAATCGCTCCCGGCACCACCACCGGCAGCGAGCAGAAGCTGCCAAGGCAGCAGGTTGGATCCCAGGTCCCACTGGCAGTGTAGCAGTGTCCCAGGGCCAGGCACACGCCCTGTGCAACACCTGCAACTGCTCTCCATGATCCCGAATTGAAGGAAGGCAGCGCCTGACCCCAGGCACGTCTTGGGTCCATAGCAGTCCCTCTGGTGGCTTTACACTGCAATTCCTGCCAACCCTCAGCCTTTCACTCAGGTGAGGAGGGTACTGTGATAAATAGATATGATTCATGCTGATAAAAATTGGAACAGTAATTGATATCGATACAGTAGGGATGGAGCAGCTTTGGGGACACCTGGAATCCACACAGAGTTACTCCCCAGAGCCCCACCATGGCCGGGGGCAGAGCCCCTGCTTGGTATTTCCACACTTTCCCCTCTTATCTGGCAGACACCTCCCAAACCCAAACATTCTTTCCATGAGGTTCCAGAAGGCTGCAGGCTTTCTTCAAGAAGGAGGGTCCAGGTCAGGATGTTGAGCAGAATGTTGCGGGTTGTGCGGTAGTTTTGTGGTTCTCTCTGTCCCTTACAAAGAGGAACAAATGAACAATTGCTACATTTTCGGGCTGGTTCCCTCACAGCTGGCCTGCCGGATGGGTTTCCAGCCAGCCCTACTCTGAAAACCATCAAAGGCCCTTGCAGAGCCAGTGCTTGGGCTCCCCTTGGGGTTTGTGCTTCTTGCAGGGCTGAGCAAATCAGAGGCAGACATTTTTCCTCCACAGAATTTTCACCTCTGCAGCAGCTCCACAGACCCAGAGCCCCTCAGAATCTGTCTGGGGTGATACCCAGGCTGCCAGCCCCTTTGTGGGGGCTGTGCTGGGCCCTGGGTCACCCAAATATCTGAGGCACCCAGGGAAAAAGCTGGAACCTGTGGGCCCATCCAGCCACTGCCCATCCCTGGCACCTCCATTCCCCTGGAATTCAAATCATGGGTACCCCATTTCTTATGTCTCCCCCTCTCTGGAACCTGTATCCCAGTACTCACATTCCCCAGGATCTCCATGGCCCAGGACCCCTCATTCCCAAGGAACCCTCTCCAGTTCATTCCATCCCTAACATTCCCTTCCCACAGGACCATGATTTTCACAGGACCCCCATTCCCACAGGATCCCCCATTCCCCAGCATCCCCATCCCATGACCCCAAATGCCTGGAACTCATGTTCCTCTGGCACTCCCATCCCTGAATCCCCTCAGCCGTGGGGACCCCCATTCCCAGTGACTTCCCCTCCTCAGCACCCTCATTCCCATGGGCCCCATCCCTGGGATCCCCCATTCCCCTGGACACACATCCCCACATCCCCCAAACCCCCTGACCCCCTCACTTCTGGGAACCTCATGTCCCACTGTGTCCCACCCAGCCTTGTCCCCACCATGCCCACAGCCTGTTCCCAGCTTGTCGCCACGCTACCTCCACCAGGTGCCACCTACGCATGAGGATGAGACCTGGCCTCGCTTCCTTCCCCTTTTGCCAAAGAGCCACCACCCAGGGGACAGCCACCCCTGGCAGTGAGTGACAGCCAGTCCACATGGCTGGGGACACCGGGATGGCCGGAAAGGTGGCGCTGCTCCTGTGGGGTGTGTGCCCTGGGCATGGGCCTGACATCCCGGGGATGGGGAGAGGAGGGGGAAAAGGGGGCTGTGGGGTTCCCTGAGGTCCCCAAAGCCAGCAGGGCATGGAGCAAAGTGTGACCAGAGTTGTGGGGTAGCTTTTGAGACAAAAACAGGAGACAGGTATGAGGGGACAGGGGGATGAAGATGGGGGGGGACAAGGATGTGGCAGAAGGAACCTTGGGGCTGGGGCAGCTGTGGGGACCAGGATAGAACACAGGAATCCAGGGACAGGGACAAGGGGACAAATACCATGTGGATGGGCCATGGGGACAGGTGCCATCAGAAATGGACCATGGGCACAAGGCCATGGGGATGGGGCTGTGGGGCTGGCAGGGGTGACCTGTGCCAGTACAGCGTCTCTATGCCTGAGCAAGGGTTGGCTGTTGTGTCCCTGTCCTCAAGACATCTGTGCCACACCATTGCCCCCAGTGAGACCTTTTGGGAACAGCCCCACACTCCATGCCCCCATGCTACTGTTCCTGCAGTGGCACCCTCACCCAACCTTGTCCCTTCTCCCTTCCAGCCCAGACCCTTGGCCTCGCTGGTGAGTCCTCAGGGGATGCCATGGCCCCACCCTGCTGTCCCCAGCTCCCTGGTGGCCCTGGTAGGCTGCTGTCCCCAGTCACCCACCGGTGCCCTGACCACCCAGATCCTGGTGGAGCCCTCCTGGACACCACTGGTGCTGTGGGACCAGGTGACACTGACCTGCCAGGGCTCGGGGACCTCCGGTGCCACCACCTGGTACAAGGACAGGCGGCGCTTGTGGCAGGAGAGACAGGAACGCTTCACTGTCACCGAGAGTGGCACCTACTGGTGTGACAGACCCGGCACCGGACGCAGCCCCCTCGTGATAGTCTTACAACGTAAGGGGGGTTTGGGTGCCAACGTAAGCCTGGCACCCACGGGGACTCTGAGGGCTCTGGGTGGGCTCCGCTCCATGGGTCACTTCCTGTGTGACCAGAGCCTGTCCCCTGCTCTGGGGACATCCCAGAGGATTCCAGAGTGGAGGAAACCGTGTGGTAACTGGGGACCCCTGGTGCCCTGGGTGTGACACAATGGGGGGGTCCTGGTGCCATCAGGTGTGACAGGTCCCCTCTGTCCCCCAGCCTGGCTGGTGCTGCAGGTGCCGGGACGTGTGCTGCTGGAGGGGACACAGTGACACTGCACTGCCGGGGCTCCTGGAATAGAACAGTCACCTCAGCATCCTTCTACCGAAAGGGCAAGGAACTGGGGAGGCTCCGCTATGGCACCGAGCTGTCCCTGCCCCCTCTGCAGCTGAACCACAGCGGCAGCTACAGCTGCGAGTGCCAGATGAAATTCGGCACATCAGAGAAGTTGTTGTGATCAGTGCCGGTGACAGTGATAGTGCATGGTGAGCACTCCACAGCCCCCACCCCGACACCCCCACAGCCCCTCCCCAGGGATTCAGGCTCACAAATCCCCCTCCCCTCTCCTTCCCAGAGCTCTTCTCGGTGCCAGTGCTGAAGGGTCCCCCTGAGCTCACCGTGGGGTCCCCCCTGACAGTCAGCTGCCTCAGCACCCCCAGCCCCCTGCGGCCCCGAGCCCCGCTCCTGCACGTGTTCTGCAGGGAAGGCAGGTAGGGGGGGCCTCAGGGGTCCCCGCAGCTGCTGGTGATTGCCGTGGGGGTCTCCCACTCAGGGAATTACAGCTGTGAGGTGCAATCTGAGGGTGGGGCCGTGTGGAAGAGCAGTGCCCAGCTCCGTGTTACGGTGCACAGTGAGTGTGGGGATGGGCACGGGGAACCCCCACAGATGCCTCAGGTCCCCTACACTACCTGGCACCCCGCAGCCCTCCCTGACACCTGCTCTGGGGTACCCAACCTTTCCCGGATCCCTTCCTGGCTCCCAATATCCTTTCTCGGGGCCCTCCCCGGGACTCCCAGCCCCTACATGGGTACTCCCATCCTTCCTTGACACCTTTTCCATGTCTCGCCATCCCTGCTGCAGGTCCCTCCCCAGGTCTCCTCGTTCCTGGCTCGTGTTTCTCTCCATCCCTCATCGGGTCCCTCACCGAACCCTGGGTCTCTTCACCTCTCTCTGAGGTCTCCACACATACCCTAGGTGACACCACCCCCTCCCTGGGTCCCTGTACCCTTCCTGGTGTTTCTCATTTCTCTGGTGTTCCCTCCCTGACCCCCCCATCATCCCTCGATGTTCCTTTCTAACCCTCCCTCCCCCAATCTCTGCACACTCTCTCCTTCACTAGAGTTCTCCTGCCCCTCCCTGACACCCCCCGGGTCTCTCACTGTCCCCTGGTGTCCCCCTCTCCCACAGGTGTCCCGCCCTCGGGGGTGTCCCTGTCAGCACAGCCCCCCAGGGTACAGGTGGCACTGGGGGACCGACTGGTGCTGAGCTGTGCGGTGGCCATGGGGACAGGTCCCCTGTCCTTCTCCTGGCACCGGGAGGGTTCAGGGGCACCGCTGGGCACCAGCCCCCACCTGGAGCTGTGCCACATTGGGGACAATGACAGTGGCCAGTACCGGTGCCGGGTCAGTGATGGGGACAGCGTGGCTGAGAGTGACCTCCTGAATGTCACTGTCCTGAGTGAGTGGGACCCTCGGGCTGGGGATGACCCTACCCATGACATCCCCATCCCACCTTGCCCAGTGCCAGCCCTGTTTCTGTCCCCACAGTGCCCGTGGCCAATGCTACCATCACCCCTGGTCCCCTGGCACACCAGGTGCATGCATGTGACCCCATGACCCTGCGCTGCAAAGTGCAGGTGGGCCCAGTCCCTGTCACCTTCACCTGGCTGCACAATGGGCAGGAGGTCGCCCAGGGATCCCTCCTGGAGCTCAGGGACATCCATGTGGGACATTTGGGCAGATACTAGTGCATGGCCACCAACCAGCTGGGACAGGACAGGTACCACGTGTTGTGGGCACTCAGCCCAGAGCTGTCCCTGGAGGTGACACCTGGCTCACCCTGCCTCACAGGTGGGGCCACACAGGGTTGCTGGGAAGTTCAGGATGCCTGTAGTTCAGGGTGACCCCACTATGTCCCCCTCTGTCCCCAGCTGTGGCTGTGAATGTCGGCAGGACCCTCCTGTTCCTGCTCCTGCTCCTGGCTGTCATTGGGGGCTGTCACTGGTGGCACCACCGGGGTGAGTGACAATGGGGGGGATGGGGGTCCTGGAGCGAGGGGAATCCCCCAGAGTGGGGGCAGAGATCAGCAGCACCCAGGGCACCTGAGCTGGGGGACACTGAGCCCTCAGTGACCTCAGCTGGGGATCCTGGGTGAGTTTGGGGGGAATTTGGAAAGTCTTGGATGGGCTCCAGGGCTGTCCCCAGTTGGGCTTTGAGGAACCATGTGGTGCCTTTTGAGCTCCTGGAGGGTTTGGGGAGCTGCTGGAGGACTGTGCAGGGATGTTTGGGAATATTTTTGGGGTCCTGGGCAAGTTTTGGTGTGCTCATCTCTGCCGGGCTTGGGGTTCTTGGGGCTCATGGGGTCAGGGACACTGGGGTGTTTGGGGACCCTGCTGTGGTGCAGAAGTTCTGGGGAGTTCAGGGGTGCTCAGAGTGTCCTGGGGAATCTTGGATCCATTGGGAATTGGGGCTGCAGTGGGGATTTGGGGATCCCATGGGTGGTTGGAGCTGCTGTGGTCCCAGGAAGGTTCAGGGCTCCTGGGGTCCCCTCGGTCACCCCCTCCCCTTTCCCTTGCAGCCACTAGGAAGCCCCAGGACAGGTGAGTGGGGGGCTGAGGCTGGGACTCCCCTTTCCCCCTCCTCAGACACCACCCAGACCCCCCTTATCCCCACAGAACCCCCCACAGAGGAGGGGGCAGTGCTGGACTCCCACATTGTGGGCACCGAGTGGGCAGAGGGTGAGTACGGGGAGTGACAGGGACATATCACCCACGGGTGTCACCCCACCCAGTTCCCCACAACCAGTGTCTCTCACAGGGCCCCCCTGTGCCTCATCCCCCAGGTGACCTGCTCGAAGGTGCCGGGATCCCACGGATGGCAGTGGGACCCTAGTGACATCTGTGAGTACATGCTGTGACACTGGGGACACTGGGGGCACTGAGGTCATACCCAAGGGCACCCCCTGTGTGTCCCCCCCACCCCAGCTCCCATGGGTGCCCACTGTGCCCAGGGGGTGGCCACAAGTGGGGGCTCCCATGTGAGGCTGCCCAGAGCTCCCCGTTCCAGTTCTCCCCGTGCTCCCAGTACCCCCAGGGGCTCCCCATTCCCTCCCCCAGTGCCAGGGGGCACAGGACCCTTGTCCCTCTTACAGGACCTAAACTCAGCTTTTTGATTAAACCAGGAGAAATGGTTTTTGTTTCTTCAGCTCTGCCCTGTTCAGCTCAGGAAGAAAGAGGGTCCCAGTCAGGTTGTTGAACCAATCCTTCTCAGTTCGCAAAATTCAGAATCCAAAGGGTCACAAAAGGAACAATTTCCAGGGAAAGCCACCAAAAGGGAACAAGCCCTGGACATTTCCCCCAGGACATTTCCTCCGCCAGAGGAACCTGGCAGAGCCCTGGACCTTCCTTGCTCTGATGGCCAAAGCAGCCTTCAGGAGGCTCTGGATTCTCTTGTCCCCTGTCCCAAACCCTTCCTCTGCCGTGTTCCCCACACGAGGATGTCACAAAGGTCCTGTGGGGGTTCCAGAGTCTCCCCTTTTTCCAGGGCAGTCAGGATCAGGCCATGGCACAGGGTGGGGCTGAGTTTCCAGTCAGTTCCAGCAGCTCTGGACACCTCTCCAGGTCAAGGCAAGCTGTGTCCTGCCCTCTGCCACAGGAATGGTGACAAAGGCTTTGGCAATGTCCATGGGGACACCACTTGTTTGCCTCAGACTCCAGCTTGTCCTGGAGGTCCTGCACAGCCTCTCCCAGTGGTGCTGGCACTTGGTTCCAGCCCCTACAGTCCCTGTCTGTGTCCACTCTCCACTGGATTCACGCTCTGACCATGAGGGTCTCTTGTAAGGGGCATTCCCTGGAAATTGTTCCTTTTCTGACCCTTTGGATTCTGAATTCTGTTGCTGTTGGTTTTGTTCTCTCCTTGCTGTCCCTGTCCCCCATACTCACTTCCTGCCCTCTTGGTGATCACATCTTTCGTGTCCAGCACCTCCCCTCCTCCAAAGCGGTTTGGGGGGAGCTGTGGGGAAAAGGGGGTGTGGAAAGGAATCTCTAGAGGGAGAAAAAAGGGTCCTGGCTGGAGTGTCTCACTCACTTCTCCTGGAGCTTCCTGGCAGCTGCAAGGGAAATGCTGGAGAAGGTGACAATGGAGTCCCCAGAGCCCTTGAACCCCTGGGGATCCTCAGGACCTCCAAACCTCCCTGGGACTCCTGAACCCCCACTGGACCTTTGAATGTCCCCAGCACTCCTGAGCACCCTGAAGCCCCACAGAACCCCTGAATCATCCTGGTACCACCAACCCCCCTTTTACTGCTGAACCGCCAGAAACCCAAGCTTCCCCATACAGGGAGGGGCACCCCGTAAACTGTCCCAGGATTCCCAAAGCCCTCTCAAAATCTCTGCATGACCCTCCAATACCTCCCGAGCCCAACCAGGAGCTCCGAGTCCCATCATAATATTCCTCAAGACCCTCCTGGAATGATACAGGAGCACCTGAAGATCCTCTGGAATCCCCAGCCAAAGTCACTTGTTGCTGTCCCTTTGTCTGCCCCCTACCTGGGGACCTCCCTTTGACCAGAGGATCCCCATCCATATCCATTGTCACCCATCCACATCCATTGTCACACACCCAGGCAGTGACACCTGTGCCAGCCCCCAGTGACACCCACGAGGAGGACCAGGAATGGAAGTGACCCAATGACCCCTGTTGCCACTGCTGGGGACAGAGAGGGACACATCAGGGTCACCCAGAATCCCGGGGCTGCTGCAGCCCACAAGGGTTCCTGTGTGACCCCACCTGTATCCCTGCGACCATGCAGTGTCACCTCCAGCGCCAGCTCTGAGAACACACAGTGCCCATCCAGCTGGTTGATGTCCATGCACTGGTAGGTGCCCCAATGTCCCACAGCCACAGCCCCGAGCTCCAGAAAGGGACCCTGGGCCACCTTCTAGCCATTCCACAGCCAGGTGAAGGTGACAGGGGCTGTTGTCCTTGTCCCTGCATCCCTGTGTCCCTGTCCCTCTGCCCACAGCAGCCCCAGCCCCAGGATGCCTCTCTCCACATTCCTGTCCCTACAGTTCCATACCCGCTGTCCTGTCCCCACGGCCACCCCATGGCCCTGGCCACCACCTGCACTGACTCTGGTGCTATTGGGCACTTCAGGGGACCCTGAAGCACCCCTGTGCCCCCTCCCCACAAGTCTCTGCCTCACCAGGGCCCCTCCCTGGGGTGTCAGGCCTGTGCCCAGGGCACTCACCCCACAGGAGCAGCATCACCTTCCCGGCCATCCCGGTGTCCCCAGCCTTGTGCACTGGCTGTCACTCAGTGCTGTGGCCACCACTCCCCTGGCTGGCAGCTCTAAGGGTGAAGGAGAAAGAAGGGAGGTCATGTCTCATCCTCACGTGTTCGTGGCTCCGGTTGGAGGCAGTGTGGCCACAAGCTGGGGACAGGCTGTGGGCAGGATGGAGACAGTCTGGAAACAAAACTGGGTGGCAAAAGGTGGGAGATGGAGTTCTCAGGAGTGGAGGGTTGAGGGGATCTCAGGGATGGGTGCCCAGGGGAATGGGGGTCCTGAGGAGGGGAAGTCACCAGAGATTGGGGTGCAAGGGGAATGGGGGTCCCCAGGGCTGGGGGGACTCAGATATGAGAGTCCCAGAAGAACCTGGTCTCCAGACTCATGGGAGGAACGTGCTGGTGGAATAGGGGGTCCTGGGAATTTCAAGGTAGCGTGGGAAGGGGGATTTTTGGGGATGGAATGAATGGGGGAGCCAATATTGCTGGATGAAACGTGCATGGGCTTGTCTGGCCTTGCTGCTGGACCAAAGGCAGCAGCTGTGGTGGTCTCACACCAGAGACACCCCCGGCTAGTGGGTATTGTAGCTGGTGCTTGGGACAAGTCCAGGAAAGCAGGAACTCAGTTTTACCTCTGGTGGAAAGGCTTTAGGCGATGGTGAAGGAAAAAGGAGATGGGTCCTGCTGGAGGGTTTTCATGCAGAGCTTTATTTCTAGGTCACAGACCTCTGAATGTTTCAACAGCTCCAACAGAACCCAGAACCCTGTGGTCGCCCCTGTCTTTTAAGCCCGGGAGAGGGGGACGGAAGGGGTAGGTATGCCACCAAGGAGGTAGGAGGGGGGAAGTCTCAGGAGAAAAGTGACACCTGGATAGCCCAATGTCCCCAGGGCTGAGGGGCATCTTTTGAAGTTTTCCAATCAGACAATGCTCTAGCTGGAATGTTAGGATTGACAGACAGCACTTAGCAAGGGGGCAAGGGGGAGGGGAAGGAAGAGGTTGTTGGCACACCTGAGGGAGGAACTGGGATAGCTAAAACAGGAACTGCAACAGGAGAGGGTTCCTTGGGAATGGGGTTCCTGGGCCAAGGAAATCCTGAGGAATGTGAGTACTGGGATGGGGCTTCCAGGGACAGGGGGCTGAAGGAATGGGGGTGCAATGGTTGGCTTCCCTGGGGAATGGGGGTGCCAGAGATAAGCAGTGGCTGGGTGGACCTGTGGTTCACGGCTCCTTCCCTGGGTGCCTCAGATTTTGGGGTGACCCAGGGCCCATCACAGCCCCCTCTCTGGATCTGTGCTCCTCAGCCCCCAAGGACTTTTCCCTCTCTTTTTTTCCATTTCCATCATTTTACCCCTCAATTTCACAACCCCCCAGTTTGTGTCTTGATGATCCTGAGGGACATCTGAGAAGGGAAAGGGTTGGGGGAAGCCCAGGGTGGGGGAAGCAGGGGTGAGGGGTCTGCAGGGAGGGCTGAGGAGGCTGTGGGAGATGGGGGTGTATGGCTGTGCCTCCCCAACATTTTCACTTTCTCTCTCCTGCACAGAAGGAAGAGGCCGTTTGTGCTGAGTGTCACGGGGGAAGGGGGGAGTGGGCTCTCTCATGGTGGAGCACATCCAGGGGTCTCCTGTCCTGGGGGGATCCTGTCCCAGAGGGGACACATGCTGGACAAGAGGGTCCTGTCCTGGAGCATGGCAGCTCCGGGGGGCTCCAGACTTCTCCATTCTTGCTCATCCCCTGCAGGATCTGAGCCAGCGAGAGCAGCTGGGGAATGGAGCCCTGGGCAGGAAGGAGCTCCCAAACTCCTGCCCCTTGAAGCCAGTGGCCATCCAAGGGTGGGGCCCAGCCATGGCCCAGCCCCACTGCACAGGGATGGCCATTGTCCAGCTCTGCTCTTGCCAGCCCCAGGTGGCAGCCAGCACCTGAGGGTCCCCCTGCCCCCTTGGCTTTGATTCTGGCAGCTCTAGAGCTGCTGCAGATGTAAGAATTCTGTGGGTGGAAAAAGGTCTGCCTGTGGTTAGCTCAGCCCTGCAAGAAGCACAACCCCAAAGGGAGCCCAAGCAGTGGCTCTGCGAGGGCCTTTAATGGTATTCAGAGCAGGGGCAGGTCCCACCCACCCTGCAGGGGCAGCTGTGGGGAAACCAGTCTGGAAATGCAGCAATATATAATTTTGTCCCTGTGCCCAAGGGACTGAGAGAGCTCCAGCATTACTGCAAATCCACACCAATCTGCTCAACAGCCTGACCTGGACCCTCCTCCTCCTCCCTGCCTTGCCGTGCATGGACACTGGCCGGATGCCCCGCACCCACCACAGCCGCTCTCTCCCTGCCCTCCGCACCTGGATGGGAGGGAAAATTGAGCAAAGGGTTCCTGGGTTGAGACAAGGTCCAGGAGAGATCAGTCATCAAATCCTGTCATGGGAAAAACTGCCTCGGAATTAGAGATATGAGTTGAATTTATTGCTGTCAAAATCAGAGCAGATAAGAAATCTAATAAACCCTTCCATACACCTTCTCCCCATTATGAATAACTATGTAGTCATTGGCTTTCAGTATATCGGTTTCCCCCAATTATTTTGACATAATACAGTTTGTAACCTATTTTTAACTGCTTTTGATACACTACTATTTTTCACCTTTTTACCCTAATCCCTGTGTAGAATATATATTTCAGTGTGATTATTATGTTATAGTTTAGGCTCTCACAAAAGATCAAGATAGAGACAATGTGCTGTGTGTTATAACATTAACTGTTGCAGAAGTAGCTAATGGCTTTATTTGTGTAACTAAGTGACAATGATGAGAATAACTCAGATAATTTTGTGAAAAAGCTAATGTTGATTTAATGTACTGGTGGGGTATCTGATCTGTAAGAGAAGAACACATTGAGAAGTAGCAAGTAAAGAAACATCAAAAGGAACCTCCATTCCCATGGCACCTCAATCTTCAGTGATTTCCCCATCTTCAGGACTCCCATTCCCAGGGACCCCCTCCCTGGGATCCCCCATTCCCCTGGACACCCATCCTCAGGTCCCTAAACCCCCTGAGCTCCCCACTCATGAGAACCCCATTTCCCACCATGTGCCATACAGTCTTGTCCCCAGCCTGTGCCCAGCTTCTGGCCACCCTGTCCCCACCAAGGGGACGGACGTGACCTCGCTTCTTTCTCCTTCATCCGAAGAGCCGCCAGCCAGGGCAGCGGTGGCCACAGCAGTGAGTGACAGCCAGTGCACATGGCTTGGGACACTGGGATGGCCGGGAAGGTGGTGCTGCTCCTGTGGGGTGTCACAGACATTTTTTCGTAGAAATCCTTTCTTTGGGATTTTTTCATCTTCTGGGAAGCTGAGGCCCCAGAAAGAGAATGTAAACAATAATTATCAGCTGCTGTGAAATGCAATAGGTGCACCTGAGATTGGCTCATGTTCCATGTGTACAATTAAGGGCCAATCACAGGGCAAGCTCTCTGGAACAGAGTCACAGAGAACTCTCTTGTTTTTGGATTCTATTCTATTCTTAGCTTAGCAGCTTCTGCAACTTTTCTCTCTATTCCTTTTAGTATAGTCATAATGTATTATATTTCATATGTCAATAAATCCAGCCTTCTGATCATGAACCAAGATTCTCTTCCATCTCTCTCACCCTGAGAAACCCTCATCAAGTCACTGCAATAGTGGGTTGAGTGCCCCAGGCACAGGCCTGACACCCCGGGGATGGGGAGGGCAGGGGGCTCAGGGGGGCTGCAGGGTCCCCTGAGGTCCCCAATGCCAGCAGAGCCAGTCCATGTTACCCACAGTGGACCTTGGTGGGACTGGGGATGTAGGGTGGCTTTGGGGACAGGAACAGGGGGGCAGGAATTTGGGGATGGGGTTGTGGGGACAGGAATGTGGGGACTGGCACCTTTTGGCTTAGGGAGCTCTGGGCATAGGGACAAGGGAACTGGGATGAATGGACAGAAGGGGACAAGAATGGTGAGGATGTGGCCATGAGGATGGGCTAATGGGGATGGGATCATGAGCGGGTGCGGGTGACCTGGACCAGCATCTCTTCCCCGAGATGTCCACGGTGTCCCCATATTCTGCCTCAGCCTGGGGTGGCCTCAGTGTCCCTGTTCCCAAGGTGTCTGTGCAACAGGGATGTGGTGCACGGGTGGCTGTGACACAGACATGTCCCCCTGCCTTGCCAAATCTTTTGGGGACCACCCAGACACATTTTCCCACAAGAACTGCTGTCCCCACAGGGACAGTTTGGGGACAGTCCCCACACCCCTTGCCCCTGTGCTGTTTTCCCTGCAGTGCCACCCCCACCCAGCCCTGTCCCTTCTCCTTTCCAGGCCAGACCCTCAGCCTCACTGGTGAGTCCTCAGGGGATGCCATGGCCCCACCCTGCTGTCCCCAGCCTCATGCTGGCCCTGGCAGGCTGGTGTCTCCTGTCACCCACAGGTGCCCAGACCACCCAGCTCCTGGTGGAGCCTCCCTGGAGGCCGGTGGTGCTGTGGGACCGGGTGACATTGACCTGCCAGGGCTCGGGGACCGCCTGTGCCACCACCCGGTACAAGAACAGACGGCGCTGGGGGCAGGAGGCACCTGACCGCCTCACTGTCACCGAGAGTGGCACGTACAAATGTGACAGACCCGGCACCGGGCGTAGCCCTGCTGTGAGAGTCTCAAATGGTGAGGGGGCTTCAGGTGTCTCCAGACTGGCACCTGCAGGGACCCCAAGGGCTCTGGGTGGGCTCGGCTCCATGGATTACCTCCTGTGTGGCCAGAGCCTGTCCCCTGCTCTGGGGACATCCCAGAGCATCCAGTCTGGGGGAACCCTTTGTTGGAACTGGGGACCCCTGGTGCACCTAATGAGGGGGTCCCGCTGCCATCAGGTATGACAGGACTCCTCTGTCCCCTGGACTGGCTGGTGCTGCAGGTGCCAGCAGGGACACTGCTGGAGGGGGACACGGTGACACTGCGCTGACAGGGCTGGCGGAACAACACGGTCATCTTGGTGTCATTTTACCATGAGGGGAAGAAACTGGAGGGGCTCCACAATGGCACCGAGCTGTCCCTGTCCCCTCTGCAGCAGCACCATAGCGGCAACAACCACTGTGAGGGCCGGGTGAGCAATGTGGCGTCAAAGTGGAGCGTGTAGAAGAGGGTTACGGTGACAGTACACAGTGAGTGCAACAATGAGGACAGGGAAGCCCACTAAACAGGCACACAGACACCACCCTGATTTTCCTCTCTCCCTGGCAATCCTTGGTGTAAGTCCAAAATTCCATACATTATTGTTTCAGGGGGACTCAACAATCTCAGATCCCCAAATACAAACTGAATGTGTCTTCAGAGCACACCAACCTACTAAAATGATATCAACCCAACAGAGAGTTATTACGCAACTAATCAGGAAAGCTAGAAAACATCAGTGCTCCCTTGTAGGAAGAGACCTTGTGAATATATACTTACTTCTCACTCCAGAGCACCTCAATTGCCTACTTCAAACATCTGAACCACTGCAATACGCCTCAGACAGTCTTTAAACAGGCAAAGATAAGCCATAAATTCTACCATCAAACCATTTCTGTGCTGCACAAGATGTTCAAAATTACCCGAGACCCGGCAAGATCCATTGTAGCCACCTGCACAAATTGTCAGGAACATGGCCTTGCTTCTGTCAGAGCTGCAGTCAATCCAAGAGCACTAGAGAGTCTCCACATCTGGCAATCAGACATCACACACTAGGCACCTTTCGGCAGACTAAAATACATCCACGTCTCAATCAAAATATTTTCCAGTGAGATTTTTGCCTCTGCCCATGCTGGTGAAAAATCGAAAGATGCTATAAAACATTACTTTTTCATTTTTTCCACCTTAGCAGTACTACAGGAAATTAAAACTGATAGTGCTCCTGCATATACCTCACACTGATTCCAAGAAGTTTCTGTCCACTGGGGTATAAAACATGTCACAGGCATGCCACACTCCGCCACAGGAAAGTCCATAGCGGAGAGGGCCCACTGATCCATCAAAAGGATCCTTGATCAACTGAGAGGGGGAATCCAGATATTATCTTCCATTGAGAGACTGGCCAAGGCCTTTTATGTATTCAACTTTTTGACCAACTCATTTATGGAGCCAACTCTCCCAGTCATCAGGCAGTTTACTAATTCAGCTGCAGCCCAATTAAAAGAACAGCCCCCTGTGTTGATCAAAGACCCTGAATCTAAACAAATTATGGGCCTTTTCCCATTAAATACTTGGGTAAGAGAAGATGCCCTTGTCTTTACAGCAACACTCCTAGGATCGATCCCAGCAAAATACATAAAAACTCTCTCTGGGATCGGTGAGGCAAACACCAGAGCCACCACCAGAAGAACAGAATGGAAGCCTAAGAGAGAGAGCAGCAGCCTAGAAAAGAAGAAGGAGAAGGACAGAAGAAGATCTCCTAAGCAGCGTTGACCACACACACCAAGACCAAGATAGCTCAGACATCATTAACCAGGATCTATGTCTTAACATTTGTAAAAATTATATTTTAGCATTGATCCATGATTCTTCTAATAAGCTGTGTTCACACCCTTGCCTTACAGAAGAGAAAGTTTAGTGGGACCACAACTTAAGTTTCATCTTCTAATCTCTTTATCTGTTTGCTTTTAGGACACCCAAGACTCAAGATACTAAATTAGCTAAAGTCAGAGGATGCTGCCGTTGGTTGCCGCTGCAGCAGAGAACTGGATGCTCCTCACTGAGCCGCATGCCTTCAGCTGGGTGCTTCCACAGACAAGCCACAATTTCTTGTCCATGGCCATGTCTGTAAGGCACTACAAGGCAGGTGTTTTTTCTACCTGTTGTCACATAGGGAGTCAGTATACCAGGGCATCCAGCTGCTGAAAGATCAAGGAAACAAGATGCAGATGGAAGGCAACAACGACTGGTTCACTGGAATTTTAAAACACAGCGGGATGAAAGGCTGGTTTACATCTTTAGTTAAGACTGTTTTGTGGAGACTGTTTATTGTATTCATTGTGTTGGTTATTTCGTCCTATTTTACTAAATTCCTGCAAAAATCTAGGGCAGAAGCCCTCTTTATAGACAACAAAGAGGCGGGAGTTGTGAGGGCCCAGGGGCCTATCATTGGGACTGTAATACCTCAGGGCAAAGTGACCAAGGAAAAAGAGAGACACCGCTCTGAATGCAATGGTGCCACCCATGGCCATTTGCAGGCTCATGGTGATGCAGCACGTTTTGCTGGCATCGCCCAGTTCAATTCCTGTATTTTCCTTATATCTACACCCCCTGGAAGGTTCTCCCCTCTCTTCTACAGTTTTGGTCTTGGCTCACTGCAATGCTACCCTGATTTTTCTCCCATTTTCCATCTGTGTGCCCAGCCCCAATTTGTCACCTTCCTAGACCCTCTTCAGGGCAATCCACAGTGTTTGCAGTTCCACACAAAGATCCCTCACTCGCCTTGTTCACCAGCAGTTTAAGCAAGTGTGCTCCCAGCTCTGGGAGTGCAGGTCCCTCACAGAGGCTGGCTGTGGGCAGGCGGGAACACAGAAACTGAGTGCACGAAGGAACCTGGCCTCTAATACAAGGCATGAATCCCGTTGCCCAACCCAACCAATGCCTTGCATTTTTCTACATTTTCTGTCTTCTCTCATCTCACGTGTCATTTCCCCATTTTCTCTTACTGGGAATTTGGCTTCCCTGTCCTGTCTGCAGGTCCAGCCACACGTGTGACCCTGCAGGAACAGCCTGACCCAGGGAATTAGGAGAGGACTCTTGGTCAGGAACTGTAGTGACAGGACAAGGGGGAATGGGATCAAACTGCAAGAGGTAGAGGAGATTTGATGATGGGAAGAAGTTCTTTACTCTCAGGGTGCTTGTCCCTGACACAGGGACCAGTGCAGAGAGGCTGTGGATGCCCCATCCCCAGCAACATCAAAGGCCAGGTGGGACAGGGGCCGCAGCAACCTGCTCTGCTGGGAGATTGCTCAGCTTGGAACCACATCATCTTGAGGGTCCCTTCCAAGCAAAACCATTCAAGGATTTGATCAGTCTGCCATCCCCATCTCCCACTGTGCAGCGCCCATGAAACTTCAGTGACATCACAGCTCCCAAAGGGTTCCAGGTGGAATGTCCAGGACCTGGAAATGAGCACAGCAGACACTTCACCGGCTGCCAAGGGTCAGTTGCCACTTGCTCTGCGCTCTGACCCTCAGCAGAGAGCTGCTGCTGCTGCCTGGGCTTTCTCTGCCGCCGGCTCTGGAGCGCCGATCCCAGCAGGATGTGCTCTGCTGTGCCCATGGAGGTACAGTGCCATGCCAGGCAGGGGTCACCCGGCTTGGGCAGGCTGCAGCCATGTGGGAATGGATGGTGTGGGACAGGAAGCCCACTGGGAGATTGTGCTGCCCCTTGCAGATTGACAGAGACACTGTGGAGGAGATGGAAGTGGACCAGGGGCTGGATGAGGAAGAAATGATGGAGGTGGACTCCTCCTCTACTTTCATGTCCTCCACTGCTGAGGACATGGAAGTAGAAGTGGAAGACACCACCGAAGAGATGGAGGTGGATGCGGAGGATGACACCGAAGAGATGGAAGTCGATGAGAACGAGGAGGAGCCCATGGTCCTTGGATGAAGATGGAGCCCCACAGGTAAGACAGGCAGATGCTTCCCACACCCTGCCCGCACACACACTGGGTCCCCTGACGCCAGGCTGGGGCTGGGCTGGATGGCCCCGCTCAGGGACACGCTGCCCGCAGGGGGCCTGGATTGTGCTGCCACAAGCACCAGTCCCGGCCTGCCCTGCCCTTGCCTGGGGCCACGCCAGCCCTTGCCAGCCCCAGTCCAGCCCCTGGGGCCCAGTTGCCAGCCCTGCTGGGCCCAGTGCAGGTGGCTGAGTCCAGCTCTGCTGCTTCCTTTCTTCCAGGGCTCATGCTGAAGATGGCACAGATCCGATAACTTTGTAAATATGTTTGAAAGTTTAGAAGTTCCTGTAAATATGTTGACCACGTTAGAAGATTTCTGTAAATACGTTTTGAAAATTGTTAGCCCATTGGATCCCATGTAAATATGTTCTGTACATTGTTGCTATTGTTGTTACAACAATTGTTATAATGACACATGTACTGAAAATCCTGGATTTGCCGATCTTCGGCAAATAAATACCGTTTCTTTTTCAAACCTGACTTCTCTTGGCCATTCCTTTGGGCACCGGCAGCCTTTGCACACTTGTGGGTTCCACTTGTTCCACGTTCCCGGGGCTGGAGGTCCCTGCAGGTGCTGGCACGGCCACCCCGGGGCTGGGGGTCCCTGGGCACAGGGGCTCCCACTGACACCACACCTGGCACTGGGCACTGCTGCTCTTCCTGGCCTGGGGCACAGCGCTGTCCCCAAGAGCTTAGCTCTCACTAGCTCTCACACAGGGGGCTCTCACAGCACTGGCCCCTGCAGCCATGCCACCAAAGCAGGCAGCAAACCTTCAGCCACCCTTCCTGCTGCAGCCACAGGCACTCCTGGGCCCAGAGATCCGCCAGCAGGCCACAGCCCTGCAAATTCCACCTGCACGCTCTCAAGGCCACCACAGCCTTGGCAACTGGGCCACCTGCATCTGGGCTGCTGCAGGGGCTGATCTTTAAGCCTTGCAGACTCCGAAGGCCCTGGGCTCTGCTTCCCAGCCTGCTCTGCACTGCCCTGAGCCCGCATTGTTCCAGAGACAAAAGCCAGGCCAGAGCATCCTCACTCTGCCCGCATTCCTGCTGCTGCCAGCGGCCACTGGCCCCTGGGCCCCACTTGGGTGACAGCTGCAGGGACAGGGCAGCCTGTGCTGGGCAGAGGGCATGGGGCTTTGGGCCCTGGGGCTGCTGCTGCTGCTGCTGGGGGCCATGGGCCCAACAGGGCCCCGAGCTCAGCCCCTGCCCGAGCAGCTGCCCCCAAAGCCCCACACTCCCCGAGCATCCCCATCACACCTGCCAGGGGGAAATCCCACGGGCTTCAGGAAAGAAATTCCCCATAGTGACTAAACCAAAGGATCCAAGGGGAAAGTCAGCACAAGCTGATGTTTACAGCACCTTGACAATGGTGGCTGCAGGGCAGGTGAGATCTCCAGGGACTCTGGCAGGGCCTGCTCTGCACGTGAGCCTGTGCGGCTGCTCCCAGTGGGACACAGCACCGGGCTCAGGCCAGCCCTCAGCCCTTCACAGCTGATCCCAAGGAACAGGCTCACAAAGCATTTCCAGACCACTTCCTGCAGATATTTCAAAGGACTACATGTCATTCAAGGAAGTCACCTTGCACATATAGTATTGGTGTCGTGGCATGAGAAACCATGAAGGTGCCTCTGAATGTACACTCAGGGCACTTCCACTGCCATCCCAAAGGGAACACAAAGGACAGGCCTCTCCTTTCAGCACTGCTGAGCTCCTCACTACAATGATATCTCCGGAGAACGCAAGGTTGTTGACGCCAAGGGGCCAATTACTGGAACTATAATACCTCATGACAAAAATGACAAATTAAAGTAAAATGAGGCAGCCCTTTCAATGCAATGTTTTTTCAGTTTTATCAGGGCTTACTGAATGCAGCGTTGGCACCCTGCAGCAGCAACAGGGCCGGCTCAGCTGCTGAAGCTCAGGGGACATTTTGAAACATCTGCATCCAGCACCACCAGAGCAGTGAATGGGGGGACAGCCACCTGCAGTGCAGGATCCTTGGGTAATTTTTTAGTCCTGTGGGTGGGCCACCTTTTACATCAGGGGCAGCTCTGAGTAACAAATTATCCAAAGCTGAGAGGGACATATATGTTCCAGTTAGGTAGTCTCTCCTTTCAGAGTGGAAGACTTTTACTAAGGAAAGTTGGAAGTTACTTGTTCATTGGCTGTTTACGAAGTTTCCAGACATTTCTGTGTATTCTGTTCCTTTTATAGCATTCTGGGACTGAGTTAGGAAAAGTCTCTATTTTTAGAAAACTCAGGGAGTGATAAGAGTCGCAACATTTTACCCAATTTTTCATATGATTTATGGAGTTTTCTCAAGGGTTCAAAGTTCTTATATTCAATCCAGTCTTTGCGTTCCACCCCCCCTCATTCCTGAACCGTCTGACACCAATAGGATGAGAGACCGAAACTGCGGTAAAGCACAGAGAAGACACCTGCTGTCTGCCATCTCCGCTCCTTCTCTACCCCCTGCCCAGGTCAGACCGGCCTGGATTCTACCCTAACTTATTCTCCAGTACCTCTCCTCCCTGGATCCCCCTCAGATAGCTCACAAAATGGAGTCCCTCCTCTGGAGGGGGTTTTCAATGTCAAACTCCCTCCCACCCTCAGCTCTCTCATTAAATCCTCCCCCTGTCTTGGATCCCACCCCTGCGTCAGGTACCACCCCTGCATTGGGATATCCAGCGCTTCCTTGCCTACTCCCGCTGCCCTACCCCCTCCAACTCAGCCCCTTGCGGATCCCACACTGTCGGAGCCGGAAGTGTGAGGGGCGGTAACCGGAAGGCCGCCATCTTGGCCACCAAAGGCCCACAACACCGGGCCTGGCCAGGCACCCCAAGGCCCCGCTCCTCTGCCAGAGACCAAGTTCCCTCTTCTGGAGAGGAGAGGGAAGGTTCATCCCACCTTCAGCATGAGCCTGAGGCTTCTTAGAAGAGGATGCTGAAGCTGGAGGCTGAAGAGGGGGACTGGGAATTGGTAGCTAAAATGCAAGCAGCACCGGTGCAGTACCAGAGGGGCCTAACACCTGATGGGAAGCTGTAACACACGGGGAGATGAAAGATCTTTGTAAAGCAGCGAAAGACCATGGGAGGGGCTCACCGTACTTTAATAATTTGTTAAATGTCATCTTCACTGCACATGTTATGGTGCCTCACGATCTGCTCCATTTTATGCACATCCTACTTTCTCCCACTGAAATTATTCTGTGGGAAGAAATGGGGAAAAACTAGTAAAACAATTATTAAAAGACTATACTAGGGAAGACAGGTGGGCACACATAACATTAGTCCATCTAGCCAGTGAGGAAGATTTCACTTAGACTCATTCAATAGACCTTCCCTGAGCTCTGTTAGAAGAGATAAAAGTGCTGCAAAGACAGCTCTCATGCAGACACCCAATGGAGAAACACCTACTCTAGATTTCACAGACATTCTGCAGGGACCTGGGCAATACTTTCTAAAATTTATTGACCACCTTCCACAAGCAATAGAGAAACAAGTTGAACATCCAAAAGCCAGGAAGGTACTCCTTACTAAACTTGCTGAAACAAATGCTAATAAAACCTGTAAAGACATTTTACCTTCTCTACCACTCAACCCAAAGCCTACCACTGCACAAATGGTCGAGGCATGCACACTTAGGGCATCCCTACACTGTCACGCCAGCCAAGCTAAGGCTACCAGTCAGGGTGTAGTAGAGGTCCTAGTAGCCTCCCAAGTTATTCCCTGACATACACATGAAAAAGGACCTTGCTTTAAGTGTCGGGAGATGGAGCATTTTCAACACAATTGTAAAAATAAAGCCTATTACCGGGGACCTTCTAGCTGTCACAGCCACTGTCCTCACTGCCCCCCTCTTCCACACGCTTTCCAACACCAGCAAAACCGCTGGCCTGCGGGAAACCCCACACAGACACAGAAAGGCCCCGCATGATGACACCAAACGTGAGGCCATTCCGCCCCACTCTCCCCAACACCGTGGAGAACCAGCACAGCGACCTTCTCAGATCCATCAGGACAGCTCAATCGCTGCAGAAAACTTGACAGGAGACAGCTCTGCCCTGGAACCCAAAGGAACCTGGTAAGAGCCTTTTCAATTCCAATCCACGATGTTTATGTTCACCATATTCCAACATGAAAAATACAGGCCTGAAGAACAGGCCAGAGACATTTTGATTTAAACCAACAGCAGGGAAGGGATGGAGACACTCACTATACTACCTGAGGTACTCGCCTTGACGTCTTTGCAGGAGATAACTCTCCAGGTTCTATGCTTAGACTTTCCCCTTTTTATTCCAAAAGGAATAGTTATAGCCAGAGCCAACCTCCTACGGGACATGATCAGCACACCAGTTGATCCAATGGTGATGTGGGCACATAAAACATTCAGAAATAGACCCGTTCTAAAGTGTGCTTGGTCATTTAAAGCGAGAAAGAGATGTCTTTCAGGATTATTAGATACAGGAGTTGACATCACCATAACTTCCTGCTCTTATTCCCTAAAAGAATGGCCCCTGGTCCTAGCTGCTGGGGTAAATATTAGCTAGCAGGGGAGCCACTACCAGCTTCTGGAGACAAGGTACACTCTGCATGGAAGGTCCTGAGGGCACAGTTGCTACAGTAAGATCATTCATCACCCGGGCACCAATAACACTTTGGGGAAGAGACCTCTTGTCCCAATGAGGGACAAGGCTAGAGATCATATCAACTCCTCAGCATTTCTAGACGGGGCCACTGAGCAGCGCGCCACCCTTCAGTCAACCTGGAAGACCAACGACCCCATATGGGTGGATCAGTGGCCCCTTCCAGGCAGAAAGTTAAAGGCCCTGAAGTCCCTCGTTCAGGAGCTGCTGTCGGTGGGCCACATCTACCATCTACTAGCCCCTGCAATCCACCTGTCCCTGACATACAAAAGCCTGGCAAAGACAAGAGGCAGCTACTGCAGGACCTCAGGAAAATCAACGAGGTCATTGAGGACATGGGTGCCCTTCTGACCGGCCTGCCCTCAGCCTCCATGTTACCGCGAGTTTGGCAGACGGTTGTTATACATCTAAATGACTGCTTTTTTGACATCCCCTTGCACCCCAATGAAAGCCTCTTGTTCGCCTTTTCCATCCGTAAATTGACAAGCACCTTTTACAGAGGTACCAGTGGACCGTATTGCCTCAAAGAATGAAGAAGAACCCAACTACTTGTCAATGCCTGGGAGACCAAATTTTATTGCCCAGCTGGAAAAGACAGCCTAATGCTATCATTTTTCATTACATGGACGATACATTAGTTTGTGCAGAAGCTCAAATAATTCTGGATGTTGCAGTACAAGATGTCATCACTGCGATACAGGAGAAAGGTTTTACGATTGCAGCAGATTAAGTTCCAGGGACAGCCCCTTGGAAGTGTCTCGGCCTAAAACCTTCAGAGAGAACAATCACACCACAAACACTGCATATCAAGGACAACCCAAAGACTCTGCCAGAACCCCAATTGCTCTGTGGAAGCATCAGTTGGGTACGTTCACTGCTGGGATCCACCCCAAAAGATCTCACGCCACTGTTCCTGCTGATTCTTAAAGGCAGTGAAGGACTCGATTCCCATGATCACTGACACCACAGGCAGAAGCAGCTGTACAAAAGGTATCCTGGATGATTCAAACTAAACAGGCACACAGATACCACCCTAATTTTCCTTTCTCCCTGGCAATGCTTGGTGTAAGTCCAAAATTCCATGCATTATTGTTTCAGTGGGATTCAACTTTCTCAGATCCCCACATAGAAATTGAATGCGTTTTCAGAGCACACCAACCTACTAAAACGATAACAAGCCAACAGAGAGTTATTGCAGAACTTTTGCAGGAAACGTAGAGAGCGTCTGTGCTCCCTTGCAGGAATAGACCTTGTGAATATTTACTTACTTCTCACTCAAGAGCACCTCAATTGCCTACTTCAAACATCTGAACCACTGCAATTCGCCTTAGATCATTTTTACACATATTACGATCAGCCACCAATTCTACCATCAAAACATTCCTGCGCTGCTCAGGATGTTAAAAATTACCCGAGACCCAGCAAGATCCATTGTAGCCACCTGCCCAAATTGTCAGGAACATGGCCTTGCTTCTCTCAGAGCAGGAGTCAGTCCAAGAGGACTAGAGAGTCTCCACATCTGGCAATGGGACATCACACTCTAAGCTGTGGAGAGATTTATTCATAATTGGTTAGCTGAGAAAGGCCATACTGACATAATGCCGCTGGTTAAGCTGAAGGAAGAAAGCCAGCAGCCAGCAAGCTGAAAGGAAAAGTCAGCAGTGACCTTGCTGCAACATGAGGATAGGGAGTAGAGATTAGTCCTGAATATATCCTGAGAATATGTAGAAAGTATCAAAAGTAGAACCATAGGAATGTAGAAGTAGGCGTAGGTGCTGATATGTAACTGACCAATCCTGAGCTCAACTTTTGCAATATGTATGAAGCTCATTATTAACTGTATTTAACCCGCCGTACTGATCAATAAAATTGAGCCTGTGATGATCAAATTGATGTCCTGGTTCCCTTCCGTCGACAAATGGTGGAGAATGCGGGCAAAGCCGAATCTCTGCCCTTTTTTCTCGGATTAAAAGAAAAAGGGGATTACGCCACGGTCGAGGAAGTTGGGTTTGGGTCCTTGCAGCCGGGACGGTGCTGGAATTTGAAGCACCCTTGGGGTTCACAACGGTGACTCAAGCCAATACGTGTCCGCCGGAGCCTGGAGAGCTGCAACAGCGCACGCTGATTAATAGGTATGGATAGGCAAGCGGCATATGATTTATTTACCGCCTATTTAGAGCAGCGAGGGATAAAAGGGATAGATTTAAAAAAGGAGTTTCCAGGGTTATTAGCCTATGGCCATGATAAGGGTATCTTTTCTAACCCTCATACAGTTCATGAGCTAGCAGAGTGGAAGAAGTTTGGGGAAACACTGTGGGATACAGTGCTAGACGATGATAAGTCAGCAAAGAAATTAGGAAAGTTATGGCGGGTGGTGTATAACACGTTACTTCAGCAGGTCTCTGAGAGAAAGGCAGCAGAAAGGGCGACAGAAGCTCATAAGAGGAATATAGGGTATGGTCGTGAGGATGATCCCCTGGCACCCTCTGTAACTAAGGTACTTATGCCTAAGAGTCCCCAGCAAAGTGGTGTGGAGGATTTTCCTATAGGCGCAGTGGAACCGTCTGCACCTTTCCTGTCAGAGGGGGAGGGCGAGTCGGAGGGTGGGGGTAAGAGCAAACCAGCTCTGCCTCCGCCACCAGCTTTAGGCGGGTCAGATGGTGGGGGTGGGAGCAAGCCAGCTTCGCCTCCGCCGCCAGCTTTGCCTCCGCCGCTTTCCCTCAGCAAGCCGGCTCCAGTTACAGCTTCAGCGGGGGGGCCGCTTTCCCCGCGCGAGCCAGCCTCTGCTTCACTGCCTTCCCCGTGAGAAAACTCGGTGTCTGCACCGAAGTGCCAGCAGCATAGCACCCTTAAAAAGTCAGATCCCATCCCAGGGGCACACCGTGATCCATGGGGGGAGATGGCTAAACAGAGGAGGGAAGCTTGGGCTGCTTTGGCGAAAGAAGTAATGCAAATGGGGGATGGCGAGGCGGTGGAAGTAGCTTCTAGTCTTGCATGTCCAGTTACATACACACCACAGTATGATGCACAGGGGAACCTTACGCATAATATAGCAGAATATACTCCTTTAGATTGGAAGCTGTTAACTCAGCTACGTTCTACGGTTAGTCAGTTTGGAGTAAAAAGTGAACCTGTTAGGCAAATGTTAGGTTATCTTTTTAATACTCAGGTTTTATGTCCTAATGATTTAAGAGGAATAGTTCGGTTGATATTCACTCAGCATCAGCAGTTATTGTTTAACCCACATTGGCAAGCGTTGGTGAATGAGTCGGTTGCTGTACAACGAGCCCGGGGAGACCCATTACATGGAGTGACAGTAGAGGAGCTGATGGGCTTAGGGGCATATTTGCGTACAGAGGCACAGATGATATCGGGAGCAGATAAACTTAGAGAGTCTATGTGGTTAGTGCGTGCTGCAATAGACATTGTTAAAGAGCTAGGAGGGTTACCGGCTTATTTGGGTATTAAGCAAGGAAGGGAAGAATCATTTGGAAATTTTATTGATAGAGCAGCTACTGCCATAGATCGGGCTGGTGTTGCAGACTACATGAAGAGGGCGCTATTGAAGCAGTGTGCCTTGCAAAATAGCAATCCAGCAACCCAGAGAGTGTTAGCTACTTTAGGGGCAAATTGAACTATTGAGGAAGCATTAGAGCGAATGGCATTAATGCCAACAGCTTCACAGGCATTTATAGCAGAAGCCTTAAAGGAATTAGGATTGGGGTTGCAAAAGCAAGCAGAGTCTACTCAGAATCAGGTATTAGCTGCTCTTGCTCCTCTCCGGAGTGGCTCACTGGCATTCACGCAAGGAGGTCCGAAACCATTCCTCAAGTGTTACCAATGTGGCAATGAAGGACACACACGCCGAACATGCCGAGCGACTGGCGTATGGTGTCAACACTGCTGATCCAGCTCCCACAACACTACGGCTTGTAGGCGCCGGTCGGGAAACCATCTGCGGAGCGCGCATCTCGGAGGCCACGCCCAGACACAAGTTGCCGCTGTGACATCGGAGACACCAGCAGCTGCCGTGACATCGCTGCCACCTCCTGTCTGCAACCCGCAACAACAGGGAGCCTCGGCTTGGACTTAGCAGCAGCAGTAGACGTCACACTAATGACAAACCGGCCTGAGAGGATACCCACTGGAGTAAAGGGTCCTCTTATATTAAATGGACAAACATGTGGAGCATTATTGCTGGGACGTTCTTCTACAACTATGTTGGGATTATTTGTTTTGCCTGGTGTTATCAATGCGGACTTTACAGGGGAAATACAAATGATGGTTTGCACCCTTTATCCTCCGATTAAAATTACAAAAGGACAACGCATTGCACAATTGGTACCACTGTCACAAATGACATCAGGAATACAATCATTTTCTGGGCAAACACGGGATGAAAAAGGTTTTGGCTCTACTGGTGTTACACTTTTAACTGTGGATTTACAAAATAGACCAAAGCAAAAGGTTGAAATTACTTATGGGCATCAAAGCATAACTCTTTATGGATTATTGGATACAGGAGCAGATACTAGCATCATTTCTCCAGAAGCGTGGCCACAACATTGGCCCCTATTCCCATCATCAAACATGCTGACAGGAGTGGGAGGATTTACATTGGCAAGCAGATCATCGTCTTTGTCTGTGTGCATTGAGAATCAACAAATATCTGCTGTGTTTTCAATTGTTCAACTGCCTCCTACAGTTTCCTGCTTAATTGGAAGGGACATTTTAACACAATTGGGAGTGGTGTTAACTAATCAGCACCCTTTGGGGTAATTGCCATTGCTTGGACTTTCCCCATTCCACTCACCTGGAAAATGGATACACCGGTGATGGTTAAGCAATGGCCATTAAAAGGGGAGAGTCTTATGCATGCCCATGAATTCGTACAGGAACAATATGCAAAAGGGCACCTAAGACTGTCCACAAGCCCTTGGAATACACCTATTTTTGTAATCAAAAAGAAATCAGGGAAATATCGTTTGATACATGATTTGAGGGCTGTAAATGACCAAATGGAACCAATGGGGGCCTTACAGCCTGGTCTTCCAAATCCAGCTATGATTCCAGAACACTGGCCACTTTTAATTATTGACCTAAAGGATTGTTTTTTCACTATTTGCCTGCATCCTGATGATATGAAGAGATTTGCTTTTACTTTACCAGCAATAAATCGTGGGGAACCAGATAAAAGATTTGAATGGATGTCTCTTCCACAGGGCATGCGCAACTCCCCCACTTTATGTCAGCTTTATGTTGATGCTGCATTACAGCCACTATGTCGCAAATGGCCAAAAACTACAATATATCATTACATGGATGATATTTTGTTTGCACAGCAAGAGCCATTCTCCTCTTTACAGATTAACACCATTAAAAATACTCTTGCTGCATATTCACTTGTTATTGCTGCAGAGAAAATTCAGACTACAAGGCCCTGGAAATATTTGGGATGGACTCTGACGGATCAAATAGTAATACTACAAAAATTGGTATTACAATTGGACATTAAAACTCTACATGATGCACAGAAGTTGCTGGGAGACTTACAGTGGCTGAAGCCTATTGTGGGAATACCAAATCATTTACTAGAAGCCCTACGGCCTTTGTTAAAAGGCGTGGACCCTACTACTCCTGTACACCTGACAAAGGAGCATCATCTTGCTTTGCAGCAAATTAGTAACTGTGTACAGCAAGGGTATGTGTCTCGTCGACAACTCGACCACCCCATTGACCTTACTATCTGGAATAGCCCTTGCCACTTGCTTGGTGCTCTCTCTCAGTTGCAAAAGAAAACGGGGGAGATACGGGTGTTGGAATGGTTATCACCACCACTACAGCATAAGAAAACAGTATCTTCAAAAATTGAACAATTGGCTGCATTAATCAAAAAGGGGCATCTCAGAATTCTTGAAGTGGATGGTAGAGAGCCTGCTACTATTAGATTGCCTATGGAAAAAGAAACCTTGGACTGGTACTTGATCAATTCAAAGAATTTACAAGAAGCATTATTATGATGTCACCTGCTAAAGTAGAGACTAGCAAATTAGTGCCTAGAGTTTTGCAATGGATGACAGAATGGAACTGGATCACTTGACCTTTGAGAGAAGAACGCCCCATAGAAGGAGCTATTACAGCTTTTACAGGTGCAGGAAAGAAATCAAGGCGTGCTGCTGTTACCTGGCAAGAAAAGGGACAATGGAAGCATCAACTCCTCACAGCAGACCCTGCAGATAGCTTACAAACTTTGGAATTGTTAGCAGTAGTATGGGCGGTGTCCAACTTACAGGAGCCTTTAAATGTGGTCACAGACTCTACGTATGTTGCAGGAGTAGTCAAACGAATAGAGGAAGCAGCAATTAAGGAAGTGAATAATAAACGATTGTATGAGATACTGATACAGTTAAGGAAGGTTTTACGAGAAAGAAATGCAGCATATTCTGTGATTCATATTAGGAGTCATAAATGGTCTGAAGGTTTAGGAGAAGGGAATGAACGTGCAGATAAATTGGTTACCCTACCCATTGATAATTCTTGTCCTATTGACAAGCACACATTGGCCAGAGAAGCACATAGTAGATATCATCAAAATGCCAGAGGTTTAGCAAAACACTTTGAGCTGAGTTTGTCAGAAGCCAAGGCCATTGTCAGAGCATGTCCAACATGTAGTTATCATAATGGTGGAATAGGTCTAGGCATCGGGGTTAATCCTCGAGGTTTAGAAATAAATGAGAAATGGCAAATGGATGTTACAAACATAGCCAGATTTGGTAAAGTCAAGCATGTGCACGTCACCATAGATACATATAGTCATTACATATGGGCTACGGCTCAGGCAGGAGAAAAAGCTATACATGTTATCAGACACCTGTTAAGTTGTTTCGCTGTTATGGGAGTTCCAAAGAGTATCAAAACGGATAATGGTCGAGCTTATGTAAGTGCTAGGGTTCGGAAATTTTTGAATCAGTGGTCTGTTAAGCACGTGACAGGTATTCCACACTCTCCTACTGGACAGGCAATAGTGGAAAGAGCAAACGGTACCCTTAAGCAGTATATTGAAAAACATCAAGATTTGACAGATCCACAAGCATGTTTGGCTAAGGTTTTGTATGTGATTAATCATTTATGCATTTTTGGGGAAGATGATACCCCTCCTGCAATGAAACATCATCCAAGGTCAGGTCAGGAAAATACTAAGGAAACAGAGGTTGGGTTAAGTATAAGAACCCGAGTACAGGATTATGGGAAAAACCTGCAAAAGTATTATATTGGGGTCAGGGGTATCTTTGTGTTTCCTCACCTACAGGGCCTTTGTGGGTGCCTGCTAAGTGGACTAAACCTGTTTTTGATGCAGCCTCTGGTGGATCACCTTACGGAGGAGGACAAGGAGCGACTGGGGAAGAAACTGCTTCTAGTCCTACAACCACTACTGTTACAATTGAAGGGGTACTCGGAAGCGGTGGACAGAGCACTGACACGTCACTACCAGACGGCCCAGGAGTTGATGGGTTTTATTGACTCATTATCAACTTTTCGCTTAACAAATCCAGCGAAACTACATTGCCTTGACTGTCACAATCCACATTGTGCTGCCTGGAGAGCTCTACGTTGTGGGGGTTGTGAAAGAACTTTTTGGATAGAACAATCATTATTACGGGATTTGTGGTGTCACACTTGTGAACACGAGCACACATGGGGAAAAAGCTGGCAAGATGAATTAAGGAGACAAACGGGGCAAAACGCATATATAGCTTTAAATCTTTATGAGTCTCCTGAACAGAAAATTCTTGCTTATTATCGGTGGGAAGTACAATGTATTGTGAATAGAATTAAGGTTCAAAGTAAATCACGTATGGTTTCTATAAGGTGTAAGAAATTAGTGCCTTTAACACAGCATTCAATTGTAGGACCCTTCCAAGGGGATCCTGATGGAGCATTAGATTGCTGCATTGACAAGTTGCAAAAATTGAGTTTGCAAGTGGCAGGACCAGTAAAATCAGGAGCAGCAAGACTGAAGACAGATAAGAAAAGGAAGGCAAAAAGGGAACGGTCTCATTTGAATAAGGATATCAGTGATTGCTAATTAATTTTCTATGATTAGAACAATTTTACAGTTGTGGGACCCTCGGGAGGATATAGTTGTTGAGGAGCATAACAAACAAGAACTACGATTACGAAATAAGATACGCCTTGTGTTAAAGAAAGACCTTGAGCTGTTAGCCTCATATAGTAAAAAAGCTGAAGAGGCTTTGCGATCACCACCATTGAATTGGTTGCTTTGGATTGAAGAACCAGACTTTTATACTGGTCCTTATTTACATTCGCTTCCTTGTTATGTTTGCAAAAAGGATAAGGATAAGTGCTATGCATGGGTAGCTTTGCATTGTGCAGATTGTTATCAGGTTTATTGGTATTCACAGAGGTCACTAGGATATTTATGGTGTGCACCTTGTTTTGGAAAGTGGATTCGAAATTTTATCTGGGTTAGAGCTCTTGAACAAAGTACTGGCCGGCCAGGACGGACAGGATTACAGCTCTTTGAGAGTGCAGAACAAGTGGTTATAGCATATCTTAGGTGGAAGTTGCAGGAAAACCTTAGAATATTTGAAATTAATAAAGCCTGACGCATCATAGCAGCTCGCTGTAAAGCTGATTTGCCTTCAAACTTATCTCATGCTATACTTGTGAGCAAGGATGCTGATTTAGAATTAGATCAGTATATTCAAAAATTGACTCAGCCTTACAAGAGACAATCTAGCAAACCGGGGAAAAGACAGCGAAGAAAGGAAAAACAAAGCAAGCAGAAGGAAGAAAAGGAGAAGCAAAGCAAGCAGAAAGAAAAATGAGGTTTGTTCTTGTTATACTGCTCAATGCTGTAGCAAGTGAAGCAGTAGGAGTAACACACTTTAGTCAACCAAGGGAAAATTTATGGGTAACACTTGCTAATCAAACTAACCAATCATCACTTTGTCTTAGTCTTGGAGGAGTCACTAACCCATTTCAAACATGCCTGGTGGGACTTCCGGTGTGGTCTCCTGGAGAATTTTGCAGTTTGATAAACAATCAAACCTTATGTATGTCTAACATGTCACACATCACATTGCCGGTGCAACAAGGGTATACTGCAGGTCAGAGTGATGGCTATCGTCAATGTTTACTAATCCAATCACTTAACACCTCTTTGCATTCTCCTCCTGAAGAATTGGATCTTTTTGGAAGTACAAATGCCAGTATATCTAACACTACAGCCGGCGGATGGTTTAGCTTCAAACTTTCGGGTGTTCAGAATTTAAACCAACCTAAAGAAACATGGGCTACCCTAGATTCATCCCTGAATGTGAGTGAATTCTCTCCACAGCATTTCAGTCAATCTAACGGCACAAATATCACAGCCCCAATTAAATTACCCACAGGAATATTCTTGATTTGTGGAGACAGGGCATGGAATGGTATACCAGCTAAACCACAGGGTGGACCTTGTTATTTAGGAAAATTGTCACTGTTTCACCCTAATGTGTCCTTGCTAATGCAGCTGAGTCAAAATTCAAACAGGAAAAAACGTAGCATACATGACTTAGACTGCAGCCAGATAGGGGATCCACGGTTTTGGGGCACATTTAAACAGGTAGTGGTTTCAACTATCTTGCCAGGAGGATCTGCCAATAAAGCCATGAATTTAGCAAAACAATTAGGATGCTGGGCAAAGGATGAGCTGAACAAGACATCACAAATTCTAGACATGCTAACTGCAGATGTGCAAAGTGTTAACCATGCTGTTTTGCAAAATTGAGCTGCTGTAGATTTTTTGCTCTTAGCACAAGGGCATGGATGTGAAGAGTTCGAGGGAATGTGTTGCATGAATCTGTCTGATCATTCGGTGTCCATTCACACTAAGATAAAAGAATTGCAACAGGGACTTCAAAAACTTAAGGAAGAAGATGGTTTAGGAATTGACGAATGGCTTAAAAGCTTAGGACTTGGACCGTGGCTGAGGAACCTTGTGATCTATGCTATAGGACTTCTGGGTGTAATTTTACTGTTTTTGCTTATTTTGCCTTGTATCTTTAACTGTATTCAAAACATGGTCAGCCGTACAATAGCAAAAACATGGCAAACTAATCTCCTTGCACAAGAAGAAAACGGGGGAAATGCGGAGAGATTCATTCATAATTGGTTAGCTGAGAAAGGCCATACTGACATAATGCCGCTGGTTAAGCTGAAGGAAGAAAGTCAGCAGTCAGCAAGCTGAAAGGAAAAGTCAGCAGTGACCTTGCTGCAACATGAGGATAGGGACTAGAGCTTAGTCCTGAATATATCCTGAGAATATGTAGAAAGTATCAAAAGTAGAACCATAGGAATGTAGAAGTAGGCGTAGGTGCTGATATGTAACTGACCAATCCTGAGCTCAACTTTTGCAATATGTATGAAGCTCATTATTAACTGTATTTAACCCGCCGTACTGATCAATAAAATTGAGCCTGTGATGATCAAATTGATGTCCTGGTTCCCTTCCGTCGACACTAAGCCCCTTCTGGCAGACTAAAGTACATCCACGTCTCAATCGACACCTTTTACAGTGCAGTTTTCACCTCTGCCCATGCTGGTGAAAAATCAGAAGATGCTATAAAACATTACTTTTTCGTTTTTTACACCTTAGCAGTTCTACAGGAAATTAAAACTGATAATGCTCTTGCTTATACCTCGCACTGATTCCAACAAGCTTCTGACCACTGGGGTATAAAACATGTCACAGGCATGCCACACTCCAGCACACGACAGTCCTTAGCCGAAAAGGCCCACTGAGCCATCAAAAGGATCCTTGATCAACTAAGCTGGGGAGTCCAGATATTATCTTCCATTGAGAGACTGGCCAAGGCCTTTTACGTATTCAACTTTTGAACAACCAATTTATGGAGAAAATTCCCCCAGTCATCAGGAATTTTACTAATTCAACTGCAGCCCAATTAAAACACCAGCAACCTGTGTTGAGCAAAGACCCCGAATCTAAACAAATTATGTGCACTTTTCCATTAATTACTTGGGGAAGCGAAGATGCCCTTGTCTCTACAGCAATACTCCTAAGATCGATCCCAGCAAAATACATAAAAACTCTTTCTGGGAACGGTGAGACAAACACCAGAGCCACCACCAGAAGAACAGAATGGAAGCCTAAGAGGGACAGCAGCAGCCTGGAAAAGAAGAAGGAGAAGGACAGAAGAAGATCTCCTAAGCAGCGCTGACCACACACACCAAGACCAAGATAGCTCGGACACCACTAACCGGGATCTATGTCTTAACATTTGTAAAAATTATATTTTAGCATTGATACATGCTTCTTCTAATAAGCTGTGTTCACACCCTTGGCTTACAGAAGAGAAAGTTTAGTGGGAACAAAACTTAAGTTTCATATTCTAATCTCTTTATCTGTTTACTTTTAGGACACCCAAGCCTCCAGACAATAAATAAGCTAAAGTCAGAGGATGCTGCCGTTGGTTGCTGCTGCAGCAGGAATCTGGATGCTCCTCACTGAGCCGCATGCCTTCAGCTGGGCGCTTCCACAGACAAGCCACAATTTCTTGTCCATGGCCATGCCTGTCAGGCATTTGAAGGCAGGTCTTTTTCTACCTGTTCTCACATAGGGAGTCAGTATACCAGGGCATCCAGCTCCTAAAAGATCAAGGAAACAAGATCCAGATAGAAGGCAACAATGACTGGTTCACTAGACTTTCCAAACACAGGGGTTTTGAGGCTGGCTTTCATCTTTAGTTCAGATTGTGTTGTGGGCTTTGTTTTTTGTATTCATTGTGTTGGTTATATTATCCTTTTTTGCTAAATGCTTGCAAAACTCTATGGCAGAAGCCTTCTTTCTAGATAACAAAAAGGGGGGGATGTGAGGGCCCAGGGGCCTACCATTGGAACTGTAATACCTCAGGGCAAAGTGACCAAGGTAAAAGAGAGACACCGCTCTGAACGCAATGGTGTCGCCCATGGGCATTTGCAGGCTCATGTTGATGCAGCACGTTTTGTCCGTATCACCCAGTTCAACAGCTGCATATTCCTTATATGTACTCCCTTGGAATGTTCCAACTCTCTTGTATCCATTTGGTCCTGGCTTACTGTAATGATCCTGCACTGTTCACCCCCATATTGTGTGCGCAGCCCCATTTTGGTCTCCCTCCCTGGACCCTCTTAATGGCAATCCACAGTGGTTAGAGTTCCACAAAAAATCCCACACTCACCTCGTTAACAAGCAGTTTAAGCAAGCGTGCTCCCAGCTCTGTTAGTGCAGGTCCCTCACACAGGCTGGCTGTGGACAGGCTGCAGCACAAGAACTGAGTGCACGAGGGAATGTGGCCTCTAATGAAAGGCATGAGTCCCACAGCCCACGCAACCCAAACCAATGCTTGCATGTCTCTACTTTTTCTGTCTTCGCTCAGTTCTCAAGCCACTTTCCCCATTTTCTCTGACTGGGGACATGGCTTCTCTCTCTCCTGTCTGCAAGTTAAGCTACATGCATAACCCCGCAGGAACAGCCTGACTCACAGGGAAGTGGCAGAGGACTCTTTGTCAGGATATGCAGTGAGAGGACACGGAGGAATGGGATCAAACTGAAGGAAGTGGATCAGACTTGATGATGGGAAGAAATTCTTTACTCTCAGGGTGCTTGTCCCTGAAACAGGGACCAGTGCAGAAAAGCTGTGGATGCACCATCCACAGCAACATCCAAGGCCAGGTGGGACAGGGGCCGCAGCAACCTGAGACATTGCTCATCTTGGAACCAGATCATCTTTAGGGTCCCTTCCAAGCCAAATCATTCAAGGATTTGATCATTCTGCCATCCCCATCTCCCACTGCACAGCGCCCATGAAACTTCAGTGACATCACAGCTCCCAGAGGGTTCCAGGTGGAACGTCCACGACCCAGAAACGAGCACAGCAGACACTTCACCGGCTGCAAAGGGTCAGTTGCCACTCACTCTGCGCTCTGACCCTCAGTGCTGAGCTGCTTCTGCTGCCTGGGCTTTCCCTGCCGCCAGCTCTGGAGCTCCAATCCCAGCACAATGTGCTCTGCTGTGCCAATGGAGGTACAGTGCCATGCCAGGCAGGGGGCACCCGGCTTGGGCAGGCTGCAGCCATGTGGCAATGGATGGTGTGGGACAGGAAGCCCACTGGGAGATTGTGCTGCCCCTTGCAGATTGACAGAGACACTGTGGAGGAGATGGATGTGGAACAGGGGCTGGATGATGAAGAAATGATGGAGGTGGACTCCTCCTCTACTTCCATGTCCTCCACTGTGGAGGACATGGAAGTAGATGAGGAGGAGACCATCGAGCAGATGGACATAGATGAGGAGGATGACACCGAGGTCATGGAAGTTGACGAGAAGGATGAGGAGGAGCCCATGGTCCTTGGATGAAGGAGCAGCTTCACAAGTAAGACAGGCAGATGCTTCCCACGCCCTGCCCGCACACACACTGGGTCCCCTGACGCCAGGCTGGGGCTGGGCTGGATGGCCCTGCTCAGGGACACGGTGCCCGCAGGGGGCCTGGATTGGGCTCCCACAAGCACCAGCCCCGGCCTGCCCTGCGCTTGCCTGGGGCCACGCCAGCCCTGCCAGTCCCAGCCCAGTCCCTGGGGCCCAGCTGCCAGCCCTGCTGGGCCCAGTGCAGGTGGCTGAGTCCAGCTCTGCTGCTTCCTTTCTTCCAGGGCTCATGCATATGATGGCACAGATGGCACGCCGTTGTAAATACGTTTGAAAGTTTTGAAGTTCCTGTAAATATGTTGACTAGATTAGAAGTTTCCTGTAAATATGTTTTGAAGATTGTTAGCCCCTCGGATCTCATGTAAATATGTTCTGTACATTGTTGGTGTTGAACTTATAACGATTGTTATAACAAAAAATGTTCTGTAAATCCTAGGTTTGCCAATCTTCAGTAAATAAATACTGTTTCTTTTTAAAACTTGACTTCTCTGGGCCATTCCTTTGGGCAAAGGCAGCCTTTGCACACTTGTGAGTTCCACTTTTTCCACGTTCTAAAGGGCTGGAGGTCCCTGCAGGTGCTGGCACGGCCACCCCGGGGCTGGGAGTCCCTGGGCACAGGGGCTCCCACTGACACCACACCTGCCACTGGGCACTGCTGCTCTTCCTGGCCTGGGGCACAGCGCTGTCCCCAAGAGCTCAGCTCTCACCAGCTCTCACACAGGGGGCTCTCACAGCACTGGCCCCTGCAGCCATGTCACCAAAGCAGGCAGCAAACCTTCAGCCACCCTTCCTGCTGCAGCCACAGGCACTCCTGGGCCCAGAGCCGCCAGCAGGCCACAGCCATGCAAAATCCACCTGCATGCTCTCAAGGCCACCACAGCCTTGGCAACTGGGCCACCTGCATCTGGGCTGCTGCAGGGGCTGATCTTTAAGCCTTGCAGACTCCGAAGGCCCTGGGCTCTGCTTCCCAGCCTGCTCTGCACTGCCCTGAGCCCGCATTGTTCCAGAGACAAAAGCCAAGACAGGGCATCCTCACTCTGCCCAAATTCCTGCTGCTGCCAGCGGCCACGGGCCCCTGGGCCCCACTCGGGTGACAGCTGCAGGGACAGGGCAGCCTGTGCTGGGCAGAGGGCACGGGGCTTTGGGCCCTGGGGCTGCTGCTACTGCTGCTGCTGCTGGGGGCCATGGGCCCAACAGGGCCCCGAGCTCAGCCCCTGCCCGGGCAGCTGCCCCCAAAGCCCCACACTCCCCGAGCATCCCCATCACACCTGCCAGGGGAAATCCCACGGGCTTCAGGAAAGAAATTCCCCATAGTGACTAAACCAAAGGGGTCCAAGGGGAAAGTCAGCACAAGCTGATGTTTACAGCACCTTGACAATGGTGGCTGCAGGGCAGGTGAGATCTCCAGCGCCTCTGGCAGTGCCTGCTCTGCACGTGAGCCTGTGCGGCTGCTCCCAGTGGGACACAGCACCGGGCTCAGGCCAGCCCTCAGCCCCTCACAGCTGATCCCAAGGAACAGGCTCACAAAGCATTTCCAGACCACTTCCTGTAGATATTTCAAAGGACTACATGTCATTCAAGGAAGTCACCTTGCACATTTAGTTTTGGTGTCATGGAATGAGAAGCCATGAAGGTGCCTCTGAATGTGCACTCAGGGCACCTCCACTGCCATCCCAAAGGGAACACAAAGGACAGGCCTCTGCTTTCAGCACTGCTGAGCTCCTCACTACAATGATATCTCAGTAGGACGCAAGATTGTGGAGGCCCAGGGACCTATTACAGGAGTTATAATACCGCACGACAAAAATGACAAATTACAATAAAGTGAGTCAGCCCTTTGAATGCAATGTTTTATCAGTTTTACCAGGGCTTACTGAATGCAGCGTTGGTACCCTGCCGGAGCAACAGGACCGGTTCAGCTGGTGAAGCCCAGGGGATATTTTGAAACATCTGCATGCAGCACCACCAGAGCAGTGAATGTGGGGACAGCCACCTGCAGTGCAGGATCCTTGGGTGATATTTTATTCCTGTGGGTGGGCCACCCTATATATCAGGGGCAGCTCTGGGTAACAAATTATCCAAAGCTGAGAGGGACATATATGTTGGAGTTAGGGAGGTTCTCCTTTCAGAGTGGAAGTCTTTTACTAAGGGAAGTTGGAAGTCATTTTTTCATTGGCTGTTTACAGAGTTCCCAGATATTTCTGTGTATTCTTTTTGTCTTATAGCATTCTGAGACTGAGTCAGACAAAGTCTCTATTTTTAGAAAACTCAGGGAGTGATAAGAGTCGCAAAATTTTTTCCCAATTTTTCATATGATTTATGGAGTTTTCTCAAGGGTTCAAAGTTCTTATATTCAATCCAGTCTTTGAGTTCTTCCCCCGCATTCCTGAACCCACTGACACCATTAGGATGAGAGACAGAAACTGCTGTAAAGCACAGAGAAGCCACCTGCTGTCTGCCATCTCCCCTCCTTCTCTACCCCCTGCCCAGGTCTGTACTGATCACACCGGCCTGGATTCTACCCTAACCCATTCTCCAGTACCTCTCCTCACTGGATCCCCCTCAGATAGCTCACAAAATGGAGTCCCTCCACTGCTGGGTGGAAAACCTGCTGCTCAGTGATACAACTAGATGGCCAGAGAAATCCAACTTCCAATCATCATTAGGAATGCTGAACAAAATATTGGGAAATTTGGTGCCCAAATAACAAAAGTAAAATATGTTCCAGCTCCCAAGGGTACTGTGACATGGAGAAAGTGTATTCTGAAAGAAAAAAGACTGCAGAGGAAGCACAACTTCAAACAAACTCTGTTACCTGACCATGAGGAGTCAGAGCAGGGGTGTGAACCTTCATTCAGAGGAAACAGCAATCCCACTCACTAAACCCCAAAAAACCTCCAGGTTCCTGTGGACTCCAACCATGGACAGAAGGAAAAGCCCCACAGATGATGCCCAAAAGTCTAAGAGCAGAGGTGCTGGAAGCCTCCATGGGGCACACATCTCCCTTCAGTCTGAGCCTGCACCTGGTGCATTATTTAGTGCCAAGTGAGAAAGAAGCAATGCCTAACGAAGTGTTAATGGGCTTTGGGAAGTTTCACCAACCTTTCCAGAGCTGTCAGCTCTGGCTGCCTGGCAGAAAAGACAACTGATCTTGCTTCCAAATTACAGGCAGCACAGCTCTTAGGGCAACTGTCTCTCTGTGTTTGCATCCAGCCACCTCCAGCAGCTTGAAGTGTGCTCAAAGTGCAAGGAAGCACTTGATCAAAATCCAGCTCACACTGTAAACAGCAAGGAACAAGCGCCCAAAGCATTACAGACACAACAACAATCGAATTTGGGGAGGGATTTGACAGGTTATAGGTTGATGACACTGCTGCAGTCCCGGTGGAAATGTGGATTGATGCAATTAGCAACAGGGAACTGGAAACTCAGCAGAGGAAAACTGGGAACACATCTATAAAAGATGAGCTGCTGCGCCATTGCAGAGAAGCACAAAATCCTGCGTGAGCTCAGAACAGGAAGAAGTTGAAACAGGAGTGAGATGGGGGAAACGCAGCTCCAAGCTCCCTCCCAGTGCCCAGAACTGCAGATCCAAATTCTAAATTCAAACACTAGAATTTGCTTCCCCCAGAGAGACTGGCCTAGTTTGCCGCAGGGATACAACGGGAGAGGGAGTGGGGGTGTCCTGGAGACATGGGCAGCAGCAGGCAAACCCTGAGCCCAGCCAGGCTCTGCTCAGCTGCCAGTGAGTGCAGCCACATGGAAAACATGGCAAGATGCAGAACCAGTGGGATGGACACGCTGCCAAGTTGCATGGCTCTGCTGCAGCACCAAAAGGTGAATCCCTGTGCAGCCACAGCAGCAGCTGTGCCAGGTCAGCTCCCTGCCAGCCAGAGCTGAGCTCACACTGGGAAAGTGTGGCCAGAGGCTACAGGGATGGGCTCATGCTGGCAGGAGGGCCCCAGCCTTGGCTAACACGTGCTGAAGGTGTCAGTGCCAGTCCTCACAGGGATTTCACTGCAGAAGAACCCCAGGAGACAGAAACCCAGGCTGGCAGCAGGAGACCAAGGCCGGCTCCTCTTTGTGCCACGTCCCCAGCACTGGGGTCTGTAGCAGTCAGAACATGAGGCAGGACACCATTTAAGTCTTTATAAGAGTAACCAAAATTACTCTCCTCTGTGAATACTGACAAGCTCCCCACTTCTACAAGCCCTTCACTGCATGTGCCCAACATGGAATAACTACAAAAATGAAGCGGAATAAGGCACCCGAGCAGTGGAGAAGGTGCTTGTGAACAAACCCTGCAATGAGG
The DNA here is from genome assembly GCF_035770615.1 of Melospiza melodia melodia. Taxonomy (NCBI): domain Eukaryota; kingdom Metazoa; phylum Chordata; class Aves; order Passeriformes; family Passerellidae; genus Melospiza; species Melospiza melodia. Next base: position 3,510,456 of record NW_026948761.1, read on the forward strand.
TTTCTAATGATTGTTCTGCTCCAACAAAGCTGGTGGGGATCTGCCAGGCTGAATAATGAGCAGGGACACCACACGCCTTCCATACATAATGGTACAGAAATGGAATATAAGTATATACTGCAGCTCTGTGGAACGCAGGGGCTTTTGTAGCCATTTATGTTATACAAAGATTTACATTTGGAAAAGTCATTCTGCTATATCTGGCAGAAATTTCAAGACAAATGGAACCCATACTTATTCTTTCAATGATAATACTGAGCACAGGATAAAGCTCTTAAATTCAGAGCACTTTATAAAAATTAATTACTACTTAGTTCACCCTTGTGAGGTGGGAAGGTATTACACCTGCATATACATGAGGACACCAAAGCACAAGTGGATTAAACAGCTTGTTCATGATCCCAGAGACAGGCTAATTGTTGAAATATGTATGCACATGTGCATCTGTGTGTGTTTGAATGGGTTTGGCCCCTCCAGAGCCTTCTCAGCACACAGAGGCCAAGCTGCTCTGCTGGGCTCCTCTCACCACAGAGTCCCAGGCATGTCTAATGAAAGACACCAACCCAAAGAAAGGGAAGAGAGTTTTTGTGGTTTGCACAGATGGAAATAAAAGCTAGCTTTCAAACAGGCGAGGAACAGAAAAGCCATTGTTAAAAAGCTGTGCAGTGCTCCAGACAGCTCCTAATCAGCTTGCCACTGAGCAGCACCACACCGGAGCACAGCAGACCTGGGAATCCACGTGCCAACAAACGTTATAAAACCTGGCCCTTGACAAATGAAGAGAGAAAGGGCTGTGGAGCCAGTCACAGAGACAGCCCCCCACCCACAGGGGGCTGGCAGCCCACTCCTCCTGCTCCAGTGACCTGAAAGCCCTGGAGCAACCTCTCCCCTCCTTGGATGCTTTGCTCACCACCTCCAGTCCCTGCACTGGGTCACGAGTCCTCCTCTCTGTGTGAGCACCAGCAAAAGCACACATTGTCATGGGCACAAACAGCTCTTGGAGCGTCTGCAAGGCTCCTGTCAGTGCTGGCAGGTGGGTTCCAGAGGCATCCTATAATTAGCAGTTACCTGGACGCAGGGTTTGCCACTGACCCGTGGGGTAAAACACTTCCAGGTCTTCAGGATCAGCGTCATCCTCTGTCCCGAGCTCCTTCCCACTGTCATCTTTTATGTCGCTCTCTTCTGTTTTTGTAAGGGCAAACTCCTTTTGGAGAGAAGAGATTCAGCTCATTAGCAATTGCATCTGGGTAATTTAGTGCTGGCTGAGAATACAAAATTTTTTCCCTCGCCAGCAGATTTTTTTTTTTTTGATTCTTTCCACATGGTTAAATTTAGATTTAAAGTATATTAAAGGTTAAACATGCATAACTAGCATGACATTTGTGCTGAACAAAGCAACGCAGCTTATTTCCTATTCCAGAGTAGGTTGCAGGTTTCAAACCAGCTCTCACAGAGCCTTACCTGTATTTCCTCCTGTCAAAGGCAGGAGCCCTGGCTATTATTAGGGTTGTATAACATTGTAAGACCCCGTTTTCCCTTGCCTAAAAATATGTCAAACTTTTAACTTTTTCAGCTGAAATTTTCCACACAAGTGGAATGCCTCAAGGCTTGTTGGTTGGTTTGGGGTTTGGTGAGTTTTTTTGGGTTTTGTTGGGTTGGTTTTTTTTTTTTTTCTTTTTCTTAAATGCACTTATTTCAGGCTTGGAGAAGATTTCACCTAAAATAGTTCAACTGTTTCCAAAATAGGACACAGGAAAAAACACACTGAGCTGCCCACATGATACAAATGTGAGGATCCTCTTCTCCACCCTCTTCCAGTGTTCTCCAAGGCTTTAAAAACAATGAGGCAGGGATTAAATCACCACCTCCATGGCAAGTGCAGCACGAGGCTGGCAGAGGTGTGGGAGAGCAGCCAGCACGAGCGGCTCGATGTTACACCAAGGGAAGAACAGCAGGGAAAAAAATCTTTGCTGTGAGGGAAACCTTGGTGTTCAATGGAAAGCCTCCCTAGGGAGCTGGTGGGAGTCACAAAAAACTCTGGAGAGTGCACAGAAATGACCTGTACTCTCACACCTGGCACTGACTCTGGGTCTGGGCTGTTCTGGTTCCAGCAGGAACAGAATGAAGTGGTCCAGGCTCATCATCCCCACAGCTCAGCACCTGCTGAAGGGAATATTTTCAGCTTCTGAGATCACCAATTCAGTCACCACTGAGGAATTTGAGTTAACCACCCTACAGGGAATGATTAGTCCTAATTGTTGGCAATTAAGATGGAGTTACAGCTCACTTCATGAAGTGTTTGGTTCTTAATCCTTAGGATGTTTTCACAGGGAAAAATGTAAGTAAATTCAGAGGTTAACTGGGAAATTCTGGGACACATTCTGCCTTCAGTTCTTCCACTCTTTGGGAAAAAAATGCATGCACATTTTCTGTCAGAATTTGGATGCTCTGCATATAAATATCCGTTTCCAGCCTAGAAGAGTCTTTCTGAGCAACAGAAATGTCAACCTGAGCAAAACACACAGAGTAGCAACAACAGTGTGGATGTGGCACTTGGGGATGTGGGCTGGTGGTGGCCTTGGCAGCACTGGGTTAAAGGTTGTACTCAATGATCACAAAGGTCTCTCCCAACCTACACAATTGCACAATTCCATGATTGTGGTAACACACAAGGAAGGCTGACACACCTATAGAATGTTTTTATTTCAGCTGTGGAAAGCAACTGTGATTTCAGAAATGCACGAGGAACCAGATCTTAACTCCTGCTTTTGCTGAGTGCATCAGGGGCTTGGAATTGTTTAAATTATAACAAATGGTTAAAGCTCAGGAACAATCACAGCCATAAAAGCCCAGGTTCTGCAGATGAAAATCAATGTTAACATTTTCTGAGCCAAGACTCAACAGGATTAAAAAAGAGTGAGTGGAGCAGTTATTACTTAGCTGATTTCCACAGCTCTGTGATTATCCAAGAGGGAGTTAGTGATACAGGCTATTGAAAATTTACCACCAGGCCTCCCAGTGCTGGATCTGTTCAAACACATAATGGAGACAGCTGATGTTTACCAGCTCTGCTCAGGAAAAGTGTGGGGTTTAAACGCTCAGTAAGGATAAAAGGATGTGACTTGGTTCATTTAAGTGCTGCTGTCACTGCCTGGCCACAGTTGCTTTGCAATACCCCATTTTCATTAGCATTTCTAGCAAAAACGGGCAGCACCACACAAGCGATTCTTCATTTACACAGAAATCAGCAGAACCCTTTCTGCTTTGTTTTCATAATTCAAGCAGGAGAAAGACATTTCCTAAAGAATAATGGGCATTTCCTTGAAGCCAAAAAGCATCTGTGTTTTATCAGTCTGAAGTCAAGTGGAGCAGCCAAAACTTACAGGCACTCTCTGTCCCAGGCTGGAGCAGGAGAGGAGCACAGAGCCCAGCAGCAGCAGCAGCAGGCTGACCCTGGAGGTGCTGGAGAGGAGCCTGGCCCAAGGAGACATTGCCACCAGCCTGAAACGCAAAGCAAAACAAACCCAACCGTATTTTTCTTTCCATTTTTGCAGGTTTCAGGACTCTTTACACAACACTTTGCCACACAGCGTGGGATCAGGGGTGTGACATGGCAGGAGGCACAACACCTCGAGGTGTGAGCACAGGGACTCGTGGGGCTCACTGCTAATGGGGTTTGTGACAGGAAATGCCAAGAACTCATACTGACCCCACAGGGGATGATATCTCTCCTGGAAAATATGAGGAGACCTGCAAGACTTGTTTAAAATCTCTGTGTCAGTGCCATGGATGACAACTGGAGGGAAAAATAAAAAGCTGTGCAATCCCTAGGTGAAGGCTTTTTATGCCTGTGCCTCATTTTAAGCACTGAAGTAGCTGCGTTAATTCAAATTAAACAAAACAACCAGCTGTCCAAGGAGCAGGGGTTCATCTAATCCATATGTAGGTTTTTCTTGAGGAAAACAACATTTTGCAGAGGTCAGCAAGGTTTACTCAGTGGTTCCTACAGCACAAGGCTTTCCCTGCTGCTCAGAGCAGAGGCTCAGCCCAGCCATGGGGCCAGGAGCTGGCTCTGACCATGCTCAGGTGTTCCAGGGAGCAGAGGCATGGCACAGACCCACTCTGATGGGGCACAGAGCCACCCTAATGGGGTACAGAGCCACCCTGATGGAGGACAGAGCCATCCTGATGGGGCACAGAGCCACCCTGATGGGTACAGAGCCACCCTGATGGGTACAGAGCCACCCTGATGGGTACAGAGCCATCCTGATGGGTACAGAGCCATCCTGATGGGGCACAGAGCCACCCTGATGGAGGACAGAGCCACCCTGATGGAGCACAGAGCCACCCTGATGGGTATAGAGCCACCCTGATGGGGCACAGAGCCACCCTGATGGGTACAGAGCCACCCTGACGGGTACAGAGCCACGGCACAGACCCACCCTAATGGAGCACAGAGCCACCTTGATGGGTACAGAGCCACCCTGATGGGTACAGAGCCACCCTAATGGAGCACAGAGCCACCCTGATGGGGCACAGAGCACATCACGGGGAAATGAGGGCTGCTGCTGCTGCTGCTGTGGGTGCCAGTGCCCAGGCACAGAGCGGTTGTGCCCACCCTGCGTGTGAGCACACACACGTGTGCCCCCAGTGCCTCACACGAGGCTCGGGATCCACCTGCAGCCTTCAGCTCTCTGCTGGGCTAGGGAGTGCAGCAGCCTGCCAGCACACAGGCTGCACAAGTATTTCCTGTGATTGGCTCTAAATTTACATGCTGCTAAATTAAACTAAATGAGGTCTTTGGAAAGAAGATAGGACTGATTAGTTCTGCTCAAACACTCCTTCATTACTCATCCCTCCATCAAGTCTGCTCCTATTCCTATCCAGGTTTTAAAGAAGTTCCTCCCCTACACACAGTCCGAAATATCTTGCTTTGCTGTCCATCAGGGTGGCACATCAGATAGCAGAGCTCTCCCTCACTGAAGCAACCACTTTGTGTCCCACAAAGCAGAAAACCTGCTCACAGCAGCACCCACCACCAGCTCCTGGCACCAAAGAGCCTCTGCCCCCAGAAGCCTTCAGGGACGTGGAGGGAAGCCTCCTCTCCTTCCACCCTTTCACTGGTACCTTGTCCCTACACTCCACTTTGTTGTTTCTTCCTCTCCCTGCTTGGCTTTTGCCAGAAAAGGAAGAGGAAACCAGGAGAGGGACAGAGCAGAGGTAACAGTGCACCTGATGTACTTCTGCAGCCTCCAAAAACTCCTGAGCCAGGGTCTTCCTAAGCAGCAGCCTCTTCCTTTGAGCCACCTCGACCACATCAACTGGATTTTTCTCATTAATTGGTTTTGGAACAGATCTGGATTTCTGACACCCACAGCATGCCTGAGCAATGAGCATCCCCCTGCTTAACTCACACAGTTCAGGAAAGCATCACCTCCCAGTTCCTACTTCAGTGTCTCCTCTTTCCTAAAGGGTCAAAGAACCACCTCAAGGGCCCACAAGCCCTTATTAAACCACAGCTGGAGTAAAAGAAAAGCTCCCTGTTTTCATAAGCCAACCTGTGGCCAGAGCCTCCAGCTCTCTCCTGGGACATGGCCAAGCAAATCCAGGCTACAGCCAACACCCAGGCTCCTGAGCTGGCACACCCAGAGCACAGTGCACAGCCTCAAACTCCCTCTGCTCCCAGATCTTGATCCTTGTGCCCTTCTGGACAGTCCCACGGTCCTGACCTCAGTCCAGTGTGACCACAACACACAATTAATTCCCTCTCACCTCAGAACAAACTAAAGCTTTTTACACAGGAACAGGTTTCTTGATTTGATTGAGGTTTTTTCAGTTATAAAACAAGCAGCAAAACTGGAATAATGAAAAATAGATGTATCCCTCAAACTTTATCTGCAAGTCTGGAAATAAAAAAAAAAAAAAAAAAAAAAAAAAAAGAAAGAAAAATTCAACAAAGCAGTGGCTGAAAGCAAACGCACACTCCCAATAAAAATAGAGCTCACGTGTACCAAGGAGGCTGCTAGCAAATGACAGCACAGCCTCTTCCAAGCCTCCAGCCTCCTGCCTGCCTGGCAGATGACATCTGCACAACAATTAGCACTTTGCTCAGTCCCAGGTAGGCAGGAGGAGCCGACATGTGCAACAGGGGCTCTGGAGCTCCTGGAGAGGAGCTTCTGCACAGGCTGACATCTCCTTACAGACAGACACACACAGAGAGCAGGAGAGGATTTCCACACAGAATGTTCTGTGGACACAATGAGAGCAGGAGAGGATTTCCACACAGAATGTTCTGTGGATACAGTGGATTTCCAGAAACAACTCTCACAGCCTGTGAAGCAGAAAGGGTGGTCGTGGTGACCCCACCTGCACACGGAATGTTTGCTTGGATTTGAGGGCATCTTTGGGGATCCAGCACGTACAGCAGCCAGGCAGCAGCAAAACTGGACTAGGAAGGTCACAAATTCCCCTTGTGCAGAGTGGAGGGGCTGGTTTTTTCTCAATAATCCTTTTTGTCAAACAAAATCAGGCACTAGGGAAAGAGCAAAGGGTCAGACTCTGAGAAGTCTCCTCTGCTGGCAGTAACCCTCCTGTCAGAGATGGGGATGTTGCTGGCTGGGAGGTTCTGCTCCACAGCTCCAGAAATCCTGGTCTGCACCAACAGCAGCAGAAACAGCCCAGAGCTGTGCTCCCCATTAGCAGGGACATTCCAGTGAGGGCAGAGCTGTGCACAGGGGGCTGCACAGCCCCGGGAATGCAGCTCCCACAGCCACAGGTGACAGCCCCAAGGCAGCCAGAGAGAGGAGCACATGTCATTGATGCCTCCTGCTGCTGGCAGCACTGCCCTCACAGCCCAGCACAGAGCCCACACTGCCTGTCCTGTGCCACTCCAACAAATCCTCCCGGAGCCTCATCTGAGCCCTGACAGGCTGCTCCAGGAGAGCACACAGACATCCCAGAGCCCCTCAGCCCCAGCATCAGCCTCTGGCTTTGCAGCCAGCTGGAAGCAGAATTCCAGAATCACTGAGCTTGGAAGAGACTTGCCAGGACCATTGTGTCCAAGTTGTGCCTGATCCCCACCTCGTCCCCTGCCCAGAGCCCTCAGTGCCACCTCCAGCCCTTCCTGGGCACCTCCAGGGATGGGAACTCCAAACCCCCCTGGGCAGCCCCTCCCAATCCCTGAGCCCCCTTTCCATGGGGAAATTCCTGCTGTGCCCACCCTGAGCCTGTAGGCAATTTCCTCTTGTCTTGTCCCTCATTCCCTGGGAGCAGAGCCTGACTCCAACCTGGCTCCTCCCTCCTGGAGAAGGTTCCCCTGAGCCTCCTTTTCTCCAGGCTGAGCCCCTTTCCCAGCTGCTCCTCACAGTTCCATACACTGCTGGGACTCTCCAGCCCCTTCCCAGCTCTGTTCCCTTCCCTGGACATGCTCCAGCCCCTCCATGTTTGTCTTGCCATGAGAGCTCAGAACTGGACACAAGACTGGAGGTCCCTCAGCAGTGCCAGCACAGGGGACAAGCACTGTCCTGCTCCTGCTGCCACCCCAGTGCTGATACAAAAACACCAATTATCTCCAAGAATAAGCAATACCAATAAGCTAATCCTTGTTTTCACCTAGGGATGACCTGAGGGAGCAGGACTGGTATTACAGCCTTACAAACTGTCTGCAGGTTAACTCAGGGCAGGTTCCTGTCCAGCCAGCCTCACTGAGATGGCAAGGGGAGCACCAGCAGCACACTGTGCCATCCAGCACAAAGCACCAACAGAGCTCCCTCAGTGAGAGCAGGGCAGGGATGGGAACCCCCAGGCACCTCCAGCTGAAGCAGGGCACAAAGCCCTGGCGGCACTCACAGCCTCTGAGGCTGAAGGAGAAGTTCCCTGGGCAACAGCAGCTCAGGGAATGAGCTCCAGCCAGCCGTGCACGGGGGCTGTGGGACTGGAGAGGCTCTCAGGACACAGAGTGCACTCACAGCGAGCTGAGATCCCCTTCACACACAATGTCCTTCCAATGGTGGCATCCAGGGCCGAGCCCCTGTGACAGGCTGAGTGATGTGCAGTGCCACAGACAAAGAGAAGGAAATGCAGCTGACCTGACCTGCAATTTCCCTCCTCTGAGCAAGAGGGTCCCCAGGTCTGTGAGGAGCACTCATGTTTGCTGGTGTGCTACAGACACCTTGGGAGCACCCTATGGCCAGCTGTCCCTCCTGCTTGCCAACTGCACAGCTACAGCAGCAGGAGAAAGAGGAGGCTTGGAGCTGAAATTCAGCCTATGCCTAGGACAGGAAACAGCTGGACGGCAAAGAGAGGATTATTGGGAGGCCACAGAGGATTACTGGGAGGCCACACTCGAATGCCCTTCCCCAGCCACTAGCTGGGTGTGCACAACCCTGTGCTTTCACACAGGACAACCTGCACACACCATCACCCGAGGCCAATGCCCAGGATGATCCCAGCAGCTCTGCTCCTCCAGGCATCCTGTCCTCAGGAAAGCACCCCTGTGCCTGCAGTGGGTGTCCCAGCCCCACTGCAGTGAGAGCCCCCAGCCCTGCCAGAGGGTCCCACCTGGGCACAAAGCCCCAGCCAGGTAGGGCAGCCCAGGGAGCAGCAGTTGTTTTCCAGCCCCCTCACACCTCCAGGATCCCAGTGGAGAGGGTGTAGCTGCCACACAGACCATTCCATTCATGTCGCTTATGAAATGGCTTTAAAAATACATTTATTCTTCTTGCCTGCTCCTCATCATTTATTCCTACTAGGACTCTGCTCTGGCATGTTAAAAACACTCCTACACAAAGGGAAAAGTTGTGGGAACACCTTCTTGCTGCCTACAGAGAACCCACACAGCAAGGAAGCCACACTTTGAGGCTGGTAGGAATAAACTGGGCTGGCTGGGCCCAGCCTGAGCAGGGGCAGCAGGTCCTGCTCCAAACTTGAACCAGCCCACAGGAGGGAATTGTAACACGGGCACAGGGTGGCAGGGGCAGGATAACCATGGCACAAACACATGTTTACAGAGCTTTGCATCTACTGAGCACTCATGCAACCTTTGTAACCGCTGCTAACAAATAATAACAATAAATATTAATAACTCCTCCAGGCTACCTGTGCAGCCATCAGCTCACATCAGCCCCTCGAGCAGCAGCTTGGCCATGGCACCACCCAACACAGCTCCGACAGCCCTGCCAGGTGCCAGGAGCAGGACAGGGATGTGTCCAGCAGCAGGAGACAGCCCAGCAGTGCCTGGGCACGGTGGGGGCAGCTCCTGGCACCAGCAGCTTCACCAGCACTGCCACAGCTCCCCCAAGAGCAAGGGAGGCATTGTTGTGTGTTGCATAAAGCCAGAACCGCCCCTTCTACGCGGCCACAGCAACCCTGACCCTGCTGTTTATACAGCTCGCACAGTTTAACACTAAGCATCGTTTAGTCTATCGTTTAAATTGACTTCATTCATTCATTCAGCAAGCTGCATTCACACAAAACGCTGCTCTCCAGAGGGCAGGAGCACAGCTTTGAGCTGGGGTGGTGTGAAGGCTGAGCAAGGCTGCCCTCACCCTCGTTAGCGGCCGTGGCACAGGGGCCACGCTCATTAGTGCTGCCCGCAGAAGGGGCCACGCTCCACCGGGGCTCAGCGCGACCCCAATTCCATGAGCTGCCTCCCCCAGACCCTCCACGCCAGAGACAGACTCCTGAGTCCAGCACGGGGAATCTTCTCTGCCAGCATGGAGCGTGCAGAAGCAAAGCGTGCCTCGGAGATCAGAGGCTGAATTTATCATTTATTATTTATAAGCAGCGCATCTCTCTGAATTTCTGGCAGCTGCTCTCACAGGGCTCTGCTCTGCCTGCACACCACATGACACTGACTCCTCAGAGCTCTGCGGTTGGCAGGGACCTCTGGGCCCACACCAGAGCACTGGTGCTGATTTGCTCCAATTTAGGACTTCAGGACTTGCCTGGAGATGAGAGTGCACAGGGACCTTCAGGACAAACATCTTTCTAAAAGCTGTCACACTGCCTGACCTCCACCACATGAAACAGCTTTTCCCTTCTTCTTCGCCTCCCCACCACCCCGAATCCCAGCCAAAACACCTCTCATCCTACCCATACCTATTCCCTTCTCCCACTCCTTGCTGCAATTTCCCATGCACAGCACAGACAATGAGTGATGTTTTCTCCCCCTCTCAGATCTATCCTTTCCACCAGTTCCTATTTGCAAGGTGACACGTTGCCTCACACTATCCCAGGAGTCTCCCAGCATTCCGTGTGTTTTTATCCCCTCTGCTTTCCCGAGCTTGGAGAATCTAACAGGAAAGAAAGCACATGCTGCACTAACAAGGTCCCAGAGAATCCTGATGTCCCACTGCAGCTGGGCCCACGAATTGCCAAAGATTTAACTGGCTTGTTCCCAGCCTCTCTGGAAACAGCTTTTTGTATTTTCCAAGTTCCTGCTGTTCACCCATGGTTCTCATAGGGAATAACAACCTCCTTCCCCTGTCAGATGCCAGCTTCCCTATAAAGAAACTCAATTAAGAGATTAAGAAACCATGGAAAAAAAAATCCTGCTCAGTGTTACAGAAATCCAGCGGCGATGGATCCAGCACACGACTCCCACAGCTGCAGCCACACCACACTGCCTGCCCAGCACAACCATCCCTGCCCCTGGCTGAATCTCAGTCAGGAGCCCCAGCTCAGCCTGCAGGTTTCCTTCCCACGGGGATTGCCAAGCCAAGGAACCCCTGCCAGTCCCTGCAGAGCACTGGCACAGAGCTGCCCCAACAGTGGGCACGCAAAGGACTCCTCCAGCTGCCCTATTGATCTGCCAGGAGCCACGAGCTGTGAGCTTCATGAAAAATGCATTTTCTCACCTCTCCACAGAGCGCCAGTCGGTGGTGACAGCTCTGACTCCCTGTGACAAGCCAGGGGGCGGGAGCAGCAGGGAGCAGGATGGCACACGGGCAGCAAACGTGGGGCTCACCTGCTGCATGCCCTGGGTATGTGCACAGGAATAACATGGCATAGCAGCTTGTGGATTGAGCTCATGGAATGCCTGGCTCGATGTCCAGCCCTGGCTTGGCTCCCACATGCTTTCAGTTTTGTGGCAAGCTCCCAGATGAAAAGGCAGAGGCCACTGGGATCCACCTCATGGGTCAAACCCAGTCAGGAGCTGCCAGACTGGCAGCAAAACCTGGGATAAAGCCCTAACAAGCCAATCTCAACCCCACCCCTGAAGGGGAGGAAGGAGCTCTCTGGGGATGAACACAACCTGCTGCCACACAGGCTCCCTCAGGACCAGTCCTGGCTTTGTCCCCAGTCCCTGCATCAATCTGGACACATCAGTGCCCACGCTGGGGCTCAGCTGCTCCATTCCAACACTGACACCGTGGTTACAAACACTGAGGTCAGCAGCAGTAGCTCCCTGTGCTTGGATCAAAGGCTTGATGCAAGTTTGCTTTTTTTCCGTCCCTGCACTGGTCCTTTCTCAGTGGTTGCAGAGGATGCCTTTGTTCAGCAATTAAATAAGCCCTGGGACAGGAATGAGCATGAAGGGAGAGCTGAGAGATTGCCAGTCCCACCATCCAGAAGTGACTCTTGTGGTCATTGCCGTTCCTCTATCCAGGCATTTCCCACCAAGACTGAAAAGCATCTCTTGCTCCCCAACCATCAAAGCTTCCCCAGGACAAAGCCAAAGCAGAACAGCCAGCCACTGCAGGCAGCATTCCTTCAACAGGGTTTTTCCTAAGGAAATTTAAATTAAAACAAGCCCCAAGGCCTGCAAATGCAGAAGCAAATGCACAGACACAGAAAGCAGAAAGAGAACATAATTCCTTCCCTCTCGTGTTGTTCATCTGCCACCCCTGCTTTGGGGAATGGTTTGTTGCCTTTTAGAGCTATTTTAGATGTTACTTGCAGCAATGTGTGGAGAAAACAGTTGAAATTTGATGGTGCAGCATTCTTTTTAATTAAACAATCCCTCAGGCACCACGGAATGGCTCCAGTCAAGCCCAGGACACTGCAGGTCTGCCTCCTCCAGCACAGCAGAAGGTCTCCCAGGCCCCTCTGGAGGTCTGCTATCAGATGGCCCAGATCTTCTGCAGGCTTTGTCCTTCCTGCTGCCATCCTGGCTTTTTGCCCTGTCAGCCTCTGCTAAGCAGAGCTTTGATCCTCCAAGCAACTCCTGGTTCAGGGACCTTCTTTCCTTCTGCTGCCCAAATACGAAGGACATGCAGCTGGAGCTCCCCATCACCTCACCTTCAGATGGGAAGGCTTTGATGTGGTACACAGTGCCTGGATCTGAGATTCCTCAGGTCTCTTCAAACAGCAGCAGAGCCACAGCTTGTGATCTGTGCAAAAGAGCACTTTCCTTGGGAATGGAAGTCACGCCAGCGTTCATCTCCACCTTGTCATGGCAGAACAAGCTGCATCGGTACTTCAAAGAGCTCCTCAGCCTTAAATCCTTATAAAACGTTGACTAAGTGGAGAACCTGTCTCTGAACATCTCATGAATCCCAGCAGAGGTTATGAAACAGCTTTCCTGTGACTGCCTGCACTGCCATGGGACCCTGCATGTGCCACTGGAACCGCAGCACCATGGGCTCCCCTCACAAGGAACGCTCTGCTGCCCCAGGAGATCCGCATTCACGGGTTGTGCAGAGAGAACTAAAGAGCCAGTAAAGCTCCCAGGTCCCTCCTGGGCTCCATGACCAGGCTCCCTGCTCCTCAGAGCCTTGGGGTTCACTCAGCAGAACTTCAGCTCCATCCTCATTGCCCCTCAGCCACAGCACTCCTAAACCTGCTCTGAGGAAGAACAGAGACGTGTTCTGAGTGGGTTTCCTCCACAATTTTCCCTTCTAAGGGACAATTACTCTGTTTGTAACCTCAGTACCTTCCAGTGAAAGCACTGTTTCTCATCTGGAGCTCAGACCAACAGCAGGAGATCCAGACACTCAAAAGGAAAATCTTTTTGCTGAGACACCCTATAAAGAGCCATTTCATGGACTGGCATATCTCAGTATTGAGCAGCACTGCTCCACAGAGGGTTCTTCCTTTGACAGTCCTGGCTGTCACTGGACCTGCTGGCTCTGCAAACACCCAAGCAGCAGCCAAAGGACACAGGGACTTTCACTCCCATGTCTTGGTGTTTGCTGTGAGGTGATTGGCAAAGCCAAGAGCTCGAAATCTGCTGTCAGAGCGAGCAGCAGGCTGTTCCCTCACACACCCTCAGCTCTGATCCAAGAGGCACCTGCAGCACCTTCCTCTCTGCTGTGAGACACCAGAACATCCTGAGCAGCTGCCTGTGCATCCTGGTGGTGCCATGGCAGGTGGGACATGGCACATCCACCACAGGTTTGCCACACCACGTCTGTACATGTCTGAGCTTCTCCCATGATAACTGCAGCTCTCAGCTGTCCCCTCCTGCACACAGGTTTCCTACCCAGCCGTTCTGCAGAGCTCCTCCATCAGCTGCCATCTAAATGAAGCTGCTCTGTGAATCCAGGCTGTTTCAGTGACAGCCTCCACAGTGACTTCCAGTGACCACACATGTCACAGGTCAAGACAAGTTTTAGCACTGGCCCCAATGAGGGAGTGAGAAATCTCCACGCACCCAGAGGCAGGCAGGGGCAGCTCCTCATATGTCAAAGGGAACAGCAGTGGGAACAGGCCACATGTTTTCTGAGGCAAGGACCCTGACAAATGGCACATTTATTGTGCTATTCAGGAAGAAAAAATAACTACAGTGGCCTCCAGTCTCCAGCTCTTTTAAGTCTGTACTTAAAGAAAGAGCAAAAAAAGACCAAAGCAAACAAGGCTTCCACAAAACCCTCTGAACAGGCTTTTAGCTGCTGGACAAAAGCGTGGCAGCAGGAACTGCTCTGCATTGTCCCATCTCGTTCCTGTTTCGTAACAGCCCCGGCACTGCAGGCAAAGCACAGCAGCAGCAAAGCCCTGCTTGGGTGCTGGAGCTGCCCTGACTCCAGCTCCTGCCTTGCCACTGTGCTCCAGGTGTGCTCCAGGTGTGCTCCAGGTGTGCCCCAGGAGTGCTCCAGGTGTGCTCCAGGTGTGCCCCAGGTGTGCTCCAGGTGTGCTCCAGGTGTGCCCCAGGTGTGCCCCAGGTGTGCCCCAGGAGTGCTCCAGGTGTGCTCCAGGTGTGCCCCAGGAGTGCTCCAGGTGTGCCCCAGGCGTGCTCCAGGTGTGCTCCAGGAGTGCCCCAGGAGTGCTCCAGGTGTTTCCCAGGTGTGCTCCAGGTGTGCTCCAGGAGTGCTCCAGGTGTGCCTGGCTGCCCTGGCACGTGCTGCCTGCTGGGCTTGTTCATCCCAGGGCAAGGAGCAGGGAGCCAGTCCAGGCACCCATGATGCCATGAGGATTTTTTGCCATTCTTTTATGTACCTTTTATGTATTCTCAGTGCCCCTAACATGCACACTTGTAATTCCTTATGTCTGATCACTTACCATAAGCCTGGCATTCTGTTAGGTCAGAAAACCAAATATCCAAAAGGTCTCTCAGCTGGAGGCCAGAAAGCCCTAAGCTATCTTGAGAAACCAAGATCCCCTTAAAATACATCCTGTAAACTAAAATTAAGCCCATCCAGTGAGAAATACTTTGAAATAGGAAGATATCAGGCTATTCCTTCAAGCCTCTCATTGAGGCATCTTTGTTAAATATGCTAATTTGCAAGGTCTATAAATTGTATACCATGTGTGTGCATTTCAGCACATTCCACCTTGGTGAAGTGGTGCACCATAAAGGTCTTTATTAAATACCAAGATAAAAACCCTTTATCCCCTAACTGTGTCTGGCTCCTCATTTTAAGACCAAGGAAAAGGCATCACCTGGTGGGTTCTGTGTGCCCAAGGGCATAGAACAGCAGCACCCAGGGCTCCATGCACAGCTCCAGGATGATCTCCTGGGAACACATTCCCAGCACACATAACTCTCTGTCTAATCAGGCACTCAGGCCTGTTTTGGAGGAGATTTACAGAGAGGTTTTTTTTCTCTTGGAAGCAATAACAGATGGACAGCAGGAAAGGGAAGAAATTAATGAACAAGTAATCATTCCCAAAGTTGCAAATAGGAGCAATTCCTCACTCTCAGACAACTCTGGAAAAACAGATTAAAATGCTTAGGGGACATATTCTGAAGATTGCGGGTAATAGAACAAATAAAATGTATTGACACTATCTCACAGGGGACATGTACTTTTTATTCTGCTGAGGAATGTAATATTCTGCTGCTCATTGCAGAGCTAAAAGGGTGTCCTAAAAAAAGGAACTTAACAAAGTGTTTTTAGTGGTAACTGGGTCTGATTCCAGAACACAGGTTCTCCTCTGCCCTGCCATGGGAGCCACAACCAGCACCTGCAGACACACCCAGCACACAAACACCATTAATAATCCATGCCAGCAGCACCGCTACCAAGCAGCAGAAAGGAGGCTGGGATGGCAGGGGGGGTCACAGCAACGCTCTCTGCACTGATGTTTCCTAAGAGGAGGAGGCAGGGCTGCCTTCCTCCACTTCCCAGTGCCCGCAGAGCCGCAGCTGCCAGCGAACAGACTGTGCCTCAAGCAGCCGCCAGCAGAAACAATTTGTCATGTGTCAGATCAAATAAACTCTTATGAGGCCACAGTGCTCCCTAAAGCAGACGGCTGCCAAACTCCAGAGGAGAAATCCAAGGAAGCGAGCCGGCCGTGTCAGCCCCGAGTGCTTGAGGAGCCCAGCACGCTCCTTGTTGTGAGACTGCTGGTCCCGTGCAGCACCCCACACCAGGCAGACACCAGCAGCTCCCATCAGGAACAAGGGTTTGGTGTTTAAATTAGCCCTCCACATAGTCCAGAAACTCCACATTCCTCATCCAGTGGCACAGCACATCGCTCATCCCAGGGAGGCCTGAGGAAGGCTGGTATCTGCCAGGTGTCTGGAATGGGCTGCAATGGATTATCA
Organism: Melospiza melodia melodia; assembly: GCF_035770615.1. Taxonomy (NCBI): domain Eukaryota; kingdom Metazoa; phylum Chordata; class Aves; order Passeriformes; family Passerellidae; genus Melospiza; species Melospiza melodia. The sequence continues at coordinate 3,526,384 of NW_026948761.1, forward strand.
CTTGTCTGAGCAAGTGCTTCTCCCCTCCCAGCCAGCACATGCTCTCCTGCTACAATAATTCCCTCAAAACTGCATTACAGATTACTACTTTTTCATTTTAAATAGACTTATTTTTGTTCACTCCCAAGCACCATTGTAGTTCCCCATGCATTGGGCTTGTGCCCTTGTGCTGACGCCCCTTGCAGGTCCTGTTTGCTGCATAGTCCTGCAAGAGCCACTACAGCACAGGGCCCAGGCATGTCCTTGTCTGTGATCCTGCTGGGCAGAACAAACCCCTGAAGTTGCTGTGGGCACTTCTGCAAGAATAAATCATGCCAGCAGTACTGTGAGGATCTCAAATCACTCACCTGCTCGTGCAAAGACCAGGCTCAAGCACTCCCTGGTCTGCAGAGGGCACATCCCTCAGCCCAGAGCTCAGCCACTGGCTCCAGATGATCCAGTGTGCTCCATCTGGGAGCAGCCACCTGAGCCCTGCCACAGCCAGGAAAGCCTCTCCTTCTATAGATGATAGATAATGGCCCCATAAAAGTGAGTCTGCAAGAGGCCTGAAGTTCCTAGCTGGAAGGAGATTAGTTTATGGCACAGTGAGAGCAGCCACAGGCAGAAAGGCAGGAGATGCAAAGGAAGGACAGGAGAAGCTGGACGTGTTGCTTCAAGTCACCAGAAAGCAACATCCTGCCCCAAACCCCAGCAACAGAACCTTGACACTGCCTATCAAAAAACGAAATGAGCAAATGGGAAATCTGGCAGCCTAAAGCAAGGAACAAGGGAAGAACAAGGATTCAGGCATGGGGCATTCCCCCAGCATTAGCAGGGCCAGTACAAACCTCAGCTGTGAGGGGTTTTTCCAGTTTATTTAAACAGCATCCGGTGCCTGATGACGAGTTCTATTTATACCCCTTCTATCTGTGCCAGGACTCCTCTCCAGCCACAGGGACTGGCAGGAGCACAGGACCCCATCCATTGCTCCAGGAGCCTCTCACCAGCTCAGAACACAACCCTCAGCCGGCCCAGGCACCAGGAGAGCTGCAAAGGACTCACGGTGCTGCTTCCAGCAAGGAGCAAACAACACAGGCTGTGCCTGGAACACGGCAAGCGTTACACTGAGATCCCGGGGAGGAGGAGGAGGTTACAGCCTCCAGTCTGTCATTTCCAGCCATGCTTTTCAGGCAGGTACAGCTGCACAGACATGAGGAGTCAGGTTCCCACAGATTCCCAGCCTTTGCACGCTCCAGTTTCCAGCCAGCAGCTCTCTGGACTGTGACCCAGCCCAGCTCAGTGGTGGAAAGCAGTGCCAGCTCCAGGCACAGCCCTTGCCCCCAGCCTTTGAAGGCAGGTTAAGCAGGCAAAGCCTTAGGCATCAACCCAGGACATGGCTTGAACTCACATCTCTGAATGGAGACTCTGCCTCTGAAAAATTAATGCTTTGTTCAGCTCTCTGCCTTTGAGAGATTTCTGAGAGAATCAAAGGGCTGGAGGGCAGTGGGAGTCACACTCACATCGGGTTCCTCAGCAAACTCTGGTTCTGTTCCTGAACAATGGTAATTTCTCCAGACACCTGGAGAAACCAAATCTGCCTCAGCCAGCCCATCTCACCCTGCTCCTCAAATCTGAACAAAGGAGCCCATTAACAGCACCCGTGACAAATTTCTTTACCCAAGAACACGTGTCCAAGTGCCACGCTGTGAGCATTCAGATGGCTCCCAGAAACCTCCTGCTGATGTGGAACACTCTGCCCGAGCTTCCCCACATACACTCTGTGCTTGATTACCCCACGCTTGCTGGGAGAAGAGGAACAAAATGCACTCCAGAGCCACTTACTAATTCCTGATTTGAGTACAACCATGGCAGCAACACCATTTTTCCCTCCCTCTCCAAGGCTGGCACATGCCATGTCCAGTTCCCAGAGACAGGAACCTCACACCCAGCACTTCTGTTCTGTCACCCTCAGGAGGGCCCATCTGGAGGAGCCACCACACACTAGGTACCAACACAGTATTCAAAACTACATGCAGAACTTGCAGGAGCACTTAGATCACCCACGGCTCCTGCTGGAAATTTTCCACAGTGTAAGAGTTTATTTTGTGGGCAGGAAGAGAGCAAGAAAATTAATTAAGGCAGAGTAAGAAGAAAAAACTCCTCCTGAAGTGAGTTAAATACACTAAAGCAGCAGTTGTGAGCAGGCCAAGTCCATTTTAAGGGCTATACATTTTCACTTCCACAGTCTTGAAAAGGAAAATGAAGAGACTTCGTTCTGTATGCATATTGTCCACCATTTTTTTATTGTCTGTCTATTGATGCTCAGTTGAAAAACAAAATTTAATTAAACCCCACAGTACTGCATTGCCTGCCTTTGAAATATGCCTGCATTAGTGGATCATTACAGTAAATGAAATACAGCTTCATATCGGATTTTTCAAATAATGTCCTAAAACTGTTACAAATTAAATAATACTCCTGCAGAGAGAAATTAAGAGACATTGTTTTTAGCAAGGGCAAAGAGATGTTTACAGATGAGGTCTGGAATAAGACGTGGAGGCAATGAGGCAGAGTTGCCGCAGGGCCCTTCCAAACCTTGTTGGGAGGGTTCTGTGTACCAGAAACTAGAAAGGAAAGAGTGTGCCAGGGGCAGGCACACAGAAAGGGCAGTGTCCCAACCCCCCAAGAATGTCTGCATGACCAGAACAGGGTTTTGGGGTGTGCTCAACCCAGAGAGGTGTTTCTGCATGGGGGAGAACTCACTGCAGCCACACACCCTCCACGTCCTCCCCAAATCCGGCCAAAGCAGCAGCAGCCATGGGAGGTGAAGCCTTGTAACCACTCAAAGCACTGAAAGCCTGGACACTCAGTGGGCAAGGAAAGGGATCCAGGAAGGTGCTGTCGTGGCAGGATGACAAATACCTACACAGGGAGGAGAAAAGCAACAGGAGCTTTGTTATCTCGGGGTAAGTAAAAGCACAAGTGGGTCAGTGAGTCAGCATTGGGCACAGCAGCAATGCCTGATGTGGAACACAGCAAAGCAGGTGAATATTGTATGAGCCTTACAGCTCTGGCTTCAAGAGATCTTCTCCTTAATAGCACCTGAGCTGATGCCAAGTGTTCTTTGACGATTTATTTACTCCAAGAAACCATTTTCCCTAAATAAGAGGAGCCCGTTACCGCATCCTTCTTCACATGAGCCTGGAAAAGGCTGCGCCCTGCAGCTCCTGTGGCCTCATCTCCATGGTGATGCACCAACACACACACACACTGACTCCAGCAAGAAGGCAAACCTCCCCAAAGGAAAGGCTGAACCTCCCCAAAGGAAAGGCTGAACGTGCCCAAGGGAGAGGCTGAACAGCCCCCAGGGAAAGGCTGCAGGTGGCAGAGCTCTCAGCAGCACCAGGCCTGGCACAAGGTGTGCTGCAGGTGTTGGCAGGCAGGGCTTCCCTGAGAAGCAGAGCAGGTCAGCCTATCAACAGGCTGGAAATAAAGAAAACCTAGCAAGGGCACCTCTGGATCCATTTTATAGGAAAACAGCACATTTCCAGCTGCTGTCCATGCCAGGGAGCAGCAACTGAGAGACAAGTTCCTGTAGTTCTCATCAGCCTGTGAATCAATTATTTATAGGAAGAAGGTTCAGCATATAATCATTGAAAGCTGTCAACTTCCAGCCCACACAGAGCTTCCTCTGTGGAAAGGCTGCTGGTCTGTGAGCCAGGGACTCCTCACCCCTCATGTCACAGGATTAAATGAGCAGCTGTGACACGAGGGGATCCATTACACTACAGCCACAATGAGCACTGGCACCCCAAGGCACTAACAGCACTCAGCAACATCGGGCAAAAACCACAGGAACACAGCAAATGCAGCCCAGCATCCTTCCTAAAGGAAAAATAGTGGTGTAAGGGCATTGGGAGTGATGTAACAGGGCTGGCACATGGAGCAGCTGGGGAAGGAGACTCTGACCAGGCTCTGTGGGGCCAGCCTGTCGAAGGCAAGGCAAGCACAGCCCTCAAGCACCAGCCCAGTGCTCTCCTACCCCCACAGCAAAGCCTCTGTAGGGATCAACAACTCTCAGCCACTCACCTGCACACCCCCAATGCTCTCCATCAGGAGACTCTGGCTTTGTGCTTCCCAGGCTGTGGCAAAGTCACCCCTAATGGTTAAGAGCAGCACAAGCAGCTTGCAGAGAGGATGGAGATTGCTGAGGCTCTGCAGCTCCCGAGGGTGGGAGCAATCCTCGAGTGCCACAATCATCAGGCTGTGGGAGCACGCCAGGAGCAGGGCAGACAGAGGCTGAACACGAGCAGGCTTCACACTCCCAGGTACTGCAGGAAACGTGCTCATCCTCAGCTCACCAGCACTCTTTGAGCACAGCCAGAATGAGGTCTGAACATTAAAAACACACCAGAGTGCTGCTCCCAGTCTGCTGGAGGAAATAAAGGGAGGGGGATGTCTGATGGGGAGGAGAGGGCGCAGCACAGGCACCTCTGGAAGAGCCCTGCCTCTGCAGTTCAAGGTTAAACACCTCCTTTGCACTCATCTCTGAATCTGCCTCTCTTTAAAGCTGCACCAGGTATTAGAATCATTATAACTGTTATTAGACCATAATATTATTATAGCATTTTTGCTACACTTGACAGCTGTTGGCTGATAGATTTAACTGGTACATAAGAAATAACTGTGCAGAGATTTCTTGAAAATGAGCACCAACACGGAAGACATTAAAGCATTCTGCATTCAAAAAGTTAATTTTATGGAAGGACACTTGAAATAAAAATTCTAAAATTAGGTTAAACCTTTAAAACCTGCCATTAAAGGAAGTATTTGGGCTTTAAGTAGGCAACCATTTAAAAAATCCTGACTTTTATTTAGATGCTGGAAGACATATATGTGGCTTGGTATCTCCTTCAGATCAACATATGCATCTTTTTCCCATCTGCTCCAGAGATTTCTAAATCATCCTTCCATCTTCCTTTCCCTCTCTCTGCAGCAGGCACTTGAATTATTTGGGCAGAGTCTGACTGCACAGGGAACCAGTATAATCAGGGCTCTTACAACCTGCTGTCTGCAAATCCTATAGAATTATCAGCAAACACACATCCAGAATAAAATCCAGCTTCCTGCAGCCCATGAAGCCCAAAGGGCTTTGCAAACTAGACTTGGGATGCAATTTATCCACCACTGAGATTCAGCTGTAATCCAGAGTGGAACACAACCTTTCCATCCATATTTAACTACAGCACACAGCCCCCTGGAGAAAAGTGAGGAAGAATCCAACAGAAGCCATAGGAAGGTTTTAGGGAGACTGCATTTTCTGCCCTGGAACTGAAATTAGGTCAGGGCATCCACCAAGTTGGACACAATGATGCTTGTAGGTGCCTTCCAACTCATAATATTCCATGATTCCATGACTCTACCATCAGCCACAGACCAACAGAAAGAGGGCACAGCATCTCCATCCTGTTGATGGTGTCCCTGAAGCACAGCTGGATTGAACAGCTGGGTACCACAAGTTACCAGCCTGGAGAGGAGGAAGACATGAACACCCTGTGTTGTCCCTAAATTCAGTGGGGCCCAAATTTCACCCAACAGTTACACCCATGTGCAAAGAAAGATGGAACAGCACTTGAGAAAAGGACCAATTCTTGAACCTCAGGCAGCTGAGCCCAGCAGCTCAGTACTCACAGAACGCAGGGAGGGTAGAGCTAGGCAGAGATGTTTGCTCCAGTGAAATCTATTTCAGCTCTTCCTTAAGCAGTTGGCACTGAGGTGACAGCAGAGGCCTGGTGCAGTGAGGTGTCTTGCAACCACACCCACCATGACACACTATTTAGGAATAAAAATGAGCGTCATTAATTTCTCCAGAGCAGGTAGTTTTATCTTTTCCAGAGAAGAGCAACCACACAAGGAACTTGGAATTGCTTGAGGAGAAAAATGCATTTTTGCTACCTTAGCCACATACAGACAAGCCCAACTCTCACTGAGGAGAGACTTATAGAGAGAAAAGGGGAGCAGGAGATGCTGGACACAACTTCCCCCATGCACAGCCCACTGCTGAGGCAGCTCTGAACGGGAAGCAGGGCTGAGGATTGTCCCAGAGCTGTGACAGCCCCAGCAAGCATCAGCAAGAAGCCCCAGGTGAACAAAGTTCATGAAAGCTCTTAAAAATCACCTCAGCCTTCAGAAGGAGAGCACAACACAATCCTCCCCTACAGAGACCTGCCCATCACACCTCTGACCAGCACAAAGCAGGTTTTTCACTCTATCCATCTGATGCTTTCAATAGCCAGAGGAGCTGGGTCTGGGCAAGCTCACCTTCACGAGGCCCAGTGCTCATTAATAAGAAAAAAAAAGACCAACCAAAGTAACTCAACCCCACACACTTGAGGGGTAGCCATCAGCAATTCCCTGTCACCACAAGAGAAATCCTTGTGTATGAGCCCTGGGAGCTCAGCCCAGGTCTGCTTCTGTTCAACCTTTCCATTAATAGTTTGAACAAAGAAGAGAAAGCACTTTTATAAAACCTGAAAGGATGCCCAGGAGTTAAGAGCTGGAGGCACTCTGGAGGTCATGATCGGAATTGATAAACTGAAGAAAAGTTCCCAAAACACCAACAAATCAATAGAAAGAAAAGCTAAGAAAACAATGCAAAGAAGTGTACTTGGAAACAGCACAAACAGAGATCAAGCACACAAACAGAGTCCAGGGGAAAGTTCTCCAGACAGAGGGAACCTAGGGAAAACTGGGGACCAGACTAAATGTGCCAGCACTGTGACACCACAGCTCCAAAGAGCTGAACTCCCCTCTGTGATCCAGAAACATAAAATACCCAGCTCTGGGCTCTGTGCTGGTATCAGCTCTGAGGTACACACAAACCAGAGGGTCTGGGCAGCCAGCAGAGCAGTCAGCAGTATAAAACATGCTGCCCTACACCAGCTGTGGAGGGGTTTCTCCATCCCTGCTCCCTCCAGGGCCAGTCCCAGCTCTCAGATTTTAACAGGGTTTACTCACAAGGAAAACCAGCCACAGGACTCCCCACTCTATGAAGGCAAGACACAAACTGGCTGCTCAGTTTGCTGCAAGGACAAGTTAGATGGGCTGTCAGGCTCTGAGAGTGGGATTCCATCAAGGCCCAGAGGGAACTGGGCCCTGTCCAGATCTGCACTACCATCCACCACTGCCCAGCCTGGAGCCAAGCATCTCTCACCTGGCTCAGGACAGGGGCACGGACAAGGAGGCTGTTCCAGCCCTGTATTTCCTTTTAGCATCCTCCATCTGGCTACTCCTACAGCAGTGACAAAGCCAAATGAACAGCCTTCTCTTCCCCAAAATACAACAGAGCTCCTCATCCTGCTGAGGGGCACCCACACTACACAGAGCCAGCACTGCTGTGACCGTTTCCATTCACGCCTCCCTTACCCCTCACTAACAGAGCTCATCAAGCTTCATTTGCCACCTGCTGCTGCAGCAGAGAAGCCAGCAGGGAATGGGATGCTGCCCTGGGGGAGGGCATGGTTTCCTAGCTTCCCTCCTCCCCTTCCACCCCACTGACCTCTGCAATGCCTGAAGCCCACAGGGGCCATCACCCAGCCCTGCCCACCCCAGACACCTTAATTTGAGGGGACAGTTGTTAAAAGCCATTGCCACAGGGTGTTACAAAGCAGGTGACACCAGAACACAGCTGCACCAAACCCAACCAGCAGCTTGGGAGAAACCCAGCGAGGGGGCAAAAGCTACAAATCTCATGCAAAAGCAGGGCTTAGCTCTCAGGAACGTTTCACATTTCCCAAAGACTCAGAGGGATTTGGGGTTTTGCTGAGCTGCCTCGTGAACCACAGCCAGAATGGATCTCACGGTGAGCAGGCGCCGTCTCCCTTGGCAGGGCTGCTTCCCAGAGACCCCCAGCCTTGTGTCACTTCCCACTGCAGGTGCTAAGAATATCTGCGTGCTCATAAAAAATAGCAACCAGCTATTGACAACTTATCCACAAAGTGCTCGACAAATCTTAATTAAAGCTGATTCACCTCCCTCACGAGCCCGAGTGGAGCGTTATTTCTCAGAGGAGAACGCTGGGTGTAAGAGCTGAGGTGGGTTATAAAAGCCATGGAGGGAGTCAGTAGCACAGAGGATTAGCACATGGAAAGGCTGACTATTATCCCTAAATTTATCCAAATAATCCACTGCCTCACAAATTCTCAAGGTATGGCTGCTGTGCATTCAACCCCATCTGCTCAACCCAAGCAGAAGCAGACACAGGTGTGGGGGTGCTGGAGTTTGCCAGGTGTTTTATTGCTCAGGCTAAAGGAATTCTCCACTGTAAAAATGAAGAAGGTGGTGGCAGTAGCACCAGCCCTGCTCTTGTGCTGCTGCAGGATTAAGGACACAGGGACAACACTGTGGGTTCAAAGGCTGTTCCGACAGTTCACCAGGAATTGTTTCCAGCTGATTTCTTACCAAGAATCATATTTGTATCCGTTCAAATTTAGTAAATACATGGTCACACAGACAGCAGCCTCCAGGAACTCGCAACACTGCTCTCCCACCTCTGGTAGCTGGACTCCTACACTGAAGTTTCTGGGACAGCATTTTGGGTACTTCCACCACAGAAATACCCTAGAGGCTGCTGAAAAACTAAGTGGATCAGGCTGGGTCATTTTAAGGCAGGATTGGGGGAAAGAAAAGACAGAAACTTAGAAGTGCATCCCTTAACAGTGCTACTCCCAGAGAACAAATGAATTCAAATGATCACAGGGAGCAGGAGCACTGCGGCAGCACGTTGGGTAAATGACAGGGCATGTCACCATCTTCTAACATCCTCTGGACACTTATCTGCACCTAAAAGGCTCCTGCCAGGCTGTGCACAGACCAGCCTCTTCCACAGACAGCTCCACCACGGAAATGCCTCTGCTGATCACCCTCCTTTGGCAGGCACAATGAGCAGCACCAGCGCAGGCAGCTCTGCCTCTGCGCTGCACTCAGACAGGGTTAGTTCTAGCAAAGAAACACTGCAGAATAACTAACTTAAGAAATTGTGTCTATAGAGCTTGGTGTAAACCCAGACCCTCCTGAAGGTGGGCAGCATCAGAGCTCTGTCAAAGCTCACTCCTAATGCAAGTGTTAAGCAACCACTGAACTAAAACATTTTAAGGCAACATTCCAAACAGTGTTTATATACAAAATCCCATTTTCTCAGCATTCTCCTTCCTGGCCTTGTGGAATGCATCGTTTCACCAGTTCTCCTGCCAGAAAACCATATGCGGGCTTGTACCAAAACAATTAAACCTGTTTTAAAATTCAGACCTCGTGTTACAGAGCGCACACCCTGAAGAAACATCCATTTAAATACCCAGAGCTACTTCAATTTTTCCAGCACGTTTTATTCCACAGCAGCCTGGGCACACAGTAGGCCAGAGGTCACGCAGCCTCGTGCTCCAGGCAGGATCCAAACTGTGCCCGTTGGGGGAAACTCACGTGTAAGATTTTTGTTTAAAAGCCCTGAGTGTAAGGGACCCCTGCCCTGCTCCGACTGTGTGCCTAAGTGCCTCTCACAGGGCACGCGTTTGCTGCAGCACTCCAGCCGCACAGGCTGCCCGTCCTGCCGGGGCTGCCGAGCCTCCGGGGCCGCACACGCAACGTCCCCAACGGCCCGGCCACAGCCAATGAGGGGAACCGGGCCGGCGGGCAGCCTCCCCCCGGCAAGGCCTTACCGCCGGGTCCGCTCGTGCGAGGGCAAAGCAGGGAGGCAGCAGTGCGTACCCCCAGACCGGGACCAGGGCTCCGTCCCGGATCGCAGATCCCCGACCCGGAGCTACGCCCCGGCCCTCACGGGCCGCCAGCACCACCGCCCCCTGCTACCCCCCCCACCCCGACTCACCGCTCCGCACTGCGCACGCGCCGCCCGGCCCCAGCCGCCCCGCCGCCTCCCCTAAGGTGGAAATGAGACCACCCATCTCAGCAGTGTCGCACCACTAAAGGAGAGGGGATGGTTATGAGCCATTATCCCCTGCACAAATGGGCTTTAAATTCATCATCCATCACCAGCACCCAGCACTGGATGTTCCAAAGGTGTCCAGCAAAGCCTTTGTGGCTCCTTTCCACCATGGCATGGGTGACCACAGTGCCCATCACCTGGAGATCCTCACGGAGCCTCCACACCCACACTCTGCTGCTGCTCTGGGAAGAAATCAGCCCTGCCAAACATCAGCAAGACCAAACGTGCTGCTTTGGGGTCTCAGGTCCATCTCCCTGGGGTGGGATCATAGGAGGGCAGGGTTCCTCAGCTGCCCCACTCCTCCTGGCCTGGCAGGGGAATTGGGTTGTTACGGAGCAGCAGTGCAGGAATTGAAAGCCTTTTTCCTTCTGGAAGCCCTTGAGGCTGCCAGTCTCAGCTGAGCCGCCGCTTGCCAACAGTTTTTCATTTCTTCTCTGTTTCATCTAAACTTTCCATTGGGTTCCTCATCCATCTGAGCTGCAATGATAAATATGGAAATAAAGAGGCGTTTACAGCCCCTCTCTTGGGCTGAATCTGTGTATAAACAAGCTGTGCTCACAGCATCCTCCTCTCCACAGTGCTGATTCAGGAGCAGCAGGGTCTGCCCAGGACTCAGTGGGCACAAGGATTTGGGGGAAATCCCTGGGTCACTGTGGGGAGAAAACTGCAGCAAAAGGAATGGGGCAAGCAAGGCCCACAGGGACTTCTGTAAAGGACTAGAAGGGAAAGAACAACAGCTGAAGAGCTGGATGTGCAAAGTATGAAGAAAGGCTTTAATTTGCACAGAATCTCCTAATCCATTAATCACAGGGACATTTGTGTATGGAAACCTCCCTCTCGTTTAATACTATCTCAGGTTTGTCCAAGAAGGCCATAACTGTTTGGCAGGGGAGTGGGAGGGGCGAGGTGGGACAGGCAAAGGCCATGGGCTTGTTTCCAGGGAGAGATCAGCCATTAACAGCCTGGAGCCAGCCCAGGCATGAGCAGGCATGAAAAGCACTGGACATGGCAGTCCAGGAGTCACAGTGGCACTGGGGACACCAGTCCCCTGAAAGAGGATGTCCCAGTGCCTCTTGGCTCTCTGGAGGTTGCCTGCAAAGGCTGGACAAACTTGCCTCAGTGCCTGGAATAGAGGGTCTGGGGGTTTAAGAGCAGACTCTGACATCTTCCCTTCCCCTCCACCACAGTCATTTCCTCTTCATTTGCTGCTCCAGTGTTCCTTTCCTTGCCCTACAGAGCTGGATTGTGAGGATCATCCTGGAGGCAGGGGGAAGCTCTGGCAGCATAGCATGGACTGATCCATCCCCTGATCTTCACCTGATGCTTCTCTCAGGTTTAACCTGTTCTGCTTTAATCCCACATTCTTTCTCAGCAAATCCAGCCTTGCACCAGACCAGCCAAAGTCTCCTTGTGTCCCATGATGGTCCCACAGACCTCAGAATTCCCTGTCAGCCAGTGGGTAAACATAATATCTACAAACCCAGCTGCCTTCCTGGAGCTGTTACCTGTGTTCCTCAAGGGAGGAAAGCAGGAAAAATTAGTATGCGGCTTCTTCCTCGAGAAATCAATGCGATCTCAACTCACTGTGAAGTTCCCTGACTGTTAGAGATGCTGCACTGGTAAAATCTAACCCTCAGAGGAGAAAGGGTGGGAAAAAAAGAAAGAAAAATAAATTCCAGTGACTAGACAAGTCTAAAATGTTGCAGAAGGCTAAACTGCCAGGGCTGGGGCTTGTTTGGAAGTCCCAGAGTGGAGAGGGCTGTGCAGTCCAGCTGTTTATCACCTCACCAAGAATCAGCTGTAATTGTTAATTCTAATTAGAACTGTTGGGTAAAAATGTAATCAAGAGTTTCTATTAGAAAAAAAAAAAGACATTTCATCTAAATTAAAAATTTTGTTTTTTAAGAAAGGGGGTAAACGTTGAAAATTTTGTAACAACTCATTTCAGCATTTTCAAGATGAAAAGGGATGTATTTTTGCTGTGAAATGCATAATCAATTCAAATTGTTTTATCTTACAGTCTGAAGAGCAAAAAATAGTTTTCAAATCAAAGCAAAAATGGTATTTTTAGGCATTTTCTTTAAAAAAGCCTATCTGGAGGTTTCTGTTCTAATTAAGAATGATTATTGGTTTTCTTTTTTTCTTAATGGAATAAGCTGTTCCTAGTTAGCTCTGCTCTAAAACATTGGGTTGATGTTGACGTGCCCACCCATCTGCCCCAGCACCTGACCCCAGGGCTGTGCTCACACCACCCCACTCTGCGTGTCAGCACTGCCTGAAATCCCTGGGATTTGAGTCAGGCTTTATAAAACTCACAGAACTAAAGCAAATTCCTTGCTGCCAGGAGACCTGGTGGGGCACTGGAAGGACACAGGTGTGTTTGGTGGGCCTTTGCAGGTCTCAATTCCTGAGGCAGGCTGATTGTGGTGCCCACACTCGGGCAAGGCAGCTGCAACCTCCCCTTGTACGTTTGACCCTGTGGCTGATGCCATGGAATTGCCACAGATCCCAGCAGGAGTTTGCATCCTGGGGGATCCTCTCCACACGATTAGCAGATCACCTATATCACACTGAGACAGTGGCTTGGGATCTGGTAGATGAATAGCAGAGCTTGTGGTTTGTGATCTGCCCTCTGGCTAGGAGCACTGAAGGAGAGAACAGAAAAGATGGGGGTTAAATAGGAGCTGGGAGCAGAAGGGGACACCAGGGAAGGAGACTGGGCCAAGGAGAAGCTCAGAAGGAGGAGAGGAGGGTGGAAGAGGAAGGGAGCAAAGCTCAAGGGCTCTGCCAGAGATAAAATGGAAAAAGGAGTTGCTGTGCAGCAGTTTCAGCCCAGAACAGAGGGAACTGCACGGGCTCCTCGAGCTGCCCGAGGGCATTTTGAACAACAAAACCAGCAAGCTCTGACAGGGCCAGGAGACCCAGGCAAGAGTGAATGGACAGAGAGGCTGCAGGGTCCCACAGGCAGGGTCCCACAGGCAGGGCACGCTCCTGCCCAGCCACATCCAGAGTGGCACTGCCCTTGCTGCTGCTGCACCACCCCTCTGGCAGCCTGATCGGGGTTATGTAACCTTTCCTGACTGCTCTTTCCCCCGATCAAGTGAGGTTGCTGCTCCAGCTCCCTGCAAGGAGCAGCCGGAGCAGCCTTTCCTGAGCTGCCCAGAGGGACACAGCCAGCCCCAGCCTCCAAGGCAGCTGAGCAGCAGATCCTGCCCCACTGCCATCCCCGGGGAGCTGTGCTGGCAGAGCTGGCACCCAGGACATGGCACCAAGCCCCGGTGGGACGCTGCAGGCCCTTGGCCAGGGAAGGAGATGGTTGGATCATGGGTTCTTCCTGCAGGGAGCAACTGGTGGGTGAAGCCTGGAGCACCCACTCACACATGGGAGCAGACACAGGGGATAAGACACTACACCAGCGTTTTATGCACCTAACTCAAAATAAGCTTTCTTTTTAAAAAACATATCTAAGAAGAATGATTTTTCTCTCTTTTTTTTTTTTTTGTTATTATTTTGAAGTTATAAATTATTGAAACAAATTATTCTCACTGCTCTCCCAAATCATTCTCAGGCAAAGAAAAGGCAGCTCTACCTTCAACACTGCTTTGTAACAAAATGAGTCAGATTCATTTTGCTCATGATTTGCCCTTGGCTCCCTTTGTCCATGTCTTAAACTACATCCTGGCTCAGTCTGATTAGCAGCGTGTCCTCGGAGGCAGAGGAGGCCCTGCAAGAGCCCGAGGTATTGCAGGTCAAGATTAAAGTGCTCTGCATGACATTCACTGTCAAAGCTGTAACTGGCTTAACTCAGTGCAATTAGATGGCTCAGAGGTTACACAGTAACGGCAGCAGTGTTTCAGTGCAGCTGATTAAAGCACAGCCCTGGCGTTAAAGGATGTGATTAAAAGGCAGTGTCAGGGCTGAGACCTGGCAGAAGAGCTCAGCAGGCAGGGTTAAATCCACAGCTTCTTCTGGGGTTGGACACCCCAGGGCCTGGAAAAGATCTCCAAGTATCAGCTGAGCCAGCTCAGCTTTTAGGTCTGGAATGCCATCTTGTGATGGCAGTGGGGAAGCGGAAATGGCCCCTCTGTGGAGGCAGAGGAGATGATGGAATTACAGAATGGGTTGGGTCAGAAGAGACCATAAAAATAATTTTATTCCTCCCCCTGCCATGGCAGGGACACCTTCCACTGTCCCAGGGTGCTTCCAGCCCCAATGTCCAGCCTGGCCATGGGCACTGCCAGGGATCCAGGGGCAGCCACAGCTGCTCTGGGCACCCTGCCAGGGCCTGCCCACCCTCACGGGGAACAATTCCTGATTCCCAATCTCCCATCCATCCCTGCCCTCTGGCAGTGGGAGCCATTCCCTGTGTCCTGTCCCTCCATCCCTTGTCCCCAGTCCCTTTCCAGCTCTCCTGGAGCCCCTTTAGGCCCTGGAAGGGGCTCTGAGCTCTCCCTGGAGCCTTCTTTTGTCCAGGTGAGCACCCCCAGCTCTCCCAGCCTGGCTCCATGGCAGAGGGGCTCCAATCCTGGGAGCATCTCCATGGCCTCTCTGGACTTGCTCCAACAGCTCCAGGTCCTTCTGATGCTGGAGCAGCTCTGCAGGGGTATCTCACAAGGGCAGAATAGAGGGGGACCATCCCCCCCTCACCTGCTGCCTGTGGAGAGTATTATTAATAATTGGTTAGCTGAGAAAGGCCATGCTGACATAATGCTGCTGGTTAAGCTGAAAGAGGGAAGTCAGCAGTCAGCAGGCTGAAAGGAGATCCACAGTTTTGGGGTACATTCAAACAGGTGGTAGTTTCAATTATCTTGCCAGGAGGATCTGCCAATAAAGCCATGAATTTAGCAAAACAATTAGGATGCTGGGCAAAGGATGAGCTGAACAAGACATCACAAATTCTAGACATGCTAACTGCAGATGTGCAGAGTGTTAACCATGCTGTTTTGCAAAATAGAGCTGCTGTAGATTTTTTGCTCTTAGCACAAGGGCATGGATGTGAAGAGTTTGAGGGAATGTGTTGCATGAATCTGTCTGATCATTCGGTGTCCATTCACACTAAGATAAAAGAACTGCAACAGGGACTTCACAATCTCAAGGAAGAAGACGGTTTAGGAATTGACGAATGGCTTAAAAGCTTAGGACTTGGGCCATGGCTGAGGAACCTTGTGACATATGATATAGGGCTACTGGGTGTAATTTTAATGTTTTTGCTTATTTTGCCTTGTATTTTTAATTGTATTCAGAACATGGTCAGCCGTATAATAGCAAAAACCTGGCAAACTAATCTCCTTGCTCAAGAAGAAAACGGGGGAAATGTGGAGAGTATTATTAATAATGGGTTAGCTGAGAAAGGCCATACTGACATAATGCCGCTGGTTAAGCTGAGAGAGGGAAATCAGCAGTCAGCAGGCTGAAAGGAGAAGTCTTCAGTCAGTGACCAACGACAGGCAAGGACAGAATGCCCTTGCCACAACATGAGGATAGGGAAGAGAGATTCTTCCTGAGAATATGTAGAAAGTATCAAAAGTATAACCATAAGAATGCAGAAGTAGGCGTAGTTGCTGATATGTAACTGACCAATCCTGAGCTCAACTTTTGCAATATGTATGAAGCTCATTATGAACTGTATTTAACCCGCCGTACTGATCAATAAAATTAGGTCTGTGATGATCTAATTGATGTCCTGGTCTCCTTCCGTCAACAGCTGCCCACTCCTCTGTGGGTGCAGCCCAGCACAGGGGAGTTTCTGGGCTGCCGCTGTTGGCTCATGTCCAGCTTTTCATCCATTATATCCTCCAAGTCCTTCTTTGCTGGTCAATGAGCTCTTCTCCCAGTCTGTGCTCATGTGTGGGGTATCCCTGACCTGGGTGCAGCACCTCAAAGAGGAAAAGGCACCATCGAGGCCATGGCTGCCCTGCCTTCTGCTGTGTGGGAGCCAAGCAAGGCTGGTGTCACTCACAGGGCAGTGCAAGCACCAACACCCATGAGGTATCATCATCACGGGCCCCAGCCATGACAGACACCAGGGGGATAAAAGTTCTTCTCACCAAAGCCTGAACATGCTTGGCTGTGGGGCTGGAGGTGACCACCATGGTAAATGATGATGTACATCCACAGATCTTTTCTTCCATAGGTTTACTGAATTTTCTTCCTCTTCCCACGGTACTACTCTGTCTTTTTCTCCAGTGACTGACAGTGTGGCCGAATGGTGTTGAGCCAAAATCTGATTGGTACAGAAGGATCACAGTACCAGCCCTGCAGTGCCAGAGCTGAGCAGTGACGGGGGGCAGGCAGTGAGCCCTGGGCATGGGTGTGTTCAGGGCTGAGGTGACAGTAAAGGATCTCTCTTGCTGCCACAGGAGCTGCAGACATCAGCTACATGGGGGATGTCCCACCCCAGGCTTGGAGCACACATCTTTTGAAGCGCTACAGCTCCATGCCAGTGCAGATCTCTTGAGTGGATGCACTGTGCCAGCAGACAGTGCTCATGTCCTGGTTTAACCCATCCTGCTAATTTATGGGAGCAAAATCACTCAGATGTGATTCCTCCTTTATGCTGCAACTGAACATTCACTCAACAGAGGTTACCCAGGCTTCTGGAGCCAGTTGAGTTGCTTTGAACACAAGCTGCAGGGCTGTGCTGGGATGCAGGGAGCTCAGGGGAGACTGTGTCTAGACTAGAGGAACTCTCCAGGAGGCTTGCTGGGCTTTTGTTTTATAGTAACTCATATCTCTAATCTGGCTTGGAACAAAGCTTCTCAGTCCTTTCAGGCCTTGCCACGACACTTGCAGGAGAAAAGGAGGCTCTGTTTAGTGGTCAGCAAGCCAAGATGAACAACAGGGACTGGCTGCAGCTAATGCAGAGAGCACATTCCTGTGACAGAAAAGGGCTTCACCCCCATGGCAGAGCGGCTCTGCTGTGTTTCATCTGGTTTGATGCTTTTCACCCAAAGTTCACAAATGATGTGCAGGCCTTTGTTTGAGCCCCCCTCCAAGGCCAGCAAGCAGAGAAAAAGCTGTGCACACAGAGGGAATCTGTACTGGGAAGTGAGAGACTGATCCTGGCACTGAGAGTTACTGAGTTCTGGTATTTGGCATTCAGGAAGCTTTTGAAGTATCTCCCCAATCCTGCTGAAAATGTCTTATTAAAGAGACAAAGCATATTAATTTGGGCCCCATGCTGGGCTAATGAATTAAACAGTTCAAAACTGAAGCTGTGGCTTAGGGTCTTGGCAGAGTCATCATCCTTGCCTGTGTGGGCATGTGCCCTTGGCCATGGGCAGCGAGACCCCCAGGAACAAGAGCATGAAGTGTTCTGTGTCTGCTCTTACCTGTCTCTCCCCCAGACAGGTTTTGCTGTGTGCACTGGGCATAGCTGGGAAACCTGTTCCTCACCAGGTTCATCAGTGACAGGGGAAGCACCGAGCTCCTTCTGCTCAGCACCAGCCTCTGTCCCTGCACACAGCAGTGTCCTGGGCACAACAAGCTCAGAGCTTCCCAGGACAAGGCAGGATCAGGCTGAGCTGGAGAGGAGCACCCCACATCCAGGAAGAATAGCTGCCTGCTTGGGCTGAAAATAGACCATGAAACATTTGAAAAAGACAGAGCTGGAGTGGATGATTGCCTGAGGCAAGGCGCAGCTCCAGCTGAGTTCACTGCTGAGCTCTGAGAGCATAAGCACATGAGGAGCATGGGGGAGGGATGCCAGGCTTTCTGGAAAGGCCTTCAAGTGTCTCAATGGAGCACAAAGCACAGAGAAAAACTTCCTTTGAATGGATCCCCAGCGAGGGAGTTACAGTTACACTGCTGTGCCCAGACATGGATACACAGAGCACTGGGCTGATGTGACAGCATCCAGTGGAGGTCAGGGAAGGTGTGGAATTGTGCTTCTCCCAGCAAGGCACTTGGCAGCACCACAGCTTTTTCTCTGCTTATTTCAGGGCTGGATTTTTGTTGCTGGCAGCTGTTTCTGAGCTGACACTTCTAGCTCCTGTGCCCGAAGTGGGACACATCAGGGGCAAGCAGAGGCAGCTCACCAGCCCTCTGCTTCCCATGAGCCGGTGCTTGAGTTCAGTTCTCCCAGCTCCACAGATCGTGTTCCTGCTCCGGCTCTGTCAGGGATGCTGGAAGTGTCCAAGGCCAGGTCGGACAGGGACTGGAGCAACCTGGGACAGTTGAAGGTGTACCTGCCCATGGCAGGGAGTGGGACGAGACGATCTTAAAGTCCCTCCCGGTGCCTGATTACCGAGGGTTTTTCCCCGCCCCGGGGAGAGCGGCCGAAGCGAGCGGGGCGGTGTCTGTGGAATCACCTCGGCAGCGTGGGGAAGCCTGCTCCTTTTCTGCCCCCGCCGCCGTGTGGAGATGAAGCGGTTCTGGGGGGCTGGGCTTCTTCAGCTTGCCGCCGTGAGGGCAAGGAGCAGCTCTGGTGGGCCAGGCTCATTCAGCTTGCCGCCATGAGGGCCAAGAGCAGCTCTGGCGGGCCGGGCTCCCTCGCCATGAGGGCACGGAGTGGCTCTGGCGGGCTGGGCTCGTTCAGCTCGCCGCCATGAGGGCAAGGAGCAGCTCTGGCGGGCTGGGCTCGTTCAGCTCGCCGCCGTGAGGGCAAGGAGCGGCTCTGGCGGGCCGAGCTCCCTCGCCATGAGGGGCCACCACCGCCATGAGGTGAGGGGGGGGGGGTACAGGGCACGGGTGGCGGCGGCAGCGGGGCTGGAGACCGGGGCTCCGGGGCAGGAAGGCGCCACCTGAAATACTCACTGTCTCCTATTTATCTGTTCGACCGGGGGACTGGGGATGTTGCTCGGCTGTGCGGTTCAGCATTAATTCCTCAGCCTTTCACTCGGTGTGCTGGCTTTTGTCCTCTGCAACAAGCCAGGCCGCTGCTGTTGAGCTTTGTGAATACAGATGGAACTAATGGCTTATTTGTGATGTTTCTTCTGTCCTCTCTTTAGGCCTTCAGCCGATGACCGATGGCGGTGACCCGCCCGAAGGAGCAGCTCTGAGGTGCCCCGGCCCCGTCACATGTGGAACCCCGAGCTGAGCTGTGCTGAGCTGTGCTGGGACAGCCGGGGAGGCGCTCCAGGAGGGCACTGGAGCCTGCGAGAGCAGATGTGAAGGGATAACCTCCCCGTGGGACACAGCAAGAGCTCTGGAGCCACATGGGTGAGGTGTGACCGTGAGCCAGCCTGGGAAAATGGGCAAAAATGTTTTGCTGTCTAAAAGGCCTCTGCTGGCTCCTGTGCTAGCCTCAGGTCCTCAGGGTGGAAATAACGTGGTTTATCCAGAAATAAGTTTAGCTTATCTATTCCTCTTGCTGGATGAAGCCTTGATGAGAGTAGGCATCATCAGAAAAGTGCCTCCACGTTTTTTCTGCCCTGTAAACCCCCCAGTTTTGGGGTTTTTGTCTCCCAGCAGTAGTCAGCTGCCCGTGGCTGCTCAGTGCCTGTGGCAGTGTTATGCTGCTGGGAGAGAAAGGTGCTGCTGAGCTTTCCTGGCACCAGCAAGGCCGTCCTGGTGCTCAGTGGTGCCAGGTTTTGGCAGCACTCTGCATGCCTGAGAGTGGAGTAACTCCTGCCCGTGGAGACCGGTGACTAGACTGTGAGTGTTCATGCAGCAACAGGCAGCTTTATTGAGATCTAACATCCTTATATAGATGAGAAGGCCCATGAAGGTAATCCTCATTGGCTGAGCCAGTTACTACTCAGCTAACCAGCCAGTAGCAGCCTGAGTCTCCAATGGCCTGGGCCTGCTCTTACTGGTTGAATTACATAAGCAAGGTAATTATATAATAAATCACTTATGAACTTGGAATTATTTATACTGTGTGGCCTACAGGCCAGATGTAGAGCATCACAGAGGAATAGCTCATAAATATGGAACTTGTGTGTGTCATAAAACCTCTATAGCTCATCAATATGGAACTTGGGTGTGTCATAAAACCTCTGTTCGCATGATGTTTGGGGCACTCGAATGGAGGAAGGCTCCTCCAAGTGATCAGTGCTGCAATAAAAATGAATGCTTTTTGATACTCAAACTGTGTTAGAAAGTTTCTTTTTGGGTGATTTCAGTGTCAGTTCCACAAGGCCCTGTAGTTTCACAGTGGCCCCTTGTTTCTAAAGTGTCATGATGGCCTCAGTCGCACAAGGCCCCACAATGTCCAAAGAGTCCCCTTAATTCCATGGGGCCCTGAAGAGCTACAATGGCCCCTTGGCTCCATGAGGCCCTGCAGTGCCACCCTGGGGCAGGAGGCCAGGAGGAACTCGTTCCCCACACGCTGCAGCTCCCTGGGCCAGCTGGCACCAACACCTTCTCCCAGGCCAGCACTGCCTGGCACAGCCAAGGCCGAGCCACACTGCAGCTCCCTGCAAACCACGGCGGGGACTGCCAGGCCAAAACCCGAGTCACAGACAGTTTGTCACTCTTCCTGTCTGTATCTGACCAAGAAATGTCCCATTGTGGGGTCCCCTTTCCTGCAGTCACTGCAGCACTGGGACCATCCCTGGAGCTCTGAGCAAGAAAAATGGGAAGCATTGCACCTCTGCACTGACTCAGGGATGGTGGGAAAGGCTCTCTGGGGTGGCTGGAACCATGGAAAAAGGACAGTTGGGAGCACAGAGGGAAACCCAGCTGGGCTGCTGGACTGGGGCAGGGCATCTCTGTCTGGGGGAGAAGTTGGCTGTGAAACTCCCTCCTGTGGATGCTCACGTGCCCAAGAGTTGGGCACTGAAGAGCATCACAACAACAGACAGGAGGATGGGGCGGCCAGGATTAAAGTGCCTCAGGGGGGTCTGGACTGGCCACACAGGGGTGAACCCTGGACACCATCTCCAGGTTATCCCTGACTGTGAAACATGGGCTGAGATCAATCAGGGCCAGGCCAGGCAAAGCCCCTGTGGTGTGGGGGGGCAATGGTGGGAATATAAATCTGGGGCGACACGTGGTCTTGGTAGTAGGTGTAGTAAATTGGGAGCACCATTCCTAAACCACAACAGCCCTGTCAGAACCAGGCCTGTCCCTGCACTGCCCCCGCTCTGCTGCCCCACAGCTGCTGGATCAGGAAGGGCAGAGCCATGGGGGAGGAAAATGCACAGGGACTCCTCCTGGGATCGACCTTCCATCCTGATACTCAGACCCCAAGACAGAAACCCCCATCCTCAGCTGGGAGGTCACCATCAGAGTCTCTGCCAATATCCCACTTGGTGAATCTTTCACACTGAGATTTTGGTCCTTCCTTTCAGTTTCTTTACTTTTGGGGCTTTTAATGATTCCTCCATAAACATGGCAATTCATGTCCCTAATATGGCAATTCTTTCCTTTTTATGAAAGTGTTGGGAATTAGGCCACATTAAAATGCTGGCAGGGTGTGCATTGGTATTTGCAGCCGTGTGGAGAAGCAGTTGGGATATAAGAACCAAAGAAATGTAAAATGGTTTGAGTTAGAAGAGACCGAAAAGAGTCTCTGGTAAAACTCCCATTACCCAGGAACACCTTCACTCCTTCAGGCTGTACAAAGCCCCTGACCTTAAACACATCCAGTGATGGGGTTTCAATTCTGAGGGCACCCTATGCCAGTGTCCTGCCACCATCATCAAAAAATATTTCATCCTTACAGAAAATCTAAATCTGCCCTCAGTCACTTAAAAGATACAGTGTATTATTCTGTATTATATTCCCCAATATAATCTTGGGCAAAATTGTACTAAGCCATTCCTGGACTTAAATCACATCTCCAGGGCTGAGCACCTTTGAGAAGGCCCAGAGATCTCCCAGGATGGGATTTGGAGGCCCCAAGAACATGATCACTGTATGGGAACTGGAAGTCCTGGGTTCGGTGGAGACTGAGGACAAAACAAGAATAGCCTGTGAGGATGACAAAGGTGGATTCAAATATATTGGACCTCTTCTTCATAGTGGAAATGAACCTGAGATAGAAATAATGTCACCAAGTGCAGCTGTGAAGACCCAGAATGGAAACAAGGAGAGATAATAATTAAAAAAAGACTGGATGTGGCACTTGCTGCCATGATCTAGTTGAACAGTTAGAACATTGGCTGGACTAGATGATCTTATAGGTCTCTTCCAGTCTTGAAAATTCTGTGATTCTGTGATTCTGTAATTTCCCTGCCAGGGCAGGGCTGTGGCACAACACATCTCCCAGAAGGAGTCTGGGTCAGCCCCAGGCTCTGTGTGGGCAGGCAGAGGCAGGCAGGAGGCAGAGCTGTCAGCAAAGGAAGGGCCCAGCCAGGTGGGGCAGCCAGGGGATGCCGACAGCCTGCAGGGACAGAGGAGCAAGGCAGGGACACCGTGGGACAGCCTGGGCTGCACAGGGCACAGGGATGGGCAGCAGCTGCAAGACAGCCCTGCCAGAGCCAACTTGGGCAGCACTTTGGCCATGGCTGCTGGTCCTGGGCCTGAGGCAGGAGCAGGAGACAAGTGACCCTTGCAGGCCTGGGGCCTCATTGCCTCCTTGTCCCTGCTCAGCAGCCTGGCAGGGGCCACCCCATGCTCCTGCCCTTGCCATTGCACATCCCCACATGCCAGTGCCCATCCCAGGAAGAGCCTTGAGCAAGGAGGGAGGGACAGGATCTGCCTGGCCAGAGGCTGGGGCTCAGGCCTGGGCTCTTTGCATTCCTCAAACACATCCAGCTTTGCTCAGCACCAGAGACACCTTTGCCTTGTTTGTACCCAACTGTCATCACTGCCTCCAGTGTTCTGCTCTAATTGGAACCAGGGGAAAATTTGTCATTTGTGTCTCTCAGTGGTACCCATTAAAACTTGGAAAACTTTGGAGTTTCAATTTAATTTTGAGTTGTTGAGAAGTGTTTTGAACACTCTCTCAGGGACTCAGTTTGATGTAAGTAACACCAAATCCCCAAGAGTCTCATTTAAGTCCTTGTGCTGTATCTGTACTGCTGAGCTTTAAAGGAACAGCTCTTCCCAGGGCCAGCTCCTCTCCCAGCCCAGCAGGGCAGAGGGCTCTGCCTGCAGGCACTGAGGGGACAGGAGCCAGGCAGAGACAGGCTGAAGGCAATCAGGATTGGGAAGACATTGAGCTGAGATTTCACTTGGGGAAAGATCTTCACAGCCCTGTGCATGGTGAGTGTGTGGGTGCAGGGCAATGTCCCCTGTGCTCCTGGAGGGATCTCCTGAAGCCAGCGCACCCTATAGCCTGGGGGATGTGTCAGGAGGACTCTCTGAGTTTCTCTCTGGCACAGGAGCAGGAGGAGGAGGAGGATGTGCTGCAGAGCGGGGCTGCCCTGGGCACCGTCAGAGGGACAGGGCAGTGTGGGGGACGGGACAGGTATAAGTCCAATGGTGTCAGGAACCCACGCCTTAAAAAAGGAACCCACTAGGCCACGGCAAAATATCCAAATATGGATAACATTGTAACCAGACCAGTGAAGAGATTTTTGCTTTTATTTCCAGCACATCAGTCTCAAAATACAAAATGGAGACATGACAGCTCACTGATCCACACCAAAAAATGTCTCCTCCAACAGGGCTCATACAGCAATACATAAAATCATCTCAGACTAGAATTCAGCCAATCAGACACAGAAAACACATACTGACAAGCATTCTATCCAATCTTATAAAACATACGTAATCGTAGCTAAAACAAAGACTAGTTCATAAGAGACAAAGAACAGAGTTCTATTCATGCTAACCTTCTAAAGATATACATTAAATAACCTTGTTGCCATCCTAAAGCAAATTCCACAGAGACCTATCGTTATTTTGTCACGTCTACTGCTTGGGAAACTTTTCTACTTGTATGGGAAACTTTTCTGCTTGCATGGGAAACTTTTCTGCTGTATTTGCAATGCTAACAAAACTTCAGTCTGAGGCCTATACTTTTTTAACCATTTCCTAAAAACCCTCTAACCTTATGGATTCCAACATTCCCCCTCTCTGTTTGACCCAGAAGCTTTCATTTTCTTGTTGCTTGCTAATTGCGTTTCATAGCTCTATTGCAAAATTTCTGGTTATTATCTGTTGAAGACTATTTTCACTAAACTGAAGCATTGCTATATTATGGCACAGCAACTTAATGCTGTAAAGACCCAATCCCTGAAAGAGATATGAATCACATTTGGCAGTCACAAGTCATCGTTTGAAAAACTCTGGTCGATTCCAAGGCCTTAATTCAAAACCTTCGTTCATGTCAATACCCTCATCTACTGCTTTTGTGAGATTTCGTACACTCTCTGTGCTTCTACTTCCTAATTCTCCTGCTTGAATGACAAAAACTTCTCGGACTGTTTTGTTCATCATTCGCCGAACACAACAGAGTATACAAGGTACCACTATCAATATCAGTATTAGAACACCTAATACGTAAAGACCTATCTTGCAAAGTTGCCTTAGCCAAGGTGCAAAACTCCAATTTTGAAACAAATCATCCAACCAGGGACCTCCATCTTCTTTAATTTGGGCTGTCAGATCCTTCAATTTTTGAATGCTTTTGTGAATGGATTCAGAATGATCAGACAAATTCATACAACATAATCCTTCAAATTCCTCACAACCATGTCCTTGTGCCAGTAAAAGAAAATCAATGGCTGCCCTGTTTTGAAGAGTAGCATGTCTAATACTATCAACATCAGTCAACATATCACTGATTGCAGAGGATGTGGCATTAGCTTGTTTGCTCAGCCAACATCCAACTCGATCTAATTGTCTCAATGCCACAGCTGAAGCCAATTGGGGTAAAAATATACCTGCTGAAACCCTTCTGGCAGCATTCCAAGACATAAAATCACTCTGACAATTCTCATCATAATAAGGAACGGCTCTTGTTTTCCTTTGTTTCTTTTTCATCACTGCTTTGGCAGTGGGGGCAATTATGGTGAGCACACCAATGCTACAAGGGCCACCTTCAAGGTGGGCTGGAATGCCGTGCCAAGCTCTGTCTCCGCAAATGAACCAATACCCTTTTGGCAATTGCCGTGGATACTGATCCGTTTCCGGAACCACATCCCAACTGTTTGAAACATTACACCAAAAACTCAAATTTTTATATGCAAAATAATGAGGAGTAACACTGAACTTTGGGGGATCACCTTTTCGCCAGGCACGAGTCATGAAAGCAAAACAAAAATCCATGGTCAAAGAACCAAGGATTTCCAATTCTTGAAATTCAGATGCTGCCCTAAGGAGTTTTTTGGACCAAATGTTCCAATTGAAGGAAGGACTGTTTCCATTGTCAATTCCACCTGGTTTACCATTGGATTGTTTTTTTACCAAAGGCAACTCTTTCACTGGCACACCAACCAAACAGGTTGAAAAAGGCTTTTCTGGTTTCGAATTAGACAGACATATAGTATCCGATCCGGCAGCCTTGGCTAAGGTCACCCAAACATTCGTTTTCGGTTGATCCACAGGCAAATCTGCACGACAAAAAACAATTAAAATCAAGCAAAACAAGTATACCATTTGAATTTGCCCCATCTCTTTCAGTAACTAAGTTTTGGCAGAATTCTTTCTAAGCAAAAACAATAACCTAAGTTTTCAGCCAAAAATTAGCTTTGTTAAACAAACATTCAGCATTCAATTAGTATACTCATAAATAACATTGACACAAAATCAGAGTTCATGGGTTCCACCGATGCACAAAGAACGTCAGGCACAAGAGGCGTCAGGCGAGACCCGGGATCCTTCGCTTCGGTTCACGTCTGCGTACTCACTTCCTCGGTTCTAGGCTCGACAACAGGTTCTGAAGTGCGATATGGTTTGACGTTTTTGGCAGGAACCCACTTAATTCCAGCACCTGTGGAAATAGAAGCATACCATTTGCCCCACGTTATTAATTGAAACGGACCTTCCATCTGTCCAGAGTCAGGGTTTCTAATTAGAACAGGAGGATGTTCTTTCAGTTTTGCCTGTGTGTTATTTGAAAAGTGTCTAAAGATTGGTGGATCTGGTTCTGTACTTGAACTATTTAGAAAATTAAAAACATACAAAGCCTTACTCAGTCTCATCTGTGGGGTGATCTCCGTTCCCCCTCTCCGTTGATCTAATATGCGTTTTAAGGTTTGATGTGTTCTTTCAATGATTGCTTGGCTTGTGGGAGAGTGGGGAATACCAAAAATGTGTCGAACACCCCATTCATTTAAAAATGTGGCCAATTTTTGAGATATGTATGCGGGACCATTGTCAGTTTTTACTTCTTGGGTACACCCAAGGAAGCAAAAGCTTGCAGGAAATGATGACAGGCATGACTGTGTGTGAAGGGAAGCAAAAACTGCACCAGAGAGCGTGTCTACGGAAACATGAATATTTTTAAATTTACCAAAAGAAGGATATTTAGTAACATCTGTTTGCCACAACTGTAGGCTTTGTAAGCCTCGGGGGTTGATTGCTCCTGTAGAAACAGGAGGTTGTACTGTCGACGGAAGGGAACCAGGACATCATTTTGATCATCACAGGCTCAATTTTATTGATCAGTACGGCGGGTTAAATACAGTTAATAATGAGCTTCATACATATTGCAAAAGTTGAGCTCAGGATTGGTCAGCTTGCATATCAGCACCTACGCCTACTTCTACATTCCTGTGGTTCTACTTTTGATACTTTCTACATATTCTTAGGATGTATTCAGGACTAATCTCAACTCCCTATCCTCATGTTGCAGCAAGGTCGCTGCTGACTCTTCCTTTTAGCTTGCTGACTGCTGACTTTTCTCCTTCAGTTTAACCAGTGGCATTATATCAGTGTGGCCTTTCTCAGCTAACCAATTATTAATAATGCTCTCCACATTTCCCCCGTTTTCTTCTTGTGCAAGGAGATTAGTTTGCCATGTTTTTGCTATTGTACGGCTGACCATGTTCTGGATACAGTTAAAGATACAAGGCAAAATAAGCAAAAACAGTAAAATTACACCCAGCAATCCTATAGCATAGATCACAAGGTTCCTCAGCCACGGTCCGAGTCCCAGGCCTTTAAGCCATTCGTCAATTCCTAAACCGTCTTCTTCCTTAAGTTTGTGAAGTCCCTGTTGTAACTCTTTTATCTTAGTGTGAATGGACACTGAATGATCAGACAGATTCATGCAACACATTCCCTCAAACTCTTCACATCCATGCCCTTGTGCTAAGAGCAAAAAATCTACAGCAGCTCTATTTTGCAAAACAGCATGGTTAACACTTTGCACATCTGCAGTTAGCATGTCTAGAATTTGTGATGTCTTGTTCAGCTCATTCTTTGCCCAGCATCCTAGTTGTTTTGCTAAATTCATAGCTTTATTGGCAGATCCTCCTGGTAAGATAGTTGAAACCACCACCTGTTTGAATGTGCCCCAAAACCGTGGATCTCCTTTCTTGCTGCAGTCTAAGTCATGTATGCTACGTTTTCTCCTGTTTGAATTTTGACTCAGCTGCATTAGCAAGGACACATTAGGATGAAACAGTGACAATTTTCCCAAAAAACAGGGTCCACCCTGTGGTTTAGCTGGTATACCATTCCATGCCCTGTCTCCACAAATCAAAAATATTCCTGTGGGTAATTTCATTGGTGCTGTGATATTTGTGCCGTTACATTGACTGTAATGCTGTGGAGAGAATTCACTCACATTCAGGGATGAATCTAGGGTGGCCCATGTTTCTTTAGGTTGGTTTAAATTCTGAGCACCCAAAAGTTTGAAGCTAAACCATCCACCAGCTGTAGTGTTAGATATGCTGGCATTTGTACTTCCAAAAAGATCCAATTCTTCAGGAGGAGAATGCAAAGAGGTGTTAAGTGATTGGATTAGTAAGCATTGACGATAGCCATCACTCTGACCTGCAGTATACCCTTGTTGCACCGGCAATGTGATGTTTGACATGTTAGACATACATAAGGTTTGATTGTTTATCAAACTGCAAAATTCTCCAGGAGACCACACCGGAAGTCCCACCAGGCATGTTCGAAATGGGTTAGTGACTCCTCCAAGACTAAGACAAAGTGATGATTGGTTAGTTTGATTAGCAAGTGTTACCCATAAATTTTCCCTTGGTTGACTAAAGTGTGTTACTCCTACTGCTTCACTTGCTACAGCATTGAGCAGTATTACAAAAACAAACCTCATTTTTCTTTCTGCTTACTTTGTTTTTTCTTTCTTCGCTGTCTTTTCCCTGGTTCGCTAAATTGTCTATTGTAAGGCTGAGTCAATTTTTGAATACACTGATCTAATTCTAAATCAGCATCCTTGCTCACAAGTATAGCACGAGGTAAGTTTGAAGGCAAATCAGCTTTGCAGCGAGCTGCTATGATACGTGAGGCTCTAGTGATTTCAAATATTCTAAGGTTTTCCTGTAACTTCCACCTAAGATATGCTATAACCACTTGTTCTGCACTCTCAAAGAGCTGTAATCCTGTCCGTCCTGGCAGGCCAGTACTTTGTTCAAGAGCTCTAACCCAGATATGATTTCGAATCCACTTTCCAAAACAAGATGTACACCATAAATATCCCAATGACTTCTGTGAATACCAATAAATCTGATTACAATCTGCACAATGCAAAGCTACCCATGCATAGCATTTATCTTTATCCTTTTTGCAAACATAACAAGGAAGCGAATGTAAGTAAGGACCAGTATAAAATTGTGTATCTTCAACCCAAAGCAACCAATTCAATGGTGGTGATCGCAAAGCCTCTTCAACCTTTTTACTATATGAGGCTAACAGCTCAAGGTCTTTCTTTAACACAAGGTGTATCTTATTTCGTAATCGTAGTTCTTGTTCGTTATCCTCCTCAACAACTATATCCTCCCGAGGGTCCCACAACAGTAAAATTGTTCTAATCATAGAAAATTAATTAGCAATCACTGATACCCCTATTCAAATGAGACCGTTCCCTTTTTTGCCTTCTTTTTCTTATCTGTCTTCAATCTTGCTGCTCCTAATTTCACTGGTCCTGCCACTTTCAAACTTAATTTTTTCAACTTATCAATGCAGCAATCTAATGCTCTATCAGGATCCCCTTGGAAGGGTCCTACAACTGAATGCTGTGTTAAAGGCACTAATTTCCTACACCTTATAGAAACTATACGTGATTTACTTTGAACCTTAATTCTATTTACAATACATTGTATTTCCCATCGATAATAAGCAAGAACCTTCTGTTCAGGAGACTCATAAAGATTTAAAGCTATATATGCATTTTGCCCCGTTTGTCTCCTTAATTCATCTTGCCAGCTTTTACCCCACGTGTGCTCGTGTTCACAAGTATGACACCACAAATCCCGTAATAATGATTGTTCTATCCAAAAAGTTCTTTTACAACCCCCACAACGTAGAGCTATCCAGGCAGCACAATGTGAATTGTGACAGTCAAGGCAATG
Source organism: Melospiza melodia melodia (assembly GCF_035770615.1). Lineage (NCBI taxonomy): Eukaryota > Metazoa > Chordata > Aves > Passeriformes > Passerellidae > Melospiza > Melospiza melodia. The sequence continues at coordinate 3,555,676 of NW_026948761.1, forward strand.
TAGTTTCGCTGGATCTGTTAAATGAAAAGTTGATAATGAGTCAATGAAACCAATCAACTCCTGGGCTGTCCGATAGTGACGTGTCAGTGCTCTGTCCACCGCTTCCGAGTACCCCTTCAACTGAAACAGTAGTGGCTGTAGGACTAGAAGCAGTTTCTTCCCCAGTCGCTCCTTGTCCTCCTCCGTAAGGTGATCCACCAGAGGCTGCATCAAAAACAGGTTTAGTCCACTTAGCAGGCACCCACAAAGGCCCTGTAGGTGAGGAAACACAAAGATACCCCCGACCCCAATATAATACCTTTGCAGGTTTTTCCCATAATCCTGAACTTGGGTTCTTATACTTAACCCAGACCTCTGTTTCCTTAGTATTTTCCTGACCTGACCTCGGATGATGTTTCATTGCAGGGGGGGTATCATCTTCCCCAAAAATGCATAAATGATTAATCACATACAAAACCTTAGCCAAACATGCTTGTGGATCTGTCAAATCTTGATGTTTTTCAATATACTGCTTAAGGGTACCGTTTGCTCTTTCCCGTAAAGCTTTCCTTAACTGTATCAGTAACTCATACAATCGTTTATTATTCACTTCCTTAATTGCTGCTTCCTCTATTCGTTTGACTACTCCTGCAACATACATAGAGTCTGTGACCACATTTAAAGGCTCCTGTAAGTTGGACACCGCCCATACTACTGCTAACAATTCCAAAGTTTGTAAGCTATCTGCAGGGTCTGCTGTGAGGAGTTGATGCTTCCATTGTCCTTTTTCTTGCCAGGTAACAGCAGCACGCCTTGATTTCTTTCCTGCATCTGTAAAAACTGTAATAGCTCCTTCTATGGGGTTTTCTTCTCTCAAAGGTCGAGTAATCCAGTTCCATTCTGTCATCCATTGCAAAACTCTAGGCACTAATTTACTAGTCTCTACTTTAGCAGGTGACATCAATAATGCTTCTTGTAAATTCTTTGAATTTATCAAGTACCAGTCCAAGGTTTCTTTTTCCATAGGTAATCTAATAGTAGCAGGTTCTCTACCATCCACTTCAAGAATTCTGAGACACCCCTTTTTGATTAATGCAGCCAATTGTTCAATTTTTGAAGATATTGTTTTCTTATGCTGTAGTGGTGGTGACAACCATTCCAACACCCGTATCTCCCCCATTTTCTTTTGCAACTGAGAGAGAGCACCAAGCAAGTGGCAAGGGCTATTCCAGATAGTAAGGTCAATGGGGTGGTCGAGTTGTCGACGAGACACATACGCTTGCTGTACACAGTTACTAATTTGCTGCAAGGCAAGATGATGCTCCTTTGTCAGGTGTACAGGAGTAGTAGGGTCCACACCTTTTAACAAAGGTCGTAGGGCTTCTAATAAGTGATTTGGTATTCCCACAATAGGCTTCAGCCACTGTAAGTCTCCCAGCAACTTCTGTGCATCATGTAGAGTTTTAATGTCCAATTGTAATTCCAATTTTTGTGGTATCACTATTTGATCCGTCAAAGTCCATCCCAAATATTTCCAGGGCTTTGTAGTCTGAATTTTCTCTGCAGCAATAACAAGTGAATATGCAGCAAGAGTATTTTTAATGGTATTAATCTGTAAAGAGGAGAATGGCTGTTGCTGTGCAAACAAAATATCGTCCATGTAATGATATATTATAGTTGCTGGCCATTTACGACGTAGTGGCTGTAATGCTGCATCAACATAAAGCTGACATAAAGTGGGAGAGTTGCGCATGCCCTGCGGAAGAGATGTCCATTCAAATCTTTTATCTGGTTCCCCACGATTTATTGCTGGTAAAGTAAAAGCAAATCTCTTCATGTCATCAGGATGCAGGCCAATAGTGAAAAAACAATCCTTTAGGTCAATAATTAAAAGTGGCCAGTGTTCTGGAATCATAGCTGGATTTGGAAGACCAGGCTGTAAGGCCCCCATTGGTTCCATTTGGTCATTTACAGCCCTCAAATCATGTATCAAACGATATTTCCCTGATTTCTTTTTGATTACAAAAATAGGTGTATTCCAAGGGCTTGTGGACAGTCGCAGGTGTCCCTTTGTATATTGTTCCTGTACCAATTCATGGGCATGCATAAGACTCTCCCCTTTTAATGGCCATTGCTTAACCATCACCGGTGTATCCGTTTTCCAGGTGAGTGGAATGGGGAAAGTCCAAGCAATGGCAATTACCCCAAAGGGTGCTGATTAGTTAACACCACTCCCAATTGTGTTAAAATGTCCCTTCCAATTAAGCAGGAAACTGTAGGAGGCAGTTGAACAATTGAAAACACAGCAGATATTTGTTGATTCTCAATGCACACAGACAAAGACGGCGACCTGCTTGCCAATGTAAATCCTCCTACTCCTGTGAGCATGTTTGATGAGGGAAATAGAGGCCAATGTTGTGGCCAGGCTTCTGGAGAAATGATGCTAGTATCTGCTCCTGTATCCAATAATCCATAAAGGGTTATGCTTTGATGCCCATAGGTAATTTCAACCTTTTGTTTTGGTCTATTTTGTAAATCCACAGTTAAAAGTGTAACACCAGTAGAGCCAAAACCTTTTTCATCCCGTGCTTGCCCAGTAAATGATTGTATTCCTGATGTCATTTGTGACAGTGGTACCAATTGTGCAATGCGTTGTCCTTTTGTAATTTTAATCGGAGGATAAAGGGTGTAAGCCATAATTTGTATTTCCCCTGTAAAGTCCGCATCGATAACACCAGGCAAAACAAATAATCCCAACATAGTTATAGAGGAACGTCCCAGCAATAATGCTCCACATGTTTGTCCATTTAGTATAAGAGGACCCTTTATTCCAGTGGGTATCCTCTCAGGCTGGTTCGTCATTAGTGTGACGTCTACTGCTGCTGATAAGTCCAAGCCGAGGCTCCCGGTTGTTGCGGGTTGCAGACAGGAGGTAGCAGCGATGTCACGGCAGCAGCTGGTGTCTCCGATGTCACTGAGGCAACTTGTGTCTGTCCCTCATTGCCGCATCGGTAACACTTGATGAATGGTCTCCAGCCTCTTTACGTGACTGCCAGTGAGCCGCTTTGGAGAGGAGCAAGAGCAGCTAACACCTGATTTTGAGTAGACTATGCTTTTGCAACCCTAGTCCTAATTCCTTTAAGGCTTCTGCTATAAATGCCTGTGAAGGTGTTGGCATTAATGCCATTCACTCTAATGCTTCCTCAATAGTCCAGTTTGCCCCTAAAGTAGCTAACACTCTTTGGGTTGCTGGATTGCTATTTTGCAAAGCACACCTGCTTCAATAGCGCCCTGCAACACCAGCCCGATCTATAGCAGTAGCTGTTCTATCGATAAAATTTCCAAATGATTCTTCCCTTCCTTGCTTAATACCCATATAAGCCGGTAACCCTCCTGGCTCTTTAACCATATCTCTTGCAGCACGCACCAACCTCATAGGCTCTCTAAGTTTATCAGCTCCCGATATCATCTGTGCCTCTGTTCGTAAATATGCCCCTAAGCCCATCAGCTCCTCTACTGTCACCCCATGTAATGGGTCTCCCTGGGCTCGTTGTACAGCAACCGATTCATTTACCAACGCGTGCCAATGGGCATTAAATAATAACTGCTGATGCTGAGTGAATATCAACCGAACTATTCCACTTAAATCATTAGGACATAAAACCTGAGTATTAAAAAGATAATCTAACATTTGCTTAACAGGTTCACTTTTTACTCCAAACTGACTAACTGTAGAACGTAGCTGAGTTAACAGCTTCCAATCTAAGGGAGTATATTCTGCTATATTATGCGTAAGGTTCCCCTGTGCATCATACTGTGGTGTGTATGTAACTGGACATGCAAGACTAGAAGCTATTTCCACCGCCTCACCATCCCCCATTTGCATTACTTCTTTCGCCAAAGCAGCCCAAGCTTCCCTCCTCTGTTTAGCCATCTCCCCCCATGGATCACGGTGTGCCCCTGGGATGGGATCTGACTCTTTAAGGGTGCTATGCTGCTGGCGCTTCGGTGCAGACACCGAGGTTTCGCGCGGGGGGGGCAGTGAAGCAGAGGCTGGCTCGCGCGGGGGAAGCGGGAGCCCCCCCTCCCCCGCTGGAGCTGACAGTGAAACCGGAGCTGACTCAAGCGGAGCCAGCCTGCGAGGGGGAACCAGCCCCCCCGCTGGAGCCGGCTCGGGCGGGGAAGATGACCCCCCCACCGAAGCTGTAACCGGAGCCGGCTCATTGAGGGGTAGCGGCGGAGGCAAGGCTGGCGGCGGAGGCGAAGCTGGCTTGCCCCTACTCCCACCATCCGACCCGCCTGAAGCTGGTGGCGGAGGCAAAGCTGGCTTGCTCCTACCTCCACCATCCGACTCGCCCTCCCCCTCTGACAGGAAAGGTGCAGACGGTTCCACTGCGCCTATAGAGAAATCCTCCACACCACTTTGCTGGGGACTCTTAGGCATAAGTACTTTAGTTACAGAGGGTGCCAGGGGATCATCTTCACGACCATACCCTATATTCCTCTTATGAGCTTCTGTTGCCCTTTCTGCTGCCTTTCTCTCAGAGACCTGCTGAAGTAACGTGTTATACACCACCCGCCATAACTTCCCGAATTTCTTTGCTGACTTATCATCGTCTAGTACTGTATCCCACAATATTTCCCCAAACTTTCTCCACTCTGATAACTCATGAACTGTATGAGGATTAGAAAAGATACCCTTAGCATGGCCATAAGCTAATAACCCTGGTAACTCCTTTTTTAAATCTATCCCTTTTATCCCACGCCGCTCTAAATAGGCGGTAAATAAATCATATGCCGCTTGCCTATCCATACCTATTAATCAGCGCGCGCTGTTGCAGCTCTCCAGGCTCCGGCGGACACGTATTGGCTTAAGTCACAGTTGTGAACCTTAAGGGTGCTTCAAATTCCGGCACCGTCCCGGCTGCTGGGACCCAAACCCAACTTCCGGACCGTGGCGTAATCCCTTTTTCTTTTAATCCGAGAAAAAGGGCAGAGATTCGGTTATGCCCGCATTCTCCACCATTTGTCGACGGAAGGGAACCAGGACATCATTTTGATCATCACAGGCTCAATTTTATTGATCAGTACGGCGGGTTAAATACAGTTAATAATGAGCTTCATACATATTGCAAAAGTTGAGCTCAGGATTGGTCAGCTTGCATATCAGCACCTACGCCTACTTCTACATTCCTATGGTTCTACTTTTGATACTTTCTACATATTCTTAGGATGTATTCAGGACTAATCTCAACTCCCTATCCTCATGTTGCAGCAAGGTTGCTGCTGACTCTTCCTTTTAGCTTGCTGACTGCTGACTTTTCTCCTTCAGTTTAACCAGTGGCATTATATCAGTGTGGCCTTTCTCAGCTAACCAATTATTAATAATGCTCTCCACATTGTACCAATTGACAGTCAGGGCAAGTATGAATGATAGCTTTAGCTTGACTTTTAGTGATTTGGAACATTTGCATGAGCGCTTGTGCATTTTGGTGGAAAAAGGCATGACTTAATTTTGCTTGTTCAAAAATGTTTGGCAATGTGTTAGAAATGACCATTGTCAGCTTGTCCGCTCTTGCATTTCCTTCCACTAAAAATCCAGGAAGTGAAGAATGCGCCCTAATGTGAGAAACAAAATATGGATTAGTTCTATATTGCAAAGTTATAAAAAGACATGAAAGCCAATGATGTAAAGTTTCATTACTAACATCCTTTAAAATTGAACCTTCTATTCTCCTGACTACATTAGCAACATAAGCAGAATCTGTGACTAAATTAAAAGGCTGAGGAAACAGCTGAAAAGCTTGAACTACTGCGGCAAGCTCAACAATTTGAGGGGATCCCTCTACTGCTTGAATATCAGATTCCCAAACATTAGTCTTTTGATTAAACCAAGTCTCATAATCTGAAGGTCATGAGTTCGATCCTCACACGGGGCACCAAAATGCGGGGGATGGACAGGTATAAGTCCAATGGTGTCAGGAACCCACGCCTTAAAAAAGGAACCCACTAGGCCACGGCAAAATATCCAAATATGGATAACATTGTAACCAGACCAGTGAAGAGATTTTTGCTTTTATTTCCAGCACATCAGTCTCAAAATACAAAATGGAGACATGACAGCTCACTGATCCACACCAAAAAATGTCTCCTCCAACAGGGCTCATACAGCAATACATAAAATCATCTCAGACTAGAATTCAGCCAATCAGACACAGAAAACACATATTGACAAGCATTCTATCCAATCTTATAAAACATACGTAATCGTAGCTAAAACAAAGACTAGTTCATAAGAGACAAAGAACAGAGTTCTATTCATGCTAACCTTCTAAAGATATACATTAAATAACCTTGTTGCCATCCTAAAGCAAATTCCAACGAGACCTATCGTTATTTTGTCACGTCTACTGCTTGGGAAACTTTTCTGCTTGCATGGGAAACTTTTCTGCTGTATTTGCAATGCTAACAAAACTTCAGTCTGAGGCCTATACTTTTTTAACCATTTCCTAAAAACCCTCTAACCTTATGGATTCCAACAGGCAGGATGGCTCCTGCTGCCAGGGACAGCTGCAGGGGCTGAAGCTGGGGCTGCAGCCAGGGCTGCCCAGGGCTGTCCTGCAGAGCAGCTCCTGCAGCCCTCAGGGCTCTTGGCCAGCCCAGGGCATGTGCCACCTGCCAGGGGCAGCTCTCAGCCTGCCTGGCAGCTCCCCATGGATGCTGCAAGGGAGAAGTTGGAGGGGGAAGGAGCCACCCCCATCAGGGCAGATTCCTCCTGCTGTGGAGATGGTGCTGCATGGCCAGGGCTGCTCTCAGCTTTCTTCTCAAGGGAAGGGAAAGGGGCTGTCAGCTTTGGCTGTGTCACTGAGACTCCTGCACTGTCAGCCTGGGCATCAGCAGATGGGCCTCAGATCTCCCTCACAAAGTGCCTCCTCAGCCTCCTCTCCCTACAGACAGCAGCAGCAGCACCTTGGCTTGCAGCATCTCTGTCTGTCTGGCCTGCCCTTAAGGCCCTGCTGCCAGGGAGATGCCCCTGGGCAGTGCCCTGTGCTGGGAGGTGTCTGCAGGGCAGAGCTGAGCCCCCAGGGCTGGGCTGGGCTCTGGCAGCACAGGCAGGGACAAGGCTTGGATAGAGAGAAACAGTTCCCAGTAGGCACAACTCCAGGCAGCAGAGAGCCAGACCAGCCCTTGGTATCCTTTCCTGTTCATGTGCATAGGGAAAGAGAGAAGGGTTTGGAAAAAAAAAAAATTCAGCTGGAGAATTCAAAAAGTCTACTTCATTTTTCAAAAAATATTAAAGCGTGATCACGGTGAAATAGAGAGAGGTTAAATGAACAAAGGGCACCTGTGTGGTTCCAGCAGGTCTGACTGCCCTGCGGCACAGGGAGCCCTGTTTTCCCTCAGGTCTCCCCAGTATTCAGGCTGAGTGCAATGCTGAAAGTAAAGCAGTATATCAGAAGGAGCACAAGCCTGAAATCAAAAAGGAAATCTGTCCAAGCTTGTCAATGTCTTTTTCAACAGCGCACCATGCCCAGAGTGAAGGAATGTCCAACAGCAGCTCCATCAGGCACTTCCTCCTGCTGGCATTGGCAGACACGCGGCAGCTGCAGCTCCTGCCCTTCTGCCTCTTGCTGGGCATCTCCCTGGCTGCCCTCCTGGGCAACGGCCTCATCATCAGCGCCGTAGCCTGCAGCCACCACCTGCACACGCCCATCTTCTTCTTCCTGCTCAACCTGGCCCTCACTGACCTGGGCTCCATCTACACCACTGTCCCCAAAGCCATGCACAATTCCCTCTGGGACACCAGGGACACCTCCTATGCAGGATGTGCTGCACAGGTTTTTTTCTTTTTGTTTTTCTTCTCAGCAGAGTATTTCCTCCTGACCATCATGTGCTACGACCGCTATGTGTCCATCTGCAAACCCCTGCACTATGGGACCCTCCTGGGCAGCAGAGCTTGTGCCCACATGGCAGCAGCTGCCTGAGCCAGTGGCTTTCTCTTTTCACTGCTGCACTCAGCCAATACATTTTCCCTGCCCCTGTGCCATGGGAATGTCCTGGGCCAGTTCTTCTGTGATGTTCCCCAGATCCTCAAACTCTCCTGCTCCAAATCCTGCCACAGGGAACTTGGGCTTCTTGCTGTCAGTGTCTGTTTAGCATTTGGCTGCTTTGTGTTCATTGTTTTCTCCTCTGTGCAGATCTTCAGGGCTGTGCTGAGGATCCCCTCTGAGCAGGGACGGCACAAAGCCTTTTCCACCTGCCTCCCTCACCTGGCCGTGGTCTCCCTGTTTCTCAGCACTGCAGCATTTGCCCACCTGAAGCCCCCCTCCATCTCTTCCCCATCCCTGGATCTGTCAGTGTCAGTTCTATACTCGGTGGTGTCTCCAGCCCTTAATCCCATCATCTACAGCCTGAAGAACCAGGAGCTCAAGGCTGCAGTGTGGAGACTGATGACTGGATGCTTTTCAGAAACATTAAACTGCTGGCCAATTTCCAATTTCTTAAATAAAAAGACTTATAATGAAAATCATCTTTGGTACTTGTTGTTGGTTTGGTTGTGGGTGTTTTTTCCTTTGTTTTTTTTTTTTTTTTTTTTTTTTTCTATTGTCCACAAAGGACTGTCATTCCTTGTGCCATTTCTCCTTTTGTTTCCCTCCACTTTAACTGTGGCCCCAGACTGCGTCAATGAGGAGCTGGTCTCTTGGTGGATTTGAGGGAACTAAACGATCTCCCAGCATTGTTTTCACCAGAGATGCCCCTTCTGTTCTCTTCTCTGGAGCTGCAGCAGCAATGTCTGTGTGCAGAGCTGGGGGCAGATCAGTGCTGGCCCAGCAGCTGTGCCCAGCAGCAGCAGCTCTTGGTGTTGCCAGTGCTGCTGCCGTGGCCCTGCCCCGCTGCCCTGGTGGCCCTGGTGTTGCTGCAGGGCCTGAGTGCTCTCGGGGCCAGGCACAGCCCTGGGGGTGGCAGTGCCGGGGCTGCAGCAGGGACAGGCCATGGGCACTGCTGGGGCAGCGCTGACGCCTCAGCCCAGGGCCTGGGGGCTCCAGGCTCCTTGCCCAGGCTCTCTCAAGAACACGCCCAGGCCAATGCTCAGCACAGAAAAGGCCCGTGAGCAGCCCCAGGCTGGCTGTGGGCAGGCTGGGGGCAAACAGCATGGCTGGGGCTCTGCAAGGGCCCTGGGGCAGACGGGAAGGAGCAGCAGAGCAGGGGCTGATCCATCCCCAGTGCGCTGCACAGCCCAGGGCAACGTCGCAGAGCGTCCTCATGGAGCTGCCAACAACATCCCTCCTCTGCAGCCCTGGCCTCTCCCCCAGCTCTCACAGGTGCCCCATCCTTGCAGGCACAGACACGGCGGCACTGGCTCAGCAGCCCCTGTTTGCATTGCACACAGCAGGCGGGAGCACCCCCATGCTGTTGGTGTGGGGACATGAACCTGAGGGAGCACAAATGCCATCAGCCCCTGGGGCCAGCAAGGGCTGGGGGACACCAGGGAAACCACTCAGCTTTGTCCTGGCCTCTGCACTCAGCCAGAAAGTTTGTTCCCATCAGCTGGGATTTCCCTGTCCCACTGCAGACGCTGTTGCTCAGAGCCAGGGCGGCCTGGCAGCCACCCCCAAACTGCCCTGAGCATTTCCTATGCTTCCCCTTTGCTTTCTTTACTCTTTCCTTATACAAACTTCTTCCTCTTGCCCACCCCTGTTCCCTCCCCTGCAAACAGCCCAACCCTGGTTGACCTTTCTTCTCTGGCCCTACTCCCCATTGCAGTTCCTGACTTGGCACCATGGGAACGTCCATTGGGGAGCAGGATCATCCTACAAGTGCTGCAGGAATTGTCTGCAGGCTCCTGCAGTGCCTGGTGCTGCTCCCTTGCCAGCGGCACCCCAGGCCAGGGGGGCACATCTGGGCTGCTGTGTCTGGCTCTGGAGCTCCTTGTCCTGGGAAGTGAGGAGGAGCTGCAGAGGCTCTGCAGGACTGACAGGATGGGCTTTGGGGCTGGCAGGAGAAGCTGAGGGACCTGGGCTGCTGGAGCTTCTGAAGAGGAGGCCCAGGGCTCCTCCTGCAACTGCTCCAAGGGTGGTTTCAGAGAATCCCAGAATCAGCAAGGTTGGAAAAGTCCTTGGAGATCATCAAGTCCAACCTGTGCCCTGACACTTTCTTGTCTCCCCTGTGCCTCCTCTTCTCCAGGATAAACAACCCCAGTTCTCTCAGCCAGTCCTCACAGGACTTGTGTTCCAGACCCCTCATCAGCCTTGTTGCCCTTCTCTGGACGTGCTCCAGCCCCTCCATGTACTTCCTAAATTGTGGGGCCCAGAACTGGACACGATGCTCAAGGCGCTGCTCAAGCAGTGCTGAGGACAGGGGAAGAATCCCTGCCCTGCTCCTGCTGGCCACACCATTCCTGATCCAGCCCAGGAGCCATTGGCCTTCTTGCCCACCTGGGCACACTGCTGCCTCATGTCCAGCCTGCTGTCCATCAGTTTCTGCAGGTCCCTTTCTGCCTGGCTGCTCTCCAGCCCCCCTTTCCCCAGCCTGTAGGGCTGCAGGGATTGTTGTGACCAAAGTGCAGGACCTGGCACTTGGAGTTCTTAACTCTCACATTGTTGGATTTGAGCCCTGGATCCTGCCTGTTCAGGGCCCGGTGCAGAGCCCTCCTATCCTCCAGCAGATCCACACTCCCAGCCAACTTGGTGTTACCAGGGTTCTATGAGGCCTCCCAGTGTCACAATGTTCCTTTGGTTCCATGGGACCCCTTGCTGTCACAAAGTCCCTTGGATCCTTGGGCCGCTGCAGTGTCACAATGTCCCTTGGTCCCCCAAGGCCCTGCATTGTCACAATGGACCGTTTGTTCCATGAGATCTGGCAGTGCAGCAATGTCAATGTGATATTTTCTGAAAATTCCCTTCGCCAGGATTTCTTCTCCTGGGAAGATGAGAAGCCTCAGCTTCTCCGTGTTTTGCTTCTCTGGAATGTGGTCTGGAGATTGTTTATCCAAACATGTGAATTCTTTTAACTAATGACCAATCACCACCAACTGTATTGGACCCTGAGGAGTCAGTAGCGAGTTTTCATTATCATTCTTGTTAAGACTTCTGTCTGTATTCTTCTTTTTCTAAAGTTCTAAAGTATAGTTTTTGAAAAGCATAATATAATATAATGTAATATAATGTAATATAATATTATATAATATAATATAATATAATATAATATAATATAATATAATATAATATAATATAATATAATATAATATAATATAATATGATATGATATGATATGATATGATATGATATGATATGATATGATATGATATGATATGATATAATATAATATAATATAATATAATATAATATAATATAATATAATATAATATAATATAATATAATATAATATAATATAATATAATATAATATAATATAATATAATATAATATAATATAATATAATATAAATCAGCTTTCTGAGAACATGGAGTAAGATTCTCATCTCTCACCTCATCCTGAGCACCTCACAAACACCACACAGCAATACTCTTCTTGATTCCACAGTGTCACAATGGCCCCTTGGCTCTGTACTGCCATGTCATACACAGTGTCACCATGATCCTCTCAGTGCCACCAGGCCCCCAGTGTCACAATGGCCCCTTGCTTCCCCAGGGCCCTTCAGTGTTACAATCATAAGAGAATCAACCAGACTGGAAAAGACCTTGGAGAGCAACAAGTCCAACCTGGGATCCAACGCCACCTTGTCACCCAGGCCATGGCGGTGAGTGCCACATCCAGTCTTTCCTTAAACACTTCCAGGGACGGTGACTCACCCATCTCCCTGGGCAGCCTGTGACCTAACATTGTGCTGCCCAACCAGTGCCAAGAACAGAGGGAAGATCACTGTCCTGGTCCTCCCAGCCACACCGTTCCTGATCCATAGGAGTGCCAGGGGTTGGATAAGGAAAATGGTGGGGAGAGGGTGAGGGCAAAGTGTTATTGATTGTCAGCCATGAAGAATCTTGATTTTCATATCTATTCAGATTGCATTAGAAGGTGCTAGAGATCAATACCAATTGGATAAAAATTTATAGTCAGGAAATGAACACTAAACAGGAAAAAAAACAGTTCTCTCTGCATTTTTTTCAACATAGTATATTCACTTTGAATACACTTCTGTAATCTATCTAATTAACCACAGAAGAATTGAAAACTTCAATTATTCCAAGGGGCTTTTCTTTTTCAAGTGTTTTGCAAAAATATTTATGAGCATTTGTCACTAAATTCCTGAAATGAAGAGCTCAAGAAAGAAGAGGCCTCTACAGGAGTAAAATTCATCAGCAACCTCCAGGTGGCTGAGGATCCATCCCCTTCAGAGCAGCAATGAACAGAAATGGGCACAGCTTTGTGGCTGCCCCAGCCCTGGGATGGGCCCTGGGCCTGGAGCAGGAGCAGCTCTTGAGGGCCCCAAGGCCGGGCCTCTTGTGCTGCCCTGGGAAGATGGGATGGCAGCAGGGACTGCAGAGCTCTCAGCACCTCAGCCCGAGGGGAGCAGGGCAGCCAGGGAGCCTCCTTTGGCCTTGGCCAAGCACCTTCCCCCATGGCTGGGGCTGAGTCCTGTGGCAGCTGCAGCTGCTGCTGTGCCCTTGCCAGGGGCTGAGGCCGTGGGGCCAGTGCCCAGAGCAGCCTGGCCTGAGCAGAGCTGTGGGACCAGAGCCGGCAGGGCTGGGCTGGGGAGAGGCCCTTGGTGCTGCCCAGAGCTCAGGGCAGCTGGCAGAGCTTGCAGGGAGCTGGGCTGGGCTCAGAGAGCCTGGCCCAGAAACCATCTGTGTCCATCTCAGCCTGGCTGAGCGTGCAGGGGCAGGACTCAGGCCAGGCCTTGTGGGGCAGGGCCAGCGCCTGTGCAAGGCATTGCAAACAGGCAAGTGGCCAAGAGAGGAGGCTGCTCTGTGCCCTTGGTGCCATGGACAGAGTAGGGAGGGGGCCCAGGACATTTGCCAGCACCAGCCTCTGTGCCCATGTGTTGGCAGCCCTGGCTGCTGAGCCCAGCTTTGGCCTGGGCTGAGTTTGGCTGTGGCCCAGCTCCATCCTCCTGCGGGGTTCAGGGCCTGTTCCTGGCCATGGCCAGCCCTGGCCGGTCTCTCTTCTGGCCCAGAGGCCAGCAGAGCCCAGCGCAGGGCTGTCTGTGCAGCCCCACAGGTGCCCCAGGCTCTGCAGGAGGTGGCAGAGGCTGCCCAGCAGGGAGGCCATGGGGCACAGAGCCCCAAGGCTGCTGTGGGCACCACGGCACAGGGGCCGTTCCCAGCCGCAATGCTCCTGGCCTGGGCTGGGCCTGCACAGGGGCTGGGCCACCATGGCTGGGCCAACACAGGGCCACAAAGGGGCCACGCAGCCGCTGCCGGGGCTGACAGCAAGGCCAGGCACACACAAGCAATTGCTGAGCATGGACTGTGCTGGCCAGGCCTGACTGTGCCAAAGGCAGAGCTCAGCTGCCCTTGGGGGCTGCAGGAACAGTCCAGAGCCCAAAGAGCCTCCATGGCTGTGCTGGAGACCAAGGCTGCAGGAGGGAAATGCAGGGCTGCTGTGGGATGGGGAGGGCATTGAATTCCAGCACACACCTCGGTTCCCAGGGGTTTGTTGGCTGACAATAAATGAACATCCCTCTGTGTCTCGGGCAGCTCCTTCCCCAAGGAAAGCAGGTGGGAGTTGGAGCCAAGGAGCTGAAAGCTGCAGGTGCAGCCTGGGCTGGAGGGAGCTCAGATTTGCACAAGGCTGCTCTGAGTGCCAGGGCTTGGATAGGGAAATTGGTGGGGTGGGGGTAGGGACAGAGTCTGATTGATTGTCAGCCATGAAGGGTCTTGATTTTCATATCCATTCAAACTGCATGAGGAGGTACTTGGATTCAGTGTCAGCTGGAGACTGCATACATCAATAAATTGACAGGGAAAAAAACCTTAAATTTGAGGTAAGAAATCTTTTCTCACTGTGTTTTTAAATAGAATCTATTTAGTTTGAATACACTACTGGAATTCATCTAATTAATCACAAAAGATTTGAAAATGAAAATCAAATTACTCCCACAAGCTTGGCTTTTCAAGGTGTTCTGAATGGTAATGAGCCCTGGGGCACTGAATTCCTGCACTGAAGAGCTGAAGGCTGAACAAGCCTCTGGAGCAAGAAAATTCAGCAGCAGCCTCCAAGTTGCTGAGGATGTCAGCAGCCCCCACTGAGGCCATCCCTGCCCAGAGACTATGGGGGAATGGGCAGACAAGGAGAGCGTCCCTGGGGCTGGGGCAGCACAACTCAGAGGCAGCAGCGGCTCCAGCTGGGAAATGGAGTGTGGAATGTGGCTGGGAAAGCCCTGCCTGTGCTGGGCCAAGCAGGACACAAAAGCCCTGAAACCCCATCTCCCAAACAATTCTCTTAATGAGACATTTAAAAGGAATTACAATTGTTTGTGTCCTCTGAGTTGGATGCACTGGAGAAATACCAACAAGAGCTTCTCAGGAGCTCCAAACAACCAAACAGCCTTTTCTGGGAACTTTAGATAATCGGAGAAATTTTAGCAACAGGTTTAATAGAACATTCAATCAACACAGAACACTTCTTAAAGCACTGACTTGGCCAACTTCACAAACTCTAAGCTATTTGAATTTTACATTACTCAGATTGTGAAAAGTACAGAAAGAGAGAAGGAAAGAACAGAAAGAGAGAAAGGCAAAAAAATACAGAGGAGCACAAAGAGAGGTACAAACTCCTGGATTCCAGCAGTGTTCAGATTTAAATTCCAAGAGGATGTAGGGTCAAGATGTGTGCTTGCCTTGTTGTCATCCTTAAATACCCGTTGGTCTCCCTGGGCCCTTCCCCCAGGTGGGACTGTGGGTCATTTGGTCCCTCAGGAGCTGGGCTGGGGCTGCAGAGGTGGCTGTGGAGCATTGCCTGTGCTGTGCCAGGGACTGGCAGACACTGCTGGGCTGGGATAGAGGCTCTGGGGGGATTGGGGTTCCAGGGCAGGGCAGTGCTGGGGTTCCAGGGCAGGGCAAAGCTGGACCTGCCCCTTCCTCCCCCACACACTAAATGTTTCCACCAACAATCTCCTCCAGTCTGTCACAACAGGCAATGTTGGAGGTGGAACTCCCACTGCCAGCCATGGGTGCCTGGAGGAGAGGGACAGTTCTTTTCCATGGCAAGGAAAGCACAGAGCCCCATTGTTTCAGCAGCAGATGAGAAGAGACCCTCAACCTGCAAACGTTAGCTGGACCAGTTTGGTGGTCCCTGGGAGGCCAAGCCAGCCACACCTGTTCCATGTTCTTTTGTTTTTACAATGCCCCATAATGTCACAATAGTGCCTTGGACCCATGGGGCTCTGCAGTGTCATATTGGTGCCATGATTACATGGGGTCCAGCAATGCCACAACAGACCCTTGTTCCGGTTGGTTTCTACAGTCTTGTAAATGCCCCTGAGTGTCACAATGGTACCAATGACTCCATGAGACCTTGCAGTGTCACAATGGTCTCTGTGGTTCCCCAGGCCCCACAATGTCATGTGATGCTTCTGTACTATAAGCCCTGCAATGTCACAATGGACCTTTGGACCTCAGGGTTTTCAGTGTCCCAATGGTCTTTTTTGGCTCCGCAGTGTCACAATGGATCATTGATGACAGAAGGCCCCTCTGTGCCACCCTGGAGCTTTAGTCCTGCGCAGCCCTGCAGTGTCACAAAGGTGTCTTGGTTTCATGAAGCCCCACAGTATCACAATGGTCCTCTTGGTTCTGTGGGGACCCCCAGGGTCACAATGGTCTTACTGGTTCAATGAGGCCTCAGAGTATCACAATGCTTTGCTTATTCCATGGGGCCTCATAGTGTCACAATGGTCCCCATGCTTCCCCAAGGCCCCTCAGTGTCACAATGGCTCCTTGGTTCCATGAGGCTGTCAAGTGTCTTAATGGTGTCTCCATGATTCCATCAGGCCTTGCAATGTCACAATAGACCTTTGGCTCCATTGGGTCTCATGGTGTCAAAATGGCCCCTTAGTTCCATGACACCCCAAAGTGTCACAATGGCCTCCATGGTTAAATGAGGCCCTGCAGTGTCACAATGGACCCTTGGTTTGATGGGGCCTCTCAGTGTTCCAATGATCCCTACATTCCATGGAGCCACACAGCATCAGTACGCCCCCCTTGGTTCCATGAGGCCCAGCAATGCCACAGTGCTCTCCATGATTCCATGAGGCCCCACAGTGTCACCATGGTCCCTTGGTCTCACAGGGCCTCACAGTGTCATAATGGTCCCTTGGTGTCACAGGGCCCCACAGTGTCACAATGGTCCCTTGGTTCCATGGGTCCTGTGCTGCTGCATTCCCCCCTCCCCTTCTCAGGCTGCCCTGCCAGCTGAGAAATGCTCCTTGGGCCTCGGCCTTGGCCAACAGCCCCTGGGCTCAGCTCCTCTGCAGCTCATCACAAACACTGTCTGCTCCAGGCACTGCTGCTGCCCAACCAGTTCCTGATTCCTTTAGGAGGAGCCCTGGGTATTGGAATATGAATCCCAGTATTACCAGGTAGATTGTGCCTGGGCCCGTCTGACCCCTGCTGCTAGGCCAAAGGCGGCAACTGTGGTGTTTCACCCCAGAGACACTTTTGGCTGGCTGGAGGTTGCAGCTGGGGGCTAAAACAAGTCCAGGCTTGTAGAAACTCAGTTTACCTCAGGTGGGAAGGCTTCAGGCGATGGTGAATAGAAAGGAGATGGATTCTGCCAGAGGGTTAATATCCAGAGTTTATTGCATGGTCACAGAGGTCTGAATCTCAGGTAACAGCTCCAACAGAATGGCAAGCACATGGTCCTTGGTCAATTTAAGCCCAGGGACAGGGGGAGGGGAAGGGACAGGTGAGCCACCAACCAGGTGGGAGGGGCAGGGTCTCAGGGGACGATGACACCCAGACAGGCCAATGACCCCCAGGCCTGAAGGGCATCCTTTGAACTTGACCGACAACATGAGGCCTTGCTGGAATGTTAAGCCTGATTGACAGAACTCACTCAGCAAGGGAGCAAGGGGGAAGGGAGAGGGATATTGCCACATCTGGGAGGTGACTAGGAAGTCTAAAACAGGAAATTGCAACACACTGCAACACCTGCAAAGTGTTTTTGTTCCCCCAGTAGCACAACATCCCTGTTCTCACCCTACCAAAGAAAGCAGTTGATGCCAAGTGTGGCCAGGATGAACCGTTGCTGGGACTGAAGCCCCTCTCTTGGGGCCCTACAAACAGCATTCCAAAAGGAGCCCTTGGAGCACTCCTGGGCCAGCGACTCCCTCTGAGTGGGGACTCTCCCAGCCAGGAACTCTCCCGTTTGCTGCACTCGGGGATCCCGAACAGTGACGGGGCCTGGGCCAATCCCCCCACTCCTCCAGGCTCAACCCTTGGCCCGCTGGGGAGATGCCAAAGGATCCACAGGGAGCATTTCCTGCCCTCGGGAATTTCTCACAGGTGCTTTGCACTGACTCTTTGTGTCTGTGTGCACACAGGACTGCCTGTCCTGGGGAAATGTGGCAGAAATGCTGCTCTCTGAGGGGCTTGAGTGCCTTGCATAGCTGAGTCAGTCAGATATCCAGGTATCAGTAAGTAAGTTAAGTCACAAGATCTAAACAAAGTTAAATGCTGCTAAGAGTTGCTCTTTTGCTATGTTGTTAAGTTTAATTTGAGTTATTAGCTAAGTTAAATATTGTTAAGTGTTATTCCTTTGTTCAATTGTCATAATTTTTAAGTTAGGTTAAATAGTCTTAAGTGCTGTTATTTTGCTAAATTGTGAAGTTTTTAGGTACCAGTTAAGGTGTAAGTTAACTCCTGTTAAGTTTGAGCTCTGTAAGCTGTTGGGCCATATTCCTTTTATCCTTACTCTCTCTATCCTTGTGTTACACACACACAAGGAACAGTTCTTGGTTCATTTCTGGTACGATTGCCTGGATTGTGTTTGGTTTTGTTGTTGCTTTGTTTCCTTGGTGTGCCTGAAGTGTCTACTCAGGAGCAGAGTGACTCTTGGCAAGGAACTTTGTGCTGCTGTCCCTTAATATTCAATCTGGTTTTTGCTGATCCCTTGCTGGGGATTTCTTCAGTGCTCTCAAGGCCTCGTTGGCAGCAGGGTGAAGGAGCCCTGGCCCAGGCTCTGGCCCTGGGGGACATAGGGACCCTACTGGGGGGTCCCTGTCCCCCTGTGCCACCCCCAGGGCCCCGTCCCCGTGTCAGGCTCTGGAGTCGATCTCGTGGAACATCCTCTGGGGGAGGCTGCGTGGCCGGGGGTGGGGGGACCCAGGGGGACAGGGGATCCCACTGTGCACGAGCAGGGTTGGACTGCTCTGGGGGGAACTGTGAGGGGGGCCGGGGCAGAGTGACCTCCCCAGTGACCTCACACTGCCCCTGTGATGTCACAGTGCCCCTATGATGTCACACAGGCCCCTGTGACATCACACTGCCCCTGTGATGTCCCAGAGCCAACTCTGAGACGCCACGCTATGATGTGATACAGCTGCTCTGTGATGTCACAGAAGTCTCTGTGATGTCAGAAAGTCGCTCTATGATTTCACAATCTCTACTGTGATGACAGCCAGGGACCTGCTCCCAAGGCTGTTCCCATGGCCACCAGGACTGGGACCAACTGGGATGCTCAGTTTCCACGGGTCGGGGTTCAGGAATGGGATTCCCCAGTTTTCTGCTCCTGCTAAAACCATGCTGCCCTCGCTGCCCTCCCGCCTCCCATGGAAAGCACAAATGGCAAAGATCCCAGCATGGGACAAGAACAATTTATTAGAAACAGGAACAAGATAAGGGACAAACAGAACTGAAACAATATTGATAACAGAAGGGATAAATGAAACAGTTTACTGGGAACATGGATCACCAGGGTTCTCCCCAATGTGGGTTCTCCCATGGGTGATGAAGCTGGAGTGGTGGATGAAGCTGTTCCTGCATTTGTGGCATTTGCAGGAATCCCTTACTGGTGGCTCCGTTGGTGTCTGGTCAAGTGAGAGCTGGTGGTGAAGCTCTTCCCACACTGGGGACACTCGTAGGGCCTCTGCCCTGTGTGGATGCGCCGGTGGATGATGAGGGTGAAGTTGTGCTTGAAGCCCTTCCCACACTCAGGGCAGTGGAAGGGCCTCTCATCTGTGTGAATCCGCTGGTGCTGGAGGAGACTGGAGCTGGTCTGAAACCTCTTCCCACATGTGGCGCACTGGTATGGCCTCTCCCCAGTGTGGATGTGCCGGTGCTTGATGAGGTCCGAGTTGTGCTTGAAGCCCTTCCAGCACTCAGGGCAGTGGAAGGGCCTCTCCTCAGTGTGAATCCGCTGGTGCTGGAGGAGACTGGAGCTGCTCTGAAACCTCTTCTGACACTGGGGACACTCGTAGGGCTTCTCCCCAATGTGGATGCATTGGTGGGTCACAAGGTTGGATCTGCAGCTGAAGCCCTTCCCACACTCCCCACACTCGTAGGGCCATTCCCCGGTGTGGATCATCTGGTGGCTGATCAGGTGGTTGCTCTGCCTGAAGCTCTTCCCACACTCCAAGACTTGTGGGGCTTCTCCCCATCATGAAGCTGCTCATGGACCACCAGCTCTGAACTCTGGCTGAAGCTCTGCCCACCTTCCTGGCTCAGGGTTGCTCTTTCTTCTTCAGAGCACCCTGGGCTGGGTTTGGAGCCCCTCCTCCTCATGGGGGATGTCTGAGGTTTTTCTTCCCTGTTGGATTCCTGGGCGATTAGAATCACTCAAAACGGTCTCTTTCACGAGGTTCTGCCATGCAGATTTTTCCTCCCTGGTCTCCATCCTCAGTTCCTTCCCTGGGGAAGGAAGGACAAGGACAGGATGGGATTTGCCTCCATGCCAGAGGGAAGGGGAAGGAGATTCCCCCAGTGCATCCCCGGCAGGATGGCGTTGGCAGCAGGGTTGTCCTGCAACTAGGGGCTGTGCTGGGTTGGGAGATAGAGCAGGAGAGAAGGGGAAATAGGAACTGACTTCCTCCTCATCTATCTGGGTGTCCCGGGGATCCTTCCTCTTCCTCACAGCCTCCTTCTCCATCCAATCAAGGTTTGGGAATGGGAAATCCTGTTCTGGGAAGAAAACAAAGGGTGCGCACATTGTCTTTTGTACTGGTTTGAAGGCAAACCTGGGGAGGGTGTAAACCAGAATTACAATTTAAAAGAAAATGAAGATCAAGGCAATGATACAGAAACACTGCCTTAAACTGACAGACACACTCATAGTTCTGTATTTAATCACATCCCAGTGCCAGATTCTCTAGCCCCAGACCCAATCCCAACCCCAGCCCTAAAGCCAATACCATGTCTAGCCTTAACCCCAATCCCAGCTCTAATCCAAATCTCAGCCCCAACTCCAATCCCAGCCCCAATTCCAGCCCCTTCCTAAATCCTCAGCCCCAAACCAAATCCCAGGTTCAGCCCTTCTGGGGGTTTGGGGGTGTCTCTGTCCCTCTGAGCCCGATGATGTTTGGGTGCAGTCACACCAGGGCTGAGAGGGACAGAGACCCCCCCGGCCTCCCCAGGTGTGAGAAGGTCGGAGAGCCCCCCCAGGCCCGAGCACCCTCAGCGGTGAGAGGGACACAGAGCCCCTGGTCCCCAGCCCTGCACAGGCATTGCCTGAGGCCAGAGGGATGGAGACCCCTCTGAGCATCCCCCAGGGTGAGGGGACAGAGACCCCCGAGCATCCCCTGGGCTGAGAGGGACAGAGAGGGAGACCCCTCCAGGCATTCTCTGGGGTGAGAATGATGGAGACCCCCTGGGGAATGGCCTGGGGTGACAGGGACAGGAAAACCCCCCCCCAAGCGCCTCCCAAGCATCCCCCAGGGCAAGAGGCACAGAGACCCCTTGAGCATCCCCTGGGCACTGGACAAAATAAACTTGGCAGAAATCAAACTTGACTCTGCATAAATCACTTTGAAGAATACTTGATTTCCACAAGTCACTTGTGATGAAAGCGCAAACAAATCCCAAACGTGAATAAACTGGCAATCCAAGCAGTGATGTGGCAATTCCAATATTCATTGCTTCCTGCACAGCTCCAGCTCAGCTGCTGGCAGGTTCCGATAAAAGGAAAGTGGAAATTTGGCCCAATACAGTTTATTAAAAGGAAGGGAAAGCTCTGTGTAGCTGTCACAAAGGTGACAGGGATACGGAGAAAAATGATTGTCACATTTGGTAAAGCCTCCAAGCCTGGGAATTCAGGACTTAGTCAGAAATTTAGCTACTTGAGCTGGGCTTGTTGTGGGACTTTCAGCCGCCTTGTGTTCCTCATCATGGGGTGAATGAACCTTGTCAGTCTCACTGGTAAGATTTGCTCCGTTTCCTCCAGTGATTTTAACAACTTTAAAAGGAAAGACAGCAAATAATTTTCTTTACACTGGCCACCCAAAAAAGCCATTTTCCTCATTATTCCTCCCATAAACAAATAAAGCTTTTATAACCTCCATAAGCTCCCCAGGAGGAAGGAGGGACTGTGTCCAAGTTTGCAAGAGTTCTTCCAGAAAGAACCACAACCTCCTGAGTGGAGGGAACCATGCTGTTGTCAAAGGCACTTGGGGTCAGAGAACAGTGCCCTGAACTCATTGTTCCAAAAGAGTATGGCAATATGGTTAAGAAAATTGTTGGAGAGATGTCTCTTCCCCAATAAAGGTGCTAATGCGACCAAATCAAAAATGGATTTTACTGAACAGTAAATGTGAGGTAGAGAAAGAGACGGAAAGAAAGAGAAAAGATGAGAGAGCAAGGGAGTGACAAGGGACAGAGACCGCCCCTGGAGCAGGGCAACTGTGACATTGTCCCCTGTGTGTGTGTGCCTTTTCAGGGTAGGGGTTTTACAGCTGAGCCAATTTGGGTAAGGGGGGTGGTGTTCACCCCTTGAGCAGGGATTACCCCACTGTTTCAGGTTGCCATGCAAGATGTAACCAAATGCATGTTTTCAATCTCCACCTTCATCAACTCTTATAAACAGGTGGGGCAGTGTTCTTTATCTCTTCCATGACTCAGCCCTGATAACGCCCTCCAGGGGAGATATCTTCTGCTAATGGGTCATTGAGTGTCACTGCAGGACTGATAAAATTCCATCCTCCCATTGTGGGATGCTCCGCCCAGGGGGAGGAACCAAGCATTCGTACCTGGATATAAGCTGACACTTTGCTACACTAGAGCAGCTTGCCTACTGGATTGCCAGAGGACAAGAGCTCCATAACCACCACTGGACATCCAGAGGAAGACCAGACCCATCTACAGGATCACTGCTTCGACAGAACCACCTTCATCACTCCAACAGGACTGCACCACCATCTACTGGGACTGCTGCCACCACCCTGAACAACAGGGTGTCCGGTTACATCCTGACTCTGTCAGTTTAAGGCAGTGTTTCTGTATCATTGCCTTGATCTTAATTTTCTTTTAAATTGTAATTCTGGTTTGGACCCTCCCCAGGTTTGCCTTAAAGCCAGTGCAAAACTCAATGTACTCATTCCTTGTTTTCCTCCCAAAACACGATTTCCCATTCCCAAACCTTTGCCAGATGGAAAAGGAGGCTGTGAGGAACAGGAAGGATCCCCGGGACACCTGGGCAAGTGAGGAGGAAGTCAGTTCCTATTTCCCCCTCTCTCCTGCTCCATCTCCCAGATAAGGATGGCTCCCAGCTTCAGGACAACCCTGCTGCCAACGCCATCCTGCTGGGGATGCACTGGGGGAATCTCCTTCCCCTTCCCTGTGTCACAGAGCCAAATCCCATCCTCTCCTTGTCTTTCCTCCCCCAGACCAGAAGCTGAGGATTGGAACCAGGGAGGACAAATCCCCACAGCAGAACCTCGTGGAAGAGGCCATTATGATTGACTCCAGGGCACAGGAATCCAACGGGGAGGAAAATCCCCAGAGATTCCACAGGAAGAGGAACTCTGAACCCAGCCCAGTGTGCTCTGAGGAGGAAAGACCCTCCCTTTAGCCAAGAAGGTGGACAGAGCTTCAGACAGAACTCAGAGCTGGTGGTCCATGAGCAGCTTCATGATGGGGAGAAGCCCTACAAGTGCTTGGAGTGTGGGAAGAGCTTCAGACAGAGCAGAACCCTGATCAGCCACTAACACATCCACATCGGGGAATGGCCCTATGAGTGTGGGGAATGTGGGAAAGGCTTCAGCTACAGGTCTGAACTCATCAGGCACCAATGCATTCACACTGGGGAGAGGCCCTACGAGTGTCCCCAGTGTCAGAAGTGGTTTCAGACCAGCTCCAATCTCCTCCAGCACCAGCGGATGCACACTGAGGACAGGCCCTTGTGCTGCCCTGAGTGCTGGAAGGGCTTCAAGCACAACTTCACACTCATCATCCACCAGCGCATCCACACAGGGGAGAGGCCCTACGAGTGTCCCCAGTGTGGGAAGAGCTTCACCACAAGCTCTCACTTGACCAGACACCAACGGAGCCACCAGTAAGGGATCGCTGCAAATGCCACAAATGCAGGAACAGCTTCATCCACCACTCCAGCTTCATCCCCCATGGGAGAATCCACATTGGGAAGAACCCTGGTGATCCATGTTCCCCATGATCCATGCTGGGAAGACACCTGACCCTTTTCCTGTCCCTGCCAGTGTCATGATGTGGCATTGAAAAACATGAGGGTCTTGCCATGGCTGTGTCATTACATTCACTCCCACCTCAGAGAATTTCCAGGTGCAGAACAGGGACACTCTCTCTCTCTCCCTGAGAAGAAGGGTGTCCTTTCCAGACAGGGGAAATTGTGGCCAGGAAGACCCAGTGAGTTGTTTCTTAGTTTTCCCAGGAAGATGTTTCATTTATCCCTTCTGTTATCAATATTGTTTCTGATCTGTTAGTCCCTTATCTTGTTCCTGTTCCTAATAAATTGTTCTTATCCCAGACCAGAACCTTTGCCTTTTGCGCTTTCCATGGGAGGCAGGAAGGCAGCGAGGGCGGCGCAGTTTTAGCAGGGGCAGGAAACTGGGGAATCCCATTCTGGACCCCAGGCCCTGGAAACCGAGCATCCCAGCTGGTGCCAGCCCTGGTGGCCATGGCAACAGCCTTGGGAGCGGGTCCGTGGCTGGGGCTGTGGGAACCTCTTCCCTCTGGTGCCCAGGGACACGAGTGGAGGGAACGGCTGCAGCTGAGTCGGGGCAGGCTCCGGTTGGATGTCAGGAAAAGGTTTTTGCCCAGAGGCTGCTGGACCCCTGCCCAGGCTCCCCAGGGAAGGGTCCCAGCTCCAGGGCTCTTTGAGCTGCAGCAGCATTTGGACAGCGCTGCCAGGCCCAGGCTGGCATTGTTGGGGTGTCCTGGGCAGGGCCAGCAGTTGGACTGGAGGATCCTGATGGGTCCCTCCCAGCTCAGCCAATTCTGTGGTTCTGGGATCCCATGAGCCTGGGGATGGGGCTGCCAATGGTTGCCATGGCAATGGGCTGTGGCTGCAGGCCTGAGCTGGTGTCCATGGCAACCATCCCTGGCATGGGGTCTCCATGGAGCTGCCAAGGGACTGACCATAGCAACAGGGGGCTGGTGATGGTTGCCATGGAAACTGACCATAGCAACAGGGGTCTGGTGATGGTGGCCTGCTTAGGATCATATAAGTCACAGGCCCTCAGAGGGATTCCATGGGGACCTTCCAAGAGTCTCCAGGCTGTTCCAGAGCTGGAATGTCACAGGCACAGACAGGGGCTCCATGGAGACCTCCCAGGGCTTTCTGGGGATGGTAAAGAGCCCTGTGGTCAGAGGCAGTCTCAGCCATTCCATGGTGACATCCCAGGGCACCTTGGGCTGCAAAGGCACCGATCTGTCACAGGCACTCACGGGGGTTCCACTGTGACATCCCAGAAGTCCCCAGGCTGCCAAAGACCCAGGATGTTACAGACATTAACAGGGTTCCTGTCATGGGCAGATATATTTATATAAATACGTATTATCTATTATGGTAATAATTGGACAAAATTGCCTTAATCAGAAATATTTATGCCAGACTGGCATTGGTTGGACTTGATGATCCCAAAGGTCTTTTCCAGTCTATTTTATTCTGTCATTCTGTGATAATTGGGACACTCTGGGGCCATTGTGACACTGCAAGGCCTCATGGAGCTAAGAGGACCATGGTGACACCATGCAGCCCCACAGAACCAGGGGTCCACTGTTGTGCTTGGGGCCAAATGGAACCAGGCAGTGCACCATGACACTCTGGGTCCTTGTGGAACCACAGAGGCCATTGTGATACTGCAGGGCCTTGTGTAACCAAGGGGTTTCACCATTTTGACACTAGAACACCAAGGAGACCATTGGGAGACTCCAGGGCCCAGTGGAACCAAGGGGCCATTCTGACACTGCGGGGCCTCATGGAACTAAGGGGACATTGTGACAGTGCAGGATCCTGTGTCACCAAGGGGCCACTGTGACACAAGGGGGCCTCAGGGGATCTGGAAGAACGCTGTGACACTGTGTGGCCTCGTAGAAACAAGGAGTCCATTGCGACACTGAGGGGACTTGTGGAACTACAGAGACTATGGTGACAGTGTGGGACCTCATGTACCCATGGGGCCATTGTGACACTCTGGGGCCTCATGGAACCAAGGGGCCACTGTGAAACTGCAGCACAAACAAGAAGATGTGAAGCCCCATGGAACCAAGGAGTGCATTGTCACATTTTGGGGCCCCACGGAACCAAGGAGACCATTGTTGCTCTGCATGGTCTCATGGACCCAAGGAGAACAGTGTGACAGTGCAGGGCCTTGTGTAACCAAGAGGCCATTGTGACACTGAGGGGCCCCCTGGAACCTAGGACATCTTTGCAGATGACACCAAGCTGGATGTGAGTGTTGATCTGTGGGAGCATAGAAGGGCTTTGCAGAGAGACCTGGACAGGCTGGATTGAGGGGCTGAATTCAGCAATTTCAGGATTAAAAAATCCAAGTACCAGGCCCTGCAATTTGGCCCCAGTGCTATAGGCTGGGGATGGAGTGGCTGAACAGCAGCCAGGAAGAAAGGGACCTGCAGGGACTGATGGACAGCAGGCTGGACATGAGCCATCAGTGTGACCAGGTGGCCAAGAAGGCCAATGGCTCCTGGCCTGGTTCAGGAATGGTGTGGCCAGCAGGAGCAGGGCTGATGTGCCAGCACTGATCTGCCCCCAGCTCTGCACACAGACATTGCTGCTGCAGCTCCAGAGAAGGCAACAAAAGGGCATCTCTGCAGAAAACTTTGCTGGGACATCCTTTACTTCCTTTAAATACACCAAGAGTGCAGTCCCCCATTGACACAGTCTGTGGCCACAGGGAAGGTGGAGAGAAACAAAATGAGAAATGGCACAAGCAATGATGTTTCTTTGTGGACAGAATGGAAAAACTAAAACAAAGGAAAGAAATCTCCAAAATTAAACCAACAAGAAGTATCAAAAACTAGTTTTATTACAAGTGATTTGCAGAAATTGACCAGCAGTTTAATGTTTCTGAAAGCACCCAGTCATCAGTCTCCTCACAGCAGCCTTGAGCTCCTGGTTCCTCAGGCTGTAGATGAGGGGGTTCAGGGCTGGAGGCACCACTGAGTACAGAACTGACACAGCCAGATCCAGGGATGGGGAGGAGAGGGAGGGGGGCTTCAGGTAGGCAAATGTACCAGTGCTGAGGAACAGGGAGACCACAGCCAGGTGAGGGAGGCAGGTGGAAAAGGCTTTGTGTCGTCCCTGCTCAGAGGGGATCCTCAGCACGACCCTGAAGATCTGCACATAGGAGAAAACAATGAAAACAAAACAACCAAATAGCAAGCAGGCACTAACTGCAAGCAGCCCCAGTTCCCTGAGTGAGGAATTTGAGCAGGAGAGCTTGAGGATCTGTGGGATTTCACAGAAGAACTGGCCCAGGGCATTGCCATGGCACAGGGGCAGGGAAAATGTATTGGCTGTGTGCAGCAGTGAATAGAGAAAGGCACTGGCCCAGGCAGCTGCTGCCATCTGGGCACAAGCTCTGCTGCCCAGGAGGGTCCTGTAGTGCAGGGGTTTGCAGATGGACACGTAGCGGTCGTAGCACATGATGGTCAGGAGATAAAACTCTGCCACAATAAATAAGAGAAAGAAAAAGAGCTGTGTAGCACATCCTTTGTAGGAGATGTTCCTGGTGTCCCAGAGGGAATTGTGCATGGCTTTGGGGACAGTGGTGCAGATGGAGCCCAGGTT
Organism: Melospiza melodia melodia; assembly: GCF_035770615.1. Taxonomy (NCBI): domain Eukaryota; kingdom Metazoa; phylum Chordata; class Aves; order Passeriformes; family Passerellidae; genus Melospiza; species Melospiza melodia. Next base: position 3,582,824 of record NW_026948761.1, read on the forward strand.
GCTGAGGGCCAGGTTGAGCAGGAAGAAGAACATGGGCGTGTGCAGATGGTGGCTGCAGGCTACGGCGCTGATGATGAGGCTGTTGCCCAGGAGGGCAGCCAGGGAGATGCCCAGCAAGAGGCAGAAGTGCAGGAGCTGCAGCTGCCGCGTGTCTGCCAATGCCAGCAGGAGGAAGTGCCTGATGGAGCTGCTGTTGGACATTTGAACTGTCTTGGCATGGGGATCTGCAAGAAAAGTAATCAAGGAATAGTTGGGTTTGGAGAGGACTTTAAATATCCCAGCACAGCTTGGGGGCACTTTCCCCCCACTGCCTGGCCAGGGCTCTGCTGGCTGGAGCTGTCCCTGCCAGCAGCTGCTTCCCTGTGCCCAGGGCTGGGCCCTGCAGTGCTGCCAGAGCCCAGCCCAGCCCTGGGGGCTTAGCTCTGCCCTGCAGACCACTCCCAGCTCTGGCACTGCCCAGGGGCAGCTCTGGCTCTGCAGGCTCTGATAGGAATGTCAGAGCAACCCTGAGGAGGCTGGAAAAGCAACACTGATGCTGCCTCAAAGGGGCCCTGTGCAGATATTTGTCACTGCCTGCTTTATTCAGATCTGAGACAAAATGTTTTTATTATTCCATTCTGAACTAAGAGATGAAAATCTATAGGCTCCATCCAGGCAACCCAGAGCAGTATATTAAAGAAGCAGGATTTTCGCTTTTATGCAGCCCCTGCCTTGCTATGCTCCCTGTATAATATACTTGGAAATGTGCTGCAGTTAAATGCCATGCTAAGAGCAGCCCTGAACAATGCAGCATCCTCAGCACACAAGGAGAACACTTCCAAGCTTTTCCAGCTGTCTCCTCCCACCCAGATCTTGTCCCCCAGTGCTGGCAGCAGCTGCCAGGGCTGGCTGAGAGCGTTCCCTGGCAGCAGCAGAGTCCCTGCCCCAGCACAGCGCCCTGGGCTGCAGGACCCTGCTCTGCAGGACAGCCCTGGGCACCCCTGGCTGCTCTGCACAAGAGACAATCAGAGAATGTACTCACAGGGTCTGTAGGCAACGGGATGTTCCAGCTTTAGGAGATGGCTCCAGGAGCTGCAGCTGCATTGTCTTGCAGCCAGAGGTTCCTGTGCCAAGGGCTGGCAGTGATTCTGCCCCAGGCACTTCTCAGCACCTTCCCAGCCCTGACTGATTGAAGCTCTCTGTGCCTCTGTGCTGTGCCCGGGGTGGCTGCAGGCAGTGCCTCAGCCCTGCTGGGCTGGCAGAAGAGCTGCTCATCAAGAGAAATGTGCTTTTGAAGCTCTTCTTGGTTACCAGGAGCTGCCTCTGGGCCAGGAGCCCAGCCCAGCTCAGCAGCACAGACACAGCACCAGGACATTAATGAGCCTCTGGGGCTTTGTGCTGAGGCCCTGACCATCAGTCCCTGAGAGGGAGCTGAAGAAACCTCTCCAGAACTCCAAGTCAGAATCCAGCTCCAAAGTTTCTTAGACTTTTAATGGGTCCCAGTGAGGGACATGATGGAGAAAGTTTCCCCAGGCCCCAGGCAGAGCAGAGAACTGGAGGCAGTGATGACAGGTGGGGACAAAGAGAGAAGCCAAGTCTTGGTGCCCTGGGGCACAGATGGGTCCGTGCTACCAAGGGCTGGGAGAAGACACCTTGTCCTGAGGCACTGGGGCCTCCTTGCACAGCACCAGCCAGGCTGGGCGCTGTCACCCCCTTGTCCTGCCCTCAGCATCCCCCCTAGCCCACATCCTAGTGGCCTCAAGGATCTGCTGGAAGGAGTCCCGGGGGAGCCTTGGCCAGGAATGGCCCTGGGGGTGCCTTAATGCTCCCTGCAGGTACTGCAGGTTGTTCAAAGGACTTTGGGTTTGGCTTTTGCCTTGGAGTCTCTGAGAGGTTTGTGCACTCATGGCCTCCAATTATCTACTAAAGTCCCTGGAGAGGCTTTGTCAGTAGCAACACTCAGTGGGGCTCATTAATGCTTCAAGGTACTTCAGTTATTTTAAGGTACTTGGTGTTGCCCTTTGGATACAGACTCTGTGAGAGGTTTGTGCAATCATGGCCCCAATTATCTATTTTAATGAGTCCCTTGAGAGCTTTGTACTGACATTCAGTGGGGCTCATTAATGCTTTGAGGCACTCAAGGTTTTAAGGTACTTTGGATTTTTCTTTCTCCACTCTCCATCTCTGAGAGGTTTTTGTGCCATCCTGGCCTCCAATTCTCTCCTGCAAGGAGTCCATGAGGAGCCTGTGTTGGAGAGGGACCTCAGTGGGACCCATTCATGCTTTGAGACACATTGGGTCTGTCCTCTGACTTTGACTCCTAAGAAAGGTTTGTGCAATCTCCTCTCAGGCCCTGAGGTTCAAGGGCTCAGCTTCAAATGCACCTCAGAACTCATTAGGATCAGGCAAGTCCTGACAAACCATGGCTCTGCCTTGATTTCCCTCTGGTCTGGAGCAGTTCATCAGGAAGATTTCCTTTTACAGTTACGGAGAAATATTTCAATGAGCTTCTAAGAAATATGTAATCCTATTTTAAAGACTGTATTTTATTACTTTTCTCTTTTGAGAAGAGGTGATTGCAGCATTCTGTTCCTGATATTGATGTAGTGCTGCTCCTAAGGAGGTCTGGCCATGTCAGAAGAGTTATACATTGGAACTGGAGTCCATTGTGGACAGCCATGCCTCAGATTCCGCAACCCCATGTGAGACATGATTTTCACTTTCAATATTTTCAATGGTTTATTAAGTCCTTATCAAAATACAACAGAAGGTTCTTGATTTCATATCTTTTCAAATACAACAGAAGACTGAATAAAGAAAAGAATACAGTGCTGGAAGCAAAGAATTCAGTCACCATGTGCTCATCTACAAAATGGATGCTCTGTCTTTTACACCTCTAGCCCCTCCCAAAGTCTTGTCAATCGACTCCTTTTTTGTGGGATCTCAGCACCTCAGGACAGAGGTGCAGAGTAGCCAAGAACACCCTTGGGGGGCTCGGGAGTCCTGGAATGTTGCCAGAAGTGTCTGGTGGCTGGACTTTGATCCTACACAGGAAATGACACCTGTATGAGGACTGGGAGGATTTCACTGGGGTGACTGGTGAAGGGATAAGTTAATTAGAGTGTAAAACACAGGGTTTAGGATTTCTGTACAGGGAGGTCTAAAGAAGTAAGATGGAGGAATTGGGGCGTGTCCTGTCCTTCTTCTTCTTCTTCTTGGCCTCCATCTTCTGTGGTGACGGTGGCACTTTGGGATTGGTCATTACTAGAAGTGCACCGGTTAATAAGGGTAGAAGGTATTGGGGAAAAATTATAAATATTGTATACGTAACTTCGGGTATAAAGATAAGTGACCGCCCTGGGGGCTCTCTGTGTGCTCATGGCTGGCTTGCTGTGCAGACCTCTGTCGGGCTGAAAGAAAATCTTTTAGATAAACAATTAATAAACACCGAGACCGAGCAAAGATCAGAAGTCTCTCCTCGTCCTTTGAAGCGCCGGGCTGTCCAAGGCCACCCTGGGCCTTTCCAGGCCACCTAAACAGCCGAGAAACCGACACTTTTTCTCTGTCTAGTGGTGGAGATCACTGTCTTACACCTTGATTGGAGGTCAGATGCTGCCATAGTAACAAGCCGACCCTCCCAAATGCCCCAACTACTAAGGCCATCCTGTGATAACAATGCAAGGGGGAGGGGAAAGATAACTATACATCTACAAAACTTCTCTTAACATATATTTAATATTCACCCCTTAACTGTGAGAGTCAACCATAGAATTACTCATCTATAACAAACCTCCTTTTCTTTTTGTAGAAGTCATTTTGCACGAACAATTTAAGTAAAAAAATTTCTGTCTCTCTTGAATGAGTCACACCAGCATCTGTTAATGTGGCAAAGGACAGTGGGAACAGGAGAAAAAAATCTCCGGTTTTCCTTAGACACATTTATTTGGAATGCACAAAATGGCATCCCAGAGGTCCAGTATGGCTTTGACTCCCATCTACCGTGCCTATGTGGCTGCTATCCATAGTCAGTGTATTTTAGGGGTCAGTACAGAGGCCAACTCAGTCCTGCCCTCCAGTCCCTGTTGAATTAAAAGACAACTGAGGAATTATAGAGGTCTGGTATGGCCTTTTGTCCCTACCTTACCATGCCTACGGGGTTGTTACCCACAGCAGGGGTATGGAGCCTTCTTGGTAGCAAACAAAGGGGCCAACCCGGTCTTTCTTCCCTTCTTTTGTCTTATTTTCTTAAGGAAGCTGTCCCGTTACCTTTTACAGTCCCTTGTGTACTTCTCCTCAACAAATGCTGGTATTTCTCATCCATTAAAACAGGAAGAGTTCTCAAGCTGGTTGGTGGAAGCTTGACTCCACTTTTTGGGTGTCTTGGTGTTTTTCTGGTTGTCTTTCAGTCTCTGCTTGAGAGTCAATCTTGTTTCACATGGCCTGGATGTTACAGTCCACTCTTTTGGCTCTTCTACTGGGCCTTTGACTCTGTTGCCATGAATCCATCCCTGCTCTGCAGTTCACACGGCCGATTCAGTGGTGAGCAGTTCCTGAAAGGGACCTTCCCACTGGGGAGTTAGAGGCTGATCTCCCTGTGGCTTGATCATCACCCAATCCCCAGGACTAATATTACGGATTCTGCAATCCAGGATTCTGCAATCCAGGCTGGTAGATTAAGTAATTGCCCCTTTATGTCTTAGCCCTTCTAAGGTTTGTGCTATGGACATAACAAATTTCTTGGCATTGGTTTCCCCTTCCTCATAGGTGGCAACCTTCTGGGGTGAGGTCCAAAAGGGAAACCCAAACATCATTTCATAGGGTGACACCCCCAGATCTTACTGGGGTTGGGTTCTAATTCTTAATAATTCTTAATAATTCTTAATAATTCTTAATAATTCTTAATAAGGCCAAAGGGAGACATTTTATCCATGACACTTGGGTTTCAATCATTAGCTTAAATAGAGCTCTTTTAAGAGTTTGATTCATTCTCTCAACCTGACCAGAACTCTGTGGATGCCATGGAGTGTGTAATTCCCATTTTACTCCCAGGGCCTGAACAACTTTCTGCAATATTTGTAATGTGAAATGAGTTCCCCAGTCTGAATCAATCCTGTTTGCCATCCCATATCAGGGAATGATTGATTCTAGAAGTGTTTTACTCACAACATTGGCATTGGCTTTCACAGTGGGTACCACCTCTACCCAATGAGTCACGTGATCTACTATCAGTGGTAAAAATTTCCACCATTGTACCTGGGGAAGCTCTGTAAAGTCTACTTGGATGTTTTGGAAGGGCTCTAAGGCTAGTTGTCACCCTCTTCTGGGTGTTTTCCTCATGATTTTCTTATTCACTTGTTGGCATATCACACACCCTCCAGTTACTTGCTTAGCTATTCTGAAAATTCCTTTGCATCCCAAATCCCTTAGAAATTGATCACTTAGCGCTTGTGTACCCGAATGTGTTGTTCCATGTATGCCTTCTAGCATTTTCCTGGCCAGGAGTTTATTCAACATTTGCCTTCCATCTGCTAATCTCCACTTCTCTTTTTTATCTTTCTTGGCTCCTCTTTTAAGGAGTTCTTCCTCTTCTGTCCCACTGAATACAGGGACTTTTGCATTTCTCTCATGGGTGTTAATACTATTATTAGTGTTTTGTCTCTGATTCAATTGCATTTTTAGCCTCTAGATCAGCCTAATTGTTCCCTCGCTCCTCCTGAGTTGCCCCTTTTTTATGTCCTTTAACATACACCACTGCTACTTACTCTGGTAATTGTAAGGTTTCTAACTCTTCTAAAATAATTTTTTTGTGAATCAATCCCTTTCCCTTTGAATTTAATAGCCCCCTCTCTTCCCAATTTTTTCCAAATATATGCACTATTCCAAAAGTGTATTTTCAGTCTGTATATATTGTTCTTCTTTTCTGTGCTAATATATCCAGAGCTTGTTTTAGGGCATACAACTCAGTGCCTGGGCTGACCAGTAGGAAAGTAACTTTATCTTTTCTATGGCTACCAACCCTTCATGCACTATAGCGTACCCCAATACCCTGTGCCCCTTTATTACCTGTGAAGATCCATCGATGTACAATTGTTTTTCACTTTGGAGTGGTTGATCTGTTACATCCTCTCTTACTCTAGTTTGACAGTTTATAACCTCTTGGCAATTATGTATTAGTGCCTCATCTGGTTCTCCATACAAAAACGGGGCAGGGTTGAGTTGGTTACTGACGATTAGCTCTAAAACATTATCTATTAAGATGGCTTCATACTTCAGCATTTGGGAATCAGTGAGCCATTTCTCAGGATACTCGTTACTAAGTCTGGGACATATATCTTCAATTTTCAATTACATGGTTAATTTTTTGCTTTCTGCTATGAGTAGGGAAGTCACTGCCGCACCTGAATGCAGGTTGGCCACCCCTGGCTGACAGGCTCTAGTAATTTTGATAAATAGGCCACTGGTTTCCTGGATCCTCCTCAGTCCTAGGCTAACACTTCATGTGTTACCTCTTTTTCTATATCCACAGACAGATAGAAGGGTTTGTCTAAGGCAGGAAGACTCAGGGCTGGTGCACTGACTAATTTTTGCTTCACAGCTTCAAACGTTTGTTCATTGTCTTTTTCCCACCTAATCTCTCCAATTAACTTTTCACACAAGAACCGTATGGCCTGTGTGTATCCTCCAATCCATAGCCTACAATATCCCAACAGGCCTAAAAACCTTTTGACTTCTTTCTTAGTTTTTGGCTGTGAGAGTGAGACTATTCCTGTAATTCTCTCAGGGTTCAGCCCCCAGCTCCCTTGACAAATCATATGTCCTGGATATTTCACTTCCCTTTCTACAAATTCAAGTTTCCCTTTTGATACCTGAAGTCCTTGGTGCCCCAGAAAATTTAACAACACTATGGTGGATTCCCAAACTTCTTTTTCTTCCCATCCTGAGAGAAGCAAATAATTTACATATTGGATGAGCTTCATCTCAGGTTTAATGGAGAAGAGTTGTGTTACTTCTCCTAGGGCTTGACCAATGAGGTTTGGTATAGTAGGAGGCCTAGTAAAATATCTGTATTGTATTTGAATATCTGTATATAGGCCTTGCCCCGATAAGCCCCGGTTGTTCTTGATGGGCTGCAGCTGCGATGTCCTTAATTGGGCTGCAGCTGTAGCTAGTGAAGAAAACTGGGATAAAAGGGGCTGGGCTTGGTCAGTCAGGGAGAGCCTGGAAGGAGCCCTGACTAAGAAGCAGCAATAAGAAGGAGGTGAAGTCTGTGATGTGAAGAACTGCCCCCAAGAAATATCACCGAGAAGGTACAAGACTTTAGAAATATGTTTGTGACAATATGGGACTTTAGAAATATGAAATACAACAAGATAACAACAGTTTGGCGATTGAGAAAACCCTTGGAGTAACCCAGTCCACTGAAGCTGTTGCTTTCTCCCAGAATCAAGGTTCTCTCTAGGGGCCAAAAACGTATGTTCTGTTCCCGAAAAGCAATCAGATCCCTGGGTCGGAAGATGATCTAGCAGCGACGATTGCGAGGGATAGACGAGATGCGTGGGCTGCTCTGGCCAAAGATACCATGGAAAAGGGAGATCAAGAGTTGATAAGCACGGCTAGTGAGCTGGCTTGTCTGGTTATTTTCACCCCTCAGGCCGGAGGAGGCATACAAGCTACAATCAGTGCTTTAGACTGGAAGATGTTATCTCAGTTGCGAGCCACTGTTAGCCAGTTTGGATTTAAAAGCGAACCAGCCAAGCAAATGCTCGACTATATTTTTGACACCAGTATCCTTCTCGTTAAAGATTGTCGTGGCATAGTTAAATTAATCTTTACCCAACATCAACAATTGCTGTTTAATGCTCATTGGCAAGTGCTCGTTAGCGAGTGCGTGGCAGTACAAAGGCAGCAGGGTGACCCCCTCCATGGCGTCACTGTTAGTGAGCTTATGGGTCTGGGACCTTTCCTTCGTACTGAGGCACAAGCCTTAATAGGCCAGGAGAAGTGCCGGGAGGCAATGAGGTTAGTCAGACTCGCGATGGAAAGGGAAAAGGAACCAGAAGAGAGACCTGTATATATAGGAATCAAGCAAGGCAGAGAGGAATCATTTAGCTCTTTTATTGATAAGGTTGCCGCAGCAATTGAAAGAGCTGAGGTGCCAAAATATCTTAGGGGAGTATTGCTCAGGGAGTGTGCTCTCCGAAATTGTAATTCTACTACTAGGAGAGTACTTAACACCCTAGGTACTAATTGGACTATAGAAGAGGCATTAGCGAAGATGGCCCTCATATCTACGGGACAGCAGGCTTTTGTGGTAGATGCGATCAAACAGAAATCAGCATCAGGAATAGGCTTGCAAGAACAGGCAAAGTCCTCTCAGAGTCAGGAATTAGCCGCTCTTGCACCTCTCCAAGTGTCAGCTGCATTTGCAAATCAAATAATTGGGGCCAAAAATGCCGCTCGGATGACCGGACACCAACAGAAGTCATCGCTGTAGCATCGGCACCCTCTCCTGTCTCCAACCCGACACCACAGGGAGCCGCCGCGGGGGGAGCGGGGCCGCCGCAGAGGGAGTGACCCGCAGCGCGGAGCGGGGGGGGCCCGTCCGCTCCGGCACAAGCGGCGACCGGAGTGCTTTTCCAGCGCCAGAGCTTGTTTCTCTGCTCCGCGGCTGGTAAAGAGCCTCGGTCTTGGACCTAACAGCCTAATGGATGTAACTTTTGTCAACAAAAGGAAAAGATCCCTGCTGAAACTGAGAAACCAGTGATGGTAAACAAGGAAAGTTAAAGGCACTTTTGTTCTTCCTGGCAGAGACTATGAAACAGGAATCAGCGTACTGTATGCATGGGTCAAATTTCGGCCAGTTTGGCTCAGCATTGGTTATGCTGTCAGAATCACCTGCATTAACATAGACTTTAACATCAGAAGCCCGGATGGTTCAGTCAGTGGAACATCAGACTCTAAAATTATATTTTGAAAAGTTTAAAAATATTAAGATGTGTTGGATTGATTGTATGAGTGAGATTGTATGAGTGTGCTTTTTGGTATAAATGCTGCAGCAAAAATGTGAGAAATGTTGTTTTGGTTTGGTGTTTTGGAGTCAGGCCTGTGGGTGAGTGATAATGAATGCAATATTTTATGTCTATAGTAAGTTATCTGTTATTAAGTAGTTTAAGTTAAATTATCTAGTAAGTGTCGTTAAATGCTAAATACTATTAAGGTTAAGTTTTGTTAAGTTTTATTAGAATTAAGAGATTTTACATGTAAGTTCTGTTGATCTAAAAATCTGTTAAGTTTAAGTAAAGATAAGTTTAAGTAATGTTAAGTTCTATTAAGTTTAAATATTTTAAGTATTTTAAGTATAAGTGCTATTGAGTTTAAGTGATGCTAGATAGATTTATGCTTTTACAATAGGCGTTTATTTTATGACTTGTGTTCAAAGTGTTGTTGTGAACATCAGAGAAACCTTGCTAGCTGAAAATACAGTTTAGTTATTAGAATTGCCTATTCTTATGTTGCAAAGAGTGTAACACAGTTAGCCCATAGAATTTTGAAGCCAGTTAAGTTCTGTTGATTTGAAAATAAGTCTGCTAAGTTAAATATTTTAAGTGCTTTCTCACCACTCCAAATCAACAAAGGACTGAGAATCGCCCAGCTGATGCCATTTCAGCCAAATGACTAAAGGATTACAGACTGTAAAACTGATTTTGAACTTTTCTGAGAAACCCAAGGACAGAAGGGATCATTTTCAGACTTGCCTGTTCGCCTCCTCTCCAGGTTCGCATGAATGAAATCAGCTAACAGCTTTCTTTTCTTAGTCCAATTACCACCTACCATGCAATGCCTGATAAGGCTGGACATTGTGGCTCAGCTGGGGGGTGGTTTTAACCCTTTGGGATAACGCGCCATTGCCGGACGACCAGAGAACTGATTGGCATTATTGAATCATTATCATCTTTCCATATAAAAGGACCGGCAAAAGAGAACTGCCTTGAATGTCACAGCCCACATTGTGCTGCTTGGGTTGCACTGTGTTGTGGGGGTTGTGATAAGACCTTTTGGGTGGATCAGTTGTCACTATCTCATTTATGGTATAACACCTGTAATTATAGACATACGTGGGAACATAATTGGGAGCGGGCACTACAGAATGAAACAGGGCTAAACACTGCCTTAGCTTTAGACCTTTATGAATCTCATGAGCAGAGAATCTTGGCCTATTATCGGTGGGAGGTACAGTGTATTTTGAAAAGGGTTAAAGCTCAAAGAGCATCATATATAGCCTCTGTAAGGTGTAGAAAACTGGTGCCTTTAACACAACATTCTGTTGTAGGGCCTATAAAAGGAGATCCCAATCAGGCATTAGATAACTGCATTAGAAGGTTACAAAGGTGTGGTCTTCAGGTCTCGGGAACAGCAAGGTTAAAAACTGATTAGAAAAAGAAGGTCAAAGTAAAAACAGAAAAATGAGGTTTACTTTTGTTATATTGCTTGGTGTAGTGGTAGCTGAAGAATTAAGGGTAACACATTTTAGTCAACCTAGAGATAATGTATGGATAACACTTGCTAGACAGATTAATCAGTCATCGCTTTGTCTCAGCCTTGGAGGAGTTACTAATCCATTTCGAACATGTTTGGTAGGGCTTCCAGTATGGTCTCCTCAAGAATTTTGTAGTCTTATTAATAACCGTGCCTTATGTATGCGCAATATGGTAAATAATAAATTGCCTGCACAAAGAGGGTATACTGCCAGTCAGAGTGACGGCTACCGTCAATGTCTGCTAATTCAATCACTTAATACTCCTTTGCATTCCCCACATGAGAAGTTAGTTCTTTTTGGAAGTGCAAATGCTAGCATGACCAGCACTTCCAACGGTGGGTGGTTCAGCTTTGATTACTCTAATTCTCAAAAGATGAATCAGCATAAACAGACATGGGCTACTCTGGATTCATCTCTAAGCCCAGACATAGTGTCCAAACAGCTTTATAACCAATGTAAAGGCTCTAGGATCATGACACCTAAGAAATTACCTACAGGAATATTTCTAATTTGTGGAGATAGAGCCTGGAATGGTATAACTGCCCAACCTCAGGGTGGACCTTGTTATTTAGGCAAGTTATCATTATTCCACCCTAATATATCTGTGTTAATGCAACTAAGTCATAAGACAAGCAGGCAAAGGCGCAGCTTACATAACTTAGACTGTAGTCAAATAGGAGATCCCTGGTTCTGGAGTAAATTTAAACAAGTGATGGTTTCAGCTCTCCTACCATGGGGTGCTGCAAGCAAAGCAATGACTTTAGCAAAACAAATAGGGTGTTGGGCTAAGGGTGAATTGAATAAGACCTCACAGATATTAGATATGTTGGCTGCAGATATGCAAAGTTGTTAGAGCTGCCATAGATTTTTTGCTGCTAGCACAAGGCCATGGGTTTGAAGACTCTGAAGGGATGTGTTGCATGAATTTATCTGATCATTCTGTATCTATTCATGCTAAGATAAAAAAGCTATGGCTAGGGCTTAACAGCCTTAAGGAAGAAGAAGGATTGGGAATTGATGAATGGCTTAAAAGCTTAGGATTGGGACCATGGTTAAGAAACCTTGTAATATATGTTATAGGGATATTAGGTGTACTCTTATTGCTCTTACTTATATTACCTTGTTTCTGTAGCTGTATCCAAAAAATGGTTAGTAGGATGATAGAGAAAACCTGGCAAAAAAACCTCCTTTCTCAAAAAGAAAAAGACAGGGGAAATGTCGGGAGTTTAGTTCAAGCATGGCTTAAAGAAAAAGGCCATGAAGGCATACAGTGAGAGAAAAGAAAAAGGTAGTTGCAAAGCAGTTCCAAAAGCAGTTCCCAGCCTGATTTCTATAAACAATTAGACTTTCTCAGGCATCACTTTATAAACAATAAGGTTCTCAGACAGTCTTCCCATAACAAGCGAAACACCCTCTCTGGGAAAAGATGGCACCCTGGGAACAGATATGGAAGTTTTGGGAACCTTTCATATCACAGTGGGAACACTGGTTTTGTTTTGTGTAAACAATTAACGGTATTGTAAAACAAAAGGAGTGGTTAGAGTTTTCTCTGTTTGCCTATCATAAACTTGGATTTTGGAATATGCATGAAGTTCGTTAACACTGTTATTTAAAGTGACTGATTGATCAATAAATCGGAGTTCAATGCATTAAAGGATGGTCGTCTCACCTTCACTTCAACAATTAATTAATATGGTAAAGTATGAGCAATACAGCGCTGGGTACAGTGGGGGAAGTTTTCCCTCCAACTGCACACTGATAGTTGAGGCTTACAGGTATTTATAGGGGTACTCATCAGCTTTCTCAGCAGTTTCTATTCCCAATTTTTATGTCACAATTCCATACCTTTTGTGATTAGTTTTCCTCAGGATGTATCCCAGAAAGGAGTATGCCCAGATGGTGGTGGTTCAGTTTCTGAAAGAAGGAAGGAATCTCCCAGATGGCATGGTCCAGATTCCAGTTGTGGGTCCACCTTTTAATTGCAGAGACTATAAATCTCAAAACAGTGATGTCCAGCTTCCCTTGGTTAAAACTATTAATCCATGAGTTGATGTTCATCTTCCTTTCTCAAGCTGCTTTTCACTGTTTTGTAAGGTGTGAGATAAGCATGTTTCCTTTATATATATTCGAAAGCTATAGTTTCAAAGATCCTTACTACAAGCAATATTCTAAAATTATAATTCAACAGGTTATTATTGCAAAACTCTTTAAGGCTTAGCTACAAGCATAAAGTTCTTGTCAAAAAGCAACATCCCTAAAGATTTAATTCCAATGCTCCTAAATCAACTTAAGACTTATAAAGGTTAATTACGAACAAAAGATAGGTTCAAAGCTATGCTTTACTTTCCTTAGTAATTATTAGAAATCGTCTTTATAACTGTCCCATGTTCGCTTCCCACCCATATTACAATCACAAATACCACGTTGCCTGTATGAACCTGACACGAAACACAGCTTTGTATTTCACAGGGGGGCACAGGGACGGCTCCTGTGAGAAGCTGCTGGAAGCTTCCACCGTGTCTGGCACAGCCAATTCCTGGTGGCTTCAAAGATGGACCTGCTGCTGGCAAAGGCTGGGCCAGTTACAAATGGTGGCAATGCCTCTGTGATACCAGATTGAAAAAGAAATCAAAATAGAGATTGTGGCGCAGTTTTAACTCCAGCCAGAGGAGAGCAGAGGGAGAACATGTGAGAAGAACAACTCTGCAGACATCAAGGTCAGTGCAGAAGGAGGGGCAGGAGGTGCTCCAGGCCCTGGAGACCCAGGCACCCTGCAGGAGAGCCATGGAGAGAGGGGCCCTGCTCCCAGGCTGCAGCAGCCTGTCCCTGGAGGAATGCACCCCCTGGAAGAGTGACCCATGCTGCAGCAGTTTGGGAAGGACTGTTGGCCCTGGCATGGACTCACACTGCAGCAGTTTACAGAGGGCTGTTGCCCCTGAAATGGTCCCACACAGGAGAAGCTCCTGCAGAGCTGTCTCCCTTGGGAGGGACCCACGGTGCAGCAGGGGAACCACTCCTCTCCCTGAGCAGGGGCAAAGCCATGGGTGATGAACTGACCATAACCCCCATTCCCTGTCTCCCTGCACTGCTGGGGTGGGAGGCAGAGCTGGAAGGAGGGAGCTGGGGGGCTTATTTTATTTCCCCTTTTCCTGCTCTGACCTTGTCAGTAATAAATGAATTTCATATCTCTAAGTAAGCCTGTTTTTCCCAGGACATTATTTGATGAGTGATCTCACCCAGTCCTTATCTCAACCCACAAACCCTTTATTAAATTTTCTTTGTCCAGCTGCAGAGGAGAGTGAGTGAGCAGCCCACATGGATGCCTGGCATTTGGCCTGGGTCAACCCACGACACCTTGGTACCACAGGGTCACAATGGACCCTTGGTTCTATGGGGTCTCATTGGCTCCATCAGGCCCTGCAGGGCCACTTCATTCAACAAGGCCCCAACAGTGGTCTCCAGGATTCCATGAGGCCCTGCAATGTTAAAATGGACCTTTGGATCCATGGGGGCCCACAGTGTCACAATGGGCTCTTTTGGTCCTACAGCTTCACAATGGCCCCTCGGTTCCATGTGTCCTGCACAGTTCCATGAATCCTTACTTCCACAGGGTCCTGTAGGGTCACAATGGTCTCCTTGGTTTCATGGTGCAAAAGTTGCCATAATTTCCATGGTATCACATCTGCCCTTGGATCCCAAGAGGCCCCAGAGTGTGACAATGGCCCCTCGCTTCCATGATGCCCTGCAGTGTCACAATGGTGTCCATGATTCCATCAGGCCCTGCAGTGTCACCGTGGACAGTTGGTTCAATGACACTCCACAAAGTCACCACGGCCCCTTGGTTCCACAGAGCCCCACTGTGTCACTGTGGTCCCTTTGCTTCCAAGGTTTAGAAGTGCCAGAATGACCCTTTGGTTCTATCAGGCCTTGAAGTTTCAAAATGGTCTTCACAATTTCATGAGCACCCCCTGTGTCACAAGAGACTCTTGGTTCCCTGAAGTTCTCCAGTGTCACAATGGGCCCTTGGCTCCACGAGGTTTGGTAGAGTCACAATTGACTCCCTGGTTCCATGAAGCCCTGCTGTGTCACAATGCCCATGTTTCTATGAGTGTCCATTGTGTCACCACGGCCTCCTTGGATCCCCAGTATCACCATGGTCTCCTTGGTACCATCCAGACCTTGTAACAAGAGATAGGGAGCCATTTTGGGCCTTAGATGAAAGGCTTCAGAACTCATGGTTGTGAGGCTGTGTCACTGATTAGAAACAAAACCCACCTGAATCTGAATGTGAAATATCATCTCAAGTACCTTCAATCCCAGCCTCGACAGAGGTAGAAAATACAAACAGAGATTCCACAGTAAATCAAAAACAGGGACCATATTTTGAATGCAGCCAAACGCCTTCAACTGCATTCAAATGCGCTCACTATGATGGGGAGGTGATAATCCCCTATTCCAAGAGTGAACTTAAGAAGGGCTGACTATTGAAGGAACTGCAGAGAACCACAATATAAGAAAAGCAGGTGGCACAGGTGATTCTGGGATAGGGAGACCAGAAAGCAAGAGCAGATGAACCAGCGCAGTCGCCACCAAGAAGATCACGTTCACACGCTGTGGGCAGCAACCCCATCAGGCCGTGCCACCATCCCCGGGTACAAGGGGAGTCACGATGGTTCATTTCACTGATCTCAGAGTGCGAAGACACACAGCAGGGGACTTTCAGTATTAACCAAAACAAATGCACCTTTTAGTGAGTGCCCACAGCAGATGCAACACAAGGATTAGAAAGGAGATAAAGGACAGAGAGACAGAGAAAAGGAGGGGGGGAATGGCTGCCAACAGAGAGATGAAATCCTCGTGGTCTGGCCAATAGATCCGTCTGGTCACGTCGGGGAGAGTCTCAAAGTCTTTGGTTAACTCAGGGCTCTTTTATAATCTACCGCCGGGAGGGGAGCAGGACGGCACATGGAGGGAACAGTGGAGAATAAATCCATTGGGAACAGGTACAGACAGTCCATTTCTGAACGGCACAAACCGGTGCCAGCAGTGAGCGGGGCCCGTTGTTTCAGGGCTGCTTCCTATGGGAAACATCCCGCTTCCCATGGCAGACATCCCGCTCCAGTCAGGCCAGCACCCCTGGGTTAGAATTTTAGGGGTCTCAGTCTCAGTCCTTGGGGAGGGCTTCAATCTCCATCCTTGATGACGGCTGTGAGGCAGATGAGGGATCTCTGGACTGTCTCTTACAGACTGACATCCCTAAACATAAAAATAAATGTGCATTTCCTATTAAAAATAAAATTTACGGAATTAGGAAAATTATTTTTATTATTTATGATAGTATTATTCTATATTGGTATCACAAAATTTTAATATTTGTATTTAAAAATCAATACCTTTTTAGCAAGCAAAAAATTTATTGGTCATTAGTTCTAAGTAACACAATTCCTAACATTAATTCATTGACCAGTGTGGCTATTGATTTCTACTTCTTTAGTCTAATCTGTCCTATTTTAAATCCTTTTGTTATCTTTTTTATCCTTTTCAAAGACAGGATAAAAGAGGCCACTTTGCGGTCCGTGGAGACATTTCTGGGGCACATTTAGGGCAGTTTTGGGTCTGGAGAGGGAATTCAGAGAGAATTTGAGGGTCTGGAGGACACTTGGGGGAGCCGGGTGGGCACTTGGTGGGGCACTCAGGGATTCCAGTTCGGGGTTCGGGGCAGCACTTGGGAGTCCAGGGTGGCCTTTGGAGGGAGGGGAGGGGATTTGGGGCCCTTCGGGGTCCGGGCGGGCCCTTGGGGGGCTCTGACGGGGCTCTCTGGGGCGCGAGCGGTGATGGGAGTTGTAGGCGCGGGTCTAATGCAGTTTAACGGGGCCGCGGAGCATAAGGGGAGTTAGAGGCGCAGCTGCAATAGAGGTCGGTGGAGGTACGGGGCATGACGGGAGATGAAGTCCCGGCTGAAAGAGCACTGGGCATGTGCCGCGGAGCATGATGGGAGCCGTAGTCCCGGAAGTGGCTCCAACGCTTTGTTTGGAGGTTCGGGAAGGCACTTGGCGGACACTTCTGCATCCGAGCCACGACTTGAGATCCTCGGAGGAACGTAAACGGTTCGAAAGAACTTGCCGGGAGCTCGGGGAGCTCTAAGAGGGCTCTTTAGGGCGCGGGGCACCGCAGGAGTTTTGGGCGTGGGACTGTGTTCTGAGGAGCTCTGGGGCCGTGGGGGATGACAGGAGATGAATTTCCACAAGTGGCTGTACCGGGCATCTGTGGGGTTGGGAGCACTCAGGGGGTCCGGGGACGCTTTTGGGGGGACCTGAATGGGCGCTGAGGGGACACTGAGGGATCCTGGAGGGTCTGGGGGACACTTAAGGGACAAAGGGGTGGCGGATCCCGGGGTTCTGTGGAGCGCGGGGCATGACTGGGGTTGTAGTCCCGGCTCCAATGGGGCTCAATGAGGCCGCGGGGCATGACGGGAGTTGTGGCTACCGTAGGCACCGTACCCGAGTCTCCGATCTCTGGCGCTGATTGGCTTCGGGCGGCGATGGGCGGGAGTCTCGGCAAATGGGATGCGGCAGAGGCGGGAACAGCCCATTCAACATCTCCAATCCCTCCCAGTACAGCCCGGTTCATCACCAGTACAGCCCACGTCATCCCAAGTACAACCCAGTTCAACCCCAGTGCCCCTCCAATCCCTCCCAGTAAAGCCCAGTCCCTCCCAATACACCCGAGTTTATACCCAGTCCCTCCAAGTTCCCTCCAATGCAGTCCACAGGCTGCCCCAGTGTCCCCAGTCCTCCCCACAACGGCCCCAGTGTCACTCCCAGTATGTCCCAGTGTCTCCCACAGCGTTCCCAGTGTTCCCCAGTATGTCCCAGTCCTCCCCAGTGTTTCCAAGGACAGTTTCATTTCTCTCGGTGGCCGTGGCAGCCAAACCCAGCAATGGGGTCAGTGCAGTGCCCATGGCCACAGCCCCTTGCAGGGCCCAGTGCAGCTTGGGCTGATGATCCACCCTCACAGCTGGCCCAGGGCAGCTCTGCAGTGCCTTTGGTGGCACCTGGGGCTGGCACACACCTGGGCAGTGTGTCTGTTTGCAGTGGGAAACTCAGCAGTTTGAGATTGCTGCAACAAGTACAAAAAGGGAAAACTCCTCTCAGGCTGGGTGCAGCCAGCTCTGCAAGCACAGCAGGGCCCAGGGCAGTGAGGACAGACAGGATGGGGCTGGGCAATGTGGAGCAAGGTTGTCCACACTGGGTCAGAGCTCCAGGCACAGCTTCTGTGAGCAAGCCAGACCTGCTGAGGAGAGACCCTGGGTCAATATCAATCACAGAATGCTGCTCTAAGGAGAAATTTAATAAAAGACACCCTTTAAAATAGGAATGTATATTTTATTACTGCTCTTTGAAATCTTTCTCCATAACTGGACTAGGAAAACTTTAATGACTCTCTCAGGGCTTTGCTGTTGTTTACATCAGACTCAGTCCTTGAGAGTGTCTTGAAAAAACTTCTCAAGAACACAAAGTTATATTTGACTCCAAATTTTCTTGAAGTTTTAATGGCTCCCGCTGAGGGACATGACTGCCTGCCTCTTTCTGCCCACACAAAGGCTCCTGGGGCACATGCTGCACTACAGCCCTGCCCTGGCAGGGAAATTCCTTTCTGTTTGGGTCCTGTCTGGCTCTCCCTGTCTGCCCCTTGCATTAATTCTTTCTTCCTCTGGCTGTTCTCTATTGTGCCAAAAGGATCCACCATCTCTGAAACCTCCCTTCAGCCCTCCCAGGGCTCCTCTGCTGTCCTCAGTCTCCACTCCACTGAGCACAGAGCTGCTTTGTCCCTGTACATGAATTTGCTGTTTCAGAGGGTGTCATTTACTCAGGCCTGAGCTCTAGTGAGGGATAACTCCCAATCTCACATGGACATTTAATTTTACCAGCGTGTTGCTTCTATACAGTCACTAAATGTGAATTACAATGTGCCCATTTCCATAAAACCCACCCCAAGTTCCCAGATTCAGTCCTTGTTTTCTCTATCCCTGCACCCTTGAGCCAGATGTTTTCTTCTTCTCTTCCAACCATCCTTGCTGGGAAAGCAGCCCCTGCATGCCTTGTTCCTGTGCTGAAAGTTCCCAGGCACAGTAAAAATTGAATGAACCCTTTTGGTATCAGCCCCAGGCTCTGTGTGGGCAGGCAGACAGAGGCAGGAGGCAGAGCTGTCAGCAAAGGAAGGGCCCAGCCAGGTGGGGCAGCCAGGGGATGCCGACAGCCTGCAGGGACAGAGGCGCAGGGCAGGGACACCGTGGGACAGCCTGGGCTGCACAGGGCACAGGGATGGGCAGCAGCTGCAAGACAGTCCTGCCAGAGCCAACTTGGGCAGCACTTTGGCCATGGCTGCTGGGCCTGGGCCTGAGTCAGGAGCAGGGGACAAGTGACCCTTGCAGGGCTGGGGCCTCATTGCCTCCTTGTCCCTGCTCAGCAGCCTGGCAGGGGCCGCCCCATGCTCCTGCCCTTGGCATTGCACATCCCCACATGCCAGTGCCCATCCCGGGAAGAGCCCTGAGCAAGGAGGGAGGGACAGGATCTGCCTGGCCAGGGGCTGGGGCTCAGGCCTGGGCTCTTTGCATTCCTCAAACACATCCAGGTTTGCTCAGCACCAGAGACACCTTTGCCTTGTTTGTCCCCAGCTGCCATCACTGCCTCCAGTGTCCTGCTCTAACTGGAACCTGGGGACACTTTCCCAGTGATGTCCCTCAGTGGGACACATTAAAACTTCAAGAAAATTTGGAGTTTAAATTTAGCTTTGTGTTATTGACTCTCAAAGACTGAGTCTGATGTAAACAACAGCAAAGCCCTGAGAGGGTCATTAAAGTTTTCCAAGTCCAATCATGGAGAAAGATTTCAAAGAGCAGTAAGAAAATATATATTCCCATTTTAAACGGTGTCTTTGATTAAATTTCTCTTTAGACCAGAGGTGATTGCAGCATTCTGTGATTGATATTGACCCAGGGTCTCTCCTCAGCAGCTTTGGCCTGCTCACAGAAGCTGTGCCTGGAGCTCTGACCCAGTGTGCACAACCTTGCTCCACATTGCCCAGCCCCGTCCTGTCTGTCCTCACTGCCCTGGGCCCTGCTGTGCTTGCAGAGCTGGCTGCACCCAGCCTGAGAGGAGTTTTCACTTTTTTGGGGTTTTTTTGAAGCAATCTGAATCTCCTGAGTTTCTCACTGCAAACAGACACACTGCTCAGGTGTGTGCCAGCCCCAGGTGCCACCAAAGGCACTGCAGAGCTGCCCTGGGCCAGCTGTGAGGGTGGATCATCAGCCCAAGCTGCACTGGGCCCTGCAAGGGGCTGTGGCCATGGGCACTGCACTGACCCCACTGCTGGGTTTGGCTGCCATGGCCACCATGAGAAATGAAACTGTCCTTGGAAACACTGGGGAGGACTGGGACATACTGGGAGTGACACTGGGGAGGACTGGGACATACTGGGAACGCTGTGGGAGACACTGGGACATACTGGGAGTGTCACTGGGGAGGACTGGGACAACCTGAGGACACTGGTGGCATTGCGGAGAAAACTGGGGACACTGGGGCATCATATGGATCAGGTTGGGAGGAACTGGGAACGACTGGGAATGAACTCAGGTGTATTGGGACAGACAGGGCTGCACTGGGAGGGACTGGAGGGCCACTGGGGTTGAACTGGGTTCTACTTGGAATGAAATGGGCTGTAGTGGGGTTATATTGGTCTGTACTGGAATGGGCTGGACTGTCCCTGGAAGGACTGTAGGAGGGTGATTTGGCTGTTCCCGCCTCCGCCACATCCTATTTGCCGAGGCTCCCACCCATCGCCGTTCCCAGCCAATCATCACTAGGAATCTGGGCCTAGGGGCCGTGCCCAGAAAGGCACCATATTTTCTCCTTGCATACAACTCCCATCACACCCCGCGGCCCCATTAAGCCCCATTGGAGCCGGGACTACAACGCCCGTCATGCCCCGCGCTCCACAGTACCCCAGGATCGCCCCCGTCTGTCCCATCAGTGTTCCCCAGACCCTCCACGATCCCTCAATGCCCCCTCACCGCCCATTAGGGAGCCCCCGAAAGCGTCCCGGACCCCCTGAGTCCTCCTGACCCCACAGATGCTCCGTACAGCCACTTGTATAAATTCATCTCCTCTCATCCCCTGCGGCCCCAGAGCCCCTCGGAACACAGTCTCGCGCCTAAAACTCCTGCCGTGCCCAGCGCCCTAAAGAGTCCGGTTAGACCTCCCCGTAAGTTCTCGAGAGGGTTTCAAGTCGCGGCTCGGACGCAAAAGTGTCCCCTAACAGCCGTCGCGGACCCCCAAACATCGTGATCGAGCCACTTCCGGGACTTCAGCTCCCATCATGCTTCGCGGCGCACGTCCGGCGCTATTCCAGCCGGGACTTCATCTCCCGTCCTGCCCCGCGCCCCACCGAGAGTCATTGTAGTGGCGCCTCAAACTCCCGTGATGCTCCGCGGCCCTATTAAATCGTATGATACCTGCGCATACAACTCCCATCACCCCCCGCGCTGAAGAGAATCCCGTCAGAGCTCCCCCAAGGGCCCGCCCGGACCCCGAAGGGTCCCAAATTCCCCTCCCTGACCTCCAAGGGCCCCCCTGGATCCCCAAGTGCTGCCCCGGACCCCGAACTCTCCGTCGGGATCCCTGAGTGCCCCTCCAAGTGCCCACCCGGCTCCCCCAAGTGTCCTCCAGACCCTCAAGTTCTCTCTGAATTCCCTCTCCAGACCCAAAACTGCCCCAAATGTGCCCCAGAAATGTCACCAGGGACCCCAAAGTGCTGCCCCTTGACCCTGTGTGAGAAAAAGATGAGATGAAAAAGATGATAAAAAAGATGATAAAAAGACGACAAATATAACTAATTACCATAAAGAGGAAGAAATAAGTCGCCAAGAAATAATAATTAATTTATGGAAGGAATTGTGTTTTTAATTAATTAAATTAATTAATGAATGAAAGGAATTCTTAGCATGAGAGACAATTTTTTTTTATTGCTAAAAAATGTAGATTTTTAAAGGAAAATATAAAACTAATGTGATAAAAATAATAAAAATATAATTATAAATTAGAATATTATGTTTATAACTTTATTTATTAATTAAATTTTTTTATAAGGAAAAATACTTTCATTTTTTTATGTGTTTTGAGATGTCAGTCCCTGGTGGGCCATGTCAGACAGAGTGAGGTTGGGGGTGAGGAGCAGCTTGTCCAGACAGGGTCAGCCTGCAAGGGACTCATTCTTCTCCCTGCCCAGACCTCCTAAGGAGACATTCAGCATCAAGATCACCTGGGAAATGCTTCTGTCCCTTCTTCTCTGAAATGAAAACAAAAAAAAAATATTCCGTTGACTGAAAAGAAAAATCATGAGGTGCACATTGGAATCTTCCTCCTGAAAAGAACTCCAAACTGACTCCAATCACTGCACAAGCCCTGTAGACTCAAAGACAATGGAAGGGAGACCAAGAACTCCTGAGGCCTTTCTATATTTTAACCAGCCCCACGGTGGATTTGGGGCTGGCTCCAAGAGCCTCAGGCACGCAGAGAAGGATGGAGAAGCTGCTCAAGGAGTCAGCAGCAAAACTCCAAGTGCCTTGGAGCATGGCTGGGCCCCAGGGAGGGCAGGGAGTGCCCAAGGCTGCCCAGGGCCTGGTGAGAGCAGATCCTTGAGGGCAGGATTGCAGGGAGCCCAAGGCTCTGAGCAGGGAACTGCAATGCTGAGCAAGGCCTGGCTTGGCTGGGTTTTCTCTCCTTTCAAGAGTCTCTGGGTAGGCACTGTTGGTTTCAGGTCCATGGTCCCTGTGCTGCTCTTGGCCTGTTCTGGTTAGGGTGACGAAGGCAAAAGCTCTGACCATAGTCCTGATGTTGTGTTATGTTTTCTCTGGTTAGAGGCGTTAATTTAATTCTTCATTTGCATGGCGGCTTGTTGTTCTAGGGGTTTTTGTTAGGTCATTCTTTTCTGTTATGTCTTCTGGGATTTTCATATTTGGTTATTATCTGACACAGTCCTCTTCTTTATGGTGTTGGGCAGTTCAACAATTTAGATGGGAGTGGGAATGATAGTAAAAGATTCTAAAATCATAAAATTTGGGGAATTAGAAAGAAGCTAGACATAGTGGGGCCGTAGAAAAATGTTAAAATAGACTCTGGAAATGTTAGGCTTTGTGTTTGCCAGATCATGTGAATTTGCACCTGTGTAAGCAGTATATGATAAAAGATATAATTGGTAGATGTGATGATTGTTTAGTAATTAAATACAATTATTGTATAATCATTAGAAGAATTCTGAGAAACTATGTTAGATGTTTGGGGGGGTCACGATGAGCCCATGCTTGGCTGAAATCTATGTATACAATAGAACAATATAAGTTTAATAATTAACATTAAAGTTATATAAGGATTGACTATAAAAACATGTTTGTCCCGAATGCATGTCAGAGACAGATTTGGGGTTGTAACCCTGACACTCAGAGCTCCTCAATAAAAGCACCTGCATAGAATCACTCTCGTGATTATGTGCTTCTGAACGCTGACAGGGGCAGTGGGGGGAACACCTTACAGTGAGGGGATTTACATAATTATAAATCCTTTAACTAGCATTGGAACTTGACATAACTGTTAAACATTCAACAAACAATCTATGACTAACGTTGGAACTTTATATTAACTCCTTTAACAATGAACTTTATATCAACTCCCTTAACAATGTATTCTCTACAATTTCCCCCTCTAATTGTTCGATTGGGCTCAAGCTTGCATCAATTAGCAATTGTTTCTTCTTGAAAGTACAATTTTTAATATTGGTTGTAAATTTGCTTGGCATCTTCATGTTCTTGATCATTCATTATCATGATTACTTTTACTTCTTTTTTATTAAGCTCTTTTGGTATCATTACACTTGCTTGTACAGCAGATGCTACAACTCGGATTATACAGGGGAGCATGCAAGGTAGGAGGATCAAACCAGCAATTTCACATAAGATGAAAAAGGCTGGTTTTTCCCACCAGTTTCCTTTTAATGACCAGAAATTGTCCCACCAGCTGGTATCGAATGTAGGGGTCCACTCTGGTGTTCCAACATAAGCTAACTTCCAGATTTCCTTTGAGATATTTCTAATGACTTCACTGCAGTCATCCATTTCTAAGCAGCACTCAGAGGAGTTAAATTTTCCACGTATGCTTCCATCATCAGCTAATAAATAATTTACTGCTAGTGTGATTTGATACACTACAGTTCTAGTCTGGGATAGTTGGTCATTTATGTGGTCTAAAGCTAGAGAGGCTCGGTTCGATACCATCTCGAGTACTGCCTGTAATCTCAGAATCCGATTTAACCCCGTATAAATTGGGGTCCGGTGTCCCCAGGACCCATCTTGAGCCCGGGTTGCCGATCCATGAGTGCAAATTATTTCCTGGGGGTTCCATACTGTGTTTTTCCGTGTCTGTGTTCCTCCAATTTCAATTCTGTTTCTTTTTCGTCAGCTAGATTTCTTGAAATAATCACATACTGGGACCCCTAGGTTAAATCCAGACTCTTTTGGGAGTAAGAAAAATGACGCTTTAATAATTCCGATAGTGCAAGTGCTGCTCCACTCCCCGGGTAATTCGGTGTAAGCCACATTCCCACATATCCAAACCAGGTTTTCTGGAGCTTTCCAGGAAGCATCACTGAGAGTCATTGGAAATTCCCAGTACTTGGATATTTCTCTCACTCCCCAGAATGGGTCTATTCCTCTTATTCCTTTCTTTCTTTCTTTATTTATTACTTTATTTCTTCCTTTATTTATTCCTTTATTTATTCCTTTTCCAGTACACTCATGGAGTTTAGATCCTTCTCGGTAGATACAGCCTGTTTCTTTCTTCCCAATGGATTTTCAGTGTTAAATTTATTATTTTAAATTATTATTATTATTATTATTATTATTATTATTATTATTATTATTATTATTATTATTATTATTATTATTATTATTATTATTATTATATTAATATATAACATAACATAACATAACATAACATAACATAACATAACATAACATAACATAACATAACATATATTATATTATATTATATTATATTATATTATATTATATTATATTATATTATATTATATTATATTATAATTTATTGTATTATATATAATAGATTCTATATTGATTAATTAATAGTATTATTATATATAACTTATATATAACTAATATGTAATTAATATTAATAATATTAATTAATGTATATTATATATATTATATAATATATATAAGTATATATATTATATATATTTAATATTATTTTATATATAATATATATATGTTATATAATACATAATATATATTATACAATTATAATATAATATAATATAATATAATATAATATAATATAATATAATATAATATAATATAATATAATATATATTATATATATTATAATATATATGATATATATAATATATATTAATCAATATTATCATATATAATAATATGATATAATGTAATATAATATAATATAATATAATATAATATAATATAATATAATATAATATAATATAATATAATATAATATAATATAATATAATATATGTTATAGTATATATTATATTAATATTATATATAACATTAATACATAATAATATTATTTTATTATTATTATAATAATATTAAAATAGTATTTTAATAAATTAATATTACTTATTATTATTTAATAAATAATATTTTAATAAATTAATAATGATATTCATTATTTAATAAAAATTAAAATTAATAAGTTAAAATGGTATTGTTTATTATTTAATAAATAATATTTGTTTTTCCAATACAGAAAAAATAAATAATACTTCCAGTATTTATTGGGTTCTCTAGGGACCTACCCAGCTACTGGATGTTTTATTTCTAAATATCTCTTACAGGATATTTCTCCTACTGGGGTTTTATAAATTTATACATTTTATACATTTTCCCTTTCGTAGATATACACTACTCTTCTCCAATTATTTTAGACTTCAATTCCCACCATTCTTTTCCTCTTTGTCCAATAGCTGGTACCTTTTGTCTTGTTTGTGTCCATTTTAAGATTTCTATTGGTCTTAAGCTGATCCCTTCCCAAGGCCAGACTTCGGCCATTTGTGTATTTCCACAGATCCAGCAATTAGTTAAATGTAACTCTTTCCTGATCTTTTCCACTAAATCTATGAATAAGTTTTTCCCATGAGATGTTTCTAGGTCTTCTTTCTCATTTACTGATGTTGTTACTTCTTTCTCTTTTATTAAGTTTGCTGTGCGTTTTTGATTGGACTTATGTTCAAAGCCAAGGCAAGCATCTGCTATAGGATGCTTCCCAAGCAGTCATTGCAGTCATTCTATATTTTGTGAAATCCAATAAGTCTTCCCGTGCCCTTGACAGGTTGCTAACAGAGAGAGGTTGACACAGTTTAGGTTTAAATTTGTATGTACTCGTATTAAAGATCCGGTTTCTTCCCCTCTGTAAAGGGGGTGGTAACATTTAGCACATGGGCTCTTCTGACTTCCCAGTGTGATGTTAAACAAGTAAGATTAGTAAGAGCATTCCCAGGAGTCTGGTATGAGGCATTCCCCTAAACTCTACAATTACTGAGCTGCACCCAGTGATTGGAGTGGCTGGTTTTAGGCGGAATGTAGACTCACCCAGCCTTGCCTCCTGGTTATGCTTTTCTCCTATGGAAGAGCTCATTGGTTTCAGTACAGAGTTTTTATTCTCTCAGTGTCAACACATTTGACTTTTCTTTACTAATTTATTTTTGCCCTGACGGATGTTCTGTAGGAGATTACTTTATACACTAAGATTGGAGTAAACTGGGGTATTTTAACTTTTTAACACAAAAACATTCATCTAAAAACCTTGAACTCAATGGTCAGATGACTTTAAGAATTTTCGGTATCCAAAATTATAGATAAAATACTCACACCAAACAAATAACAAGGTATTTACTCTTATGCCTAACCCTACAAAATAATAGTATGATTTTATGCTAATCCTACAAAATCATAATACACCTTATGCCTAATCCTACAAAATCATAACATACGCCGAAACAAACAAAGGCTCCAACGCAAACAAAAAATTCTTCATTCTTTAATAAACACTAACTAATAATACATGCAACAGGAAAGTATCTACTTTTCAAACTCAGAAGTAAAATATAAATAACATTAACTGCAATTTTTAACAGTTCTTAACAAGTTTTGATTATTTAAACAGTTCTTAACAAGTTTTTGACTATAGACAATCTCCAATAGTCTTTAGGTCTCCTCTGGAGGGTTAGCTTTAGATTGCCTGAGTGATTAGTCACAATCCATTCATTAGAAGACTTAGTAGGGGATGTGGTTGGTTTTGACTCTTCAGTGGGAGGTGGTACAGGTCCTTTAGTCTGGGTTATATGTGTCCACCCCTTCTCTTGGGTCATATGGCTGTATTGGTGGTGAGTAGGACCTGAAAATGACCTTCAAACTCAGAGGTTAAAGGTGCAGAGTTCCATGATTTAACTAACACCCAGTCCCCTGGATTGATGTTATGTCCCTTAGTGTCTAAGGGAGAGGTTTGAAGGACATAGCCCTTTTTCCTAAGATCTTTAAATCTCCTTCCTATGGCCTTTACCTATTTTTGTGTGGCTGTCTCTCCTTCTGGATAAATTCCCGTGCTATACAGGGTTGTCAAGAAGGGGAGTCCTAACATCATTTCATAAGGTGAGACTCTTATACCTGTTTGAGGCCTTGTTCTTATTTGTAACAGTGCTAAGGGTAGACATTTAAGCCAATTCATCTGGCTTTCTGTAACTAATGTAGTTATCGTGTTTTTGATGGTTTTATTCATTCTTTCTACTCTTCTGGAGCTCTGGGGATGCCAATGGGTTGTGCAACCTCCATTTCATTCCCAGGGCTTCAACAACTTGTTTTAAGTCTTGGGCAGCAAAATGTGGACCTCGGTCAGAATCGACATTATTTATCAACCCATATCGGGGAATGATGTTTTCTAGGATTGCTTTTGTGGCTGCTTGGGCTGTCTCTGTTTTGGTCAGGAACGCCTCTACCCAATGGGTGAGGTGATCCACGGTCACTAATAAGTGTCTGTGTCCCTGAACAGGGGACATTTCTGTGATGTCTACCTGCACGCTTTGGAACGGCCGCAAGGACAACTCTCTTCCCCCAGATCAGACAGTACTCTTCTCAATAATTTCTGATTAATTTGTTGGCAAGTTAAACGTCCCTTGGTAACTGCCTTTGCTATGGTACGTACTCCCATGCACATTTGATCCCTTGGAAAGTGGTCACATAAGCCTTGTATTCCCCAATGGGTCAACTCGTGTAACTCCATCATCACCTTTCGGGCTACAGCTTTATTTAAAATTTGCCATCCATCAGAGGTCCACCATTCTCCATTTTCTTTTTGCTGTCCTCTCATATTTTCTAACTCTCTTAATTTTTTCTCATCAAAGGTGGGTCTTTCCTCTGTTCTTTCCCCACTAGGTGTTCCTTCTATCTTAAGAATTTTAATTCGACTACCTTGTTCCAAGGCTACTTCTTTCACTACTTGATCAGCTAATCAATTTCCTTTCATTTTAAGGGTGTCCCCTTTTTGATGTCCTTTTATGTGAACTTTGGCTATCTCTGTTGGTGTCCTCAGGGACTCTATTACTAATTTTCTTAGCTCTTCGTGTATTAAATTTTTGCCTTTAGAATTAAGGTACCCTGTTCTTCCCATGTTTTTCCAAATGTATGGGCAATCCAAGATGCGTACTGGGAGTCAGTATAGATTGTTCTTTTGTCTTTTTCTAGTAAAGGGCACAGATTTCACAGCACCGGGCACACCAATTTGAGGGTAGCTTTCCCATTTCCTCAACTTGCATGTTCTGCCCATCTATGATTGCATACCCTGAGACCTGTTTACTGGCAACCATTTGTGATGATCCATCTGTAAATAAAATTCTCCCATATGGGACGGGCCCTTTTTCTAAATCTTCTCTCACTTTAGTCTGCATTTCAATAATTTCAAAACAATCATGCTCCAGGTCTGTTAACAGCTCTCCTGTGAGGAACTGGGCTGGATTTAAACATTTTGAAGTGACACATTCGAGGCCCTTGGTACTTATTAGGATGACTTCATACTTTAGTATTTGGGAGTCGGTTAGCCACTGAGGGGCCTTGTGACTTAAAACAGCTTTTACATTGTGTGGGGTATGAACCCGGATCTTCCCCTTTCAGGTAAGTTTCTGTGTATCTTCTATTGGGGTGGCTGTTGCTGCTATCACTTGCACACAGGCTGGCCACCCTCTGGCTACTGGATCTGGTAACTTGGAGAGAGATGCGACCGCTTCCTGCATCCTCCCCAATCCCGTGTAAGGACTCCGCAAGCTATCCCTTCTTCCACGTTTACCAATAGGTCAAAGATCTTTTTAAGGTCTGATAGGCTCAGTACAGGGGCAGGGGACAATTTAATTTTCAAATTCTGAAGCTGTTCTTGTCATTTGAGTTCCAGGTTACAGGCTCTGATTCGTTCAATTTGCCATATGGAAATTTAACACTCTTAATATACTGATCAAGCCATAATCTGCAATGCCCAAACAAACCTAGTAATTTTCTAATGTCTCTTTTGGTCTTTGGGGTAGGGATGGACAGAATTCCCAACATTCTCTTGGGGCTTCACCTTTTATACCCTTGGGTGATTATATGTCCTAGATCTGTTACTTCTTGTTCCACAAATTGCAGTTTCTTTTGTGATACTTTTAGGCCTTTTTCCCCTAAGAAATTTAGGAACTCTATGCTAGAACTTCTAACTTTGTCTTGTTCTCCCTCTGATGCAAGTAAATCATCAACATATTGTAAAATATTTACCCCATTCTCAGGTTTAAACTGTTCTAGGAGTTCTAGAGCTTGCCAACAAGATTCGGGGATTCTCTAAACCCCTGGGGAAGACCTGTCCACCTTAGTTGCTGTTTTCTTTTCTTTTTAATGTCCTCCCATTCAAAGGCAAACCAGTTCCGGCACTCTTCAGCCAGAGGACATGCCCAGAAGTCATCCTTTAAATCCATGACTGACAACCATGCATGCTCCTCAGGTACTTGGCTTAAAAGGGTTTACAGGTTTTGTACTGCCGGGTGCCTCACAACCATTCTTTTATTAACTTCTCTTGAATCTTGTGCTAATCGTTAACTTCCATCAGCTTTTCTCAATGCTAGTATGGGAGTATTATGTGGAGACATGCATGGTGCTAAAATCCTTCTTTTAATAGCTGGTCAGTTACTGGGGCTGGTCCTTTCTTTCCCTCTGGGGAAATTGGATACTGCCTTACCCGAATGGGGGAGATGTCTTTCTGCAGCTCTACTTCTATTGGTGGAATATTCAAACAACCAATTTTTCCCTCCCCCACCCACACATTTGGATACATTTCATCTATGTCTCCCTTAGTTAAGACCATTATTTGTACTACCATTTTTCCTTCTTTTGGCATTACTCCAATTTCCAATTTGATTTGTAAGTCATATCCTAATAAATCACAACATAACTTGGGGATGTAAATGAACTTAGCTCTCTTGAATTTCCTCTAATTTCTACATCTTCTATAATCTGGGCCTCCAATGGTTCTCCTTTGGCCCCTCATTCTTTGCAGACCTTTATACCGACTGTGATTCCTGTTGGTATTTTAGTCACATATGACTTGTCTGCTCCGGTATCAACTAAAACTTCAAATTCATCATTCTGGGGACCAATCTCAAAATTTACAAAGGGCTCTTCTAGATGATTCATTAAATTCCCCAGGGCATACAACCCTTGACACCCCTATTCCGCATATTTCTTGTCACTTCTTAAGATGTTCTCTAGAGTTTCTTGCTCCCAGGCTATGGCTTCATCTAATTGGAGTTTCTTACAGTTTCTCTTTAGGTGTCCTTTCTCTCCACAGCAATAACAATATTTGTCACTGAGTAGAGCCCTCGCCCCTTTTGGTCCAATAAAACCTTTGTCTCTTCTAAGTGGTTCTACTGGCGTGTATTTCTACTGGCTCCCACACTTTCTCTGGCTATGGCTGCCATAATTTTAATTTTTTGTCTTTTCTTCTTCTCTTCCTATATATACTCTTATGGCTTCTCACAGCAGTTCATTAATACTTTTTTCCTGCCAGTACTCTATTCTTTCTAACTTTCATCTGATATCTTGCCAGGATGTAGTGACAAATTGTACCTTGAGAAGGACTTGGCCTGTCGGAACCCAGGACACACCTCTGGGTGCCCTGGAGGACATGTGCCCCTGGCAGGGGGCTGGGGATCCCTGGCAGCGGGCCTGGGGAGTCCTGGCAGGAAGCCAAAGATGCCTGGGATTTTGATCTTAACCCATGGAGCAAATTACCACCCTTGTATGAAGAATTACAAGTCACAAAATTTAAGTAGAATGATAATGAATCTGTCAGAGGGTATAAAATGGTATTTTGGGGATTTTTATATAGAGGTCTAGGAGGCAAGATGGAGGGACTTGGGTGTTGTCCTATTCTTCTTCCTTCTTCTTCTTAGTCTCCATGTTCTTGGTGATGGTGGCATTTTAGGATTGGTTTAGAGTAGAAGTAGACTGTCTAACATAGGTGATAGGTATTGGGAAATAATGATAAATAAAGTACACGTAGTTCATAGTATAAAATGTAGACACCAGCCCTGGGATGGGGAGTGTGCCTCTGTCTGACCTGCTAAAAACATCTTGGCAGGCCAGAGAAAAAATGTTATAGATAAGAAACAATAAACAACCTTGGAAACCAGAGCTGAAGAATTCAGACTCCTTCTTGGAAACATCAGGCTGAGAAAAAAGGATTCTTGGGGTCATCCCCGACTGCAGGGAACCCAAGATTGGCCTTCTGGGCTGTCTGGGTCAACATTAGAGTAAATCTGGAAGTTTTGCTTTAGCCTATTAAGCCATGGTGCTGGGGTCTCATCTTTTTCCTGGGTGCCGTCAAACACTAGCCTGGTATTACTCCCTCTAGGGACTGATTCTTTTATCCCTCTGGTCATCAGGGACCTGTAATCTCTCATGTTCCTTCTCCCCTCTTCTTGATTAGAGTCCCAGCTAGCTCCACTAAAGGCATTTTTTTTTGTCACCTGGGGGCCTGGGTTGGTTTTCTTGCTCCCAAATTTTCATTCCTGCAGTTCTTATTAATCGAGTCTTTTCTGGGGAAAATAGGATGTTAAAGGTGGAGTTCAATTCTCCCCATGTATAAATATTGGGGGCTAAAAATGGATTAATTTGATTTGCTATTCCTACTGGGTCTTCCACTAAATTTTGCAATTCTTTCTTAAAATTCCTAAATTTGGATGCAGTCAAGGGAGCATTTACAAATCCTATCTCACTGGCCACCCTGCCCATGGGAACTTCTCTGAGGGGGAACAATTTTTCCACTTTACCCACTTTGGACCGGGTGTTACAACATCAGCTGTGGAGGCTGACTGGTTAACTTCACTCTTGGGCATGAGATTCTGAGATGTTTTTTGGCTTCTCATTTGTGCTGAGGGAGGCAGAGCAGGAACCTGCTGGTGAATTAGGGGTGCATGAGATGGCAGAGGTAAGGGAACAGTAGTGAAGGGTAAAGAGAGTAAGGAGAGGGTAGAGGGGAAGGTGTTGGAGGTATAACTGGGTTAGGAGGTGGTAAAGGAATGACAGCTGGGAGAGGAAGAGGAATTGGGTCCACAGCAAGAAGAATTGGAGGAAGGATTTGAGGTACTGCAAGGGTAGGGTGAAGTAAGTGGTCAAGGAGGTCCCAATTTTTGTTAGCCTTCCCAGCCTCTTCTTCTTTTACTTTCCTAGCTTGCTTTCCCTCTTTTAACTTATAGACTCTTGTATTTTCCTCCTCTGAGGCGTGCTTTAGCCAACAGGTGACATTCTGTATGTGATGGGCCTTTTGCAGGAACTTGGGACAAAACAGAACATGCATCACCTTCGGACAGAGAGGTAGGTATCTCAGGATATGTTTAAGGATGTTGTTAGCTCATGCAAAATGAAAATTATACAGGTGAAAGCTTAAGACTTAACCAGGTCACATCTGTGAAGAATAATAAAAATGTTTCTATAAGTACATTAATGGCAAAACAAGGTACAAGGACAATCTCCATTCATTATTAGGGGAGATGTGGTTACCAAATATGAGGGAAAGGCTGAGGTACTTAACCCCTTTTTTGCCTCAGTTTTCAAGAATAAGTCAAGTTCTCCTCAAGAAAAGTGTTCTCCTGAGCTGGTGGATGGGCACAGGGAGCAGAACAGCCCCTGTAATCCAGAAGGAAGCAGCTGGTGACCTGCTGAGCCACTCAGATACTCACAGGTGTCTCTGGGAGGAGATGAGATCCATCCCAGGGGGATGTGGGAGCTGGTGGATGAGCTCCCCAGGCTGCTCTCCATCATTTACCATCAGTGCTGGCTCAGCAGGGAGGTCCCAGAGGGCTGGAGGTGCCAAGGTGAGCCCGCCCCCAAGAAAGGTGGGAAGGAGGATCTGGGGAACTCCAGGCCTTTCAGCCTGACCTGGGTGCCTGGCAAGGTTTTGGAACAGATCACCCTGAGTGCCATCACAGGGCGCCCACAGGATGGCCGAGGGATCAGAGCCAGCCAGCATGGATTCCAATGTCTGCATGGAATGGTCTGGATGAGGGGATTGTGTCCAACATCAGCAAATCTGCAGATGACACCAAACTGGGTGTGAGTGTGTATCTGATGGAGGATGGAGGTAGGCAGGTTCTGCACAGGGCCCTGGACAGGCTGGATCCAGGGCCGAAATCCAACAAGGTGAGGTTTAAAAGGTCCAAGTGCAGGGTCCTGCACTTTGGCCACAACAACACCTGCAGTGCTACAGGCTGGGGACAGAGTGGCTGGAGAGCAGCCAGGCAGAAAGGGACCTGCAGGGACTGATGGACAGCAGGCTGGGCATGAGCCAGCAGTGTGCCCAGGTGGCCAAGAAGGCCAATGGCTCCTGGCTGGATCAGGAATGGTGTGGCCAGCAGGAGCAGGGCAGGGATTCTTCCTCCGTGCTGGGCACTGGTTGGGCAGCACCTCGAGTGCTGTGTCGAGTTCTGGGTCCCCTGGGGTGGGGAATTAGAAGAAATTTGTATCAGGAAGAGTAAAGAAAGCAAAGGTGAAGCAAAGGAAATGCTCAGGGTAGTTTGGGGGTGGCTGTCAGGCAGCACTGGCTCTGAGCAACAGCATCTGCAGTGGCCCAGGAAACTCCCAGCTGATGGGAACAAATTTTCTGGCTGAGTGCAGAGGCCAGGACAAAGCTGAGCGGTTTCCCTGGTGTCCCCCAGCCCTTGCTGGCCCCAGGGGCTGATGGCATTTGTGCTCCCTCAGGTTCATGTCCCCACAGCAACAGCATGGGGGCACTCCCCTGCTGTGTGCAATGCAAACAGGGGCTGCTGAGCCAGTGCTGCCGTGTCTGTGCCTGCAAGGATGGGGCACCTGTGTGAGCTGGGCGAGAGGCCAGGGCTGCAGAGGGGGGATGTTGTTGGCAGCTCCATCAGGACGCTCTGGGACACTGCCCTGAGCTGTGCAGCGCACTGGGGATGGATCAGCCCCTGCTCTGCTGCACCTTCCCATCTGCCCCAGGGCCCTTGCAGAGCCCCAGCCATGCTGTTTGCCCCCAGCCTGCCCACAGCCAGCCTGGGGCTGCTCACAGGGGTTTTCTGTGCTGAGCATTGGCCTGGCCATGTTCTTGAGAGAGCCTGGGCAAGGAGCCTGGAGCCGCCAGGCCCTGGGCTGAGGCGTCAGCACTGCCCCAGCAGTGCCCATCGCCTGTCCCTGCTGCAGCCCTGGCACTGCCACCCCCAGGGCTGTGCCTGGCCCTGAGAGCACTCAGGCCCTGCAGCAACAACAGGGCCACCAGGGCAGTGGGGCAGGGCCACGGCAGCAGCACTGGCAACACCAAGTGCTGCTGCTGCTGCTGCTGGGCACAGCTGCTGGGCCAGCACTGATCTGCCCCCATCTCTGCACACAGACATTGCTGCTGCAGCTCCAGAGAAGGCAACACAAGGGCATCTCTACAGAAAACTTGGCTGGGAGTTCCTTTATTTACTTCAAAGTCACCCAGAGTGCAGCCCCTCATTGACAGTCTGTGACCACAGGCAAGTTGGAGAGAAAAAAAAAAAAAAAGGGAAATGGCAGAAACAATGACATTTTTTCTGGACTATATTTAAACATAAAACAAAGGAAAAGAACCTCCACAGTTTACCCAAAAAGAAGTAGCAAAGATGACTTTGATTACAAAGTATATGCAGATATTTCCCAGCAGTTTAATGTTTCTGAAAGCATGCAGTCATCAGTGTCCACACTGCAGCCTTGAGCTCCTGGTTCCTCAGGCTGTAGATTAGAGGGTTCAGGACTGGAGGCACCACCGAGTACAGAACTGACAGGGCCAGATCCAGGGATGGGGAGGAAATGTTGGGAGGCTTCAAATAGGCAAATGTGGCTGTGCTGATAAACATGGATAGAACTGCCAGGTGAGGGAGGCAGGTGGAAAAGGCTTTGTGCCGTCCCTGCTCAGAGGGGATCCTCAGCACAGCTCTGAAGATCTGCACATAGGAGAAAACAATGAACACAAAACAACCGAATACCAGACAGGCACTGACAGCAAGAAGTCCCACTTCCCTTAGTTGGGATTTGGAGCAGGAGAGTGTGAGGATCTGTGGGATTTCACAGAAGAACTGGCCCAGGGCATTGCCATGGCACAGGGGCAGGGAAAATGTATTGGCTGTGTGCAGCAGTGAATAGAGAAAGGCACTGGCCCAGGCAACTGCTGCTATGTGGGCACAAGCTCTGCTGCCCAGGAGGGTCCCGTAGTGCAGGGGTTTGCAGATGGAAATGTAACGGTCATAGCACATGACGGTCAGCAGATAAAACTCTGCTCCAATGAAGAACAGAAAGAAAAAGAGCTGAGCAGCACATCCAGTGTAGGAGATGTCCCTGGTGTCCCAGAGGGAATTGTGCATGGCTTTGGGGACAGTGGTGCAGATGGAGCCCAGGTCAGTGAGGGCCAGGTTGAGCAGGAAGAAGAACATGGGAGTGTGCAGGTGGTGGCTGCAGGCTACAGCGCTGATGATGAGGCCGTTGCCCAGAAGGGCAGCCAGGGAGATGCCCAGCAAGAGGCAGAAGTGCAGGAGCTGCAGCTGCCGCGTGTCTGCCAATGCCAGCAGGAGGAAATGCCTGATGGAGCTGCTGTTGGACATTTGCTGGGGCTGCACATGGGGACCTGTTCATGGAGAAAGGACAGTAAAGACTTAGGGGAGGTACCTGTAAACAAAATCAAGGCCATTTCCCATACATCCTCCTCTATAACACACAGACATTGTCTTTAATTTTTAAGAGTTCTGAGGTTTTCTTCATAAGCTCCCCCCGTGTCTCTGCTGGTAGTTTTGGATATCAAACCATAAGCATGTCTGAGGCCCTCAGGGAGAACAGAGTGAGTTCCCTGGGTCAAGGTGATGAATACAGACTGAGGAGAGATGGTCTGTAATTCTGACCTGTTCAGAGTTTCTTTGGGATTTAAACTTTCTCAGGTGGAAGGTGACCACCTGTTGTATTCATATTGTTGTATAATTATATTTCATGAGTCTCATACCTTCTTGGTGATTTTCTCATGGCAGATCTTCACAGCAGTGGTGTTGTTGCTTCTCGGTCAGGGCTCCTCTCCCAGGCTCTCCCTGACCACCCCGCCCCCTTTTATCTCAGCTACCTCCATGGGCTACAGCTGCTGCCCAATCAAGGACATCACAGCTGCAGCCCATTTACAATAACTAGAATCAGGGCAGGGTCACTAATACAATACAAAGATCTTTCACTGCCATACATATATTTACAATACATAAGTTAACTCAGGCCCCTACATTTCCCCCTTTTCTTTTAGCAACTTTACAATTACAATATACATATCTGTCCCAGGTCTCAGGCTGCCACAGCTCTCAGCTGTCTTTTCTTCTAGAGTCCCAGCTCTCAGGCTGCCACAGCTCTCAGCTGTCTTTTCTTCTAGAGTCCCAACTCTCAGGCTGCCACAGCTCTCGGCTGTCCTATCTTCTGTCCCAGCTCTCTGGCTGCCACAGCTCTCGGCTGTCCGGGGGATTCCATACCTTCATTCGATGTTCGTTGTGGCTGCAGATCTTTATCACGTCGGGGTCACCAGATGTTATATTCATATTGTTGTATAATTATATTTCCTGAGCCTCATACCTTCTTGGTGGTTTTCTCATGGCAGATCTTCACAGCAGTGGTGTTGTTGCTTCTCGGTCAGGGCTCCTCTCCCAGGCTCTCCCTGACCACCCCGCCCCCTTTTATCTCAGCTACCTCCATGGGCTACAGCTGCTGCCCAATCAAGGACATCACAGCTGCAGCCCATTTACAATAACTAGAATCAGGGCAGGGTCACTAATACAATACAAAGATCTTTCACTGCCATACATATATTTACAATACATAAGTTAACTCAGGCCCCTACAACCACCTTCTTATGCTTCCCTTAAAATGCCACCACCTACTGCTGAGAGCAGATGCATCCACCACAGCACAGCTCCACATTTGTAGCCAAGGACTCACTTTGCTCATTTCACCAACCCAGCAGCATTTTCTGTGTCACAACCCCTCTGCCTTTCCCCATCAATCTCATAACTCAGAGATGCTCTAGGACAGGTTTTCACCCTGGATTGAAGCTCCCAGCTTGGACTGAAATCTCAGGGACACTTCCAAGTGTCCTTATGATGGCATTGGATGGAGGAAGATGCAGCTCCTTCCCTGACTGCACTCACAGCATTGCTCAGAGCCGGGCTCTGGGGACAGCGTCACCCTGAGCCAGCTGTGCCCCCTGCCAGAGCCCCCAGGGCCGGGCAGCTGCTCCCAGCCCTGTGCTCTGCAGAGGGAACTGGGCCCGGGGCTGCAGAGCTGCCCCACAGCTCTGCTGCAGCTCTGCCTGCACAGGAGGGGCTGCACGCCTTGGAGCCCCAGCCCTGAGGGAAGAGGCTTGGCTGGGGGCACAGGAGGGAGGGGGCTTGTTCAGAGGGAGGGGCTTCACTGGAGGGGATCCTGTGCACATCTCTAAACTCTCCCTGCCACAGCATCTCTGGGTATTTTTTCTCTCCTTGCCTGATCTTCCTTCTGCTTCCTGGAGATTTCTCTTCTGCAGGTGTTTCCCTGTGCCTGATCACTCCTTGCCAGCACTCACAGACCCCAAATCTCTGTGAACTTATTGATCACTTAAAGTAACAGTTCAGATGTCTCAGGAATTTTTCAAAATTCAAAATCAACCTTTAATATTTATCTCTCCTCCCTGCCATTCTCCACTAGTAGGAAACTGAGTACAAAGTATTAGGAAATGTCCTTGTTTTGCCAAAATCATTATCTTGGAAATATTGTATGACTGATCAGAACCCCTCAGCATTTTAGACTTTCACGGGCATTTCACCTCCCCTGCACCAGAAATACCCAGAGTAGTACTCACAGAGTCTGTAGGCAGTGGGATGTTCCAGCTTTAGGAGTTCACTGCAGGTGCTGCAGCTGCATTTTCCTGCAGCCAGAGGTTCCTGTGCCAAGGGCTGGCAGTCATTCTTCCCCAGGCACTTCTCAGCACCTTCCCAGCCCTGAATGATTGAAGCTCTCTGTGCCTCTGTGCTGTGCCCAGGATGGCTGCAGGCAGTGTCCCAGCCCTGCTGGGCTGGCAGAAGAGCTGTTCATCAAGAGAAATGTGCTTTTGAAGCTCTTCTTGGTTACCAGGAGCTGCCTCTATGCCAGGAGCCCAGCCCAGCTCAGCAGCACAGACACGGCACCAGGACTTTAATGAGCCTCTGGGGCTTTGTGCTCAGGCCCTGAACATCAGTCCCTGAGAGGGAGCTGAAGAAACATCTCCAGAACTCTAAGTCAGAATCCAACTGCAAAGTTTCTTGGACTTTTAATAGGTCCCATTGAGGGATACAACTGAGAAAGCGTCCCCAGACCCCTGGCAGAGCAGAGAACTAGAGACAGTGATGACAGGTGGGAACAAAGAGAAGCCAAGTCTTGGTGCGCTGGGGCACAGCAGGTTCTGTGCCACCAAGGGCTGTGAGGAGACATCTTGTCCTGAGGCACTGGGGCCTGGGTTTGGCTTTTGCCTTGAGTCTCTGAGATGTCTCTGCCATCCTGGCCTTCAATTATATGCTGTACTTAGTCCCTGGAGAGGCTTTGTCAGTAACAACCCTCAGTGGGACGCATTAATACTTCAAGGTACTTCAGTTATTTTAAGGTACTTGGTGTTTCCCTTTTGATAGAGACTCTGTGAGAGGTTTGTGCAATCATGGCCCCAATTCTCTGGTTTAACGAGTCCCTTGAGAGCTTTGCACTGACACTCAGTAGGGCTCATTAGCACTTTGAGATACTTAAGGTTTTTAAGGTACTTTATGGATTTCAGGATACTTTTAGGTACTTTTATGGATTTTTCTTCTGACACTGAGTCTCTGAGACCTTTTTGTGCCATCCTGGCCTCCAATTCTCTCCTCCAAGGAGTCCATGAGGATCCTGTGTTGGGTATCTTCCCCCTTTTCTCTTGTACAACCAAGATGGAACTGAAAGAATTTTGTAAGACTTTCTAAAAGCATCCAAACAAACATGGGACAATTAACAACACAACAACAACCACTAAGAGAATGAATAGTCCTGTTTTAGCTAGACATCATCCAACCCTTTAGTCCTCAGGATTGGAAGAGTTTATTGAACCAATCTTTGTTTTCCACTTGAAGCTTCTTCAATCCTTCCTTCAGTACCTGAATGCTCTTGTGGATTGACTCGCTGTGAATGGAGAGGTTCATGCAACACATGCCCTCAGAGTCTACACAGCCATGCCCATGTGCCCAGAGTTAAAACTCTATCGCTGTTCTGCAATGTAGCATGTCTGATGGACTCTATGTCTGAAAGCAGGCCACTCAATGTGAAGGAGGTAGCATTGGTTTGCTTACTTAACAGGCACCCAAGATGGTCTGATTGTCCTAAAGCTTTAGCTGCAGCCACCCAAGGCAGTCCACATTGGGGGTGCTACCATTCGATACCTGGATTAAAGCTTGCAAAGCCATCTCTTTGATATCATCCAATACTTCTCTCAGGACACCTGCTGCTTGATCATCTGGTAGGCTGTGTTGTCCTTCTCCAGCTGGATGATTGTTTGTCAATTCTGCCCTTGCCTCATTATTAGCATAGTCTGCTATTAATTGATTTAGTAAACACTTCCATCCCCCTTCCCAAAGGGTGCATTCTGTAGGTGACAACAACATGGTCATCATATATTTTAAATCATATGAAGTTGAGACATGTGCTGTAATTATGGGCCTCATTAGTCCATTAAAACAAGGTAAGTCCTTCCTATGGTCTTTAGCTGCCCTACACAGATCCTTTAATTCCCTGTAAACCAATGGCTGATACCTGGGATTCTGCCCCCTTCTTTCATAACATACCGGGGCAAGGAGGAGTTTTGAGACTATTGGCCAGTCTCCTTCCTTAACTGATTCTTTCTGGATCCTTTCCTGGGGATCTTCTGGGTTTGAGGGGCAAGGTGGCTCTGGGGAATCCAAACTGCTTTTTAAGGAGGAAGAATAACTTGGAGGAGAAACATTTGGATTAGAAATAGTGTGACAGTTGGGCTTAGTATCTGTGATCATGGGGTTATATTGTTGCTGGAGGGTAAGGCAAAGGGCACTGCCATTTTGTCAGGTGTTGGGGAGGAAGGGTCTTGATTTAGGATGGCATACCCCTGGGCTGACATTCTGGAGGCATGGCCCAGGCTGAAGGTGGAATGATTGAAAGTGGGGTCATGACCTGCAGTTCTGGGGGTGGAGTCTGGAGGTTCATTCAGGGTGGAAGAGAAGGTTGTGGTAGCAGGAAGTGGAGGAGCCAAGATGGAGGGAGGACAGTCAGGCTCAGGGGCATCTGGAAAATTTTTAATGATCCACTTCACAATTGATTTTTATTTGTTCTTTGAAGATATTTGGTCATGATCAGTGAGCATTAACTTAGAGCATTCATATATGCACCTTTCTACTTTGGAGATTTGGCTGCCCATTTTTCTCTTTCTCCACCTTAGGTGGAACAGCCACTAGAACACCCCAAATCAATAATGGGGCTTGGGTGCATATTGTATAAACAGGGTGGCAAAATGGGCAATAATTGTCCTGCGTTTCCCTAAACCCACCTGCAATCCTACACAGGTGAAACTGTCGTTGTTCCTGGGGATCCTGGCCGAGATCCCTCAAAACAATGATGAATCTGCCAGCCTGACACAATCCAAAATCCTGGGGAGCACTGGTCTATCCATCAGCTAACCACTCTGACGAGACTAAATGTCAGGGTCTCTGTTTGGGCAGCAAAGGTCGCAATGAGGGTGGCTGTGACAAACCTTTCTGGTTCCCCAGCTTCAGGCCAAGGGTGGTGAAAACGAAAAGAAGCAGATGCTGGGGAAGATGAGACAGGAAAGCCTTATAAATATGATTGCCTGGCAAAAGATTTTGAGAATATGGAAACTATAAGTGAGATTAAAATGAAATCAAGCTTTGAGACACCAAGCCTTGGTTACTGAACAACTGGAAAACAATGGTATGGCCAGCTGAAAGTAATCTTCCTTTGATGAAACAATACCCTCTGCTTGCAGACAGATCCAAGGGTCAGAGCAGACCCTACTAGCTTGTCAGAAGGAGTCCAAAGAGTAGTTTTTAGGGTTTAAAATGTAGCACAGTATGGTAATGTAATCATTCTTATAGGCTGTATATAAATGCTATAAGATTTGTATCTTGTACTAGATTGGTTAGTGAAAATTAGAATATGCAGCACAGAAGAAGATTTATTGTATAGTAATGGGAAGTCCCCTCCTCTTTTGGGCATCCATTTTGGGTGTCTCTTTCGAGCTCCTCTTTCGGGTCTGCTCCAAGCTGTGGCTGGCAGCTTCAAACAAGGCCCCTGCACCCACACCCTTTGCAATAAACCACAAGTTCCAAGAACTGGCTTCAGATATCTCTTGTCTCTGTCCGTCCCAACCGTCCTAGCCCCCAATGATCCTACAAGCAGGATCAATGGAGTTGCTCAAAAAGAACTTTAGTAACAGGGTGAAAAACAATTAACATGGAGAAGTCAAGCACAGTACAAGAGCTGGGATTCAAAGACCTGAGATAAAGGCAAAGCAACAATATAGTGACCAGTATCTTAATGGTCTATTGGTTCCATGAAGGCTCGCTGTGTCCAATGGCTCCTTGGTTCCACTGGGGCCCAGTAGTGCCACAATGATTCCCTTGGTTCCACAAGTTCCCAAAGTGTCACAATGGCCTCTTCCTTCCATGAGGCCCTGCAGGGTCACAATGGTCTCCATGATTCCATGGGGCCTTGCAATGCCACAATGGTCTCCATGGATCCATGGTGCCCTGCAGGATCACAATGGCCCTTTGACTCCATGAGGCCCTAAAATGCTACAATTGTCTTTTGGTTCCACAAAGCCTCACGGCTTCACACTGGCCCCTTGGGACCATGCAGCTCAACAGAGCCACAATTATGCCCTTGGTTCCACAAGGCCCCACAGTGTCACAGTGGCCCCCTGGATCCATGGTCCCCTGCAGGATCAAAATGTTCCCCTTGGTTCCACAAGTTCCTACAGTGGAACAGGGTCCACAAGGGCCTGCAGTGTCACCATGGCCCATTGGTTCCACAATCCTCCACAGTGTCACAACAATCAACAATCTCCATAGGAAGGAAACAAGTGAGTCCCAGTGGTGCAGTGGCAGATGAGAGGCAGTCACCAGAGGCCAAGTCTAGCCAGGTTTGACTGTATGGGCAGATTTGGTCTGGAAGTAACCCTTGGATATAGAGAATTTTAGACATGGAATCCCAATTTTGGTGAAGGCGCCTAGACAAGAAAGGCAGTTCTTTCCCACAGGAAGGAAAGCACAGAGCCCCCAGTGCTTCGCAGTCAGATGAGAAGTGGCCCTTGACATGTCAAATTCAGTGGGACCTGTCAGACAGCCTCCAGGAGGCCAAACCAGGCAGACTTGTTCCATGTTCCTTTGATTTCATGGAGCCCCATACTGTCACAATGGTCTCAATATTCCATGAGGTCTCGCAATGTCACAATGGCGTCTTTGTTTCATGAGCCCCAACAGAGTCACAAGGGTCCATTGTCTCCATGTAGCCCCGCTGTGTCACAATGGTTCCTTTTATATATTGGTCCCACAGTTTCATTATTGACCCTTCCTTCCACAGGGCCCCCTGAGTTGCACAACAGTACCCTTGATTCTTTGAGGTTCTCTAGTGTCACCATGGTGTCCTTGGACCTGCATTGTCACAACTGACCCATGAGGTTCCGTAGTGCCACCGTGGTCGCTGTCAGAGGCTGGATGAGATCAATGTCTCGAGACACCTTCGGATGCTCGGAACACCCATGTGGGGCCAGGGCTGGGTCAGGCCTTGGTTTGTGGTGGGACAGAACCCCACCCACAGCCCTGACCTGGCAGAGCTGTCAATCACATAGCAGATGCTGTGCCAACCCCACTCTGATTGGCTGAGCTGTCAATGAATCACACACTACCAGCCCGTGCCTACCCTAAATCTGATTGGACAAGCAACTGGCAGTCCCACCCCAGGGGCGGGCCCATGAAGGCCCACGGGGTTAAAAGCCAGAGCATGAGGCCAGCCCCTGGCCTGCATCCCAGTTTCTCCTGGGGTTCCCCTATTGGTGTAGCTGGAATCTGAGTAGTTGGTACCTATGTGTGTGTCTTTCTATGGATCTTCTGTCTTTCTGATGTTCTCTATTTGTTCTCCTTCTAATCCTACTTTCCTGGAACGTTTTGGGTAGCTAAACATCTTAAGGGTTGGAGGTCTTGAGGTTAAATGGGCTAAGTTAATGAAGTTAATGCTTTGATAAGAGTTTTATGTTGAAGTGGATGTTGTAATAAACCCTTTGCCCAAGTTCCTTGACTGTCGATATTTTGCCAGTAAAATTTTGTGTCATTTGGACATCTTAGCTCAGCTGGTTTTTGCATGGGACTCGTATCACTGAGGCCTTGGGTTCAATCCCTGTGTGGGCCATTCACTAAAGAGGTGGACTTGATGATTCTTGTGGGTCTCTTCCTACCAAGAATATTCTTTACATCTGCCCATGTTGACAATATCTGGTTGGTGTTTCTCCTGTGCACCAAACACAAGTCAAGGAACCTTTGGTTACCCCCAGCATTTCAGTGCTCTGGGGTGTTCCAGCCTTGTAGGCTCACAATGGCCTCTTGTTCCCAATAGGCCCCATAGTGTCACCTTTCTCCAAGGGACAGTGTGAGCAGAAATGATCTCTGGGAGCAGAATTCTCTGAGTCTCCCAGCTGAATTCTCTGTCCCTGTCCTTTCCCTGGATCTCTGTTGCAGATGGAAGCTGCTGGTGCCATCCTCACCGTTAACATATCTCTTGAATGCAAACAAATATTTCCAGGTGTATTAAGCAGGATTTTTCCTTGCTTCTACAAAACTTTTGTGTTCCTCAAGGAACGAAGAGGCCCTTTTTTGCAGTGAGGGGATCACGTGGAAGCAAGGAGTCAATTGTGACACTCAAGTCCCATGGAACCAAGGGGCCATGGTGACACAGCAGGGCCACGTGGATCCAGTGGTCCATTGTGACGCTGTGGATCCAAGGAGACCATGGAGACACCCCCAGAACTTCCTGGAACCAAGGAGTCCATGGTGACCCAGCGGGGCTGCATGGAGCCAATGGTCCATGGTGACACTGCCCATCCAAGGAGTCCATTGTGACACTGCAGAAGCTCATGGAGTGGAAGGGCCTCTGCTCGGTGTGAATCCGCTGGTGCAGGAGGAGATTTGAGCTGGTCGGAAACCTCTTCTGACACTTGGGACATTCATAGGTCCTGTTCCTGGTGTGGATGTGTTGATGGATGACGAGGATGGACTGGTAGCTGAAGGCCTTCCCACATTCCCCACACTCACAGGGCCATCCTCTGGTGTGGATCATCTGGTGGCTGATCAGGGTGCTGCTCTGCCTGAAGCTCTTCCCACACTCCAAGCACTTGTGGGGCTTCTCCCCATCACGAAGCTGCTCATGGACCACCAGCTTCGAGCTCTGGCTGAAGATCTCTCCACCTTCCTGGCTCAGGGTGGGTCTTTCCTCCTAAGAGCATCCTGTGCTGGGTTTGGAGCCCACCCTCATGCAGGATCTCTTTGGCTTTTCTTCCCTGTTGGATTCCGGTTCCCTGGAGTCACTCAAAATGGCCTCTTCCTTGAGATTCTGCCATGGGTATTTGTCCTG
The DNA here is from genome assembly GCF_035770615.1 of Melospiza melodia melodia. NCBI lineage: Eukaryota > Metazoa > Chordata > Aves > Passeriformes > Passerellidae > Melospiza > Melospiza melodia. Next base: position 3,627,640 of record NW_026948761.1, read on the forward strand.
CCTAGTCTCCACCCCCAGTTCCTTGTCTGGGGGAGGACGGACAAGGAGACAATGGGATTTGCCTCCGTGCCAGAGGGAAGGGGAAGGAGATTCCCCCAGTGCATGCCTTGGAGGACGGCATTGGCAGCAGGGTTGTCCTGCAGCTCAGGGCTGTGCTGGGCTGGGAGATGGAGCAGGAGAGAGAGGGAAAGGGGCATTGAATTCCTCCTCACCTGCCTGGTTATCCCAGGGCTCCTTCCTGTTCCTCGCATCCTCCTCCTCCATCTGGCAAAGGTTTGGGGATGGGAAATCCTGTTTAGGGAGGAAAACAAGGGATGAGCACACTGTTTTTTGTACTAGTTGTAAGGCAAACCTGGGGAGGGTCTAAACCAGAATTACAATTTAATAAAAAAATTTAGATCAAGACAATGATACAGAAACACTGCCTTAAACTGACACAGTCAGGATATAACCTGACACCCTGTTGGTCAGGGTGGTGGCAGCAGTCCCATTAAATGGTGGCTGCAGTCCTGTTGGAGTGATCAAGGTGATTCTGTCAAAGCAGTGATCCTGCAGAAGGGTCTGGTCTTTCTCTCAAGGTCCAGTGGTGGTTATGGAGCTCTTGTCCTCTGGGAATCCAGTAGGCAAGGTGCTCCTGGTGCTTCAAGCCTCAGCTTATATCCAGGTAGGAATGCTTGGATCCTCCCCCTGGGTGGAACCTCCCACAATGGGACGATGGGATTTTATCAGTCCTGCAGTGACATTCAATGGCCCATTCACAGAAGATATCTCCCTCTGAGGGCATTATCAGGGCTGAGTCATGGAAGAGATAAAGAACACTGCCCCACCTGTTTATAACAGATGATGAAGATGGTAATTGAAAACATGCATTTGGTTACATCTTACATTTCAACCTGAAACAGTGGGGTAATCCCTGCTCAGGGGGTGAACACGACCCCCCTTACTCAAACTGGCTCAGGTGTAAACCCCCACCCTGGGAAGGCCACACACACAGGGGACAATGTCACACTTGCACCCACGTCAGGGGAGTGCTCTGTCCCTCTCACTGCCTTGATCTTCCTCCTTTGCTCTTTCACAGGATGGGGGCCTTTGTCAAATGTGAGAATCATTTTTCTCTTTGTCCGTCCTTGTCCTGTCACCTTGTGACAGCTTGTCCTGGGGTGACATTATGATGCTTGTATTCCCATTCATCTGTTCTGTGCCTTTAAGACCAGCTCTGAAGAGTGGAAGTTTTGTTTGGATTTCTATTATCAGGGACACAGAGACAGGCAGTACATAGGGCTGTTTTTTGCTTCTTGCTTTCGGCTTGCTGCTTTGCTTGCTCTCTTTCTGCTCTCGCTTCTGCTCTGCTTTGGCCTCTGCTTATTAGCTAGCTCTAGCTAAACAGTCCAAATTCCTTCCTGGACTCTTTCTCTTCTCCTTTTCTTCGACCATCTCAAACCTGCTCTGGACTGGGGCCTGGGAACACCGAGGGTTGGCACTGTTTGGCTGCAGCAGCTGCCCCAGCGCCAGAGGGACGACTGAGAACAGAGCAACCACCTCCAAAAGAGACTTTCTGATTTTGTCATCTTTCTCAGAGTGATGTCATCGGGTATTTTTCATTTTGTGTGCTGGGGGGTGCTGTGCCTGTCAATAAACAGGTTCTTTCTACCTCTCTCCGAGGAATTCTTCCCAAACCAGTTGGGGGGAGGGGCCATGTGGGTTTGCTTTCTGGAGGGGCCCTCCTTTGCAGATTCTTTAACAAATTTGCCCTAAACCAGGACAAATATTGGCGCCCATCCTGGGGGCTCGAGAGAGTGGAAGAACCCTGTTTTTACTGTATTTTTGTTGCTATTACTCTGTGTTCGTTTAAATCAGCTAATAGCCATGCTTTTTGAATTCATAATGTCTATTGGGGTGAAGGTTTGCATGCATTTCTGGTCCCTAGGGTTTTTTGAGCTTTTAATACCTCTATGGTCTCTAGGTTTATTTTCTTATCCAGAAATAGCTTTAGTATTGTCCCTAATATGTAGTTTTTACATAAGAGGGGCAGTGACCCGAGTAGCTATCCTGCTGGGCTTGGTGGCAATGATGTGCAAGAACTTTATAAACATGCTAGGGTCTGCTCCAGGTATGAATGGTTCATGGCTGTGGTTATGCATCCAGTTTGTTGGAGGAGGAGCAGGAGGGAACAAGGTTTTTCAGCCTCTGCTTTCCTTCTCCTATGAATCAGTTGCATCACTAGTGAAGGATCTTCAATTTCCCCTCAATGTTAAAGAAACCATCTTTCTGGTATTCAATTTGGTAACCTTCCTTTATACAGCATGCTGCTTCTCTAGAATGAGGGCTGAGATTTCTAGACAGGCTGATAAGACCTCTGACTCAGAAGTAGACCCCGGTGTGGAAAATCCTAAGTGGTGTGGAAAATGGGAGGATATGGGCCAAATCCTGAAGGAATTCTCTGACCCTATAGTCTGGGATTTTCCCCATGAACAAATTCAGAACCCAGCTGAGGTGGGAAAATATCTGAAAGAGAAGTACCAGGATGAGCCTAAGGAGAGGAAGGTCATTGCAGTGAGCTGGGCCCTGGCGTTTGCTTATCGCACACTGCTAGATACTGTCGGGCAGCAGACAGAGGCAGGGGGACAGGGAGATAAATCAGCAACTATCCCAGTGACTCAGGCTGCAGCCAACAGCCCAGGCTCGAAGCCAGCAGCCAAACCAGACAGTGAGACAAAGCCAGTGAGACTAAGCCAGCAGCTAAACCAGACAATAAGCCTCAACCAATGGCTGTGGCTACCAGCACTAGAAGTGGAAAGTGCACGGACAAGACCAATCGACCAGTGGATGATGAAGATGATGATGATCGAGAAGGAGAAGGAGAAGGAGAAGGAGAAGGAGAAGGAGAAGGAGAAGGAGAAGGAGAAGGAGAAGGAGAAGGAGAAGGACCCTCAATGCCTCCTGACATAAAATCAGTAGTCAAAGCAGCAGATGCAAGATCAGAAGCCAATATTGAGTCCTTTTCCCTGAAGGACCTTCATGGCCTAAGGAAGGATTACACTCAACGACCTGATGAATCCATAATTAGTTGGGCCTGCTCCAGACTGGGACCTGCGAAACACCAAGACTTTACACCTTAGTTAGTCCGTCTCTGGGATGATGCAGGTGAGGCTACAATTCTGGATGGCACTGAAGTGAGGCATTTCGGATCCCTGTCACATGATCCTGTTATCGACCAAGTCCGTCTCTGGGATGATGCAGGTGAGGCTACAATTCTGGATGGCACTGAAGTGAGGCATTTGGGATCCCTGTCACATGATCCTGTTATCGACCAAGGAATAATGAGGCGGGCTAACGCTCACAGCCTCTGGGCAGGGGTCTTGGAAAGTGTTGCACAAAGATACCTGTGTGCAGATGATCTCTATATGCAGCAAATCCAGTGGAAGACCATAGAGCAAGGGATCCAACGCCTGAGAGAAATGGCAGTGGCAGAGATTATCTTCTCAGATGATGTAACAACTAGGAACCCAGACTTGGTACCATGCACATCTGTGATGTGGCGAAAACTTGTACGACTTGGGCCACATGAATATGCTTCTGCTTTAGCCATAATGAGGAGGGATGAGAGGGATGAGACTGTGCTTGACATGGCAAGGAAGCTCCGAGCATATGCAGATGCTGTGCATGGCCCGACACATGCCAGAATCGCAGCGGTAGAAACACGTCTGCAGAAATTAGAGGATAAGATAGAGGATAATCATAAGAAGCTTAGAGAGGAGATTAAAGAAGACCTTCTCCAAATCTCAGCAGTACAGATCAGAGGTTCTGGTATCCAAGGCAGATGTTTCCCAGATAGAGAGAGAAGGTACACCCCATGAGCTGAGCTGTGGTTCTACCTGTGTGATTGTGGGGAAAACATGAGAAGGTGGGATGGAAAACCTACTGCTGTTCTGGCATGACGGGTGCATGAATTGAAGGAAGCCACGAGAAGGAAGCCACGAGAAGGAAAACAGCTCCAGTTGCCCGTAGCCGAACTGCCGGGTATGATGATGATGACATGTCTGATCCCCTTGAAGCAACATTCAAGACATACGTCCAGGGAAAGAAGGATAACCAGGCTTAGAGGGGTCCTGCCTCTAGCCAGGTAGAGGCTGGGGAAAATCGTGTTTATTGGTCTGTGTGGATTTGGTGGCCTGGCACATCGGAACCACAAGAGTATCAAGCTTTGGTTGATACTGGTGCTCAGTGTACATTAATGCCATTGAGACGTGGGGACAGAGTCTGTTTCTATTGCTGGTGTGACAGGGGGATCCCAGGATTTCCCTTTGGTGGAAGCTGATGTGAGCCTGACTGGGAATGAGTGGAAGAAACATCCTATCGTGAGTGGGCCAGAGGCCCCATGTATTTTAGGCATGGAGTACTTCGAAGTGGGTATTTCAAAGACCTGAAAGAACTCAGATGGGCTTTTGGCATAGCTGCTGTAGAGGCTGAAGACATTAAGCAGTTGAACATTTTGCCTGGACTATCAGAAAGCCCATCTGCAGTAGGACTCCTGAAGGTGGAAGAGCAACAAGTGCCAGTTGCCGCTTCTACAGTCCACTGTCAGCAGTATCAGACAACTCGAGATGCTGTGATTCCCTTCCACAAAATGATCAGTGAGCTGGAGAGCCAAGGGGTGATCAGCAAGACTCACTCACCCTCATCTGGACTGTGCACAAGTCTGACAGAGAATGGAGATTGACTGTGGACTATCGTGGCTTAATGAAGTGACTCCACTGCTGAGTGCTGCTGTGCCGGACATGCTGGAACTCCAGTACGAGCTGGAGTCCAAGGCAGCAAAGTGGTTCACCATCATTGACATTGCTAACACATTTTTCTCCATTCCTCTGGCAGCAGAATGCAGGCCTCAGTTTGCTTTCACCTGGAGGGGCGTGCAGTACACCTGGAACCGACTGCCCCGGGGATGGAAGCACAGCCCCACCATTTGCCATGGACTGATCCAGGCTGCACTGGAAAAGGGTGAGACTCCAGAACACTTGCAGTACATGGATGACATCATTGTGTGGGGGAACACAACCGTGGATGTTTGAGAAATGAGAAATATTTGAGAAAGGAGAAAAAAATCCTCCAAATCCTCCTGGGAGCTGGTTTTGCCGTCAAAAAGACTAAAGTAAAGGGACCAGCTGGTGAGATTCAGTTCCTGGGAGTGAAGTGGCAAGATGGACGGTGACACATTCCTACAGACGTCATCAACAAGATCACAGCAATGTCTCCACCCACCAATAAGAAGGAGACACCAGCTTTCCTAGGTGCCATAGGCTTTTGGAGAATGCACATTCCTGAGTAGCGAGATCGTGAGCCCTCTTTACCTGGTCACCCACAAGAAGAACAATTTCCAGTGGGGTCCTGAGCAGCAACAAGCCTTTGTCCAGATTAAGCAGGAGATTGCTCATGCAGTAGCCCTTGGCCCAGTCAGGACAGGATCAGATGTGAAGAACGTGCTCTACTCTGCAGCTGGGAAGAATGGCTTGTCCTGGAGCCTTTGGCAGAAGGTGCCGGGGGAGACTCGAGGTCGACCACTGGGATTTTGGAGTCTTAACTACAGAGGTTCTGAAGCCAACTACACTCCCACAGAGAAGGAGATCTTGGCTGCCTATGAAGGAGTCCAAGCTGCCTCAGAGGTGATTGTTGCAGAAGTGCAACTCCTCCTGGCACCCCGACTACCGGTGCTGGGGTGGATGTTCAAAGGCAAGGTTCCTTCCACTCACCATGCCACCAGTGCTACATGGAGCAAGTGGACTGCTCTTATCACTCAGCGTGCCTGTATAGGTAAACTGAATCTCCCTGGGATTTTGGAGGTAATTGCAAACTGGCCCAAGGTGGGAATTTTGGTGTCACAGAAGAAGAACAAGAGCCTGTGACACAGGCTGAAAAAGCTCCTCCCTATAACCAACTGCCACCAGAGGAAACACGCTACCCTCTTTTCACTGACGGTTCCTATCGCATCGTAGGGATGAACCCGAAGTGGAAAGCAGCTGTATGGAGCCCCGCACGACAGGTTGCACAAGCTACTGAAGGAGAGGGTGGATCAAGTCAACTTGCTGAACTCAATGCCGTTCAACTGGCCCTGGACATTGTAGAAAAAGAGAAATGGCCAAAGATCTACCTTTATACTGATTCATGGATGGTAGCCAATGCTCTGTGAGGATGGCTGGAGAGCTGGAAAGAGGCTAACTGGCAACGTAGAGGGAAACCGATCTGGGCCGCTGATGAGTGGAAAGACATCACTACCAGGGTGGGGAGGCTACCTGTGAAAGTCTGCCATGTAGATGCCCGTGTCCCCAAGAGTAGGGCCAATGAGGAGCACCAAAACAATGAGCAGGTAGATCAGGCTGCAAAGATAGAGGTGCCCAAAATGGATCTAGATTTGGAGCACAAGGGAGGTGTCATGGTTTAGCCCTGGCACAAAGCCAGCGCCTCCATGAGAATACCCTCTCCCTGGTGTCTGCTGTGAGATGTGACTGTCCCGTTCTCGGCTGTTTTTTATGGCCTGGAAAGGCTCGGGATGGCCTTGGACAGCCCGCGCTCCAAAGGACGAAAAGAGTCTTCAGGTTTTTTCTTGGTCTTCAGTGTTTATTAGTTTTTATCTACAAGATTTTCTCTTGGCCCGACAGAGGTCTGCACAGCACGCCAGCCATGAGCACACTGAGAGCCCTCGGGGCGGTCACTTATCTTTATACCCAAAACTACATATAAGATATTTGCCTATTTTCCCCAATACCTTTCACCCTTATTGACAAGTGCACTTTTAGTAAGAACCAATCCCAAAGTGCCACCACCACCACAGAAGATGGAGGCCAAGAAGAAGAAGAAGAAGGACAGGACACGCCCCAATTCCTCCATCTTACTTCTCTAGACCCCCCTGTACCGAAATTCTAAACCCTGTGTTTCACACTCTAATTAACCTATCCCTTCACCATTTATCCCAGTGAGATCCTCCCATCCTCATACAGATGTCGTCTCCTGTGCAGGATCAAAGTCCAGCCACCAGACACTTCTGGCAACATTCCAGGACCTCCGAGCCCCCCAGGGGTTATCTCGGTGTCTCTGCATATCAGGTCTGATGTGCTGAGATCCCACATGTGACCAGGAATAAGCAAAGCAGGCTCCTGCTTAGAAATAAAGATAACCTTGTTAACTAAACTACAAGAAAAGAAGAAAGAAAAAAAAAACATGAGGGAAAAAATTAAAAACTTTCCTCCTCCCCCCCACCAAATTTCCCAATGCATTACATTCCCCCAAATCACCAACTGCCCAGTCTGGTACCACCGTTTAGATTATTCAATCTTCAGTTCATGAAGAGGAGAGGAGTCCTTCTTGTACCATAGGCTTCCCCTGGAAACACATTGAAACCTCGTGTGCTTCCATGTCACTCAGCACCGCCTGGAAAGTGCTTTGCCATCATGAAACCTTTCCTTCCATGCCCAGTGTTCTCATCACTGTGCATGGACCAGAGCTGCTTCTAGAGTTGTCTTTCAAGGATGCCTTGTCTCACTCCAAAAAAAGGCACAGCCTCTCCTTTGGGACTGTCCCCCCCATTTTTTCACGCCCTGGGGCTGAGGGGTACCCACACTGAACCCTCCCGGTTCACTGCCTCCCCCTAAATGCAGTCTCTGGGTCACAGGAATAAAACTGGGTGAGTCCATGGCTACACAAGAAAAGTCCAGCCAAAAGGCCACTACAATAATATCTCCCCACTCAGCCAGTGGTTTCCACGTCCCTCGGGCCAAGTTCTTGGTTATCTCATTTCCTATCTTTCTTCTTATTCAGCTCCTAGGAGGATCAGCATTTGCAAGGTCTCAATCATGCAAGAAAAAGGGTTAAAAATTTCAGTGTCTGCCTGTCCCAGAGCTCCGGCACTCCCACGCTGCCCTCGCACTCCCCCGCCTTCTCCTCCTTGGCCAGCGCTGCTATTGAATTCAGACGCCGACTCTCCCTCTCTCTCTCCTAGGGGGGAATGGCTGCCCGATGTCTCTTGGTGCTCTTCCACCCTTCCATGCTTGGGCTGGGCCTACCTCATGGCCCCGTGGCTTTTCCCCTCCCCCTGCCCAGCCGGCAGCTGGGACAGGGGGAGAGATCCAAAGCCTCTCCCGACAGAAGTCCCAAGAGACTCTGGGCGGGTGCAGCTCTGGGTTTTAACCCCTGGTTTTTCTCAGAGGCGGTCCTAGAATCTGAGCATCCATTGGCCTGATGGTAGTGGACCCAGCATCCCAAAAATCCCATTTCCGGTCCAACCACCACAACTGGGAACACTGGGGCCATTGCAGAGAAGACTGAGGACACTGGGGCATCCTGTGGATGTCACTGGGATGAACTGGGAGGGACTGGGAATGGGCACAGGTGTATTGGGAGGGACTTGGCTTTACTGGGAGGGACTGGAGGGGCACTGGGGTTGTGCTGGGTTTTACTTGGGGTCAATTGGTCTGTACTGGGGTTGTACTGGTCTGTACTGGGGTTATACTGGTGTGTACTGGGAGGGACTGGAGGGGCACTGGGGTTGTACTGGGTTCTACTTGGGATGAACTGGGCTGCACTGGGAGGGACTGGAGAGGTTGAATTGGATGTTCCCGCCTCTGCCGCATCCCATTTGCCGAGGTTTCTGCCCATCACTGCAATAAAGCCAATCAGCACCTGGTTTAGGATCTCGCAAGCCGTGCCTGATATTGGCACGACTTTTTTTTGCCTACAACTCCCGTCATGCCCCGCGGTCTGATTGAGACCCATTGAAGCTGGACTACGACGCCCACCATGCCCCGCGCTCCACAGAACCCCGGGATCGTCCCCCACCTGTCCCTTAAGTGTCCCCCAGATCCTCCAGGATCTCTCAGTGCCCCCTCAACGCCCATTCAGGACCCCCAAAAGCATGCTCGGACCCCTGAGTGCTCCCAACCCCACAGATGCCCAGTACAGCCACTTCTGGGAGTTCATCTCCTGTCATACTCCGCGGCCCCAGAGGCCCTCAGAAAAATCCTGCCCCTAAAACTCCTGCCGTGCCCTGCACTCTAAAGAGCCCGGTTAGAGATGCCTGAGCTCCCCGCAAGTGTTCCCGAACTGTTTATGTTCCCCCGAGGATCTCAAGTCGCAACTCGGACGCAGCAGTGTCCCCCAAGAGCCTTCCCGGACCCACTAACAAAGTGTTCCAGCCACTTCCGGGACTACGGCTCCCATCATGCTCCGTGGCACATGTCCAGTGCTCTTGGAGCCAGGACTTCATCTCCCATCATGCTCCGCGCCTCCGCCGAGAGCCATTGTAGCTGCGCCTCAAACTCCCGTGATGCTCCGCGGCCCCGTTTAACAGTATTACACCCACGTTTTCAACTCCCATCACCCCCCGCACCCCAGAGAGCCCGGTTCGAGCCTCACAAGGGTCCACCCGGACCCCAAAGGGCCCCAAATTCCCCTCCCTGACCTCCAAGGGCCCCCCTGGACCCCCAAGTGCTGCCCCAGACCCCGAACTGTTCCTCAGAATCCCTGAGTGCCCCTCCAAGTGACCACCCGGCTCCCCCAAGTGTCCTTCAGACCCTCAAGTTGTCTCTGAATTCCCTCTCCAGACCCTGAACTGCCCCAAATGTGCCCCAGGAATGTCACCAGGGACCCCAAAGTGCCCCCCTTGACCCTTTCTGAGAAAAAGATGATAAAAAAGGTGACAAAAAGAATCAAATATTACTAGTTACCAAAAAGAGAAATAAATAAATAGCCAATGAAGATTACCGAATGAATGAAGGGAATTGCATTACTTAGAACCAATGACCAATAATTTTTCTTGTTCTTAAAAATGTATTGGTTTTTTAATATAAACAAAATAAATAGGGCAGGAGATCTTTCTCCTTTTTAATGTCTTTATTAAAAGTCAGCTCAGGTGGGGTGATCCGATGGGTCTCACACTGCCGCTGCCCCCAGAAGTGGCACAGAGGAGGAGGAAGAGTCCAGTTGTGTCCACTGGTCTGCCGGCAGAGCTGGAGGTTCCTTCCTCACAAGAGCACGAGGTGATTCCCAATATTTTGGTTTGACATTTGAGGTACTCTTTGCAGCCAACATGTTTTAGGTTAGGGTGAGTGGTATAAGGGGTCTTAGCGGACACTGGATTCTGTTCTTCACATCTAGACATCACTTTGATCCCTCAATTCCATGTTGGTTTGTTGTTTTTAGGGGTTTTTGGCTAGGTTTGGTGAAGGGCTTCCTCATTTGCTTGCCAACCCCGATGTCATTTGCATGCCAATCAAATGATTGTCCCATCCTTGGTTGTCCCCTCCTCTTCACTGTCCCGGGTGCCATCCTCCAGGAAGCGGCAGGGTGCCACTCGACAAAAAGGGGAATTCCCAACCATCAACAACAGGTAGCTAATGAAAAGCTATTAACAACAGGTGATTACAACCACAAACAGTTAGAACTCCACCCTGGCAGCAACTGGCCCAACCTGTGAACTCTGCAACCTTTTAATAAAATGGGCAACTTTCCTACTCATAACAGTATGACATCACAGAGAGTGCTTTGTGACATCACTGAGGGAGTTGTGACATCATAAAGCTTCTGTGACATCATAGAGTAGGGTGTGTGGCCATAGAGGAGATCCTGCCATCATAGAGGGTGGCTCTGTGGCGTGAGTGAATGGATTGTGACATCACTGGGTGGCTGTGTAATATCATAGAGCAGGTTGTGACATCACAGAACAGATTCTGACATCACATTATGGCTTTCTGACATCACAGAGTCTTTTGTGACATCACAGTGCAACTGGATGACATTCCAGGCTGACATCCCAGAGTTGGCACTGTGACATCACAAGGGTGCTCTGTGACATGCTAGAGTGGGCTGTGACATCACAGGTGGCTGTGTGACATTGCAAAAAGCTGTGTGATATTACTGGGACTCTGTGACATCACAGGAGCTGTGTGACATCACAGGGGCTGTGTGACATCACAGGAGGATGTGTGACATAACAGGAGCTGTGTGACATTGCATAAAAGCTGTGTGGCATCACTGGAGGCTCTGTGACATCACAGGAGCTGTGTAAGGTCCCTGGGAAGGTCACTCTGCCCCAGCCCCCCTCACAGCTCCCCCCACAGCAGTCCAACCCTGCTTGTGCACAGCGGGGTCCCCTGTCCCCCCGGGTCCCCCCGGCCCGCAGCCTCCCCCAGAGGGTGTTCCACGAGATTGACCCCAGAGCCTTACACGGGGCCGGGGGGCCGGGGCCCTGGGGGTGGGACAGGGGGACAGGGACCCCCTGGCAGTGTCCCTGTGTCCCCCAGGGCCAGAACCTGGGACAGGACTCCTTCACCCTGTTATGAACAAGGCCTTGAGAGCGCTGAAAAAATCCCCAGCAAGGGATCAGCAAAAACCAGATTTAATATTAAGGGACAGCAGCACAAAGTTCCTTGGCAAGAGTCACTCTGCTCCTGACTGGGCACTTCAGGCACACCAAGGAAACAAAGCAACAACAAAACCAAACCAAATCCAGGCAATCAAACCAGAATTTAACAGAGAACTGTCCCTCTGTGTGTTTGTGAGACACAAGGACAATGAGGGCAAGGATAAAAGGAATATGGTCCAAAAGGTTAACAGACCTCAAACTTAACAGGACTTAACTTATTCCTTAACTTTACCTGATCTTGTCAACTTCAAAATTTAGTGAAAGAGCAGCACTTAACAGTATTTAACCCAAAATAAAACCTATGACTTAGAAATTTAACAGAGGAATAACACTTAACAATCCTTAACTTAGCTAATAGCTTAAACTTAACAACTTACAAACAGTACAACACTTAGGAGCATTTAACTTAGTTTAGACCTTGTGACTTGATCTTACCTACTGATATCTAGATATCTGACTGACTCAGCTATCCAAGGCACTCCAACCCCTCAGAGAGCAGCATTTCTGCCACATTTCCCCAGCACAGGCACTCCTGTGTGCACACAGACACAAAGAGTCAGTGCAAGGCACCTGTGAGCAATTCCCCTGAGGGCAGGGAATGCTCACTGTGGATCCTTTGGCATCTCCCCAGCAAAGGGCAATGGGTTGAGCCTGGAGGAGTGGGGGGATCGGCCCAGGCTCTGTCGTTGTTCAGGATCCCCGAGTGCAGCAAACGGGAGAGTTCCCGGCTGGGAGAGGCCCCACTCAGAGGGAGTCGCTGGCCCGGGAGAGCTCCAAGGGCTCCTTTTGGAGCGCTGTTTGCAGGGCCCCAAGAGAGGGGCTTCAGTCCCAGCAATGTTTCATCCTGGCCGCACTTGACATCAACAGCTTCCTTTGGCAGGGTGAGAACAGGGATGTTGTGCCACTGAGGGAACAAAAACAGTTCCCAGGGCTGCTCGTAAAGGAACCAGGAGCTGGTTGGGCAGCAGCAGTGCCTGGAGCAGACAGTGTTTGTGATGAGCCACAGAGGAGCTGAGCCCAGGGGCTCTTGACCAAGGTTGAGGCCCAAGGAGCATTTCTCAGCTGGCAGGGCGGCCTGAGAAGGGGAGGGGGGAATGCAGCAGCACAGCGCCCATGGAAGCAAGGGACCATCGTGACACTGTGGGGCCCTGTGAGATCAAGGGAACATTGTGACACTCTGGGGTCTCATGGGACCAGGGGGCATGTACCGATATTGTGTGGCTCCATGGAATGTAGGGATCATTGTGACACTGTGAGGCCTCATGGAACTGTGGAGACCATTGTGACACTTTGGAGTGTCATAGTAATAAGGGGCCGTTGTGACACTGCAAGAGCCCATGGAGCCAAAGGTCTATTGTGACATCTCAAGGCCTCATGGAACCATGGAGACATCACTAAGAGACTTCACAGCCTCATGGTACAAAGGGGCCATTGTGACACTGAGGGGACTCGGGGACTAATGGAGACCATTGTGACACTGTGAGGCCCCATGGAACCAGTGATAACATTGTGACCCTGGGGGTCCCCACAAAATCAAGAGGACCACTGTGATACTGTGGGGCCTTGTGAAACCAAGAGGCCTTTGTGACACTGCAGGACTGCATGGAACCAAAGGTCCCTTGTGACATACAGGGGCTTCCTGTCATCAATGGTCCTTTGTGACACTGTGGAGCCAAAAGAGATCATTGTAATACTGGAAACCTCCAGGGTCCAAAGGTCCATTGTGACATTGCAGGCCTAATGTAACAGAGGAGCTGCATGACATTGTGGGGCCTGGGGCACAACAGAGACCATTGTGACACTGCAAGGCCTCATGGAACCAAGGTGTCATTGGGACACTATAGGGCACCATAAAACTAAGGGAATGTGGAACAGGTCTGGCTGGTTTGGCCTCCTGGGCCCCCTTACTGGTCCAGCTGACCATGGCATGTTGAGGGTCTCTTCTCATCTGCTGCTGAAACACTGGGGCTCTGTGCTTTCCTTGCTATGGAAAAGATCTGTCCTTGTCCTCCAGGCACCCATGGCCAGAATTAGGATTTCACCTCCAACATTGCCTTTTGTGAGAGACTGGAGGAGACTGTTGGCTCAAAACATTTCATGTGTGGGGGATGAAAAGGCAGGTCCAGCCTTGCCCTGCCCTGAAGCCCCAATTCCCCCAGAGCCTCTATCCCAGCCCAGCAGTGTCTGCCAGTCCCTGGCACAGCACAGGCAATGCTCCACAGCCACCTCTGCAGCCCCCAGCCCAGCTCCTGAGGGACCAAATGAGCCCAAGTCCCACCTGGGGGAAGGGCCCAGGAAGACCAAGGGGTTTTTAAGGCTGACCACAAGGCAAGCACACATCTTGACCCTGCCTCCCCTTGGAATTTCCATCTGAACACTGCTGGAATCCCGGAGTTGGTAGCTGTGTGTGCTTCTCTGTATCTTTTTTGTCTTTCTTGCTTTCTATGTCTTTTTCTTCAGTTTTTGTGCTCCTGCAAATTTTGATTAACAATAAATTGAACAGACTTAGAGTTTGTGAGGTTGAATGGGCCAAGTCCGCACTCTGAGAAGTGTTTTTTGTTGACTGTCTGTCATCGTTTGACATGAGAAGAATTTTAAAAACTAATACAAAACTTCTTGTGTAACTGACAATCTATTAGACCACTAAGATACTGAACGCCTCTGTGAAACACAAATGTTAAAGATGAAAAAGCCCTGGAACCTCCTCTTTCTTTTCCAGTCAACAAAGAAGCAGCAAGCCCCAGCCTCCATTTCAACCAAACCAAACCAAACCAAACCAAACCAAACCAAACCAAACCAAACCAAACCAAACCAAACCAAACCAAACCAAACCAAACCAAACCAAGCAACCCTGCCATGGGCTGAGCCCCTTCCTTCCTCCCCAGGCTGCCCCCCTCCCCATCAGCTCCATTCTAACCAAACCAAACTCCAAAAACTACCAAACAGGAAAACAAAAGAGGCTAGAAAGCCCCAACCAGAACAAACACAGGCACAGCTATTAAAATCTTACCACCAAGTCCCCTCCCCCGAAAACAACTAAAACACAAACCCCTACAACCTACAACCTGTAAAAAATAAACCTACAACTAAATTTAAACACAAAAACCCCCCAAAACTATCAATAAAACCAATTCTAACAAAACCCAACCACAATTTCCACCAGAAGTTACTGGCAGGTCAGGTGTTAACCCTTTCTATACTTCAATCCTCTCTCAAGTAAAAGGAAAAGATAATACAAGCATTCCAAAAAGCAACATAAAATCATTAAAGTCAATAGAGGAGAAATGAACTCCCCCCCAAAAAAAAAAGAAGAAAAAATACCTTAATCTTAAAACTAAAATCCTCTTATAAACTATAAAGAAAAAATTCTTTTTCATTATAACACATAAAACTATTAAGATATAAAAAAATTGAAATTAATATAATACAAAAACCTCCATACCAAAATAAACAAATGTTAAAATAACTGTAATTTCATCGAAAGTTCATACAGAAATTAAAATGTAATCCAGTACCACCAAGAGAAGATCTCTATTCTCAGAGATAAAAAAAAATTAAAATTATATAAAAAAGATTTTTACCTTTAAAGAATTAATCTTTAAAACAATACCCCAGAAGTCAACATGGCTCATCAACAAGCTGTAAAAAAGCTTCTGGCAATAAAAACAGCTTCACAGTGTTTTGTTAGCCCAATTATCCCATTGTAAAAAACCAAACAATATTAACAGTAGTAGCAATTTTAATTGAATAGCTAAAATAAAAAAAAAAAATTGGATACAATATAATTTGATTAAAATAAGGGGTAATTTGGTTCCAATAATAGCGCATAAGCAAAAGATAACTGTGGAGTACGGAGGACAGGGTTTTCGGACCCTTGCCACATCACGTACAAGCTTGCCAAGTGAAAATCACCCTTTATATGCCATGTGTCAATGCCATCTCCTCTTATTTTCGGTTCGTCATATCTCTATCTCCACCTTCATTACCACCTTTACCATGCATGCGCCACCACTCGGTTTGGTGGTCACACAAGTCTTTGGGGGTCGTCACTGATGAAGGCCCTGTAGTCTTCTTCATTGTCCTTTAATTCGCCTTTGGGTTACACATGCGCATCAAGCCAGTACAATGTAAGCCAAGACTAACGTATCACTGCATCTACATATCAAGGCGATAAATCCCTTATGATTAGCATTTTCTGGGACCCAACCAGATTTTGCTTCCTTTCTGCTCATTTTTAGCAACTGTATCTCCAGCTTCTTTCCTCCTGTCCTTGTGAACATCTGCCGGGAGAGGGGGGTGGTGACGCCCCTCCTCTCCCCTCTTCTTTGGCATTACTACTTTTAACTGTTTTATTATTCCCAGATATTAATTACTGTATAAATATTGATTGTTGTTTCAATTTTTATCAGCACGAATCATACCTATTTATCACAACAATAACGAAGTCCTCCAGACCACTGTTATCCATGACAAAATTAATAACCACAAAACCGCAATTTTTCCTCTTGTAAAAGAATCTCCATAACCTTAAAGAGAAAAACTTCTCTCCCAAAGAAAACTAAAACAAGACTATTTCAAAAATAGTAAATAACTAGAAATTTTAGGTTTCGTTTCTTTACATTGCCAGTAAAAATAACGTTGTAAAAAACAGGTGTTCTAAGAGTTTAATTCTTACTACCTTTTTCCTTTTAGTTACTTTTAATAAAATTTTCTTCCTACCCTTTAAATATTTTAAGCCTACTGTACCTTTCTCGCACTCCTATCTCACAACAAAATAAATACATAAATAATTAATTGACAATAAAACCCACCACATTCATCCATATGTTAATTAAGAAATCTCAAGATTAGAAAAATCTTGAATTAACAAACCAAAACCACTACAGTGTCATAATAAACCTTTTGCCAAAGTGTCTCTGATTTTCTAAAGTTGCCAGCAAATTCTGTTTTGTTGTTTTGAGCTCCTGAGAATCTCTTGCTGGTATTTCTCCAGTGAGTTGAACTCAGAGTACACAAAAAATTGTAACTCCTTTTAAATGTCTCCTTGGGAGAGTTTTTTAGTGGATGGGAGTCAGGGCTTGTATGTCTTGCTTGGCACAGCCCAGGCAGGGCTTTCCCAGCCACATTCCACACTCCATTTCCCAGCTGGAGCCCCTGCTGCCTCTGAGTTGTGCTGCCCCAGCCCCAGGGACGCTCTCCTTGTCTGCCCATTCCCCCACGGTCTCTGGGCAGGGATGGCCTCAGTGGGGGCTGCTGACATCCTCAGCAACTTGGAGGCTGCTGCTGAATTTTCCTACTCCAGAGGCTTGTTCAGCCTTCAGCTCTTCAGTGCAGGAATTCAGTGTCCTAGGGCTCATTGACATTGAGAACACCTGAACAAGGCATGCCTCAGGGAATAATTTGATTTTAATTTTCAAATAATTTCTGGTTAATTTGACAGATCTCAGTAGTATATCTGCAGTGAATGCAGTATATTTAAAAAGACAGTGAGAAAGGATTTTTCAGGTCCTGTTTAGTTTTTTTTTCATGTTAATTCATTGATATGTGCCATCTCCAATTGACACTGAATCCAAGAACCTCCTGATGCAGTTTGAATAGATATGAACATCAAGACCCTGCATGGCTGACAGTCAATCAGACTCTGTCCCTACCATTTTCCCCATCCAAGCCCTGGCACTCAGAGCAGCCTTGTGCAAATCTGAGCTCCCTCCAGCCCAGGCTGCACCTGCAGCTTTCAGCTCCCTGGCTCCAACTCCCACCTGCTTTCCTTGAAGAAGGAGCTGCCCGAGACACAGACAAGGCAAGTCACAGCTCCATCAAATGCAAAAGTCATTCCTCTGCTGGATATTAAATCCACTTTCCACAGCAGACAGTCTCAGAGCAATGGAAAACACCTTCGGTGCCCAGCACAGATCCCAAGGTCCCCCCAAACCCTCCCTGCCCCAATTCTGTCCAGATTTGCTCTTTGCACACACGAGTCACACAGAAGCCAGGAGCTCCCTCCATACCCAGAGGGAGGAAAAGAGAGAAATGGGATGAAGAGCTCTCCTGTGCAGAGCCAAGGTCCAAGGGCAGCCCCTGCAGTGGGAACCACAACTCAGCAGGTTTGTGTCTTTTGGGCTCAGGGCCTGGTGACGCTCAGAGGCACAGAAAGATTCCTTGCCAACAAACACAAGTTGAACATTTGAACAGTTTAATAACCATCACAGCTCTTACCTCAGCTCTCTGGGATGTCCCAGAAGCCTCTGACATGTCCCCCATCCCCGAGGGATTTCTCTACAGGAACAGTTTTAGACAGAGACAAAAGATTTGACAGATATAAATGCACTTTAGATTATGTTTATGACATATTTATTTGAACTTTGGAAATAGTGGGCAACTTCTTGCAGCTCAAAGCATTAAACCAGTCTGTTGAGAGGTACATGAATGACCAGAGAGGACCTAGAGGAGCAAATCTGTGAGCAGCAGGAAGTACATAGATGCACCAAGCCTCGAAGAAGAGATGTTTTGACATGGCCATTTAAACAGAAGAGCTAGAAAAAACTGATGGAAAAGGGAGTTTAAATAATAAACTGAATAGTGGTGACAAAAGTAGAGGGGAAGATCAGTATTTCTTCTCCAGGCAACAGCACACTTGCAGAAAATTCCTGTTCCTGATGGGAAAACTTTGTAATTTCTTACAAGGACTCAAATTACCCAGATAATAAAAATGTGATTGTATGTTATGAAACTAAGAGTCGATAACACCTATGCACCTTTCCAGGCAGATGTCAGTTGTGTGTCCAAGAGCAGGCAGTGCCACTTGTGCCCTGAGGTGCCCAGCTGGGATTGGATCTCTCCCAGAGCACCTGAGGGAGAGCAGAGCACTTTGCAAGCTGCAGGTCCCTGACAGCCCCACAGGGCTCCCGTCCCATCAACATCTGCTCTGCTCCAGTCTGAAACAGGGCCCAGCATGGTGCTGGGATCATCAGAGAGCTGAGGTGTGTGCTGGAATTCAATGTCCTCCTCATCCTGCAGCGGCCCTGCATTTCCCTCTTGCAGCCTTGGTCTCCAGCACAGCCATGGAGGCTCTTTGGGCTCTGGACTGTTCCTGCAGCCCCCAAGGGCAGCTGAGCTCTGCCTTTGGCACAGTCAGGCCTGGCCAGCGCAGGCCATGCTCAGCAATTGCTTGTGTGTGCCTGGCCTTGCTGTCAGCCCCGGCAGCGGCTGCGTGGCCCCTTTGTGGCCCTGTGCTGGCCCAGCCATGGTGGCCCAGCCCCTGTGCAGGCCCAGCCCAGGCCAGGAGCATTGCAGCTGGGAACGGCCCCTGTGCCATGGTGCCCACAGCAGCCTTGGGGCTCTGTGCCCCATGGCCTCCCTGCTGGGCAGCCTCTGCCAGCTCCTGCAGAGCCTGTGGTACCAGTGGGGCTGCACAGACAGCCCTGCCCTGGGCTCTGCCGGCCTCTGGGCCAGCAGAGAGGCAGCCAGGCCTGGCCATGGCTGGGAACAGGACCTGAGCCCTGCAGGAGGATGGAGCTGGGCCACAGCCAAACTCAGCCCAGGCCAAAGCTGGGCTCAGCAGCCAGGGCTGCCAATGCATGGGCACAGAGGCTGGTGCTGGCAAATGCCCTGGGCCCCCTCCCTGCTCTGTCCATGCCACTAAGGACACAGAGAGCCTCCTCTCTGGGCCACTTGCCTGTTTGCAATGCCTTGCACAGGTGCTGGTCCTGCCCCACAAGGCCTGGCCTGAGTCCTGCCCCTGCACGCTCAGCCAGGCTCAGATGGACACTGATGGTTTCTGGGCCTGGCTCCCTGAGCCCAGCCCAGCTCTCTGCAAGCTCTGCCAGCTACCCTGAGCTCTGGGCAGCACCAAGGGCCTCTCCCCAGCCCAGCCCAGCCGGCTCTGGCCCCACAGCTCTGCTCAGGCCAGGCTGCTCTGGGTACTGGCCCACGGCCTCAGCCCCTGGCAAGGGCACAGCAGCAGCTGCAGCTGCCACAGGACTCAGCCCCAGCCATGGGGGAAGGTGCTGGGCCAAGGCCAAAGGAGGCTCCCTGGCTGCCCTGCTCCCTTCTGCCTGAGGTGCTGAGAGCTCTGCAGCCCCTGCTGCCATCCCATCTGCCCAGGGCAGCACAAGAGCCCCGGCCTTGGGGCCCTCAAGAGCTGCTCCTGCTCCAGGCCCAGGGCCCATGCCGAAGCTGGGCCTGCCAAAAAGCTGTGCCCATTTCTGTTCATTGCTGTTCTGATGGCTATGGATTCTCAGCCACTTGGAGGTTGATGATGAATTTTATTTCTCCAGAGGCCTCTTTTTTCTTGAGGTCTTCCGTTCAGAAATTCAATGTAAAATGCTAATAAATATTTGTTCCAAACACACCTGAACAAGAAATGCCCTTGGGAATAATAAAAGTGTTTTTTGGTTAATTAGGCAGATTTTAGAAGTCTATTTAATGTGAATATACTGTATTTAAAGCAATGCAGAGAGAATTGTTTTTTCCTGTTTTCTCATTTTGCTCATAGATTGATATCAGCAACGTCCAATTGATATTGACCCCCAGCACCTCTTCATGCAGTTTGAACAGATATGAAAATCCAGACCCTTCATGGCTGACAATCAATCACACTTTGTCTCTATCTCCTCCCCATCATTTCCCTCATCCAACCCCTGGCACTCAGAGCAGCTGAGGAATGGAGTCACATCCAGGGGTGTCCCCAGGGCTCAGAACTAGGGCTAGGTCAGTTCAATCTCTTTATTGCTGATCTGGATGAGGCCATCGAGAATACCCTCAGTCAGTTCCCAGGTGAGCCCAAGCTGGGTGGGAGTGTGGCTGTGCTGGAGGGCAGGAAGCTCTGCAGATAGATCTGGACAGGATGGAGCCATGGGCCCAGGACAATTGGATGAGGTTCACCACAGCCAAGGGCCGGGTACTACCCTGGGCTTACAACCACCCCAAATCCCTGGCCCTACCCTGCCCCTGATCCCCACAGCCTGTCCAGTTTCCTTCATCCCTGCATTGCCAGGGACTTTGGACTTTGTAGGATAAGGGAGCTCTGCTCTGGCTATGGAGGGAGGTCCAAGTGCTACCACTGGAGTGGGAACCACAACTCATCACGTTTGTGTCTTTTGGGGGATTTGGAACTGGTGACACTTTGAGGCACAGTATTACCGTGCCTGTGTGGGTCGCAGCTGGTGAGAGAGACCGTGAATGTTGTTTCTTGAATCAGAAGGCTAATTTATTAAGATATTATATATGATACATTGTGACTATACTAAGTAGAATATAGAGAAAGGTTTGCAGAGCAGCTAGGCTAGGCTAAGAATAGATAGCAAAGAAAATGTATAACAAAGTTGTGGCCAAGGACTCAGTCCTGTAGCTTGCACTGGTGATTGGCCCTTAATTATAAACATAGGAAATGAGCCAATCAATGTGTCCCTGTTGCATTCCCCAGCAGATGATAATAATTGTTTACCTTTTCTTCTGAAGCCTCTGGCCTCCAGAAGACGCAGAAATCCAAAAGAAAGGATTTCTGTGGAGAAATGTCTGCGACATCTCACCTTTCTAAATTGTATAAAATAAAAGAAAAATGCTGGTGTGGAATGAAAGGAAATTTCTTCACCTATAAAATATAGAAGACTAATAAATCACTAAAACAATCCTACAATATAAGAAAATTGCAAAATACAATGCAAAGAGAATTCAAGTCCATGCAGCTGAGTTTCAGGAACAGTCCATCAGCTGAAGTGGTTTCTTTTGGACATCTGAGAGTCCTTTTTGTCCTGAAACAGCATAACACAATTCTAAACAATTTAAAACAATTTAAAACAATTTGAACAATTTTGGAATGTTCTTTCTGGCCCTTCAATGCTTCAGCGCTTCAGAGCTGCTGCCCGCTATTTTCAATCTTTTTTATTTAATTTTTAATATTTTTTTTTTTTTAATCGAAAAGCAAAAGAGCAGTAGCCGAGCAGAGCAGTGCCAGAGAAGGAAAGGACCTGGGGGCCCTGGCCCATGCTGGACCAGGAACCCCAAAACTGGCTCACAAAGGGGCACCAGGTCCAGTAGAACAAACCAGAGTCCCCAAAAACATCAGGAGGCCATGCAGTGGGCCCAGCCTAGGAATTTTTTGAGCCCAACAGCCCAGGCCAAACCATAAAGCAGGCTCTGAATTTCCACAGGCCTGAACCCTGCTGCCAGCACAATGGCAGCACGGGTAGTGAGACCTGTGGGATCTCAGCACCTCAGGATGAGGGTGCAGAGCAACCAAGACCACCCTTGGGGGGCTCGGGAGTCCTGGAATGTTGCCAGAAGTGTCTGGTGGCTGGACTTTGATCCTACACAGGAGATAACATCTGTATCAGGACTGGGAGGATTTCACTGGGGTGAATGGTGAAGGGATAAGTTAGTTAGAGTATAATACACAGGGTTTAGGATTTCTGTACAGGGGGGTCTAGAGAAGTAAGATGGAGGAATTGGGGCGTGTCCTGTCCTTCTTCTTCTTCTTCTTGGCCTCCATCTTCTGTGGTGATGGTGGCACTTTGGGATTGGTCTTTACTAAAAGTGCACCGGTTAATAAGAATAGAAGGTATTGGAGAAAAATTGTAAATATTGTACACGTAACTTCGAGTATAAAGATAAGTGACCGCCCCAGAGGCTGGGGAGTGTGCCCATGGCTGACTTGCTGTGCAGACCTCTGTCGGGCTGAAAGAAAATCTTTTAGATAAACAATTAATAAACACTGAGACCGAAACAAGATCAGAAGTCTCTCCTCGTCCTTTGAAGCGCCGGGCTGTCCAAGGCCACTCTGGGCCTTTCCAGGCCACCTAAACAGCCGAGAAACCGACAGAGACCCTTCCTTTCCCCAAAACCACTGAGGCATGCCAGCAGCAGGGAAATAGAAACATTCCCCAGAAATCCCATCTGGGGTCTGGAAATGTTTGTTTCCCACAGCAACACAGCACCACCCCCACCGGGCTGGGGACCAAAGGCAGAACTTTTGGCAGCCCCCTCCCCCTCGCCCCTAGGGCACAAGAGGGGCGGCAGAGATGGCAGCCTCCATGGGACAGCAACCGAAACACCACCCCCTAAACCACCGAGCTTGAAAGCCGGCAGCCGGGCTGCGCCCGCACTCAGCTGCTGAGCCACGCCTCCTCCACGGAAGGAGAGGCTGGCTGCTGAAGCTGCTGCCGCAAGGGCAAACGGCCCGGGACAGTCCGAGCTCGGACAAGCCGCCGGTGCCACGGCAGTCTCTGACAACGGCAAAGCCGCTGGGACGTCCGGTGGAAGCAGCGGGGGGGAAGCCGGAACTGGGGAGGGAATCATGCTGATCGTGGGATCCGCTGCAGGCTGCTCCGAGGGTCCCGCAGGTTCAGCGCCGTTTTCTGCTGCTGACTCTGGGACTGTCTCGGCTTGAGGCGGTGGGGACGCGTGGGAACACGCCGTCGCCGCATCCCCCGGCCCTGAAAGCGGTGGCAGGAACGGCACGGGCCCGGCGCCGTCCCCCGCCGCTGACTCCGGGGCCTGCTGCGGAGGCGCTGTCGCAGTCTCCGTTGCAGCGCAAACAGGCAGCAGCGGAGCCGGGAGAAGCGGCGGAGCATCGCTGTTGCTTAGCAACAGGTCAATCGCCGAAAGTGCTGTCTCTTCTGCCTTCTCCGACACAGGCCCTGGCGGGGGCGGGGAGGCCAGTGAAACCGCGGGCGGGACCTCCTGGAGTGACGGCTCTGGCAGGGGCATGGAGGAAACCTCAGAGACCGGTGCCGCCTCCATGTGTGAAGGAGGTGGAGTCTGAGAGGCTGGCGCTGGCTTGAGCAGCCACTCCCATCCCCACGGAGAGAGAGAAGGGGGGAAAGGAGAAAACTCCATCTGAGCATGCTCCGGAGCAAGAGTAAAAAAAACTTCTTCGCACCGCGAAGTTTCAGCCCCCCCCACCGCGAAGCGCGGTGGGGGGGAACCCAAAGTCATCACCCACCGGCTGTTCTGCCAAGGGGTGTGGAAACGGAGATTGTCCATAACAGTTAGAGATCCATTGGAAAAGAGCTGCTCTGCAACTCAAAACTGGGAAAAGCTTTATAAATGCTGGGTAGATAGAAGGCAACACGCATCCCTGACTGTAGACGCACTGGATAATCGAGTCCATGCACTCCCAGACAAAAACATCCAAAGCGTACAGGACATCAGTAAAAAACCCAAAAAGCTTTGCGCATCTAAAGAATTTATAGACATCTGTTTTTGACAAAAAGCAACCATCTTCTCTGCACCAATATTTCCAGAGGGCAATAAGCTTCTCCTCTTAAGGGGAGAATTGAATCTCTTCTGGCAAGTCATGTGTCTGCCATACGAACAGCCACAAGCTACAAAGGGCTGGTTCATCAGGGATAGAAAAGTGAACAGTACCTTTTTAAAAGTCCAGCTTGCTCTGGCCAGCTCCACAGGTCTGCTGCTCTTTTCCATCATCTTTCCTGAAGGTTTTCCAGAAGAAGGTTCTGTTGTGGTCAGCCTTGGTTGTGAACTCTGTCCAAATCAGGATCTTCAGTTCTTCAGCCCCTGGCTTGAATCCACTTTTGTGGTCGCTTCAAAGCAACCATCAAATGCTACACATACAGGATTTTTACCTAGTACAGCAATTTTGCTCCTCTGGTCTTATCAGATTAATCTTTGCTCTTATACGAGGGGTCACCAGATATTACTGTGCCTGTGTGGGTCATAGCTGGTGAGAGAGATGGTGAATCTTTTTTCTTGAATCAGAAGGCTTATTTATTAAGATATTATATATGATACATTATGACTATACTAAGTAGAATATAGAGAGAGGTTTGCAGAGCAGCTAGGCTAGGCTAAGAATAGACAGCAAAGAAAATGTATAACAAAGTTGTGGCCAAGGACTCAGTCCCGTAGCTTGCACTGGTGATTGGCCCTTAATTACAAACATAGGAAATGAGCCAATCAAGGTGTCCCTGTTGCATTCCCCAGCAGATGATAATAATTGTTTACCTTGTCTTCTGAAGCCTCTGGCCTCCAGAAGACGCAGAAATCCAAAAGAAAGGATTTCTGTGGAGAAATGTCTGCGACAGCACAGAAAATTTCTCTTCATGGCAAACAGGCCCCATTTGAACAGGACACCATTGCATAACAATCACAATCCTCCCTCAAATATGTGCAATGTTCCAGCAGCATCTGATGACTCCACCATTCACAGGTGATTTCCAGACTAAACTTAATTTCAGACAAAAGAACAATTAAGTTCTTCTATCAGGATGCTCATCCTGGAGTGGGTGCAAAACAGCTCCAACAATTCCTGATTTGCCAAGCTGTCAGTGGTGGATGGAGATGGGAAGTCAGGCTGCTTTTAGTGTTGAGGAAATGCTGAAAGCATCCTGACTCATTTCATCTCCTCATGCCCTGGCTGATGTCTCCTCTTTCCCCTTCCACCCATTGGCTTTTGTCTCCCACCAGGCCCCCTGTGAAGAGCCTGGCTCTGTGTACTCCATCCCCTCCTCACTGGCACTGCCAGGCTGGGATGAGGAGCCCCTCAGCCTTCCCTGCTCCAGCCTGGACAAGCCCAGCTCCCTCAGCCTCTGCTCACTGCCCAAGGGCTCCAGCCCCACCTTGGAGGCCCTTCCCAGACTCTGCTCCAGCTGCCAGACATCTTTCCTGCCCTGGGGAACCCAAACCAGGCCACAGTGACCTGGATAATCTTCGTCCTTGATGACCTGGTCACACAGCCCTGGCCCCTTGTCCCCATGTCAGGCTCTGGGGTGGATCCTGTGGAACATCCTTTGGTGGAGGCTGTGGCTCCAGGTGGGCCGGGGGGATCCCAGGGGACCGGGACCCTGCTGGGCATGAACAGCATTGGACTTGTTGGGAGAAACTGTGAGGGGGAGCTGGGGCAGAGTGACCAACCCAGTGACCTGACACAGCCCTGCTGGGATGTCACACAGGCCATCTGGGATGTCACAGCCTGCTCTGTGATGTCACAGCCCATTCTCTAATGTCACACAGCTGGTCTCTGATGTTACAGCCAAATCTGTGATGTCACAGTCGGCTCTGGAATGTCAGACCTCTGCCCTGTCACAGCTGGCTCTGTGATGTCACAGAGGCAGTATATGATGTCATAGCTGCTCAAACACCTTACCTAACCCACTCTGTGATGTCATAGCCTCATCTGTGACCTCATGTTACCAGATGATATATTGTCTACACCAGGTGAGTTGACACCTGGAGCTTGTTCTCCAAAGCCCCAGGCCTATGGAAACCACACAATGCCCATTGTGTGAGAAGGGAACTGGAAATTCACCAGCTTTAGTGTCCTGCCAGCTCAGCCAGGGCCACTGGAACATTGGGGTCCACGACCACCAGGGACCACCAGAGAGACCCCCAGGAGAACAGGGGAGGGGAAATACATTAATGATTTGGGGAAAATGATTATCAGATGTATATTTAGTCTGGGACAATCAATGAATATGTATGCAAAATACAGAATATAAACAGAAATTTTCCTGCTCTCAGCCTGCAGGGCTTTGGGAGGAGCTGTCCCCCGGTGCATCCCCCTGAATAAATAATGCTGCTTTTTATTGCTGCGTTGGTGTGAAGGAGTTTTCTATTTTACTGAGTTTTTGGTAACACTCCAACTGCCAGGAAAAGCTCTGCCTGCTACTGCTGTTCACAAACAGAGAAGGGCTGGTGGCAGATGTGGGGCACTGGGGCACAGTGACCATGAAATAATCAAGTTTTCAATATTCTGTGAAAGATGGAGGGACAGCAACAAAACTTCTACACTGGAATTAGGAAGGGCAGACTTTGGCCTATTTAGGATGCAGATTTGGGGAGTACTGAATCAGGCACTGATTTTTTTTAAGGAAAACATCCCTTGAAAACAAAGGGGTCCAGGAAGGATGGACACATTTCAAGGAAGTAATCTTAAGGGGGAAGGAGCAGCCTGTCCCAGTGTGGCAAAATATGAGCTAGTGAGGAAAATGACTGGCCTGGCTGGCCATGGAGATTTTGTGGGAACTCAAAGGTTACAAGAGGCCCATCAACTTTGGACAGAAGGTCAAGCAGCTTAGGAAATGTTTAAGGAGGTTGTGAAGTCGTGCAGAAAAAAAGTAAAGAGGTGAAAGCTCAATGAGAGTTTAACCTGACCACTTCCGTGAAAAAAAATAGACAATGTTTCCACAATTAATTTATTAGAAAAACATGGGATAAGGAGAACCTCTACTCTTTATTGGATGCAGTGGAGAATATAGTAACTAAAGATAAGGAGAAGGCACAGCTACTGAACATCTTGTTTCTCTCAATTTTCAATATTAGGACAGGCTGTCCTCAGGACAAGTGCTCTCCTGAGCTGGTTGATGGACACAGGGAGCAGAACAGCCCCTGGAATCCAGGAGGAAGCAGCTGGTGTCCTGCTGAGCCACTCAGATGCTCACAGGTGTGTGGGATCAGATGGGATCCATCCTAGGGGGATCAGGGAGCTGGTGGATGAGCTCCCCAAGCTGCTCTCCATCATTTCCCATCAGTGCTGGCTCAGCAGGGAGGTGCCAGAGGACTGGAGGTGCCAGTGTGAGCCCATCCCCAAGAAGGACTGGAAAGAGGATCTGGGGAACTCCAGGCCTGTCAGCCTGACCTGGGTGCCCAGCAAGGTTATGGTACAGATCACCTTGAGTGCCATCACAGGGCACCCACAGGATGGCCGAGGGATCAGAGCCAGCCAGCGTGGATTCCAGTGTCTGCATGGAATGGTCTGGATGAGGGGATTGTGTCCAACATCAGCAAATCTGCAGATGACACCAAACTGGGTGTGAGTTTGGATCTGATGGAGGATGGAGGTAGGAGGGCTCTGCACAGGGCCCTGGACAGGCTGGATCCAGGTGTGGTTAACAGGGATGTGTGATCCAACTAGGTCAGGTTTAAAAAGTCCAAGTGCCGGGTCCTGCAATTTGGCCACAACAACACCTGCAGCAGTACAGGCTGGGGACAGAGTGGCTGGAGAGCAGCCAGGCAGAAAGGGACCTGCAGGGACTGATGGACAGCAGGCTGGACATGAGGCAGCAGTGTGCCCAGGTGGCCAAGAAGGCCAATGACTCCTGGGCTGGATCAGGAATGGTGTGGCCAGCAGGAACAGGGCAGGGATTCTTCCCCTGTGCTGGGCACTGGTTGGGCAGCACCTTGAGTGCTGTGTCCAGTTGTCGCCCCCCAATTTAGGAAGGATGTGGAGACGCTGGAGTGTGTCCAAAGAAGGGCAACAAGGCTGGTGAGGGGCCTGCAGCAGAAGAGCTGTGAGGAGTGGCTGAGGGAGCTGGGGTTGTTTATCTTGGAGAAGAGGAAGCTCAGGGGAGACAAGGTGGTGCCAGGGCACAGGTTGGACTGTATGATCTCAAAGGCCTTATCCGGCCTTGCTGACTCTAGGGTTCTCTGAAACCACCCTTGGAGCAGCTGCTTTATGAGTCCTGGGCCTCCTCTTCAGAAGCTCGAGCAGCCCAGGTTCCTCAGCTTCTCCTGCCAGCCCCAAAGCCCATCCTGTCAGTCCTGCAGAGCCTCTGCAGCTCCTCCTGACTGCCCAGAACAGGGAGCCCCAGAGGCAGACACAGCAGCCCAGATGTGCCCCCCTGGCCTGTGGTGCCTCTGGCAAGGGAGCACCACGCGGCACTGCAGGAGCCTGCAGAAAATTCCTGCAGCACTTGTAGGATGATCCTGCTCCTCCAGGGACGTTGCCATGGTGCCAAGTCAGGAACTGCAATGGAGAGTGGGGCCAGAGAGGAAAGGGCAAACAGGGATGGGGTCTTTTCAGGGCAGGGAACAGGGGTGGGCAAGAGGAAGAAATTTGTACAAGCAAAGAGTACAGAAAGCAAAGGTGAAGCAAGGGAAATGCTCAGGGCAGTTTTGGGGTGGCTGCCAGGCAGCTCTGGCTCTGAGCAACAGTGTCTGCAGTGGGACAGGAAACTCCCAGCTGATGGGTGTGGGGGCCTGAGTTAACTTATGTATTGTAAATATATGTATGGCAGTTAAAGATCTCTCTATTGTATTAGTGACCCTGCCCTGATTCTGGTTATTGTAAATGGGCTGCAGCTGTGATGTCCTTGATTGGGCAGCAGCTGTAGCCCATGGAGGTAGCTGAGATAAAAGGGGGCGGGGTGGTCAGGGAGAGCCTGGGAGAGGAGCCCTGACCGAGAAGCAACAACACCACTGCTGTGAAGATCTGCCGTGAGAAAACCATCGAGAGAAGGTATGGACTCAGGAAATATAATTATACAACAATATGAATACAACAGATGGGAACAAACTTTCTGGCTGACTGCGGAGGCCAGGACAAAGCTGAGTGCTTTCCCTGGTGTGCCCCAGCCCTTGCTGGCCCCAAGGGCTGAGGGCATTTGTGCTCCCTCAGGTTCATATCCCCACAGCAACAGCATGGGGGTGCTCCCCCTGCTCTGTGCAATGCAAACAGGGGCTGCTGAGCCAGTGCTGCCGTGTCTGTGCCTGCAAGGATGGGGCACCTGTGTGAGCTGGGGGAGAGGCCAGGGCTGCAGAGGGGGGATGTTGTTGGCAGCTCCATCAGGACGCTCTGGGACACTGCCCTGAGCTGTCCAGCGCACTGGAGATGGATCAGCCCCTGCTCTGCTGCTCCTTCCCATCTGCCCCAGGGCCCTTGCAGAGCCCCAGCCATGCTGTTTGCCCCCAGCCTGCCCACGGCCAGCCTGGGGCTTCTCACGGGGCTTTTCTGTGCTGAGCATTGGCCTGGGTGTGTTCTTGAGAGAGCCTGGGTAAGGAGCCTGGAGCCCCCAGGCCCTGGCCTGAGGCGTCAGCACTGCCCCAGCAGTGCCCAGGGCCTGTCCCTGCTGCAGCCCCAGCACTGCCACCCCCAGGGCTGTGCCCGGCCCCGAGAGCACTCAGGCCCTACAGCAACACCAGGGCCACCAGGGCAGCGGGGCAGGGCCACGGCAGCAGCACTGGCAACACCAAGTGCTGCTGCTGCTGGGCAAAGCTGCTGGGGAAGCCCTGATCAGCCCCCAGATCTGCACAGAGACATTGCTGCTGCAGCTCCAGAGAAGGCAACAAAAGGCCATCTCTGCAGAAAACTTTGCTGGGAGATCCTTTAGTTCGTTTAAAGGAAGCAAGGGTATAGCCCCTCATTGACACAGTCTGTGACCATAGGGATGGTAGAGAGAAACAAAATGGGAAATGGCATAAAATGATACCTTTCTTTGTGGACAAGATTAAAAAAGTAAATAAAAGAAAAAAACCACAACCAAATGAACAAAAAGTATAAAAAATTACTTTTATTACAAATGATTGGCAGAAATAGGCCACCTCTTTAATATTTCCAAAACCATCCAGTCAGCAGTCTCCTCACAGCAGCCTTGAGCTCCTGATTGGTCAGGCTGTAGATGAGGGGGTTCAGGACTGGAGGCACCACTGAGTACAGAACTGACAGGGCCAGATCCAGGGATGGGGAGGACATGGAGGGGGGCTTCAGGTAGGCAAAAAACCCAGTGCTGAGAAACAGGGAGACCACGGCCAGGTGAGGGAGGCAGGTGGAAACGGCTTTGTGCCTTCCCTGCTCAGAGGGGATCCTCAGCACAGCCCTGAAGATCTGCACATAGGAGAAAATAATGAACACAAAACAACCAAATAGTAAAGAAATGGAAAACACAATGAGCCAAAATTCCCTGAGGTAGGATTTTGAGCAGGAGAGTTTGAGGATCTGCGGGATTTCACAGAAGAACTGGCCCAGGGCATTGCCATGGCACAGGTGCAGGGAAAATGTATTGGCTGTGTGTATCAGTGAATATAGAAAGGCACTGGCCCAGGCAGCTGCTGCCATGTGGGCACAAGCTCTGCTGCCCAGGAGGGTCCCGTAGTGCAGGGGTTTGCAGATGGACACATAGCGCTCATAGCACATGATGGTCAGGAGGGAATGCTCTGATCCAATGAAGAACATAAAGAAAAAGAGCTGAGCAGCACATCCAGTGTAGGAGATGTCCCTGGTGTCCAAGAGGGAATTGTGCATGGCTTTGGGGACAGTGGTGCAGATGGAGCCCAGGTCGCTGAGGGCCAGGTTGAGCAGGAAGAAAAACATGGGCGTGTGCAGGTGGTGGCCACAGGCTATGGCGCTGAGGATGAGGCCGTTGCCCAGGAGGGCAGCCAGGGAGATGCCCAGCAAGAGGCAGAAGTGCAGGAGCTGCAGCTGCCGTGTGTCTGCCAATGCCAGCAGGAGGAATGCCTGATGGAGCTGCTGTTGGACATTTGCTGTGTCTTGGCATGGGGATCTGTAAGAAAAGTAATCACGGAATAGTTGGGTTTGGAGAGGACTTTAAATATCCCAGCACAGCCTGGGGGAACTTTCCCCCCTCTCCCTGCTCAGGGTGCTGCTGCCCGGAGCTGTCCCTGCCAGCAGCTGCTTCCCTGTGCCCAGGGCTGGGCCCTGCCAGTGCTGCCAGAGCCCAGCCCAGCCCTGGGGGCTCAGCTCTGCCCTGCAGACCCCTCCCAGCTCTGGCACTGCCCAGGGGCAGCTCTGGCTCTGCAAGCTCTGATGGCAACATCACAGGAACCCTGAGGAGACTGGGAAAGCAACACTAATGCTGCCTCTAAGGGGCCCTGCAAGGATTTCTGTCACTGCCTGGTTTATTAACATCTGAGAGAATTTTGGGGTTTTTTTTGGGGTTCTTTTCTCAACCTGAACTGAGAGATGAATATCTATGTGCACTTTCCTATCCAGGCAACCCAGAACAGTATATTCAAAAAGCAGGAAATTCCCTTTCATGCAGCCCCTGCCTTACTGTGCTCCCTGTATAATCTATTTCTTCTGACATTAAATGCCATCCTGGAAGCAGTCCTGAACAATGCAGCATCCTCCCCAAAAAGGAGAACACTTCCAAGCCTGACCAGCTGTCTCCTCCCACCCAGACCTTGTTCCCCAGTGCTGGGAGCAGCTGCCAGGGCTGGCTGAGAGCTGTCCCTGGCAGGCAGCAGAGTCCCTGCCCCAGCACAGTGCCCGGGGCTGCAGGACCCTGCTCTGCAGGACAGCCCTGGGCACCCCTGGCTGCTCTGCACAAGAGACAATCAGAGAATGTACTCACAGAGTCTGTAGGCATTGGGATGTTCCAGCTTTAGGAGATGGCTCCAGGAGCTGCAGCTGCATTGTCCTGCAGCCAGAGGTTCCTGTGCCAAGGGCTGGAAGTGATTGTGCGCCAGCACTTCTAAGCACATTCCCAGCCCTGACTGATTGAAGCTCTCTGTGCCTCTCTGCTGGGCCCAGGGTGGCTGCAGGCACTGCCCCAGCCCTGCTGGGCTGGAGAAAAGCTGCTCATCAAGAGAAATGTGCTTTTGAAGCTCTTCTTGGTTACCAGGAGCTGCCTCTGTGCCAGGAACCCAGCCCAGCTCAGCAGCACAGATACAGCACCAGGACTTTAATGAGCCTCTGGGGCCTTGTGCTCAGGCCCTGAACATCAGTCCCTGAG
Organism: Melospiza melodia melodia; assembly: GCF_035770615.1. Taxonomy (NCBI): domain Eukaryota; kingdom Metazoa; phylum Chordata; class Aves; order Passeriformes; family Passerellidae; genus Melospiza; species Melospiza melodia. Next base: position 3,659,476 of record NW_026948761.1, read on the forward strand.
AGGGAGCTGAGGAAACCTCTCCAGAACTCCAAGTCAGAATCCAACTCCAAAATTACTTGGACATTTAATGGGTCCCACTGAGGGACAGGACAGAGAAAGTGTCCCCAGACCCCAGGCAGAGCAGAGATCTGCAGGCAGTGATGGCAGGTGGGGACAAAGAGAAGCAAAGTCTAGGTGCCCTGGGGCACAGCAGGCTCTGTGCCACCAAGGGCTATGAGGAGACACCTTGTCCTGAGGCCCTGGGGCCTCCTGGCACAGCCCCAGCCAGGCTGGGCACTGTCACCCCCTTGTCTTGCCATCAGCATCCCCCCTAGACCACATCCCAGTGGCCTGAAGGATCTGCTGGAAGGAGTCCCTGGGGAGCCTTGCTCAGGAATGGCCCTGGGGGCTCCTTCATGCTCACAGAGTTTTTGAAAGGACTTTGGGTTTGGCTTTTGCCTTGGAGTCTCTGAGAGGTTTGTGCAATCATGGCCTCCAATTTTCTGTGGTAATTACTCCCTGGAGAGGCTTTGTCCGTAACAACACTCAGTGGGGCTCATTAATACTGCAGGGTACTTCAGTTATTTTAACGTACTTGGTGTTTCCCTTTTGATACACACTGTGTGAAAGGTTTGTGCCATCGTGGCCCCAATTATCTGCTTTAATGAGTCCCTGGAGAGCTTTGTACTGAAACTTAGAAGGCTTATTAACACTTTGAGATACTAAAGGTTTTTAAGGTACTTTATGGATTTAAGTATACTTTTAAGTACTTTTAAGGAATTTCCTTCCAAAATTGAGTCTCTGAGAGGTTTTTGTGCCATCCTGGCCTCCAATTCTCTTGTCCAAGGTGCCCATGAGGAGCCTGTGTTGGGTATCTTCCCCCTTTCTGTTTTATAACAAAGATGGAACTGAAAGAATTTTGTAAGACTTTCTAAAAGCATCCAAACAAACATGGGACAATTAACAATAAAACAATAACCACTAAGAGAATAATTAGTCCTGTTTTAGCTAGACATCATCCAACCCTTTAGTCCCTTGGACTGAAAGAGTTTATTGAACTAGTCGTTGTTTTCCACTTGAAGCTTCTTGAACCCTTCCTTCAGTACCTAAATGCTCTTGTGGATTGACTCGCTGTGGCTGGAGAGGTTCATGCAACACATGCCCTCAGAGTCTACACAGCCATGCCCATGTGCCCAGAGTAAAAACTCTATCACTGTTCTGCAAGGTGGCATGTTTGATGGTCTCTATGTCTGAGAGCAGGCCCCTCAGTGTGAGGGAGGTAGCATTGATTTGCTTACTTAACAGGCACCCAGGATGGTCTAATTGTCCTAGAGCTTTAGCTGCAGCCACCCAAAGTATTTCAAATTGGGGGTGCTACCATCTAATACCTGAATTAAAGCTTTCAAAGCCATCTCTTTGATATCATTCAATACTTCTCTGGCGATACCTACTGCTTGATCATCTGGTAGGCTGTGTTGTCCTTCTCCAGCTAGATGGTTGATTTTCAATTCCGCCCTTGCTTCATTATTAGCATAGTCATTGCTATTAGCATAATAAACACTTCCACCCCTCTTCCCACCGGGTGTATTCTGTAGGTGACAACAACATAATATATTTTAAATCATATGAGGTTGAGACATGTGCTGTAAACATGGCCCTCATTAGGTCATTAAAGCAAGGTAAGTCCTTCCTATGGTCTTTAGATACAAAGATCCTTGATTTCCCTGCAAACCAGTAGCTGATACCTGGGATTCTGCCCCCTTTTTTCATAACATAACAGGGCAATAAGGAATTCCGAGGCTATGTGCCAGTCTCCTTCCTTAACTGGAGGCATGGTCCAGTGTGGAGAGGGAATGATTGACAGTGAGGGCAGGACCTGTAGTTGTGTGGTTGGAGTCTGGAGCTTTTTTCAGGGCAGAGGCGAAAGTTGTGGTAGCAGGAAGTGGAGGAGCCAAGATGGAGGGTGGGTGGTCAGGCTCCTGAGCCATATTTTGGCTCGTTCTGTCTTGAGTATCCAGGGCATGATGCTCCAAGACAGCATGGCCATTGCCATCTTGGACCATCATTAAAGGTTTGAGAAAGGCAGGTTTGAGGGGAGTTCCCGAGTTACGAGTTACCAACGGATTGAGTTTTCAAAACGCTGCTTGCTGGTCAAGTGTTGTGTGGAAGATGAGGAGCACGCAGGGTGCAATGGGGTCCCTTTTGATCAAAAATTATACAGATCAACTCCCACTGAGTCGCAAAATTCAGTGGTATGGATTTCATCAGCACAGGCATCTGGAAAATTGTTAATGATCATCCTCATTATTGATTTTAATTTGTTCTTTGAATGACACCTAGGACTTGAAACTCACGCCCAGTTCTTCCGGGGTAAAATCTGGCTGACTCTGAGTTACAGCTGGGCTAATTCTCACATTGCTGATTTGCAATGGTCCCTTGGGACCATGCAGCCCAACAGAGCCACAATGATGTCCTTGGTTCCACGAGGCTCCACAGTGTCACAATGTCCCTTGGATCCATGGCACTCTGCAGTGTCACAGTGGCCCCTTCATTTCACAAAGCTCCCAAATGTCACATTGGTCTCCATAGGAAGAAAGCCACGGAGCCCCCATGTTTCAGCAGCTGATGCATGGCAACCACCAGAGGCCAAGGCAAGCCTGACCTGTCTGTCCTGGCGTGTTTGCTTGGACCAACCCTTGGATATTTGAAATTATGGATGTGGAATCCTAATTTCAGACATTTGTGCCTGGAGAAGACGGATGTTTTTCTTCCATAAAAAGAAAAGCACAGAGCCCTTTCCAGTGTTTGCAAAACAGGTAAGTGCTGGCACTTGGGAGTCAAAGACCAGCCAGACCTGTCTGTCCTGGCAACTTTTGTCTGGCAGTATTCCTTGGATACACAGAAATTTGGAGGTGGAATCCAAGTTTTGGCCATGGATACCTGGAAAAGATGGACAATTCTTTTCTATACAAAGGAAATCCCAGAGCCCCAGTGTTTCAGGGGCAGATGGGAGTGGCCTTCCACATTCCAAGGTCGGCCAGACCTGTCAGGTAAACCCTGGGAGTCCAAGGCAGCCACACCTATTTCATGTTCCCTTGGTTCCACAGGGCCCTGCAGTGTCACAATGGTTCTCTTGCTTCCATGATGCCCTCAGGTGTCATAATGGCCCCTTGGTTACACAAGTCTTTAAGGATCTAAATGGTCTCCATGGTTCCAAAAGCCCAGGCTATCATAATTATCTATTTGTTCCATGAAGCTCCTCTTTGTCACCGTGGCCCCTTGGTTCCATGGCCTCCATTGGTACCACAATGATCCCCTTGGCTCCAGAAGTTCCCATAGTGTCACAATGGCCCCTTCCCTCCACGAGGCCCTGCAGTGTCACAATGGTCTCCATGATCCCATGGGGCCTTGCAATGCCACAATTTTCTCCATGGATCCATGGTGCCCTGCAGGATCAAAATGACCCTTTGGCTCCATGAGGGCCTGAAATGCTACAATTGTCTCTTGGTTCCACAAAGCCCCATGGCTTCACATTGGCCCCTTGGGACCATGCAGCCCAACAGAACCACAGCGATGTCCTTGGTTCCATGAGGCTTCACAGTGTCTCAGTGGATCCGTAGTACTCTGCAGTGTCACAATGTTCCCTGCATTTCGGAAGACCCCAAAGTGTCACAATGGCCCCCATAGTTCATCAAGACTCCACAGTGTCATAATGGCCCCTTGGATCCATGGTACTCCCAGTGTCACAATGATTCCCTTGGTTCCACAAGTTCCTACAGTGTAACAATGCCCTTTGGCTCCACAACCCCCCACATTGTCACAATGGTCTCCATAGAAAGGAAACAACTGAGCACCGGGGCAGATGAGAGGCAGTCACCAGAGGCCGAGTCTTGCCACACTTGACTGTATTGGCAGAATTTGTTTGGGAGAAACCCTTGCATATAGGGAATTTTAGAGGTGGAATCCTAATTCCAGGCATAGAAGCTTAACAAGAAAGAGAACTCTTTTCCATAGGAAGGAAAGCACAGAGCCCCAGTGCTTCACAGTCAGATGAGAAGTGGCCCTTGACATGTCAAATTCAGTAGGACCTGTCAAACAGCCCCCAGGAGGTCAAAGCAGGCAGACCTGTTCCATGGTTCCTTGATTTCATGGGTCCCCACACTGTCACAGTATTCTCCTTGATTCCATGAAGTCTTGCAGGGTCACAATGGCTTCTTGGTTTCATGAGCCTCAACAGAGTCACAAGGGTCCATTGGCTCCATGCAGCCCCGCTGTGTCACAATGGTTCCTTGCTTCTATGGGCCCCAGTGTTTGATTTTTGACCCTTGCATGCATACTGCCCCTGAGTTGCACAATGGTCTCCTTGATTCCATGAGGCACCATGAGGTCACAACTGACCCTTGATTCCATGAGATTCATTGTGGTTGCTGTCAGAGGCTGGATGAGATTGATGTCCCGAGACACCTTGGGATGCTCAGAATGCCCATGTGGAGCCAGGGCTGGGTCAGGCCTTGGTTTGTGGTGGGACAAAACCCCACCCCCAGCCCTGGCCTGGCAGAGCTGTCAATCACACAGTACGGGCAGTGCTAACATAGTTCTGATTGGCTGAGCTGTCAATCAATCACACAGCAGCCGCTGGTGCCTACCATGGCTCTGATTGGACATGCAACTGGCAGTCTCACCCCAGGGGCGGGCCCATGAAGGAGCAGGGGGTTAAAAGCTGGGGCACGAGGCCAGTCCAGGGTCTGGATCCTGCCTTCTCCTGTGGTTCCTCTCTTCGCGATGCTGGAACCCCAGCAGTTGGTACCTATGTGCGTGTCGTTCTATGGATCTTCTGTCTTTCTGTTGTTCTCTCTTTCTCCTCCTTCTAATCCTACTTACCTGGAACATTTTTGGGCAACTTCACATATTAAGGGTTAAAGGATTTTAGGTTAAATGTGTGGGAATCCAAGGCACAGGGAATATTTCTCTGTCTGCTCTGAGAGGTCCTGACCCCCAGAGAAACACTGCCTTTCAACTTCCCCCATGGAGAGGATTTCCAAGACTTTGAGATAGATTAGAATTTACCAAAGTGTGAAATAGGTAATAGAGAGTACTATGGTATGTTCCTTGGGTGAGAAATTTAGGTTTTTGGGGTTGTTAGTATGGTGTAGATAGGAAGCAAGATGGAGGAATTGGGGTGTAGTCCCTGTCTTCTTCATCTGCTCTATTTTCTGCACTGTTGGTAGCACAAGGTGATTGGTCGTGGAAAGCACAGTGCAGAGGATATGTGGACAGTCAAGGGATGAGTTATTGGTAGATAAGTAGAAATAACGCACCTTTCAAGTGTTTATTGGATGAGACAATGTTAAAAGAGCTTGAAACTGTACATTTTGGGGCCATTTTACAGTGCTTTTCCAGTGCACTGAGCCTGGTGTGGACAGCAATGCAAAACTTTAGATGAGATATCAATAAACAAGAAGCTGAAGACTGAAAAAGTCCCATGCATCTCTTTTTTCCTGGCATAGAACTGCTACAGGAGGGATTCCCCCATCCAGGGATCCCCAAGAAAGGCCCAACATAAAATGAACATCAATAAATGGTGTTATCTGAGTGGATTTTTGTGGAAACACTTGGCTGACAATGTTTGGAATAAGTTGGCTTTTTTCCATAAAATTGTTTACTGAAGGGTGTTGTCTTAATTGGCCAATCATGTGAAATGTGTTGATTAAAGGACCAGTGAAGTCCACCTGTAGCAAACCAAGGTATAAAAGAAGAGGATTGAAAAAACAGGTGGCTGTTAGCCCTTAGCCTTCTGATCTGAGTCTGTGTCATCTCTGATTCAATGGTGATGTTTGGGCATCTATGGGGGCTATTGGGAATCCTTTCTGCACGTTGTGACCCAACAGGAGTTTCCCTAATAAATTTTGCCTGAAGGTCTCACTGTGCCCATGACAGGAACGCCTGTGAGTGTCTGGGACACCCCAGCTCTTTGGCAGCCAGGGGACTCCTGGGATGTCACCACAGAGCCCCAGTGAGTGCCTGTTACAGATCGGTGCCTTTGCAGCCCAAGGTCCCCTGGGATGTCACCATGGAATGGCTGTGACTGCCTCTGACCACACGGCCCTTTACAGTCCCCAGAAATGCCTGCCAGGTGTCCATGGAGCCCCTGTCTGTGCCTGTGACATTCCAGCTGTGGAACAGCCTGGAGACTCTTGGAAAGTCCCCAGGGAACCCCTCTGAAGGCCTCTGACAAATCTGACCCTTAGCGGGGAACCATCACCAGGACCCTGTTGCTATGGTCAGTTTCCATGGCAACCGTCACCAGCCCCCTGTTGCTATGGTCAGTCCCTCAGCAGCTCCATGGAGACGCCATGCCAGGGGTGGTTGCCATGGACACCAGCTCAGGCCTGCAGCCAGAGCCCGTTGCCACGGCAACCATTGGCCACCCCATCCCCAGGCTCATGGGATCCCAGAACCACAGAATTGGCTGAGCTGGGAGGGACCCATCAGGATCCTCCAATCCAACTACTGGCCCTGCACAGGACACCCCAACAATGCCAGCCTGGGCCTGGCAGCGCTGTCCAAACACTGCTGGAGCTCAGAGAGCCCTGGAGCTGGGACCCTTCCCTGGGGAGCCTGGGCATGGCCCCAGCAGCCTCTGGGCAAAAACCTTTTCCTGACGTCCAACCTGACCCTGCCCCTCAGCTGCAGCCGTTCCCTCCACTCCTGTCCCTGAATATCCATGTCGAAGGAGAGGAGGATGCACCAGAAGAAAAGGGCAGCTGGGCATCATCCTTCCACAGGGAAGAGGGGGGGCAGAAATCTCTCGCCCTGCCTCTAGATGCTCCCACAGGGATGTGAGGGCTGATCCCAGAGCCCCAAGGGTCACAGTCAGGGCTGCCCTAGGGAATGCTCACCTGGTATTGAGGGGCAGCGTGGGAGCACCTGGATCTTGGAGCACCCAGCTGCCCCCCATGTTTGCAGGTGCCTGAGGAGGGCTGGGACGATGCCAGGGACATCCTGCAGTGACATCCCCCCTGTCCAGCTCTGGGTGATCTCAGTCCCAAACCTGACCCTGATCCTGGTCTCAATCTCACTCCATGTTGAGACACACTCACAGTTCTGTATTTAACCTCATCCCAGTCCCAGACTCGACTAGCCCCAGACCAAATCCCAACCCCAGCCCTGAAGCCAATCCCATGTCTCGCCTTAACCTCAATCCCAACTCGAATCCAAATCTCAGTCCCAACTCCAACCCCAGCCCTAATTCCAGTCCCTTCCTAAATCCTCAGTCCCAAACGAAATCCCAGGTTCAGCCCTTCTGGGGCTTTGGGGTGTCTCTGTCCCTCTGACCCCGATGATGTTTGGGTGGGGTCACAGCAGGGCTGAGAGGGACAGAGACCCCCCCGGCCTCCCCAGGTGTGAGAAGGTCGGAGAGCCCCCCCAGCCCCGAGCACCCTCAGCGGTGAGAGGGACACAGAGTCCCTGGTCCCCAGCCCTGAACAGGCATTTCCGGAGGCCAGAGGGATGGAGACCCCCTGAGCATCCCTCAGGATGAGGGGACAGAGACCCCCGAGCATCCCCTGGGGTGAGAGGGACAGACACTGCCCCGAGCAGCCCCTGGCACAGGGGTGAGAGGGAGGGAGACCCCCCAGGCATTCCCTGGGGTGAGAATGATGGGGGACCCCTGGGGAATGGTCTGGGGTGACAGGGACAGGGACACCCACTGGGGAACGGCCTGGGGTCACAGGGACAGGGACAACCCCCCCAAACTCTTCCCAAGAATCCCCCAGTGCGAGAGGCACAGAGACCCTTGAGAATCCCCTGGGCACTGGGCAAAATAAACTTGGCAGCAATCAAACTTTACTCTGCATAAATCACTTGATGAATATTTGATTTTCCCACAAGTCACATATGATGTAAATGCAAACAAATCCCAAACATGATTACAGTGAAAATCGAAGCAATTCTGTGTCAATTACAAGTCAGATCAATTCTTGCACAGCTCCAACTCAGCTGCTTGCAGGTTCCAATTAAAGAAAAGTGCAAATTTGGCCCAATACAGATTATTAAAAAGAAGGAGAAGTTCTGTGTAGCTGTCACAAAGGTGACAGGGACGAAGAGAATAATGACTCTCACATTTGGCAAAGCCCCCAAGGGTGTGAACTCAGGAGTTATTTGGGAATTTAGCTACTTGAGCTGGGCTTCTTGTGGGACTTCCAGCAGCCCCTTGTGTTCCTCACCTAGGGGTGAATGAACCTTGTCAGGCTCACTCGTATCACATGATCCCTTTCCTGCAGTGATTTTAGTAAAGTTTTCAAGGAAAGACAACAAAATATTTTCTTTTTCACTGGCCACCTTCAACAGCTGTTTTCCTCATCAGTTCTCCCATAAGTCTCTCTGAGGAAGCTGTGTCAAAGTTTCCAGAAGTTCCTCCAGAGAGAACCACAACCTCCTCAGAGGAGGGAGCCATGTGGTTGTCAAAGGCACTTGGGGTCAGACAACAGTGCCCTGAACTCACTGTGCCAAAATAATGTCGCGATTTGGTTAAGAAAATTCTTAGAAAGATGCCTCTGCCCCAAGTAAGGTGCTAACAAGACCAAACCGAAAGTGGATTTTATTGAACAGTAAATGTGAGGTAGAGAGAGAGATGGAAAGAGAAAAGGGGGGAAGAGCAAGGGAGTGACAGGGACAGAGACCTCCCCTGAAGCAGGCAAAGTGTGACATTGTCCCCTGTGTGTGTGTGGCCATCCCAGGCTGGGGGTTTACACCTGAGCCAGTTTGGGTAAGGGGGGTGGTGTTCACCCCCTGAGCAGGGATTACCCCACTGTTTCAGGCTGCAATGTAAGATGTAACCAAATGCATGTTTTCAATTCCCATCTTCATCAACTGCTATAAACAGGTGGGGCAGTGTTCTTTATCTCTTCCATGGCTCACCCCTGATGACATCCTCCAGGGGAGATATCTTCTGTGAATGGGCCATTGAGTTTTACTGCAGGACTGATAAAATTCCATCATCCCATTGTGGGATGCTCCGCCCAGGGGGAGGATCCAAGCATTCCTACCATGATATAAGCTGAGTCTTTCAACAGCAGGAGCAGCTTGCCTACTGGATTGCCAGAGGCCAAGAGCTCCATAACCATCACGGGACCTTCAGAGGAAGACCAGACCCTTCTACAGGATCACTGCTTCAACAGAATCACGTTCATCACTCCAACAGGACTGCACCCACCATTTATTGGGACTGCTGCCACCACCCTGACTAACAGTTTGTCAGATTATATCCTGACTCTGTCAGTTTAAGGCACTGTTTCTTGTTGTAGTGTGTTTGTTAAGTTTCCTTGTTTGCTCCCCTATTTTCTGTATTGCTCCCCCCTCCGGTTGATAATGGTTCTGCCCTCCCTGTTTTTCTCGCCTGTCTATTATGTTGTTCCCATGGCAACTCCTGCCACTGGGGTTGTCAGTCCTTTTAGTTATATAATTCCTCCTCCCCCTAATACCCTTATATGTACATTTGTTTCTCCTCCCTGGGCCCAGTCAATCACCCCCACTCCTCCTATTTTGCCAGAATCTTCTTCCCTAGGGGGGTTATGATTGGCTGTGGTCCCGGGGCCCCTCCCTTACTTTGTATTGATTGGGTATTCCCTCATGCCCGTTATGTTAAGTTCATCCCTTCACCCTTCCCTATTGGTTCTGTGTAAACCCCTCCCTGAAACACCAACTCCCTTTATAACCTTGTTCCACCCTCCATTCCTGGTCTCTCCCTGGTTGTCGTCTTGGGCTTCATCTTAAACCTGACTTGACCCCATCGAGAGTCCAGCTCCTTATTTGCCATCATGTGTGCAGCGAGATCAGTCCGCAGGTGTGCACAGCCCGAGGCCCTCAGACGCCGAGGGGTGCTCGCTTTGGATTGCAGCTGGGTTTCGGCCTACCCTCTGCTAGCCAGACACTGACCTCCCAGGCCAGATACACCTCGCCGCAGTTTCTGTATCATTGCAATTTTGGTTTAGACTCTCCCCCAGGTCTGCCTTCAAACCAGTACAAAATTCAATGTGCTTATCCCTTGTTTTCCTCCCACAACAGAATTTCCCATCCCCAAACCTTCACCAGATGGAACACAAGGCTGCAAGGAAAATGAGGATCCCCCAGGACCCCCAGACAGGTGAGGAGAAAATCAGTGCCCTTTCCCCTTCTCTCCCACTCCATCTCCCAGCATGGCCCCCAGCTGCAGGACAACCCCGGTGCCAGTGACATCCTGCTGGGGATGCATTGAGGGGATCTCCTTCTCCTTCCCTCTGGCACGGAGGGAAATCCCATCCTCTCCTTGTCCTTCTTCCCCCAGACAAGGAGCTGAGGAGGGAGGACAAATCCCTATGGCAGGACATGGTAGAAAAGGCCATTGTGAGCAGCTCCACGGTCTGGAATCCAGCAGGGAGGAAAAGCCTCTGAGGTAGAACAGGAGGAGGGGCTGCAAACCCAGCCCAGGGTGCTCTGAGGATGAAAGACCCACCCTGTGCCAGGAAGGTGGACAGAGCTTAAGCCAAAGCTCAGAGACAGTGGAGGAAAAATCTCCATGGCAGAACCTCATTGAAGATGTCATTTTGAGTGACTCCACAGTGCAGAATGCCAATGGGGAGGAAAATCCCCAGAGATCCTGCAGGAGGATGGGCTTCAAAGCCAGCCCAGGGTGGCTGAGGAGGAAAGACCCACCCTGAGCCAGGAAGGTGGACAGATTTTCAGACAGAGTTTGGAGCTGGTGGTCCATGAGCAGATTCATGATGGGGAGAAGCCCTACAAGTTCTTGGAGTGTGGGAAAAACTTCAGGCAGAGCAGCACCCTGATCAGCCACCAGAGGATCCACACCAGGGAATGGCCCTATGAGTATGGGGAATGTGGGAAGAGCTTCAGCTACAGATCCACCCTCATGACCCACCAATGCATCCACACTAGGGAGAGTCCCTATGAGTGTCCCCAGTGTCAGAAGAGTTTTCACATCAGGTCCCATCTCCTCAGCCATTAGCATATTCACACAGAGGAGAGGCCCTTTCCGCTGCCCTGACTGCGGGAAGAGTATCTAGCAAAACCTCCACCTCATCAGGCACCAGCGTATCCACACTGGGGAGAGGCCCTGTGAGTGTGGGGAATGTGAGATGAGCTTCAGCTGGAGCTTCAGCCTTAGCTGCCACCAGAGGATCCACACCAGGGAATGCCCTCCCTACAAGTATGGGGAATGTGAGAAGAGCTTCAGTCATAGGTCCCAGCTGATCATCCACCAAATGATGCACACTGGGGAGAGGCCCTATGAGTGTCCCGAGTGTCAGAAGAGGTTTCAGACCAGCTCCAATCTCCTCGGCCACCAGTGGACTCACACTGAGGAGAGGCCCTTCTGCTGCCCTGACTGTGGGAAGGGCTTCAAGGACAACTCCATCCCCATCACCCACCGGCACATCCACACTGGGGAGAGGCCCTACGAGTGTCCCCAGTGTGGGAAGAGTTTTATTGGCAGCTCTGACTTGACCAGACACCAATGGAGGCACCGGTAAGGGAAGCCCTGGAAATGTTCCAACTGCCGAAGAGCTTCGTGCACCGCTCCAGCTGCATCCCCCATGGGAGGATTCACATTGGTCAGAGCCCTAGTGACCCACATTTCCTGTGATCCATGTTGGGAGGACACCTGGCTGGTTATCCTTTTGGTTTGGCCCTAATTTTCTTCTGATTTTTCTTTATCACTTAAAAACACCTGAAATATGACAAAAAAGAAAGTAATTGATCAAGGATATCTAAAATCCTACTATTTCAAAGGTGTTTGAGGTGGAATATATGGTTTGGGAACATATTCTGGAAGATTTGTGTGTTCTTGGGGGATTTCAGGAAGTATTCTCCATATCCTTGCACTCCAGAATTCAAGATAAATTGGTCTATCACCTCAAAATTATTCAATCCCACTGAAAACACCTCAATTTTACCCCAAAATGGCTCAATTCATGTCAAATTGCCTTGTTCCCACCTCAGAAAAACTCAGTCCCATGCCATATCTAGTTGATTCTACAATCTCCAGGGTGAGATGGTGTTGGAAGGAGATTGGGAGAAGTGAGATCAAAATTTGAGGGTGTGGGATCAGGATTGTGTAGGTCTGGGTGTGTGTGATCTATTTTGATAGTAAATAAAAGTTTTAGAACTATCGATTTCTGTCCCATTCATTTTCCATCAGTTCCAGTTCTGTTTTTCAGAGTGTCACCTTCTCAGCTGATTGTGTTTGTGTCCTCCTTTCTCTCCTGCCTCACTTTGCCTGCTCTGTTTCTCTCTCAGTGTCTCCCTTAACCCAGGGCAACTCCCACCAAAGATCCTGCCCTGATTTACATCCCAATCCATGAGCTACAACAACCGTGGGTGAAGTTATGGAGGTTGGCAGTGAAACGTCACTGTAAGATCTTGCTCCACTTGGCTTTTGGCTCCTTCTTAAGAGCTTTGCCTTTGAGGGCAGAAACATCTTTTCCTGGCTGGGAACTGGAATTCCAGCCCCTGGGAGTGTGTGCCATGGATCCCAGAGGGGCATTCCCGAGGCTCCTAGGGAGCTGCTCCTGCCGTGCCTCCCAAGGAGCTGTGCAGGGCCAGGGGACAAGGTCCAGCAGCTCTGTTGCTTCTGCAGTGCCACAAGGGCCCCTGGTTCCATGAGTTTCCCTACTGCCAGCAACAGTTCCTTGGTTCCCATGATGCCCTGCTGATCCTGATGTCACCATGGATATTTGGTGCCATGAAGTTCTTCAGTGTCACAATGGCCTCCCTCACTCCATGAGCTTCTGCAGTGTCACAATGGACTCCTTGGATGGGCAGTGTCACCATGGACCATTGGCTCCATGCAGCCCCGCTGGGTCACCATGGACTCCTTGGTTCCAGGAGGTTCTGGGGGTGTCTCCATGGTCTCCTTGGATCCACAGTGTCACAATGGACCACTGGATCCACGTGGCTCTGCTGTATCACCATGGGCCCTTGGTTCCATGGGACTCGAGTGTCACAATTGATTCCTTGCTTCCATGTGACCCCCTCACTGCAAAAAAGGGCCTCTTCATTCCTTGAGGAACACAAAAGTTTTGTAGAAACAAGGAAAAATCCTGCTTAATACACCTGGAAATATTTGTTTGCATTCAAGAGAGATGTTAACGGTGAGGATGGCACCAGCAGCTTCTGTCTGCAACAGAGATCCAGGGAAAGGATAGGGACAGAAAATTCAGCTGGGAGACTCAGAGAATTCTGCTCCCAGAGATCATTTCTGCTCACACTGTCCCTTGGAGAAAGTTGACACCATTCCAGGCAGCCTGGACTGAGCAGGTGGTTCCTGAGTGGGTTTGTTGTTTAGGAAACCTGCTCAGGCCTTGCCATTCTTTCCTTCCCAAAAGGAAAACTCCTGGGCCTGTGTGGAGGTAGAGCTCTGAGGAGAGTAGGTGGGACATGGTGCAATGGGCTGGACATGGAGCTGCAGAGCTCAGGGGACAAGGTTCTGCTGCAGGGCACAGGGATGTCAGTGCCAGGTGGACCATGTCAGACATGGTGAGGCTGGGGGTGAGGAGCAGCTTGTCCAAACAGGGTCAGCCCTCAAGGGGCTCATTCTTCTCTGTGCCCAGACTTCCTAAGGAGACATTCAGCATCAAGATCACCTGGGTAATGCTTCTCTCAGCTCTTCTCTGATCTGGAAAATAATAAATACTCACTTGATTAAAGAAAAAAAGTATGTGGTGCATTTTGAAATCTTCCTCCTTAGCAGAACTCCAAACTGACTCCAATCAGCTGCACAAACCCTGGAGACGGAAGGAAGGAAGGAAGGAAGGAAGGAAGGAAGGAAGGAAGGAAGGAAGGAAGGAAGGAAGGAAGGAAGGAAGGAAGGAAGGAAGGAAGGAAGGAAGGAAGGAAGGAAGGAAGGAAGGAAGGAAGGAAGGAAGGAAGGAAGGAAGGAAGGAAGGAAGGAAGGAAGGAAGGAAGGAAGGAAGGAAGGAAGGAAGGAAGGAAGGAAGGAAGGAAGGAAGGAAGGAAGGAAGGAAGGAAGGAAGGAAGGAAGGAAGGAAGGAAGGAAGGAAGGAAGGAAGGAAGGAAGGAAGGAAGGAAGGAAGGAAGGAAGGAAGGAAGGAAGGAAGGAAGGAAGGAAGGAAGGAAGGAAGGAAGGAAGGAAGGAAGGAAGGAAGGAAGGAAGGAAGGAAGGAAGGAAGGAAGGAAGGAAGGAAGGAAGGAAGGAAGGAAGGAAGGAAGGAAGGAAGGAAGGAAGGAAGGAAGGAAGGAAGGAAGGAAGGAAGGAAGGAAGGAAGGAAGGAAGGAAGGAAGGAAGGAAGGAAGGAAGGAAGGAAGGAAGGAAGGAAAAGAGCTCCTGAGGGCTTTCTGTATTTTGATGATCACCACAGTGGATTTGGGGCTGTGTCCAGGACCCTCAGGCACTGAGAGAAGGCTGAAGAAGCTGCTCATGAAGTCAGAAGCAAAATTCCAAGTGCCTTGGAGCATCGCTGGGCCCCACTGAGGGCAGGGAGTGCCAAAGGCTCCCCAGGGACTGGTGAGAGCAGATCCTTGAGGCCAGGATTGCAGGCAGCCGTAGGCTCTGAACAGGGAACTGCAATGCTGAGCAAGACCTGGGCTGGCTGGGGAAAGCAGAAAGGCCAAGCCCTGAGCCCAGCCTGGGCCAGCAGGGCCTGTCCCTCACGAGTGGCTCGGGGCTGTTTGTGGGGCAGGGGGATGTGAGGGGCAGCAAGGACGAATGTCATAAAACTGTGTGACACTCCAGATCCTTATGGAACCAAGGGACCAGTGGGACACTGTGGGAAGTTGTGGAACCAAGGGGATCATTGTGGCACTGTTGGGGCCCATGGAACCAAGGGGCCAGTGTGACACTGTGGGGCCTATTGGGAACAAGAGGCCATTGTGAGCCTACAAGGCTGGAACACCCCAGAACACTGAAATGCTGGGGGTAACCAAAGGTTCATTGACTTGTGTTTGGTGCACAGGAGAAACACCAACCAGATATTGTCAACATGAGCAGATGCAAAGAATATTCTTGGTAGGAAGGGACCCACAAGAATCATCAAGTCCACCTCTTTAGTGAATGGCCCACACAGGGATTGAATCCACAGCCTCGGTGATACCAGCACCATGCAAAAACCAGCTGAGCTAAGATGTCCAAATGACTCAAAATTTTACTGGCAAAATATCAACAGTCAAGGAACTTGGGCAAAGGGTTTATTACAACATCCACTTTAACATAAGACTTCTATCAAAGCATTAACTTCATTAACTTAGCCCATTTAACCTAAAGACCTTCAACCCTTAAGATGTTTAGTTACGTAAAATGTTCCAGGTAAGTAGGATTAGAAGGAGAACAAATAGAGAACATCAGAAAGACAGAAGATCCATAGAAAGACACACACATAGCTACCAACTACTCAGATTCCAGCTACACCAATAGAGGAACCCCAGGAGAAACTGGGATGCAGGCCAGAGACTGGCCTCGTGCTCTGACTTTTAACCCCCTGGGCCTTCATGGGCCCGCCCGTGGGCTGGGACTGCCAGTTGCTTGTCCAATCAGATTTAGGGTAGGCACCGGCTGGTAGTGTGTGATTCATTGACAGCTCAGCCAATCAGAGTGGGGTTGGCACAGCATCTGCTATATGATTGAGAGATCTGCCAGGTCAGGGCTGTGGGTGGGGTTCTGTCCCACCACAAACCAAGGCCTGACCCAGCCCTGGCCCCACATGGGTGTTCCGAGCATCCGAAGGTGTCTCGGGACATTGATCTCATCTAGCCTCTGACAGCGACCACGGTGGCACTACGGAACCTCATGGGTCAGTTGTGACAATGCAGGTCCAGGGACACCATGGTGACACTACAGAACCTCAAAGAATCAAGAGTACTGTTGTGCAACTCAGGGGGCCCTGTGGAAGGAAGTGTCAATAATGAAACTGTGGGACCAATATATAAAAGGAACCATTGTGACACAGCAGGGCTACATGGAGACAATGGACCCTTGTGACTCTGTTGGGGCTCATGAAACAAAGAAGCCATTGTGACATTGCGAGACCTCATGGAATAATGAGACCATTGTGACAGTATGGGGCTCGATGAAATCAAAGGAACATGGAACAAGTCTGCCTGGTTTGGCCTCCTGGAGGCTGTCTGACAGGTCCCACTGAATTTGACATGTCAAGGGCCACTTCCCATCTGGCTGCGAAGCACTGGGGCTCTGTGCTTTCCTTCCTGTGGGAAAGAACCGCCTTTCTTGTCTAGGCACCTTCACCAAAATTGGGATTCCATGTCTAAAATTCTCTATATCCAAGGGTTACTCCCAGACAAAATCTGCCCATACAGTCAAACCTGGCTAGACTTGGCCTCTGGTGACTGTCTCTCATCTGCCCCTGCAACACGGGGACTCACTTGTTTCCTTCCTGTGGAGATTGTTGTGACACTGTGGAGGATTGAGGAACCAATGGGCCATGGTGACACTGCAGGCCCTTGTGGAACCTGTTACACTGTAGGAACTTGTGGAACCAAGGGGAACATTTTGATCCTGCAGGGTACCATGGATCTAGGGGGCGACTGTGACACTGTGGAGCCTTGTGGAACCAAGGGCATAATTGTTGCTCTGTTGAGCTGCATGGTCCCAAGGGGCCAGTGTGAAGCCATGAGGCTTTGTGGAACCAAAAGATAATTGTAGCATTTTAGGGCCTCATGAAGTCAAAGGGCCATTGTGATCCTGCAGGGCACCATGGATCCATGGAGACCATTGTGGCATTGCAAGGCCCCGTGGAATCATGGAGACCGTTGTGACACTGCAGGGCCTCATGGAAGGAAGGGGCCATTGTGACACTTTGGGAACTCGTGGAACCAAGGGAATCATTGTTGCACTACTGGGCCCCAATGGAACCAAGGGGCCACTGGCACAGCGAGCCTTCATGGAACCAATAGACCATTAAGATACTGGTCACTATATTGTTGCTTCGACTTTATCTCAGGTCTTTGAATCCCAACCCTTGTTCTGTGCTTGACTTCTCCATGTTAATTGTTTTTCACCCTGTTACTAAAGTTCTTTTTGGGCAACTCCATTGATCCTGCTTGTAGGATCATTGGGGGCTATGACGGTTGGGACAGACAGAGACAAGAGATATCTGAAGCCAGTTCTTGGAACTTGTGGTTTATTGCAAAGGGTGTGGGTGCAGGGGCCTTGTTTGAAGCTGCCAGCCACAGCTCGGAGCAGACCCGAAAGAGGAGCTTGAAAGAGACACCCAAAATGGATGCCCAAAAGAGGAGGGGACTTCCCATTACTATACAATAAATCTTCTTCTGTGCTGCATATTCTAATTTTCACTAACCAATCTAGTACAAGATACAAATCTTATAGCATTTATATACAGCCTATAAGAATGATTACATTACCATACTGTGCTACATTTTAAACCCTAAAAACTACTCTTTGGACTCCTTCTGCCAAGCTAGTAGGGTCTGGTCTGACCCTTGGACCTGTCTGCAAGCAGAGGGTATTGTTTCATCAAAGGAAGATTACTTTCAGCTGGCCATACCACTCTTTTCCAGTTGTTCAGTAACTAAGGCTTGGTGTCTCAAAGCTTGATTTCATTTTAATCTCACTTATAGTTTCCATATTCTCAAAATCTTTTGCCAGGCAATCATATTTATAAGGCTTTCCTCTCTCATCTTCCCCAGCATCTGCTTCTTTTCGTTTTCACCACCCTTGCCCTGAAGCTGGGGAACCAGAAAGGTTTGTCACACCCACACTCATTGCAACCTTTGCTGCCCAAACAGAGACCATGACATTTAGTCTCGTCAGAGTGGTTAGCTGATGGATAGACCAGTGCTCCCCAGGATTTTGGATTGTGTCAGGCTGGCAGATTCATCATTGTTTTGAGGGATCTTGGCCAGGATCGCCAGGAACAATGACAGTTTCACCTGTGTAGGATTGCAGGTGGGTTTAGGGAAATGCAGGACAATTATTCCCCATTTTTCCACAGTGTTTTTACAATATGCACCCATGTCCCATTATTGATTTGGGGTGTTCCAGTGGCTGTTCCACCTAAGGTGGAGAAAGAGAAAAATGGGCAGCCGAATCTCCAAAGTAGAAAGGTGCATATATGGATGCTCTAAGTTAATTCTCACTGATCATGACCAAATATCTTCAAAGAACAAATAAAAATCAATTGTGAAGTGGATCATTAAAAATTTTCCAGATGCCCCTGAGCCTGACTGTCCTCCCTCCCTCTTGGCTCCTCCACTTCCTGCTACCACAACCTTCTCTTCCACCCTGAATGAACCTCCAGACTCCACCCCCAGAACTGCAGGTCATGCCCCCACTTTCAATCATTCAACCTTCAGCCTGGGCCATGCCTCCAGAATGCCAGCCTAGTTGTTTGCCATCTTAAATCAAGGCCCTTCCTCCCCAACACCTGACAAAATGGCAGTGCCCTTTGCCTCACCCTCCGGCAAAAATAAGACACCATAGTCAAAGATACTAAGGCCAACTGTCACACTATTTCTAATCCAAATGTTTCTCCTCCGAGTTATTCTTCCTCCTTAAAAAGCAGTTTGGATTCCCCAGAGACACCTTGCCCCTCAACCCCAGAAGATCCCCAGGAAAGGATCCAGAAAGTATCAGTTAAGGAAGGAGACTGGCCAATAGTCTCAAAACTCCTCCTTGCCCCGGTATGTTATGAAAGAAGGGGGCAGAATCCCAGGTATCAGCCATTGGTTTACGGGGAAGTCAAGGATCTGTGTAGGGCAGCTAAAGACCATAGGAAGGACTTACCTTGTTTTAATGGACTAATGAGGGCCATGTTTACAGCACATGTCTCAACCTCATATGATTTAAAATATATGATAAGCATGTTGTTGTCACCTACAGAATGCACCCTTTGGGAAGGGGGATGGAAGTGTTTACTAAATCAATTAATAGCAGACTATGCTAATAATGAGGAAAGGGTGGAATTGACAAGCAATCATCCAGCTGGAGAAGGACAACACAGCCTACCAGATGATCAAGCAGCAGGTGTCCTGAGAGAAGTATTGGATGATTTCAAACAGATGGCTTTGAAAGCTTTAATCCAGGTATTGGATGGTAGCACCCCCAATGTGGACTGCCTTGGGTGGCTGCAGCTAAAGCTCTAGGACAATCAGACCATCTTGGGTGCCTGTTAAGTAAGCAAACCAATGCTACCTCCCTCACACTGAGTGGCCTGCTCTCAGACATAGAGTCCATCAGACATGCCACCTTGCAGAACAGCGATAGAGTTTTTACTCTGGGCACATGGCAATGGCTGGGTAGACTCTGAGGGCATGTGTTGCATGAACCTCTCCATTCACAGCGAGTCAATCCACAAGAGCATTCAGGTACTGAAGGAAGGGTTGAAGAAGCTTCAAGTGGAAAACAAAGATTGGTTCAATAAACTCTTCCAATCCTGAGGACTAAAGGGTTGGATGATGTCTAGCTAAAACAGGACTATTCATTCTCTTAGTGGTTGTTGTTGTGTTGTTAATTGTCCCATGTTTGTTTGGATGCTTTTAGAAAGTCTTACAAAATTCTTTCAGTTCCATCTATGTTGTGCAAGAGAAAAGGGGGAAGATACCCAACACAGGCTCCTCATGGACTCCTTGGAGGAGAGAATTGGAGGCCAGGATGGCACATAAAGGTCTCAGAGACTCAGTGTCAGAAGAAAAATCCATAAAAGTACCTAAAATTATACTTAAATCCAAAAAGTACATTAAAAACCTTAAGTATCTCAAAGTGCTAATGAGCCCTACTGAGTGTCAGTGCAAAGCTCTCAAGGGACTCGTTAAACCAGAGAACTGGGGCCATGATTGCACAAACCTCTCACAGAGTCTCTATCAAAAGGGAAATACCAAGTACCTTAAAATAACTGAAGTACCTTGAAGTATTAATGCGTCCCACTGAGTGTTCGTACTGACAAAGCCTCTCCAGGGACTAAGTACAGCAGATAATTGAAGGCCAGGATGGCAGAGACATCTCAGAGACTCAAGGCAAAAGCCAAACCCAGGCCCCCGTGCCTCAGGACAAGATGTCTCCTCACAGCCCTTGTTGGCACAGAACCTGCTGTGCCCCAGCGCACCAGGACTTGGCTTCTCTTTGTCCCCACCTGTCATCACTTCCTCCAGTTCTCTGCTCTGCCAGGGGTCTGGGGATGCTTTCTCAGTTGTGTCCCTCAATGGGACCCATTAAAAGTCCAAGAAACGTTGCAGTTGGATTCTGACTTAGAGTTCTGGAGAGGTTTCTTCAGCTCCCTCTCAGGGACTGATGTTCAGGGCCTGAGCACAAAGCCCCAGAGGCTCATTAAAGTCCTTCTGCTGTGTCTGTGCTGCTGAGCTGGGCTGGGCTCCTGGCACAGAGGCAGCTCCTGGTAACCAAGAGGAGCTTCAAAAGCACATTTCTCTTGATGAACAGCTCTTCTGCCAGCCCAGCAGGGCTGGGGCACTGCCTGCAGCCATCCTGGGCACAGCACAAAGGCACAGAGAGCTTCAATCAGTCAGGGCTGGGAAGGTGCTGACAAGTGCCTGGGGAAGAATGACTGCCAGCCCTTGGCACAGGAACCTCTGGCTGCAGGAAAATGCAGCTGCAGCACCTGCAGTGAACTCCTAAACCTGGAACATCCCACTGCCTACAGACCCTGTGAGTACAATTCTGGGGATTTCTAGTGCAGGGGAGGTGAAATGCTCGTGATGGTCTAAAATGCTGAGGGGTTCTGATCAGTCATAGAATATTTCCAAGATAAAGATTTTGGCAAAAAAAGATATTTCCTAATACTTTGTACTCAGTTTCCTACTCGTAGAGAATGGCAGGGAGGAGACATAAATATTAAATGTTGATTTTTAATTTTGAAAAATTCCTGAGACATCTGAACTGTTACTTTAAGTGATCAATAAGTTCACAGAGATTTGGGGTCTGTGAGTGCTGGCAAGGAGTCATCAGGCACAGGGAAACACCTGCAGGAGGGAAATCTCCAGGAAGCAGAGAGAATATCAGGAAAGGAGAGAAAACAAAACCCAGCAATGCTGTGGCAGGGAGAGTTTAGAGATGTCCACCGGATCCCCTCCAGTGCAGCCCCTCCCTCTGAAAAAGCCCCCTCCCTCCTGTGCCCCCAGCCATGCCTCTGCTCTCTTGGCTGGGGCTTCAACGTGTGCAGCTCCTCCTGTGCAGGCAGAGCTGCAGCAGAGCTGTGGGGCAGCTCTGCAGCCCCAGGCCCAGTTCCCTCTGCAGAGCACAGGGCTGGGAGCAGCTGCCCGGCCCTGGGGGCTCTTGCAGTGTTGGAAAAGAAATGAAATTTAGCAAAATATTTAATTATAGTGAGTTGTGTGTGAACTGGTTTGTTAAAAAGTAGTTTTGTAGCCGTTGAAAGTGTGTGTTCGGTTTTGTGTGTTACCTAGCAGGTAGTCTTAGAGATTTAATAAATAATTAAACTAGTGCAAGAAAGTAAGAATGCTAACCGGTCTAGAGGCAGCATACAATGCTCTTAGAATAAGATAAGCAGAGGATTAATGATCTTGTTTGTGAACCAAGGAATGTATCACAAGGGGTCTGTGACCAGGCAAGGGGAACGGAGGACTGTTTCTTGGAGGCTAGGCAAGGGGAACGGGAAACTGTTTCTTGGAGACTTTGTTGTGAATCGCATGTATAAGAGGGAAGCACCCATACGTGAATTTGGGGGCTCGGACTTTAGGGACGTGAGTCCCCCAGTTCCCCGGGCCCTTAATAAAGCACCCACAAAACTTATCCGAGTTTTGTGTCATTTATCAATCGGGCAACAGTTTTCTGGCGTCCGCGGCAGGACTCCAAAGGCTGCTGGGGCGGTTCGCGTCCCGATCCACTCCAAGCCGGCACCGAGCACTTCTCGGGGAGTAATAGGTCGTGCCCGACACACCGTGCCTGTTGGACAACTGCCAAGGTAAGCCTGAAGGTGCTTTATATTGGAAAAAGGTGATAATTGGATTTGGATTTGGTGGTTGGTAAAAAAGCCTAGGCTCCGGCCATAAGACGTCTAAGGACGCAGGACCGGAACTCGCCTCCTGTTTGTTTTAGGGAAGGACGGCGAGAAGGTATATTGGTTTAAGGTATATTGGTTTATTGGGATTAATAGTGGAATTAAAGGTTGTAATATGATGTCTTTTAAAACTTTTAAAACCTTAGTGCAAGCCAATGGTAAAATACCTGGAAATACACCATTAGGTTGTATATTGAAACGGTGGAAAAGTGAAGGGTATTATCAAGAATTGGATAAAAGTAAAATGATAGATTATTGTAATCATTGGTGGCCTGAATATGAGATTGGGGAAGCGGGATGGCCGGTGAATGGTACACTGGAATTGGGGATAATGGAATCTTTGATGCAATTTTTAAGGAGGAATGAGAAATGGGATGAAATACCATATTTGGATTTGTTTTTCATTTTATATCGGAAAGAGGAATGGCAAAAGGAATGTGGTATTTTGGTTTTAGAAGTGAATGATGAAAGGGAGTGTGTGAGATGTAAAGAAAGAAAGGAGCGTAATTTGTATCCTTCAATCGAGGAAGATTTGTCTTATTGTATAGCACTTCCAAGGGTTCCGGTTGCTCCTAATGTGCCCCCTGCTCCCCCTGCGGATATAGCTATAAAAACAGGATCTAGTGAGAGTGATAGTGATGGTGGTGATGGTGAAAAGAATGAGAGTGTTTAAAGAACTCCGCTAGCAGGGCGGACTCGCAAGGGAAGGAAGGGGCAGAAGGGGCCACAGTTAATTGTGCCGTTAAGGGAAGCTGTGGGACCACAGGGAGAAAGGATACTTATAAAGGTGCCTTTCTCCCCCGGGGATTTCGTAATATGGAAGCAATCAGCGGGGAGTTATCGGGAGGATCCTGAAAGGGTGGCAAGGGTGGTTAAAATGGTGATAAAGACTCAGAATCCGGACTGGAATGATTTACAGGTATTATTAGATACTATAATGGATTCCACGGAAAAGGAAATGGTTATTAGAGCCACTAGAGAAAAGGCTCGTGAGGAAATTCGGTTGAGACAACTAAATGAGACAGTTGATGAATTGGTACCAAGTGAGGAACCTAAGTGGGACCCAAACTCTACGGGAGGAATAAGGGCTGTAAAACAATATCAGGAATTGTTGGTGGAAGGAATTAGGACAGGAATACCTAAGACTATGAACTGGTCTAAGTTGTATGCGGTCAAACAGGACAAGAATGAGTCTCCGTCTGCCTTTTTAGAACGATTAAAAGACATGGCTCGGAAGTTTACTAATTTAGATGTAGAGGATCAATCAGGAAAACTTCAATTGGCATTGTTGTTTATGGGGCAATCACAAGAGGATATTAGGAAAAAGTTACAAAAGCTGGAAGGAGAGGATACTAGAAGTTTGGATAAGATGCTGGAGGTAGCATGGAAGGTATACAACAACAGGGAAAAAGAAACTGCAAAAAGACAACAAGCTAGTATTCTGGCTGTGATGCAACAGGCAGGGGAAGGAGGAAGACCCATTAGGGGTCGAGGTCAGGGAGGAGCTAATCACGGACAGAGGGGGTTGCCAAGAGGTCGGGGTGGATTTGGGTTTGCACCTAACATGGGGAGGTTGGATCCAAACCAGTGTGCGTTTTGCCGACAATTGGGACACTGGAAAAATGAATGCCCGGTTAGAGGAGGTATGGGCATGGGAAACATGGGATTAAGGACAGCCCCAATGGGAAATGCCCCTGTGGGAGGATTCACGGGAGGACCAGCAGAAGTCGCTCAAGCACTAGTTTTGGGAAACTATCAGAATCAAAGATGACTAGAAAAGGATTTAAGGGTAGTTTTAGAAATAGATGGAAAGGATCAAGAATTTATGGTAGACACTGGAGCTACTTATTCTGTACTCAATAGACGATTGGGACCTTTGAGTGACACAACGGTACAGGTGGTGGGGGCAACAGGGAAGCTAGAGGAACAACCATTTTTACAACCTTTAAATCTTAGGTTTGGGGGGAAGGAATTAGATCACCAATTTTTGTATATGCCAAACTGCCCCACACCCCTTCTTGGCAGAGATCTGTTGTCCCGACTTAATGTGAAAATAATATTTGAAGGGAGAAGGGTGAAATTGGAAATACCTGAGGAACAAATAGCAGGCATTTTTGTAATCAAGGAAGTGGATGCCTCTCCTATTCCAGAAGAAATTGAGCAAGCTGTAGTACCCTGGGTATGGGAGTCAGGGGTCCCCAGAAAATCTAAAGCTGCGCAGCCAGTAAAGGTGGAACTAAAAGAAGGGGCCCGACCAGTGAGGATAAAGCAATACCCCTTGAAGCTTGAGGCAAGGAGGGGAGTAGCCCCGTTAATTAAACAATTTTTGGCTCAAGGAATATTACAGGAATGTGAATCGGAGTATAATACTCCAATTTTTCCAGTAAAGAAACCTAATGGTAAGTACCGTTTGGTACAGGACTTAAGGGCTATTAATGAAATAGTGAAAGACATACATCCAGTTGTTGCTAATCCTTATACTTTGTTAACATCTGTATCAGAGGAGTTTAAATGGTTCTCAGTGATTGACCTTAAAGATGCCTTCTTCTGCATCCCACTGGCAATAGAGAGTAGGAAATATTTTGCCTTCGAGTGGGAGAGTCCTGATTTTGGGAGAAAGAAGCAGCTTATGTGGACGAGACTCCTACAGGGATTTAAATGCTCCCCTACTATTTTTGGAAACCAACTGGCCAAGGAGCTGGAGGAATGGAAGATAACCCAGGTAACAATATCCCCATCCTTGTATGTAGTCCTGCAGTACGTGGACGACATTTTTCTGGGTACTAAGGAAAGGGAAATGTGTGTGGAATTAACAACTAAATTACTCAACATGCTTGGCCAAGCAGGATATCGGGTTTCTAAGGAAAAAGCTCAATTGGTCAAAAATAGCGTTATTTACCTCGGTTGTGAGATCACACAAGGGCAGAGACATTTGGGAGTAAACCGAATAGAGGCAATATGTGCTATTCCTTTGCCTCGTAACCATCAGGAATTGAGATCTTTTCTAGGAATGGTGGGATGGTGTCGACTGTGGATCATGAATTTCGGTCTCCTAGCCAAGCCACTATATGAGGCCTTGAAGCAGCATCGGTTGGAGTGGACGACACAGCAAAAGAAGGCCTTCCAGGAATTGAAGCAGGCACTAAAGGAGGCCCCAGCCCTAGGACTCCCTGACCTGACCAAGGAATTCCAGTTGTACGTGAATGAGAGGCAAAAACTGGCATTGGGGGTCCTCACCCAGAAGGTGGGATCCTGGAAGAGGCCAGTGGGATACTTCTCTAAACAACTGGATTCGGTAAGTTCTGGGTGGCCCTCGTGTTTACGAGCCGTGGCGGCAACAATAATTCTTATTCAAGAGGCCCGGAAATTGATTTTGGGGGCAAAAATGAAAGTGTTTGTTCCCCATATGGTCATGGCCGTTTTGGAGCAAAAGAGGGGTCACTGGCTATCATCCAGTCGAATGTTGCAATACCAGGCCATCCTGAGAGAACAGGATGATATTGAAATAAGGACTACTAATCATGTTAATCCAGCAGAGTTTTTACACAGTGACCAGGAAGCTGGGGGACTGGTGCATGATTGCATAGAGGTAATTGAACAAGTATATGCCAGCAGACCCGACCTAAAGGATGAACCATTGGAAGAACCTGAATGGGAACTATACACTGATGGATCCAGTTTTGTCGAGAATGGGACTCGCTATGCCGGGTATGCAGTGGTAACATTGGATCAGGTAATAGAGGCAAAGGCTTTGTTACCTGGAACTTCAGCCCAGAAGGCAGAGGTGATTGGACTCACCAGAGCCCTGTATTTGAGCAAAGACAAAAGGGTTAATATCTGGACAGATTCTAAATATGCCTTTGGTGTAGTTCATGTACATGGGGCGTTATAGAAGGAAAGGGGGCTTTTGAATTCACAGGGAACCAACATCAAGCACCGGGAAGAAGTGCTACAGCTACTAGATGCGGTACACAGTCCCAAAGCAGTTGCAGTAATGCATGTTAGAGGACATCAGACTGCGGAAGGAGTGTTTACAGAGGAAATCGATTTGCTGATGTTACAGCACGGCAAGTGGCACGGGAAGTATGGACTCAAATGGCATTGGTACCGGTAAGAACAAATCCGGCTACCCCATACCTGAATCAGGAGCCCAAATATTCAATAGAAGATGGAAAACTAATAAACTTGCTAGGGGCACAGAAGAATCAACTTGGGTGGTACGTTACACCAATGGGACAAATAGTGGTACCTACCCGCATAATGAAATTTATTTTGGAATCAGAACATAATAAATGTAATTGGGGGGCAGAAGTATTGGTAAAATTTTTGAAGAATGAGATAATCTCTAATCAGATGTTAACAATGGCAAAAAGAGTTAATGCAATGTGCCCAGTATGTTTGAAAAATAATCCAGTAGTTAGGAGACAAATACAAATGGGAAAGTTGCAAGTCGGGCCACAACCAGGAGATTACTGGCAAGTTGATTTTTCTGAATTGCCTAGGGCACAGGGATACAGATACTTGTTAGTGTACGTATGTACGTTCTCAGGGTGGCCGGAAGCTTTTCCATGTAGAACTAATCAGGCTAAAGAGGTAGTAAAAACCTTGTTAAAAGAAATAATACCAAGATTTGGAGTACCTTTAAGATTTTCATCAGATAGGGGTCCGCATTTTATAGCCGGGGTAGTGCAGGAATGAGCACGAATGTTAGATATAACCTGGAATTTGCATACCCCCTGGAGACCTCAGTCTAGTGGGCAAGTGGAAAGGATGAATCAAACCCTGAAAGGACAAATCAAAAAGATTTGCCAGGAAGCTAAACTGCACTGGCCTCAAGCTTTGCCTTTGGCCCTACTCAGGATTCAAATTAAACCAAGAGAAAAGGTAGGCGTAAGTCCATATGAGATATTATATGGCAAACCATATCATGCAACTGTATTAAAAGGGGAAGTACATGTGAGTGGGGACCAGGCGATTGCAGAGTATGTTATGTCACTTAATAAGATCTTGAATTCTTTAAGAAATACGTTAAAGTGGAATAGACCGCTCACGCTGGAGAATTCTGTCCACGACATCCAGCCTGGGGACCAGGTGTACGTCAAGAAGTAGATCACGGATCCGCTACGAGAATCATAGAGCGGACCCCACCAGGTGATGATGACGACCTACACGGTGGTGAAGGTCCAGGGGATGGATGCTTGGATCCATTACACCAAGGTA
This sequence comes from Melospiza melodia melodia, assembly GCF_035770615.1. Classification (NCBI taxonomy): domain Eukaryota; kingdom Metazoa; phylum Chordata; class Aves; order Passeriformes; family Passerellidae; genus Melospiza; species Melospiza melodia. Next base: position 3,686,688 of record NW_026948761.1, read on the forward strand.
AAGAAGGCACCGTTCCAGTGGGAAACCCAGATAGTGTCTCCAACCCGGATGATCTTCCGCGCAAAGCCACCTTCTTAATTATATTACTGCTAGTGATCATGAGACTATTACCCGTTCAAGGGTCTACTCTAGTACAGGTTGAAGAAACAAAGGTTACAGTCATGGAAGGGATGGATGTTCAATTAACTTGTGTCATCTTTGACAGCCAGAGAGTTGAGGCCGGTGAAGTTATTGCAATATGGCAACGGGAGGCTGAAAGAAGCCGAAGCAAGATAAGAGTCAGTTGAGATCAGGATAAACAACAAAGAAACACGGTACTGAATCTTACCAAGGTAACCACAAACGATACGGGAGAATATACATGTTTGGTCAAAATACGGGATAGTTTTGATTACAAAAGAGTGAGTATGAGGGTTTTGCCATAGACAAGAGATCGTGCTGAAAACATAAAGGTTAATCCAGTATCAATGGCAGTGGACATGTGAGATGGGCCACCTCTCAAAATAAATTGTTCCTTCCTAGTAAGATCAAGATATCAAAGGAACCTTTGGGTCAAATGGTGGAAGCAAAATAGGGAACTGACCTGGGACAGAATAGAGGACGGGACCAGCTGGTGGGGGAAGGAAGGCAAAGGTTGTGAGTGGTCAAGTGTCATTAATCCTAGAATAGGAAATACATGGTAGAGGCATGACAGAATGATGTTATCCTTACAGAGACACGGTAGAAGGAGTAGACGAGAAGTTAATGATACAATAGAACGAAATACTGAGCAGGAAAACTTAGTGGTAAGATTAATCAGAGATTTTGGGATCATGCAGAATGTGACTAAAATAACAGCTTGCCTGCCATTACCACAGGCTGCAGGTGAACCAATTCCCTAGGGAATAATACCGGTAACCAAAATGCCTGAAACATTCAAGAATGTTTCATGGTCCTGCCAGTCAGTTCCCAAACCAGTAGATGTATGGAGGGATTTGTGTATGACCACTCGGGCTATGACTAGAGAGGAATGTGAAAAGAAATCCAATCATTATGGTTGGATTCAAAATACCAAGAGGTGTTTAATTGCAACCCCAATAGATGAGCCATGCAATACAGTACGAATAAGAACAAAATCCCACCGAAATGAGATGAGTTGTCAGAATGTCACACAGAATTTTGACACCTGGAATAGTTGGAAGACATTATGGGGACCTAGTGTTTTGGAACACTATAATTACCTTGGGGAAGTACAATGGTTCATCCAATGGTCAAGAGTAAAGAATCAGTCACATTATAAGGCCCTTATCATGTCTACATCTTCCCGAGAGTTCAGACCGCAGAAGGAAGATTAGAATTGTACTGAGGTTTTTACATGTGATACACCGAGAGACCGAATCGGATTGGTACCGGTGAAAATGGCATTAAAGTGGGGATGCGAGTGTAGGGGGTACGATCACACGGTTAGCAGAGAGTCCATGGATGGACCTATAGATTGCAGATATACTACTGTGCATAGCCCTGGAAATCTAGTCTGGGTGTTGGGACACGGACAGTGGACCACACATTTACCTCTAGATGGATCAGTAACACAAATCACCCTAGGGGTTCCCACATTTTGTCCATACTGGAAACAGAATAGATTGATCCAAAGGAAAGGACTCAGAAAGAGAGAAGAATCCCTAGAGGAGCAGTGGCATGAACCTTGCTCAGGAGTGCAATTTGGATAGATATTAGAGTCATCATTCCCTCCGGTAGCGACATATCGAAACAGGGAAATGCTCAACAATTTGTTAAGACAGACAGAAAGGTTGGCAGCAGCTACTAAGAAGAGATTTAAAGATCTAAATTTTCAATTGCAGGCTACATCAAGAATGACCCTACAAAACAGAATGGCATTGGATATGCTACTGTTAAAGGAACATGGAGTTTGTGGTTACCTGAGTAGGAGAATAGAACATTGCTGTGTACACATTCCAAATGTTACACTTGAAGTTGAGAAAGATATTTCTCAACTGGCAGAAGTGGAAACAAAAACCAAAGAAATTGAAAAGGAAGCACAGCATAATTGGATAGGAGCAGTATTTGATTCTTTGGGGCTTCACCTGTCTGGCTAGATTACATCTGCTATACAATATGTACTAATGTTTTTAGTATTTTTAGTGACTATATGGATTGTATATAGATGCCTCTTAGGTGTGATCGAAAAAGAAAAGAGGCGATCTCTCCAGTTGCTGAAGGCGATGACCCGCGGGCGGCAGAATGAAGAACACTCCCCACCTCGTTATGAAGATGTTACTGTTGATTGAGCATCCTTGCAGCAGGACTGAAGGATGCTCAAAAGGGGGGAAATGTTGGAAAAGAAATGAAATTTAGCAAAATATTTAATTATAGTGAGTTGTGTGTGAACTGGTTTGTTAAAAAGTAGTTTTGTAGCCGTTGAAAGTGTGTGTTGGGTTTTGTGTGTAACCTAGCAGGTAGTCTTAGGGATTTAAGAAATAATTAAACTAGTGCAGGAAAGTAAGAATGCTAACCTGTCTAGAGGCAGCATACAATGCTCTTAGAATAAGATAAGCAGAAGATTAATGATCTTGTTTGTGAACCAAGGAATGTATCACAAGAGGTCTGTGACCAGGCAAGAGGAACGGGGAACTATTTCTTAGAGACTTTGTTATGAATCGCATGTATAAGAGGGAAGCACCCATACATGAATTTGGGGGCTTGGATTTTGGGACGTGAGTCCCCCAGTTCCCCGGGCCCTTAATAAAGCACCCACAAAACTTATCCGAGTTTTGTGTCATTTATCAATCGGGCAACAGTAGGATGATCCTGCTGCCCAAGGGACGTTCCCGTGGGGCCAAGCCAGGAGCTGCAATGGGGAGTGGGGCCAGAGAGGAAAGGGCATACAGGGATGGGCTGTTGGCAGGGGAGGGAATAGAGGGGGGGCAAGAGGAAGAAATTTGTAGCAGGAAGAGTAAAGAAAGCAAAGGTGAAGCCAAGGAAATGCTCAGGGCAGTTTGCGGGGGGGTGCCAGGCAGCCCTGGCTCTGAGCAACAGCGTCTGCAGTGGGACAGGAAACTCCCAGCTGATGGGAACAAACTTTCTGGCTGACTGCAGAGGCCAGGACAAAGCTGAGTGCTTTCCCTGGTGTCTCCCAGCCCTTGCTGGCCCCAGGGGCTGATGGCATTTGTGCTCCCTCAGGTTCATGTCCCCACAGCAACAGCATGGGGGTGCTCCTGCCTTCTGTGTGCAATGCAAACAGGGGCTGCTGAGCCAGTGCTGCCGTGTCTGTGCCTGCAAGGATGGGGCACCTGTGTGAGCTGGGGGAGAGGCCAGGCCTGCAGAGGGGGGATGTTGTTGGCAGCTCCATCAGGACGCTCTGGGACGCCGCCCTGGGCTGTGCAGCACACTGGGGATGGATCAGCCCCTGTTCTGCTGCTCGTTCCTGTCTGCCCCAGGGCCCTTGCAGAGCCCCAGCCATGATGTTTGCCCCCAGCCTGCCCACAGCCAGCCTGGGGCTACTCACAGGGGTTTTCTGTGCTGAGCATTGGCCTGGCTGTGTTCTTGAGAGAGCCTGGGCAAGGAGCCTGGATCCCCCAGGCCCTGGCCTGAAGCATCAGCGCTGCCCCAGCAGTGCCCATGGTCTGTCCCTGCTGCAGGCCCAGCACTGCCTCCCCCAGGGCTGTGCCCGCCCCGAGAGCACTCAGGCCCTGCAGCAACACCAGGGTCACCAGGGCAATGGGGCAGGGCCACGGAAGGAGCACTGGCAACACCAAGTGCTGCTGCTGCTGGGCACTGCTGCTGTGCCAGCACTGATCTGCCCCCAGCTCTGTACACAGACATTGCTGCTTCAGCTCCAGAGAAGGCAACAAAAGGGCATCTCTGCAGAAAACTCTACTGGGAAGTCCTTTATTTCCTTTAAAGTCACCCCGAGTTCAGCCCCTCATTGACACAGTCTGTGGCCACAGGAAATTTGGAGAGATAAAAAAAGGGGAAATGGCACAAACAATGACTTTTTTCTGGACTATATTTAAACATAAAGGAAAAGAACCTCCACAGTTTAGCCAAAAAGAAGTAGCAAAGATGACTTTGATTAAAAGTTATTCGCAGATATTGCCCAGCAGTTTAATGTTTCTGAAAGCATGCAGTCATCAGTCTCCACACTGCAGCCTTGAGCTCCTGGTTCCTCAGGCTGTAGATGAGGGGGTTCATGGCTGGAGGCACCACCGAGTACAGAACTGAGAGGGCCAGGTCCAGGGATGGGGAGGAAATGTTGGGAGGCTTCAAATAGGCAAATGTGGCTGTGCTGATAAACACGGATAGCACGGCCAGGTGAGGGAGGCAGGTGGAAACGGCTTTGTGGCGTCCCTGCTCAGAGGGGATCCTCAGCACAGCCCTGAAGATCTGCACATAGGAGAAAACAATGAACACAAAACAGCCAAATGCCAAACAGGCACTGACAGCAAGAAGTACCACTTCTCTGAGTTCGTATTTGGAGCAGGAGAGCTTGAGGATCTGTGGGATTTCACAGAAGAACTGGCCCAGGGCATTGCCATGGCACAGGGGCAGGGAAAATGTATTGGCTGTGTGCATGAGAGCATAGAGAAAGGCACTGGCCCAGGCAGCTGCTGCCATGTGGGCACAAGCTCTGCTGCCCAGGAGGGTCCCGTAGTGCAGGGGTTTGCAGATGGACACGTAGCGGTCGTAGCACATGATGGTCAGCAGATAAAACTCTGCTCCAATGAAGAACATTAAGAAAAAGAGCTGAGCAGCACATCCAGTGTAGGAGATGTCCCTGGTGTCCCAGAGGGAACTGTGCATGGCTTTGGGGACAGTGGTGCAGATGGAGCCCAGGTCGCTGAGGGCCAGGTTTAGCAGGAAGAAGAACATGGGCGTGTGCAGGTGGTGGCCGCAGGCTACGGCGCTGATGATGAGGCCGTTGCCCAGGATGGCAGCCAGGGAGATGCCCAGCAAGAGGCAGAAGTGCAGGAGCTGCAGCTGCCGCGTGTCTGCCAATGCCAGCAGGAGGAAGTGCCTGATGGAGCTGCTGTTGGACATTTGCTGGGGCTGCACATGGGGACCTGTTCATGGAGAAAGGACAGTAAAGACTTAGGGGAGGTACCTGTAAACAAAGTCAAGGCCATTTCCCATACATCCTCCTTGGTAACACACAGACATGGTCGTTAATGTTTAAGAGTACTGAGGTTTTCTTTATAAGCTCCCCCCATGTCTCTGCTGGTTGTTTTGGATATAAAAACATAAGCATGTCTGAGGCCCTCAGGGAGAACAGAGTGAGTTCCCTGGGTCAAGATGATGAATGCAGACTGAGGAGAGATGGTCTGTAATTCTGACCTGTTCAGAGTTTCTTTGGGCTTTAAACTTTCTCAGGTGGAAGGTGACCACCTTCTTATGCTTCCCTTAAAATGCCACCACCTACTGCTGGGAGCAGATGTATCCACCACAGCCCAGCTCCACATTTGTAGCCAAGGACTCACTTTGCTCATTTCACCAACCCAGCAGCATTTTCAGTGTCACAACACCTCTGCCTTTCCCCATCAATCTTATAACTCAGAAATGCTCCAAGAAAGGTTTGCACCCTGGATTGAAGTTTCCAGCTTGGACTGAAATCTCAGGGAGACTCTCAAGTGTCCTTATGTTGGCATTGGATGAAGGAAGATGCAGCTCCTTCCCTGGCTGCACTGACAGCATTGCCCAGAGCCGGGCTCTGGGGACAGCGTCACCCTGAGCCAGCTGTGCCCCCTGCCAGACCCCCCTGTGCCCGGCAGCTGCTCCCAGCCCTGTGCTCTTCAGAGGGAACTGGGCCCGGGACTGCAGAGCTGCCCCACAGCTCTGCTGCAGCTCTGCCTGCACAGGAGAGGCTGCACGCCTTGGAGCCCCAGCCCTGAGGACAGAGGCTTGGCTGGGGCACAGGAGGGAGGGGGCTTGTTCAGAGGGAGGGGCTGCACTGGAGGGGATCCTGTGGGCATCTCTAAACTCTCCCTTCCACAGCATTCCTGGGTTTTGTTTTCTCTCATGGCCCGATCTTCTCGCTGCTTCCTGGAGGTTTTCCTCCTGCAGATGTTTCCCTGTGCCTGATCTCCATGCCAGCACTCAGAGACCCCAAATCTCTGCGCACCCTCCTTGGCCGTACAGAACCCTGCCTGTTTGCAGGGCACTGGCTGGGGCAGGTTCTGTTTGCAGCTTGTAGAAAGGACAGCTCAGACTGAGCCTGATGGATCCAGGAAAGGTGACGCTGGTGCTGTCCATGGGCAGAGTGACTGAAAGCACATTAGGGATCTCCTGTGAATCTATTGATCGCTAAAACCAACAGTTTGGATATCTCAGGGACTTGAAGAATATAATGATTAGCAATTCATACTATCTTTAATGTTTAACCCTCCCTTCCTGACATTCTCCAATATTAGGAAACTGAATACTTGAACTCTTAGTAAATTTCCTCACTTTTATTAAAAAGCTTGTCTTGGAAATATTCTATGACTTATTAGAACCCCTCAGCGTGTCAGAGCTTCATGAGCATTTCTCCTCCTTTGCACCAGAAACACCCAGAGTTGTACTCACAGAGTCTGTAGGCAGTGGGATGTTCCAGCTTTAGGAGATGGCTCCAGGAGCTGCAGCTGCATTGTCCTGCAGCCAGAGGTTCCTGTGCCAAGGGCTGGCAGTGATTCTGCCCCAGGCACTTCTCAGCACCTTCTCAGCCCTGACTGATTGAAGCTCTCTGTGCCTCTGTGCTGTGCCCGGGGTGGCTGCAGGCAGTGCCCCAGCCCTGCTGGGCTGGCAGAAGAGCTGCTCATCAAGAGAAATGTGCTTTTGAAGCTCCTCTTGGTTACCAGGAGCTGCCTCTGTGCCAGGAGCCCAGCCCAGCTCAGCTGCACAGACACAGCAGAAGGACTTTAATGAGCCTCTGGGGCTTTGTGCTCAGGCCCTGAACATCAGTCCCTGAGAGGGAGCTGAAGAAACCTCTCCAGAACTCCAAGTCAGAATCCAACTGCAACGTTTCTTGGACTTTTAATGGGTTCCACTGAGGGACACAACTGAGAAAGTGTCCCCAGGCAGAGCAGAGAACTGGAGACAGTGATGACAGGTGGGGACAAAGAGAAGCCAAGTCTTGGTGTTCTGGGGCACATCAGTGTCTGTGCCACCAAGGGCTGTGAGGAGACACCTTGTCCTGAGGCACTGGGGCCTCCTGGCACAGCCCCAGCCAGGCTGGGCACTGTCAGCCCCTTGTCCTGCCCTCAGCATCCCCCCTCAGCCCACATCCCATGGCCTCAAGGATCCGCTGGAAGGAGTCCCTGGGGAGCCTTGCTCAGGAATGGCCCTGGGGGCTCCTTAATGCTCACAGAGTTTTTCAAAGGACTTTGGGTTTGGCTTTTGCCTTGGAGTCTCTGAGAGGCTTGTGCAATCATGGTCTCCAATTATCTGCTGTAATAAGTCCCTGGAGAGCCTTTGTCAGTAACAACACTCAGTGGGGCTCATTAATGCTTCAAGGTACTTCAGTTATTTTAAGTTACTTGGTGTTTCCCTTTTGATACAGACTCTGTGAGAGCTTTGTGCAATCATGGCCCCAATTATCTGCTTTAACGAGTCCCTGGAGAGCTTTGCACTTACATGTAGTGGGGCTCAAAAATACTTTGAGATACTCAAGTTTTTTAAGGTACTCTGGATTTTCCTTTCCACACTGAATCTCTGAGAAATTTTTGTGCCATCCTGGCCTCCAGTTCTCTCCTGCAAGGAGTCCATGAGGAGCCTGTGTAGCAGATGGACCTCAGTGGGATGCATCCATGGTTTGAGACACTTTGGGGTTTTCTTCTGACTTTGACTCCTGGAAAGGTTTGTGCAGTCTCCTCTCAGACCCTGAGGTTCCAGAGCTCAGCTCCAAATGCACCACAGGGCTCATTAGGAACAAGCAAGTCCTGACAAACCATGGCTCTGCCTTCATTTCTCTCTGCTCTAGTGCAGTTCCTCAGAAATATTTCTGTAGTGGTTTTGGTTTGTCAATTTGAGATTTCTTGGAGAATGCAGCAATTATTGTGGTGGCTTCAGTGTTGGCTAATTACCAGTGCACTCACTAGAATATACTTACTCATTTCCTCCTGTGTGATAAGATTAGGAGAATGGCAAAGCAGGCTCAAATGTTTAAGAGGGTATAAAGAAAAGTTCATTAATAGCAACTAAAAGAAAGAGTAATAAGAACACAACTTTCAGAAGACTTCTCCTCTCCCTACAACCTTTTCTTTCTTACTGACAATATAAAGAGACACACCTAGAATTTTCAGTCAGTTTACCCCAACTAGAATAGTCTTTCTTGAGTTCACTTAAGGAGAGGAGTCTCTCTTTCATGCTATGGAGACTTCTCCGGAAGAGACACTTCTCTTGTCGCTCTCAATTTCCATGAATATCAACTGCCCAGAAAAATCTGCAATTGTGACATCCCTCCCAGTTGTTCGAAGCTCTTTTACAGTTGTGTTTATGGGCCATGTCAACTTATGGGGTATTAGTTAAGAGATGAGCTGTGTAAGAGCAAAGGTTCTCATCATCTATTTCTGAAATCATCTTCATCTCTGAGGACATCTTTTTCTTCTCCCTGTGAAGGCACAGGATCTAATCATGCTTCCCTTTTTCCATGTTCAAACTTCTCATGGGATCACAGCTACTTTGACATTTGCTATTTAACATCGAGGCCTTTGCTGAACAAGTCATCTCCCCAAATTTTCAATGTCATACAGTGAAAAAGAGAGTCTGATGTATCAGTTATATCCTTCTCCATAGCTTTACTAGAGGATTGCAGCCTCAAGATGAGGACATCTCCTCATCCCTCCCATTTGGGACTCAACTTCCTCTTCGTTGCCCTCGGTGTCTTCATGTTACTCCTCTATGTGCCTGCACTTTGTCGTTTTCTCTCACTCCAGGGAGGATGGAAGCACTGAAAGAGTTCATATCTCACCTTGGGCCTGCAGATGGTTCCGTGACCCCAGCTGGGCTCAGTACTTGCAGCCAGACCTGCTCCATGTTCCCTTGGTTCCATGGGGCCCCACAGTGTCCCAGTGGTCCCTTGCTTCCATGAGGACCTGAGGTGTCATAATGCCCCCTTGGTGACATGAGGCCCTGAAGGGTCACAATGGTCTTCATGGTTCCATCAGGCCCCACAGAGTCATAATGGTCTCTGTGTTCCATGAAGCTTTGATGTGTCACCATGGCCCCTTGGTTCCATGGGCTCCAATGGTGCCACAATGATCCCCTTGGTTCCATGAGGTCCCCTGAGTGCACCAGGGATCTTCCTTCTTTCCCAAGGAAAGAACCCAGCCCCAGTGTTGCAGGGGCATCCACCAGAGGCCAAGGCCAGCCAGACTTGATGGTACTGACAGATTTACCTGGGAGCAACCCTTGGATATACAGAATTTTGGAGGTGGAATCCTGTGGAGAGTTTTGTCAAAGAGTGGCTCAAGGGGAGGGGACACAGCTGAATCAATTTGGTAAAGATGTCCTAACTAGGGCAGAGGCCCTTTCGCGGGCAGGGTGTCCTTGTTCACAAAGAAGATGCTGAAGTTATACAAGAACGGGGTGTGGAATGCAGAAGTTTCTATTCTTGCTAACCACAGGAATGTAGCTAAAGGCTAAATTATGTGGGGTTGACATGTAGCTGAATAGCCAACCCTGAGCTCAGATTTTTTAATATGTATGATGCTCATTATGTACTGTATTTAGGTTGCCGAATCAATCAATAAATTAGACCTGTTGATGACCATCCAGTGTCCTGGTCTCCTTCTTTCAAAAAATGGTGACCCCGACGTCTGCCTCCGTGTCAGGCTGAAAAAGAAAACGGGGGAGGGCACGCCACGGTCGAGAGAAGTTGGAGTTGGGTCCTGATCGCAGCCGGAACGGTGCCGGAATTTTGAAGCACCCTCGAAGTTCACATCGGTGACTCGGGCCATACGTGTCTGCCGGAGCCTGGAAAGCCGCAACAGCGCTGACGTATACGAATAGGTATGGATAGGCAAGCAGCATATGATCTTTTCGCCGCGTATTTAGAAAGGCGAGGAGTAAAGGGGATAGATCTAAAAAAGGAGCTACCAGGGTTGTTAGCCTACGGCTATGCTAAAGGGGTTTTCCTTAACCCACATACGGTCCATGAGCTCGTGGAATGGAGAAAATTTGGGGATATACTGTGGGAAGCGGTGTTAGAAGATGATAAGACAGCAAAGAAATTGGGCAAGCAATGGTGGGTGGTGCACAATACACTGCTTCAAAATGCCTCTGAGCGCAAGGCAGCAGAAAGGGTGACAGAAGCTCATAAGAGGAATATAGGCTATGGTCATGAGGACGATCCTCTTGCGCCTTCAGTAAACAAGGTGTTAATACCAAAGGGTTCACAACAGTGTGGTATGAAGGATCTTGTTACAGGCGCGGGGGGGCCATCTGCACGGAGGAGAAGGACGAGTTGGAGGACAGCAGAGAGAGAGAGCTAAGCCCGCTGCCCCCCCATAGAGAGGGCGAGCTGAGCCTGCCGCCTCCCCCACCCAAATGGCCTGCGCAGAAGTGCCAACAGCGCAGAACTCTCGGAGAGTCAGATCCTATCCCAGGGAACTCAGTGACCTGTGGGAGGTGATGGCTAAACAGAGGAGGGAGGCTTGGGCTACTCTGGCAAAAGAGGCAATGCAAACAGGGGATAATGAGGCAATGGAGGCCGCTTCTGCTCTTGCCTGTCCAGTTACATACATGCCACAGTAGGATGCTCAGGGGAACCACACACAGGATCTGGCGGAGTATACCCCTTTAGACTGGAAGTTGTTATCCCAGTTGCAGTCCACAGTTAGTCAGTTCGGTGTAAAAAGCGAACCTGTTAGGCAGATGCTGGATTATCTCTTTAATACGCAGATTGTGTGCCCAAATTATTTGAGGGGAATAGTACGGTTAATATTTACTCAGCATCAGCAATTGTTGTTTAATGCACATTGGCAAGCCTTGGTTAATGAGTCAGTTGCGACACAGTGAGCTCAGGGGGATCCACTGCATGGAGTGACGATAGATGAGCTCATGGGCTTAGGGGCATACTTGCACACGGAGGCACAGATGATAGCAGGAGCAGATAAGCTTAGAGAAGCCATGCGGTTGGTACCTGCTGCCATAGAGAGGGTTAAAGAGCCAGGAGGGCTGCCGGCGTACATGGGCATAAAACAAGGCAGAGAGGAATCATTTGGTAGTTTTATTGACAAAGCAGCTGCGGCCATAGACCGGGCGGGAGTCGCAGAATACATGAAGGGGGCGCTATTGAAGCAGTGCACCTTACAAAATAGCAACCTGGCCACGCAAAGGGTGCTAGCCACTCTGGGAGCAAATTGGACCACTGAGGAAGCACTAGAGCGAATGGCATTACAGCCAACAGCCTCACAGGCATTTTTAATAGATGCCTTAAAGGAATTAGGATTAGGGCTGCAAAAGCAAGCAGAATCCACTCAAAATCAGGTGTTAGCTGCTCTTGCTCCTCTCCGAAACGGCTCAATGGCAGTCACGCAGGGAGGCTCGAGATCACACCTCAAGTGCTACCGATGCGGCGATGGGGGACACATGCGCCGAGAATGCAGAGCGACTGGCGTGTGGTGCCAAAGCTGCCAATCCAGCTCCCAAAACACCACGGCTTGCCGGCGCCGATCGCCGGCCGCGCCCAGACACAAGTTGCCGCCGCGACATCAGCGCCACCTCCTGTCTGCAGCAAGCAAAAGCAGGGAGCCTCGGCTTGGACATATCAGCAGCAGTAGATGTCACATTAATGACGAACCGGCCTGAAAGGATACCAGCTGGAGTAAACGGTCCTCTCACGCTACAAGGACAAAAATGTGGAGCCTTATTGCTGGGACACTCCTCGACATCCATGCTGGGACTATTTGTATTACCTGGGGTCATAGATGCAGACTATACAGGAGAAATACAAATCATGGCTTACACCCCTTATCCCCTGCTAAGATAACATAATGTCAACGCGTTGCGCAATTGGTACCTCTGCCACAGATGACATCGGGTATTCCATCGCTTACTGGACAGAAGCGTGATGGAAAGGGTTTTGGCTCCACCGGCATTACAGTCCTGACTGTAGATCTACAGGAGAGGCCAAAACAGAAAGTTGAGATCACCCATGGACATCAGAGTATAACCCTTTATGGACTATTGGATACGGGAGCAGACACCAGCATTATATCTCCAGAAGCATGGCCACAGCATTGGCCCCTGCTCCCATCAACAAACATGCTCACAGGAGAAGGAGGACTTACCTTGGCAAGCAGAACACCGCCTGTGTCAGTGCGCATTGATGGGCAACAGGTATCTGTTGTGTTTTCAGTTGTTCAGTTGCCTTCTACGGTCTCTTGCCTGATTGGCAGGGACATTTTAACACAGCTGGGGGTGGTGTTGACCAATCACCACCCTTTGGGGTAATTGCCATTGCTTGGACTGTCCCCATTCCACTCACCTGGAAAACAGATACACCGGTGATGGTTAAGCAATGGCCCTTGAAAGGGGAGAGTCTTATGCATGCCCATGAATTGGTGAAGGAAAAATACACGCAAGGACATTTGCAACTCTCAGTGAGTCCGTGGAACACGCCCATTTTTGTGATTAAGAAGAAGTCAGGAAAATACCGCCTGGTACATGATCTACGAGCTGTGAATGACCAGATGGAACCGATGGGGGCCTTGCAGCCTGGTCTTCCGAATCCAGCCATGATCCCACAAGATTGGCCACTTCTAATCATTGATTTAAAGGATTGTTTTTTCACTATTGGGCTGCATCCCAATGACATGAGGAGGTTTTCCTTTACCCTACCAGCAATAAATCGTGGAGAAACAGACAAAAGATTTGAGTGGACGTCATTGCCGCAGGGGATGCGCAATTCCCCCACGTTGTGCCAGCTTTATGTTGATGCTGCCTTACAGCCATTGCATCAGCAGTGGCCAGCTACCATAATATATTATTACATGGATGATATCTTGTTTGAGCAGCAACAGCCATTTTCCCCTTTGTAGGTTGACAGCATCAGAGACACTCTTGCAGCATCTTCACTTTTTATTGCCACAGAGAAAATTCAGACCACGAAACCATGGAAGTATTTGGGATGGACTCTAATGGACCAAAGAGTGGTACCCCAAAAATTAGAACTGCACTTGGACATTAAGACTTTGCATGATGCTCAAAAGTTGCTAGGAGACTTGCAGTGGCTAAAACCCATTGTGGGAGTACCAAATCACTTGTTGGAGACCCTACGACCCTTGTTAAAGGGCACTGACCCCACTACCCCTGTATGCCTCACCAAGGAACAGCATACCGCCCTACAGCAAATCAGTAATTGTGTACAACAAGGATATGTGTCCCGTCGACAGCTAGATTGCCCTGCTGACCTCACTGCTTGGAATAGTCCTTGTCACCTCCTTGGCGCTCTCTCCCAATGCGAGAACAAAATGGGGGAGATACGGGTGTTGAAATGGCTGTCACCACCGCTACGACATAAACGAACAATATCCTCAAAAATCGAACAGTTGGCTGTGTTGATCAAAAAAGGCCGTCTCAGAATTACTGAAGTGAACGGTTGAGAGCCTGCCGCCATTAGGCTACCCATGGAAAAAGAAACGCTGGACTGGTACCTGGTTAAATCAACGGACTTACAGGAAGCATTATTGACATCATCTGCAAAAGTGGAGACAAGCAAGTTAGTGCCCAGGGTCCTGCAATGGATGACAGAATGGGACTGGATCACTCGGCCACTGAGAAGAGAGCGCCCCATAGAAGGAGCCATCACAGCCTTCACAGACGCAGGGAAGAAATCGAGACGTGCTGCTGTCACCTGGCAAGAAAAAAGAAAATGGAAGCATCAACTTCTTACAGCAGACCCTGCAGACAGCCTACAAACCTTAGAATTGTTATCAGTAGTACAGTAGTATGGGCAGTGTCCAACCTGCGTGAGCCTTTGAATGTGTTCACAGACTCTATGTATGTCGCTGGAGTAGCCAGACGTATAGAAGGAGCAGCAATTAAGGAAGTGAATAATAAACGGCTGTATGAGTTACTGGTTCAATTAAGGAAAGCTCTCCGGGATAGAAGTGCAGTGTACTCTGTAATCCATATCAGGAGTCATAAGTGGTCTGAAGGTCAAGGGGAAGGAATGAGCGTGCCGATAAATTGGTTACCTTACCCATTGATAACTCTTGTCCTGTTGATAAGCATACCTTAGCAAGAGAAGCCCATAGTAGATATCATCAAAATGCGAAAGGGTTGGCGAGGAACTTTGATCTGGGCTTATCAGAAGCCAAGGCCATTGTCAGGGCATGTCCAATATGCAGTTATCTTAATGGGGGAATAGGTCTGGGCTGCGGAGTTAATCCTCGAGGTTTAGAAATTAATGAGAAATGGCAAATGGATGTCACATATGTAGCTAGGTTTGGTAGGCTCAAGTATGTGCATGTTACTACAGATACATATAGCCACTACATATGGGCTACAGCTCAGGGAGGAGAGAAAGCGATACATGTGATCAGGCACTTATTGAGCTGCTTTGCTGTCATGGGAGTCCCAAAAGGTATCAAAACGGATAATGGTCCGGCTTACACAAGTGCTAGAGTCCGAAAATTTTTGGACCAATGGTCTGTCAAGCATGTGACAGGTATTCCGCACTCCCCCACAGGACAGGTGATAGTAGAAAGAGCAAATGGTACCCTCAAAAAATATATCGACAAACGCCAGGATTTAAAGGACCCACAAGCATGCCTGGCTAAGGTTTTGTATGTGATCAATCATTTATGTGTTTTTGGGGAGGACGATGCCCCCCCTGCAGTTAAACATCACCCGAGATCAAGTCAGGAAACTATTAAGGAAAGAGAGGTCTGGGTGAAGTATAAGAACCCAAGCACAGGGATATGGGAAAAGCCTGCAAAAGTGCTATATTGGGATCAGGGATGTCTTTGTGTTTCCTCACCAACAGGGCCTTTGTGGGTGCCTGCCAAGTGGACTAAACCTGTCTTTGATGCAGCATCTGGTGGACAATCTTATGGAGGGGGACAAGGAGCATCTGAAGAAGAAGCTGCCATCGGTGTACAGAGCAGTGACACGCTGCTACCGGACGGCCAAGGAACTGATTGACACCGTTGAAGCACTATTGACCTTCCACATAAAAGGACCAGCGAGGGAGCGCTGCCTTGAGTGTCGCAGCCTCTGTTGTGCTGCGTGGGTAGCTCTATATTGTGGTGGCTGTGGTAAAACCTTTTGGTTAGAACAGTCCAGGATCTGGAGTTTATGGTGTAACACCTGCAAGCATGACTACAGCTGGGGGGAAGACTGGCAAAGGGAACTAAGGAGACAGACGGGGCTAGGTACGGCTTTGGCTTTAGATCTTTATGAGTCTCCTGAGCAGAAAATCTTGGCCTACTATCGGTGGGAGGTACAGTGTATTAAGAGAGTTAAAGCTCAAAGTAAGTCATACATAGCTTCTGCTAGGTGTAGACAATTGGTGCCTTTAACACAGCATTCAGTTGTAGGACCCATCAAAGGAGATCCCGATCAGGCATTGGACTCCTGCATCGAGGCCCTACAGAGATGGAGATTGCAAGAGTTAGGATTGGTGAGATTAAAGACAGATGAGAAAAGGAAAGCGAGAAAGAAAACAGAAAAATGAGGCTTATTTTTGTTATACTGCTCAGTGCTGTGGCGGATGGGGCAGTAGGAGTAACGCACTTTAATCAGCCAAGAGATAGTATATGGATAACGCTTGCTAATCAAACTAACCAATCATCGCTTTGTCTTAGCCTTGGAGGGGTTACTAACCCATTTTGAACATGCTTGGTGGGACTCCCAGTGTGGTCTCCTTGGGAATTTTGAAGTCTGATTGATAACCAAATTCTATGCATGCGCAATATGACAAACATTAGGTTACCCACACTACAAGGGTACACTACAAGTCAAAGTGACGGTTACCGCCAATGCTTAATAATCTTATCACTTTATACTACTTTGTACTCTCCTCCAGAGGAGTGGGATCTCTTCGGAAGTGCAAACACCAGTATGACTAACACTTCAAATGGTGGATGGTTCAGTTTTGATCCCTTAGATCCCCAGAATTTAAATCAGCATAGAGGAACATGGGCTACCCTAGATTCATCCCTGAATTTGGGTACAGTGTCTCAGCAGCTTTACAGCCAATGTAACAGCACTAAAATCATGGCACCGATGAAATTACCCACAGGGATATTTTTAATTTGTGGAGACAGAGCTTGGAATGGTATACCAGCCAGGCCACAGGGTGGACCTTGCTATTTGGGGAAATTGTCATTGTTTCACCCCAATGTGTCTTTATTAATGCAATTGAGTCAAAATTCAAGCAGGAAGAGATGCAGCCTGCATGACTTAGACTGCAGCCAGATAGGAGACCCATAGTTTTTGAGTGAGTTAATACAAGTGATAGTTTCAACTATCTTGCCAGGAAGAGCTGCAAATAAAGCTATGAACTTAGCAAAGCAATTGGGATGCTGGGCCAAGGATGACTTAAACAAGACGTCACAAATTTTAGATATGCTAACTGCAGATGTGCAAAGTGTTAATCATGCTGTTTTGCAAAATAGAGCCGCTATAGATTTTTTGCTTTTAGCACAAGGTCATGGATGTGAAGAGCTTGAGGGAATGTGCTGCATGAATTTGTCCGATCACTCTGTATCTATTCATGTGAAGATAAAAGAATTACAGCAGGGACTTCACAAGCTCAAAGAAGAAGAAGGTTTAGGAATCGATGAATGGCTTAAAAGCTTAGGACTTGGACCGTGGCTGAGAAACATTGTGACATATGCTATAGGGATACTGGGTGTGATTTTGATGCTTTTGCTTATTTTGCCTTGTATCTTTAATTGCATTCAAAATACGGTCAGCCGAATGATAGAAAGAACCTGGCAGACTAGCCTTCTTGCCCAAGAACAAAACGGGGGAAGTGTGGAGAGTTTTGTCAAAGAGTGGCTTGAGGAGAGGGGACACAGCCTAATCAATTTGGTAAAGATGTCCTAACTAGGGCAGAGGCCCTTTCGCAGGCAGGGTGTCCTTGTTCACAAAGAAAATGCTGAAATTATACAAGAATGGGATGTGGAATGCAGAAGCTGCTATTCTCGCTAACCACAGGAATGTAGCTAAAGGCTAAATTAGGCAGGGTTGACATGTAGCTGAATAGCCAATCCTGAGCTCGGCTTTTGCAATATGTATGAGGCTCATTATGTACTGTATTTAGGTTGCCGAATCAATCAATAAATTAGACCTGTTGATGACCATCCAGTGTCCTGGTCTCCTTCTTTCGACATTTTCCCAGCGAGCTGAGCCTGGTGTGCACAGCATGCAAAACTTTAGATTACAATAAACAAGAAGCTGAAGACCAAAAGTTTCCATGTATCTCCTTTTACCTGGCACAGAACTGCTACTGGAGGGTTTCCCCCATCCAGGCAGCCCCTAGAAAGGCCCAACATAAAACAAGCATACAACCGGTGCCCTGACAATGTTTGTAATAAGTTGGCTGTTTTCCAAAAGGTTGTTTACTGAAGAGTGTTGTCTTAATTGGCCAATCATGGGAAATGTGTTGACTAAATGACCAATGAGGTCCGCCCGTAGCAAACCACGATATAAAAGAAGAGGATTGAAAAAATGGGTGGCTTTTAGCCCTTAGCCTTCTGATCTGAGTCTGTGTCATCTCTGATTCAATGGTGACATTTGGGGATCTGTGGGGGCTATTGGGGTTCCTTTCTGCACGTTGTGAGCCAACAGGAGCTTCTCTAATAAACTTTGCCGGGAACTCCCACTGTGCCCATGACAGGAACTCCTGTGAGTGTCTGGGACATCCAGGCACTTTGGCAGCCTGGGGACTCCTGGGATGTCCCCGTGGAGCCCCCATGAGTGCCTGTGACAGATCGGTGCCTTTGCAGCCCAAGGTCCCCTGGGATGTCACCATGGAATGGCTGTGACTGCCTCTGACCACAGGGCTCTTTACCATCCCAGAAAGCCCTGGGAGGTCTCTATGGAGGCCCTGTCTCTGCCTGTGACATTCCAGCTCTGGAACAGCCTGGAGACTCTTGGAAGGTCCCCATGGAACCTCTCTGAGGGCCTCTGACAAATCTGGCCCTTAGCGGGCAACCATCACCAGCCCCCTGTTGCTATGGTCAGTTTCCATGGCAATCATCACCAGCCCCCTGTTGCTATGGTCAGTTTCCATGGCAGCCATCACCAGCTTCCTGTTGCTATGCTCAGTCCCTTGGCAGCTCCATGGAGACCCCATGCCAAGGGTGGTCGCCATGGACACCAGCTCAGGCCTGCAGCCAGAGCCCGTTGCCATGGCAACCATTGGCAGCCCCATCCCCAGGCTCATGGGATCCCAGAACCACAGAATTGGCTGAGCTGGAGGGACCCATCAGGATCCTCCAGTCCAACTGCTGGCCCTGCACAGGACACCCCAACAATGCCAGCCTGGGCCTGGCAGCACTGTCCAAACACTACTGGAGCTCAGAGAGCCCTGGAGCTGGGACCCTTCCCTGGGGAGCTTGGGCAGGGCCCCAGCAGCCTCTGGGTAAAAACCTTTTCCTGACATCCAACGTGAGCCTGCCCCGACTCAGCTGCAGCCGTTCCCTCCACTCCTGTCCCTGGGCACCAGGAGGGAAGAGGTTCCCACAGCCTCAGCCAGGGACCCGCTCCCAGGGCTGTTGCCATGGCCACCAGGGCTGGGACCAGCTGGGATGCTCGGTTTCCATGGGCCAGGGTTCAGGAATGGGATTCCCCAATTTCCTGCTCCTGATAAAACCGCGCTGCCCTCGCTGCCCTCCCGCCTCCCATGGAAAGCACAAAAGACAAAGATCCTGAGCTGGGATAAGAACAATTTACTGGGAACACCAATGAGATAAGAAAAAAATAAGAACAGAAACAATATTGATAACAGAGGGGATAAATAAAACTGTTTACAGGGAAAACTACAATAGAACTCACTGGGTCTTCCTGGCCACAATTTCTCCTTCCTGGGAATTTCACCCTTCTCCTAAGGGAGAGAGAGAGTCCATTTCCTGCCCTGGCAATGACCTGAGGTGGGAGTGAATGTAATGAGAGGGCCATAGCCAGACCTTCTTTTTTTTCCATCCCAAATCATTACATTGGCAGGGACAGGAAAAGGTACAGGTGTCTTCCCAGCATGGATCATAGGGAACATGGATCATCAGAGGTCTTCCCAACGTGGGTACTCCAATGATTTGAGTTTGGGCAGTGCACAAAATCCTCCTGCACTTGGGGCATTGGCAGGCCTTCCCTTACCGTTGGTATGTGGTCAATTGAGAGCTCTGGGTGAAGCTCTTCCCACACTGGGGACACTCGTAGGGCCTCTCCCCAGTGTGGATGCACTGGTTGGTGACTAGGCTGGAGTTTTGCTTGAAGCCCTTCTCGCACTCAGGGCAGAGGAAGGGCCTCTCCTCTGATTGAATCTGCTGGTGGCTGCAGAGATTGGAGCTGGTCTGAAACTTCTTCTGACTCTGGGGACACTCGTAGCCCCTCTCCCCAGTGTGGATGTGTTGGTGTCTGATGAGGTGGAATTTCTGCTTGAAGCCAATCGTACAGTCAGGACAGCAGAAGGGCCTCTCCTCAGTGTGAAACCGCTGGTGCTTGAGGAGAGTGGAGATGGTGCTAAACCTCTTCTGACACTCAGGGCAATTGTATGGCCTTTCCCCAGAGTGGATCCTCTGGTGGTATAGCAAGAGGGACTTCAGCCTGAAGCTCTTCCCACATTCCCAATATTCATAGGGCCATTCCCTGGTTTAGGTTCTCTGGTGGCAGATCAGGTTTGAGCTCCGGCTAAAGCTCATCCCACATTCTCCACACTCGTAAGGCCTCTCCCCAGTGTCGATGTGCTGGTTCCTGATGGTGTGGGAGCTGTGCTTGAAGCCCATCCCACAGTCTGGGCAGCAGAAGGGCCTCTCATCCATGTGAATCTGTTAGTGCAGGAGGAGATGGGAGCTGGGGTGAAACCTCTTCCCAAACTCGGGACACTCGTAGGGCCTCTCCCCAGTGTGGATGCGTTGGCGCCTCATGAGGTGGGAGCTGCAGCTAAAGCCTTTCCCACACTCCCTACATTCATAGTGATGCCGAATTTTGCCCCAAACAGGCAGAGTGACTGCCTAATCAGACTCAGCTTAAGTCAATTAAGCAGGAGGTATTTTTATTAGCGACGCGTCGGAGAAATCACAAAATGGATTTCTGAGTTCACATAGCAAAAGCAAGCCTTATATACATTTTTGGGTATAGGATTACATCAGATCAGATACATAATCATGCATATTCATATGGGGCGTGATGTAGGCGGAGCGTGGGCGGAGCGTAGGTGGAGACATCTCTTTTGGGGGATTCTCAGGTGGTCGTTCCTGTTGCCTTCATCATAGACGGGGTCTTTCCGGTGAGTCTTCCTCTTTAAACTTTTGAACTCCTCTCCTAATTTGGTCAATTCCCGGTGTACTTGGATTAGATCCCGTGGCTTGGCAAAACCCTTAGGGTCGTTTCGACATTGCTGGCTCTAAACCTGCTTAGCCCATTAGTTTCTCCTATACCTATCTCTTCCCTTGTCATGATGCTCTACCTTTATTGCTCTACCTTTATCTAATTTATTGCTCTGTTTTCCTAGTGCTGTGCTTTCTCCGTGTGTTCTAGTGCTAGGCCCTTCTTTACATGCCTCTCATTCCATGTTTTAACCCATTACTTCTGGAAGGCTATCTGCTTTAGGGCTTCAATAGGAGCATTCCCCAGTGTGGATCATCTGGTGCTGGATAAGGATGCTGCTGTGCCTGAAGCTTTTCCCACACTCCGAAAACTTGTGGGGCTTCTGCCCATCATGAAGCTGCTCAGGGACCACCAGCTCCAACCTCTGGCTGAAGCTCTGTCCACCTTCCTGGCCCAGGGTAGGTCTTTCCTCCTCAGAGTGCTCTCAGCTGGCTTTCCAGACCCTCTTCCTGTGGAATCTCCTGGGATTTTCCTCCCAGTTGGATTCCTGTGTCTTGGAGTCACTAAAAATGGCCTCTTCCATGAGGTTCTGCTTTGGGGATTTGTCCCTTCTGGTCTCCATCCTCAGTTTCTTGTCTGGGGGAAGAAGGACAAGGAGAGGATGAGATTTGCCTCTGTGCCAGATAGAAGGGGAAGGAGATCCCCCCAGTGCATCCCCAGCAGGATGGCATTGGCAGCAGGGTTGTCCTGCAGCTGGGGTCCATGCTGGGCTGGGAGATGGAGCAGGAGAGAGGGGGAAAGGGGCACTGACTTCCTCCTCACCTTCCTGGGTGTCCCGGGGTATCTTCCTTTTCCTTACAGACTTCTCCTCCATCTGGTGCAGGTTTGGGGATGGGAATTTCTGTTTCAGGAGAAAAACAAGGGATGAGCACATTGTCTTTTGTACTATTTGAAGGCAAACCTGGGGCAGAGTCTAAGCCAGAATTACAATTTAATAAGAAAATGAAGATCACGCAATGATACAGAAACACTGCCTTAAACTGATAGAGTCAGGATATAACCTGACTCACTGTTGGTCAGGGTGGTGGCAGCAGTCCCATTAAATGGTGGCTGCAGTCATGTTGAAGTGATGAACGTGATTCTGTCGAAGCAGTGATCCTGTAGAAGGGTCTGGTCTTCCTCTGAAGGTCCAGTAGTGGTTATGGAGCTCTTTTCCTCTGGGAATCCAGTAGGCAAGCTGCTCCTGGTGTTGCAAGGCTCAGCTTATATCCAGATAGGAATGCTTGTATCCTCCCCCTGGGCAGAGCATCCCACAATGGGATGATGGAATTTTATCAGTCCTGCAGGGACACTCAATGGCCCATTCACAGAAGATATCTCCCCTGGAGGGCGTTATCAGGGGTGAGTCATGGAAGAGATAAAGAACACTGCCTTGCCTGTTTATAACAGTTGATGAAGATGGTAATTGAAAACATGCATTTCGTTACATCTTACGTTTCAGCCTGAAACAGTGGGGTAATCCCTGCTCAGGGGGTGAACACCACCCCCATAACCCAAACTGGCTCAGGTGTAAAACCCCTACAATGGGATGGCAAAACACACAGGGGACAATGTCACACTTGCCCTGCCCCAGGGGAGATCTCTGTCCCTTGTCACTCCATTGCTCTCCCCCCCTTTTCTCTTTCTTTCCATCTCTCTCTCTACCTCACATTTACTGTTCAATAAAATCCACTCTGGATTTGGTCTCGTTAGCACCTTAATTGGTGCAGAGGCATCTCTCTAACAATTTTCTTAACCAGATTGCGACATTATTTTGGCACAGTGAGTTCAGGCACTGTTGTCTGTCCCCAAATGCCTTTGACAACAGCATGGTTCCTTCCTCTGAGGAGATTGTGGTTCTTTCTGGAAGAACTCTTGGAAACTTGGACACAGTCCCTCCTTCATCCTGGGGAACTTATGGGAGAACTTATGAGGAAAATGGCTTTTGTGGATGGCCAGTGAAAAAGAAAATATTTTCTTGTCCTTCCTTGAAAAGTTTGTTAAAATCACTGGAGGAAAGGGAGCAAATGATACCAGCAAGACTGACAAGGTTCATTCACTCCAAGGTGAGGAACACAAGGCTGCTGAAAGTCCCAGAAGAAGCCCAGCTCAAGTAGCTGAATTCCCAAATAACTCCAGCCAGGGGTCTCCAGGAGGATTTTTTTGGTGAGTGTTCGGAGCTAGCAGAACCCGGACTTGAGCCCCGGATATCTCCAGGCTCTCTAAGAGGAGCTTTTTTGGGGCGAGAGGAGCTGCGATCACCCCTCAGGGGGGTCCCGGGGGGTCCACGTGGGGATGGCCCAGTACTGACGGGGCAGGACATTGGTTTTGGGGATCCCCATGAGAGCTGAGGCTGTGGAACGGGGGACCCCCGGGGTGGGGAGAGGGGAAGGGGCGATACCGGAGCTGGGGGACCCCCAGCAGCCCGGAGATGAGGCAGGGACGGAACCCCCTGACCCTGACAGGGGCGTGTCCTGGTGTGACTTCATGATGCTTGTACCACATCGGTCCGTTTAGCCCAGAAATGAGTTCTGCACCTTGAAGGCTGGCTCTGAGAGTGAAGGGCAGGAGGAAGAAGCTGCAGTTTGTTTTCAGATACTGCACTCACTCCTCCACATTCCGGCTCCTGGAGTGTTGTGATGCCTTAAGGAGCTGGAATAGAGGCCAGACGGAGTTAAGTGGAGTAAATTAGATATTTATTGAAGTGCCTTCAAAGGTCACACCCTGGGAGTACTGGAGCCACAGATGTGGCTCTGCCTGGATGGCTCTGAGATGGGAGCAAAAGAGGGCTTGGTCACGAGATCTCACATTTTTGTAAATTTTAGTACATTTATATATAGGAGTTAACTGCCCAATTAATAGCTTCAATAGTTTCAAATTATGAAGTTTTGTCTTCCTTGCTTGCTTGCCTGCCCTCCTCTTTTCATGTTGTTTATGCTTTGGGCCTGAAGTTTGAAGAGATTGTCCTTGAGTCTCCAGCTAGAACAGGATTGTTTTGTCTTCACCACTCTGTGAAAAGATCTCAGTAACACTTAATATAAAGCTAAAAGCTGCACACCAAAACAGAATAGAAAAACTTAAAGCATAATGTATCAGTTGTCTGCTGACAGACAGACAGCAGGAAAGAGCTCTCCTTTGCTTTTAGTTAGTTTTTAGATCACTTGAGGCAGAGAAGTTCCCTGGACTGTGGTTTTTCTTTTTCTTTGGAGTTGTTTAAACCTGCTCTGCACTGAACACCCCGACCGCACCAGCAGCTTGCACCTGCGGCCCACTAGGCTGAGCCTGGGCTGTGGCATTTCCAGTGCCAGAGGGACTGATAAGAGACTGAGCTGAGCTACTGCCCACAGAGGGAGTTTCTGAGTTTGTAATCTCTTTTGTAGCAGCAAGAGGTTTTATTGTTTAATATTGTTCATTTTTTGTGCTGGTGAATGTTTTGCCTGTTAAATAAACAGGTTTTTTTTTCCCGTTTTCTCAGAGGAAATCTTTTCCTGATCTGGTTGGGGGAGTGGCTGCTTGAATTTGCTTTTTAGAAAAAACCCTTTTGGAGGTTTTCTCCCAAATTTGCCCAAATCCAGGACAGGGTGGTGGGAAGACAGAGGACCCCCAAGTGGCTGGAGTGGGGGGAGGCTCGAGAGGGGGACCCTGAAATTCCCCCAGCATCCCTAAGCAGGACCCTGGAGAGAGGGATCCCCAGGACCCATGGGATTCCCAGCATCCCTGAGGAGGGGAACCACCAGAAACCCAGAGGGATGAGACTGGAAATGGGACACTCCGGGTGGCTTTTTTTTTTTTCTTGATTTTTGGAAGTTTTTATGGACACCAGATGACTTCTGGAGATGGATTTGGTTGGGAGGAATTCCCAATCCAAGGGATTCACACCTTGTTTTTCCCAAACCAGGATTTCCCATTCCCAAACCTTGGCTGAATGGAGGAGGAGAAGGCTACAAGGAAGAGGAAGATGCCCTGGGACACCCAGGCAGGTGAGGAGGAAGTCAGTGCCCCTTTCCCCCTCTCTCCTGCTCCATCTCCCAGCCCAATATAGCCCCCGGCTGCAGGACAAACCTGCAGCCAACACCGTCCAGCTGGGGATGCACTGGCGGGATCTCCTTCCCCTTCCCTGTGGCATGGAGGCAAATCCCATCCTCTCCTTGTCCTTCCTACCACAGAGAAGGAGCTGAGGATGGAGACCAGGGAGGACAAATCCCTGCACCAGAACCTCGTGGAAGAGGCTGTTTTGAGCAGTGCCACAGTGCAGAATTCCAATGGGGAGGAAAAGTTCCATCCCACAGGAGGAGGGGCTCCAAACCCAGCCCAGGGTTCTCTGAGAGGAAAGACCTACCCTGAGCCAGGAAGGTGGACAGAGCTTCAGACAGAGCTCAGAGCTGGTGGCCCATGAGCAGCTTCACAATGGGGAGGAGACCTACAAGTGCTTGGAGTGTGGGAAGAGCTTCATGCAGAGCAACCACCTCATCAGCCACCAGATGATCCACACCGGGCAATGGCCCGACAAGTGTGGGGTGTGTGGGAAGGGCTTCAGCTGCAGCTCTGCCCTCGTCACCCACCAACGCACCCACACTGGAGAGAGGCCCTACGAGTGTCCCCAGTGTCAGAAGAGGTTTCACACCAGCTCCGATCTCCTCTGCCACCAGCAGATTCACCCTGAGGAGACGCACTTCACCTGCCCTGAATACGGGAAGGGCTTCAAGGGCAGGTCCAACCTTGTTAGGCACCAGCACATCCACACTGGAGAGAGGCCCTACGAGTGTCCCCAATGTGGGAAGAAGTTTTACACCAGCTCCAATCTCCTCCTGCACCAGCGCATTCACACAGAGGAGAGGTCTTTCCACTGCCCTGACTGCAGGAAGGGCTTCAAGCGCAACTTTACCCTCATCAGGCACCGGCGCATCCACAACAGGGAGAGGGCCTACGAGTGTCCCCAGTGTGGGAAGAACTTCTCACAGCGCTCGTTCTTTACCTGACACCAACAGTCACCAGTAAGGGCAGCCCTGTGAGTGCCCCAACTGCAGGAGGAGCTTCATGCACTGCTCCAGCTTCATCCCCCATGGGAGGACCCACATTGGTCAGAGCCCTGGTAATCCACATTCCCTGGGATCCATGTTGGGAAGACACTGGGCTGGTTATTCTTTTATTTTGGCCCTAATTTTCTTTGGATTCATCTTCATCCCTTTAAACCAGAGGAAATTGGGGTAAAAATCAATAAATTCATCAAAGGCATCTAAAGCCTCACTTTTTACTTGTGTTTCAGGGGAATCTGAGATTCAGGGAAATAATTGGGAGAATTTGGGGTTTTGGGGGGTATTTGGTGTACTCGTTTCCTTTTTCTTGGCACTCAAAGAGACAAGAGGGTTCAATCTGTCACCTCAATGCCACTGAAAACTACTCAATCCCACCCCAAAATTCCTCGATTCCACTGCTCTTTGGTATGGAATGGGGTTGGAAGGGGATTGAGCAAAGATGGCTTCAAATCAGGAGGGTTGAGATGGGCATTGGGTTGGACAGGATGGGTGGAGTGGTGTTTGGGAGGTGGAAAATGGGGGAAATATGGCTTGGGAAGGGGGTGTTGATGTCCAGGAGTGGTGGGGTGAGTTGGGGTTGGGATTGGGGAGGTGGATTGGGGTCTGAAATGAGACAGCCAAAGTTTGGGGATGATGAAGGGAGGGGGAGCCCATTACTGAGTGATTTTTTGAATAATCCACATTCCTAAAGAGATTTTGAGGTCTCTCATGTTTCTGAGGCAGTTTTGGGGCACTCCTCAGCTTTCAGGGGCTTTCCTGAGAGCAGCTCCATGGAGCCCCATTGCCAGGGGTGGTTGCCTTGGGCACGATCTCAGAGCTGTAGCCAGAGTCTGTTTCCTCAGTGCTGGAGAACAGAGAAATGATGAACGGCCCCAGACATCTCCAGTGTGTGTTTGGGGGCAGGGAGAGTTCTGCAAAGATGGGGTGGTCACTGCCCCACCCCAGCCACTGCAGCCTCTGGTGCAGCCCCAAAGTGGCAGCCAAGCCCCTGGCACCCCAAAAACCCCACCTGGGAGAGGGACCAGAGCAGGTCAGGCTGTGACACGGGTGTGACACTGACATGTCCCACGGCCCCAGAGCTCACAGCAGCTGAGATCCAAGGCTGATTGTGGATCTCTCTCTCCCTCTCTCTCTCTTCTCCTGACTTCCTCTTCTCAAAATCTGGTTAACTTGCAATTGGACAGGTTAGAGTTTGCTAAGTCAGTGCTATATGAAGTGCTTTACTATAATTCAATGCTCTTCAAGATTTCCCAAAGACCTCATTCTCTGAAGTTTGCAACTAAAAGTTTGTTCTCCAACCTCCTGAGCAAAGTTTGTTTTCTCCCCCTGGCCATCTGTCCTGCAGGCTGTGCCCCCTGTGCGTGCTGCTCCTCTTCCCTGGCCGGCTGCACTCGCCCATCTCGCTGTGCCCCAGCATTTCTCACCCAGCATTTCTGTGCCCTCCCTGGGCTCCCTGCACCCAGCGCTGCTGGCTCCTGGCACACAGAGCCAGGGCAGGAGCCCACCCTGCCAAGGGGCTCTGGGGCAGGGTGGGGGCTGCGATGGCTTCTGAGCTCAGCAGCTGCTCCTGGCATGGTTCCATGGGGACTGAGCACAGCAACGCTGCTGAGCATTGTCCCTGCTGAGGGTCACACACTGCCGGGGCACATTCCCTGCCTGCAGGATTGCTGAGCATTGTCCCTGCTGAGGGTCACACACTGCCGGGGCACATTCCCTGCCTGCAGGATTGCTGATCATTGTCCCTGCTGAGGGTGACACACTGCCGGGGCACATTCCCTGTCTGCAGGATTGCTGAGCATTGTCCCTGCTGAGGGTCACACACTGCCGGGTCACATTCCCTGCCTGCAGGATTCGTGCCCAACCCAAGCACTGCACTGATGGCTCCAGCATTGCTTTCCAACAAAAACAGGGTAAGGCAAACTGTGTGCAGCTCATGGTATTTTAGTGTCTAAAACTCGCTAAGTCATCGATCTTAAAGGTGAGATGCATTTGGAATTCATGGCATGGAGAAGTAGTGCAAGATGGAAAAGGGGAGCATGCAAATTAATAAAGGGAAACATTTCAGATGCTTTCTTTCCATTTTCATTTCACTTCTGGAACGCTGGTTCAGTTTCCCAGGAATCTTCTCCACAGTCCTGTCTGCTCTTTTCAAAAACCTTTCCAGGAGAATGAGGTCAAGCTCCAGCCACAAGATGTGCCACCACCTGCAGCTTCTCTTGGTTTTTGCACACTGTGCCTGCAGCAGGACTCTTGCAGCAAAGCAGGACAAATGTTTAGAAAACTTGACAGCTTGTCCTTTCTTTTCCTGGTGGACTGGGGAGCTGTGCCATTGGTGAGGTTTTCATTGGGGCTGTTCCAGCCTTGGAAAACAGGAGGTGGTACCAGGACTCATTGGGGAATGCAATTCAGAGAAAGAATCTCCAGAAGCTGCAGCCAGAAATGGAGAGTTGTGTGATAATCATTCACACATCTCCATAAACACCTGGAAAGTGATCTAGAACATGAAAATTGGTTGTCAAAGGCAGTTTCTTTCTGTTTTCAGTTTAGATGATTATACATCTCTTGTGCTGGTATAAATCAAGAGCTTGATAACAATCAGTTAATGATAAGCAGCAGAAGAAGCTGCACCTCCCAGAATAAAAGACTGAAAGAATCTGAAAAGGAGAAATGCAGGGAATGACTTGGTGAACTTTGTCTGTAAGAAGGGTATTTTTTTCTAAGAGTTTCTAATCCATTTCCTCTGCTTTTCTCCTCCTTATCACGGCCATTTCCATCCCAGATTCCTCATGAAATGAGAAGCCTGAGCTTGTAGAAGTGCATGAAAGATGCTCTGTTCCTCTGCAGGGACAGTCAGGGTGGAACAGGAAGCAGTTTTGAAATAATTGTGTGATAGATCAGTAATGTGATGGTTGAGTCTCACAAAAGGCAGACGTTATGGATATGTTAAGACAAGTTTTATAGATTTACAGTTACGTTTTACCCCCCTTGTGTTGTTATCACAGGGTTACCTGGTAGTTGGGGTATTTGGGAGGGTTGACTTGTTACTATGGCAACACCTGACCTCCAATCAAGATGTAAAGGAAGTGACCTCCACCACTGGACAGCAAAGAAAGAGGTGATTAACAAGATTTGAGAGGGGCTAAAGGGTTAAAAGGTGAAACATGCATTGTGTGGATGAGCAGAAGGTGGGAAAAAATCCTTTACTTCCAGTGCCATAATATTTTCTTTATTCAGTCTTCTGTTGTATTTTTTGGATAAGGTTTTAATAATCCTTTTGAATTTTTGGAAGTAAGTATAATTTCTCACAAACTGGGACTC
The DNA here is from genome assembly GCF_035770615.1 of Melospiza melodia melodia. Lineage (NCBI taxonomy): Eukaryota > Metazoa > Chordata > Aves > Passeriformes > Passerellidae > Melospiza > Melospiza melodia. The sequence goes on from NW_026948761.1 coordinate 3,715,553, forward strand.
GTCTGAGAAATACAACTGGTGGCCTTAGAAGTTTTTAAAAGGGGCACCCCCCACCACATATTGGGCAGAGTGTTTTGGACTCTCCCAGTTCCACAAGTGGTTGCAGGTTGTAAGCTCAAAGACACCAGGATACTGCATAAAGAAAAGAGGGGATAGGGGGGTGACCATCCACATAACTATTTTTGGCCAGATTGTGACTCTGTAATTCTGGTGTATGAAAGTGAGCTTCACATTAGTAATATACTGGATCCATCCTGGTCCCTTGAAGCATCTGGATATTGGACGGTAGAAAGGAAAAAGGAACAGTGGGACGCATGGGAGGGAGGAAAGTGGGGATCCCATAGACAAGGACCCCATGGCTGGCGGGACACATAAGATTGAAGGGTTTGTGGGGACTTGGGAGCAGGGTTCACCCACTGGGGACCCGCGGCGGGATTCCCATCTAGCACACACCAAGGAAACCGGTGAGCTCCACATGGCGCGGTGGCTCGTGCGGTGCTCAGGGCGGGGACAGCCTCTGGGGTGCAGCCAGCGCTGTAATTTCCAGGGCCAGCCGAAGCCGGGCTGGAGTGGGGTGGCCACCAAGGGGTTTGCTACAGGGGGTCACCCAGGAGCCGGTGCAGCAGTTTGTGTGCTGCCGAGCCAAGGGGGTCGGGGCAGTCCGGCCACCAAGCCAAGTCACATCAGGGCAGAGCTGCCAAACTGAGGGGGTCAGGCTGGGCCGGCTGCTGAGCCGAACAAAATCGGGGCAGTCTGAGCCACTGAGGCTGAGACGAGTCAGGCCAGGGGCAGGACTGCAGCCACTGAGCCAAACTGGGGCGGGCAGAGCCTCTGAGTTGAATTGGGGTGAGCAGAGCCACCAAAGCCGAACTAACTTGGGTCAAAAGTGGAAGGGAATCTGCTGAGTCGAATCGGGGCCTGCGGAGCTGCCGAAGCTGAGCCAGGTTGGGCCAGGGGTGGGACTGCAGCTGCCAAGGCAAATTGGACCAGGGGCAGGCAACAGCCAAGCTGAGCCAGGCAGGACAGAGAGCAGAGTGCGACCGTGGGACCAGAGCATTGAACCAAGGAGGAGAGGAAGGGCAGGGACCAAATCCAGTGATACGGAAGCCCCTGAATCATAAGGGGTTTTTTTGTTTTTACTTGTCAAAAGAGAAGTAGAGTTTTTTGGGTTTTTTTTTCTCTCTCTTCCCTTTCCTTCTCTTTCCTCATTTCTTTTTTTCCCAGCCCCCCTTTCCTTTTCCCTTCTGAGAGAGCCAGGCTCTGTCCAGAGGGCCTGTTGTTGGAAAGGTGGGCTCTGTCAGAGGAGGGCCTGTGATTGGCCGGTCAGGATGGGACTGTGGGCAAATAGGGAATCCCCAGGGGGAGGAGTAGAAATTGAGGCAGTACCAATAGGTCTACCTCCAAATAGACCACTGGGAATGAAACTAGCCCAGTGGAAATATGACCCAAATACCAGAGATAAGGATGAGCTCAAAGTGATTCAAAATTGCATGGCAGAATGGACCAGAAGGGAAATTAGGATCAATCATGTATGCTGGCTGAGATATGGGTCAGATGAAGGATGGATGTGTCAGGCATTAAACATCCATGTAAGAACTAAGAAACCATTCAATCAGGAAGAGAATGACTACCCTGCCTGCTGGGAGGGGGAGACCTCACCCTCAAAGGTGACCATGTTTAACGTATCAGAAAATAAAGAATGGGACCCATTAGAACACTTACCCCCTCCACCTCCAATAGCCCCAGATGCATCTCCCCTACCCCCTGATGGGCCTAGTCAAAACACCAGAAACAGGGTGGCACAATGAGAGGAAAGCAGATCAGGGGATGGAAACTAAGCAGTGGGATTATATCCCCTGAGGGAAGTACCCCTGTGTGGGGTGCAGGGAGCAATTAAATTTGTAATTGTACCTCTCAGTTCTTTTGACGTGAGGATGTTCAAGAAATAATAGAAAGGATTACTAAAATAGTGGAACAATTGATTAGTGGACCAGTTTCTGGGGCCCAATATTTATACATGGGAGGAGATGCAATCAATAATGATTTTATTTTTCACATAAGAGGAAAGACAGTTCACATCAGAGGAAAGACGTCACAAACATGATCTGAGTGGCTGAGATATGGATATGGGAAAGGGAGCATATGCAAGGACCTCCTGGGGATCTGAAAATGCCCATAGTGCACCCCACCTGGAACTACAACAGCACTGGGGGGAAGAAAGACATGGAGGAATATAGAATATTGATTATAAGAGGTAGCAAAGAGGCAGCTCCATGTAATTAAAATGCTCATAAAGCTTTTGATGAGCAGCAAAGGAAGGAAGAAACCATGACAGAGTGGCTAGAATGATTGAGAAGAAATATGAGGCAATATTCAGGGGTTGACCCTGATACAGTGGCTGGACTGATCTTACTAGAGATAAATTTTTTCACTCATGCCTGGCCAGATATATGGAGAGGTTAGAAAAGTTATATGGTTGGCAAGAAAGGAGGTTAGAGAATCTTTTAAGGTATGCACAGAAGGAGTATGTAAAAAGGGACTAAGAGAAGGCCAAGGCAAAAGCCAAGGTAACGGTAACTGCCATTAGGGAAGGAAACCAGCATGTAAAGAACAACCCTGGTAAGGCCGGAGGTTTCCGAGTACAGGAAGATAGATGGAGGGGGGATGCAGCTCCTTGGGACTGGGCAAAAAAAGGAGAGTTTGGGAAACAGGGGAACCTACGACCAGTTTGCTTTTACTGTAAAGAGAGTGGGCATATCAGAAAGAATTTCCCCCAGAGGGAAAAGGAGCTGAGGGTCTATGAGACTGAGCAAAAAAGAGAAGAGGAAGATTAGGGGTGGCAGGGGCTCTACCTCCTGGGGACAGGATACCATCAGGAGCCCTTGATAACTTTAAAAATAGATCCCCAGGAGGAAGAATTTGAATTCCTAGTAGACATGGGGGCTGAAAGAATTTGTGTTGGTAGAATCCCAAAGGGGTGCAAAAAAGGTCAAGATACTGTGCAAGTAGTAGATGCTGAAGGGAAAGGGTTCAAAGCCACAGTTATAAAGGATATCTTTTTTTATTTGAAGAAATAAGAACAAAAAAGGAATTGGGGATGTTCTATTAGTTCCAGAAGCAGGGTGAAATTTGTTAGGATGGGATTTACAGGTGCAGTTTGACACTGGAGTACTCCCAGAGGAAGGAAAGATGGTGGTTAAGCTTCTCCAATTAAGGGAAGAAGATGAGGACAAAATTCATGAGATGGTGTGGGCAAAACCAATAAAGTGAGGTAAATTAAACAACAAACCTATAGTAATAAAAATAATTAATGAGAACCATCCAGTTCGGGTACGACAATATCCACTCTCCCTGGAGGAGAGACAAGGACTACACCCACTGATCCAGGACCTACTTGAGTACAGGACCTTAGAACCATGTATGTCTCCCCATAACACACCCATATTACCAGTAAAAAAGTCAGATAGGACTTACAGGCTCGTCCAAGATTTGAGAGAAGTGAACAAAAGAACTGTGAATCGGTACCCAGTAGTGCCTAACCCCTATACACTACTGAGTAATATCCCCCCAGCACACCAGTGGTTCAGTGTGATAGACATAAAAGATGCTTTTTGGGCATACCCGTTGGCAGAGGAAAGTGGGATATATTTACCTTTGAATAGGAGTACCCCGATTCTGGGAGGAAGCAACAGCTTCGGTGGACTGGGTTATCCCAAGGGTTTTCTGAATCCCCAAACCTCTTTGGTCAAACCCTAGGAGAAGTAATACAACCCTTCTCCATGAAACCTGAGATAAAGCTCATCCAATGTGTAAATTATTTGCTTTTCTCAGGACAGGAAGAAAAAGAAGTTTGGGAATCCACTATAGTATTGTTAAATTTTCTGAGGGACCAAGGACTTTGGGCATCAAAAGGGAAACTCCAACTTGTAGAGTAGGAAGTAAAATTCCTAGGACATGTGATTTGTCAAGGGAGCTGGGGGCTGAACCCTGAGAGATTTACGGGGGTAGTCTCACTCCCATGGCCAAAAACTAAGAGGGAAGTCAGAAGGTTTTTAGGCCTGTTGGGATATTGTAGGCTATGGATTGAAGGATACATGCAGGCCATCTGGTTCTTGTATGAAAAGTTAGTTGAAGAAGAGATTAGGTGGGGAAAAGGTGATGAACAAACGTTTGAGGCTTTAAAGTAGAAATTAGTCAGTGCACCAGCAATGAGTTTTCCTGGCATAGACAAACCTTTTTATCTGTTTATAGATGTAGAAGGAGGGGTAGCATATGGAGTACTAGCCCAGGACTGGGGAGGATCCAGGAAACAAGCGGCCTATTTATATGAATTACTAGACCCTGTCAGCCAGGGGTGGCCGAGCTGCATTCACGCTGTGGCAGTGACTGCCCTACTCATAGCAGAAAGCAAAACATTACACTTTTGGGGGAAAATTGAAGATATATATCCCAAACTCAGTAAGGAGTATCCTGAGCCAAAAGGCTGAGAAATCGCTCACTGACTCCCGAGTGCTAAAGTATGAAGACACCTTAATACAAAATGGTTTAGAGGTAATTGTGAGTAACCAACTCAACCCTGCCCAGTTTTGGTATGGAGAAACAGATGAGAAACTAAACATAATTGCCTAGAGGTTATAAACCATCAAACTAGAGTAGAAGAGAACCCAACCGATCAACCACTCCAAGGTGAAAATGATTGTACCTCGATGGATCTTCATGGGTAATAAAGGGGCACAGGATATCGGGGTACACTATAGTGCATGAAGGGTTAGTGGCCATAGAAAAGAGAAAGTCACCTTCCAACTGGTCAGCCCAAGTGTGGGAGCTGTATGTCCTAAAAGGAGCTCTGGAAATATTAGCAAAGAAAAGGGGAACAAAAGATACAGACTGAAAATATGCTTTTGGCATATTTTGCATATCTTTGGAAAATTTTGGGAAGAGAGGGGGCTATTAAATTCAAAGCAAAGGGACTGATTAAAGTGTTAGAAACCTTACAATTACCAGAAGAAGTAGCAGTGGTAAATGTTAAAGGACATAAAAAGGAACAACTCAGCGGGCATGAGGGAACAAGTTAGCTGATTTAGAAGCTTAAAATGCAACTGAATCAGAGACAGAAAAGCTAATAACAGTATTAGCACCCATGAGAGAAATGCAAAAAATCCCTGTATTCAGTGGGACAGAAGAGGAAGAACTCCTTAAAATAGGAGCCAAGAAAGATAACGAAGGGAAGTAGAGGTTCGCAGATGGGAGGAAAATGTTGAATAAACTCCTTGCCAGGAAAATGCTAGAAGGCATACATGGAACAACACATTGGTGTACACAAGTGCTAAGTGATCAATTTCTAAGGGATTAGGGCTGCATAGGAATTTTCAGAATAGCTAAGCAAGTAATTGAACAGCGTATGATATGTCAACAAGTGAATAAGAAAATCATGAGGAAAACGCCCAGAGGAGGTTGAGAACTAGCCTTAATACCCTTTCAAAACATCCAAGTAGACTTTACTGAGCTCCCCCAGGTACAACGGTGGAAGTTTTTGCCAGTGATAGTAGATCACGTGACTCATTGGGTAGAGCTGGTACCCAGTGTGAAAGCCAGTGCCAATGCTGTGAGTAAAACACTTCTGGAATCAATTATTCCCCAATATGGGACAGCAAATATTATTGATTCAGACCAGGGAACTCATTTCACATCAAGGATATGAAAATCAAGACCCTTCGGTTGTAGTCTGATAAGGTCTTAATAAACCATTTAAATTTTTGAAAGTGAAAATGATTTCTCACAAGGGGTTAGAGAATGTGAGGAAAGGTTGTCCACACTGGGTCAGCTTAAAGGTACAACTTCTCTGACCTGGCCAGACCTCCTTAGGAGTGGCCCTACATCAATACGAAGCACAGAATGCTGCAATCACATCTTCTCAAAAGAGAACATTAATAAAATACAGTCTTTTAAATAGGATTGCACATTTCTTAGAAGCTCATTGAAATATTTCTCCATAACTGTAAAAGGAAAACTTCCTGATGAATAGGAAAAGACCAAAGAGAAATCAAGGCAGAGCCATGGCTTTTCAGGACTTGCTTGATCCTAATGACCCCTATGGTGCATTTGGAGCTGAGCCCTTCAACATCAGGGCCTGAGAGGAGATTGCACAAACCTTTCCAGGAGTCAAAGTCAGAAGAAAACCCCAAAGTGTCTCAAGGCATGAATGGGTCCCACTGAGGTCCATCGCAGCACAGGTTCCTCATGGACTCCTGGAAGAGAGAACTGGAGGCCAGGATTGCAGAAAAATCTTCTCAGAGAGTAGGTGTAGAAAGGAAAATCCAAAGTACCTTAAAAACCTTCAGTACCTCAAAGCATTAATGAGCCCCACTGAGTGTCAGTACAAAGCTCTCAAGGGACTTGTTAAAGCAGATAATTGGGGCCATGATTGCACAAACATCTCACAGAGTCAGTATCAAAAGGGAATCACCAAGTACCTTAAAATACCTAAAGCACCTTGAAGCATTAATGAGCCCCACTGAATATTGCTAGTGACTAAGAATATCAAGGAACGAAGTACAGCTGATAATTGGAGGCCATGATTGCACAAATCTCTCAGAGACTCCAAGGTAAAAGCCAAACCCAAAAGTCCTTTGAAAAACCTGCAGTCCCTGCAAGGAGCATGAAGGAGCCCCCAAGACCATTCCTGAGCAAGGCTCCCCAGGGACTCCTTCCAGCAGATCCTTGAGGCCACTGGGATGTGGGCTAGGGGGGGATGCTGAGGGCAGGACAAGGGGCTGACAGTGCCCAGCCTGGCTGGGGCTGTGCCAGGAGGCCCCAGGGCCTCAGGACAAGGTGTCTCCTCCCAGCCCTTGGTGGCATAGACCCTGCTGTGCCCCAGGGCACCAAGACTTGGCTTCTCTTTGTCCCCACCTGTCATCACTGCCTCCAATTCTCTGCTCTGCCTGGGGTCTGGGGACACTTTCTCAGTCTTGTCCTTCAGTGGGACCCATTAAAAGTCCAAGAAACTTTAGAGTTGGATTCTGACTTGGAGTTCTGAAGAGGTTTCTTCAGCAGCCTCTCAGGGACTGATGTTCATGGCCTGAGCACAAAGCCCCAGAGGCTAATTAAAGTCCTTGTGCTGTGTCTATGCTGCTGAGCTGGGCTGGAACAGTCAGCTCCTGGTAACCAAGAAGAGCTTCAAAAGCACATTTCTCTTGATGAGCAGCTCTTCTGCAAGCCCAGCAGGGCTGGGGTACTGCCTGCAGCCACCCTGGGCATAGCACAGAGGCACAGAGAGCTTCAATCAGTCAGGGCTGGGAAGGTGTTGAGAAGTGCCTGGGGCAGAATCACTGCCAGCCCTTGGCACAGGAACCTCTGGCTGCAGGACAATGCAGCTGCAGCTCCTGGAATGATCTCCTAAAGCTGAAATATCCCAATGCTTACAGACACTGTGAGTACAACTCAGAGTATTTCTGGTGCAGCGGAGGTGAAATGCTCATGAAACTGTCAAGCTGAGGGGGTCTGATCAGTCATGGAATGTTTCAGAGACAAGGATTTCGACAAAAATTTGGAAATTTCTTAAGATTTTGCATTCAGTTTCCTACTGAATGGTAGAGTGGCAGGGAGGGGGATAAATATTAAAGGTTGCTAAATAATTTGTATTATTAATTTTGACAAGTGTCTGAGACATCTGAAACTGTTACTTTTAGTGACCAATAGGTTCACAGGAGTTCCCTAATATGCTTTCAGCCACTCTGCCTATGGACAGCACCAGCATCACCTTTGCTGGATCCATCAGGCTCAGTCTGAGCTGTCCTTTCTCCAAGCTGCAGACAGAACCTGCCCCAGCCAGTGCCCTGCAAACAGGCAGGGTTCTGTCAGGCCAAGGGAGAGCACAGAGATTTGGGTCTGTGAGTGCTGGCAGGGAGAGATCAGGAACAGGGAAACACCTGCAGGAGGAAAATCTCCAGGAAGCAGAGAGAAAATCAGGCAATGAGACAAAACAAAACCCAGAATTGCTGTGGCAGGGAGAGTTTAGAGATGTCCACAGGATCCCCTCCAGTGCAGCCCCTCCCTCTGAACAAGCCCCCTCCCTCCTGTGCCCCAGCCAAGCCTCTGTCCTCAGGGCTGGGGCTCCAAGGCGTGCAGCCCCTCCTGTGCAGGCAGAGCTGCAGCAGAGCCGTGGGGCAGCTCAACCTGGCCCTCAGCGATCTGGGCTCCATCTGCACCACTGTCCCCAAAGCCATGCACAGTTCCCTCTGGGACACCAGGAACATCTCTCATGCAGGATGTGTTGCACAGCTATTTTTCTTTGTGTTCTTCATTGGATCAGAGCTTTGCCTCCTGACCATCATGTGCTACGACCGCTATGTGTCCATCTGCAAACCCCTGCACTACAGGACCCTCCTGGGCAGCATAACTTGTGTCCACATGGCAGGAGCTGCCTGGGCCAGTGGCTTTCTCACTGCTCTCATGCACACAGCCAATACATTTTCCCTGCCCCTGTGCCATGGCAATGCCCTGGGCCAGTTCTTCTGTGAAATCCCACAGATCATCAAGCTCTCCTGCTCAAAATCCCACCTCAGGGAACTGAGGCTTCTTGCAGTTAGTGTCTGTTTAGCACTTGGTTGTTTTGTGTTCATTGTTTTCTCCTATGTGCAGATCTTCAGGGCCGTGCTGAGGATCCCCTCTGAGCAGGGACGGCACAAAGCCTTTTCCACCTGCCTCCCTCACCTGGCCGTGGTCTCCCTGTTCCTCAGCACTGGCATATTTTCTGACCTGAAGCCCCCCTCCATGTCCTCCCCATCCCTGGATCTGGCCCTCTCAGTTCTGTACTCAGTGGTGCCTCCAGCCCTGAATCCCCTCATCTACAGCCTGAGGAACCACGAGCTCAAGGCTGCAGTGTGGAGACTGATGACTGGATGATTTCAGGAACATTAAAATATTGCCCAATCCTGACAATTACGTGGAAGAAAAGTAATCTTTGGTCTATTTTGTTTCATTGTAGTGTCTTTTTCTGTGTTTTACTTACTATATCTTGTCAATAGAAAATGTTCATTATTTATGTCCTTTCTCATTTTGTTTCTCTCCACCTTCCTGTGGCCAGAGACTGCGTCAATGAGGGGCTGTGCTGTTGGTGTCTTTAAAGGAACTAAAGGATCTCCCAGCAAAGTTTTCTGCAGAGATGCCCTTGTGTCGCCTTCTGTGGAGCTGCGGCAGCAATGTCTTTGTTCAGAGCTGGGGCAGATCAGTGCTGGCCCAGAAGCTGTGCCCAGCAGCAGCAGCACTTGGTGTTGCCAGTGCTGCTGCTGTGGCCCTGCCCCGCTGCCCTGGTAGCCCTGGTGTTGCTGTAGGGCCTGAGTGCTCTCAGGGCCAGGCACAGCCCTGGGGGTGGCAGTACCGGGGCTGCAGCAGGGACAGGCCATGGGCACTGCTGGACGAGCGCTGATGCCTCAGCCCAGGCCCTGGGGGCTCCAGGGTCCTTGCCCAGGCTCTCTCAAGAACACGCCCAGGCCAATGCTCAGAACAGAAAACCCTGTGAGCAGCCCCAGGCTGGCTGTGGGCAGGCTGGGGGCAAACAGCATGGCTGGGGCTCTGCAAGGGCCCTGGGGCAGATGGGAAAGAGCAGCAGAGCAGGGGCTGATCCATCCCCAGTGTGCTGCATGGCCCAGAGCGTCCTCATGGAGCTGCCAACAACATTCCCCCTCTGCAGCCCTGGCCTCTACACCAGCTCACACAGGTGCCCCATCCTTGCAGGCACAGACACAGCAGCACTGGCTCAGGAGCCCCTGATTGCATTGCACAGATGTCCTGGTTTAGGGCAAATTTGTTAAAGAATCTGCAAAGGAGGGCCCCTCCAGGAAGTAAAACCCAAACGGCCCCTTCCCCCTAACTGGTTCGGGAAAAATTCCTCAGAGAGAATTGGAAAGAACCTGTTTATTTCCGGCACAACACCCCCCAGCACACAAAAGGAACAATACTCGATGACACTGCTCTGAGAAAGATGACAAAATCAGAAAGTCTCTTTCGGGGGTGGTTGCTCTGTTCTCAGTCCCTCCGGCGCTGGGGCAACTGCTGCAGCCAAACCTTCGGTGTTCCCAGATCCCAGTCCGGAGCAGGTTCGAGATGGTCACAGAACCAGGAGAGGAGAAACAGTCCAGGAAGGGATGTGGACTGTTTAGCTAGAACTAGCTAATAAGCAGAGGCCAAAGCAGAGCAGAAGTGAGAGCAGAAAAGAGAGCAAGCAAAGCAGCAAGCTGAAAGCAAGAAGTGAAAACCAGCTCTATGTACTATTCGTCTCTGTGTCCCTGATAAGAGAAACCCAAACAAAACTTTGACTTTTCAGAGTCGGTCTTAAAGGCACAGAACAGATGAATGGGGATACAAGCATCATAATGTCACCCCAGGACATTCCACCCCTTATCCCCATATCATCAACATACTACAACACATCATGCATTATTTATACAAAATTTCCATTTGTTTCCCCAAAATTACAAGCAATACCCATCATGCCTTCATCACATCCCCACACTGGACCACTGAATCCAGGCCCTATATTACAGAGCTGCAGAGCCCCTTTTCACTTTAGTCACCTAAAGCTCCATCTATCACTTGCTCAGACCTTTGACACTTACACATTTTCTTCTCCCTCTTCCACTTGCCCAGACCTTCAACTCTTACACATTTCCTTCTATCTCATGTTTGTATGGTTTAATGTACAGACAATGACAGTAACATCCAATGAACAGTGATATTGCATATCATTCTTACCCCACAATCAGATCTCCCTGAACAACAACATCATGTTGTTCCATCTCTTTGCATTATCCACCACGTGCAACCTGGTGCCTGAGCAAAAACAACCCCATGAATGGGTTTGTCTGTACTCGAGGCAGAATTGATCCACACAGTCTTCTGATATGTACCACTGGGACTTTGTCTCCTTCTATTACATTCAGGGACTCAGACTGGGCAGGACCTGCTCGGTTCGTGGAACCTTGGGTGTTGAATAACCAGGTGGCCTTTGCTAAATGCTGCTCCCAATTTTTGAAAGATCCCCCACCCACAGCTTTCAACTGGGTTTTTAGCAGTCCATTGTACCTCTCCACTTTTCCTGCAGCTCGAGCATGGTAGGGGATATGGTACACCCACTCAATGCCATGTTCCCTAGCCTAGGTGTTGATAAGGTGGTTCTTGAAATGAGTCCCATTATCCGACTCAATCCTCTCAGGGGTGCCATGTCTCCACAGAACTTGCTTTTCCAGGCCCAGGATGGTGTTCCGGGATGTAGCATGAGACACAGGGTAGGTTTCCAACCATCCGGTGGTGGCCTCCACCATGGTAAACACGTAGTGCTTGCCCTGGTGTGTCTGGGGCAGTGTGATGTAGTCAATCTGCCAGGCCTCCCCATACTTGTACTTGGACCACCACCCACCGTACCACAGGGGCTTCACTCGCTTGGCCTGCTTGATGGCAGCACACGTCTCACAGTCATGGATAACCTGAGAAATACTGTCCATGGTTAGATCCACCTCTCGGTCTCGTGCCCACTTATAGGTGGCATCCCTGCCCTACTGGCCTGAGGCATCATGGGCCCATCTAGCTCGGAATAACTCTCCCTTATGTTCCCAATCTAGGTCTATTTTGGACACCCCTATCTTTGCAGCCTGACCTACTTGCTCATTGTTTTGGTGCTCCTCATCAGCTCTACTCTTGGGTACATGGGCATCTACATGGCGGACCTTCACAGGCAGTTTCCCTACCCTGGTAGAAATGTCTTTCAAATCTTCAGCAGCCCAAATTGGTTTTCCTCTACGCTGCCAGTTGGCCTTTTTCCACCTTTCCAGCCATCCCCACAGAGCATTGGCTACCATCCATGAATCAGTATAAAGGTAGAGCTTTGGTCACTTCTCTCTCTCAGCAATGTCCAGGGCCAGTTGAACAGCTTTGAGTTCAGCAAGTTGGCTTGATCCACCTTCTCCTTCAGTGGCCTTGCCACCTGTCATGTGGGGCTCCATATGGCTGCTTTCCACTTCCAGTTCATTCCCACAATGCGGCACGAACCATCAGTAAAGAGAGCGTATCGGGTATCTCCTGCTGGCACTTGGTTGTATGGTGGAGCTTCTTCAGCCCATGTCACTTCTTGTCCCCCTTCATCAGAGAGACCAAAGTTTTCACCTTCCGGTCAGTTTGTAATTATTTCCAGAATCCCAGGGCGATTCAGTTTTCCAATACGGGTGCGCTGTGTGATAACAGCAATCCATTTGCTCCATGTAGCACTGGTGGCATGGTGCGTAGAGGGAACCTTGCCTTTGAACATCCACCCCAGCACTGGTAGTCGGGGTGCCAGGAGGAGTTGTACTTCAGTGCCTATTACCTCTGAGGCACCCTGGACTCCTTCATAGGCAGCCAAGATTTCTTTCTCTGTTGGAGTATAGTTGGCTTCAGACCCTCTGTAACTACAACTCCAAAATCCTAGTGGTCGGCCTCAAGTCTCCTCAGGCACCTTCTGCCAAAGGCTCCAGGACAAGCCATTGTTCCCGGCTGCAGAGCAGAGCACATTCTTCACCTCTGGTCCTGTCCTGATTGGGCCAAGGGCTACTGCATGAGCAATCTCCTGCTTGATCTGTGCAAAGGCTTGTTGCTACTCAGGGCCCCAGTGGAAAGTGCTCTTCTTAAGGGTGACCAGGTAGAGAGGGCTCACGATCTGACTGTATTCGGGAATATGCATCCTCCAAACACCTATGGCACCTAGGAAAGCTTGTGTCTCCTTCTTATTGGTGGATGGAGACATTGCTGTGATCTTGTTGATGACATCGGTGGGAATCTGACGCCGTCTGTCTTGCCACTTCACTCCCAGAAACTGGATCTCTTGAGCAGGTCCCTTGACTTTGTTCTTCTTGATGGTGAAGCCAGCTTTTAGGAGAATCTGGATGATTTTCTCCCCTTTCTCGAACACATCTGCTGCTGTCTTCCCCCACACAATGATGTCATCAATATATTGCAGGTGTTCTGGAGCCTCACAATTTTCCAGTGCAGCCTGGATCAGTCCATGGCAGATGGTGTGGCTATGCTTCCACCCCTGGGGCAGTCGGTTCCAGGTGTACTGCATGCCTCTCCAGGTGAAAGCAAACTGAGGCCTGCATTCTGCTGCCAGAGGAATGGAGAAAAATGCATTGGCAATGTCTGTAGTGGCGTACCACCATGCTGCCTCGGACTCCAGCTCGTACTGGAGTTCCAGCATGTCCGGCACAGCAGCGCTCAGGGGTGGGGTCACTTCATTCAATGCACGATAGTCCACTGTCAATCTCCATTCTCCTTCAGATTTTCGCACAGGCCAAATAGGACTGGTGAAGGGTGAGTGGGTCTTGCTGACCACCCCTTGGCTCTCCAGCTCTCGGATCATTTTTTGGATGGGGATCCCAGCAGCTCGATTCGTTCGGTACTGTCGGCGGTGCACTGTTGAGGTGGCAATTGGCACTCATTGCTCTTCCACCTTCAGGAGACCTACTGCAGATGGGCTTTCTGACAGTCCAAGCAAGCTGTTCAACTGCTTGACACCCTCTGTCTCTACAGCAGCTATTCCAAATGCCCATCTGAGTCCCTTTGGGTCTTTGAAATAGCCACTTCGAAGGTAGTCTATGCCCAGAATACATGGGGCCTCTGGGCCAGTCACAATAGAGTGTTTCTTCCACTCATTTCCAGTCAGGCTCACCTCAGCTTCCACCAAAGTAAAATCCTGTGATCCCCCTGTCACACCAGCAATAGAAACAGACTCTGTCCCCACATGTTTCAATGGGATTAATGTGCATTGAGCACCAGTGTCAACCAAAGCTTTGCGTTCTTGTGATTCAGATGTGCCAGGCCAACGAATCCACACAGTCCAAAAACCACGGTTTTCCCCAGCCTCTACCTGGCTAGAGGCAGGGCCCCTCTAAGCCTGGTTATCCTTCTTTCCCTGGGCATATGCCTTGGAGGTTCCTTCAAGGGGATCAAAAATATTGTCATTATCATCACATATGACAGTTCGGTTACTGGCCACTGGAGCTGCTTCCCTTTCGGAACTTCCTCTCTGAGTCTTCAGTTCACACACGCGTTGTGCCAGAGCAGCGGTAGGTTTTCTATGCCATCTCCCCATGTCTTCTCCACAATCACGCAGGTAGAACCACAGCTCAGCTCGTGGGATGTACCTTCTCTCGCCATCTGGGGAACGTCTGCGTTGGGTACCAGAACCTCTGATCTGTACTGCTGAGATTTGGAGAAAGCTCTCTTTAATCTCCTCCCTCAGTTTCTTGTGACCGTCCTCTATCTTGTCCTCTAATTTTTGAAGATGTGTTTCCACTGCTGCAATTCTGGCATGTGTTGGGCCATTCACAGTGTCTGCATATGCTCGGAGCTTCTTTGCCATATCCAGCACAGTCTCCTCACCATCATCCCTCTTCATTATTGCTAAAGCAGAAGCGTATTCTCGTGGCCCAAGTCGTACAAGTTTTCTCCACATCACAGATGTGCATGGTACCAAGTCTGGATTTACAGTGTTTCCATCATCTGAGAAGACAATCTCAGCTACTGCCATTTCCCTCAAGCGTTGAATCCCTTGTTCTATGGTTTTCCACTGGGTTTGCTGCATATAGAGATTGTCTGCGCACAGGTATCTTTGTGCTACACTTCTTAGGACCCGTTCCCAGAGGCTGTGAGGGTTAGCCCCACTCATCATTCCATGGTCTATGGCAGGATCCTGTGACGGGGATCCCAAATACCTGGCTTCAGTGCCATCCAGGATTGTAGCCTCGCCTGCAGCATCCCAGAGATGGACCAGCCAACTAATTATGGATTCATCAGGTCGTCAGGTGTAATCCTTCCTTTGGCCACGAAGGTCCTTCAGGGAATAAGACTCAATATTTGCATCTGATCTTGCACCTGCCGCTTTGACTCCTGATTTTATGTCAGGAGGCATTGAGGTTCCTTCTCCTGTATCACCATCATCATCATCATCCACTGGTCGATCAGTTTTTTCCGTGTGTTTCCCACTTCTAGAACTGGTAGCAACAGCCATGGGTTTAGATGCTGGCTTAGGCTCACTATCTGGTCTGGCTGCTGGCTTCGAGCCTGGGCTGTTGGCTACAGCTTGAGTGACTGGGATACATGATTTATCTCCCTGCCCCCCCTGCCTCTGTCGACTGCCTGACACTATCTAACAAAGTGCGATAAGCATAGGCCAGGGCCCAGCTTATTGCAATGAGCCTTTTCTCCTTAGAATCGTCATGGCACTTCTCTTTTAGGTATTTCCCCACCTCTGCTGCGTTCTGAATTTGTTCCCGTGGAAAATCCCAGTCTACAGGATCAGAAAATTCTTTCAGGGTTTGGCCTATATTTTCCCATTCTCCACACCACTCAGGATTTTTCACGCCTGCATCTGCTTCTGGGTCAGGGGTCTCACCAGCTCCTCTGGATATCTCAGCCCTCATTCTAGAGAAGCTGCAGACCATATAGAGGAAGCTTACAGATTAAATACCAGAAAGATGGTCTCTTTAACATTCAGGGGAAACTGAACATTCGCAAAAAGTGACATAACAGATCCAAAGGAGAAGAAGGGAAGTAAAGGCTGGAAAGCCTTATTCTCAGCTCTTCTTCTAACAGACTGAGTGTAATTACTAATAAATTTCTAAAACGTACTACTGGAATTGGGATGCAGGGTAGGATGAAGAAACCATAAACCATACATATCGTAAACAGACTCCAGTATCTTTGTAAAAGCCCTATAAATCATTATCACCAAGGCCAGCACAACAGCTATTCTAATCCGTACACCTCTACTGTAAAAATTACATGCTTTGGACAATAATCTTAGTGACCAGAAAGGTATTGAAACCTCAAAAAGGTCTAGAGCCCAGAGCCACACAGGCTTTCACAACCAGAGACATCAGGGGTCCAAGCAGCATGGCTACTAACTGCTTTAACAACAACAAACACACAATTAATAGGGCTTTTTTCCCCCTTTTCCGAACACGTATTGGGCGCCAATTCATGTATTTGTCCAGATTCAGAGCAACTTTTGGGAAGAATCCCCCAAAGGAGCTCTGATGGGAAAAGCAGATCCAATCAGCCCCCCCCCCCCAACTTGTCCGGGAGGGAAAAAATACCTCCTTGGAGAAAGGTGGAAAAAACCTGTTTATTAAACTATAAATCCAAAACAATATCAAACAATGAGACCCCTTTCCACTCTAAAAGAGATGACAAACTGAGAAAACCCCAGGTTGAAGCTCAGCTCACTCAGTCTCTGATCAGTCCCTCTGGTGCTGGAATTGTCACAGGCCAGGCCTGGCCCGGTGGGCCACAGCTGCAGCTGCCAGTGCTCTCCTGGGTTTTCAGTCCAGAGCAGTTTCAAGAGGTCCAAAGAAAAAGAAAAAAAAAAAAACAGTCCAGGGAATTTCTTTGCCTCAGCTAGCTAAAAACTAACTAAAAAGCAAAAGAAGACCTTTCTGCCCCGCTGTCTGTCCGCAGACAACACAGTCAGGAGCAGAAATGTGGAGGAGTGAGTGCAGTGTCTGAAAACAAACTGCGCGCTTCTTCTCTCCCCACCCTTCACTCTCTGGAACACTCTTAAAGGTACAAAACTTATTATTATTCAACATAAACAGAATGAGACGATTGGGGATAAAAGCATCACATAGTCAACCCAGGACAGACACAAAGATACAATTGTATGGACTTTGAGATCATTTCTCCATTCCAAATGGCTTTCCCTTCAGTCACAAGAGGCTTCCATCTCTTCCAAAAATTGCCTGCTGAAACCCTTCTGCTCCCTTCCAAATCAGTTCACTACTCCAGCATAACCCCTGAAGCATGGACAGATGACTCTTCAACTAATTATAGTTGAAAAGAAGGGTATTTATTGCACCGCTGGACACATGTGAACTAGTTTCCAAAGACACGTGCAAGGAGTTGCAGACTCCTGCTCTATATTTCTACAAAAAAGGTTTTACATTAGGTTTCTAAGGACCCATAATACATAATTATTACCTCCTGCTTCACATTTTTATCAGCTGAATATCCTATACAGCTGCGCAATTGTATTCCCTTAACTGGGTTGATGGGATTTTGAAATGAGGGAGTGGTTGTATGGGAGGAAGAAAGCAGCCTTCCTCATGGTGAACTCTTCTCTCATGGCCAGTTGGCATGACCTTTGGACGTGCTCATTGTCCAAGGCTCTCCTAACTGTTCAATTATTCTTAAGGCAAGGTATTTCTATGGTCTCTGCTTCTTCACAATTGCTTCCTCTATCCCTGTCACTCCTAGCTTTATGTTCCTAATATATTTGGTACTCTTTAACTAAGGGATGTGATTTCTGCTAGCTGTATTACTAACTTAGCTTCTTAACTCATTTTAAAATCTTAACTAAAATATGCAGCCTTCTACTATCCCAGTTCTATTCCCAGCTGGCCCCTCGACTCATCCTCACTTTTCAATTATCCTAATTACATTTTCAGCTATCCCCTTGACTCACCTCAGGCACATCCCCGATTGCCTCTCTCCCAGCAGCTCAGAGCTGCATTGCACAGCGCTTGCTGTGCGCCAGAGAGCACAAAGCAGGCTGGCCTGGTGGGCCTGAATATTTCTGCCAAACACGTTGCATCTCACACTTTGCTCTGGCTCAGTGCAGAACTGCAGGATTGCAGGTGCTTCCTCCCAGAGCTGCGTGAGGTGCTGGCTCCTGCAGATGGGCTCTGCCAAGCTGTCCCTGCCTCACGCTGGCCTCGCTTCCCCTGGCACAAGTGCCGGGCCTGAAGGAGCTGCCCTGTGCTCCAGCCTGCCGAGCAGCCCGGTTCCCTGCCCCGGTGCCCAGAGTGCTGCACACACTGCTGGCCTTTGCCAGGAGTTGCAGGGCAGCCAGCAGAAGAGGAGGAATCCTCATCCAGCCCAGCAGCCTGCGGCTGCCCTTGGTCTTTCTCTGCTCCTGGGCACACTCCAGACGGCCATGGCCTCCAGGCTGGGCTGTGCCCAGCATGGCTGCGCTTCCCCTTGGCAGCAGCCAGCTGCCACCTGGGCTCTGAGAGCGGAGGATTCGCCCGCTGCCAGGAAGAGGCACCCAGGGCCCGGCTGCTGCCTCTTGCAGCTCCAAGGGCCTCCTTCCAATCTGCCTCTGCCGGGGCTCAGGCTGCTCCAGCCTCTGCCGGGGCTCTGCTGGGGCTCCAGCCCGGGCAAGGCTGGGCCCGCTCTCACCTCACAGGCGCTGACAGCTCTGCACCACAGGAGACCTTCCCGAGCACCCTCTCTGATCTTTCTGCTTTCTCACTTGAGCAAGGCTTTCCTCCAGCCAAAGAGATGATTGCATTTAGGGATCCAAATCCAAGTGGCAGGAGCCCAAATGCTCTCCAGTCACAGCTGAAGGCCTGCATCTGCACAGGGTGTTTGGGCTGCCTCATTCTTCTTTTGGTTTTGCTTTCAAATGCCATTGCCCTTTCTGCCTCAAATAGAAGTACCAAAGCTGGCCAAAAACAGACCAGTGGGCCATATTCCAAAGGCAGTGTGGTCTGGAGAGGATGAATAAAGAACATCCTTCCCCACTTTCACACCATGCCAAAGACACTGTGTCACTTTCCACCTTTAAGAAACAACAGACAATTCAGAAGGAATTTTTGAGCTTATTCGCAGAGTGAGAAGGAAGGGAATCTTCAAGGTGAGGTGTGGTTTCAGAAACTTTATTCATTTCCAATCCTACTCTGCAGTCCTATTAGACAATCCTGCTCTAACCCTAACCCTAAACCTATCCCGAATCCTAATCCTAATCCTAATCCTAATCCTAATCCTAATCCTATTCCTAATCCTAATCCTAATCCTAGTCCTAACCTACAATCCTACTCTAAACTGGTTGAGTAATAAATGGTCCTGATGTGATTGTCACGTTCTTGTCTCCCTCCTCTTCTTCACTGAAACAATCAGTGGCACCAGGCTGGACGCAGGCTCAGCAAATGTTACAAATGGATGCTGCCCAAAGGGAAAAAAAACAAATCAACAAAAAACAATGGACCATGACTTTCCAAGCTCAGTGCTTCACAGGATTCCTCTGGCTCCTAGAAGGATACAGGAAGAGGAACAATGGGACCATCTACACCTCCAACTTTATGTGCAGGAATTTGCCATCACAGGCAAACCTGGCCCAGAATCCCACTCATCCATTTATCCAGGTGTCTTCATCTTGCTGAGATTTTTGCCTTGCCAGTGCTCTAGAAATTGTGCTTTCTTTGTCCTTGGAGTTTCTACTTTTCAGGAAACTCCAAAGCCTCAGACTGGTCCCTCTCTTTGAAAGACAGGCACTGTGCTGATTTCCACAGGGAGACAGAGCAGTGTCTACCATTCCATGCCCTGCCCCTCGTGTGCTGGATGGCACCTTCCTTCCTAGCAGGGCCAGCCCAGTGGCACTGGACCCTGCAGTTCCCTCTCTGCCACACAACCTGGCAGTAACCCTGGCACAGTTCCCGTCTGCTTGAGCGTGCCAGGCAGCAGATGGGGCTGGGACAAGTCCCTCCCAGCTGTCCCTGTTTGCATGGCAGAAACCTCTGATGGTGGGCTGGGGGGCACAAACAAGGGCCCCTCAGAGTAAGCCCCCCACAGCCCCTCCTGCCCACAGCCAAATCTCTGACCCCTAGGCTGGGACTGGCTTCCTTGGGTTCCTCCACCACCATTTCATGTCTCTGAACCCTGCATTGCTCTACTTCAATTCTTTTGCCATTAGATAAAACTGAACACCCCACCAAATTACAAAAGAAGGTGACAGAAACAGCCAGAGGACCTCTCTGACTCAGGAAATGCAGAGGGAGCTGGAGTTATTCAGTTTTGTGAAGAACAGGCCCCAGGGAGACTTTATTGCCACTTTCCAAGACTTCAGAGTGGCTTTGAAGAAAGTGGGCAGCATCTTTTTTAACAGGGCCAGATACAATAGGATGGGGGTGAATATTTTTAAACACAAATAGGATCTAATCAGAACTTGTTTACTCCGAGCATGGTGTGACCCTGGCACAGGTTGCCCCAAGAGCTTGTAGGAGCCCCATCCCTGCAACCATTCCAGCTCCGGTGGCAAAGGGCTCTGAGCAACCTGATCTCTTTAAAGATGTCCCTGCTCATTGCAGGACACTTGCACCAGAGAACCTTTACAGGACCCTGCCAGCCCAGCCCAGTCTAGGATTCCTCAGTGTTTTCATTTGAAGAGCAGCAAGAGTGGAGGTGAGGAGGAAGGGGGCTCATCTGATGCCTTGGACTTGAGTGGAGGAGGAGCCCATCCCTCAGAGCCTGTTTCACCTGCAGCCCCTTCACATTTTACCTGCAGGAGCTCCTTGGCAGACCAGCGCTGCTCCTCGTCTGTCTGCAGGCAGCAGCTCAGGAAGTCACGCAGGCAGGATGAAAATAGGTTGGGCTGCTTCAGCTTTTGTCTTCCTCCTGTGGCTATCAGGAGTTGGGGCTGGGGAAAAAGGAGACACCAGGCTCCACCTGCTTCTTTCCCACCTGTAACCACTCTCACAGATCCCATTGATTAAGCTCCACTCTGCAGTGGCAGTTTCTGCCCTGGCAGAGACCCAGAGATGACTTTTCTTTACCAACCAAAACCCCAAACCCCGATGCACCACAGCCTCTCCAACATCCCACAGATCTTGCCTTGGCAGCTGATTTCGTTAACTGACCTAGTTAGTGGGAACTACTCACCACAATCACATTTCCTTCCCTGAGGATTCATACCAACTTGAGAGGCTTTTTGGAAGAAGGACTTTGCTATACTAACTCTACTCTATCCAAGGGTTAGTATATGAAAAGTATTTCTGCAGTGCTTCTTGGTCCCTTAAGCACAGCTGCCATAAAACAAAATGAATCAAGCTTTTTGCTTTGTTCTTGAAAACAATGGGAATTGGAAGGAAAGAAAGGAAATGCACCAGGTATTCCTCAGGTAAGGAAACAAACATTGGGAATCTCATCTTCAACACAGACACATTATGATGCATGCACAAATGTACTGGCATGAAAACACCTGCTTGGACATACAGGAGCCACCTGCAGCTCTGTCTCTCAGCAGTCTGAAAATTTCTGCTTTCCTTACATGGAAAAGAAAAACCTTTCATGGTCAAATCAGAAGGAGAGGTTCCATCCCTACGGTCACCCTCTGCTCAATTGGCTACTCAAGTCAATGCATGAATGCTAGGCCCATCCCAGAAAGTGCCAGAAAACAAATGGGGGGTTCTGGCAGGCTCTCCACGTCACCAGGCTCTGGCTTGGTGACGGGCAGAATGTAGCTTGGGCTAGGAGAGAAACATGGTCACTGAGTGTTTCAGCAGTACTGCACAAGAAGCAGAAGAGCCTCTTTGGCCTTTACACCCTCATGGCCAGGTTTCAGGCACGTTTCCCAGTGAGAAGAAACTGCACAGGGGGTTAAGTTCCTCCCTAAAAACCAGCGCCTTAGCAACTTTCTTGTGTTTGGGCTTCTTTTCTTCATTTCTGGAAATGTAACACCAGTTCTGAGAGGCTTGCCTTGTGGTTTGAGGGGCATCTTCACAGACAGACAAGTGGGAACAACTTTAAACCCAAAGCAAATGTTGCCTGAGAAGAGCTGGGGAGTGTTTGCCTGTGGTGAGGCTTGAGCTGTCTGGCAATCCTCTTCCATGATGTGCAGAAACATCCAGCTGCTCCCCAGAACTCAGTCCCTCTGGGCACACAGGCCTCTGAAAACACCTGATGATTCCAGCCTTTCTCCTGCTCAAGAGCATCTAACCTAAACTGAGCTCCAGTTTCTTCAGCAAGGCCAAGGATGCTCACTTCCATGCAGCTGACAGTGTCCGTGGAGCTCAGCAGGTCTTTCTGATACTCCTCAGGCCAAGGAATTACAGTGTAGATTGGCAAGACATCGGCTGATCCTTATCCAGTGTGGTTCATGTGGAACCAAGCTCTAACACGCTGACAAGTCAGAGGGAGAGAGCTCATTCTGCTTTTGCAAGATGGTGTTTAGAAACATAAGACACCGACTTGGAACTATTCAAACCTCAACTTGCAGAATCCATCTCAAATAGACAAAAATAACAATGGCAAGAGGCCTTGGAGTCTCCATAAAATGCCCACCACTGTCATGATAACTCTGTGCTCGTGGCGCTGAAATAGATGGTGACCAAAGAGACTTTGCTATTATCCTCTTTAACCCAAAGGAGAATTTCAAAGCCAGAAATGGCCATGCACTCCCCTTGTGTACAAATAATTTATGCGGCTTTCTGTCCTTTTCCCACATCACCAGAGGTGACAAAGAGGGTTTTATCCTGACTCTTAGCTGAGCTCAGCCACTGGCCATGGTGGGGATCTGGAGCCCTCCCTGTCATTAGAACTGTGCAGGCCAGGGATGGCCCTGCTCCTGTGGTAAAGAAACACAGCACCGGTGCCAACTGCCCATGCTGGATCCCTGCCCAGGCACCTGCCTGCAAGCTCATCAACTTGTTAAAGTATCCAGAAACAGCCAAGGGTTTGGCAAACAATTCTAACTGCAGTCGGAGAAAAACACATCCTAAACTTATCCAGGCCACCCACACACATGACTGAACAATGTACAGATGACTTGAAAGCCTGAAAGTTTCAACGACCACAGGATTTGGAAAAGATGCTACAGAATGGAAGAGAAGAGCTGCGTTTAAAAAATGAAAAAGCAAGCAGAACTGCTTGGGCATTGCTTTGGTAGTAGGTTTTTTTCTCTTTTCCTTTTTTGTTTAGTTTTCTTTTTCCTTTTTTCCTATGTTTTCTATGAAATTTAAACTGGAAAGGTCTAACCTCTATTTCTCGGGATATTTATCGCATGTCTACCCTGTCCTCTGAAAAATTCTTGTCCTTCAGAAACAGAGTTCCAACATTGTTCAAAAAACAAGTGGGAAATGTCAGGCATGGCTGGAGGCCAAAATGGCAGGTTTCTGAACTGGTTAGGTTTCTGAACTGCCCCTTCCCTTTCTGATACAACCAAAGCTACAGCAGATGCTGCTGTGCTGCAGGGGCATTTTTAGAAGGGGACCTTGGTGGAAGTGGTGCCAGCAGATGGCAATGGGATTTTGTCCAATGGCACACAGAACATGGGACAGGTGAGAAAGACAGTGGAATCAGTGAGTATTTGCCTTACCTTACCAAGACAGGAGTTGCATTCCAGGAAGGAACTTCTCGTTCCACCATTTCGATGCCCACGATTCCCAAAGACCATATGTCCACTTTGGGGCCACATGGTTGACCTGTCACCATTTCAGGCGCCAGCCAGCCAGCAGCGCCGGCCACGGAGCTCCGTCTGCCCTGCTCAGGGCTGAGCTGAGCAAAGAGGCCAAAGTCAGCTGTGGAGAAAAAAAAAAACCGTGAAAGCCAGCTCCAATTAGGAAACCAAGCAACTGAATTCCCCACTCTCAGGCTAACAATGTGCTGTTGGATCTCTTGGAGAACTGTCCATGCTCGATTTCCTTGGGGCTTTCCAAAAAATCCCAGGTTTCTTAACGCTGCTCACAGCAGTGGACTTCTTTCCCCTGAAGCTTTAGATTGTAGCTCCCTCTGTCTGGAAGGGACACACACAGAGCAAGGCCACTCTTGACTGCTTGTGGTTCCTTATACCTCTGTGCACATTCCAACTGTGCCCTCAGCTCGCAGCAGGGGTCCCTGCACTGCCACCAGCACCATTTCTGGGGAGCTGGCAGTCACTCCAAGCAGCCCCACACCCACATGCCTGGAACGCTGCACCTGACCAAGAATATACTGACCCAGCTTGACAGAACCGTCAGTTCTGAGAAGGATGTTGCTGCTCTTCACATCTTGGTGGATCACGTGGTTTGAATGAAGAAAATCCAGTCCCTGCAGGCACTGAGAGAGAAAACAGAAAGAGGAGGGCAAAAATGAGTGATGTGATTTCATCACAAAAGAAAGGAAACAAAGAATCTAAAAGATTCCCTCTCCAGGGGAATGGGGAGTAATGGCAGAACAGTAATGGCCACTGAGAGGAAGAGCTTGCTGCTCCAACACTTGCAGAGCAGGACCTTTCTGAGGAAAGGCACGTCAGCTTTTGAAAGAGCAACAGCACCTGCTGTTGTAGGCTGTCCCCTGCAAACCAGCCAGGACGACTCCTGCTGCAGTGGACGTGCTTTTTCCATGCAGAGGACAAAGGAGGGGTTTTGAAAGGAAAAGTCCCTCCCTTTAGTGTTTAGTGGATCACTTTTGGGTGGGAGGCTGCATGGAAAAGATTTTCTTGCTGGCCTCAGCACAGGCGTGTAAGTATCACACCAGTCACTTTGTGGAAGCAAAGAGCATTTTGGCTGCACTACTATCCTTTTCAGCTGAGGACTGTGAGAAATGAGTATTTTTTCTTTGCTGGTCATTTCATATCCTGCCACCAGCTCCTTTGCTTTTACTGGCAAGGAATGCAGTGAAGACAGACTCCAGGCAAATGTTTAGAGAGGCAAGGTGGAGAACAGCAAATACAAATACAAATACAAATACAAATACAAATACAAATACAAATACAAATACAAATACAAATACAAATACAAATACAAATACAAATACAAATACAAATACAAATACAAATGCAAATACAAATACAAGAGACAGAGTGAGAATACTACAGCAGGAGATAAGAGTACTGTCACTGAGTACAGGGAGTGCAGGGGCACTGGCAGGCCTTTCACTTGAGATGCTTTTACTTGCCCATAGAATAGCAGCAACACAGAAACAAAGCTTGGCACGGGAAATCACTCCAGCTCTGAGCCCCTGTTTCCCAGACAATCCTGCCGAAGCCCTTGGAAACACAGATGGGATTGCTGACCTCCCGACTGATGGCTGCCATCTCATCTTCCGACAGGTAGGTCTGGCTGATGACATTGCTCAGAGTGCCTCCATCCATGTACTCCATAACCAGGGACAATTCCTCACCCACAAGGTAGCTGAAAGAAGGAAACAAGGGCATGGAGATGAATGTACATGGCTAGGTTGCTGTTTGGAAAACATGGGTTGATTCTTCTTTTCAGGTCACTTTGAGACAAAGACAAAAAAAAGGAATAGACATTCCCTCTTGGCTGTGCATTGTTTGCCATCTGTGCAGTCTCAAGGAGAAAGGCACAGCTGCAAAAAAGGAGATGTCTTAGATGGGCAGTAAGCAAAATGTGCAGTTTAGAAACAGCCCAGATAAAAAACCTGTCATGCATGGTGTTTCTGGAAAAAAGCACCTGATCTTCCTGGCATGCATAGCAATGAAAACCAGTGGCAACAATCCAAGGGAAATCCTTGTTAGTTTACCTGGACATAAGAAGACACTTGAAAAAAATCAAGCTCTAATACAAAGTGGTGGCTGTGAATATAGAGATCATTGATTTAGTAAGACACAAATCATCCGGGTTTTTGAACAATTTTCAAATATAATGTGCCAGCGAAGACTCATGCAGACAAAATGCAATCTCTTCCCATCCACTGGAGATGAAAAGAGCAATCATAATTAGCCAATAATTACAGCTCTATTTTCTGCCAGTGACCAAAGTGGGATTTTACCTTGCATGTTTGCAATATGTAAACAAACATTCATAGGACAAAAGCACAACTCACCTGTCTAAACAGTTGACCAGGTTGGGATTTCTATTCACCTTCATGACCATGAGTTCGTTGACTTTTAATTCCTTCTTCCTCAGTCCTTGAAGCTGTATTTTCTTGATGGCCACCTAAAATGACATTGAAAATCAGTAATTTGAGAGGTTGGTGGCACGAGACCACAAGGCACGTGGAGTGAGTGATTTTGCAATGACACAGCTGAGCTGTGCCAAACTGCCTTGTGATTAGGCACTGCAGTAATTAGGAACTGACATTCCAACAGCCCATTTCTCTGCTCCCTTGGGAGCCAGTTACAGGACACGTGGGGCCACTGACATTTTGCCTTGACCACTTGGTAACAGCAGTGTCTCAGTTATCACCCACAAACCTCTGACCACACTCTCTGCTGCTTGGTTTGGGATTCAGAAGAAGTAATCCATGCCTTAATACTCTGTGGATACATCTTGTGATATGGGCAAGGCTAATGGCTTTCAGGGACGCCTTGCAGATCTCTCCCTATGTGCAGTTCCCAAGTGCAGCACTGCAGGTGGCTAAGGATCTGCCAGTAACTTTCAGATGGATTTGCTGGCAGCCAGAAATGAGAATTCAGAACTCTGAAGCTGTAGCCCCAAAGAGCAGTGAGGTGCTCGAAGGCACCACCTTTGTTTTAGCAATGGAGAGCGAGTGAGCGCGTCCTTCTCTGAAAGGAACCGCTGCCCTCCGTGCCTTCCTTCTGGCAGCTAAGGAGGACAAAGTCCCAAATGTGTTTTGTGGGCTGGCACCAGTCTGTGCTTCTTGTGCCTTTTCAGCACAGCTCTGCCCAAAGCTCCAGCCACAGCTCACACCAGAGGGGAAAGCCCTCGAGTGCAGCAGAGTCTGCAGGGGCTGTTGACATTTACCTCTCCTCCTGTGGCAGTGTCGAGCGCTCTATAAACGTCTCCAAAACTCCTAGAAAAAAAACAGAAGCAGAGAAAGGAGAAGCCATTTAGATCTTGCAGTGAAAGCCAGCCCACACAGGAGATCTCTGCTGTAAATGCCTGCAGGACACTGGAAGCATGAAGATGTCTGACAATGCCTTCTGAGCACTCCTAGAAATTCTGATCAGCACTGACAATCTAAGCCCAGTGCCTGAACACATTTGCAGTTTGTCTGACTTCACACTTGATACCTATTCCACCAGCAAAACACCTGATGCATAGTTTTGTACCATTAACATTGCTTGGACTCACCCACTGCCAATATTTTCCAGTTCAATGTATTTTAGAATAGGACTTTCCATCTTCACCATTCTCCCTGAGGGAAACAAAATGCAAGATGTTCACTTTAAAGCAGAGATCCCACCTTCTAGGAGATACAAAAGGCAGCCCCACGGTCTGGGGCTCGGAGCCCTCCCTTGGTGGACAGCTGGCTAACAACAACAGGAACAGCAACTGGAACAACAAGAAAAGAACAGCAGGCCCACAGCAAAAGTGGCTGGCACAGAGACTGATTTCTAGAATCCTTTGAAGAGAGAGACCTCTTGACAGCAGACACACAGGGAAGCACAGGGAGATACATTCACAGGAGACTGAGACCAGAAGAGAATACCTACCTAGGCAAGTAAGTTTGTCATCTAGAAACATTAAGGAGAGCTAGAATTAACAGTGCCTTTGTTTTCTTGGGAATAAACACTGTGAGATTTAGAAAAGGTTTCCTACTTGCTAAGATTAAATGCACCTGGACATCTAGAATCAATTCCTCTGAACAGATGTCAAGTCCAGAACAGGAGGAATATTGCCAAGTGTTCCCATCTTTTCCACCTTGCAGCAGTTTGCCAGAAGAATGCCTCTGTGTTTGTAAACCAGAGCAGCTCATGCTAGGACCAATCCCCACAGGGCTTTCAGCATCAGGACCCTCACCCTTTATGAGCAGGCTGAGCTCACAGACGCCCTTGTCCGTGCCCCGCGTGAAGAACCGCGCCGCTTCTCTTCACCCTGACAGCGCGGCTCAGTCGCTCCCATTGCACTCGCCCTCTCGGCACTGCACACGTCTCCATCTTCCCAACCCGGCACGGCGGGCACGGGCACAGAGGACAGCAGTGCTCCTCAGGCATCCCTGTGACACAGAGAGCTGCCCAGAGGAGATGCTGACCCTCTGGTGAGCCCAAGCCATGCGAGGCAGAAGCCGGCCCAGAGCAGGGGCTGCGGCCTCAGGCAGCTCCGCGCTGCAGCAGGCGGGCAGCAGCAGGACCCTCCCAGCTAAGGAAGGCTCCAGCCTCTGCAGTCCCACCAGCCCTCAGGGGCAGGGCAGCGACCACAACAAGGCTGGCAAAGCCCAAGCATGAGCACTGACAGGCACTGATGGGAAGAAGCCAGAGTGAGCCTGAGCCCCAGACAAGCTGTTGCCCCCATTCAGGACATAACAGGATGGGCTTTGAGATCAGCCACACCGAGGCACAGATCAGTGCCCTTTTTGTCCCAACTGGTGATGGTAGACACAGAATCCACTGGGCTGTGTTCTCAACCCTACCAGATCTTATCTGAGAGCACAGCACTGGCAGCTGTTAAGGGCAAGAAGCAGATTCATTGGGTTGTGCTGCAGAATCACAAAGGGCTTGATGTGTTCTCCTAGAGACTGATCTCAGCAGGGCTTCTGCCAGTGGCTGGGACTCAAGCAGTCACAGTCTTCTGCTGATCCAGGAACAATCCCTGCTTCTGCCTTCGGGAGAGAGAAGGGAAGCCCAGGCAAACTCCAGCCAGTCTAAGCTGCCCTCAGAGGCAGCAGGAACACCCAGAGCTCTCTCTTGCTGCCTCGGAGCACTGCCAGCACTTCTGTGACACTAAACTGAGCAGAACCCTTTGGTACAGCTGTGCTGACACGTGCACACAACACACTGTCCCTCAGATAAGAAAGATACCAGACGTACTCTGCTGCTCCAGGGAGTCACCCGCCATCTCCTGTTGCTGAGCAGCAGCTGGGTCAGCACGGGAGGTGAACCAAGGGCTCAGGCTCCACTTCTTCAGCTGGAGAGCAAAGGCTCCTTGGGATGGCGCTGCTGGTTCTGCAGCAGCTTCAGTGTCAAAGTCGGTGTAGATCTGAGACAAGAAATGAGTTGATGTCAGGAAGGTGTGGCAGAGATTGCCCTGAAATGCAAGAGAGATTGCCATTTGAAATGCAAGCCCTTAGGAAGCTACTGTCAGCCACATGCAGAGCTCTTCATCTGGATTGCTTTGGATGTCCACTTGTGAAACCAAATGGTCAAGACCAAAGGCTGGTTTTACTCGAGTTCATAGCCAGTTTCGTGTTCTGAAGGATGACTGCAGCAATGACCGCTCCACTTCTCCCAAAGACTCCTTTCCCCCTCCTAGGTCTGCAGATACATTTGCAGCTCCTCATTCTAATATTCTACCTCCTGCCATGAAATTCTCTTTTTCTGCACCTTCCTCGGGACGTGCTTATCCTGCAGCATCTCTGGGTGGGTCAGTTCCTGGGCCTCATGCCAGCCTCGGGGCTCTTGGTTGCCCATCATTTGCTGGAACTCTGTGCAGGCTGCCAGGTAGGATGGCGACACTTCCACCTCAAGTCAAACAGAACAAAGCAGTCAGAGACTACAGCTTGTCCCCGTCAGCCAGGAGCCATCGACTGGGAAGAAAGTAAAGGACAGGAGCAGATTCGCAAGGGATACAGACAGCTTGTGGCTCGTATTCCAAATCTATGTGAGTGACCATGTTCACCTGCAAAAACACCTCAAGAAACAAGGTCACCTGGAAGAAGCCAGAGGGAGTTTATTCATATGACTGCTGGCTAAATGGCCAGAGGAGTAATGCCACTGTCTAGAGCATCAGCTGAGATCCAGCAGAGCAGGAAGTGTCCCTGAGAGCAGCTCTGACAGAGGCCTCATCAGGATGGCCCTCAGAGGCATCACCCACCCCCTGCTGCTCTGCACTGGAAAGGCAGGGCAGGCAGAAACCACCCCTTGGGTGACTGCAGTGCCTAGTGCTATTTCACTCGCTCTTCTAGAGCCTTTTGCTCCTGAAGGAGGTGATTCATTTTCTCTTTGATGTTTTTAATTTTTTCATCTAGCCTCTTCTTCCTTGCCTTTATCCTAGTCTCAGTTTCTTGCAGCTGTGCCTCCAGCTGTTCATCAATTTTCTGTAAACAACAATGGAAAGGACTCTCTTTCATGAGTGGAGTGGCTGCCATTCCTTCATTCACCTGTTTTTGTTGATTGCTCCTCTGCATGGGGAGATTCTTCTCCTCTTGGATGTCTTCATTCCTCCTCTTCACTGCCATGATGGCACTCTGAGCTTCAGGCAGCTCTGTTTGTGGCTCTGCCTTGATGTTCTGTGCACACAAAAGCAGAGCCAGTGACTGAGAGCTGCCATCAAGCTCAGCTTTTCCCTCTTTTAGCCTCAAAATCACATTTATTCAGCCCCTTCTTTCTGCTTTTCCACTCAGCTCTGCTTCCACTGTAACCCTCCTGTCCTGGTGCTGATCTCTGCAGATTCCAAGGCTCTGTGCTTCCAGTGCCTGTGGGACCCCTGGCCTCCTCAGTCCCAAGAGCTCTGGTTTATGCCCCTCTTCCTGCCCTTCCCTCTGTGCCCTGGCCAGTCAGGCTCACCTGGCCATTCTCCTGTGGCTCTTCCACCTGCTGCCTGAGCTGCTCTTCCTGTTCTCGGGCTGGGAACAGCTCTCCCTGAGTCTGGCAGGGCAGCTCAGATGAGGCAGTGTGCTCCTGCTCTTTCTCTAGAAGCACCTGCACAGAAAGCAAGAGAAGATGGGTTTCAGCTTCCCATACACCCTTTGTGGGCCAAGACTCAAAGACTGCTGGGCTCACACGTTCCAAAAGCACTGTGCTGCTGCTCTCCTGGGTCGTTCTCTGCCCAAGGGGAGGCACAGATTCCAAAGTGACCCTGGCCCTACAATCAGGAGCCACTGGGACTGAAGCTCCAACAGCCTCTCAGGCAGCTGACAGGGAAGGGGTGGCATTTCTCAAGGGTCTGGTGAGGGCCTCCCTCTGCTTCTGCCATGTCCTGTTTGTCTCTCAGTAGTGACTGACACCCCGCCCTGTCCCACAGCTCCATCCTGGCTCTGCAGGGGCTTCCTGGGTGAGCTCACTCCTTGTGAGAGACACTTCTGGAGTTCACCTTCTCTTCAGGCCTGCACCAGCATTCCTCCCTCCTGACATCCACACTCTCGTTAGAAAACCGGGTCATTCAGGAGATAAGGATGCATGCAAAGATCTCTGATGGAAGTCAGAGAACCCCTATGGCCACCGCAGTATATGGAGGAGGACCAAGGTGTTTCTTTTCCCTCTTTTATCAACTGAGAATTCTGACCAGCAGTAACAGAGTTTCTCATAAGGCCCCATTAATGAATGCACTCACACAGCCCTGGGGATGCCAGTGAAGGAAACCATGTGTCATGTAATGCAAACCATGTGTCATGTATGAGCAAAGTCACCAGACCCCAGATACAGCATGGGATAGTTCCACTCCCTCAGGACATGCAAAAATTTAAAGGATAAAAAGAAGGCTTCAGGGCACAAGAGGCTGGAGGAGGAAAACATGAGGGGAAAAAACAACCATCTCTGGAGGGGGAAACATCTCTGCCTGCTCAGGATCAGTCAATGGAACTTGTCTCTACTCCTCTCCTGAAGGGATGCCTTTAGGTGAGCTTTGCATCTTCCACTGGTTTGGAGCTGAGCCAGGAAGATTCAATAGACAGACAGATAGACAGATCTCACTTTTTTAATCTCTCTTTACTGTGCTGTGGCATTTACATTCTTTGAATACAGAGAGATATAGTTCCTCTCTCTCTCCTAGGTTTTTTTTAAAGGAAGGAAGTGAGAAACTTAGAGAAGAAGAGAAAACAATTATCTCTACTGGCTGTTCTTGTTGTTTAGTACATGTAGAATGTGTTATAGTGATTGTTTACTGAAAGTGATTTGTTAAGTGGATTTTAGTGATAGTTGTTTAGCTTGATTAGCTAATTAGATAAAATCTGTGTTGTGACTGTCTGGAGACAGTCACGAGTTTTTCTTTAGTAGCTTTTTAGTATAGTATTTCTATAGTATAGTTTTAATATAGTACTAGTGTAATATACCATAGCTTAAGAAAGCATTTGTTTAACCTTCTAAATCATAGAGTCAAAGCACATTATTCGCCATGTGGGGGTCAACCTGAATCAATCCTGTCCTTTCTGTCGCTACACACATCAGCACTCGGTAGCAGTGCCCCAATCAGCAGCCATCCTGAACTTGCTCTCATGTTGCTTCAGTAACCCACACTCTTGGGGAATCTGGAGCATGTGGGTCCTTACAGAATGCAACCAGACCCAGAGTATTGCACTGGAACTGCACTCTTTGTGCATTTGTGCTCGGGCAAGTTCTTCTCTTGGACTCGACCACACTGATGGTGCTAAAGTAGCTGGAATCAGAAATGCAGCCCAGCCCCTCCCAGCTCCTCTAATCTCTGAGCACCAGCTGGAATGCCAGGGCATTGATTTCCTGCTCAATTCCCAAACACAACACACACTCACTCCCTGGGCTGCCAAAAGAGACGGGAGCTGTTAACCTGAAAGTGATGTGTTTCTGCCAGTGCTGGAAAAGGGCAGGAAAGACTGAGAAAAAGCTCCCTGGAGAAGGAGAAATTATACAAGGCTTCTCCTTCTAGCAAACAAACAAACAAAATATGAAAGTGTTACCCACTCCAGTGTCTAAAGCACTTGGATGCAGTGAAGGGATGTTTGGCAGGGAAACAGCCCTTGTGCTGAGCATTGGCTCTATGGATCCAAGGCAGGGATCAATGGCAGTCTGCCTGAAGGTCCCTCATGAGCCCTCACTGTCCAGGCTAACGCTCCCTCAGCAACTCCTCACTGGCCTTGTGCTGCACCCCCTTGCCCAGCTCCCCTGTCCCTCTGTGCCCACGCTGCAGCCCCTCCATGACTTTCTGCTTTCCAGGGCCCACAGCTGCACACAGCACTCCAGCTGTGGCCGCAGCGCTGCCCAGCACAGGCCACGCTCCCTGCCCTGCTCCTGCTGCCCCACTGCTGCTGGCACAGCCACCGTGCCCTTGGCCTTCTGGGCCCCCTGGCCCCTCGCTGCCTCCTCTTCAGCTGCTCACGGCCGCCAGCCCTGCGTCCTTTGGGCCCACGCAGCTCCCCAGCCACAAAGGTGCCCACTGCACTTCAGATACAGCAGGCACCATTGCAAGATGGCCTTCCTGTTCTACAACGATATCTTCTAAGTAGATATCATAAAGTTTGATAGGAATAGAATTCTAAGGGACTCTGACTAAATTAAAATGGTCTAATTCAACTGTACAGGAAATAGCTCCTATGTAAATATTCCACCCTATCTGCCGTCAGCAAGCAAGGTTCTGTCTTCAAAACTAGGTTTGTAGTTCTTCAAAGCTCTGATATAGAAATTTAAAATATCCATTTCGCACTTTGTTATTTTTCTTCAGGCATGAAAATGGATTTTCTTTTGGCCTTCCTAGCTGGCCCTCTACACTCTACTGCTACTGGCCCAGCTCACATCATGTTCTACAATTCTTAAACACCAGGAACTTGAAATGTTCCTTTCTCACTCACCTCAGGATCTTCAGCACTGCTGAATACACGCTTCAGGTGACCTGTAGTGGGAAGGGAAAATGAACCAGATGCTGTCAGAAAACTGCCTGGGCTGCTGAATCCCACAGAACAAGTCAACCCAAACAGAGATGATTTCCCATTTCACAACATCCTTCCAGCAGACACATTTCATTCACACAGCCAGCAAGGGATCAGGACAATATTCTTGCTTGTGCATACAATTTGGCCTGTTTTGCCAGTAAATGAATACAAATATGACCAAGAAAATGCAAATTGTTCTTTAACACTCAGCGCTCCTGTTCTACCAAAGACATAAAACAGCTTCTGAAATCTTCTCCTTGAGGTTCTTTTTTTTTTTTTTTTTTTAATCAGTTGCATGCACCAGTTCTCATTAACTTGCTTGAAACAGTTGCTCAGAAAAGCTTCCCTTAAATCCCCCTGAGCTGTGGCAGACACTCACTGCTTTGGAGTTTGCATTTCCTTGCAAAGGGAATCACTATTTTAGTACTTTGAAAAAGGTCAAGTTAGACAGTCAAATCCTTTCATGACAAAATTTAAAAAGAAATAAGCTTTCTCTGATATCTGGGAACAACTGCAGAGTTTTTAGAAGGCCTTCCAAGAAGCTCTGCCAGTCTACATTTTCAAAGGTGTCTTGCTTGTCCCAGCAAACTGAGGAAATGGCAGACTCTGCTGCCACAGACTCTCCTGTGGAGGGAACGGAAGCCCTGCAGGTTCCCCTGCAAATGCTGCCCCTGTGGCTACAGACACCCCCTTTTTAGCTGAACCTCTTGACAGGAGCTTTACCACACCAGTGGCATCCTAATGCTCTTTCTCTTTCAAAATCAGAAACTCAGCCACCAGCAGGAAGACATACAAAATCCAGGTAAGGATACACCCTAACCTAAGTAGAATGGAAAACTCTACTTACATGCAAAGTGTGTAACATAATACGCGGAAAAACAAACACCATAAGCAGCAAAAGCTGCTGTGGCCAGATGGTGGATCATATTCCCAGAGCGGTGCCAGTCTTCTCCAACACTAGAAAAACAAATGGCCTCTCAGAGTGCAACTACCCACTGACCAATGCTCCAACCAGGAGGGTTCTCCTGATGTGAGCAAGGCTGCTCTGACACTCAGGCCTTCTGTGCACAAGGCAACCTTCTGATGTCACCACAACGATGTGGCAACCATGCCGTGACATCACAAAGCAAAGTATGACAAAGAAAAGCATCACAAAGCATGTTGGTCTGTGAATTTATGCAAAGTAATAACCAACCTTCCCTACAGCAAACACAAAAGAGCCTGGGAAGTTCTTCTCTGTCACAAAGCAGCACAAATTCCTTTCATGGGCCAAACCCTGTTGTTCAGGGGATCCAAGAGGAACTCCAAGGGTGCCCCAAGCACCTACAGCCTGTACCCCAGCTGAGCACTCAGATGGGACCCAAGCAAAGGAAACCAGACCAAGATAATGGCCCACAGTATTGCACATGTGAGAAATGACTCTCACTTTTAAAATTTTAAAGGTTTAGTAAACCTTAACAAAGGACTGAATAAGAAAAATTATGGCAATGGGAGTCTCTGTGACTAGCAGCCACCTGGTCATTTACAAAAAGGACGCTCTGCCTTTCATACTCTCAGCTCCTCCAAAAGTTTTGTCAGTCAGCTCTTTCTCTGCTGTCCATTGGTGGAGATTACTTTCCTGCATCCTGACTGGAGGTCAGGCGTTGTTACACCCTGCCTGCTGGTCACAAGCCAGCCCTCCCCAAATGCCCTGACTACCAAGGCTATTACAAGGGGGACGGGAAAGAGGACTATGGGAGGATATATTACAATACCATCACTACACATTTGAACATCCACATAACATCTACTTCTCAATTGTCAGAGCCAACCATTGCATTACTCGTCCAGAACACACAGAACCGGGAGAGAGGCCACTGTTGGCATCACAGATGAAATCCTTCCTAACAAATCTCCCCACATATTTGCATCTTTATTGGACATGACAAGGGCTCCGGTGCGTGTACATCTCTGCCTTTCTTCCCCTTTGGCAGCAGTCGAACTGACAGCATCTGCCCGCCAGCAGCAGCTGCTCAAAGCTGGGAATGCCACTGGCGGTGCTGATTTCCAGAGGCTTCTGTGTGCCAGGGGAAGCCAAGGCAGGAGCGGGTTGAATGGTGCTGGCGCTGCTGCTGCTCTGTGCCAGAGAGCCCCGGCTGGGCAGGGCACGGTGCCCACTGCACTGCGGGCTCCTTCTCCTGCCACAGCTGGGCACACCTGGCAACAAGGCATGACAACCTGTGGGCAAGCCAAGGGGTGTCTGGGGCTGCACTGCTCTGCACACACCCAGCACACCTGCAGCACACAATTTTAACCCTCAAGCAAGTAAACCAGAGGGAAACAGGTGGAAAAGATTTCATTTTAACCATTCTTTATGCTTTAATAGGAATGACTAAAATGAAAGTTTCCAAGCAGGGACAATCCACACTGCCAGCTCAGTGTGAGAAAAGAGGCATTACTTTCTTTCAGTGCTGGGTGCGTGGGCAATCACTCCCCTGAAAGATGCACACCCACGTGTTAGTATCCATGGAACTAAGACATTACTTTCATTACTTTTATTCATTACTTTGCTGAAACTCACAGGCTAAACATTCTCACAAAGTATTTGACATGTTTAAATCCCTTCCCCAAAATTACTGACATTTAGAGTAGAGGTCTCTTGAGGGTCTCTGCTGGCCATGTGGTGAACATCCCATTCCTCAAATTCTCCTCCCACGGTTAGGAGCCTTCTTCTCCTTGAATGCATTGCCCACTGTCAGTAGGCCCACTATCTTTATTCTCAAGGCTAAGACATCCACTTGCACACATTAACCTCTGGTGTGAGGGAAGGTAGGACTAAGCACTGCCTGGTAGAGCTTAACAAATTCACAATTTGTTGCAGGTCAACACTTCCCCAACATCTCTCGTTCCTTCTCTGGGAATCAAACACAAGCATTTTGTGATCAGTGAGCCCAAGGCCGCCTCCAACCCTCCTGTCACCCAGCAGCCCTTCTCTCCTCACAAACAGCAGGCCCAGCAGTGCCTTCCCTCACTGGCTCAGTCCCCAGCTGTGTCAGGAGTTCTCTGTCACACACTCCAGGACCATCCTGGACTGTTTGCTCTCCGCTGCACTCTGTTGCCAGCAGACATCCCCACCCTGTTCCATGCCCCTTGCAGAACCCTGCACCTGCTGTCCATGGGCACCTGGCAAGGGGAGGCACTCACGGAGGAGGCGCACCAGCTGCACTGGGCAGGAACCAAAACCCTCTGGGGCACAGCTGCTGGCCTGGGTCTGGCACAGCTCTGCACGCCCCACTCCTCACGGGCTCTGGGCTGGAAATGCAATTGCACTTTCTGCCTCATGGAGAAACAGCAGGGCTGCACAAACAACGGCCAGCAGGCCACATCCCAAAGGCACTGCAGCATGGAGCTGAGAAGGAAGAAGACCCTTCCCCAATTCCTAAGCATACCAAAACCACCATAATTGGGAGTGTTAATCCTCTGAATGTAGAGTTGATTCACAGGTGAGAAGG
This sequence comes from Melospiza melodia melodia, assembly GCF_035770615.1. NCBI lineage: Eukaryota > Metazoa > Chordata > Aves > Passeriformes > Passerellidae > Melospiza > Melospiza melodia. Next base: position 3,752,245 of record NW_026948761.1, read on the forward strand.
GAATCTTCCAATGGAGTTGAAGTTTGTTAGAGTTTTTATTCTGAGTCCTACTAAGACTGTTGATCTGAAAATTTATTTGAAAATATTTTTAAAAGGCTGCACAGTCATATGGTTTTGTTCTAATACCAAGATGGCTAAATGAAATGTACTGGCATTTTAATTGCATCCAAACTGATTAGTCTGTAAAAGCCTTCCTGCAGAATAGCCACTAAACAAGAAATGAAAATCTGTGGACTGTTGACTTTGCAAATTTCTACTAAATTTATCAGACAATGAGGCATTTTTAGGTAGATCAAAGAGCAAATTAATTCCTATGGATAACTTGATTTGGATAAACCTGTTGATTACAAATTAAAACTGCCAGCACATACTAAGTGGAAATCTGAATACTCACTCCTATGAGCTCTGATGTATTAGATAGTCATTGTTTGCCATATTAACAAAAATTAACATTCTGGCTGTTTTTTTTTTTTTTACTTACAACCAGCTCTTCAACACTCTTTGTAACATCAGAAAGAGAATTTGTAGCAATGTGAACCATGGGTTGGTGGGGCATTGCAGAAGGCTCCTATGCCAGCACTAAACGTTCACATTTACCATGGCATCACTTCTTGCCTTTAATTCCAAGCTACAGCTCAGTTCCTGCAGTATAGATGCACACTTGTAGTCTGTATTTGCAGTTGGTTCTTACCTTCCTGTCCATAAAAAAATCATGCTTGGATCTCAAATCAAAATAAAATGAGGAGAGAGTCAGGTTCTGGATAGGTATAGCAAAAACTAAGAGTTTTTTTGCAAATATGTTGAAAAGTTGTTTGTACATGCTGCAAAACCAGCAGATTAAAGACTTGCACTCTAGCTTGCAAGCTGAGGTTTGCCTGTTCTCTCTGGACTGATTTCTTGAGGGCAGACACTGAACCTAATCAGTAAGAAAATCCAAACCACAGGAGCAGTTTGAAGAATATTGTAAATTATTCTGTTATGATGCTTTTTGCCTAAAAGTTCTGGCCATCATCTGATTGGAGTAATTAGAGGAGATGGAAGCCATCATACTGTGCCTGTGCACACAATTCCTTCCCAGGAGTAATCCATGAAGCAACGCTGACAAACCCACAGCAGCAGCTGCTGCCACACAGCCATGAAGCAGAGAATATGTATTTCTGCTACACTTGGACAGCTGAAGATGCCTCTGCTGAGCTAATTTTAGTGACTGCCCACCACAGATGAGACCTTGTGGTCAGTCTCCAACAAGTCAGGGCAGTTCATATTCTGCCTAGATGAAGTAAGTCTAGAAATACATAGACCATGGAGCCTGAGGAAAGCCAGCAGCTGTGGGAGATTTGTTTCCATATCTTTCTTTTTACTAATTTATTGCAGTCTATTATTTAAAGAATGAAAACTTTTGGCATATCATTGGCTGGAAGGTTGGTCAATCTTCCATTCATGACTCCTCTGAAAGCATCACCGCTGTGTTTTTATCAGTAGCTCTTCCATCATCATGGCTCACACAGCATTTCCTGCAGCTCTTGCTGGAGCCAGGGAAAGGCACCAGGAGAAGGGGGAGGAAGCTGTGTGCAGAGACTGTGTCAGCTGAAGAGACATTTGTTTCCTCCGATTTGACTGAATGGCTGCAGGAACCTTGCTGGCACTGCTGGCGGGGTGGCCTTTTGCAGGGCTGGGCAGAGTTTGGAGCCCAGGATCCCTCCTCTTGGTGGGACACCAGGGTGAGCAGCCCCTGTCCCAGGCAGGAGCAGAGGTTCTGTGGCTCTGCCCGGGGCACAGGGACCTGCCACTGCCATGAGCTCCTGCTGCGGCTCCTCTGGGGCAGCTCCTGCTCTGCAGTGATGATGGGAGCAGCTGGGGGTGGCTGCAATGGAGGGGGGCTTCCAGTGGGCTCTGCTGGTCTGCCACACTGGAGCCAGCAGAGCTTCTGGAAGGAGTCTCCTCTTGTGAGCTGCTGGAGCTGGCACTGGCCACAGAGCCGCTGTGCTCATCCCTGGCAGGCCCAGAGCACAGCAGCCTCTGGGCCTCCTTGCTGCACGATGGCAGTGAGGAGGCCATGGAGCAGAGGTTCAGTATGTGTGACTCAGTTTCCTGGTAAACTGTGCTAAGAAAAGCCTGCATCCCTCCTGCCAGATCTAAGTCACTCCAAGAAATCTGTTGGCACATTGGGAACTCAGAATTGTTTGAATTTTGAACAGTTGTCCTGTGAGCGCTTTTGATAGTTTTTGTCATTTTGTGTTGATTCAGTTGATCCTTCAGAGAAGCTTTCCTAATAATATAAAACAGGAGAAATTGTGGAGACCCTGGGGGGGCATTCCCTGGTCTAGGGAGACACCAGAAGCTTCCCTCAAAAAGCTGTTAGACCCCATTGGCTCCTTCCCCTGCTCCTATGTCTGTTCCTGTGTTCCTGAGCCAGACCTTCCCTATTCCCTGATCGGCCCCCTTATCTTTGTACTGCCCCGAGATCAGGGTCAGCCCCCAGGCCCCCGTGGAGACAAAGTGAGACCCTCTGTGTGTGGGTGCTGGGAGCTGAACATCTCCCTGCACAGCTGAATAAAACATCTGTGGAGATTATGCAAAGGTCCTTTTTGCTTCTTTACCCTGGACTATGCTAGCAGCAATTCAGACTGCTACAGAGGAGAAGCTGCAGTACTGGCACCAAGGTTTTGGCAACTTGACCATAGGCACAGAGGGCGTGCAGGATGCTGCTCTATGGATTCCTTAACCAGCCATCTCTGGTGCTGGCATATTCCCTCCAGCTTCTGCTGCAGCCAGAGCCACCTTTGGTCCAGCAGATGACATTGTTATTTGAAAAATTGGGCCCACTCCTTGGGCAGGAGACCATCCACAGGCTCTGGCCCTGCAGCCCCCTGCTCAGCTGGGGACAGTGTTCCCTGTGGGGAAGATGGAGCAGCCATCACAGGGTCTTGGGGGCTACTTTCAGCAAGGTGGCCAGGCTCTCTCCCTGCTGGACTCCAGCAGTTGTTCGGGGGAGCTGATGGCAAATTGTATGTAGTCCTGTTCATCCTACTCAGAAAACATGACAGCTTCTATCATTCTTCTGCAGAGTGGGCATGCTGGATTTCTCTTTGCCCACTGCAGGATGCAGCCCAGGCAGAACTGGTGGTGACAGGGCAGAGAAAAATTCACATCCTTCTTAGTGCCCTGGCAGATGGGGCAGCTCCATTCTGTCCCCATGGCCATGTCTGTCTGTCCCAGCAGCAGGGAAGAGCTGAGGACCATGAGCTGCTCTCATCAGCAATCTTGCTTGGCCAGAGCCCAAGCTCCAGCCAGAGTGGTCCAGGCTCTGTCAGTGCCCAAACATAAGCAGAAAGGGATGTTGTATCACAATCCATTCCTTGGTGAAGGAGGTCCATAGCAGCCTCAAGAGGCACCTCAGACACTCAACAGTCAAGGCAGTAACATATGGACAGGACACAGATGGCAGTTCATGGCTGGGAGAGCATTCATAGACATACCCAAGGACAAATTTCCCAGGAACTCTCCACAGCTCTGGGATCTGCCCATCAGCTCTGTCAGAAGCTTCAGCAGAACAACCAAAGTCCTAAAAAGCAGCTTCCAGAAACTTTTCCTACCATCCTGCCTGAGTAGCCTGGTTGCTTGCTGCAAAACACTCTTTTTCTTCTCTTCCCCAATGCCCTGTGGACACTTGCAGCCAAAATAAAAAGCTCCTGGCCCTCTGTGTGATGTGATAATACAGTTTTTATATTTCCTTGCTGGGATGAAAGAAAGCTGTGCTGTGGGTCAGGAGAGGCCAGGACCCACTTGGCCTTCCTGCAGGCTGAGGGGGTCCCAGCAGACATCCTGCTGCTTTTTGGGGAATGTGTGAGGGGGAGTGGAGGGGGTGACAGAGAGGCTGAGATCATAGAGTGGAAACTCAGCTCCAGAGTGGCAGTGCAGACTCTCCCTGCTGAATGCCTGCTGGGGCTGGCAAAGAAGGAAAATGCCCCAATAACAGCCCGGTGGCACTGTGTCTCAGGGACAGGTACAGGGAGGTGACAACAAACAGCAGCATGGCCCGGTCGCACAGCTCCTAGGAAGCAGTGACAGAGGAGCCTCATGTGCCAGAGGTTTCAGAAAGGCTGTCTTCTCAAATGGCCACTCTGAAACCCCTCTCTTTGCCTCTTGGGTTTGTGAATGCTTTTGACAGCCACAGCATCCTGGGGCAACGCGTTCCACGATTTCATTAAGCGCTCCTTGAAAAGCACCTCCCATTGTTCACTGAGCTGCCAGCCTGGTCATTTCAGAGGGTGCTGCCTTGGTGGAGAGAAAAATCAATCTTCTGCCTTTCAGGGAGCTGAAGGAGGAGGGACTCTTCACCATCAGACACCTGGCTGGGTCCCATTCAGAGGTCCTGCTTTGTAGACTTCGTGAGGTTTGCTTGGCAGTTACCAGCGAGGTGAGAACATTGTTCTGAATTGTCCCCCATACTTCATACACGGTGGGTAGAGTAGGTATGTGCTTGTTCATCTCCATGTGTGCTCAGAGTCTGCCTTCATTTCTGATTTTAGACCTGATACTTCTAATGTCTGTCAGCTGTCTTTAGGATCTGTGGGCACATGCAGCTGTATTTACTGGCAGGTCGGGTATCTGACACTCATCTTTGAGTGTGGAGCCTTTATAATGCAATGTGCAAATGCAGAAACTGAGACACTGATCATGGTATTTGCCAGAGTCCCAGTCTCTGCCCAAGCTGTGATTCAACACTGCAAATTATTCTGTAGACCTGAGCCTGTGTTTTCTGTTTCCTGGCTGAGTGCTTCAACTGCTGGTGTTGGCTTTTTGAAAAGGAGCACCTGACTCTTTTATCTTTATCACTTGTCCCTTTATGATTTGAAAGCAGCCCTTGCTTTAATTTTCTAGTAAAAGGGTCTAAAATCAAAGCTGTGGACATTTTAGTAGGGTTAAGTAGAACACTGAATGAAACTTTTATTTTAGGCCTGCAGTAAGAAGTTCTGAGGCCAGAAATTGGTGGCAGAGTAAGTGCCTTTCTGTGCTTGTGCTCTCCTGCTCTTCTTGTAATTTTATGTTCCTCTGGACACAGTGGGATGTGTTGTCATTTCCTGGGACTTCTGTTGAAGACAACTGGTTTTCTTTTCAAGGTGATTTTTATGTTTCCCCTCATGGCTTCCCCAGGTGACCAACCTCCGTTCCAAGGTGTCCTGCTCTGCCATTGTCACTCTGGGAGAGCTCTCTGTGACCTTGAAGAAGGACATGGACTCTGAGGTGGATGAGGTTGCTCGGGTCCTTCTCCAGATGGTGTCCAACTCCCCAGAATTTGTTCAGAAGGCAGGCAGTCAGACCCTGGGGATCATTGTGGAGAATGTGACTCCTGCACGAGCAATGACTGCTCTCATGGACATGGGAGTCAAGCAGGTTCTTCTTCTTTTAGAAATTCTTCACCTTTGTGTGTGTGGGAGGGAGAAGGGATGAGAGAGAGAATGGGAATGGTTGGAGGGAAGGGTCCTGTATCCTGCATCTTCTGTGAACTCAGTGACTTAATTCTCCAACCAACCTCACTTCTTTCCTCTTGTCACCTATTTCTGCCCTCCTGCAGCCCATTACTTCTCAGAATCACAGAAGTGTAGAATATGGGGAGTTGGAAGGGGCCCATCAGGACCATCGAGTCCAGCTCCTGGCCTTGCCCAAGGGTCACACCAAGTGCCTGAGACTGTTGTCCAAATGTTTCTTCAATTCTGTCAGGCTTGGTGCTGTGACCACTGCCCTGGGGAGCCCAATCACCCTCTGGGTGAAAAACCCTTTTTCCTGATATCCAAACTAAAGCTCCTCTGACTCAGTTTCCTGCTGCTCCCTGGAGTTCTCCCAGTCTGTCAGATTTTCCTAGATGTGGTGATCAGTGGGGAAGGGAAAGTGCCTGCAAAGGCCAAGGATAGAGCCTTGTGCTTTTGTGGGCAGAGGGACAATTGCAATTGCAGCTGTGAGCAGTGTTTGGTATTTCACAGTGCTAACCACCGAGGCCCTGGGAAAACCATGTCTCCTCATGATGCCATTAACTTGAGAAATGAGGAGGGTCCTTGCTGGGCATGGAGCACATGGGGGACAATCTGCTGGGTGTGGCACAGCCTGCACAGCAGGCGCAGCTCCTGCCAAAGGAGTCTTGTATGACTGTCCTGGCCTTAGAGCTCTACTTTCTATGCAAACTGATGTTTCATGTTAGCCTTGAGATGATGAATCACTTTACAGGCACCTTCACAGGCTGACTGCCATGGGACAGTTGGAGCAAATGCTGCCTTAAATGTTGGTGCTGGGCCTGATAGTTCCCAAGAGACACTCTCTAGAACAGGACAGCCTGGCTAAACTGCCTGTCACCCTTTCCTCAGCTTTGCAATAGGGTAAAAAATTCAGATGGATCCATTGCCAAGCCCCACGGAAGAAACAGGCTGCATTGTTGGATATTCTGAAACTTCACTGCCAACAACGTGTTTCCCCTTCAGTTGTTGTTTTCCAAAAGTCTGCAGATTTGGGGATAAATAGGTGGAAAGAGCCTCAATCCTGCTGCAGCTTTGTGTAGTGGGTGCCCTCTGATGGGTCAGCATCAATTGTTCTTAATTTCTAAATTATTCATCTGTCATCTATTTCTTTAATCTATCTCAGAGTAAATACTGTGAAAGAAATTGAGTATCAGACAGTGCAGGGAGATTGAATTCCCCCTCTTCCATGCAGGCAGACCTAGTGTGCAATGCTACCTTTGTGTTTAGCTGAGGACAGAGCCTTGTGCAGGTGTCTGAAGGTGCAGGGAGAGCCCAGGCTCCTTCCCCCAGTAAGGGCAGGGAGCAGCTCTGGCCAAGGCCGGCGCTGCTGCTGCTCCTTGTCCCTGTGCCCAGGGTTTGCTCTCTCCTCCCCAGCAGCCGCCCCGCCCCAGTGCGCGAGTGTGCGGCCCAACTCCTCCTGTCCCTGGTGGAGAGAATTGGAGTCACCCAGCTCGCAGGCACCCCCAGGGCTGAGAGGCTGCCACACGTGGCAGGGAAGCTTGCTCAGGACTGCCACAAGGACACAAGGTAATGATCTTCATTTCACCTCCCAAAACAGGAAAACCATTTTGTGTCTGGCTGTAAAGGTGAAACCATACAAGAGTGGAAACCAAAGGGAATATGAAGTTACCTCACAGTGTGAATAAGGGTCATAGAATCATGGAATATGCTGAGTTGGAGGGGGCCCATCAGGATCATCAAGTCCATCTCCTGGCCATGTGCAGTGACCCCAAGAGTCACTCCATGTGCTTGAGAGCATTGTCCAAACTCTTCTTGAGCTCTGTCAGCCTTGGCACTGTGACCACTGCTCTGGGCTGCCTGGGCAAATGGCTGTACTGGGAAACCCGAGGTCGGCCAGCAAAAGGAGCATTGCCAACTTTTTGCTGTGGCTTGAAGGATTCTTTACTGAGATCAAAAGATCTCAGATCTGCCAGTCCAACACTTTTGTTTGGCCTTAGGTGCACAAGAAAAAGACAAAGTGTTGGCTGATGTTCATCACTGAAGGATCCCAAACATCCATTTCTCCTTAACTTCAGACTTTCCTAGAAATATTTCAGGGGTCTTTAGCCAACATATTCAGTCTTTCTAAACCTGTTCTGCAGATTTCTAAAACGCTGTTATCTGTGGCTCAGTGAGCTCCACATTTCTTCTTGAAGAACACTGTGGTTTCCTAGTAGCAAAATCAACCCAAACCACAAAAATCCCCTTCCTTTGGTGATGAAATTCCAATTAATAGCTGCCAAGAGCAACTAGCAGAGCAACTAGGTGTCCCTGGGCATACACATAATATAGAATAATCAATAGGATGCATGAGGTGTTTTGTCCTGACTTCCCTGCCTGTTAAAGAAAGGCAAATTACTGTGCAATGGCAGCAAGACACTGGTAATAAGCTTTGACAACAAAGCAGATGTGTTTTGCTTGCTCCCTGGGATCCTTTGAAGCCACAGAAGCACACCCCCAGTTTCAGAGTGAAATGGTATTTTTCTGTTGCCCCATATTCTCCTCTTGCCTCTTGTGTTCAGCTGACAGGACTGTGCAGTGTCAAGTGAGGTAAATCTCCCTCTTTGCTGAGTAGGTAATGCCTTCTCATGCAAAAATTGCACCTGATGAATTTAAGGGATCAGCCCCTTCTGTTAACACTCTTCCTGTGTTTGTTCACTTTTCTTTTGTTTCCTTCCTTCCTGCCTTCCGTCCTTAGGCATTATGGACAGGAGATGGTGAAGATGTTGCACAATCATCAACAATTTAAAATCTTTTGGAACGATCTCTTTCCCCCCGTGACCTGGAAGATATTCTGACAAGAATTAAGAAGAAAGTAAGTGCTTGGCAAGAGAAATGTCTCCTTTGTGCAAGTATTGCCTCTGCTAATATGAAATCAAAGATACCCAATCTGTCTTTAGCTCATTCCTCTTCTGCTGAATCATTTTGCTCCTGGAAATGAGCTGTTAATCCTCAGCCTGTTCATCTGCAGACCACAAAGGAACTGATATTATTAGGGAAAAAGTGGGGTTTTGAATATTTTCAATATCAGTCACAAAAAGGAAAGGGAAAGAGGAGAAAATGGGTTTACATTTAAGTGTAAGCCCCCACCATGCTCTCCCTACTCTGCCCCCTGTAAAGCAATTAAGTGAGAATTGTGCTTCTGAAGATAACAGAGTCTTTGCAAAGGACACTGGAAGTAGTAGTGCCAAGAAAATTCCCAAATTTACAAAAGATATCCAAGTCAATCCTAGTTACTACAATGACTGTCTGTCTTTTGAGAATACTGCCCTGCTGTGCAGTCCTGTGGAGCTGGAAGAAGCTTGGTGAATTCAGCAGCATCGAGTGAAAAATCCTTTGTTTGTTTGGGGGAGGATTTTATATTTTGTTATCAACATTACAGAAGGGAGCCTGCCTTTGTGCAGGAGCAAGGAGAGTGAGTGTTGAACCAAATTGACTTCCAACACAATGGGCCAACCCCCAAAAGAGTCCAATTTATTCTGTTGATTCCTTTACAAACACTTGTTGCCTACCAGTTTGCATTATTCCCATTTATGGTCAAGACTAAGGAATTTGGGATTTTAGATTGCTGCTCAGTCTGGTAGCGACCATAACCTGCCTTGGGCTATTGAAAACAAAGAGTTGGCATCACTGAATCTCTGGTCTGTTTCCATCTGTAAGTTAGGAAATGTTCCCCTAAGCCTTGGTAGCAGTGATCCTGGTTCTAACTTATGTTTTCAACAGGGAATTTCCTGTTTTATATTCTAAAGATTGATGAGGTTTCTCTATGTCTTTGTAGGGGATGGAAAACCAGAAGGCTGAAGGCCCATCTGTCAAGGAGTCGGTGAAGGAGAGGAAGGATGGCTCAAAGGAGCCCCAGGCCACATTGTCTGCTGGCAAACGGTACTGAGCACTTTTCTTAGATGTGACAAAGCACATGACAAGATTTACATGTCTCTTCCTCAGGAAAAACTTTCTGGCAGAGATGACCAATGCCACAGATTGTTTCCTTTCCCTACTCTAGGATGTGCTCTAGGATAAAAAGTGCCTACTTCTGCATTGTGCTGAACACAACTTCTCTGGAGCGGTGTCCACAAAAATGGAGAGACAAAAAGACACCCATTGGCTGCAGCTCAGACGATCCAGTGCAGTGGCAAGGGCAGTGTTGTGGAGGCTGGGAGAGGGCCAAGTTTCTGCTGCCTGACTTGGGACAAGTAAATTCAAAGTGTTGCAATCATATTGTTATACATCATATTTCCAGAGTCTCATACCTTCTGGGTGGTTTTCTCACGGCAGCTCTTCACGGCAGCTCTTCACGGCAGCTCTTCACGGCAGCTCTTCACGGCAGCTCTTCACGGCAGCTCTTCACGGCAGCTCTTCACGGCAGCGTTGTTGTTGCTTCCCAGCCAGAGCTCCTCTGCAGCCCTCCCTGAATGCCTCACCACCTTTTATCCCAGCTACCTCCACGGGCCAAAGCTGCTGCCCAATTAAGGACATCACAGCTGCAGCCCATTTACAATAACTAGAATCAGGGCAGGGTCACTTATACAATACAGAGATCTTTCACTGCCATACATATATCTACTCAGGCCCCTATAAAACAGAGCTTTTTTTTCATCTGAGTGGAGTCTTTTTCAGATGGGTGTTTTGATGAGAAATCTCAGTCTGGAAGCAAGAAGCCATTCCACAAAGATGCAGTTCTCATCTGTGAGGTTTGGCCTGGCTGAATCGTGGTTTTCTTTCCCTCAAACAGTACCAAGTTTGAGTAGTAAGGAGCAAGGCAATTCCTGAACAACTTCAGTCAACGGGTGTCTGAATGTGGACTTTATGCCTTGATATTCCTGTCCTTCATGTAATTTGCTTGATGGACAGCATGTTTGGTTTATTTCCCCCTGTGCTGCAATCAGCATTTAAGACAGGAATTTGCTCCTTGCTGTCTCTTCATGGCAGTTGCAGAGCTACTTGTACCTGTTCTCCTCTGATAGCAGAGGGGATTTATTTAGCTCGGTCCTGCTCAGCAGTGGCAGGAAAGTGACCACATGCCTCAGTAGCACAGCTGGCATCTTCCCGTGCTCTTGGAAGAGACAGGTTGATCAGGAGAATTGTTCCCAGTGGGGTTGTGAAGCTGTGCATCTGGTCTCCAGGGAAGCAAATGAAATGTGAGCGTAGTTCTGGGATGTCTGGCTTTTGTTTTTATCTCTCTTACTGATTTTCTGAATCCTTCAAATATGGCCCTGTTTATCTGTTCAGATGCATCTGAGCTGCTTTTCCAGATTGTCATGCCTGGTTGCAGAGACACTTCTCCAGAGTGATGAGTTCCCTTGTTCTAAGACACACATGTCCCTTATGAGGAGGCATTTAAACTTGGCAGTAGTGTCTCTCTTTTTCCACAAAGCAATGTGACCTGTGTGCCCTGGCAGCCATCTGAAGATAGATCAGATGCATCTCATCCTTGGTTTTCCTGAGTGAGCACTGGTGAGAATGTCACTTGCAGATTGTCTGCCATAATGATTATCATGAGGTCCACATTGTTCTTCAGAGCCTCATGATTTTCCAGCTTGAAATGACATGATTAGGAAAGCTGCTCAAGATGTTTTGCTCACAGTTAACTGAAGGTATTGTCTGTGGCTGCAGCTCTCTCCATAGAGAGCAGCAGGCACAACTTTGCCAGGCATTGTCCTGGGGAAGGATGTTAGAAGATCGGAGAAAAGGATGAGAAACAATTCTTATCTTCACTTGCTGCACCTGTTGTTGTGAACATGTGGAATGTGATATGGAGATTTATTTACCAAATGGTAATTTCTTAATTGGCCACTGGTGATGGTGTTTTGGATTCAATTGACCAATCTGGTCTGTCTCTATCAGACTGTCTCTAAGGGTTTCTGAAGTTTAATGACAGTGAGTTGCCATTGATGTCAAATAGTGAGTGACAGAATTTAGCACGATGCCTTCCTTTTCGGCATTGAGGGCAAATAGAAATTTGATTTCATGTCCCACAACAATCCTTTTTAAGGTGCCCTAGTTTACCACAAGCAAAGCAGACAGGCTTTTTATTAGAGTCCACTTGTACAGCATTAACAGAATTTTCCCAATGTTTTTCTTGTTTTTCTAAAAGCTTTTCAATTTTATCCATTCGTTGTGTCAAATTGTGTTCCAGTGTTTTTTCCAAAGCATTGACCTGTGAATTTGCAGTATTTTGTGAACCCATAAGTCCACTGCAAGCTGTTAGCATCTGTGTAATTGTTGGAGGCTTATCAGGCAAAGCTAAAAAAAATTTTCTACATTCATTATTAGCCTTTACGGAAGCAAGATTTTGAATGATATAAGAGCGGGCTTGTTCATCTGGACATTGCCTTCCAACTGCTTGAGTTAGTCTATCCAAAAAAGGACCATAAGATTCAGTTTCACCTTGTTTGATCAGTGGATAAGAATTCAAATGAGGGCCAGGAGGCTCAAGTGAAAGCAAGGCCTTTCTAGCAGCATCTTTAATGTCTGTTAACTCAGGCCGAGGCAGTTCAGCTGCTTGATTTTCAGGCCTATTGTAAGGTGAATCACCAGCTAATTGAGCAACATCTAGATTGGCATAATCAGTATTTGCATATCCTTCAAGCAACTTGTTAAGTAGCATAGCATAGCATAGTGATTGATCAGCCTTCTGGAATCATGGAGTCAATGCTAATTATTTCCTCGACGGGGATGCCATGCTACGATAATTATAACCAACAGGTCCTCATTTGGTTTTATTTTCCAGGGTGAAATCTCCCTCTGATGGACACCTCCTACCCCGTGCACAAGCCCAGGTCACGTCACCTCCAGCTGTGGAAGAAACGGAGCTGCTCCAGAAGCTTTACCATCTCCTGGAAGCCAAGGGGTTTCAGACAAGGGTGGAAGGAGTGGAACTCCTCCGAGACCTGTGCAAAACCAGCCCCCAGCTCATCTCCACTAACATTGCCCAAGTATGTAGGGTATCTTCACTGCTCCTTTCCTTTAGCTCCTTTCCTAAGCCTGTAGCAGCAAAGTTAATTCAGTGTGTCTTGGCACTCTGTCCTGGCTGTTTGGGACGCTCTGGTCCCTCTTACCCAGAAAAAATTTAATTCAGGTCCAGGCTTCAGGACAAGTTGCTTCAGTCCAGCTGTATTTGTCTGGCAGGTGCCTATTGATGCTGTTCATCAGATGATGGCAGAATTTTCTGCTGGTGTAACTGCTGCTCTCTCCAATTCCCAGTTGGGTGAAGTGAAGGGAATCCAGCCCCTGAAAGCATGGCAATTGGTCTCTAGACCAAAAATGGGTTTGTACAGGGAAGAGAAGTATCAGGCTGGGTTGGTTTAAACCCAGCTGCTTTTTTTAAGAACACTTCTATATACTCCATCTTGTCTTACACAGGCACAGCTCTGGCGACTCATTTCCATCCTTGTTCCTATTCCTCTTGGTAAAGACAGTGCTCTCCCTTCTTAGGGGTCTGTTTTTCTCTTTGGAAAAGGAGGAAAACAGCTAAGGACTCATCTCTGCCTTCTCCTCCCAGTAGCTGCTTTTTCCCTTTTTCCAGGAAAAGGTGCCTGATAATGAGGCTGTCAAGGGACTGAACCTGCTCTAATGAGAGCTGTACAGCACATGACATTTCAGAAGTCTACTTGTTACTTAGAGAAATGGTCTGGATCCTGGAGGAGTTGATCAGAGCCCTGCACTTCTCCAGACACTGGCACTGAGACAAACAAAAGAAAACTTAGATCTCCTCTAGCCATAGTTTTGGCAAAATCATAATTGCCCTCCGTACTTGAGGCAACTGTATAGAAAACAGGGCATTGTAAACATCTACTTCCACTCAAAGCAAAGGTACTCTTTAGCATTAATAAATGGAATTAATTTAATGATTTATAGATGGAAAGAAATACCATAGGAACTATTCTGTCCCCAGCCAAACCTCTTAAAAACAGAAGAAAATCTTTCAACCAGCATGAGGTTGTGCCACCATTCCAGTGAGTTGCCCCCAGGAAAACAGTGAAATTGTGCAAGCGAGTGCTGACCTGACAGAAAGGATCACTTTCATCTTTGACATTGCTGACTGCTACATCCACTCTTCAAACAAGGACATTTGAATCCAGCCTTCATGTTGCTTGTTCTCTTCACAGATTTTTGAATATTTTGTCCTGAGAATATCTGACAGCCACAAGAAAGTGAAGCAGAGCGCGCTGGATGTGCTGGCTGAAATCACAGGAGCCCTGAAAGATGCCTTGAACCCGGTGATCATTGGTTTGGTGGAGGGAATAACAAAGAGCCTGAACTCAAAGGATCCCAGGGTTGGTGGGGCAGCTGTGAAAGCACTGGGAGAATCCATTGCTCATTTGGGTAAGGCTGAGCCCTGGCAGGGACTCTCCTCAGCTTCGTCTCTGTCTCTCCTGCACAAGAGAGCGCTGAGTGCCTTGACAGCTGCTCTTGTCTGGGGAACCCTCCAGCTGACACCCACCAGAGGCTGTGCAGGTGCAGTCCTTATGCACCATCCCCAACAGGCTGGAATGGGATCAGCATTTCCCGACAGTCCCAGGAGCCCTTGGCTCTGTGCTGCTTGTCTGAAGGGCAAGTCCTGGGCTACAGCTCTGCTAAAGTTCAGAGGCAAAGGGGGTTTGGAGTTTGCTTGGGCCCTCTCTGACTTCCCAAATGAACAGCTTTGCTGTTGGCATGAAGGGACACTGACCCATCAGAGCTTCTGCAGTGCAGCCACCTGCAAGACTCTACATTACAGGCATTAGCTGCCTATTTTCCACTTTTCTTCTTTGTCTTCTATTTTCAAAGGGGAACTTGTGATTCACCAAGTTCATTTCTTTAGAACAAACAGGTATAAACCCAGCTGTCAATGATGCCTTGTTCCACCTGTTGTTTTGCATGGGGCAAGATGGCCACAGCAATTAACTACATAGGCAAGGGCTGCTCTAAATTCCTTTGCCACACAGATTTATGTCAGCTCTGAAAATTCCATACTGGGGGAATATGCCTGAAAAAAGGAGTGTTGAAGAGGCAGGTCTTCAAGAGGAGTTTCCACTTTCTCCTCCCCAGCTGCTCTGTGATCTCAGGAACTGCCTGACTCAGTGCCTTTCGGTGTCCCAAGTATGGGGCTCTTCCTTTGTGCTCTGGGATGCCAAACCTTTCCACTGCTTCCATGTGACTGAACTCCTGAGGTCCCTGATGTGAAATGTTTTAACACAGCTCCTGCTACAGCAGACAACTTTGGATTTACAAATGTGAAAGGAGAGCTTTTCTTTTGGAATTTAAAACCTTGCCAAGTATGCTGGAAGGAAAGAAGAATAGGATTCAAACATCTGCAGAAATATGCTTGATTTTATAAAATGGGGTTGGCCCTGTCTTTTCTCCTATGACCAGAGAAAAGTGAGCAGAAACGTGTGTTTCCCTTGTAGATAAAGTGTCCCTGCTGAAAGAGTTCAGCTACCAATGAAATCACCTGAGCGGCCAAGCCCTGCTGGATGTCACCGAGCGTATCACAGGCATGGCCTCCCCTTCTGACCCAGAGCCCTTCCCAGGGAGCATTTACAGGGAATGCCTGTGAGCAGACAGCAGAGCAGCTCCTCCAAACCAGGAGGTGCTGAGCTTGTCCCTGCTGCCCCATGGCCAAGGCAGGTGGGTTTGGCAGGTTTTCCCTGGCTGCTGCAGAGCTGGGCAGCACCTGAGATGGGGGCGGCGCTCGGCCTGGGGCTGAGCTCTCACTGGGGCATCTCAGAACCACCTCCAGCAAAGGGAGGGCTAAAAATGCCCCAGCTGGCTCCTCTCTGGGGAGCACAGGGACATCTGTGATCTTTGAGGGGAAATGGTGGCCAATGCTGTTTCAGGGCATCAGTTTGTTTTGTCCTCACAGAATTCTTGTTTTTCTCTTGGAAAGTTTTGAGGCTGAACCGTGCAGAGCCTGGGGGTCACAGCTTAGGCCAGAACTCAACAGAGGTACCAGAGGCACGGGTTTAGGGCAAGGCAGCCTCTGGGGCACAGGGACAGAAGCAGAGTGCTGAGGCTCCCTGCCTGTGCTGTCACAGTGGCCTTGGACTGAGCCTTTCAGGGTGTGCAAACAGTGTCTGCCTGTGTCAGCGCTGCCCAAAGTGCTACAAATGCAGCTGATAACTGATTCCTCAGAGGAGCTTGCTGTGTCAGCAATAGCCAAGGAATGGAAAAAGGATAATCTCAATATATAGCAGAGAAGATGATTGATAGCCTTGCTTTAACTGGGGCTAAATCCACTGCTAATTATGCCAACATCTTGAAATGCAAGGTTTAATACACTTTGTGTCTTCATTAGGAATCTCAAAAGGGCATGTTCAGTGATTGGGAATGTCAAAGGCCCTTAAAGAGCATTTGAATAAAGTAGATCTCCAGCAATAGGGCATTTAGTTTAGCACTTCTTTTGATCTCTTTTTCAAATAAAGGAATTAACCATAAATTAGGACTACTTTAGAAAAAGCAGATGTTCTCTCTGAGATTTAGCAGGACCGGACAGCTGTTCCTCACGTTCAGTAGTCACTGATGTCTTTAATTGCATTTAAATTCAAATGAATTCCCATTTTAAAATGGGTACCATAACCCTTTCCTGCTTAGCAGAATTGGTTTTGGGTACTTGCAGGAGGTCTTTCAATGTTGATGTCTGCTGGTGGATTAACAGGATAGAGAAAATCAAGTCTCTTCCGCCACAGAATATTAAATTGCTGCTGAATAACATTTTGTCCAATCAGAAAATAAGAATGGTCTCCAGAGCATTTCAGGTTTTCATCTCTTAGCCAAATCTGCCTGTTGCAAGGAGCCTGTTGCTAGTAAACATTTGTCCGTGTTTGATACAGTTCAGTTCAGAAAAGGGGCAGAGAGATTTCAGAGACAATATGAGAAAACACTCGTGTTTTTGTTACATTTCAGTCCCCTGTGTAGCATTTTTCTTTCTCCATGCCCCTATTTCAGTGGACATATAAGAAAAAGTGCCATTAACATTGGGAGGGGAAGTGGCATTAAAATGTGGAGATGCCCAAATGCCAGGGCAATGGGGTCTGGGTAATTCTCTAGAGATGCCCTGAGGTTTGAAACAGCTCTTTGTTGGAAGCCCCTAAAGCATTCTGCCAAAGACCCCAGCTGGCCACTGATGTTTCTCATCCAGCTGTCAGGCAGCAGCCATCTCTGGTGGGCTGGAGTTTTGAGGTGTGTTCTAATCCTGCCCTTTGCTGTGTGCCACTGAGCAAAGGGAAGAGCCAGATTAAGCATCTGGCACTTGACATCAAAGTTACAAAAATGGAATCATCCCTTTTATTAGAAATCTCTCCATTTCCTCTCTATGGTACATTTCCAAATCTTCAGTGCGGGTTTAGACAACTTCTTAATGGAAATCAAAGGCAATTGGACATTTCATTCATTGTTCATGCAGAGATTGTGAAATAATTTAGTAAAGGTAGGAAGTCTGCCGCAGGGACAAGGCTCTGATTGGAGCAATTAGTGCTGAAGGGTGGGTGGTTCTGTTTCCAGGATGATCAGCTGCTTTGCCCATTTCTGGACCAAGGGGCTCTGGGTGCTGTTTTGCTGCTCTTGGCCAGAGAGGCTGGCAAGAAGCAGAAGCAGAGGTGGATCCTTGTTGCAGTGAGGCTGGTGGGTAAGGAGCTGTGTCTCTGTCCCGGAAGTGCTTGTGCAGGGGGTTCATGCCAGGAGCCCTGGAGTCGCCCAGCGCGACGCCCTGCCCGTGCTCTGGTCCTGCCTGGAGAACAAGGCGCTGCCTGTGCGGAGCGCCAGCGTCCGCACCGTGGCCACCAAGCTGGCCTCTGCCCTCTGCAAGGGGATGGGCACCCAGCTGAAGGAATGTGCTGCCAGCAAGCCTCCACATGTGCGGGAAAACCTCTCCAAAATGCTGGGCTGGTGAAGGTGAAATGTTCTCCAGAAGGCTGAGGAAGCGCTGAGTTGGACACCTCTGGATTTGCCTTTTGAGCTGTGCCAAAAATGACAGAATCCTAAGGAAGGGTGTGCATCTGCCCCCACTCTCTCCACCACATTTCCTAGTCATGGCATGGGGGGCCTGAAGCAACTCCAGATGGAGGACAAGATGAAGGGCAGTCATGGCTCAGCCTCACACAGAGGTGAGGGGGGAGCTGGGCCAATCTCTGCTGGCAGGAAGGGTCTTGTGGCAGCCCAGAGAGGCTGCGCACATTGCCAGGGAACAGCTGTGCCCTGCATGTGCCCCTGCAATGAGCTGTGCTGCTGCCAGTGCCCCTGGAGCTGTGGGGCTGCTGAGCTGTGGGGCAGGCGGAGGAGCAGGAGGGTGCATGTGCAGCTGAGCCATTCCTGGGGAGCACAGGGCTCTGGGCTCCCTGCTGTCCCAGGGCAGCCCAGAGGCCAGGCTGGGCCTGTGCCAGCTCTGGGCAAGTGGCTCAGGTTTGCCCTGGCCTGCCTCAGTGTCTGCCAGCAGGAGCATGTTTCCCTGTGCAGCTGTTTGGACATTTCCAGGAAATGTGTCCCATGAAATATGGAGCTTCAGCTGCTTTAGGTTTGCATGGTGGCCTCTGTTAAACTTTGCCTCTCTGTTAAACTTTGTGTCTCCATTTTGCAGATCTGACTGGTTACAGTCTTAAGGAGAAGTTTTCTCGGGACACTTCCAATGTTCCCTCACCCACAAAGTCCTCGCCTCCCATCCAGAAGAGCTCTCTTTCCTCCAAGCTCAGGAAGAAGCTGCCGCCTGTATGAAGAGTGTTTGAAGAATAGGATTGATGCGTTAGGCTTGATAGTTACAGCTGTACATATGTTCTGATCTTTAGATGTAGTTTTGAATTAATGTGTTTTGATTCTGTCTTTAAGTTTTGATGACATGTTTTTAATTCTATATATTTCATTTTGATGATGAAAAAAAGTAAATAAATCAACAAAATTGAAAAAACCAAGAGGAGAATGTGAGACCATGACCTGCTAGCCTAGAGATTATGGGAGAGCATCTCACTCAATGTGCCAGTGTCTCACCACATCCTTTCCTCATTGGGCCTCTTCTCTTTCCTCTTCCTCTTTGGCCATCTTTTCTTTGTGTCATTTGTGCTGCTGTTTTCAACTTGTCATTGTAACAGGGCCACACATTAACATGTTTGGGGGACAATGGATCCAAAAGATCTTGTCTAGTCAAAGGTTTTCTACCTAGGTGTGTTCTGTGCTCACCAAAGGCCTGAGCAAAGAAACCAAGAGAAGTGTGCCCAAATCCCAAAGCTTTGCTCCTTTGCAATCTCCCACAGATCTGGCTCACAGGTGTCTTCAATCACAATTCCATAGGTAAGAAGAGGTCGTGTATTTCACCGGGAAATGATGCACTGCTTTGCCAAAATCACCTGTATGTAAATTTACCCGGGAGAGCAGTGCAGCTGTGTTGTTTTCCCCTTGTTTGCAGAAGGATGAGTGCACTGGGAGGCCAATAACAAGTGACAAGGGTTCCTCCAATCTGCACTGCAGCCTGGGTGCCATTCAGCCCAGAGCTAGGGGATCATTTTTTCCCATGGACCAGTGCTTGCCAGTGGAATGAATTCCTGCACAGCTGAAAGAAGCAATTCTGGATTCAGCTCCAGCTGTTGGTGGGCTGCATGATCATTGACAATGCTACCCTTCCAGAAATTATTTTGCAGTTTCCTTTCATAGTCATTCGAAGCTTTGAAACTTCACATTTCAAGTTGCTTTGCCTTAGGGAAAAACAATTCTGGGCCCAGTGCAAACTGTAACCTTTTGACAGCAAAGTCCTCATGGTTGCCAGCTTCCGATGTTACACAATGTCACCTGGCTGCATGTGTTTTCTTGGCTCTGGGTCTAGTCCCGGCCTAGTAAAGCCCAGGCAGGGTGGCACATTGCAGGGAAAATTGGTTTGTGAGCTTATGGGGTTGCCATCAGCAGCAGAGTGAATGTGCCCTGTGGGGATTCCTCTGGAATTCCTACCCCATGCCACAATATTCTCTTAGATCTTTCTGAAATATCCTAGAAGAGGCTGTGAAACTTCACATCTCCTTGCACACCCACTGTTTGGAGAGGGGCATTTTTGTCCCTCCTCAAAGTCATTGCTCTTGCACATCAGAAACATGAACATCCACCAACAGGAATGATGCATGGTCCTGCTGCTGCTGCTTCAGAGCTCTGGGAAGGTCAGACCTGGGTGTTACCAATATGAGCACTTAATTAGCACTTCATGCTCCTTCAAGCTGTTCAGATCTCAGGGCTCTTTGTTTCAAAGCAGCCACTGCACCATCTCTGGGGAAGAACAGGAAATGGGAAACAGTGACTGCCAGCCTTGCAAGGGTGTAGAGGAAAACCTGAGGTGTCTGCATCAAAAGATGAATGGGAAGAGTGTAATGGCCAAAGCAAATGCTTCATTAGGATAGCAGGAGCAGTTCTTTACTGCATGCTTGCATGAAGATCATTTGGGATCTCCTTTTTGTATCTCATGCAGAAAAGGAGCTCTTAATAATACCACGCCACTTAAACCAGATTGGGATGCAGCTCTGTAGTGGTTTGCAATGAAGCAGACTGCCTGCTGTGTCACTGCCAGCCCTGCTGAGCCTGTGAGGGACTGTAGTGTATCCCATGCCTGTTTTGCCTCCAAGCAGAGCTTGGTTTTCCTTATTAGTGTGGAGTAAATACAAGAGTAATAAAATGGACAATTAAACTGGTCCCTTTGGAGGATATGCTCATGCTTTCGCATGTCAGTCCTGCACCTCATGCTCCCAAGGCTTGTTACTCATCATAAAGTATTTTAACAAAAAAACCTCAGCTCTCATGTTACATCTGGAGAAAATTGCACAAGATCATCAAGAATTCTGCTGTCAGGAACAAGACAAGAGCCTTCCGACACTCACTTGCAGCTGTCCTGGATTGCTGCAGCCCTTTGTGCAAAGCTGCAGCTGACAGAGTGTTTGGAGTTGGTTTGGGCCTTTATGAAAGATCTGTGGAGCAGTGTGCAGGGCTCTCCTGGCAGGAAACTGTTTGTCCAAGCCCAGGGACACGGTGCCGGCAGGAGCGGAGCGGCCCCGCTCCCAGCCCGAGAGTCTGTGAGCTGAGCCACGCCGGGGAGAAAAGGCAGCGAGGGGCTCCAGCCCAGCTGCTTCACTGCCCTGCCCGCCCCATGGAGCTCTGCCACGGGAGAAAGCCGACGCCGGACGAGCCCCCGAGCTTCCATCAGCTGCTGGAACTGCTCCGTGACAGCTCCTGTTCTTCCGAGAGAGACCCCAGCGCCTTCTTGTAACGCGTGTCATGGGGGGATTCTGTTTGTTAATAAACTGTTGGGGGTTTTCCACTTTCATCATCAGTAATAATTTCCTATTGCTGGAAAGGGGTTGTTGGAACACTTCAGAGGAGACGACTTATTGCACAATATCCTGTTTGAAGTTGTCTGAGACTGTGTGAGACAGATGGCTTCACACAGGAGCATCCCCAAGGCTGCTGAGGGGAAGGCACAGAGGAGGACAAACCCCGTATTTCTGAGGGAAACTCCTTGACACCAAACCAACCTGAGCTGTCAAACAGCAGACCTGATGTTTCGAGACATGGGCCAAAGGGGAAACCTTTCAGTGTGTTTGGTCCAGGCTGGGTTATGCTCAAGGCAAAGGTGGTTCAGTGTGTTGGATAATACTCTTTTCTTGACCTAGAGATGGGGACACTGAGAGGTGTTTTAAAAACTTTTATTCCATTTTCAGTCTTATGAGAAGGGTGAGACAATACAGATGTTATAATTCACGCCATCACAATCAGAAGCCAACTATTTCCTAATTATAATACATTATAATTAGTTTTTTTGGTCTATCAGCCTTTTGCCATGCCACGTTGTGAATGCCTTAAAGCCAATTATTAAAACTGCCCCTCGTGGGTCCCACTACAATGCATCTTTCATAGCTCTGTTTTTCCAAAATCTTATTTGCAAGGCCATCTTTTGGAACTTTTTTCCACCTCCATTTCTCTCTCAACAATATCTGTCCTATTCCATGGCATTTTTAAGTTAGCATTTCTTGTCTCAAGGTTTATATACAGATTCATACTCTGTGGGCATTCTACTAGGCCCTAAAAGCTTTCTAGATATCCATTTCCCACATCAGTGCACTTAGCTCCTTCTCTCCTCATTGTGCCTGGCAAGCACAGGAGCCCAGAGCTCCTGCAGAACCCATCCCAGCACTCAGTGGGAGCAAACTAGTGTCCAGTCCTCACCTGGAGCTGTGGTGCCCAGCATTCCACCACATTGCAATGAGGAACTGTTCCTGCTCTTTCAGAAGGAGCTAAGGAGCTTTGGCCTTCAGATCAATTGTCTGCAGGCTCCTGCAGTGCCTGGTGCTGCTCCCTTGCCAGCGGCACCACAGGCCAGGGGGACACATCTGGGCTGCTGTGTCTGCCTCTGGGGCTCCCTGTTCTGGGCAGTGAGGAGGAGCTGCAGAGGCTCTGCAGGACTGACAGGATGGGCTTTGGGGCTGGCAGGAGAAGCTGAGGGACCTGGGCTGCTGGAGCTGCTGAAGAGGAGGCCCAGGGCTCCTCCTGCAACTGCTGCAAGGGTGGTTTCAGAGAATCCCAGAATCAGCAAGGGTGGAACAGGCTGTGGAGATCATCAAGTCCAACCTGTGCCCTGACACCACCTTGTCTCCCCTGAGCCTCCTCTCCTCCAGGACAAACAACCCCAGCTCTCTCAGCCACTCCCCACAGCTCTTGTGCTCCAGACCCCTCTCCAGCCTTGTTATCCTTCTCTGGACACGCTCCAGCCCTTCCATGTCCTTCCTAAATTGGGGGCACCAGAACTACAAACAGCAATCGAGGTGCTGCCCAAGCAGTGCTGAGTGCAGGGGAAGAATCCCTGCCCTGCTCCTGCTGGCCACACCATTCCTGATCCAGGCCAGGAGCCATTGGCCTCCTTGCCCACCTGGGCACACTGCTGGCTCATGTCCAGCCTGCTGTCCATCAGTCTCTACAGGTCCCTTTCTGCCTGGCTGCTCTCCAGCCCCTCTGGCACCTTGTTGAGGGAGGGAGGCAGGGATGGAACGGGTCCAGATCCAATCCTTCCTGAAATGTGGTGTTTGCTGGCACTGCCATTTCCCAGAATTTGATATTTCCCTATTCTTGCACAGCTCAAGTGCAGCAACTTGCTGGCAAAGAAAGTCAAAACCAAGCAAAGACCTGGTACCTACAGCAACCCGATCTCGGATTTGCTGACACCGCCAGTACCCAGATCCGGAATGTTTCAGATGCCTGCACAGCACAATTCCAGCAATTTGCTGGCACAGAAAATTAGCATCAGGAAATTTCTCAGTGCCGGCAAATTCCTCACCCAGATCTGGTGTGCGCTGGCACTGCCAGTGCCCACATCTGGCAATTTCCCTCTTCTGGCACCACCCATGTCCAGAATTTGCAGGCAAAGAAAGCTAAAACCTGGCAATTTCCCCTTGCCAGCACCGCCCAATCTGGAGTTTGTTCGCAGCAGGATCCCAAGAAAGATGGAAGGAAAGAAGGAAAGAAAAGAGGAAGGCATCCAGACCCAGTCCTTCCTGGATCCTGGAGCCTGAAATGGGCTGTTTGCTGGCACTGCCAGTGCCCAGATATGGAAATATCCCTATTCTGACACAGCCCAAATGCAGCAATTTGCTGGCACAGAAATCCAAAACCTGTGGCAGCTTCCTGCTACTGGGTCTGGAACTGCCCCCACATCTTGTGTTTCCTGCACCAGAACCCAGATTTGGAAATTTCTCAGTGCCAGCAGAGCCCAAATCTGGCAAATTTCTGTCGTTGGCAATGACACCACCCAGATCTGGTGTTGGCTGGCAGTGCCAGTGCCTAAATCTGAAAACTTCCTGGTGCTGGCACAGCCCAAGTCCAGTGATTTGCTGGCACAGAAAGTCAAAATTTGGAAATCTGCAGGTTCTGGCACCAGCATCATCCAGCTCATGTGTTTGCTGGGACCGCCAGTGCCCAGATTTGGAAATTTCCCGATGCCTTCACAGCCCAGGTCTAGCAATTTGGTTTTAGGTAGCTTAGGAAGCGAAGTTCCTCGGACTGTGGCTTTCCTTTTTCTTGGAACTGTTTAAACCTGCTCTGGACTGAAAGCCCAGACAAACACTGGCAGCAGCTCACACCTGTGGCCCACCAAGCTCTGGGACGCTGCATTACAGCACCAGAGGGACTTAGAAGAGACCGAGTGAGCCAACTACAACCCACAGAAAGGACTTTCTGAATTTGCCATCTCTTCACCACTGTCAGAGGTTTGATTTAATATAATTAATTTTTCATGCTTGTGAATACTCTACTTGTTAAATAAACTGGGGTTTTTTCCACTTTTCTCAAGGGAAGTCTTTTCCTGAACTAGTAGGGGGAGGGGCCATTTGAACTTGCTTTCTAGACGGACCCCTTTTGGAGATTTCCTCCCAAAATTTGCCCTAAGCCAGCACAAACAGTCACAATGAAAATTTCACCAGTGGCGTAATTTCCCGGTGGCAAATCTTGTGACAGAAGCTTGACCTTGGTCTCCATGAGAGATTCTTGGGAAGAGCAGACAGGAGAAGATTCCTGGAAAACTGAAACAGCTTTCCAGAAGTGAAATGAAAATGAAAGAAACAATCCAAGATGTTTTCCTCTATTTATTTCTATGCTCCCCTTTTCCATGTTGCACTACTTCTCCATCCCAGTAATTCCAGGTGCACTGCACCTCTAAGATCGGTGACTTAGTGATTTTTAGACCCTCTAAAATACCATGAGCCACACACAGTTTTCCTTCCCGGTTTTACAGGAAAGCAACATTGGAGGTGTCAGTGCAGTGCTGGGCTCAGGTAGGAATCCTACCCCAAGGGAAGGTGGCCCGACAGTGTTTGCCCCTCAGCAAGGACAATGCCCAGCAGCAAGCGAGGGGATCGCTGTGCCGGAGTGCAGGAGTCAGGGCTCTGCATCTGGGCCCAGCACTGCAAAGTTCCCGTGTTTGGGCAGACGGAGGGGCTGTCCCCGGGGCGCGCGGGGCTCGAACGTGGGGCTCGTGGGGCGAGCGGGGAACGGACACGGGGACGAACGGCCCCGGTGCCTCAGTTGCAGCGGCGGCAGCGGCGGCAGCAGCAGCGGCGGCAGCAGCGGCGGCAGCAGCGGCGGCAGCAGCAAAGAGCAAAGAGATATTTTGAATACTCTCTTTCTTTCTCTTCTCTCTTTCTTTCTCTCTCTCTCCCTTTCCCGCTGTCGGGCACCCTTCTCTCGGGGTCCCTTGCCCGGCGTCCCTCTCCTCTCCCCGCCTCCCTCTCCCCTGCCGGGCCGGGCCATGCCCCCGGCCCGCCCCCGGCCCCGGGCGGGGCTGCCCCGTGCCCGGCCCCGGCCGTCCCGCCGCGGTCTCGCCTCCGTCCGGCTCTGGCCGTGCTGGCGGTGGCGCTGCCGGGCGGGCATCGGTGCCGGGGGCCGGGGCGGCACCGCCGCCCTTCGGCTCCGCCTGGCCCGAGCCCGGCTCCGGCCCCGAGGCAGGCTCCAGTCCCGGCCCCGGTCCCGGCCCCGGCTCCTCCCGGGGCCCGCGGAGGACACAGGCGGCGCGGCCGCTCCCGCCGCCTCCGCTGCGGCTTCCCCGGCCCGAGCTCCGCCGCTCGGCAGCGCGGCCGCTGGCCCCGAGCCTCCCGTGCCGCGTTCCGAAGATGGAACGCCGGGGCATGGCCGGCCCGGGGCGGGTGAGGGGCGCTCGGGGGCCGTTGCTGGCCCCGGGCCGAGCGCTGACCGCCGCGTCCCGCCCGCAGGGACGGCGCAGGAGGCCCTGCAGGAGCGGCACCGGCTGGGATCGCTGCTGGGGCGCGCTCCAGGCACAGCCATGGAGCAGAGACCCCCGAGAGCGCCCAAGCTGGCCTGGGTGGAGGAGGAGGAAGAAGGCCCTGGAGCTACCCCAGCGCAGGAGATTGAAGAGGTGGTGCCGTTCATTCCACCGCAGGAGGGTGAGTGGCAGAGCTGGGCTGCAGGGCTGGAGCCTGCAGCCAACTTGGCCCCATCCAATCCCATCCCATCCCATCCCACCCCATCCCATCCGATCCCATCCCCTGGGCAAATGCCCACGGACAGGACAGAAGAGGGGCCGGGCATACACCCTGCAGGGGCCGTGCTCCATCGCCCTGGAGCATCCCGGGGCTCTCCCTGCCGGGGTAGCACAGTGCTGGGCTGTATTCTCTGGCCTCTCCTGCAGCCCCTCAGCTCTGACTGCGCTCGCTCTTTGCCAGATGCAGCCCTGGAGCGCACACAGGAGCAGGAACGCACCCGTGGCCTCTTCCGCAGCACAGCGCAGGTACCTTCAGCCACCCCCACCTGGGCTGGGCTTGTTGTCCCTGCTCAGCCCAGCACCGTGTGTGCAGCACTCCATGCAACATCCCCGGCTTCTTGCCCTTCTGCTACAGATTGTTGGCAAATTCATGAAGAGGATTCGGGAGGAAGAGACCAGCGTCATGGGCACTGTGCTCAGAGCATACCCTCCCATCTTCAAAACCAACACCAGTGCTGCCCTGCTGGATATGCTTGTGGAGGAGGGTCCTTCCAGTGCAAAGCAAGTAAGCAGCCTGTGGCCTGACTTCCATCCTCCCAACAATTGCTTGGCCTCCCAAGCCACGCCTGCTGCTTACTGTAAGCCTTGAGGCCATGGCAGTGTGGAGGCAAGGGAAGCACTTCTCTGGGGCAGCTGGGGACATTCCTCCCTCTGGCAGCTTTCCAAGTGTCCCCTGCCTTCTCCAGGTGCCTGCCATGGTGAGGTACATCCACCAGTGGCTTGTGGCCAATGATTCTGCCGAGCAGAGGCTGGACAAGGCCCTGCTGAATCTCACCAGAGCACACCCGGATGACGCAGTGGTGACGCTCCTGCGTGTGGCCCCGTCCTGTGACAGGTATGGGGCCCACCTGCCCACAGGGCTCAGGCCTCCCCAGCCCATCACGCTGTACCGCCTGGCCCAGGTGTGTGACCAACAGAGAGTTCCAGGGCCCTCTGGCTGCTGCCTTTCCCAGCCCTGGCACGTCAGCTCCCAAGCCTGCTGCCATGCTCCCTTGCCGCCCCTCAGGGCTCTGTCCCCACAGGGCTGGGCTGCCTGGCTGCTGCTGGCAAGGGCCAGTGGGCAGAGGCAGAGCCGGTGGTCAGCCCGGGCCCCTGGGGATGCCCAGGCCACGGTGCTGTGTCTGAGACCCGCCCTGAGACAGAGCTCTAACCCTGCAGAGCTGCCATCACCATGTGGAAGACCATCCTGTGCTCGCCCAGGACTGCAGAGCCAGTGCAGCTGATACTCCTGGATATGCTGGGGAGCTGGCCAGAGCGCAGCACGTGCACCTCCGATGGGGACGAAACGGGTGTCTTTGGCCTTGCTGTGAGTTTCTGACACTGGCCTTTGCTGGCCCCAAGGCTGCCTCTCCAGCAGCTCTCCATCCTCCTTCCCCCACTGCATCTCCCTGCCTCAGGCGCTGGCCTGAAACCTGCCCCAGTGGCAGCTTCAGGCCCACCAGGCCCCGTGCTCCCCCTGCCAAGGTCTCTCGGGGTCTCTCCCTGCCCTGCTCAGGCTCTGCCACACAGACACCTGGGCACTGAGCGCTGTCTCGTGGGGCTTTGTCCATTGCAGGCAACCGTGGTGATGTGGAAGATCCTCCAGGAGCCCCGTGTCCCACGTGTAGTGACGCTGTATTTCCCCCACCTGTTTGTGCATCTGCTCTTCCAAGTGTTCTTCAGCACAGAAGAGATGCCAGAGGAGGTGGATACCTTCTGGAAGAAATGCCAGGAAGAGCACGGCCTTGCCACCAGCCCCAACAGGTGCTCCATCCCACTCCTCCTGTCCCTGCCATGTGGCCTGCAAAGGAGCCAGTGCTGCCAGTGTGACCTGGGCTTTGCTCTCTGCCCACAGGTTTGCAGTGCAGACCCTGCAGTCCCTGCTCTGCCTTCTCCAGTGTGAGCAGGTGGTGGTTTCAATGGAAGGCAAGTGTGGCTGGGACACGCTGCTCTGCGTCGATACCCACCACTCTGCCGTGGCTCTGCTGGCCGGGTGAGACCCCCCTTCTCCCCATTGCTCCTGGCATTTGTGCCCCGTGCCTGGGCTGTCCCACACAGTCCCCGTGGCTGGGGCCAAAGGGACGAGCGACAGCCAAGCAGACTGGAAAAGGCTGGGAAAGGGGGTGCCCAGGAGCGGCCACACCTCAAAGGGCCCAGGTCCCCTGGCAGTGGGTGGTGGGGAAAGACAAGAACCGTGTGAGTCAGTGCTGGGAGAGGCTTCCCCCCCCTGCCTCCTGGCTCAGGATCTTAATGCCATTTTCTGCCTTGCAGGGAGATGTGCCATGCATCCAGGCCCTTGTGTAAAAGCATCTTATGCTGCCTCCTTGACATGCTCAGTGAAGAGATGCCATACTGGGATTTCCCTGCCCTGGCATTCCTTGCGGAGGTGAGCCTGAAGGCCAGCATGACCTGGCTGAGCTGCCTCCCAGCTCTCTGCCCTCTCAGATGCCTGGGACGGTGCCCGTGCCCTGCGCTGCTGCCTGGGCCCAGCCCCATGCGGCTCCGGGCTCCTGCCGGCCGGCTCCCCCGTCACTGCCCTGTGCCTTGCAGGTCCTCGAGTGCCTGGACTTGAGGGACTGCAGGGACAGCATCATGGATGTCTTGTCATGGCAGCTGCGGAGGGAGCGTGCAGACATTGGCAGCCAGCTGCTCAGGGTCCTCCTCCCGCGCAGGGACCATTCCCCACTGGTGAGAAGGGGGCAGTGGCAGAAGCCGTGCAGGCAGCGTGGGGCTGGGCAACGCAGTCGCTTGGCCCTGCCTGGGCTTTGTGCGCTGGGGCAGCTGCCCCCAGCTCTCCTGCCTCCCGCTTCAGCTGCCCCAGTGCTTCAGGACAGGCCTTTGGCCTCTGGGCCCTGCGGCAGCAGGGTGGCCTTTCACAAACTTGCCTTCCACGCAGGCCGAAAGAATGTGGGGCCTGACTGAAGGGCTCGTGGAGCTCCCGCAGGTCAGGGTGACCACCATGCTACTGGACTATCTGTTCCTGGATAATGGTGCCCCAATACCCAGCCCCATGGCCCTGCAGCTGGCTAAGGTGTTCCTGCCACTCTTTGACAACGTAAGGCTCTGTGCCCCCAGCCACGGCCACTGGCTGCTGCCCGCACACTTGGTGCCCTGTGCAGATGCAGGCCTGTGCCAATGTGGTCCAGAATCAGCTGCTGCAGAGCTCTTGCTGCCTTCCTGTTCTACAGGGTGACAGCCAGGTGCAGCAGCTCTCCATGACTGTCTTTCAAAACTTGATGTCTGTTGTAGAAGAAGAAGGAAAAACGCTCCTGATGACACAAGTGTGTGAGAGCCTGCTGCCACTGCTCTTCCATTGCCATAATGAGAATCTGCTTGTGGCACAGGTGAGGACTTGTGGGCTGCTGCTGTCCCCCTGGCAGGGGGCTCGGCTGCTTCCTGCCCTGCGCCTGTTGGACTGCAGCCTCCTCCAGGCTGCAGCTCCTGTGCCCTGGGCTCTGGGGCCATCTCCGCATCTCTGCTGTTCTCCAGACTTCTCGGGAAACGCTCCTTTGTGCGGTCAAGTTCCTGAAAAGGAAAGCTCTTGAAAAAACTGTGAAGAAAGAGAAACTCTCCAAGTTCACTGAGCTCCTGGTAAGGATGGCCTGCAAGCCCCAGCCTCAGCCTGGAGAAGGCCCCTGAGGGCGGTGCTCAGTGTGCGGGGCTGGCAGCTGTGCCGCGTCCCGGTACTGCACGCAGAGGCCGCGCGGGCTGTTCTCCAGGCTCCTGTGGGCCCGAGCCGGGTGCCCATGGAGCCCCGGCCCGGCGGGGCTGCGGGGCGGCACCGCGGCTCCCCGGGCAGCAGCCGGCCCGCTGCCCCCTCCCCTCGGGAGCCCTTGGCCAGCGGCTGCTGGCCGCGCCTCAGGGCTGTGCGGGCAGGGGAGGCCGGGGCTGGGCGCAGGCAGCGCCGGGCCCAGGGGCTGAGCCCGCGCCAACCCTTCCCTCCTGCCGCTCTCTGCAGCTGGCAGAGGACAGGAGCCGAGCGGCCGAGCACCTGCGCCGGGCCCTGCGCTACGTGGAGAGCCCACAGGAGCCCCTGCGAGAGGCGGCCATCAGGTTCATGGGTGAGTCCCGAGCCCGGGCTGCCCCTCCCCTCCCCGGCCCGCCGCAGCTCGGCCCCGGCCCCGCCTGCTGCCCCGGCAGTGCCAGCCGGGCCCTGGGGCGCCGTGCAGCCCCACCTGGCCTGGGCATCGCTGCTTCCGCCCTCTGGCAGCCGTGCCCTGGGGCGGCAGCGTGCAGCAAGGGCCGGGCTGAGCCCTGCCGGGCCAGCAGCCCGTGTGGCCACAGCGCCGGCAGCGCCGGTGGCAGGGAGCTGTGCCGCTGGGGCCGTGACAGGCTCTGTGTTCACAGGCATGGCCGGGCGGCGCCTGAGAGGGCAGCAGCAGGAGCTGCAGCTGATCTGCACTGGTGAGTGAGGGCAGCGGGCTGACAGCGGGGGCTGCCGAGGGGAGCTGCAAGCCCTGCCCCAGCTGCGGAGGGCTCTGCTCCCGTGGGCAGAGCACACGGAGCTTTCAGGGCCACGTGGGCCATTGGTGGACAGCAGCTTTGGGCTGATCCCCTTGCTCCCTGCTCCCTCCTGGCCATGGCAAGACCCGGCTGGGATGGCCTTGGCAGGGGGCTCTCCTGGGCTCCCCGCAGATCCGGCTCTGACCGTGCCTCTGTTCCTCCCTCTTGCAGCCCTGGAACCCCTGACAGAGGACACGAGCAGTGCCGTGTCGCAGCTGGCACTTGAAACACTGCATGTCCTCCGGGCAATACAGCGTGGGCGATATTCCACCATCTGGAGGCTGCATGATCAGCTGCACAGGGCATGGCGGAGTCGGCCTCGCCTGTCGGGGCTCGGCTGCTGCACTGCCAGATGACTGAGGAGGAGAGCTGATCTGGGAGGCTGTCTTTGCTGGGGCAACCTGAGCCAGGGGTAATTTTCCTTTTCTTGAAGATTTTTCTTTTCTTCTTTTCCCTTTTTTATCTAGTTTGTAAATAAATAATATAGAGTATATGTCATGATATATATTTGTATATATTATAGATTATTGTAAATAATTCAATTCTAGAATGTGTTATGATACACAGACTGCCAGGAGCTTTTCTTTGCTGCCCAGGGTCTGCAGGGCAAGAGGCAGGAAAGGGTGAAAAGGGAGCTTGTGCTCAGCAGCACAGCAGGCTGAGGGGTCCTGAGGCCCTGCAGGGGGAAAAGGGTGCTTGCGCTCAGCCAGCTGCCCAGGCGTGCAGTGGGTAAAGGGAAATGGCCAGAAGGCCCTTGTCCTGTGGTGGTTCTGCTGAAGCCTTTGTGCTGCCCACAGAGCGGCTGGGCAGGGGCCGGGGCTGCGGGGATCCCTGTGAGAGCGGTGCCTGGAGATGGCCACAAGCCCTGTGCCAGGAAGGAACCACCCTCTGTATCCTCCTGCCCGTGTGGTGCTGGCTGCCTTGCTGAGGGCTCCCAGGTGCCTCTGGATGGGGCTGCTCTGGAGCTGCTGTGGGGCTGCGGCGCTGCTGCCGGGCAGCTTGGCCGGGCTGGGGCAGCCCCTGAGGGGCTGGGGCGCTGGCAAGCCCTGAGCAATGGGCTGTCAGAGGCCATAAGCAGCCCTTGTTTGCTTTGGGATCACTGTGATTTTGGGGGGCAGTGCAGGGGGGAAGAGAGAAAATGTGGGCTTTCCTCAGCCATGGCTGGGTTTTTCCCTACCATGTAGGAGTTGGGCCTTCCTCAAGGCTCTGACAGAGATAAGAGTTTTTCCATTTTTCCTTGTTTTCCCTTTTTGCATCTAATCTCTTTTCAATAATGTGTTGTTTGTTTTTCCAGAGGAAGCATTCCAGGTGGTCCAGTGTGGATGGGGAAGTGCTGGGGAGCAGCTGTGGCGTGGATGGGCCATGCCCTTGGAGAAGGCTGAGGCCATGGTTTGGGAGCAGCTTTTCTTGCAGCCGTGGCTGGCGTGAGGTGGGTCCCTGTGTGCTTGGCAGGGTGGGATCAGAGCTTTTGGGAGATGGCAGCGAGCACAGGAACATCCTGCTCTGGGCAGCTGCTGAGGGCTGGATGTGCCGTGGCTGGCTGCAGGCTGGGCACATGTCCTGCCCTCCTGCTCTGTGCCAAAGGCAGCAGGGATGGGCAGCTCTGGGCACAGCTCTGGGCACAGCCAGCATGGCCTGGGCACCGCAGACCTTGGCACAAGGGCACAGGAGCCCTCAGCTGACGGGCGCTTTCTGCTTTCTCTCCTTGCAGCCGGGCTCTGCGGGTGCTGAGGCTGCTCTGGGCTCTGCCAGGGCTCTGCTGGGCTCAGCCCTGGGCCCAGCTGGGCTGGCTCTGCACTCACATTGCTCTCACAGCTCTGCATCAGACGAGCCCATTGTGAGCACAGCGCCTGAGCTTTCTGCTTTGGCAGGTGAATGAGACTGTGCTGCAGGCCCAGAGATTGCAGCTGGGGACACACATCCAACTGGCAAGGACCCAAACTCTCCACAGTCCCAGCTGAACGCCTGGATCTGCACAGGGTGTTTTGTCTGTACCATTCTTCCTTCTTGACTGGCTGGAATTGTGCAATTGCAGTTTGTTCCTCCTCTAGCAGTGCCACGAGTGGGCCAAAGCTGGCGAGTGGGCCGTGTTCCTGAGGCAGTGCAGTCTGGAGCTGGTGGATGGAGAATTGCCCTTCTGCAGTGCCAAGCCAGAGCAAAAAGCCGTAAGTGGGACTTTGTGACTCTAAGAAACTCTTGGCAGTTTCAAAGGGAATGTGCAGCTCATTCCCAGGCTGAGAAGGAAGGTCATCTTCTAAAGGATTTGGGCTTTGACAGAGTTTCCATTCCCAGTCCTGCTTGGAGCTGGAAGGGCACAAAGCAATTTCCTCTTGCTTCGAGCACAATTTCAAATACCAGTGTTGGGAACAAAGCCCAAAATCTTTTAAGAGGCTGCTGAGGTCAGTAAGATGGATCCATGCCATCAGCACATTTACAATGTAAAGAACTGAGTTCTCTTTTGAAAAAGATCATTTACCTCTTAATGCAAAGAATGTATCTTTGCATTTATATTTTGGTTTTTTCACTAACATTGTGTTATGTTTTTTCACTAACACTTGGATTTTATTCTTATCTTTTACAATTTACCTATTTTTTTCCTTTTTCCTTTTTTTTCCCTCTAAATAGAAAACATGTCCTACAGAAGAAATGTCCTTTGCTCCTGGTTCCTGTGTGGAGCAGCTCCCTTCCTGCTGGCTGAGCTGCTCAGGCAGAGCCCAGCAGCTCCTGGCCCTGCAGCGCTGAGGCTTTTCCCCGTTGCTGGGCACAGACTGATGGAGCAGCACTGCTGAACACGGGCACACAGAGGGACCAGCAGCAGCTGCCTTTGGCCACCTGAGGCTCCAAGGCCCAAACTCTGAGCAGCCAGGGCTGGAAGAGACTGGCAGGATCTGATCCCTGACTCTGGGCCAGGGCTGCACAAATGACCCCGCAGGAGCAGCAGCAGCAGCAGCAGATGGAGCTGACTTTGGGCACAGCCCCTGCCCCTGTTCCCTCCCGTGTGCAGCGGTGTCACAGCAGCCTGAGGCACCTGGGAGCCCCCAGTGCCAGCAGGGACTGGAGATGGCAGCCCTGGGCTCCTGAAGGCTGTGCAAGGAACGGAGCTGGGCACTCCCTGTGCATGGGGAGCTTCCAGATGGAAAAGGCTGCTGTGCCCAGGCAGCTGCAAGGGCACAGAAAGGAGGCTCTGGAGCACTGGATCTGTGCCAGTGCCACAGTCCTGGGCAGCAGCCAGCGAGCCCTGGGGCAACAGAGGGCACAGCACGAGGGACAGAACCAGGCAAGGGCAGAGACTGGAGAGAGCCAGGCCCGGGAGCAGGAGCAGCTGCTCCATTGCACTCTTGGAGAAAACTCTTGGCTGGTTCAAAGCGCTGAAAGGCGTGAAGGGCAGAGAGGAGGCCACAGCAAACAATGCTCCTGTTTGCACAGCCTCCCCTCTCCATGTCCCAGAAGGAATTGCATGGACTGTGTTCTTCTCTCTGAGCCGTCTCGTTCAGCATGAGCAACTCGGCACCAGGAGCTGAAGGAGCTGAAGCCTCAGGCCACAGGAGCTGGGCAAGAGGGAACTTTTGGAGCAAAGGAATGCTGCTAAAATAGCCCCAGCTGTATGCAGTGGATATAATCATGGAATCACAGAATCCTTTCTGTTGGAAAAGCCCTCTGAGCTCACCCAGTGCAGCCGCTCACCCAGCAGTGCCAAGTCCAGCACTAAACCACGTCCCTGAAGTGCCAAGGCCTGGACACCAGCCCTGAGTGAGGCCTGGACAGCAGGCCCTGAGCCAAAGGTGGCCTCTGGATGAACCTTCCAAGCAAAGGTTATCTTTGTATCTGCTCCCTGATGAAATATGCATGGTCATTAGGCCCTGTAATAGATGTAGCCACTCATTAGTGAGACATGTATTGACCTTTGTGTATTTAGAAGCCAGACAAGGCCATGAAATCTGACATCTGGCCTTGTTTGGGGCTGAAGGATCAAAGTCAGCTCCCTTGGTTCCTCCTTGAGCCCTGGCCAGGCTTTGGGAGGGACCCAAGAGGAGGATGAAAGCAGATGCTGCCACACTAGCAGTGCTGTCAGTTTGTTCATTCAGCACTGTCAGAGCTGGGCCCTCTCCCAGCGGGGTTGGAGCCTCTCCTGGGGCTGGAGGCACCTGCAGGAATTCCCAGTGCCCAGGAGTGGCTCTGCAGCCCTTGGCTGTGACAGCTTCCCCAGCTGCTGTGTGGGTCTGGGGGATGGTAAAGGCTGAGGGTAAATGCTGCTGGACCTTTCTTAATCACTGCAGGCAATCTGTGGTGGGGATGGTTGGGTGCATTGCTGAGCTGCTCCTTTTGTGATTCTTTGCTGCTTGGAGCTGCAGTGAATGACACTGATTCCTTCAGTTGGAGTCAGTGTCTTTGGTGCTGACTTTGCCCACTGGTAAAACAAAACTGGCACAGTCTGGCCAGATCCCAACAAGATGTCACTTGTTCAGTGTCAGTGTGAGGAATCAGTGCCATCAGAAATTCCCAGCTGGGAAGCCCTTCCCTGGAGTTCCCTGGCTCTGGAATGGGCTGAGGTTGGAGCCCTGTGTGGGCAGTGGGGCAGTCGGGTAAAAGAAGCTGCACCCCTGGATGGCTTCAAATGCACCCAAAAATTGCAAATGGAAAAGGAAAAGACCTTGTGGGTTTAGGCAGACAAAGATGAATTTGTTAGGAGTCCATTGGACACAGCACCTTCAGAAGGAACAATTATTGTTGGAATGCTCCCACATGGAGCAACAGAAGAAGGTTTTAATCTTAGCTCATATGCACCTGTGCAAGTGAAATAATAATATAATAAATAAGTATATACATATTTATAGGATAATAAGACCTTCATGTTTATATTTATGGATTTATATATATATGTGTCTATATCTACATATCTATATCTATATTTCTATAACAATATGTACATATAAAATAAGAATAATGTGAAATAGTGCTGACAATACTAATTTGGTATCTTTGGCTGCTCAAGGATGTAACACTAAATACCCTACAGAACAGGATTGGCCAGGACCTTAATGTCAGTTGCCAACTTTGTGAGATTGTATACAATGAAAAAGGAGGAAGGGAGGAAATTGGCTATTTTTGCAGCGTTTGCTGATACTGTGATGCAGAGTGCTTTGTCTGTTCCTATGAAAAATACAGTGAATAAGCCTGCAGGGTTTTTCATGTACCAGATTATGCACAAGCTGCAGGATTGGTTGCACGGGTGAAGGGGTAGTTAAAAGAGCAGTTGGAAAAATGAGGAGATGGGAACCTTTGCCCATGGAGAACCCATCTCCCAGATGTGCTCCATGCCCTTCACAATGGCCCACTGGGGAAATGGAAACCCCCTGGCTGTGCACGGCTGCCCCCAATTTGCAAATCCAACCATGGGCAGTGAGACTTGGGCTGCCTGGGAAATTGTTCTGGCTGTGAGGGCCCCTGGCAGGGCCAGCCCAGAGGCTGCAGGGCTGGGCCTTCATGCATTGGAATTCATTAGGAGAAATTCAAAGCAAATGAGAGCTATCAGTACTGAAACAGGAGTTCAGATTCCTCCAGGACACTTTGCTTTGGTAACTGCTCCCTTGGAGCTTGGCCTTGCAAAGCGTTCCTGTCATGGCAGGAGGAATTGATGCAGAATATTAAGGAGAAATTACAGTAATTCTGTTAAGCTATAGTGACCAGGATTGGATTATTCAACCCCATGACAGGGTAGCACAATTATTGATCTTGCAATATTAAGAACGATTTTGAAAAAAGGAGATCCACCTCCAGTCACCACCGTTTGTGGAGATAAAGGGATTGGATGCAGCAGACCTGATAATGGAGCCAGATTGTGGGTCCAGAGGCCAAAAGGCCCTTCCGAGGCAGCTGAAGGAGCAGCTCCTAGGAAACACAACTCTGAGTCCTGGAACCTGGGCAGGAACAATGGGAATGTGTCCCTGCAGCCAAGGATTCTGTGTGAGAACAAGTAGATCTGCCAGGATACTGTTTTACACATCCTGCCAGACCAGATCTCCCTGTTTGCCCCACGGGCCCCTGTGGAAAATGCTCTGATCCACAGGGCTCCATTTGAAGGCTGCTGTGACACTGAGGGACTTTCACAGGAATTCCATCCAGGAGCCTGGGTGTCCCTCAGGGACTGGGACCCGGCCCCTTCCAGCCAGAGGGGAAAGGGCCCCCCAGGCCTTGTTAGCCACAGACAGCATGGGAAAGCTGAACAGCAAAGGGCCTGGGGGCATTATTCTGGAATTAAAAAAGTGCCAGCTCCAGGCACAACAGAATTCTTGTTCCTAACTCCAATGGGATTGAGAAAAAAGAATGAAGAACGGTGTCACTAAAGTACTCCTGATGTCTGTAAGGTGTACCTTGAAAGTCAGCCAGAATCTTTGTCTGTCACAAACACCTCCAGTGTTTCACCAAGGGATTGGTCATCAAAATGTAATGATGAGTTATGATGGATTGCTGAGCTTATCCTTTTGTAATTCTTTGCAACTGTGCATGATAGAAATGACACAATTCCTTCAGTTGGTGTCTGTGTCTTTGGTAGTGACCCTGCCCACTGGGGACACAGGGCCCCCTCTTGCCTAAGTGTTCCCTGGGAAGGCAAAAGCCCTCCCTCCAAAATTTCCCCCTTCACACCCTGAGCATGATGTGCTCTGGTCTGGGCTATGGCCGGGGTCAGTTGGGGTCCCCTGTCCTGGCTGTGTCCCCTGCCCAGCTCCCCCGCAGCCCCAGCCCCTCCCCAGCGTGGCTGACGAGGGGCAGGACAGGCCTTGGCTGTGCTGCAGCTCAGCAAGAACAAAACCATCTCTGCGTGCTCAGCCCTGTGCTCAGCACCCGGCCCAGCAGTGTCTCAGTGCCAGGGGCTGTGCCCTCAGTCCCTGCCGGGGGTTTCCATGGCAACTGCCAGGCCAGGTGACCCAGGTGTCCCCCCAGTGCCGGTTGCCATGGAAACAGTGCCCAGCCCCGCCCCTTTCTGTCTGGCTGACCTGGCCTTTGGCCCTGGCAGTGCCGGTGGCTGCTGGTTCCTGGTGCCTGAGCGGCCAGCGCGGCACAGGGCAGGTGGCCATGGCACAGCCCCCAGCAAGGGATCCCCTCTGGCTCTGGGCACTGACACCAGCCCTGAGCCAGGGGCCAGGGCAGCTTCCCATGGCCACCAACCATCACAACAGCGCCGGGCATTGGTTGCCATGGCACCAAACCAAGGAACGGGTCCCTGTGGCCGTTGCCATGGCACCTGGTGGCACCAATGAGTGTCACTGCAATTGTACCTGGAACAGCCCTGGCACCGCTTTGTCCCAGGGTTGCCATGGCAGCTGAGGACAGCAACAGCTGGTGCTCTGCAAGGGCCCTGGGGCAGACGGGAAGGAGCAGCAGAGCAGGGGCTGATCCATCCCCAGTGCGCTGCACAGCCCAGGCCAGTGTCCCAGAGCGTCCCCATGGAGCTGCCAACAACATCCCTCCTCTGCAGCCCTGGCCTCTCCCCCAGCTCACACAGGTCCCCCATCCTTGCAGGCACAGACACAGCAGCACTGGCTCAGCAGCCCCTGTTTGCATTGCACAGAGCAGGGGGAGCACCCCCATGCTGTTGGTGTGGGACATGAACCTGAGGGAGCACAAATGCCATCAGCTCTGGGGCCAGCAAGGGCTGGGGGATGGCAGGAAACCACCCAGGTTTGTCTTGGCCTCTGCACTCAGCCATAAAGTTTGTTCCCATCAGCTGGGGGTGCCCTGTGATGGCACTCAGGATGATCTGTTCTATAACCTTGCTGGGCACCCAGGTCAGGCTGACAGGCCTGGAGGTCCCCAGATCCTCCTTCCAGCCCTTCTTGGGGATGGGCTCACACTGGCACCTCCAGTGCTCTGGGCCCTCCCTGCTGAGCCAGCACTGATGGTAAATGATGGAGTGCAGCCTGGGGAGCTCATCTACAGCTCCCTCATTGCCCTAGGATGGATCCTGTCTGATCCCATTCACCTGTGAGCATCTGAGTGGCTCAGCAGGTCACCCACTGCTTCCTCCTGGATTCCAGGGGCTGTTCTGCTCCCTGTGCCCATCTACCAGCTCAGGAGAACACATGTCCTGAGGATATCCTTTCCTAATATTGAAAATTGAAACAAACTAGGGGTAAAAGTAGCTCAGCCTTTTCCTTATCTTTTGTTACTATATTCTTTACTGCAACCAATAAAGAGTAGAGGTTCTCCTACTCCTCCTTTTTGCTGTTATTTTTTTTATGAAAACATTTTTATTCTTTTTGCTGAACCCTCCAGGTTAAGTTTTATTAGAGTTTTCAACTCTCAGCTTTTCTTTCTGTATGACCCAGCAACACCCTAAAGACTTCCTGAGTTGCTGGTCCTTTTTCCACCCCTGAGTCTCCAGAAAAGCTCCATGGGCAGCCAGGCCAGTCATTTTCCTCACTAGCTCATCTTCTGCCACACTGGGACAGGCTGCTTCTTCCCCCTTATGATTACTTTCTTGAAATGTGTCCATTCTTCCTGGATCCCTTTGTTGTTAAGGGCTGTTTCCCTTAAAGCAATCAGTACCTGATTTGGTATTCCCCAAATCTGCAGCCTAAACAGGCTAAAGTCTGCCCTTCCTATTTCCAGTGCAGAATTTTTGTTGCTGCCCCTCCCTCTTTCACAGAACATTGAACACTTCATTATTTCATGGTCACTTTGCCCCAGGCAGCCTCCGAGCCCCACATCTGCCACCAGCCCTTCTCTGTTTGTGAACAGCAGCAGACAGAGCTTTCCTTGGCAGTGGGAGTGTTACCAAAAATTTAGTAAAACAGAAAATTCCTTAACCCCAATGTAGCATTAAGAAGCAGCATTCTTTATTCAGCTGGATGCATGGGGGAGAGCTCCTCCCAAAGCTGTGCATGCTGAGTACAGGAAAGTTTCTGTTTATATTCTGTATTTTGCATACATATTCATTGATTGTCCTGGACTAAAAATACATATGATAATCATTTCCCTGAAATCATTAATATATTTCCCCTCCCCTTTACCCAGGCATTCTCCTGTACTGGGGGTCTCCCTGGTGGTCCCTGGTGGTCGTGGATCCCAATGTTCCAGTGGGCCTGGCTGAGCTGGCAGGACACTGAGGCTGCTGAACTTCCAGTTCCCCTTCTCACACAATGGGCATTGTGTGGTTTCCACAGGCCTGGGGTTGTGGAGAACAAGCTCCAGGTGTGAGCTCACCTGGTGAAGACAATTTATCATCTGGTACCATGTGGTCACAGAGTGGGCTATGACATCACAGAGTGGGTTATGTGAGGTCATCGAGCAGCCATGGCATCATAGTCTGCCTCTGTGACATCAGAGATCCAGCTCTGACATCACAGGGCAGAGGTCTGACATCACAGTGCAGACAATGACATCACAGACTCTGGTGTGACATCATAGACCAGCTGTGTGACATTGGAGAATGGGCTGTGACATCACAGAGGAGGCTGTGACCTCGCAGAGGATCTGTGTGACATCCCAGAGGGGCTGTGTGACATCCCAGCAGGGCTCTGTCAGGTCACTGGGTTGGTCATTCTGCCCCAGTTCCCCCTCACAGTTTCTCCCAACAACTCCAATGCTGTTCATGCCCAGCAGGGTCCCTGTCCCCCAGGATCCCCCCGGCCCACCTGGAGCCACAGCCTCCACCAAAGGATGTTCCACACGATCCACCCCAGAGCCTGACAGGGGACAAGGGGCCAGGGCTGTGTGACCAGGACATCAAGGACAGGGATTATCCAGGTCACTGTGGCCTGGGATGGGTTCCCCAGGGCAGGAAAGATGTCTGGCAGCTGGAGCAGGGTCTGGGAAGGGCCTCCAAGGTGGGGCTGGAGCCCTTGGGCTGTGAGCAGAGGCTGAGGGAGCTGGGCTGGTCCAGCCCAGAGCAGGGAAGGCTGAGGGGCTCCTCATGCCAGCCTGGCAGTGCCAGCGAGGAGGGGATGGAGAACACAGAGCCAGGCTCTTCACAGGGGGCTGGGGGGAGACAAAAGCCAATGGGTGGAAGGGGAAAGAGGGGAGATCAGCCAGGGCATGAGCAGATGAAATGAGTCAGGCTGCTTTCAGCATTTCCTCAACACCAAGAGCAGCCTGACCTCCCTTCTCCATCCACCACTGATAGATTTGCAAATCAGGAATTGTTTGAGCTGTTCTGTCCTCAGTCCAGGACAAGAATCCTGATACAAGAACTTAATTGTGTTTATATCTATCACAGAACCACAATAGTCAAAAATTAATTTTAGTATGCAAATCAGTTGTGAACAGTGGACTCATCAGACATGCTGGGACATTGCACATAGTTCAGGGAAGAGTTTGTAATTGTGTGATTGTTATTTTAATATAGTAATTTTTACTAAGTTATATCCTGTTCAGCTGTGGTCTGTTGGCTAGGTCCAGTGTGGGCTGGAGGGAGCTCAGATTTGCACAAGGCTGCTCTGAGTGCCAGCCTTGGATGGGGAAAATGGTGGGGTGGGGGTAGGGACAGAGTCTGATTGATTGTCAGCCATGAAAGGTCCTGATTTTCATACCCAGTCAAACTGCATGAGGAGGTACTTGGATTCAATGTCAATTGGAGATTGCACATTTCAATGAATTACTAGTAAAAAAAAAATTACAGGACCTAAAAAATATTTTCTTGCTGTTTTTTTAAATTCAGGGTATTCACATTGAATTGGCTTCTGAAATCTGACTAATTAACCACACATTTGATTTGAACAAATTATTAATGAAATCAAATTATTCCGAGAAGCTTAGCTTGTTTAGCTGTTCTGAATGTTAATGAGCCCTGGGACACTGAATTCCTGCACTGAAGAGCTGCAGGCTGAACAAGCCTCTGGAGCAGGAAAATTCAGCAGCAGCCTTCAAATTGCTGAGGATGTCAGCAGCCCCCACTGAGGCCATCCCTGCCCAGAGACCGTGGGGGAATGGGCAGACAAGGAGAGCGTCCCTGGGGCTGGGGCAGCACAACTCAGAGGCACCAGCGGCTCCAGCTGGGAAATGGAGTGTGGAATGGGGCTGGGAAAGCACTGCCTGGGTTGGGCCAAGCAGGACACACAAGCCCTGAATTCCATCCAGTAGAAAACTCTGTCAAGGAGATATTTAAAAGGAATTACAATTGTTTCTGTATTCTGAATTGGACTTCCTGGAGAAATACCAACAAGAGATCCTCAGGAGCTCAAAAGAACAAAACAGTCTTTACTGGTAACTTTAGAAAATCAGAGAATTTTTGGCAAAATATTTAATATGACATTCAATCAACACAGAACACTTCTTAAAGCAATGACTTGGCCCTTTCAACTTCACAAACTCTGAGCTATTTGAATTTTACAAT
This sequence comes from Melospiza melodia melodia, assembly GCF_035770615.1. NCBI lineage: Eukaryota > Metazoa > Chordata > Aves > Passeriformes > Passerellidae > Melospiza > Melospiza melodia. The sequence continues at coordinate 3,793,556 of NW_026948761.1, forward strand.
TCTCAAATTTGCAAAAGGAACAAAATAGAAGAAAAGGACAGAAAGAGAGAGAGGCAAAAAGGATACAGAGGAGCATACACAGACGTACCAACTCCTGGATTCCAGTAGCGTTCAGATGGAAATTCCAAGAGGAGGTAGGGTCAAGATGTGTGCTTGCCTTGTGGTCAGCCTTCAATACCCCTTGGTTTCCCTGGGCCCTTCCCCCAGGTGGGCCTTGGGCTCATTTGGTCCCTCAGGAGCTGGGCTGGGGGTTGCAGAGGTGGCTGTGGAGCATTGCCTGTGCTGTGCCAGGGACTGGCAGCCACTGCTGGGCTGGGATAGAGGCTCTGGGGGGATTGGGGTTCCAGGGCAGGGCAGGGCTGGGGTTCCAGGGCAGGGGAGGGCTGGACCTGCCCCTTCCTCCCCTATTGGAATAAGATCCAATATTACCAGGTAGATTGTGCCTGGGCTCCTCTGACCCCTGCTCCTGGGCCAAAGGCGGCAACTGTGGTGTTTCACCTCAGAGACACTTTTGGCTGGCTGGATGGTGCAGCTGAGCACCGAAACAAGTCCTGGCTTGTAGAAACTCAGTTTGCCTCAGGTGAGAAGGCTTCAGGCTAAGGTGAGGAGGAAAAGGAGACAGATTCTGCCGGAGGGTTAATATCAAGAGTTTATTCCATGGTCACAGACGTCTGAATCTTAGGTAACATCTCCAACAGAATCCTCACCGCATGGCCTGAGTGACTTTTTAGGCTCCGGGGGAAGGGGGAGGGAAGGGACAGGTGAGCCACCAACCAGGGGGGAGGGGCAGGGTCTCAGGCAACGATGACACCCAGACAGACCAATGACCTCTGGGCACAGGGGCATCTTTTGAACCTGAGCAACCACCTTGCTGGAATGTTAAGACTGATTGACAGCCCCGCAGGGGGCGAGGGGGAAGGGGAAGAGAGATATTGCCACACCTGGGAAGGGGCTGGGAAGTTTAAAACAGGAAATTGCAACACACTGCAACACTCCCCACACAGGAAATGTCTTGAGCCAAGAAACTCCTCCACTCTGTCACAAAAGGGAATACTGGAGGTGAAATCCCAATTCTGGCCATGGGCACCTAGATAAGAAGGACAGTTCTTTTCCTTAGGAACGAAAGCCCCAGTTCTCAGTAAATTTCTGGTTTGATTGTTTGGATTCTGTTTGGTTTTGTTGTTGCTTTGTTTCATTGTTGTGCCTGAAGTGTCCAGTCACCAGCAGAGTGACTCTTGCCAAGGAACTTTGTGCTGCTGTCCCTTAATATTCAGTCTGGTTTTTGCTGCTCCCTTGCTGGGGATTTTTTCAGCGCTCTCAAGGCCTCGTTGGTAACAGGGTGAAGGAGCCCTGGCCCAGGCTCTGGCCCTGGGGGACACGGGGACGCTGCCGGGGGGTCCCTGTCCCTCTATTCCACCCCAGGGCCCCGGCCCCCCGTCCCAGTGTCAGGCTCTGGGGTCGATCTCGTGGAACATCCTCTGGGGGAGGCTGTGGGGCTGGGGGCGGGGGGACCCGGGGGGACAGGGGACCCCGCTGTGCACGAACAGGGTTGGACTGCTCTGGGGGGAACTGTGAGGGGGGCTGGGGCAGAGTGACCTCCCCAGGGACCTCACACAGCCCCTGTGATGTCACACTGCCCCTGTGATGTCACACTACCCCCGTGATGTCACACTACCACCGTGATGTCACACTGCCCCTGTGATGTCACACTGCCCCCGTGATGTCACACTGCCCCTGTGATGTCACACAGCCCCTGTGATGTCACACTGCCCCTGTGATATCCCAGAGCCAACTCTGAGACTCCACGCTATGATGTGATACAGCTGCTCTGTGATGTCACAGATGTCTCTGTGATGTCAGAAAGTCACTCTATGATTTCACAATCTCTACTGTGATGTCACAGCCTGCTCTGTGATGTTACACAGCCACCCAGTGTTGTCACAGCCCACTCCCTGATGTCACAGAGCCACCTTCTATGATGGCAGGATCTGCTCTATGGCCTCACACTCTATTATGTCACAGCCAGCTCTGTGATGTAACAACCCCCCTCAGTGATGTCACAAAACCCTCTCTGTGATGTCATACTGACACTCTGTAAGGTCACAGCACATACTTTGACCTCAATGCCAGCTCTATGATGTCATGCAGCCATGCCATGATCTCACAGCCTGTTCTGTGATGTCACAAAGTCCCCTCTATGACGCTGTAGCTGCTCAGTGACCTCACACAACAAATTCTGTGATGTCACAGCCCAATCTGTGACCTCACACAGCCCACTCTGTGCTGTCACTCAGCCCCTTGTTGACATCCCAGCTGCTCTGTGCCTCTATGACACAGCCACAGAGGTGCTGCTGTGACACAGCCCCCTCTGGGCCATCCCACAGCCCCTGCCAGTGCTGAGCCCCTGTGAGCTCTGTCTGTGCCCTGGTGGTGTCCCTGAGGGGCCCTGGCAGTGCCCCAGCCCTGCTGGGCTGTGCTCAGGAGCTGCTCCTGGCCAGAGCTCTCTCTCTGCAGCGCTGCCCTTGCCAGGAGCTGCCTCTGGGCCAGGAGCCCGGCCCAGCTCAGCAGCACAGACACAGCACAGGGACTTTATTGAGCCTCTGGGGCTTTGGTGCTCTTTGCATCAGACTCAGTCCCTCAAAGTGTGCTCCAAAAACCTTCTCAGGGACTCAAAAAGAGGGTGAAACACTGAAGTTTCTCATACTTTAAATAGATCCATCTGAGAGACAGGACTGAGAAAATGTCCCCAGGTTCCAGGTAGAGAAGAACACTGGTGGCAGTGATGACAGCAGGGGACAAGCAAGGGAAAGGTGTCTCTGCTGCTGAGCAAACCTTCGCCTCTGTCCCTGCAGGCTGTCGGTATCCCCGGCTGCCCCACCTGGCTGGGCCCTTCCTTTGCTGACAGCTCTGCCTCCTGCCTGCCTCTGCCTGCCCACACAAAGCCTGGGGCTGCTCCAGGCTCCTGCTGGGGACATGCTGCACCACAGCCCTGCCCTGACAGGGAAATTCCTTTCTGCTGGTGTTCAGTCTGGACCTCCCAAGCTGCACTTGGTGCTATTAGGTCTTCTTCAGTCTTATTCCTACTATGAAGAAAAGCTCCAGCCTCTCTGAAACCACCCATCCATCCCTCCCAGGCTATTCCCTTTCAATCCTCAGTCTCTACACCACTGACCACAGAGGCCGCAGACTCTCCCTGCTGGTTTTGTGATGAGGCCTCCAAACCCCATTCTGGGAGATTTTTGAGTCCTCTCCAAGGTCTGTGAAAAGGGAAAAATAGCATTTTTAGTTATTTTCTCCTAAATCCTACCGTGACAGAAAATGGGTCAGTATCTTTAAACTGAATGGGGACAAAATAACATTTGTTAGAAGGAGGAAATATTTTACAATTAAGAAAGTGGCAGGAAACTGCAGCTGTTTTTCCAGAGAAGTGGATTCCCCATCCCTGGAATTGTCCAAGAGCAGGAGCTTTGTGCAACCTCTCCCATTGAAACCCGCTCATCCCCAGTGACAGAATTCCTGCATTGTGGGTTCTCTGATGTGCTGGGTGCCCTCACAAGGCTTCTGGCCAGAATGTCTGCTGAGGGCAGCCAGGCTGCTGCTGGGGCAGTGACCTCAAAGCCATCACCATGGTAGCCCTGTCCCCTGGGCCTGGCTCTGCCCTTTCCTCTGCCCCTGCCTTGGCTCTGCTGCCATGAAGAGTTTTGTCATTAATATCTTGTCCCCAAGGTGCTGGGGCCAATGGCTTCCCAGTCAGGCTCCTGGGGCAGAAGTGGCTTTTCAGAGCCCAGCCAGGAATGAGCCCTGAGGCAGCAGCTCTGCAGTGGTGGCCACCAGGCCGGGCTGCCAAGGGAGGCTTCTGGCCATGGCCTGCAAGCAGCTGCTGCTGCCAAGGTGCCTTTGGTGCCTCAGGCTCTCCCTGGCACAGCTCCCAGCACGGCACTCTGCCCTTGTGCCCGAGCCCTTCCCTGTGCTGGGGCTGGCCTGGGGCTTTTCCTGCAGTGGGACCTGCCCTGCTGATGGCACAGGAAAGGCAGTTCCTGCTGGAGCAGGAGGCTCTGCCTGCAATGGGCTCCAACAACTCCAGCAAGGTCCTGTTTGCAAAGCCCCCAGTAAGCAATGAAGGAGGGCAGTCACACTGCTTTGGGGGTGAATAATGCTGAAACCGGCCTGACTCCTCCATCTCAAAGTTCAACATCCTCAGAGGGAGCTGAAGCTGTGGAAGAGCTGGAAAAATCCCCAGAGAAAGGAACAACCAAGTGACACCACTGAGAGCTTCTGCAGAGCTGCTGAGCTGGCCCAGCCTGGGCACATCTGAATGACAGGGCAGCACTTCAGATGAGAAAAGCCCCATCCCAAATTTTAATGGCAGCATCTCCTGACATTTCCCTTCTTGAGGGGTGTGGGGATTCCTCCCAGTGGTGGGGACACCCTGAAGGTCACTGCTGCAGGCTGAGCCAAAGGGAATTGCCCATGGTTATTGGTCTGGGGGAGTGACATAAATCTCTGCTTAATTACAGATTTTCCTTAATACAGTTGCTTTGAAATAATTTCCTAGTGCTCTGTATAATATATTTTACGTCTCTTGCATCCTGGCAGGAATATTTCTGATTAAGGAAATTTTGTCTAATCATTACCATAATAGAGAAAATATATTTATATAAATATATCTGCCCATGACAGGAACCCCTGTGAGTGTCTGGGACATCCTGGCCCTTTGGCAGCCTGGGGACTCCTGGGATGTCACTGCGGAGCCCCCATGAGTGCCTGTGACAGATCGGTGCCTTTGCAGCCCAAGGTCCCCTGGGATGTCACCATGGAATGGCTGTGACTGCCTCTGAGCACAGGGCTCTTTACCATCCCCAGAAAGCCCTGGGAAGTCTCCATGGAGCCCCTGTCTGTGCCTGTGACATTCCAGCTCTGGAATAGCCTGGAGACTCTTGGAAGGTCCCCAAGGAACCCCTCTGAGGACCTGTGACAAATCTGATCCTAAGCAGGAAACGATCCCCAGCCCCCTGTTGCTATGGTCAGTTTCCATGGCAACCATCACCAGACCCCTGTTGCTATGGGATGTTTCCGTGGCAACCATCACCAGACCCCTGTTACTATGGTCAGTTTCCATGGCAACCATTCCCAGCCCTCTGTTGCTATGGTCAGTTTCCATGGCAACCATCCCCAGCCCCCTGTTGCTATGGTCAGTTTCCATGGCAACCATCACCAGACCCCTGTTGCTATGGGATGTTTCCGTGGCAACCATCACCAGCTCCCTGTTGCTATGGTCAGTTTCCATGGCAACCATCACCAGCTCCCTGTTGCTATGGTCAGTTTCCATGGCAACCATCCCCAGCCCCCTGTTGCTATGGTCAGTCCCTTGGCAGCTCCATGGAGACCCCATGCCGGGGTGGTTGCCATGGACACCAGCTCAGGCCTGCAGCCATAGCCCGTTGCCATGGCAACCACTGGCAGCCCCATCCCCAGGCTCATGGGATCCCAGAACCACAGAATTGGCTGAGCTGGGAGGGACCCATCAGGATCCTCCAGTCCAACTGCTGGCCCTGCACAGGACACCCCAACAATGCCAGCCTGGGCCTGGCAGCGCTGTCCAAACGCTGCTGGAGCTCAGAGAGCCCTGGAGCTGGGACCCTTCCCTGGGGAGCCTGGGCAGGGCCCCAGCAGCCTCTGGGCAAAAACCTTTTCCTGACATCCAACCGGAGCCTGCCCCGACTCAGCTGCAGCCGTTCCCTCCACTCCTGTCCCTGGGCACCAGAGGGAAGAGGTTCCCACAGCTCCAGCCAGGGACCCGCTCCCAAGGCTGTTGCCATGGCCACCAGGGCTGGCACCAGCTGGGATGCTCGGTTTCCAGGCGCCGGGGTTCAGGAATGGGATTCCCCAATTTCCTGCCCCCGCTAAAACCACGCTGCCCTCACTGCCCTCCCGACTCCCATGGAAAGCACAAAAGGCAAAGATCCCGGGCTGGGATAAGAACAATTTATTAGGAACAGGAACAAGTTAAGGGACAAACAGAACTGAAACAATCTTGATAACAGAAGGGATAAATGAAACAGTTTCCTGGGAAAACTAAAACACAACTCACTGGGTCTTCCTGGCCACAATTTCCCCTGTTTGGAAAGGACACCCTTCTTCTCAGGGAGAGAGAGAGAGAGTGTCCCTGTTCTGCACCTGGAAATTCTCTGAGGTGGGAGTGAACGTAATAACACAGCCATGGCAAGACCCTCATGTTTTTCAATGCCACATCATGACACTGGTAGGGGCAGGGAAAGGGACTGGTGTCTTCCCAGCATGGATCATGGGGAACATGGATCACCAGGGTTCTTCCCAATGTGGGTTCTCCCATGGGGGATGAAGCTGGAGTGGTGGATGAAGCTGTTCCTGCATTTGTGGCATTTGCAGGGATCGCTTACTGGTGGCTCCGTTGGTGACTGGTCAAGTGAGAGCTGGTGGTGAAGCTCTTCCCACACTGGGGACACTCGTAGGGCCTCTCCCCTGTGTGGATGCGTCGGTGGATGATGAGGGTGAAGTTGTGCTTGAAGCCCTTTCCGCACTCAGGGCAGTGGAAGGGCCTCTCATCTGTGTGAATCCGCTGATGCTGGAGGAGACTGGAGCTGGTCTGAAACCTCTTCCCACATGTGGCGCATTGGTAGGGCCTCTCCCCAGTGTGGATGCGCCGGTGCTTGATGAGGTCCGAGTTGTGCTTGAAGCCCTTCCCGCACTCAGGGCAGAGGAAGGGCCTCTCATCTGTGTGAATCCGCTGGTGCTGGAGGAGACCGGAGTTGCTCGGAAACCTCTTCTGACACTGGGGACACTCGTAGGGCTTCTCCCCAGTGTGGATGCGTTGGTGGGTCACAAGGACAGATCTGTAGCTGAAGCCCTTCCCACACTCCCCACACTCGTAGGGCCGTTCCCTGGTGTGGATCGTCTGGTGCCTGATCAGGTGGGAGCTCCACCTAAAGCTCTTCCCACACTCCAAGCACTTGTGGGGCTTCTCCCCATCATGAAGCTGCTCATGGACCACCAGCTCTGAACTCTGGCTGTAGCTCTGCCCACCTTCCTGGCTCAGGGTGGCTCTTTCTTCTTCAGAGCACCCTGGGCTGGGTTTGGAGCCCCTCCTCATGGGGGATGTCTGAGGTTTTTCTTCCCTGTTGAATTCCTGTGCGTTAAAATCACTCAAAACGGCCTCTTTCACGAGGTTCTGCCATGCAGATTTTTCCTCCCTGGTCTCCATCCTCAGTTCCTTCCCTGGGGAAGGAAGGACAAGGACAGGATGGGATTCGCCTCCATGCCAGAGGGAAGGGGAAGGAGATTCCCCCAGTGCATCCCCGGCAGGATGGCTTTGGCAGCAGGGTTGTCCTGCAGCCAGGGGCTGTGCTGGGCTGGGAGATGGAGCAGGAGAGAGGGGGAAATAGGAACTGACTTCCTCCTCACCTATCTGGGTGTCCTTCCTCTTCCTCACAGCCTCCTTCTCCATCCAATCAAGGTTTGGGAATGGGAAATCCTGTTCTGGGAAGAAAACAAAGGGTGCGCACATTGTCTTTTGTACTGGTTTGAAGGCAAACCTGGGGAGGGTCTAAACCAGAATTACAATTTAAAAGAAAATGAAGATCAAGGCAATGATACAGAAACACTGCCTTAAACGGACAGAGTCAGGATATAACCTGACACCCTGTTGTTCAGGGTGGTGGCAGCAGTCCCAGTAAATGGTGGTTGCAGTCCTGTTGGAGAGATAAAGGTGATTCTGTTGAAGCAGTGATCCTGTAGAAGGGTCTGGTCTTCCTCTGGAGGCCCAGTGGTGGTTCTGGAGCTCTTGTCCTCTGGCAATCCAGTAGGCAAGCTGCTCCTGGTGTAGCAAAGCGTCAGCTTATATCCAGGTAGGAATGCTTGGATCCTCCCCCTGGGCGGAGCATCCCACAATGGGAGGATGGAATTTTATCAGTCCTGCAGTGACACTCAATGGCCCATTCACAGAAGATATCTCCCCTGGAGGGCGTTATCAGGGCTGAGTCATGGAAGAGATAAAGAACATTGCCCCACCTGTTTATAACAGTTGATGAAGATGGTGATTGAAAACATGCATTTGGTTACATCTTGCATGGCAACCTGAAGCAGTGGGGCAATCCCTGCTCAGGGGGTGAACACCACCCCCCTTACCCAAACTGGCTCAGCTGTAAAACCCCCACCCTGGGAATGCCACGCATACAGGGGGCAATGTCACACTTGCCCTGCCCCAGGGGAGGGCTCTTTTTCCTGTCATTCCCTTCCTGTCCCCCCTTTTCTATCCCATCTACTTTTCAATAAAATTCATTTTGGGTTTGGTCTCATTATCACCTTAATTGGGGCAGAGGAATCTCGCTAACACTTTTCTTAACCAGACTCACCAGACTGTGAAATTATTTTGGCACAGTGAGTTTAGGCACTGTTCTCTGACCCCAAGTTCCTTTGACAACAGCATGGTGCCCTCCTCTGAGGAGGTTGTGGTTCTCTCTTGAGGAACTCTTTGAAACTGGGCTGCAGCTTCCTCTGAGTGACTTATGGGAGAACCAATGAGGTAAATCGCCTTTGTGGGCCTGGAGAGTAAAGAAAATATTTTGTTGTCCTTCTATTACAGCGACCTGATGAAGGTCTTCAGGGTGAGAGAAGTGGATGAGAATCTTGGTTCATGATCAGAAGGCTGGATTTATTGATATATGATATATAATACATTATAACTATACTAAAAGGAATAAAGAGAAAAGTTGCAGAGGCTTGCTAAGCTAAGAATAGAAAGAAGAGAATGAATAACAAAGTTCTGTGTCCAGCAGAAAGCAAGGACCAACTCTCCCGTGAGTGGTCAGCAAATCCAAACACTCACAGAAGACCAATCACAGATGCTCCTGTTACATTCCAAATCAGCAGATAATTATTGTTTGCATTTTTCTTCTGGGGCCCCAGCTTCACAGAAAGGACAAATCCTAAAAGAGAGGATTTTATGAAAAAATGTCTGTGACATCCTTCCTTGAAATGTTTTTTTAAAATCACAGGAGGAAAGGGAGCAAATGATACCAGCGAGACTGACAAGGTTCATTCACCCCATGGTGAGGAACACAAGGCTGCTAAAAGTCCTACAAGAAGCTCAGCTCAAGTAGCTAAATTCCCAAATAACTCCTGAATTCCCAGGCTTGAGTGCTTTGCGAAATGTGAGAATCATTTTTCTCTTCATCCCTGTTCACCTTTGTGACAGTTACAGAGTTTACTTTCCTTTTAATGATATCTGTATTGGGCTGAATTTACACTTTTATCAGAATGTGCTAGCAGCTGAGCTGGAGCTGTGCAGGAACCAGTGGAACTTGGAATTGCCACAAAATGGTTTGTACTGTCAGTTTATTAATGTTTGGGATTTGTTTGCATTTTCATCACATCTGACTTGTGGGAAAATCAAATATTCATCAAAGTGATTTATGCAGAGTCAAGTTTGATTTCTGCCAAATTATTTTGTCCAGTGCCCAGGGTATGCTCGAGGGGTCCCTGTGCTTCTCGCCATGGGGGATATTTGGCAGGGGTTTGGGGGGGTTGTCCCTGTCCCTGTCACCCCAGGCCATTCACCAGGGGGTCTCCATCATTCTCACCCCAGAGAATGCCTGGAGGGTCTCCCTCCCTCTCACCCCTGTGCCAGGGGGTACTCAGGGCAGTCTCTGTCCCTCTCAGCCCAGGGAATGCTCGGGGGTCTCTGTCCCCTCACCCTGGGGGATGCTCGGGGGGTCTCCATCCCTCTGGCCTCAGGCAATGCCTGTGCAGGGCTGGGGACCAGGGGCTTTGTGTCCCTCTCACCGCTGAGAGTGCTCGGGGCTGGGGGGGCTCTCCGACCTTCTCACACCTGGGGAGGCCGGGGGGTCTCTGTCCCTCTCAGCCCTGCTGTGACCCCACCCAAACATCATTGGGCTCTGGGTGAGCTCAATCCCAAACCCTGATCCTGGTCTCAGTCTCACTCCACATTTAGACACACTCACAGTTCTGTATTTATTCTCATCCCAGTTTCAGACTCATCTATCCCAAGACCCAACCCCAACCCCAGCCCTAAAGCCAATCCCATGTCTAGCCTTAACCCCAATCCCAGCACTAATCCAAATCTCAACCCCAACTCCAATCCCAGCCCCAATTCCAGCCCCTTCCTAAATCCTCAGCCCCAAACCAAATCCCAGGTTCAGCCCTTCTGGGGGTTTGGGGGTGTCTCTGTCCCTCTGAGCCCGATGATGTTTGGGTGGGGTCACAGCAGGGCTGAGAGGGACAGAGACCCCCCCGGCCTCCCCAGGTGTGAGAAGGTCGGAGAGCCCCCCCAGGCCCGAGCACCCTCAGCGGTGAGAGGGACACAGAGCCCCTGGTCCCCAGCCCTGCACAGGCATTGCCTGAGGCCAGAGGGATGGAGACCCCCCGAGCATCCCCCAGGGTGAGGGGACAGAGACCCCCGAGCATCCCCTGGGCTGAGAGGGACAGAGACTGCCCTGAGTACCCCCTGGCACAGGGGTGAGAGGGAGGGAGACCCTCCAGGCATTCTCTGGGGTGAGAATGATGGAGACCCCCTGGGGAATGGCCTGGGGTGACAGGGACAGGGAAAAACCCCCCCAAGCATCTCCCAGGGCAAGAGGAACAGAGGCTTCACAAGCATCCCCTGGGCACCAGACAAAGTAATGTTTTTTCTTGTCAGAAATCAAAATTGACCGTAGATAAAATGCCTTGAATTTATTTTTCCCACAAGTCACTTGTGATGGAAAGGCAAATAAATCCCAAAATTTTATAAGCTTATAATAGAAGCTATTTTGTGGCAAATCCAAATTCCTTTGGTCTTGTACAGCTCCAGCTCAGCTGCTGGCACATTCTAAAAAAAGAAAAGTGGAAAATAGGCCCAATACGGATTATGAAAAGGAAGGGGAAGCTATGCGTAGCTGTCACAAAGGTGACAGGGACAAAGAGAAAAATTATTCTAACATTTGGCAAAGTCCCCCAGCCTGTGAAACAGACCTCCCCTGGAGGGGGCCAAGTGTGTCATTGTCCCCTGTGTGTGTGGCCTTTTTGGGGTGGGGGTTTTACAGCTGAGCCAGTTTGGGTAAGGGGGGTGGTGTTCACCCCCTGAGCAGGGATTACCCCACTGCTTCAGGTTGCCATGCAAGATGTAACCCAATGCATGTTTTCAATCCCCACCTTCAGCAACTGTTATAAACAGGTGGGGCAGTGTTCTTTATCTCTTCCATGACTCAGCCCTGATAACGCCCTCCAGGGGAGATATCTCCTGTGAATGGGCCATTGAGTGTCACTGCTGGACTGATAAAATTCCATCCTCCCATTGTTGGATGCTCCACCCAGGGGGAGGATCCAAGCATTCCTACCTGGATATAAGCTGACGCTTTGCTACACCAGGAGCAGCTTGCCTACTGGATTGCCAGAGGACAAGAGCTCCAGAACCACCACTGGGCCTCCAGAGGAAGACCAGACCCTTCTACAGGATCACTGCTTTGACAAAATCACGTTCATCTCTCCAACAGGACTGCACAACCATTTACTGGGACTGCTGCCACCACCCTGAACAACAGGGTGTCAGGTTATATCCTGACTCTGTCAGTTTAAGGCAGTGTTTCTGTATCATTGCCTTGATCCTTATTTTGTTACTGAATTTGAATTCTGGCTTAGACTCTTCCTCAGGTTTGCCTTTAAACCAGTACAAAGCTCATTGTGCTCATCCCTTGTTTTCCTCCCTTGTTTTAGGAATATCCCATTCCTAAAACTCGGCCAGATGGCGGAAGACACCTCAAGGAAGATGAGGATGCCCCAGGACACCCAGGCAGGTGAGGAGGAAGTCAGTGCCCCTTTCCCCCTCTCTCCTGCTCCATCTCCCAGCCCAGAAAATCCCCTGGCTGCAGGACAACCCCGCTGCCAACGCCATCCTGCTGGGAATGCACTGTGGGGATCTCCTTCCCCATCCCTCTTCACGGAGGGAAATCCCATCCTGTGCTTGTCCTTCCTCTACCAGAGAAGGAGCTGAGGATCAAGATCAGGGACGACAAATCCCCACAGCAGAACTACATGGAAGAGACCGGTTTGAGTGGCTCCATGGGAAAAGAATCCAATGGGGAGGAAAAGCCCTGGAGATCCCCCATGAGGAGGAGGTGCTCCAAACCCAACCCAGGGTTCTCTGAGGAGGAAAGACCCACCCTGAGCCAGGAAGGTGGACAGAGCTTCAGCCAGAACTTGGAGCTGGTAGTCCAGGGGCAGCTTCATGATGGGCACAAGCTCCACAAGTACTTGGAGTGTGGGAAGAGCTTCAGGCAGAGCAGCACTCTGATCAGCCAGAGGATCCACGCTGGGGATTGGCCTTATGAGTGTGGGGAATGTGGGAAGGGCTTCAGCTCCAGCTCTGCCCTTGTCATACATCAACGCATCCACACTGGGAAGAGGCCCTACGAGTGTCCCCAGTGTCAGAAGAGGTTTCAGAGCAGCTCCAGTCTTCTCCGGCACAAGCGGATTCACACGGATGAGAGGCCCTTGCGCTGCCCTGAGTGCGGGAAGGGCTTCAAGCACAACTCCAACCTCATCAGGCACCGGCACATCCACACTGGGGAGAGGGAGAGGCCCTACGAGTGTCCCCAGTGTGGGAAAAGCTTCACCCAGATCTCTGTCTTAACGAGACACCAACGGAGGCACCTGGAAGGGAAGCTCTGCCAATGCCCCAATGCAGGAGGACTTTTGTGCACTGCCCCAACTTCATCCATAGTTGGAGGATCCATGTTGGGAAGAGCCCTGGTGATCCATTTTTCCTTCGGATCCATGCTAGGAAGACACCTGTCCCTTTTCCTGCCTCTGCCAATGACATGATGTGGGATGGAAGAACATGAGGGTCCTGCCATGACTATGTCATTACATTCACTCCCACCTCAGAGAATTGCCAGGGACAGGAAAGGGACACTCTCTCTCTCTCTCTCTCTGTCCCTGAGGAGAAGGGTGTGCTTTCCAGGCAGGAGGAAATACGTGGCAAGGCAGACCCAGTAAGTTGTGTTTTAGTTTTCCCTGTAAACAGTTTTATTTATACACTCTGTTATCAATATTGTTTCTGTTCCATTCATTCCTTATATCATTGTTGTTCCCAAAAAATTGTTCTTATCCCAGACCAGGATCTCTGCCTTTGTGGTTTCCATGGGAGGTGGGAGGGCAGTGAGGGCAGCGCAGTTTTAGCAAGAGCAGGAAATTGGGGAATCCCATTCCTGAACCCTGGCCCCTGGAAACCGAGCATCCCAGCTGGTGCCAGCCCTGGTGGCCATGGCAACAGCCTTGGGAGCGGGTCCCTGGCTGGGGCTGTGGGAACCTCTTCCCTCTGGGACCCAGGGACAGGAGTGGAGGGAACGGCTGCAGCTGAGTCGGGGCAGGCTCCGGTTGGATGTCAGGAAAAGGTTTTTGCCCAGAGGCTGCTGGGGCCCTGCCCAGGCTCCCCAGGGAAGGGTCCCAGCTCCAGGGCTCTCTGAGCTGCAGCAGCGTTTGGACAGCGCTGCCAGGCCCAGGCTGGCATTGTTGGGGTGTTCTGGGCAGGGCCAGCAGTTGGACTGGAGGATCCTGATGGGTCCCTCCCAGCTCAGCCAATTCTGTGGTTCTGGGATCCCATGAGCCTGGGGATGGGGCTGCCAATGGTTGCCATGGCAACGGGCTCTGGCTGCAGGCCTGAGCTGGTGTCCATGGCAACCACCCCTGGCATGGGGTCTCCATGGAGCTGCCAAGGGACTGACCATAGCAACAGGGGGCTGGGGATGGTTGCCACGGAAACTGATCATAGCAACAGGGGGCTGAGGATGGTTGCCATGGAAACTGATCATAGCAACAGGGGGCTGGGGATGGTTGCCATGGAAACTGACCATAACAACAGGGTCCTGGTGATGGTTGCCTGCTAAGGATCACATTTGTCACAGGCACTCAGAGGGGTTCCGTGGGGACTTTCCAAGAGTCTCCAGGCTCTTCCAGAGCTGGAATGTCACAGGCACAGACAGGGGCTCCATGGAGACCTCCCTGGGCTTTCTTGGGATGGTAAAGAGCCTTGTGGTCAGAGGCAGTCACAGCCATTCCATGGTGACATCCCAGGGGACCTTGTGATGCAAAGGCATCGATCTGTCACAGGCGCTCACGGGGGCTCCACGGTGACATCCCAGGAGTCTCCAGGCTGCCAAAGAGCTGGGGTGTCCCAGAAACTCACAGGGGTTCCTGTCATGGGCACAGTGGGAGCTTCAGGCAAAACCTTTATTTCTTTTTTGGAGAAACTCCTGCTGAGACATGAGATGGAGAAATTACATACTGCAGGCACCATGGATCCTCAAACCCCTGCAGGGCCCCTAGACTTCTAAAATTCCTTCTAAGAGAGGAGACTGGGAGCAGTTGCATCCAATCCCATCTCCAGACTTTGTCAAAGGTGTTAAAGATTAGACACGTGGAATTGAACTTTAATGCAATTTTCCCCCCAGGGTTAAAGATTGAATACCAGATAAATTTATATAAATACAGCTCTGATTTTTTCTGATCATTATTAGACAGAATGGTTCATTCCCACCACAAAGTAAATGAAAAAAGGGAGTTTTTGTTACAGTCTGAGGTGGTCTGCACACAACCTTCCCCCAGAGTTTCTTGTGCCAATGGGTAGGAACCACGAGAGCACCAGCACATAGACACAGACAGACACACACACAGACACACATACACACAGACACACACACACAGAGAAATGCTGAAAGTGTCCAGGGGCCAAAGACAAAAACAAAGGAGAGTCCAGGGTACAAATACAGGGAAAGAGGGTGCAGAGTAGAGCACCGGGGATCCAGTGCTCTGAGGGTTCAGGGGCGGTACACATGGAAGGGACCAATAGTAAATGCCAGTGTGGATGGGTAGGGTTACACACCAGTGGGAAAACAGGGAAGGGAGAACTCACCAGAACATGAACATATAAGAGTTAAAGGGGTAGAGAAGGCCAAGGGAGAGTACAGAACTGGGACAAATTAACATAGTGCTGCAGAGCACCATGGGGAAGCCTCTTTCCTCGCCCTGAGTTGTGAGGAATGCCCAGAGCCTACAGTGTGTCTCTCCAGGGCATTTCTGCTGGCTTTTCCCTGGTAGGCTCACAGGTTTGCACAGTTGTGCAGTGTCACAATGATCTCCTTGGTTCTGCATTCCTGCTGTGGCTGCTGTGTAACAATGGACCTGTGATACCATGAGGCTCCATAGTGTCACCATGGTCCATTTGGTTACACAAGGCCCTGTTGGGACATGATGAACCCTTGGTTCCATGAGGGGCCTGGGCTCCCACAGCCCCTCACAGGGCCTTAAGGCATCTCCAAGTTCCCCATTGCCCCTCATGGCCTCTCAAGGCCCTTCATGACACCTCATGACTGATGGCCCCTCACAGCCCCTCTCAGCCTCAGGCCTGGGGCTCCACCCAAGGCAGGAGAACAAGTTGGGCCCTACTTGTTCTGCTTTCATTTCAGTCCCTTCACAGCCACAAGTGCAGAAAGGCTGAAATGGAGCCTTTCCCCGGCGTTTCCCTCAGGGTTAACTGCAGGCTGAAGCTCTGTGCTGGCCCCGGCCCCAGCACCACCATCCCTGCAGCCGCCAGGCCTTTGCTGTTCCCCCATGTCCGGTCCCTGTCCCCGAGTCCCGCCCGGCTCTGGCAGCAGCAGCAGCCGCAGCGCAGGGGGCGCCGGCCCGGCCCAGCCGGGGCTCCCGGCCAGGAGCAGCAGCAGCACCGGCCCCTTCCCGCCTGCTCCTGCCTCGGCTCCCGAGGGCTTTTCCCAGCTCAATTCTGGAGCAGAGCAGCCAGCACCCACACAGAGCCCTGACTGCTCAGGGCCCACCTGTGCTGCCGTGAGCCAGCCCTCAGAGGAAGAAAGGATCGGGTTCCAGCGCTGTTTTCAACACTCTTTTACTCACCCTGAGGTGACAGGAGGAGGCTGCTGGTGCCTTTGCCTTGGGAATTGTAGATCATGGCTGCTCTTGGCGCTCTTCTGCTTGCCACTTGAACTTTATCCATAAAAATGCAAGTGCCTCTTTCAGTTGGTTCTACCCACGGTGCTTTCATGACAGTGAAGTCAGTATTTTTGTCACAGGCATAAAGATCATCAGATACTGGAATGCCCACCAGCCCCTGAACACTAAGATGAGGGGAATTAAAGCCACACAGGCCACATTTGCAGAACTCAAACACAGCCCTGTTGCTGGCGTTGTTGAAATAGAATAAACTGACAGAGGCTGTCACAGAATTTGCCTCCATAATGTGGAATTAAATTTAAAAATCCATCAGGAGAAACAGAAATCAGAACTTCTCAACTCGCTTCATTTCTCCTTCCCAGCAGCAGGAAGCGGAGATGCCCAGAGGTGTTTTGCACTGCTGCTGCCCCCAGTTTGAGCCCAGGCTCTGCCCAGTCCCAGCGGGAACCTGAGCCCAGCCCAGGGAGCTCAGCGCACATGGGGCCAGGCCCAGAGCCCCGGGCACGGCCGCCCATTGCAGGGCAGTGGCGCAGATGGAATGTCCTGCAGCCTAAACCTCCTGCTCCTGCCACACAGCGCCAGCCTTCTCCCCCTCCTCCTCCTCTCCCAGCATGGCACAATTTCCAGCTCGGAGGAGGCTGCCCCAGAGAGGGCTCCGGCTCCTGTTCAAGCCTGAATGTCCCTGCAGAGGAACAGGGCATCTTTCAGGCACTTCCACAAGCTCAGGCTTCTCACTTCATGGAGAATCTGGGATGCAAATGGCCTTGCTAAGAAAACCAAAAGCCAAAATGTATTAATAATTATTAGAAAAAATTCCCCTTTCTTCCAGGCAAAATTCACCAAGTCATTCTCTGCATTTCTCCTTTTCAGATTGTTTCAGTTGGCTGTTCTGACAGGTCCATCTTGTTCTGGTGCTTATCATGAACTGATTGTGCTCTTGATTTATGCACCAAGGCACCAGATGTGGAATCATCCACACTGAATTCAGAAACAAACTCCCTCTGTCAGAGCATTTTCACATTCCAGATAATTTTCAAGATGTCCAGTGACGAGTTGGAATGATTATCACAACACTCTCCACTTGTGGCTGCAGGCTCTGCAGATTCTTTCTCTGCATTCAGCCAGGCTTGTATTCCCTAACAATTCTTTGTACCACCTCCTGTTTTCTTAGCCTGGAACAGGAACAATGAAAACCTTACCCATAGCACAACTCCCCAGTCCACCAGGAAAAGAAAGGACAAGTTGTCAAGTTCTCCAAACCTTTGTCCTGCTTTGCTGCAATAGTCCTGCTGCAGGCACAGTGTGGAAAGCCAAGAGAAGCCGCAGTTGGTGGCACATCTTGTGACAGGAGTTCGACCTCATTCTCCAGGAAATGTTTTTGAAAAGGGCAGACAGGACTATGGAGAAGATTCCTGGAAAACTGAAACAGCTTTCCAGAAGTGAAATGAAAATAGAAAGAAATCATCTGAAATGTTTTCCTCAGTTTATTTCTGTTTTCCCCTTTTCCATCTTGCACTACTTCTCCATGCCATGAGTTCTAAATGGATCTCACCTCTAAGATCGATGACTTAGCGAGTTTTAGACACTCTAAAATACCATGAGCTGCACGAGGTTTGCCTTCCCCTGTTTTTGTTGGAAAGCAATGCTGGAGCCACAAGTGCAGCGCTTGGGTCGGGCACGAATTCCAATTCAATAACAAAATAAGGATCAAGGCAATGATACAGAAACACTGCCTTAAACTGACAGAGTCAGGATATAACCTGACACCCTGCTGGGCAGGGTGGTGGAAGCAGTCTTATTAAATGGTGGCTGCAGTCCTGTTGGAGTGATCAACGTGATTCTGTCGAAGGAGTGATCCTGTAGAAGGGTCTGGTCCTCCTCTGAAGGTCCAATGGTGGCTATAGAGCTCTTGTCCTCTGGGAATCCAGTAGGCGAGCTGCTCCTGATGTTGAAAGCCTCAGCCTATATCCATGTAGGAATGCTTGGATCCTCCCCCTGGGCGGAGCATCCCACAATGGTATGATGGAATTTTATCAGTCCTGCAGTGGCACTCAATGGCCCATTAGCAGAACATATCTCACCTGGAGAGCATTATCAGGGATGAGTCATGGAAGCCATAAAGAACACTGCCCCGCCTGCTTATAGCAGTTGATGAAGATGGTGATTGAAAACATGCATTTGGTTACATCTTGCATTGCAACCTGAAACAGTGGGGTAATCCCTGCTTGGGTGGGTGAACACCACCCCCCTTACCCAAACTGGCTCAGGTGTAAAACCCCCACCCTGGGAAGGCCACACACACAGGGGACAATGTCACACTTTGCCCCCTCCAGGGGAGGTCTCGGTCCCTGTCACGCTTTTTCACAGGCTGAGCGACTTTGTCAAATGTTAGAATAATTTTTCTCTTTGTCCCTGTCACCTTTGCGACAGCTACACAGAGCTTCCCCTTCCTTTTCATATTCTGTATTGGGCCTAATTTCCACTTTTCTTTTATTGGAACCTGCCAGCAGCTGAGCTGGAGCTGTGCAGGACCAATAGAATTTAGATTTGCCACAAAACAGCTTCTATTGTCAGTTTATAAAATTTTGGGATTTGTTTGCGTTTTCATTACGTGACTTGTGGGAAAAGCAAATATTCATTGAAGTATTTTATGCAGAGTTAAGTTTGATTTCTGCAAAGTTTATTTTGTCCGGTGCCCAGGGGACGCTCTGTGCCTCTCACCCTGGGGGATGCTTGGAAGGGGCTGGGGAGGGTCCCTGTCCCTGTCACCCCAGGCCATTCCCCAGGCGTTTGTCCTTTTCACCCCAGGCCATTCCCCAGAGGGTCTCCATCATTCTCACCCCAGGGAATGCCTGGGGGGTCTCCCTCTCTCTCATACCCTGTGCCAGGGGGTGCTCGGGGCAGTCTCTGTCCCTCTCAGCCCAGGGGATGCTCGGGGCAGTCTCTGTCCCCTCCCTCTGGGGGATGCTCGGGGGGTCTTCATCCCTCTGGCCTCAGGCAATGCCTGTGCAGGGCTGGGGACCAGGGGCTCTGTGTCCCTCTCACCGCTGAGGGTGCTCGGGGCTGGGGGGCTCTCCGACGTTCTCACGCCTGAGTGAAGGGGCAAATGACACCGTGAGAACGCAACCTGTCGATCTGCTCGAACTCGGATTGTACTGAACAAGAAATGGAAAGGAGCGAGGGAGAGAAAGAAATCAGAAATGTTCTCAGAGCGAAAGGAAGAGGAAAAAGCCCCAACCCGGACTCCGCAGCTCTCGGGGACACCCGCAGGGCGCAGCGCCTTTCAAAATTCCAGCCAATCAGAAGAGGCGCTAACCAATTTCCAGCCAACCAGAGCATTTCTCGCCGATGACTCACCGGTTGCCAGGCGGGCCCGCAGAGCCCGGCGGCCCCCGAGCGGAATTTGGGGCTCGGGCCGGGGGACGGATCCGCCCCGGGGGGGTCCCCGAGCCCCCTGCCCAGCCCTGGGGCCGATCGGGGGCTCCCCCACCCAGCAGCCGGTGCTGCGGGGCCGCGGGGCAGAGCGGTGGGAAAGGGGGGTCCGGGCTGGCAGCGGAGGAACTGCGGGAGGGAGAGGAGGAGCAGGAGCAGGAGCGGGAGAATCGCGGCGCTCGCAGCGCCCGCACGCCGCCGAGCCTGCAGCACCCCCTGCCCCGGGAGCATCGCCCCCAGCCCCGAGCCGCAGGTGAGGGCGGAGGCCGAGCTCGCCCCGGCTCCAGCCAGGGGTCTCCAGGAGGATTTTCTGGAGAGTGTTCGGAGCTGGCAGATCCCGGCCTCGAGCCCCGGATATCTCCGGGCTCCCCAAGAGGAGCTTTTTCGGGGGCAGAGGAGCCGCGATCGCCCCTCGGAGGGTCCCGGGGGTCCACGTGGGGATGGCCCGGTACCGACGGGGCAGGACATTGGTTTTGGGGATCCCCGTGAGAGCCGGGGCTGTGGAACGGGGGACCCCCGGGTCGGGGAGAGGGGAAGGGGCGATACCGGAGCTGGGGGACTCCCGGCAGCCCGGAGATGAGGCGGGGACGGGACCCCCTGACCCTGAGAGGGGTGTCCTGGGGTGACTTCATGATGCTCGTACCCCCATCGGTCTGTTTAGCCCAGAAATGAGTTCTGCACCTTTAAGTTTGATTCTGAGAGCGCAGGGGAGAAGGGAGAAGCAGTAGTTTGTTTTCATACACTGCACTCACTCCTCCACATTCCTGCTCCTGGACTGTTGTGATGCCTTAAGGAGCTGGAACAGTGGCCAGATGGAGCTGATAGGAATAAAGTGGATTTTTACTGAAATGCTTTCAAAGGCCACACCCTGGCAGTACCGGAGGCACAGCTGTGGCTCTTCCTGGATGGCTCCAAGATGGGAGCAAAAGAGGGCTTGGTCATGAGATCTCACATTTTTATGAGTTTTAGTCTATTTGCATATAGGAGTTAACTGCCCAATTAATAGCTTCAAATTATGAAGTTTAATCCTCCTTGCTTGCTTGCCCGCCCTCCTCTTTTCATGTTGTTTATGCTTTGGGCCTGAAGTTTGAAGAGATTGTCCTTGAGTCTCCAGCTAGAAGATGATTGTTTTGTCTTCAACACTCTGTGAAAAGATCCCAGTAACACTTAATATAAAGCTAAAAGCTGCACACCAAAACAGAACAGAAAAACTTAAAACCTAAGGTATCAGTTGTCTGCTGACAGACAGCAGGACAGAGCTCTCCTTTGCTTTTCGTTAGTTTTAACTCTCTGAGGCAGAGAAGTTCCCTGGAGTATGGTTTTTCTTTTTCTTTGGAGCTGTTTAAACCTGCTCTGCACTGAACACCCAGAACACCGCTGGCAGCTCCCACCTGTGGCCCACCAGGCTGAGCCTGGGCCGCAGCATTTCCAGCAGTGGAAGGACTGACATGAGACTGATAAGAGACTGAGTGAGCAGAGCTACAGCCCACAGAAGGACTTTCTGAGATTGTCATCTCTTTTGTAGCGGCAAGAGGTTTTATTGTTTAATGTTGTTCATTTTTTGTGCTGATGAATGCTTTGCCTGTTAAATAAAGAGGTTTTTTCCCCTTTTCTCCGAGGAAGTCTTTTCCTGATCTGGTTGGGGGAGTGGCTGCTTGAATTTGCTTTTTAGAGAAAACCCCTTTGGAGGTTTTCTCCCAAATTTGCCCTAATCCAGGACAGGTTGGTGGGAAGACAGAGGACCCCCAAGTGACTGGACTGGGGGGAGGCTGGAGTGGGGGACACTGATATCCCCCAGCATCCCTAAGCAGGACCCTGGAGAGAGGGATCCCCAGGACCCATGGGATCCCCAGCAGCCCTGAGATAGGGGACCACCAGAACCCCAGAGGGATGAGACTGGAAATGGGATGCTCCTGGTGGCTTTTTTTAATTCACTCTTGATTTTTGGAAATTTTTATGGGCACCAGATAACTTCTGGAGATGGATTTGGTTGGGAGGAATTCCCAATCCAAGGATTCACACCTTGTTTTACCCCAAACCAGGATTTCCCATTCCCAAACCTTCACCTGATGGAGGAGAAGGCTGCGAGGAAGAGGAAGATGCCCCAGGATACCCAGGCAGGTGAGGAGGAAGTCAGTGCCCCTTTCCCCCTTTCTCCTGCTCCATCTCCCAGCCCAGCATGGCCCCCAGCTGCAGGACAACCCTGCTGCCAACGCCGTCCTGCCAGGGATGCACTGGGGGGATCTCCTTCCCCTTTCCTCTGGCACAGAGGCAAATCCCATCCTCTCCTTGTCCTTCCTTCCCCAGAGAAGGAGCTGAGGATGGAGACCAGGGAGGACAAATCCCTGCACCAGAACCTCGAGGAAGAGGCTGTTTTTAGTGGTGCCAGAGTGCAGAATTACAATGGGGAGGAAAAGTTCCAGAGATCCCACAAGAGGAGGGGCTGCAAACCCAGCCCAGGCTGCTCTGAGAAGGAAAGAACCGCATTGAGCCAGGAAGGTGGACAGAGCTTCAGCCAGAGCTTGGAGCTGGTGGCTCATGAGCAACTTCATGATGGGGAGAAGCCCTACAAGTGCTTGGAGTGTGGGAAGAGCTTCAGGCGGAGCTCCCACCTGATCCGCCACCAGATAATCCACACAGGGGAATGGCCCTACAAGTGTGGGGAGTGTGGGAAGGGCTTCAGCTGCAGCTCCGCCCTCATCACCCACCAACGCATCCACACTGGGGAGAGGCCCTACGAGTGTCCCCAGTGTGGGAAGAAGTTTCAGACCAGCTCCAATCTCCTCCTGCACCACCGCATTCACACAGAGGAGAGGCCCTTCCGCTGCCCTGAGTGTGGGAAGGGCTTCAAGCACAACTTTACCCTCATCAGGCACCGGCACATCCACACTGGGGAAAGCCCCTACGAGTGTCCCCAGTGTGGGAAGAGCTTCTCAGACCGCTCGTTCTTTACCCAACACCAACGGAGTCACCGGTAAGGGCAGCCCTGTGAGTGCCCCAACTGCAGGAGGAGCTTCATGCACTGCTCCAGCTTCATCCCCCATGGGAGGACCCACGTTGGTCAGAAACCTTGCACTCTACATTCTCTGTGATGCATGCTGGGAAGACACGGGGCTGGTTATTCTTTTGTTTTGGCCCTAATTTTCTTTGCATTCATCTTCATCCCTTTAAAACAGAGAAAATTGGGGTAAAAATCAATAAATTCATCAAAGGCATCTAAAGGCTCACTTTTTACTTGTGTTTCAGGGGAATCTGGGATTCAGGGAGATAATTGCGAGAATTTGGGGGTTTTGGGGGTATTTGGTGTACTTGCTTCCCTTTCTTGGCACTGAAAGAGACAAGAGGGTTCAATCTGTCACCTAAATGCCACTGAAAACTACTCAATCCCACCCCAAAATTCCTTGATTCCACAACTCTTTGGTGTGGAATGGTGTTGGAAGGGGATTGAGCAAAGTGGGCTTCAAATCAGGAGGGTTGAGATGGGCATTAGGTGGGGCAGGATGGGTGGGACGGGGTTTGGGAGGTGGGAAATGGGGGAAATATGGCTTGGGAAGGGGGTGTTGATGTTCAGGAGTGGTGGGATGTGTCAGGGTTGGGATTGGGGAGGTGGGTTGGGGTCTGCAATGAGACAGCCAAAGTTTGAGGATGATGAAGGGAGGGGGAGCCCATTACTGAGTGAGTTTTTTATTAATCCACATTCCTGAAGAGATTTTTAGGTATCTCATGTTTCTGAGGCAGTTTTGAGGCACTCCTCAGCTTTCAGGGGCTTTCCTGAGAGCAGCTCCATGGAGCCCCATTGCCAGGGGTGGTTGCCTTGGGCCAAGCTCTTAGCTGTAGCCAGAGTCCATTGCCTCAGTGCTGGAGAGCAGAGAAATGATGAACGGCCCCAGACATCTCCAGTGTGTGTTTGGGGCAGGGAGAGTTCTGCATAGGTGGGGTGGTCACTGCCCCACCCCAGCCACTGCAGCCTCTGGTGCAGCCCCAAAGTGGCTGCCAAGCCCCTGGCACCCCGAAAACCCCACCTGGGAGAGGGACCAGAGCAGGTCAGGCTGTGACACGGGTGTGACACTGACACGTCCCATGGCCCTGGAGCTCACAGCAGCTGAGACCCAAGACTGACTGTGGATCTCTCTGTCCCTCTCTCTCTTCTCCTGACTTCCTCTTCTCGAAATCTGGATAACTTCAAGTTGGACAGGTTAGAGTTTGCGAAGTCAGTGCTTTGTCAAGTGATTTACTGTAATTCAATGCTGTTTAAGATTTCCCAAGTACCTCATTCTCTGAAGTTTGCAACTAGAAGTTTGTTCTCCACCCTCCTGAGCAGTTTGTTGTTTTCTCCCCTTGGCCATCTGTCCTGCAGGCTGTGCCCCCTGGGCGTGCTGCTCCTCTGCCCTGGCTGGCTGCACTCGCCCATCTCGCTGTGCCCCAGCATTTCTCACCCAGCGTTTCTGTGCCCTCCCTGGGCTCCCTGCACCCAGCGCTGCCGGCTCCTGGCACACAGAGCCAGGGCAGGAGCCCACCCTGCCAGGGGGCTCTGGGGCAGGGCGGGGGCTGCGATGGCTTCTGAGCTCAGCAGCTGCTCCTGGCATGGTTCCATGGAGACCGAGCACAGCAACGCTGCTGAGCATTGTCCCTGCTGAGGGTCACACACTGCCGGGACACATTCCCTGCCTGCAGGATTGCTGAGCACTGTCCCTGCTGAGGGTCACACACTGCC
The DNA here is from genome assembly GCF_035770615.1 of Melospiza melodia melodia. NCBI lineage: Eukaryota > Metazoa > Chordata > Aves > Passeriformes > Passerellidae > Melospiza > Melospiza melodia. The sequence goes on from NW_026948761.1 coordinate 3,817,698, forward strand.
GGGGCACATTCCCTGCCTGCAGGATTGCTGAGCATTTTCCCTGCTAAGGGTCACACACTGGCAGGGCACATTCCCTGCCTGCAGGATTGCTGAGCATTGTCCCTGCTGAGGGTCACACACTGGCAGGGCACATTCCTGCCTGCAGGATTCGTGCCCGACCCAAGCACTGCACTGATGACTCCAGCATTGCTTTCCAACAAAAACGGGAAGGCAAACTGTGTGTAGGTCATGGTATTTTAGAGTGTCTAAAACTCGCCAAGTCATCGATCTTAGAGGTGAGATCCATTTGGAATTAAGTGGATGGGAAAGTAGTGCAAGATGGAAAAGGGGAACATGGAAATAAAGAGAGGAAAACATTTCAGATGGTTTCTTTCCATTTTCATTGCACTTCTGGAAAGCTGTTTCAGTTTTCCAGGAATCTTCTCCACAGTCCTGTCTGCTCTTTTCAAGAACCTTTCCTAGGAAATGAGGTCAAGCTCCTGTCACAAGATGTGTCCCCAACTGCAGCTTCTCTTGGCTTTCAGCACTGTCCGTGCAGCAGGATTCTTGCAGCAAAGCAAGACAAAGGTTTAGAGAACTGGACAACTTGTCCTTTCTTTTCCTGGTGGACTGGGGAGTTGTGCTGTTGGTGAGGTTTTCATTGTGACTGTTCCAACCTTGGAAAACAGGATGTGGTACCAAGACTTGTTGGGGAATGCAACCCTGACTGAATTCAGAGAAAGAATCTCCAGAAGCTGCAGCCGGAAATGGAGAGTTGTGTGATAATTATTCACACATCTCCACAGACACCTGGAAAGTGATCTAGAACATGAAAATTGATTGTCAGAGGCAGTTTCTTTCTGTTTTCAGTTTAGATGATTGTACATCTCTTGTGCTGGTATAAATCAAGAGCATGAAAACAATAGGTTCATGATAAGCAGCAGAACAAGCTGCATCTCCCAGAGTAGAAGACTGAAAGGATCTGAAAAGGAGAAATGCAGGGAATGACTTGGTGAACCTTGCCTGTAAGAAGGGTAATTTTTTCTAAGATTTTCCAATCCATTTCCTTTTGCTTTTCTCCTTCTTATTATGGCCATTTCCATCTCAGACTCACCATGAAATGAGTAGCCTGACCTTGTGGAAGTGCATGAAAAATGCCCCGTTCCTCTGCAGGGACAGTCAGGGTGGAACAGGAAGCAGTTTTGATATAATTGTGTGATAGATGAGTAATGCGATGGTTGAGTCTCACAATTAAAAGGCAGATATTATGGATATGTTAAGACAAGTTTTATAGATTTACAATTATGTTTTACACCCCCTTGTGTTGTTATCACAAGGTTACCTGGTAGTTGGGGTATTTGGGAGGGTTGGCTTGTTACTATGGCAACACCTGACTGTCAATCAAGATGTAAGGAAGTGACCTCCACCACTGGACAGTGAAGAAAGAGTTGATTAACAAGATTTGAGAGGGGCTAAAGGGTTAAAAGGTGAAACATCCATTGTGTGGACAAGCACATAGTGGGAAAAAATCCTTTGCTTCCAGTGCCGTTATATTTTCTGTATTCAGTCTTCTGTTGTATTTTTTGAGAAGGTTTTAATAATCCTTTTAAATTTTTGGAAGTGAGCATCATTTCTCACAAATGGGGACTTGTCCAGGAAATACACCTGGCGGCCTTAGGAGTTTTCAAAAGGGACGCCTCCCGCTACAGATTGGGCGTAGTCTGTCGGACTCTCCCAGTTCCACCAGTGGTTGCAGGCTGTAAGCCCAAAGACACCAGGAGACTGGATAATGAAAAGAGGGGAAGAGCGGTGGGTACCATTCACATAAATATTTCTGGCCAGATTGTGACTCTGTAATTCCAGTATATGAAAGTGAGCTTCATATTAGTAATATACTGGATCCATCCTGGTCCCTTGAAGCATCAGGATATTGGACGGTAGAAAGGAAAAAGGAACAGTGGCACGCATGGGGGGCAGGAAAGCGGGTATCCCATAGACAAGGACCCCATGGCCGAGAGGACACGTAAGACTGAAGGGTTTGTGGGGACTTGTGAACGGGGTTCACCCATTGGGGAAACTGTGTTTGTGCCAGGATGGGGACCCACAGCGGGATTCCCAGCCGGCACACACCACGGGAGCCAGTGAGCTCTGTTGTTACCATATTTCTAGAGTCCGGTACCTTATGGGTGGTTTCCTCACAAGCAGCTCTTCACAGCAGTGTTGTTTCTGCTTCTTCATCAGGGCTCCTCTAAGGCTCTCCCTGACCGGCCAACCCACCCTTTTATCCCAGTTATCTTCATTAGCCACAGCTGCCGCCCATTTAGAACAACTAGGATCGGGGCAAGGCCACTTATGCAATACATATATTTTACTAGGATTCAAAGGCCACCTATACAATACACACTAAGATTCAATGGCCACCTATAAGCTCCACGTGACACTGTGGCTCGCACGGTGCTCAGAGAGGGGGCAGCCTCTGGGGTGCAGCCAGTGCTGTAATTTCCAGGGCCAGCCAAAGCCGGGCTGGAAGCAGGGTGATCACCAAGGGGTTTGCTGCAGGGGATCACCCAGGAGCTGGTGCAGCAGTTTGTGTGCTGCCAAGCCAAGGGGGTCGGGGCAGTCTGGCCACCAAGCCAAGTCGTGTCAGGGCGGAGCTGCCGAACCGAGGAGGTCAGGCTGGGCTGGCTGCTGAGCCGAGCCAAATCAGGGCAGGTGGAGCCGCTGAGGATGAGCCGAGTCAGGCCAGGGGCAGGACCGCAGCTGCCGAGCTGAACTGGGACGGGCAGAGCCTCCGAGTTGAATTGGGGTGGAGAAACCACTGAAAGCTGAACCAAGTTGGGTTAGAAGTTGGATGGAAGCTGCTGAGTCGAATCAAGGCAGGCGGAACCACCAAAGCTAAGCCAGGTCAGGCCAGGGGTGGGACTGCAGCTGCTGAAGGGAATTGGGCCAGGGGCAGGCCATAACCGAGCTGAGCCAGGCGGGACAGGGAGCAGAGTGTTACCGTGAGACCGGAGCATTGAACCGAGGAGGAGAGGAAGGGCAGACACCAATCCGCTGATGCAGAAGCCCCTGGATCGTAAGTTTTTTTTGTTTTTACTTGTCAAAATAGAAGTACAGATTTTTGCTTTTTTTCTCTCCCTTCCCTTTCCTTCTCTTTCCTCCTTTCCTTGTTTCTTTTTTTCCCACCCCGCTTTCCTTTTCCCTTCTGAGAGAGGCAGGCTCTGTCCAGGGCAGGGCCTGTGGTTAGAAAGGTGGGCTCTGTCGGGGCAGGGCCTGTGATCACCAGTCAGGATGGGACTATGTGCAAATAGAGAATCCCCAAGGGGAGGAGTAGAAATTGAAGAGGTACCAATAGGTATACCCCCAGATGGCCCACTGGGAAGGAAACTAGCCCAATGGAAATATGACCCAAATACCAGAGACAAGGATCAGCTCAAAGTGATTCACTATTGCATGGTAGAATGGACCAGAAGGGAAATTAGGAGCAATCATGTATACTGGCCGAGATACAGGTCAGATGAAGGGTGGATGTGTCAGGCATTAAACATCCATGTAAGAGCTAAGAAACCATTCAATCGGGAAGAGAGTGACTACGCTTCCTGCTGTGGGAGGGGGAGACCTCACCCTCAAAGGTGTCATGGTCCGCCCGAGTGAATGGGTGACGGATGATTTTTTGTGCAAAAAAAATAACCAGCAAGGCACAGGGGGTTTGCAGTAACAAATCGACAAAATGCAATTTTATTGAAATAACCACAGCTGATATGCGTTGGTGAGGGAATCTGGGGAAGAGAAGGGTAAGACCAGGGAAGAGGGAGGAAAGGAGGACAGGTAGGGTATAGCTACTGAAACGAGTCGTCATCCTTCGGGGGTCCAGCTGTCGAAGCTCACTGGTGCACGTTGCGGGGAGATCTCAAAGCACGGTCAGATTGCACCCCAAAATATACCGTTTTTCACTGGGGGAAGGGTGGCCGAAATAAGGTTTCCAAGGAGGGAAAAAGAATAGGAACGGAAGGAGGGGTGTTTATTCCATTGCTTTCATGGCTGAATGCTCACAGGTGCGTTTATTCTGGGCAGTATTCCCCCCTTCGTGCACATCTCCCCCCTGAGCTGGCGAGGTGTTCAGTCCCAGTCTCTGGAAGGGGGTGCCAAGGGGGTTTCTTGTCTTGTCTTGGTTCCTTGATGAGGGGATTCGCATCTCTGTTTGTCTGTCACGGTGGTTGAAGGCAGGCAAGAGGGGTCTTCTCTTTGAGGGGGAAACCACCCCAGAGCTCAGACCAGCCAGGTCAGGAGGTAGGGAGAAAGTCCAGATCTATTGTTCAGAAAGGGAAGCATCCCCCTTTCGAGTTCAGCATGGCATGTTCTGCAAACAACACCTGTGAACACACTGAATAAGCATAAGATTTTCTTTCCCAACTGGCTCAACAGTTTTTAACCTTTCAGTGGTCTTTTCTCTTCATGACAATTGTGAGGCAAAAATGAAAGATTTTCGGATAGACTTTCACATAAGGTATCAGAAAATAAAGAATGGACCCATTAGAACACTTACCCCCTCCACCTCCAATAGCTGCAGATGCACCTCCCCTACCCCCTGATGGGCTTAGTCAAAACACCAGAAACAGGGTGGCACAATGAGAGGAAAGCAGATCAGGGGATGGGAACCAAGCAGCAGGAATATATGCCCTGAGGGAAGTACCCCTGTGTGGGATGCAGGGAGGAATTAGATTTGCAGTTGTGACTCTCAGTTCTTCTGAAGTGAGAATGTTCAAGAAATAATTGAAAGGATTACTAGAGGACCTCACTGGGTTAGTGGAACAGTTAGACGGGTTTCTGGGGCCCAATATTTATACATGGGAAGAGATGCAATCAATAATGACCATTCACACCAGAAGTAAGGCACATGATCCGGGCAGCTGGGATATGGATATGGGAAAGGGGGCATGTGCAAGGACCTCCTGGGGATCTGAAAGTGCCCATAATGTGCCCCACCTGGGACCACAACAGCGCTGGGGACAGGCGAGACATGGAGGAATATAGAACATTGATTATAAGAGGTATCAAAGAGGCAGCTCCCCATAATTAAAATGCTCATAAAGCTTTCAATGAGCAACAAAGGAAGAAAGAAACCATGACAGAGTGGCTAGAGAGACTGAGAAGGAATATGAGGCAATATTCAGGGGTTGACCCTGGCACGGTGGCCAGACAGATCTTACTAAAGATAAATTTTGTCACTCATGCCTGGCCAGATATATGGAGAAAGTTAGAAAAGCTTGATGGTTGGCAAGAAAGGAGGTTAGAGGATCTTCTAAGGGAAGCACAGAAGGAGTATGTAAAGAGGGATGAAGGTAAGACCAAGGCAAAAGCCAAGGTAATGGCAACTGCCATTAGGGAAGGAAACCAGCACATGAAGAACAATCCAGGTAAGGGAGGGGGATTCTAGTGTGGGAAGATAGAAGGAGGGGAGATGCAGCTCCTTGGGACTGGGCACAAAAAGGTGAGTTTGGGAAACAGGGGAACTTAGGACCAGACTGCTTTTACTGTAAAGAGAATGGACATATTAGAAGGAATTGCCCCCAGAAGGAAAAGGGTCTATGAGACTGGGCAAAAAGGAGAAGTGGAAGACTAGGGATGTCAAGGGCTCTACCTTCTCATGACAGACTACCATCAGGAGCCCTTGATAACTTTAAAAATAGATTCCAGGAGAAAGAATTTGAATTCTTAGTAGACACGGAAGCTGAAAGAACTTGTGTTTTTAGAATCCCAAAGGGGGCAAGTAGTAGGTGCAAAAGGAGAGGAGTTCAAGGTCTCAGTTTTAAAGGAAGTAAAGTTTGAAGAGGCAAATAAAGGAGGAATCAGGGATGTTCTATTAGTTCCAGAGGCAGGGTGCAATCCATTAGGGCAGGATTTACAGGTGCATTAGCAGTTAAGCATTGGAGTATTCTCAGAGGAAGGAAAAATTGTAATTAATCTTCTCCCATTAAGGGAAGAGGATGAGGGCAAAATTAATGAGATGATGTGGAAAAAACTGAAAAATCAAGGCAAATTGAACATGAAACCTATAGTAATAAAATGAATTGATGAGAGCCATCCAGTCCAGGTACGACAATATCCACTCTCCCTGGAAGGGAAATGAGGACTACAGTCGGTGATCCAGGACCTACTTGAGGACAGGACCTTAGAACCTTGTATGTCCCCCCATCATACACCCATATTGCCAGTAAAGAAGTCAGATGGGACTTACAGGCTTGTCCAAGATTTGAGAGAAGTGAACAAAAGAACTCTGAATGGATGCCCAGTAGTGCCTCACCCCTATACACTACTATTTGCCAGTGATAGTAGAACAGGTGACTCATTGGGTAGAGGTGGTACCCACTGTGAAAGCCAATGCCAATGTTTTGAGTGAAACCCTTCTAGAATCAATCAGTCCCCAATATGGAATGGCAAACAGGAATGATTAAGACCAGGGAACTCATATGACATCGAAGATATTGCAGAAAGTTGTTCAGACCCTGGGAATAAAATTGGAATTACACACTCCATGGCGTCCACAGAGTTCCGGTCAGGTTGACAGATGAATGAATGAAACTTTTAAAAGAGCTCTAGTTAAGCTAATGATTGAAACCCAAATGTCATGGACAAAATGTCTCTCTTTGGCCTTATTAAGAATTAGAACCCAACCCCAGACAGATCTGGGGGTGTCACCCTATGAAATGATGTTTGGGTTACCCTTCTGGACCTCACCCCAGAAGGTTGCCATGTATGAGGAAGGGGAAACCAATGCCAAGAAATAAGTTATGTCCATAGCACAAACCTTAGAAGGGCTAAGACATAAAGGCGCAATTCCTCAAACTACTACCCTGGATTTCAGAATCCGTAATATTAATCCTGGAGATTGAGTGATGATTAAGTCATGGAGAGATCAGCCTCTAACTCCTCAGTGGGAAGATCCCTTTCAGGAACTGCTCACCACCAAATCGGCCATGTGAACTACAGAGCAGGGATGGACTCATGGCAACAGAGTCAAAGGCCCAGTAGAAGAGCCCAAAGAGTGGACTGTAACATCCAGGCCAGGTGAAACAAGATTGACTCTCAAGCAGAGACTGAAAGACAACCAGAAAAACACCAAGATGCCCAAAAAGTGGAGTCAAGCTTCCACCAGACACCTGTTTTCCTGTTTTCATGGGTGAGAATTACCAGCATCTTTTGAGGAGAAGTACACAAGGGACTGTAAAAGGTAATAGGACAGCTTCTTTAAGAAAAGAAGACAAAGGAAGGAGGGAAAAGCTGGGTTGGCCTCATTGTTTGCTATCAAGAAGGCTCCATAGCCCTGCTGCGGGTAGCAACCCCGTAGGCATGGTAAGGTAGGGACAAAAGGACATACTGGACCTCTATAATTCCTCAATTGTCTTTTCATTCAACAGGGACACTTGGGCAGGACCGAGTTGGCCACTGTACTCACCCCTAAGATACACTGACTATGAGTAGCAGCCACATAGGCACGGTAGATGGGAGTCAAAGCCATACTGGACCTCTGTGATGTCCTTTTGTCCATTCCAAATAAGTGTGTCTGAGGAAAATCTGAGATTTTTTTTCACCTGTTCCCACTGTCCTTGCCCACATCAACAGATGGTGGTGTGACTCATTCAAGAGAGAGAGAAAATTTTTTACTTAATTGTTCAAGCAAAATGACTTAGAGAAAAAGAAAAGGGGGGAGTTTTATAGATGAGTGATTGTATGGTTGACTCTCAAAATTAAGGGGTGAATACTAAATATATGTTAAGAGAAGTTTTGTAGATGTATAATTATCCTTCCCCTCCCCCTTGCATTGTTATCACAGGATGGCCTCAGTAGTTGGGGAATTTGGGAGGGTCAGCTTGTTACTATGGCAGCATCTGACCTCCAATCAAGGTGTAAGACAGTGATCTCCGCCACTAGACAGAGAAAAAGGAGTCGATTGACAAGACTTTTGGAGGGGCTAGAGATATAAAAGACAGAGCATCCATTTTGTAGATGAGCACATGGTGACTGAATTCTTTGCTTCCGGCACTGTATTCTTTTCTTAATTCAGTCTTCTGTTGTATTTGAAAAGATATGAAAATCAAGACCCTTCTGTTGTATTTTGATAAGGACTTAATAAACCATTGAAAATATTGAAAGTGAAAATCATGTCTCACATGGGGTTGGGGAATCTGAGGCATGGCTGTCCACAATGGACTCCAGTTCCAATGTATAACTCTTCTGACATGGCCAGACCCCCTTAGGAGCAGCACTACAGCAATATCAGGAACAGAATGCTGCAATCACCTCTTCTCAAAAGAGAAAAGTAATAAAATACAGTCTTTAAAATAGGATTGCATATTTCTTAGAAGCTCATTGAAATATTTCTCTGTAACTGTAAAAGGAAATCTTCCTGATGAACTGCTCCAGACCAGAGGGAAATCAAGGCAGAGCCATGGTTTGCCAGGATTTGCCTGATCCTAATGAGCTCTGAGTGCATTTGAAGCTGAGCCCTTGAACCTCAGGGCCTGAGAGGAGATTACACAAACCTTTCCAGGAGTCAAAGTCAGAGGAAAGACCCAAAGTGTCTCAAAGCATGAATGGGTCCCACTGAGGTCCCTCTCCAACACAGGCTCCTCATGGACTCCTTGCAGGAGAGAATTGGAGGCCAGGATGGCACAAAAACCTCTCAGAGATGGAGAGTGGAGAAAGAAAAATCCAAAGTACCTTAAAACCTTGAGTACCTCAAAGCATTAATGAGCCCCACTGAATGTCAGTACAAAGCTCTCAAGGCACTCATTAAAATAGATAATTGGGGCCATGATTGCACAAACCTCTCACAGAGTCTGTATCCAAAGGGCAACAGCAAGTACCACAAAATAACTGAAGTACCTTGAAGCATTAATGAGCCCCACTGAGTGTTGTTACTGACAAAGCCTCTCCAGGGACTAATTACAACAGATAATTGGAGGCCATGATTGCACAAACCTCTCAGAGACTCCAAGGCAAAAGCCAAACCCAAAGTCCTATGAAAAACCTGCAGTCCCGGGGACCATTCAGGAGCCCCCAGGGCCATTCCTGAGCAAGGCTCCTCAGGGACTCCTTCCAGCAGATCCTTGAGGCCACTGGGATGTGGGCTAGGGGGGGATGCTGAGGGCAGGACAAAGGGCTAACAGTGCCCAGCCTGGCTGGGGCTGTTCCAGGAGGCCCCAGGGCCTCAGCACAAGGTGTCTCCTCCCAGCCCTTGGTGGCACAGCCCTTGGTGGCCCTTGCTGTGCCCCAGGGCACCAAGACTTGGCTTCTCTTTTTCCCCACATGTCATCACTGCCTGCAGTTCTCTGTTCAGCCTGGGACCTGGGGACACTTTCTCTGTCGTGTTCCTCAGTGGGACCCATTAAAATCCAAGAAACCTTGGAATTGGATTCTGACTTGGAGTTCTGGAGAGGTTTCTTCAGCTCCCTCTCAGGGACTGATGTTCAGGGCCTGAGCACAAAGCCCCAGAGGCTCATTAAAGTCCTGGTGCTGTGTCTGTGCTGCTGAGCTGGGCTGGGCTCCTGGCACAGAGGCAGCTCCTGGTAACCAAAAAGAGCTTCAAAAGCACATTTCTCTTGATGAACAGCTCTTCTGCCAGCCCAGCAGGGCTGGGGCACTGCCTGCAGCCACCCCAGGCACAGCTCAGAGGCACAGAGAGCTTCAATCAGTCTGGGCTGGGAAGGTGCTGAGAAGTGCCTGGGGCAGAATCACTGCCAGCCTTTGGCACAGGAACCTCTGGCTGCAGGACAATGCAGCTGCAGCTCCTGGAGCCATCTCCTAAAGCTGGAACATCCCACTGCCTACAGACTCTGTGAGTACATTCTCTGATTGTCTCTTGTGCAGAGCAGCCAGGGGTGCCCAGGGCTGTCCTGTAGAGCAGGGTCCTGAAGCCCAGGGCGCTGTGCTGGGGCAGGGACTCTGCTGCCTGCCAGGGAACGCTCTCAGCCAGCCCTGGCAGTGCTGGGGGGCAAGATCTGGGTGGGAGGAGACAGCTTGTAAGGCTTGGAAGTGTTCCTTTTGTGTGGGGAGGATGCTGCATTGTTCAGGACTGCTCCCAGCATGGCATTTAACTGCAGCACATTTGCAAGTAGATTATACAGGGAGCACAGCAAGGCAGGGGCTGCATAAAAGGGAAAATCCTGCTTTTTTTAATATACTGCTGTGGGTTGCCTGGATGGAGCCTATAGATTTTCATCTCTCAGTTCAGAATGGAATAATATAAACATTTTGTCTCAGATCTGAATATAGCAGGCAGTGACAGATATCTGCACAGGGCCCCTTTGAGGCAGCATCAGTGTCTCTTTTCCAGCCTCCTCAGGGTTGCTCTGACATTCCTATCAGAGCCTGCAGAGCCAGAGCTGCCCCTGGGCAGTGCCAGAGCTGGGAGGGGTCTTCACGGCAGAGCTGAGCCCCCAGGGCTGGGCTGGGCTCTGGCAGCACTGGCAGGGCCCAGCCCTGGGCACAGGGAAGCAGCTGCTGGCAGGGACAGCTCCAGGCAGCAGAGCCCTGGGCAGGCAGTGGGGGGAAAGTGCCCCCAAGCTGTGCTGGGATATTTAAAGTCCTCTCCAAACCCAACTATTCCATGATTACTTTTCTTACAGATCCCCATGCCAAGACAGCTCAAATGTCCAACAGCAGCTCCATCAGCCACTTCCTCCTGCTGGCATTGGCAGACACGTGGCAGCTGCAGCTCCTGCACTTCTGCCTCTTGCTGGGCATCTCCCTGGCTGCCCTCCTGGTCAACGGCCTCATCATCAGCGCTGTAGCCTGCAGCCACCAGCTGCACACGCCCATGTTCTTCTTCCTGCTCAACCTGGCCCTCACTGACCTGGGCTCCATCTGCACCACTGTCCCCAAAGCCATGCACAATTCCCTCTGGGACACCAGGAACATCTCCTACAAAGGATGTGCAGCACAGCTATTTCTGATTTACTTCTTCCTTGGAACAGAGCTTTCTCTTCTGATTATCATGTGCTACGACCGCTACGTGTCTATCTGCAAACCCCTGCACTACGGGACCCTCCTGGGCACCAGAGCTTGTGCCCACATGGCAGCAGCTGCCTGGGCCAGTGCCTTTCTCTATTCGCTGCTGCACACAGCCAATACATTTTCCCTGCCCCTGTGCCATGGCAATGTCCTGGGCCAGTTCTTCTGTGAAATCCCACAGATCCTCAAGCTCTCCTGCTCAAATTCCTCACTCAGGGAACTGGGGCTAATTGCAGTTAGTGCCTGCTTGCTATTTGGTTATTTTATGTTCATTGTTTTCTCCTATGTGCAGATCTTCAGGGCTGTGCTGAGGATCCCCTCTGAGCAGGGACGGCACAAAGCCTTTTCCACCTGCCTCCCTCACCTGGCTGTGGTCTCCCTGTTCATCAGCACTGTCATGTTTGCTCACCTGAGGCCTCCCTCCCTCTCCACCCCATCCCTGGATCTGGCTGTGTCAGTTCTGTACTCAGTGGTGCCTCCAGCCCTGAACCCCTTCATCTACAGCTTGAGGAACCAGGAGCTCAAGGCTGCTGTGAGGAGACTGATGACTGGATGCTTTCAGGAACATTAAACTGCTGGTCAATTTCTGCAAATCACTTGTAATAAAACTAGTTTTTATACTTCTTGTTGGTTTCACTTTGGAGATTTCTTTCCTTTGTTTTAGTTTTTCCATTCTGTCCACAAAGAAACATCATTGCTTGTGCCATTTCTTATTTTGTTTCTCTCAATGTTCCCCGTGGCCACAGACTGTGTCAATGGGGGACTGCACTCTTGGTGTATTTAAAGGAAGTAAAGGATGTCCCAGCAAAATTTTCTGCAGAGATGTCCTTTTGTTGCCTTCTCTGGAGCTGCAGCAGCAATGTCTGTGTGCAGAGCTGGGGGCAGATCAGTGCTGGCCAAGCAGCCCTGCTCCTGCTGGCCACACCATTCCTGAGCCAGGCCAGGAGCCATTTGCCTTCTTGGCCACCTGGTCACACTGATGGCTCATGTCCAGCCTGCTGTTCATCAGTCCCTGCAGGTCCCTTTCTGCCTGGCTGCTGTTCAGCCACTCCATCCCCAGCCTATAGCACTGGGGCCAAATTGCAGGGCCTGGTACTTGGATTTTTTAAACCTGAAATTGCTGGATTCAGCCCCTCAATCCAGCCTGTCCAGGTCTCTCTGCAAAGCCCTTCTATGCTCCCAGATCAACACTCACATCCAGCTTGGTGTCATCTGCAAAGATATCCTAGGTTCCAGGGGCCCCCTCAGTGTCACAACGGCCTCTTGGTTACACCACGCCCTGCACTGTCACACTGTTCTCCTTGGGTCCATGAGACCATGCAGAGCAACAATGGTCTCCTTGGTTCCATGGGGCCAGAAAATGTGACAATGGACTCCTTGGTACCATGGGACTTCACATGTTCTTGTTGGTGCTGCAGTTTCACAGTGGCCCCTTGGTTCCATGAGGCCCCAGAGTATCACAATGGCCCCATGGGTACATGAGGTCCCACACTGTCACCCTGGTCTCTGTAGTTCCACAAGTCCCCTCAGTGTCACAATGGACTCCTTGTTTCCACGAGGCCACACAGTGTCACAACGTTCTTCCAGATCCCCTGAGGCCCCCTCGTGTCACAGTGGCCCCTTGGTGACACAGGATCCTGCACTGTCACAATGTCCCCTTAGTTCCATGAGGCCCTGCAGTGTCAGAATGGCCCCTTGGCTCCACTGGGCCCTGGAGTCTCCCAATGGTCTCCTTGGTGTTCTAGTGTCAAAATGGTGAAACCCCTTGGTTACACAAGGCCCTGCAGTATCACAATGGCCTCTGTGGTTCCACAAGGACCCAGAGTGTCACGGTGCACTGCCTGGTTCCATTTTGCCTCAGAGCACAACAGTGGATCCCTGGTTCTATGGGGCTGCATGGTGTTACCATGGTCCTCTTAGTTCCATGAGGCCTTGCAGTGTCACAATGGCCCCAGAGTGTCCCAATTATGACAGAATGACAGAATCAAATAGGCTGGAAAAGACCTTTGGGATCATCAAGTCCAACCAATGCCCTAATACTGCCTTGTCACACAGACCATGGCGCTAAGTGCCGCTGAAGAGGGACAGGGACTCTGCCACCTCCACCTGGCCAGCCATTCCAATTCTCACTTACCCTTTCTGTGAAGAACTCCTTCCTATTTTCCAGCCTGAACCTCCCCTGGTGCTGCTTAAGGCTGTGTCTTCTTGTCCTGCCCTCCAGCAGATCCCCACTCACACCCAGCTTGGTGCCATCTGCAAGTTGTGAATGGTGGACTCAATCCCCTCACCCAGATCACCAGTGAAGATACTAAACAGGACTGGGCCCAACACAGATCCCTGGGGGACACCACCAGTGCCTGGACACCAGCTGGGTGCAGCACCATCCCCACCACTCTCTGGGCCCAGCCTCCAGCCAGCTCTTAAATCTCCCAGCGAGGAGGGAACCTGCCCAAGCCGTGGCCTGCAGCTTTTCCAGGGAATGCTGTCAGAGAGTGTCAAAGGCTTTGCTGAATTCCAGGCACACAACATCCACAGCCTTTCCTGCATCCACAGATGGGTAACCTCATCATAAAAGGAGACCAGGTTGGTCAGGCAGGACCTGCCACCCCGAAATCCACGCTGCCTGGCTCTGATCCCTGGGCCATCCTGTGGGTGCCCTGTGATGGCACTCAGGGTGATCTGTTCCATAACCTTGCTGGGCACCAAGGTCAGGCTGACAGGCCTGGAGTTCCCCAGCTCCTCCTTCCAGCCCTTCTTGGGGATGGGCTCACACTGGCACATCCAGTCCTCTGGGAGCTCCCTGCTGAGCCAGCACTGATGGTAAATGATGGAGAGCAGCTTGGGGAGCTCATCCACAGCTCCCTCATCCCCCTGGGATGGATTCCATCCAATCCCATACACCTGTGAGCATCTGAGTGGCTCAGCAGTTCACCAACTGCTCTCTCCTAGATTCCAGGGGCTGTTCTGCTCCCTGTGCCCATCTGCCAGCTCAGAAGAACACTTGTCCTGTGGACAACCTGTCCTAATATTGAAAGGTGAGGCAAATAAGGTGTTAAGTAGTTCAGCCTTTTCCTTATCGTTAGTTTCTATATTCTCCAGTGTGTCCAATAAAGAGTAGAGGTTCTCCTTATCCCATTGTTTGCTATTAATTTATTTATAGAAATATTTTCTATTATTTTTCACGGAAGTGTCCTGGGTAATCTCTAATACAGCTTTCACATCTCAACTTTTCTTTCAGCATGACCTAATAACATCCTTAAACACTTCCTAAGTGTCTTGACCTTCTGTCTAAAGGTGATGCTCCATCTTTTTTCCCCTGAGTTCCCACAAAAGCTCCATGGGCAGCCAGGCTAGACATTTTCCTCTCTAGCTCATCTTTTGCCACACTGGGACAGGCTGCTCCTTCCCCCTTAAGATTACTTTCTTGAAATGTCTCCATCCTTCCTGGACCCCTTTGTTTTTAAGGGCTGTTTCCCTTCAAAAAAATCAGTACCTGATTTGGTACTCCCCAAATCAGCATCCTAAATAGGCCAAAGTCTGCCCTTCCTAATTCCAGTGTAGAAGTTTTGTTGCTGCCCTTCCTTCTTTCGCAGAATATTGAAAACTTGATTGTTTCATGGTCACTCTGTTCCAGGCAGCCTCTGAGCCCCACGTCTGCCACCAGCCCTTCTCTGTTTGTGAACAGTAGGACATAGAGTTTTCCTTGGCAGTGGGAATGTTACCAAAAATTTAGTAAAAACAGAAAACTCCTTAACCGCAATGCAGCATTAAGAAGCAGCATTCTTTATTCAGCTGGATGCACGGGGGAGAGCTCCTCCCAAAGCCCTGAAGGCTGAGTGCAGGAAAGTTTCTGTTTATATTCTGTATATTGCACACATATTCATTGATTTTCACAGACTAAACATAAATATGATAATCATTTCCCCAAAATCATTAACATATTTCCCCTCCCCTTAACCCATGTGTTCTTCTGTCCTGGGGTCTCTCTGGTGGTCCCTGGTGGTCGTGGACTCCAATGTTCCCATGGGCCTGGCTGAGCTGGCAGGACACTGAGGCTGCTGAACTTCCAGTTCCCCTTCTCACACAATGGGCACTGTGTGGTTTCCACAGGCCTGGGGTTTTGGAGAACAAGCTCCAGGTGTCAGCTCACCTGGTGGAGACAATTTATCATCTGGTACCATGAGGTGACCGAGTGGGCTATGACATCACAGAGTGGGTCATGTGAGATTATCGAGAATTATGACATGATAGACTGCCTCTGTGATGTCATAGAGTGGGCTGTGATATCACAGGCCAGAGATCTGGCATCACAGAGCAGAATATTACATCACAGAGTTGGCTGTGACATCAGAGACGAGCTGTGTGACATTAGAGAATGGGCTATGCTATCACAGAGCAGGCTGTGACATCCCAACAGGCTGGGTCAGGTCACTGGGTTGGTCATTCTGCCCAAGCTCCCCCTCACAATTTCTCCCAACAAGTCCAATGCTGTTCATGCCCAGCAGGGTCCCTGTCCCCCAGGATCCCCCCAGCCCACCTGGAGCCACAGCCTCCACCAAAGGATGTTCCACACGATCCACCCCAGAGCCTGACATGGGGACAAGGGGCCAGGACTGTGTGACCAGGATATCAAGGACAGGGATTATCCAGGTCACTGTGGCCTGGGTTGGGTTCCCCAGGGCAGGAAAGATGTCTGGCAGCTGGAGCAGGGTCTGGGAAGGGCCTCCAAGGTGGGGCTGCAGCCCTTGGGCTGTGAGCAGAGGCTGAGGGAGCTGCGCTGGTCCAGCCTGGAGCAGGGAAGGCTGAGGGGCTCCTCATCCCAGCCTGGCAGTGCCAGTGAGGAGGGGATGGAGAACACAGAGCCAGGCTCTTCACCGGGGGGGGGGGGGGGGGGGCTGGGGGGAGACAAAATCCAATGGGTGGAAGGGGAAAGAGGAGAGATCAGCCAGGACAGGAGGAGATGAAATGAGTCAGGCTGGTTTCAGCATTTCCTCAACAGGAAAAGCAGCCTGACCTCCCTTCTCCATCCACCACTGGAAGCTTTCCAAATCAGGAATTGTTGGAGCTGTTTTTCCCCCACTCCAGGTTGAGCATCCTGATGCAAGAACTTAATTGTGTTTATATCTATCATAGAACCATGTTTGTCTGAAAGTAATTTTAGTATGGAAATCACTTGTGGATGGTGGATTCATTGGGTGCTGCAGGGACATAGCACATGGCTCAGGGAAGAGTGCGATTGTTATTAAATTGTATCCTGTTCCTCTGTGGTCTGTTGGCCATGAAGAGAAAGTTTCTGTGCCTCTGAGTCTCACCAGTTCCTGACGCCCAAAGGACACAAACCTGATGAGTTGTGATTCCCACTCCAGTGGTGGCACCTGGACCTCCCTCCATCCCCAGAGCAGAGCTCCCTTGTCCCAGAGAGTCCCTGGCAAATGAGGGATGAAGGAAACAGGACAGGCTGTGGGGATCAGGGGAAGGGCAGAGCCAGGGAGAAGAATGACTTTTGCATTTGATGGAGCTGTGCCTTGCCTTGGCTTTGTTGGCTGTCAAGAAATGAACATCCCTCTGTGTCTCAGGCAGCTCCTTCTCCGAGGAAAGCAGGTGGGAGTTGGAGCCAAGGAGCTGAAAGCTGCAGGTGCAGCCTGAGCTGGAGGGAGCTCAGATTTGCACAAGGCTGCTCTGAGTGCCAGGGCTTGGATGGGGGAAATGGTGGGGTGGGTGTAGGGACAGAGTCTGAATGATTGTCAGCCATGGAGGGTCTTGATTTTCATATCTATTCCAACTGCATGAGGAGGTACTTTGATTCAGTGTCAGTTGGAGGAAAAAATAAACTAAACAGGACCTAAGAAATCTTTTCTTGCTGTCTTTTTAAATATCATGTGTTCACTTTAAATACACTTCTGAGATCTACTTAACTACAAATGATTTGGAAACTGAAATCAAATTATCCCCAGAGGCTTGGCTTGTTAAGGTGTTCTGAATGTTAATGAGCCCTGGGACACTGAATTCCTGCACTGAAGAGCTGAAGGCTGAACAAGCCTCTGCAGCAGGAAAATTCAGCAGCAGCCTCCAAGGTGCTGAGGATGTCAGCAGCCCCCACTGAGGCCATCTCTGCCCAGAGACCGTGGGGGAATGGGCAGACAAGGAGAGCGTCCCTGGGGCTGGGGCAGCACAACTCAGAGGCAGCAGCGGCTCCAGCTGGGAAATGGAGTGTGGAATGTGGCTGGGAAAGCCCTGCCTGGGCTGGGCCAAGCAGGACAGACAAGCCCTGACTCCCATCCCCCAAACAACTCTCTCAAGGAGACATTTGAAAGGAATTGCAATTGTTTGTGTACTCTGAGTTTGACTCCCTGAAGAAATACCAACAAGAGATTCTCAGGAGCTCAGAAGAACAAAACAGTCATTATTGGCAATTTTGGGAAATCAGAGAAACTTCTGCAAATGTTTTATTATGACATTTTAGTGGTTTTGTTTTGTTAATTTAAGTTTTCTCTATTCTTGAGATTTCTTAATTAATGTATTGGTGAGTGTGGTGGGTTTTAGTGTCAGTTAATTATTTATACTTTTTTTTGTTGTGAGATAGGATTATGAGAAAGGTATAGTAGGCTTAAAATTTTTAAAGGATATAAAAAATTTTATTAAAATTTAATTAAAAACATAAATAAGTAGTAAGAATTAAGGTAAACTCTTTAGAATACCTTTTTTCTTTACATTTTTTCTTTTTATTGACAATGTAAAGAAAGTAAAATTCAACTTAAAATTAACTTAAAATTAACTTAAAACTTCTAGTTCATTGACTATTTCTAGAATAGCCTTTTTTTAGTTTACTTCGGGAGAGAAGTTTTTCTTGTTTAGTTGTGAAGTTTTTTTACAAGAGGAAAAGATATTTTTTGTGATTCTTAATTTTGTTATGGATAACAGTCTTCTGGGGAACTTTGTTATTGTGAAGTGGTTTTTATTGCTACAAGATTGTTAACAGCTTGTTGATGGGCCATGTCGACTTATGAGGTGTTGTTTCAAAGAGTAATCCTTTAAAGGTAAAAAATTTTGTTACTTATTCTAAAATTATTTTTATCTTTTGGAAGACATCTTCTTGTGGGGATACTGGATTACTTTTTCTTTCTGTTTAAAATTTTTATGAATTCCAGTTATTTTATCATTTCTTTATTTTAGTATGGAGGGTTTTGAAGGATATTAATTTGAGGGGTTTTGTATATGTTTTATATTATTATGAGACAGAGTTTTTTCTTTATAGTTTATAAGATGATTTTAGTTTTAAGATGAAGGTGTTTTTTCTTCTTTTGTGCTTGCAATTTAATTTCTCCTTTACGAACTTTGTTGGTTTTATGGTTTTTTTTTAATGCGCTTGTATTTTCTTTTTCTTTTACTTCAGGCAGGATTGAAATATTGAAAGGGTTAACACCTGACCTGCCAGTAACTTGTGGTGGAAGTTGTGGTTGTGCTGTGTTAGCATTGGTTTTATGGTTTGTTTTTCGGTGTTTTGTGTTTAATTTTAGTTGTAGGGTTACTTTGTATGCGTTGTAGGTTTTAGGACTTTTTAGTTTAATTGTGTTGGGAAGAAGGTACTTGAAGGTAAGATTTTAATAGGTGTGGCTAGCTTTGTTCTGGTTGGGGTTTTGTAGCCTCTTTTGTTTTCCTGTTTGGGAGTTGTTGGGGTTTGGTTTGGTTAGAATGGAGCTGATGGGCGGGGGGCAGCCTGGAGAGGGGGGAAGGGGCTCAGCCCATGTCAGAGTTTCTTGGTTTGGTTTGGTTTGGTTTGGTTTGGTTGGGTTTGGTTTGGTTTGGTTTGGTTTGGTTTGGTTTGGTTTGGTTTGGTTTGGTTTGGTTTGGTTTGGTTTGGTTTGGTTTGGTTTGGTTTGGCTGAGATAGGGGCTGTGGCCAGGGCCTGCTGCTTCTTTGCTGAATGGAAAAGAAAGAGGAGATTCCTAGGGTTTTTTCATCTTTAACATTTGTCTTTCACAGAGGCAAGGTCAGTATCTCACTTGTTTAACAGATTGTCAGTTACACAAAAAGTTTTGAAATACTTTTTAAAATTCTTCTTATGTCAAACTGCCACAGACATTCAATCAACAAAAAACACTTCTCAAAGCATTGACTTGGCCCATTCAACTTCACAAACTTCAAGCCTGTTCAATGTAATGTTAATCAATATTGCCGGAGCACAGAAACAGAAGAAGTAGACACAGAGAGAAAGACAAAAAAGATACAGAGGAGCATTCACACAGCCACAAACTCCTGCATTCTAGCACTGTTCAGATGGAAATTCCAAGAGGAGGTTGGGTCAAGATGTGTGCTTGCCTTGTGGTCAGCCTTAAATACCCCTTGGTCTTCCTGGGCCCTTCCCCCAGGTGGGACTTGGGCTCATTTGGTCCCTCAGGAGCTGGGCTGGGGGCTGCAGAGGTGGCTGTGGAGCATTGCCTGTGCTGTGCCAGGGACTGGCAGCCACTGCTGGGCTGGGATAGAGGCTCTGGGGGGATTGGGGTTCCAGGGCATGGCAGTGCTGGGCTTAAAGGGCAGGGCAGGGCTGGACCTGCCCCTTCCTCCCCCTCAGATGAAGTGTTTCCAGCCAACAATCTCCTCCAGTCTGTCAAAATGGACAATGTTGGAGGTGAAATCCCAATTCTGGCCATGGGCACATGGATGAGAAGGACAGCTCTATTCTATAGCACAGAGCCCCAGTGTTTAGAGGCCAGGTGAGAGCCTCACTAGACCAAGACCAGCCAGACTTGTCAGTAAGGGCAGATTTTGTCTGGAAGCATTCTTTGGACATAGGGAATTTTGGAGCTGGAAGCCCAATCTCGGCCATGGGCACCTGGAGAAGCAGGACAGTTCTCTCCCATGGGAAGGAGAGCATGGAGCCTCCCGCAATGTTTTGGGGACAGATGAGTGGTGACCATTGTGAAACTACTGCCAGCCAGATTTGTCCTGGCAATATTCCCATGGGAACAATCCCTGGATATAAGGAACTTTGGAGGTGAAATCCCAATTCTGGCCATGGGTGTCTGGAGCAGGACAGTTCTTTTCCATAGGAAGGAAAGTACAGAGCCCCAGTGTTTCAGCAGCAGATGAGAAGAGACTCTCAACATGCCAAGGTCAGCTGGATCAGTCACATGGCCCCTGGGGGGCCAAAACAGCCAAATCTGTTCCATGTTCCATTAGTTTTCTAGTGCCCCATAGTGTCACAATGGTGCCTTAGATCCATGACACCCCACAGTGCCACAATGGTTACATGTTTCCATGGGGTCCAACAATGCCACAATGGCCCCTAGATAACAGAAGGCCCTGCAGCGTCACAATGGTCCCAACAATTCCATTGGGCCTTGCAGTGTCACAATGGTCTCCATGGTTCCCCAGGCCCCACAGTGTCACATTACTCCTCTGTTCCATGAGCCCTGCAATGTCACAATGAACCTTTGGACCCTGGGGGTTTGCAGTGTCACAATGGTCTCCTTTGGCTCCACAGTGTCACAATGGACCATTGATGACAGGAGGCCACTCTGTGTCGCCCTGGAGCTTTGGTTCCATGCAGCCCTGAAGTGTCACAATGGTCTCCTTTGGTTGCCCAGTGTCACAATGGACCACTGATGACATGAGACCCTGCAGTGTCACAATGGATCTTTGGTTCCATGCAGCCCTGCAGTTTCACAAAGGCCTATTGGTTTCACAAGGCCCCACAATATCACAATGGTCCTCCCAGGGTCACAATGGTCTCACTGGTTCCATGAGGCTTCACAGTCTCACAATGCTTTGCTTGTTCCATGGGGCTTCATAGTGTCACAATGGTCTCTGTGATTCCATGGGCCCCTCAGTGTCACAATAGCCCTTTGGTTCCATGAGGCTGTAAAGTGTCTTAATTGTCTTTTCATGGTTAAACGAGGCCTTGCAATGTCACAATCAACCTTTGGTTCCATGGAGTCCCACAGTGTCACAATGGCCACCTGGTTCCATGACACCACAAAGTGTCATAATGGTCTCCATGGTTCCATGAGGCCCAGTGGTGCCACAATGGACCCTTGGTTTGATGGGGCCTCTCAGTGTCACAATGATCTCTACATTCCATGGAGCCACACAGCGTCAGTACAGTCCCCTTGGTTCCATGAGGCCCAGCAATGTCACAGTGGTCTCCATGACTCCATGAGACCTCACAGTGTCACAATGGTCCCTTGGTCTCACAGGGCCCCACAGTGTCACAATGGTCCCTGGGTCTCACAGGGCCCCACAGTGTCACAATGGTCCCTTGGTTCCATGGCCCTGTGCTGGTGCTTTCCCCCCTCCCCTTCTCAGGCTGCCCTGCCAGCTGAGAAATGCTCCTTGGGCCTCGGCCTTGGCCAACAGCCCCTGGGCTCAGCTCCTCTGCAGCTCATCACAAACACTGTCTGCTCCAGGCACTGCTGCTGCCCAACCAGCTCCTGGTTCCTTTAGCAGCAGCCCTGGGAACTGTTTTTGTTCCCTCAGTGGCACAAAATCCCTGTTCTCACCCTGCCAAAGAAAGCTGTTAGTGCCAAGTGCAGCACGGATGAACCATTGCTGGGACTGAAGCCCCTCTCTTGGGGCCCTACAAACAGCGCTCCAAAAGGAGCCCTTGGAGCTCTCCTGGGCCAGCGACTCCCTCTGAGTGGGGCCTCTCCCAGCCGGGAACTCTCCCATTTGCTGCACTCGGGGATCCTGAACAACGACGGAACCTAGGCCGATCCCCCCACTCCTCCAGGCTCAACCCTTTGTCCGCTGGGGAATTGACAAAGAATCAGCACTGAGCATTTCCTGCCCTCAGGGGAATTGCTCACAGGTGCCTTGCGCTGACTCTTGGTGTCTGTATGCACACAGGAATGCCTGTGCTGGGGAAATGTGGCAGAAATGCTGCTCTCTGAGGGGTTGGAGTGCCTTGGATAGCTGAGTCAGTCAGGCCTGTAGGGAAGGTTAAATCACAAGGCCTAACTTAAATTAAATGCTGCTGAGAGTTTTTCTTTTGCTAAGGCGTTACCTTTAATATAAGTTTTATGTTAAGTTCAATATTGTTAAGTGTTATTCCTCTGTTAAATTGTGAAGTCCTAGGTTTAAGTTAGGTTACATGCTGTTACGCTCTGCTCTTTTGCTAAATTGTGAGGTTGAAAATATTAAGGTTAATGTATAAGTAAAGTCCTCTTAAGTTTGAGCTCTGTTAAGCTTTCAGGCCGTGTTCCTTTTATCCTTGCCCTTGCTGTCCTTGTGTCACACACACACACTCACACATAGGGACAGTTCTCTGATGATTTCTGGTTTGATTGCCTGGATTCTGTTTGGTTTTTTTGTTGCTTTGTTTCCTTGGTGTGCCTGAAGTGTCCAGTCAGGAGCAGAGTGACTCTTGCCAAGGAACTTTATGCTGCTGTCCCTTAACATTAAATCTGGTTTTGGCTGATCCCTTGCTGGGGATTTCTTCAGCGATCTTAAGGCCTCGTTGGTACCAGGGTGAAGGAGCCCTGGCCCAGGCTCTGGCCCTGGGGGACATGGGGACGGCTGCCGGGGGGTCCCTGTCCCCCTGTGCCACCCCCAGGGCCCCGGCCCCCTGTCCCCGTCTCAGGCTCTGGGGTCGATCTCGTGGAACATCCTCTGGGGGAGGCTGCGGGACTGGGGGCGGGGGGACCCGGAGGGACAGGGGACCCCGCTGTGCATGAGCAGGGTTGGACTGCTCTGGGGGGAGCTGTGAGGGGGGCCGGGGCAGAGTGACCTCCCCAGGGACCTCACACAGCCCCTGTGATATCACACAGCCCCTGTGATGTCACACAGCTGCCTCTGTGATGTCACACTGCCCCTGGGATGTCACACTGCCCTTTGATGTCACAATGCCCCTGTGATGTCATACTGCCCCTTTGATATCACACAGCCATCTCTGTGATGCCACACAACCCCTGTGATGTCACACTGACCCTGTGATGTCACAGGGCCAACTCTATGTCACCCTGTAATTTCATACAGCAATGCTGTGACATCACAGAAGACTGATGTCACAAAGTCACCCTGTGATGTCACAATCTCTTCTGTGATGTCACAGCCTCCTCTATGATGTTACACAGCCACCAGGTGATGTCTCAGAGCCACCTTCTATGATGGCACACTCTGCTCTATGGCCTCACACCCTGGTCTGTGATATCACAGCCAGCTCTGTGATGTCACCACCAGCTCTGTGGTGTCACAGAACCCTCAAGAACTCTCAAGAACTCAGTTCCATTGAAACACTGAAGTTTCTTGTACTTTGAAGAGATCCCTGTCAGGGACACGACTGAGAAAGTGCCCCCAGGCCCCAGGCAGAGCAGAGAACTGGAGGCAGTGACAACAGATGGGGACAAAGAGAAGCCAAGTCTTGGTGTCCTGGGGCACAGCAGGGTCTGTGCCACCAAGGGCTGTGAGGAGACACCTTGTCCTGAGGCCCTGGGGCCTCCTGGCACAGTCCCAGCCAGGCTGGGCACTGACAGCCCCTTGTCCTGCACTCAGCATCCCCCCCTAGCCCACATCCCAGGGGTCTGAATTAATGCTTTGAGACACTCAATGTGTTGAAGGTACTTTGGATTTTCCTTCCCACACTGAGTGTCTGAGAGGTTTTTGTGTCATCCTGGCCACCAATTCTCTCCTCCAACAAGTCCATGAGGAGCCTGTGTTGGAGAGGGACCTCAGTGGGAGCCATGAATGCCTGGAGAAACTTTGGGTGTTTCCTCTGCCTTTGACTCCTGGCAAGGTTTGTGCAATCTCCTCCCAGGCCCTGATGTTCAAGGGCTCAGCTCCAAATGCACAGTGAGACTCATGAGGATCAAGCAAGTCCTGACAAACCCTGGCTCTGCCTTGATTTCCCTCTGCTCCAGTGTAGTTGATTAGGAGGTTTTCCTTTGACAGTTATGGAGAAATAGTTCAAAGAACTTCCAGGAAATATGTAGTCCTATTTTAAAGGGTGTCTTTTATTGCTGTTCTTATTACACAAGAGATAATTGCAGCATTCAGTGACTGATATTGATGCAGGGATTCTTCTAAGGAGGTCTGGCCTGCTCACAAAAGCTGTGCCTTGAGCTCTGAGCCAGTGTGGACAACCTCGCTCCACATTCCTCAAGCCCATCGTGTCTGTCCTCACTCACCTGGAACCTGCTTTGCTTGGAGAAGTGGCTGCACACAGCCAAAGAGGGATTTTCCTTCATTTGTTTTTGAAGCAATCTAAAACTCCTGAGTTTCCCCACTGCAAACAGACATCCTCCTCAAGTGTGTGCCAAGCCCAAGCTGCCACCAGGAGCACTCCAGACCTGCCCTGGGCCAGCTGTGAGGGTGGATCATCATCCCAACATGCAGTGGTGCCATTGCAAGGGACTGTTGCCATGGAAACTGCAATGACCCCACTGCTGGGTTTGGGTGCCATGGCAACCCCCATCAGTTCAGGCTTCCTTGGAAACCAGCCCAAGAAGCCATTTCTGAAGCCAGGTTCCATGGCCACTTGCTTGCAGAGCTGTTGCTGTCCTCGGCTGCCATGGCAACCCTGGGACAAAGCGGTGCCAGGGCTGTTCCAGGTACAATTCCAGTGACAATTGTACCTGGAATTGGTGCCACCAGGTGCCATGGCAATGGCCACGGGGACCCGGTCCTTAGTTTGGTGCCATGGCAACCAATGCCCGGCCCCATTGTGGTGGTTGGTGGCCATGGAAAGCTGCCCTGGCCCCTTGCTCAGGGCTGGTGTCAGTGCCCAGAGCCAGAGGGGATCCCTTGCTGGGGGCTGTGCCATGGCCACCTGCCCTGTGCTGCGCTGGCCGCTCAGGCACCAGGAACCAGCAGCCACCGGCACTGCCAGGGCCAAAGGCCAGGTCAGCCAGACAGAAAGGGGCAGGGCTGGGCACTGTTTCCATGGCAACCGGCACTGGGGGGACACCTGGGTCACCTGGCCTGGCAGTTGCCATGGAAACCCCTGGCAGGGACTGAGGGCACAGCCCCTGGCACTGAGACACTGCTGGGCCGGGTGCTGGGCACAGGGCTGGGCACACAGAGATGGTTTTGTTCTTGCTGAGCTGCAGCACAGCCAAGGCCTGTCCTGCCCCTCGTCAGCCACGCTGGGGAGGGGCTGGGGCTGCGGGGGAGCTGGGCAGGGACACAGCCAGGACAGGGGACCCTAACTGACCCTGGGCATACACCAGACCAGAGCACATCATGCTCAGGGTGTGAAGGGGGGAACAGGGAGGAAGGGGGAAATTTTGGAGGGAGGGCTTTTGCCTTCCCAGGGAACACTTAGGCAAGAGGGGGCCCTGTTTCACCAGTGGGCAGGGTCACGACCAAAGACACAGACACCAACTGAAGGAATTGTGTCATTTATATCATGCACAGCTGAAAAGAATTACAAAAGGATAAGCTCAGAAAAGCACATGATCATTAGCAAAGATTTACAAAAGAATAAGTCAGCAATCCATCATAAGCCATCATTACATTTTGATGACTAACCCCTTGGTGAAACACTGGAGGTGTTTGTGGCAGACAAAGATTCTGGCTGACTATCAAGGTACACCTTACAGACATCAGCAGTACTTTAGTGACACCGTTCTTCATTCTTTTTTCTCAATCCCATTGGAGTTAGGAACAAGAATTCTGTTGTCCACGGAGCTGGCACCTTTTTAATTCCAGAATAATGCCCCAGGCCCTTTGCTGTTCAGCTTTACCATGCTGTCTGTGGCTAACAAGGCTTGGGGGGCCCTTTCCCCTCTGGCTGGAAGGGGCCGGGTCCCAGTCCCTGAGGGGCACCCAGGCTCCTGGATGGAATTCCTGTGAAAGTCCCTCAGTGTCACAGCAGCCTTCACATGGAGCCCCGTGGATCAGAGCATGTTCCACAGGGGCCCTTGGGGCAAACAGGGAGATTTGGTCTGGCAGGATGTGTAAAACAATCTCCTGTCAGATCTACTTGTTCTCACACAGAATCCCTGGCTGCAGGGACACATTCCCATTGTTCCTGCCCAGGGTTCAGGACTCAGAGTGGTCTTTCCTAGGAGCTGCTCCTTCAGCTGCCTCGGAAGGGCCTTTTGGCCTCTGGACCCACAATCTGGCTCCATTATCAGGGCTGCTGCATCCAAACCCTTTATCTCCACAAACGGTGGTGACTGGAGGTGGATCTCCTTTTTTCAAAATCGTTCTTAATATTGCAAGATCAATAATTGTGCTACCCTGTCATGGGGTTGAATAATCCAATCCTGGTCACTATAGCTTAACAGAATTACTGTAATTTCTCCTTGATATTCTGCATCAGTTCCTCCTGCCATGACAGGAACACTTTGCAAGGCCAAGCTCCAAGGGAGAAGTTACCAAAGCAAAGTGTCCTGGAGGAATCTGAATTCCTGTTTCGGTATTGACAGCTCTCATTTGCTTTGAATTTCTCCACATTAATTCAAATGTATGAAGGCCCAGCCTTGCAGCCTCTAGGCTGGCCCTGCCAGGGGCCATCACAGCCAGAACAATTTCCCAGGCAGCCCAAGTCTCACTGCCCATGGTTGGATTTGCAAACTGGGGGCAGCCGTGCACAGCCAGGGGGTTTCCATTTCCCCAGTGGGCCATTGTGAAGGGCATGGAGCACATCTGGGAGATGGGTTCTGCATGGGCAAAGGTTCCATCTCCTCATTTTTTACACTGCTCTTTAAACAACCCGTTCAACCAGTCCTGCAGCTTGTGCATAGTCTGGTACATGAAAAACCCTGCAGGCTTAATCACTGTATTTTTCACAGGAACAGACAAAGCATTCTGCATCACAGAATCAGCAAACCCTGTAAAAATAGCCAATTTCCTCCCTTCCTCCTTTATCATTGTATAAAATCTCACAAAGTTGGCCACTGACATTAAGGTCCTGGCCAATCCTGTTCTGTAGGGTATTTAGTGTTACATCCCTCAGCAGTGAAAGCTACCAAATTAGCATTGTCAGCACTACTTCACAATATGATAATTTTATATGTAGACAGTGATAGAGAAATATAGATATAGATTGATATGGACATATATAAAAGATAAATATATATATTAAGGTCTTATTATCCTATATATATAGTTATTTATTGTATTAATATTTCACTTGCAGAAATGCATCTGAGCTCAAGATTAGAACCTTCGTCTGTTGCTCCATGTGGGAGCATTCCAACAATAATTGTTCCTTCTGAAGGTGCTGTTTCCAATGTACTCTTAACAAATTCATCTTTGTCTGCCTAAACCCACAAGGTTTTTCCTTTTCCATTTGCAATTTTTGGATGCATTTGAAGCCATTCAGGGGTGCAGCTTCTTTTACCCGACTGCCCCA
Organism: Melospiza melodia melodia; assembly: GCF_035770615.1. Lineage (NCBI taxonomy): Eukaryota > Metazoa > Chordata > Aves > Passeriformes > Passerellidae > Melospiza > Melospiza melodia. Next base: position 3,844,984 of record NW_026948761.1, read on the forward strand.
CTGCTCCCACAGGAGAGCCAGGGAACTCCAGGGAAGGGCTTCCCAGCTGGGAATTTCTGATGGGACTGATTCCTCACATTTACATTAAAAAGTGACATTTTGCTGGGATCTGGCCAGACTGCGCCAGTTTTGTTTTACCAGTGGGCAAAGTCAGCTTTCTGGAGAACATCTCGCCTTCACCAGCCCAACGTTTTGGAGAGGTTTTCCCGCACATGTGGAGGCTTGCTGGCAGCACATTTCTTCAGCTGGGTGCCCATCACCTTGCAGAGGGCAGAGGCCAGCTTGGTGGCCACGGTGCGGACGTTGGCGCTCCGCACAGGCAGCGCCTTGTTCCCCAGGCAGGGCCAGAGCACGGGCAGGGCGTCGCGCTGGGCGACTTCAGGGCTCCTGGCATGAACCCCCTGCACAAGCACTGCCGGGACAGAGACACAGCTCCTTACCCACCAGCCTCACTGCAAACAAGGATCTGCCTCTGCTTCTGCTTCTTGCCAGCCTCTCTGGCCAAGAGCAGCAAAACAGCACCCAGAGCCCCTTGGTCCAGAAACGGGAAAAGCAGCTGATCATCCTGGAAACAGAACCACCAACCCCTCAGCACTAATTGCTCCAAACAGAGCCTTGGCCCTGTGGCAGACTTCATACCTTTACTAAATTATTTCACAATCTCTGCATGAACAATGAATGAAATGTCCAGTTGCCTTTGATTTCCATTAAGAAGTTGTCTAAACCCACACTGAAGATTTGGAAATGTACCATAGAGAGGAAATGGAGAGATTTCTAATAAAAGGGATGATTCCATTTTTGTAACTTTGATGTCAAGTGCCAGATGCCTCATCTGGCTCTTCCCTTTGCTCAGTGGCACACAGCAAAGGGCAGGATTAGAACACACCTCAAAACTCCAGCCCACCAGAGATGGCTGCTGCCTGACAGCTGGATGAGAAACATCAGTGACCAGCTGGGGTCTTTGGCAGAATGCTTTAGGGGCTTCCAACAAAGAGCTGTTTCAAACCTCAGGGCATCTCTAGAGAATTACCCAGACCCCATTGCCTTGGCATTTGGGCATCTCCACATTTTAATGCCACTTCCCCTCCCAATGGTAATGGTACTTTTTCTTATATGTCCACTGAAATAGGGGCATGGAGAAAGAAAAATGCTACACAAGGGACTGAAATGTAACCAAAACACAAGTGTTTTCTCATATTGTCTCTGAAATATCTCTGCCCATTTTCTGAACTGAACTGTATCAAACACGGACAAATGTTTACTAGCAACAGGCTCCTTGCAACAGGCAGATTTGGCTAAGAGATGAAAACCTGAAATGCTCTGGAGACCATTCTTATTTTCTGATCGGACAAAATGTTATTCAGCAGCAATTTAATATTCTGTGGTGGAAGAGACTTCATTTTCTCCATGTTGTTAATCCACCAGCAGACATCAACATTGAAAGAGCTCCTGCAAGTACCCAAAACCAATTCTGCTAAGCAAGAAAGGGTTATGGTACCCATTTTAAAATGGGAATTCATTTGAATTTAAATGCAATTAAAGACATCAGTGACTACTGAATGTGAGGAACAGCTGTCTGTTCCTGCTAAATCTCAGAGAGAACATCTGCTTTTTCTAAAGTAGTCCTAATTTATGGTTAATTCCTTTTTTTGAAAAAAAGATCAAAAGAAGTGCGAAACTAAATGCCCTATCTGGAGATCTGTATTTTTCAAATGCTCTTTAAAGGGTCTTAGACATTCCCAATCGCTGAACATGCCCTTTTGAGATTCCTAATGAAGACACAAAGTGTATTAAACCTTGCATTTCAAGATGTTGGCATAATTAGCAGTGGATTTAGCCCCAGTTAAAGCAAGGCTATCAATCATCTTCTCTGCTATATATTGAGATTATCCTTTTTCCATTCCGTGGCTCTTGCTGACACAGCAAGCTCCTCTGAGGAATCAAATATCAGCTGCAGTTGTAGCATTTTGGGCAGCGCTGACCCAGGCAGACACTGTTTGCACACCCTGAAAGGCTCAGTCCAAGGCCCCTCTGACAGCACAGGCAGGGAGCCTCAGCACTCTGCTTCTGTCCCTGTGCCCCAGAGGCTGCCTTGCACTAAACCCGTGCCTCTGGTACCTCTGTTGAGTTCTGGCCTAAGCTGTGACCCCCAGGCCCTGCACAGTTCAGCCTCAAAACTTTCCAAGAGGAAAACAAGAATTCTGTGAGGACAAAACAAACTGATGCCCTGAAACAGCATTTGCCACCATTTCCCCTCAAAGATCACAGATGTCCCTGAGCTCCCCAGAGAGGAGCCAGCTGGGGCATTTTTAGCCCTCCCTTTGCTGGAGGTGGTTCTGAGATGCCCCAGTGAGAGCTCAGCCCCAGGCCGAGCGCTGTCCCCATCTCAGGTGCTGCCCAGCTCTGCAGCAGCCAGGGAAAACCTGCCAAACCCACCTGCCTTGGCCATGGGGCAGCAGGGACACGCTCAGCACCTCCTGGTTTGGAGGAGCTGCTCTGCTGTCTGCTCACAGGCATTCCCTGTAAATGCTCCCTGGGAAGAGCTCTGGGCTCAGAAGGGGAGGCCAAACCTGTGATACGCTCGGTGACATCCAGCAGGGCTTGGCCACTCAGGTAATTCCATTGGTAGCTGAACTCTTTCAGCAGGGACACTTTATCTACAAGGGAAACACATGTTTCTGCTCACTTTTCTTACGTCATAGGAGAAAGGGCAGGGCCAACCCCATTTTATAAAATCAAGCACATTTCTGCAGATGTTTGAATCCTATTCTTCTTTCCTTCCAGCATACGTGGCAGGGTTTTAAATTCCAAAAGAAAAGCTCTCCTTTCACATTTGTAAATCCAAACTTGTCTGCTGTAGCAGGAGCTGTGTTAAAACATTTCACATCAGGGACCTTGAGAGTTCAGTCACATGGAAGCAGTGGAAAGGTTTTGCATCCCAGAGCAAAAAGGAAGGGCCCCATACTTGGGACATAGAAAGGCACTGAGTCAGGCAGTTCCTGAGATCACAGAGCAGCTGAGGAGGAGAAAGTGGAAACTCCTCTTGAAGACCTGCCTCTTCAACACGCCTTTTTCAGGCATATTCCCCCAGTATGGAATTTTCAGAGCTGACATAAATGTGTGTGGCAAAGGAATTTAGAGCAGCCCTTGCCTATGTAGTTAATTGCTGTGGCCATCTTGCCCCATGCAAAACAACAGGTGGAACAAGGCATCATTGACAGCTGGGTTTATACCTGTTTGTTCTAAAGAAATGAACTTGGTGAATCACAAGTTCCCCTTTGCAAACAGAAGACAAAGAAGAAAAGTGGAAAATAGGCAGCTAATGCCTCTAATGTAGAGCCTCCCAGGTGGCTGCTCTGCAGAAGCTCTGATGGGTCAGTGTCCCTTCATGCCAACAGCAAAGCTGTTCATTTGGGAAGTCAGACGGGGCCCAAGCAAACTCCAAACCCCCTTTGCCTCTGAACTTTAGCAGAGCTGCAGTCCAGGACTTGCTCTTCAGACAAGCAGCACAGAGCCAAGGGCTCCTGGGACTGTTGGGAAATGCTGATCCCATTCCAGCCTGTTGGGGATGGTGCATAAGGACTGCACCTGCACAGCCTCTGGTGGGTGTCAGCTGGAGGGTTCCACAGACAAGAGCAGCTGTCAAGGCACTCAGCGCTCTCTTGTGCAGGAGAGACAGAGACAAAGCTGAGGAGAGCCCCTGACAGGGCTCAGCCTTACCCAAATGAGCAATGGATTCTCCCAGTGCTTTCACAGCTGCCCCACAAACCCTGGGATCCTTTGAGTTCAGGTTCTTTGTTATTCCCTCCACCAAACCAATGATCACCGGGTTCAAGGCATCTTTCAGGGCTCCTGTGATTTCAGCCAGCACATCCAGTGCCCTCTGCTTCACTTTCTTGTGGCTGTCAGATATTCTCAGGACAAAATATTCAAAAATCTGTGAAGAGAACAAGCATCGTGAAGGCTGGATTCAAATGTCCTTGTTTGAAGAGTGGATGTAGCAGTCAGCAATGTCAAAGATGAAAGTGATCCTTTCTGTCAGGTCAGCACTCGCTTGCACAATTTCACTCTTTTCCTGTGAGCCACTCACTGGAATGGTGGTGCGACCTCTTGCTGGTTGAAGGATTTTCTTCTTTTGAAGAGGTTTGGCTGGGGACAGAATAGTTCCTATGGTATTTCTCTCCATCTATAAATCATTAGATCAATTCCATTTATTAATGCTAAAGTACTATTAATGCTAATTAAAGTAATTAATGCTAAAATGTACTGTTAGGAAATTTAGGTGACTAAAGACTGGAAAAGTACAAAACCGTGGCTAATTCCAAGTCCTACACCTGCAAAGATAGTGTGTCCTTGAGACTAGCTGTAGTAGGATAACAAAGAGTGCAAGAGACATGAGAAAAGAGAGATGTAACCCCTAAGGAATGAGGAAGAGTTCATGGTATAGTTTAACCAATAGATTGCTTGGCTTACAGAATATTCATAAGCTTATTATTTGCTGTATAAGTGTTTGATGCTTTCTTCAACAAACTGGACCTGTGATGAACCATCTGGTGTCCTGATCTCCTTCCTACGACAGAGTACCTTTGCTTTGAATGCAAGCACATGTTTACAATGCCTGGTTTTCTATACAATTGCCTCAAGGACTGAGAGCAATTATGATTTTGCCAAAATTATGGCTGGAGGAGATCTAAGTTTTCTTTTGTTTGTCTCAGAGCCAGTGTCTGGAGAAGTGCAGGGCTCTGATCAACTCTTCCAGGATCCAGACCATTTCTCTAAGTAACAGGTGGACCTCTGAACTGTACTGTACTGTATTGTACAGCTCTCATTAGAGCAGGGTCAGTCCCTTGACAGCCTCATTATCAGGCACCTTTTCCTGGAAAAAGGGAAAAAGCAGCTACTGGGAGGAGAAGGCAGAGGTGAGTCCTTAGCTGTTTTCCTCCTTTTCCAAAGAGTAAAAAAGACCCCCAAGAAGGGTGAGCACTGTCTTTACCAAGAGGAATAGGAACAAGGATGGAAATGAGTAGCCAGAGCTGTGCCTGTGTAAGACAAGATGGAGTATATAGAAGTATTCTTAAAAAAAACAACTGGGTTTAAACCAACCCAGCCTGATACTTCTCTTCCCTATGCAAACCCATTTTTGGTCTAAAGAACAATTGCCATGCTTTCAGGGGCTGGATTCCCTTCACTTCACCCAACTGGGAGTAGGAGAGAGCAGCAATTACACCAGCAGAAAATTCTGCCATCATCTGATGAACAGCATCAATAGGCACCTGCCAGATAAATACAGCTGGACTGAAATGCCTTGTCCTGAAGCCTGGACCTGAATTATATTTGTCTGGGTAAGAGGGACTACCGTGTCCCAAACAGCCAGGATGGAGTGCCAAGACATCCTGAATTAACTTTGATGCTACAGGCTTAGGAAAGGAGCAGTGAAGATACCCTACATACTTGGGCACTGTTAGTGGAGATGAGCTGGGGGCTGGTTTTACACAGGTCTAGGAGGAGTTCCACTCCTTCCATCCTTGTCTGAAACCCCTTGGCTTCCAGGAGATGGTAAAGCTTCTGGAGCAGCTCCGTTTCTTCCACAGCTGGAGGTGACGTGACCTGGGCTTTTGCACAGTGTAGGAGGTGTCCATCAGAGGGAGATTTCACCCTGGAAAATAAAACCAAATGAGGACCTGGTGGTGAAAATTATCGTAGCATGGCATCCCCATAGTGGAAATAATTAGCATTGACTCCATGATTCCAGAAGGCTGATCAATCACTTTATGATACTATACTATACTATACTATACTATACTATACTATACAGAAACTCATCGCCCTTACAGACAGTCTGATACAGACAGACCAGATTGGTCAATTGAGTCCAAAACACCATCACTAGTGGCCAATTAAGAAATCACCCTTTGGTAAACAAATCTCCATAACACATTCCACGTGTTCACAACAACGGGTGCAGCAAGTGAAGATAAGAATTGTTTCTCATTCTTTTCTCTGATCTTCTCACAGCCTTCCCCAGGAAAAAGCCTGGGAAAGTTGTGCCTGCTGCTCTCTATGGAAAGAGCTACAGCCACAGTCAATACCTTCACTTAATTATGAGCAAAACAACTTGAGCAGCTTTCCTAATTATGTGATTTCAAGCTGGAAAGTCATGAGGGTCTGAAGAACAACATGGACCTCATGACAATCATTACAGGAGACAATCTGCAAGTGACATTCTCACCACTGCTCCCTCAGGAAAGCCAAGGATGAGATGCATCTGATCTATCTTCAGATGGCTGATGGGCACACAGGTCGCATTGCTTTACGGAGAAAGAGAGACACTACTGCCAAGTTTAAATGCCTCCTCATATGGGACATGTGTGTCTTAGAATAAGGGAAATCATCACTCTGGAGAAGTGTCTCTACAACCAGGCATGACGATCTGGAAAAGTAGCTCAGATGCATCTGAACAGATAAACAGGGCCATATTTGAAGGATTCAGAAAATCAGTAACAGAGATAAAAACAAAAGCCAGACATCCCAGAACTACGCTCACACTTCATTGGCTTCCCTGGAGACCAGATGCACAGCTTCACAACCCCACTGGGAACAATTCTCCTGATCAACCTGTCTCTTCCATGAGCACAGGAAGATGCCAGCTATGCTACTGAGGCATGTGGTCACTTTCCTGCCACTGCTGAGCAGGACCGAGCTAAATAAATCCCCTCTGCTATCAGAGGAGAACAGGTACAAGCAGCTCTGCAACTGCCATGAAGAGACAGCAAGGAGCAAATTCCTGTCTTAAATGCTGATTGCAGCACAGGGGGAAATAAAGCAAACATGCTGTCCATCAAGCAAATTACATGAAGGACAGGAATATCAAGGCACAAAGTCCACATTCAGACACCTGTTGACTGAAGTTGTTCAGGAATTGCCTTGCTCCTTACTACTCAAACTTGGTACTGTTTGAGGGAAAGAACCATGATTCAGCCAGGCCAAACCTCACAGATGAGAACTGCATCTTTGTGGAACGGCATCTTGCTTCCAGACTGAGATTTCTCATCAAAACACCCATCTGAAAATTACTCCATTCAGATGAAAAAAAAGCCCTGTTTTATAGGGGCCTGAGTAAATATATGTATGGCAGTAAAAGATCTCTGTATTGTATAAGTGACCCTGCCCTGATTCTAGTTATTGTAAATGGGCTGCAGCTGTGATGCCCTTGATTGGGCAGCAGCTTTGGCCTGTGGAGGTAGCTGGGATAAAAGGGGGTGAGGCATTCAGGGAGGGCTGCAGAGGAGCCCTGGCTGGGAAGCCACCACAACACTGCTGTGAGAAAACCACCCAGAAGGTATGAGACTCTGCAAATATGATATACAACAATATGATTACAACACTGTTTGAATTTACTTGTCCCAAGTCAGGTAGCAGAAACTTGGCCCTCTCCCAGCCTCCACAACACTGCCCTTGCCACTGCACTGGATCGTCTGAGCTGCAGCCAATGGGTGTCTTTTTGTCTCTCCATTTTTGTGGAAGCCCCTCCAGAGAAGTTGTGTTCAGCACAATGCACAAGTAGGCACTTTTTATCCCAGAGCATATCCTAGAGTAGGGAAAGGAAACAATCTGTGGCATTGGTCATCTCTGCCAGAAAGTTTTTCCTGAGGAAGAGGCATGTAAAGCTTGTCATGTGCTTTGTCACATCTGACAAAAGTGCTCAGTACCGTTTGCCAGCAGACAATGTGGCCCGGGGCTCCTCTGAGCCATCGTTCCTCTCCTTCACCGGCTCCTTGACAGATGGGCCTTCAGCCTTCTGGTTTTCCATCCCCTACAATGACATAGAGAAACCTCATCAATCTTTAGAATATAAAGCAGGAAATTCCCTGTTTAAAACACAAGTTAGAACCAGGATCACTGCTACCAAGGCTTAGGGAAACATTTCCTAACTTACAAATGGAAACCGACAAGAGATTCAGTGATGCCAACTCTTTGTTTTCAATAGCCCAAGGCAGGTTATGGGTGCTACCAGACTGAGCAGCAATCTAAAATCCCAAATTCCTTAGTCTTGACCATAAATGGGAATAATGCAAACTGGTAGGCAACAAGTGTTTGTAAAGGAATCAACAGAAAAAATTGGACTCTTTTGGGGGTTGGCCCATTGTGTTGGAAGTCAATTTGGTTCAACACTCACTCTACCTGTGCCTGCACAAAGGCAGGCTCCCTTCTGAAATGTCGATAAAACAATATAAAATCCTCTTCCAAACAAACAAAGGATTTTTCACTCGACGCTGCTGAATTTAATTTGAAATCAACAGGTTTATCCAAATGAAGTTATCCATAGGAAATAATTTGCTTAATGATCTACCTAAAAATGCCTCATTTTCTGATAAGTTTAGTAGAAATTTGCAAAGTCAACAGTCCACAGATTTTCATTTCTTGTTTAGTGGCTATTCTGCAGGAAAGCTTTTACAGACTAATCAGTTTGGATGCAATTAAAATGCCAGTACATTTCATCTAGGCATTTTGGTATTAGAACAAAACCATATGACTGCACAGCCTTTTAAAAAATATTTTAAAATAAATTTTCAAGTCAACAGTCTGAGTAGGACTCAGAATATAAACTCTACCAAGCTTCAACTGCATTGGAAGATTCCCTTGTCACCCTGTGAATCAACTCTACATTCAGAAGATTAAAAGTCCCCATTATGGTGGTTTTGGTATGGTTAGGAATTGGGGAAGGACCTTCTTCCTTCTCAGCTCCATGCTGCAGTGCCTTTGAGATGTGGCCTGCTGGCAATTGTTTGTGCAGCCCTGGTATTTCTCCATGGGGCAGAAAGTGCAATTGCATTTCCAGCCCAGAGCCCGTGAGGAGTGGGGTGTGCAGGGCTGTGCCAGACCCGGGCCAGCAGCTGTGCCGCCAGAGGGTTTTGGTTCCTGCCCAGGGCAGCTGGTGCATCTCTGCCGTGAGTGCCTCCCCTTCCAGGTGCCCATGGACAGCAGGTGCAGGGTTCTGCACGGGGCATGGAACAGGGTAGGGATGTCTGCTGGCAACAGAGTGCAGCGGAGAGCAAACAGTCCAGGATGGTCCTGGAGTGTGTGACAGAGAACTCCTGACACAGCTGGTGACTGAGCCAGTGAGGGAAGGCACTGCTGGGCCTGCTGTTTGTGAGGAGAGAAGGGCTGCTGGGTGACAGGAGGGCTGGAGGCGGCCTTGGGCTCAGGGATCACAAAATGCTTGTGTTTGATTCCCAGAGAAGGAACGAGAGATGTTGGGGAAGTGTTGACCTGCAACAAATTGTGAATTTGTTAATCTTTAACAGGCAGTGCTTAGTCGTACCTTCCCTCACGCCAGTGGTTAATGTGTGCAAGTGGATGTCTTAGCCTTGAGAATAAAGACAGTGGGCCTAATGAGGAGGTAGCTGCAATGCATTCAAGGAGAAGAAGGCTCCTAACCGTGGGAGGAGAATTTGAGGAACGGGATGTTCACCCCATGACCACCAGAGACCCTCAAGAGACCCCTACTCTAAATGTCAGTAATTTTGGGGAAGTGATTTAAACATGTCAAACACTTTGTGAGAATGTTTAGCCTGTGAGTTTGAGCAAAGTAATGAATAAAAGTAATGAAAGTAATGTCTTAGTTCCATGGATACTAACATGTGGATGTGCATGTTTCAGGGAAGTGATTCCTAATGCACCCAGCACTGAAATAAAGTAATGCCTCTTTTCTCACACTGAGCTGGCAGTGTGGATTGGGCCCTGCTCGGTGACGTTCATTTTGGTCATTTCTATTGAAGCATAAAGAATGGTTGAAATGAAATATTTTCCAGCTGTTTCCCTTTGGTTTACCTGTTTGAGGGTTAAAATTCTGTGCTGCAGGTGTGCTGGGTGTGTGCAGAGCAGTGCAGCCCCAGAAACCCCTTGGCTTGCCCACAGGTTGCCATGCCTTGTTGCCAGGTGTGCCCGGCTGTGGCAGGAGAAGGAGCCCGCAGTGCAGTGGGCACCGTGCCCTGCCCAGCCGGGGCTCTCTGGCACAGAGCAGCAGCAGCGCCAGCACCGTTCAACCCGCTCCTGCCTTGGCTTCCCCTGGCACACAGAAGCCTCTGGAAATCAGCACCGCCAGCGGCGTTCCCAGCTGGGAGCAGCTGCTGCTGGCAGGCAGATGGTGCCGGTTTGACTGCTGCCAAAGGGGAAGAAAGGCAGAGATGTACCCGCACCGGAGCCCTGGGCATGTCCAATAAAGGTGCAAATATGTGGGGAGATTTGTTAGGAAGGATTTCAGCTGTGATGCCAACAGTGGCCTCTCTCCTGGTTCTGTGTGTTCTGGACGAGTAATGCAATGGTTGGCTCTGACAATTAAGAAGTAGATGTTATGTGGATGTTCAAATGTGTAGTGATGGTATTGTAATATATCCTCCCATAGTCCTCTTTCCCGTCCCCCTTGTAATAGCCTTGGTAGTCAGGGCATTTGGGGAGGGCTGGCTTGTGACCAGCAGGCAGGGTGTAACAACACCTGACCTCCAGTCAGGATGCAAGAAAGTAATCTCCACCAATGGACAGCAGAGAAAGAGTTGACTGACAAAAATTTTGGAGTGGCTAAGGGTATAAAAGGCAGAGACCCCTTTTTGTAGATGAGAACGTGGCTGCTAGTCACAGAGACTCCCAATGCTGCAATTTTTCCTTATTCAGTCCTTTGTTAAGGTTTACTAAACCTCTAAAATGTTAAAAGTGAGAGTCATTTCTCACATGTGCAATGCTGTGGGCCATTGTCTTGGTCTGGTTTCCTTTGCTTGTGTCCCATCTGAGTGCTCAGCTGGGGTACAGGCTGTAGGTGCTTGGGGCACCCTTGGAGTTCCTCTTGGATCCCCTCAACAACAGGGTTTTACACATGAGGGGAATTTGTGCTGCTTTGTGACAGAGAAGAACTTCCCAGGCTCTTTTGTGTTTGCTGTAGGGAAGGTTGATTATTGCTTTGCATAAATTCACAGACTAACATGCTTTGTGATGCTTTTCTTTGTCATACTTTGCTTTGTGATGTCACGGCATGGTTGCCACATCGTTGTGGTGACATCAGAAGGTTGCCTTGTGCACAGAAGGCCTGAGTGTCAGAGCAGCCTTGCTCACATTAGGAGAACCCTCCTGATTGGAGCATTGGTCAGTGGGTAGTTGCACTCTGAGAGGCCATTTGTTTTTCTAGTGTTGGAGAAGACTGGCACAGCTCTGGGAATATGATCCACCATCTGGCCACAGCAGCTTTTGCTGCTTATGGTGTTTGTTTTTCCGCGTATTACGTTACACACTTTGCACGTAAGTAGAGTTTCCCATTCTACTTAGGTTAGGGTGTATCCTAACCTGGCTTTTGTATGTCTTCCTGCTGGTGGCTGAGTTTCTGATTTTGAAAGAGAAAGAGCATTAGGATGCCACTGGTGTGGTAAAGCTCCTGTCATGACATTCAGCTAAAAAGGGGGTGTCTGTAGCCACAGGGGCAGCATTTGCAGGGGAACCTGCAGGGCTTCCGTTCCCTCCACGGGAGAGTCTGTGGCAGCAGAGTCTGTCATTTCCTCAGTTTGCTGGGACAAGCAAGACACCTTTGAGATTGTAGACTGGCAGAGCTTCTTGGAAGGCCTTCTAAAAACTCTGCAGTTGTTCCCAGAATTCAGAGAAAGCTTATTTCTTTTTAAATTTTATCATGAAAGGATTTTACTGTCTAACTTGACCTTTTTCAAAGTACTAAAATAGTGATTCCCTTTGCAAGGAAATGCAAACTCCAAAGCAGTGAGTGTCTGCCACAGCTCAGGGGGATTTTAGGGAAGCTTTTCTGAGCAACTGTTTCAAGCAAGTTAATGAGAACCGGTGCATGCAACTGATTAAAAAAAAGAAAAGAACCTCAAGGAGAGGATTTCAGAAGCTGTTTTATGTCTTTGGTAGAACAGGAGCACTGAGTGTTAAAGAACAATTTGCATTTTCTTGGTCATATTTGTATTCATTTAGTGGCAAAACAGGCTGAAGTGTAGGCACAAGCAAGAATATTGTCCTGATCCCTTGCTGGCTGTGTGAATGAAATGTGTCTGCTGGAGGGATGTTGTGAAACGGGAAATCATCTCTGTTTGGGTTGACTTGTTCTGTGGGATTCAGCAGCCCAGGCAGTTTTCTGACAGCATCTGGTTCATTTTCCCTTCCCACTACAGGTCACCTGAAGCGTGCATTCAGCAGTGCTGAAGATCCTGAGGTGAGTGAAAAAGGAACATTTCAAGTTCCTGGTGTTTAAGAATTGTAGAACATGATGTGAGCTGGGCCAGTAGCAGTAGAGTGTAGAGGGCCAGCTAGGAAGGCCAAAAGAAAATCCATTTTCATGCCTGAAGAAAAATAACAAAGTGCGAAATGGATATTTTAAATTTCTATATCAGAGCTTTGAAGAACTACAAACCTAGTTTTGAAGAGAGAACCTTGGTTGCTGACGACAGATAGGGTGGAATATTTACGTAGGAGCTATTTCCTGTACAGTTGAATTAGACCATTTTAATTTAGTCAGAGTCCCTTAGAATTCTATTCCTATCAAACTTTATGATATCTACTTCGAAGATATCGTTGTAGAACAGGAAGGCCATCTTGCAATGGTGCCTGCTGTATCTGAAGTGCAATGGACACCTTTGTGGCTGGGGAGCTGCGTGGGCCCAAAGGACGCAGGGCTGGCGGCCGTGAGCAGCTGAAGATGAGGCAGCGTGGGGCCAGGGGGCCCAGAAGGCCAAGGGCACGGTGGCTGTGCCAGCAGCAGTGGGGCAGCAGGAGCAGGGCAGGGAGCGTGGCCCTGTGCTGGGCAGCGGTGCAGCCACAGCTGGAGTGCTGTGTGCAGCTGTGGGCCCTGGGAAGCAGAAAGTCATGGAGGGGCTGCAGCGTGGGCACAGAGGGACAGGGGAGCTGGGCAAGGGGTGCAGCACAAGGCCAGGGAGGAGGTGCTGAGGGAGCTTTAGCCTGGACAATGGGGGCTCATGAGGGACCTTCAGGCAGCCTGCCATTGATCCCTGCCTTGGATCCATAGAGCCAATGCTCAGCACAAGGGCTGTTTCCCTGCCAAACATCCCTTCACTGCATCCAAGTGCTTTAGACAGTAGGTAACACTTGCATATTTTGTTTATTTGTTCGTTTGCTAGAAGGAGAAGCCTTGTGCAATTTCTCCTTCTCCAAGGAGCAAGGGAGCTTTTACTCAATCTTTCCTGCCCTTTTCCAGCACTGGCAGAAACACATCACTTTCAGGTTAATAACTCCCGTGTCTTTTGGCAGCCCAGGGAATCAGTGTGTGTTGTGTTTGGGAATTGAGCAGGAAATCAATGCCCTTGCATTCCAGCTGGTGCTCAGAGATTAGAGGAGCTGGGAGGGGCTGGGCTGCATTTTTGATTCCAGATACTTTAGCACCATCAGTGTGGTCGAGTCCAAGAGAAGAACTTGCCCAAGCACAGATGCACAAAGAGTGCAGTTCCCAGTGCAATGCTCTGGGTCTGATTGCATTCCATAAGGACCCACATGCTCCAGATTCCCCAAGAGTGTGGGTTACTGAAGCAACAGGAGAGCAAGTTCAGGATGGCTGCTGATTGGGGCACTGCTACCGAGTGCTGATGTGTGTACCGACAGAAAGGACAGTATTGATTCATGGTGACCCCCACGTGGTGAATAATGTGCTTTGACTCTATGATTTAGAAGGTTAAACAAATGCTTTCTTAAGCTATGTTATATTACACTAGTACTATATTAAAACTACACTATTGAGATACTATACTAAAAAGCTACAAAAGAAAAATTCGTGACTGTCTCCAGACAGTCACAACACAGATTTTATCTAATTAGCTAATCAAGCTAAACAACTACCACTAAAATCCAATTAACAAATCACTTTCAGTAAACAATCACTATAACACATTCTACATGTAGTAAACAAAAAGAACAGCCAGTAGAGATAATTGTTTTCTCTTCTTCTCTAAGTTTCTCACTACCTTCCCTTAAAAAAACCTAGGAGAGAGAGAGGAACTATATCTCTCTGTATTCAAAGAATATAAATGCCACAGCACAGTAAAGAGAGATTTAAAAAGTGAGATCTGTCTATCTATCTTTCTATTGCATCTTCCTGGCTCAGCTCCAAACCAGTGGAAGATGCAAAGCTCACCTAAAGGCATCCCTTCAGGAGAGGAGCAGAGACAAGTTCCATTGACTGATCCTGAGCAGGCAGAGATGTTTTCCCCTCCAGAGATGGTTGTTTTTTCCCCTCATGTTTTCCTCCTCCAGCCTCTTGTGCCCTGAAGCCTTCTTTTTATCCTTTAAATTTTTGCATGTCCTGAGGGAGTAGAACTATCCCATGCTGTATCTGGGGTCTGGTGACTTTGCTCATACATGACACATGGTTTGCATTACATGACACATGGTTTCCTTCGCTGGCATCCCCAGGGCTGTGTAAGTGCATTCGTTAATGGGGCCTTATGAGAAACTCTGTTAGTGCTGGTCAGAATTCTCAGTTGACAAAAGAGGGAGAAGAAACACCTTGGTCCTCCTCCATATACTGAGGTGGCCATAGGGGTTCTCTGACTTCCATCAGAGATCTTTGCGTGCATCCTTATCTCCTGAATGACCCGGTTTTCTAACGAGAGTGTGGATGTCAGGAGGGAGGAATGCTGGTGCAGGCCTGAAGAGAAGGTGAACTCCAGAAGTGTCTCTCACAAGGAGTGAGCTCACCCAGGAAGCCCCTGCAGAGCCAGGATGGAGCTGTGGGACAGGGCGGGGTGTCAGTCACTACTGAGAGACAAACAGGACATGGCAGAAGCAGAGGGAGGCCCTCACCAGACCCTTGAGAAATGCCACCCCTTCCCTGTCAGCTGTCTGAGAGGCTGCTGGAGCTTCAGTCCCAGATGGCCCCTGATTGTAGGGCCAGGGTCACTTTGGAATCTGTGCCTCCCCTCGGGCAGAGAACGACCCGGGAGAGCAGCAGCACAGTGCTTTGGGAACATGTGAGCCCAGCAGCCTTTGAGTCTTGGCCCACAAAGGGCGTATGGGAAGTTGAAACCCATCTTCTCTTGCTTTCTGTGCAGGTGCTTCTAGAGAAAGAGCAGGAGCACACTGCCTCATCTGAGCTGCCATGCCAGACTCAGGGAGAGCTGTTCCCAGCCCAAGAGCAGGAAGAGCAGCTCAGGCAGCAGGTGGAAGAGCCACAGGAGAATGGCCAGGTGAGCCTGACTGGCCAGGGGACAGAGGGAAGGGCAGGAAGAGGGGCATAAACCAGAGCTCCTGGGACTGAGGAGGCCAGGAGTCCCACAGGCACTGGAAGCACAGAGCCTTGCAATCTGCAGAGATCAGCACCAGGACAGGAAGGTTACAGTGGAAACAGAGCTGGGTAGGGAAGCAGAAAGAAGGGGCTGAATAAATGTGATTTTGAGGCTAAAAGAGGGAAAAGCTGAGCCTGATGGCAGCTCTCAGTCACTTGCTCTGCTTTTGTGTGTACAGAACATCAAGGCAGAGCCACAAACAGAGCTGCCTGGAGCTCAGAGTGCCATCATGGCAGTGAAGAGGAGGAATGAAGACATTCAAGAGGAGAAGAATCTCCCTATGCAGAGGGGAAATCAACAAAAACAGGTGAATGAAGGAATGGCAGCCACTCCACTCATGAAAGAGAGTCCTTTCCGTTGTTGTTTACAGAAAATTGACGAACAGATGGAGGCACAGCTGCAAGAAACTGAGGCTAGGATAAAGACAAGGAAGAAGAGGCTAGATGAAAAAATTAAAATCATCAAAGAGAAAATGAATCACCTCCTTCAGGAGCAAAAGGCTCTTGAAAAGCGAGTGAAATAGCACTAGGCACTGCAGTCACCCAAGGGGTGGTTTCTGCCTGCCCTGCCTTTCCAGTGCAGAGCAGCAGCAGCGGGTGGGTGATGCCTCTGAGGGCCATCCTGATGAGGCCTCTGTCAGAGCTGCTCTCAGGGACACTTCCTGCTCTGCTGGATCTCAGCTGATGCTCTAGACAGTGGCATTACTCCTCTGGCCATTTAGCCAGCAGTCATCCAAATGAACTCCTGCTGGCTTCTTCCAGGTGACCTTGCTTCTTGAGGTGTTTTTGCAGGTGAACATGGTCACTCACATAGATTTGGAATACGAGCTACAAGCTGTCTGTATCCCTTGCGGATCTGCTCCTGTCCTTTTCTTTACTTTCTTCCCAGTCGATGGCTCCTGGCTGACGGGCACAAGCTGTAGTCTCTGACTGCTTTGTTCTGTTTGACTTGAGGTGGAAGTGTCGCCATCCTACCTGGCAGCCTGCAGAGAGTTCCAGAAAATGATGGGCAACCAAGAGCCCCGAGGCTGGCATGAGGCCCAGGAACTGACCCATCCAGAGATGCTGCAGGATAAGCATGTCCCGAGGAAGGTGCAGAAAAAGAGAATTTCATGGCAGGAGGTAGAACATTAGAATGTGGAGCTGCAAACGTATCTGCAGACCTAGGAGGGGGAAAGGAGTCTTTGGGAGAAGTGGAGCGGTCGTTGCTGCAGTCATCCTTCAGAACACGAAACCGGCTATGAACTCGAGTCAAACCAGCCTTTGGTTTTGACCATTTGGTTTCACAAGTGGACATCCAAAGCAATCCAGTTGAAGAGCTCTGCATGTGGCTGACAGCAGCTTCCTAAGGGCTTGCATTTCAAATGGCAATCTCTCTTGCATTTCAGGGCAATCTCTGCCACACCTTCCTGACATCAACTCATTTCTTGTCTCAGATCTACACCGACTTTGACACTGAAGCTGCTGCAGAAGCCGCAGTGTCGTCCCAAGGAGCCTTTGCTCCCCAGCTGAAGAAATGGAGCCTGAGCCATTGGTTCACCTCCCGTGCTGACCCAGCTGCTGCTCAGCAACAGGAGATGGCGGGTGACTCCCTGGAGCAGCAGAGTGCGTCTGGTATCTTTCTTATCTGAGGGAAAGTGAGTTGTGTGCACGTGTCAGCACAGCTGTACCAAAGGGTTCTGATCAGTTTAGTGTCACAGAAGTGCTGGCAGTGCTCCGAGGCAGCAAGAGAGAGCTCTGGGTGTTCCTGCTGCCTCTGAGGGCAGCTTAGACTGGCTGGAGTTTGCCTGGGCTTCCCTTCTCTCTCCCGAAGGCAGAAGCAGGGATTGTTCCTGGATCAGCAGAAGGCTGTGACTGCTTGAGTCCCAGCCACTGGCAGAAGCCCTGCTGAGATCAGTCTCTAGGAGAACACATCAAGCCCTTTGTGATTCTGCAGCACAACCCAATGAATCTGCTTCTTGCCCTTAACGGCTGCCAGTGCTGTGCTCTCAGATAAGATCTGGTAGGGTTGAGAAGAGAGCCCAGTGGATTCTGTGTCTGCCATCACCTGTTGGGACAAAAAGGGCACTGATCTGCGCCTCGGCGTAGCTGATCTCAAAGCCCATCCTGTTGTGTCCTGAATGGGGGCAACAGCTTGTCCAGGGCTCAGGCTCACTCTGGCTTCTTCCCATCAGTGCCTGTCAGTGCTCATGCTTGGGCTTTGCCAGCCTTGTTGTGGTCGCTGCCCTGCCCCTGAGGGCTGTGGGAATGCAGAGGCTGGAGCCTTCCTTAGCTGGGAGGGTCCCGCTGCTGCCCGGCTGCTGCAGCGCGGAGCTGCCTGAGGCTGCAGCCCCTGCTCTGGGCCGGCTTCTGCCTCGCATGGCCTGGACTCACAAGAGGGTCAGCATCTCCTCTGGGCAGCTCTCTGTGTCACAGGGACGCCTGAGGAGCACTGCTGTCCTCTGTGCCCGTGCCCGCCGTGCCGGGTTGGGAAGATGGGGACATGTGCGGTGCTGAGAGGGCGAGTGCAATGGGAGCGACTGATCCGCGCTGTCAGGGTGAAGAGAAGCGGCGCGGTTCTTCACGCGGGGCATGGGCAAGGGCGTCTTTGAGCTCAGCCTGCTCATAAAGGGTGAGGGTCCTGATGCTGAAAGCCCCGTGGGGATTGGTTCTAGCATGAGCTGCTCTGGTTTACAAACGCAGAGTCATACTTCTGGCAAACTGCTGCAAGGTGGAAAGATGGGAACACTTGGCAATATTCCTCCTGTTCTGGACTTGGCATCTGTTCAGAGGAATTGATTCTACATGTCCAGGTGCATTTAATCTTAGCAAGTAGGAAACCTTTTCTAAATCTCACAGTTTTTATTCCCAAGAAAACAAAGGCACTCTTAGTTCCAGCTCTCCTTAATGATTCTAGATGACAAACTTACTTGCCTAGGTAGGTATTCTCTTCTGGTCTCAGTCTCCTCTGAATGTATCTCCCTGTGCTTCCCTGTGTGTCTGCTGTCAAGAGGTCTCTCCCTTCAAAGGATGCTAGATATCAGTCTCTGTGACAGCCACTTGTACTGTGGGCCTGCTGTTCTTTTCTTGGTGTTCCAGTTGCTGTTCCTGTTGTTGTTAGCCAGCTGTCCACCAAGGGAGGGCTCAGAGCCCCAGACAGTGGGGCTGCCTTTTGTATCTCCTGGAAGCTGGGATCTCTGCTTTAAAGTGAACATCTTGCATTTTGTTTCCCTCAGGGAGAATGGTGAAGATGGAAAATCCCATTCTAAAATACATTGAACTGGAAAATATTGGCAGTGGGTGAGTCCAAGCAATGTTAATGGTACAAAACTATGCATCAGGTGTTTTGCTGGTGGAATAGGTATCAAGTGTGAAGTCAGACAAACTGCAAATGTGTTCAGGCACTGGGCTTAGATTGTCAGTGCTGATCAGAATTTCTAGGTGTGCTCAGAAGGCATTGTCAAAGACATCTTCATGCTTCCAGTGTCCTGCAGGCATTTACAGCAGAGATCTCCTGTGTGGGCTGGCTTTCACTGCAAGATCTAAATGGCTTCTCCTTTCTCTGCTTCTGTTTTGTTTCTAGGAGTTTTGGAGACGTTTACAGAGCACTCGACAGTGCCACAGGAGGAGAGGTAAATATCAACAGCCCCTGCAGACTCTGCTGCACTCGAGGGCTTTCCCCTCTGGTGCAAGTTGTGGCTGGAGCTTTGGGCAGAGCTGTGCTGAAAAGGCACAAGAAGCACAGACTGGTGCCAGCCCACAAAACACATTTGGGACTTTGTCCTCCTCAGCTGCCGGAAGGAAGGCACGGAGGGCAGCGGTTCCTTTCAGAGAAGGACGCGCTCACTCGCACTCCATTGCTAAAACACAGGTGGTGCCTTCGAGCACCTCACTGCTCTTTGGGGCTACAGCTTCAGAGTCCTGGATTCTCATTTCTGGCTGCCAGCAAATCCATCTGAAAGTTACTGGCAGATCCTTAGCCACCTGCAGTGCTGCACTTGGGAACTGCACATAGGGAGAGATCTGCAAGGCGTCCCTGAAAGCCCTAAGCCCTGCCCATAGCCCAGGATGGATCCACAGAGTATTAAGGCATGGATTACTTCTTCTGAATCCCAAACCAAGCAGCAGAGAGTGTGGTCAGAGGTTTGTGCGTGATAACTGAGACACCGCTGTTACCAAGTGGTCAAGGCAAAATGTCAGTGCCCCCACATGTCCTGTAACTGGCTTCCAAGGGAGCAGAGAAATGGGCTGTTGGAATGTCAGTTCCTAATTACTGCAGTGCCTGATCACAAGGCAGTTTGGCACAGCTCAGCTGTGTCATTGCAAAATCACTCGCTCCATGTGCCTTGTGGTTTCGTGCCACCAACTTCTCAAGTTATTGATTTTCAATGTCATTTTAGGTGGCCATCAAGAAAATACAGCTTCAAGGACTGAGGAAGAAGGAATTAAAAGTCAACGAACTCATGGTCATGAAGGTGAATAGAAATCCCAACCTGGTCAACTGTTTAGACAGGTGAGTTGTGCTTTTGTCCCATGAATGTTTGTTTACATATTGCAAACATGCAAGGTAAAATCCCCCTTTGGTCACTGGCAGAAAATAGAGCTGTAATTATTGGCTAATTATTATTGCTCTTTTCATCTCCAGTGGATGAGAAGAGATTGCATTTTGTCTGCATGAGTCTTCGCTGGCACATGGTATTTGAAAATTGTTCAAAAACCCGGATGAGTTGTGTCTTACTAAATCAATGATCTCTATATTCACAGCCACCACTTTGTTTTGGAGCTTGATTTTTTTCAAGTGTCTTCTTCTGTCCAGGTAAACTAACAAGGATTTCCCTTGGATTGTTGCCACTGGTTTTCATTGCTATGCATGCCAGGAAGACTAGGTGCTTTTTTCCAGAAAAACCATGCGTGACAGGTTTTTTATCTGGGCTGTTTCTAAACTGCACATTTTGCTTACTGCCCATCTAAGACATCTCCTTTTTTGCAGCTGTGCCTTTCTCCTTGAGACTGCACAGATGGCAAACAATGCACAGCCAAGAGGAAATGTCTATTCCTTTTTTTTGTCTTTGTCTCAAAGAGACCTGAAAAGAAGAATCAACCCTTATTTTCCAAACAGCAACCTAGCCGTGTACATTCATCTCCATGCCCTTGTTTCCTTCTTTCAGCTACCTTGTGGGTGAGGAACTGTCCCTGGTTATGGAGTACATGGATGGAGGCACTCTGAGCAATGTCATCAGCCAGACCTACCTGTCGGAAGATGAGATGGCAGCCATCAGTCGGGAGGTCAGCAATCCCAGCTGTGTTTCCAGGGGCTTGGGCAGGATTGTCTGGGAAACGGGGGCTCAGAGCTGGAGTGATTTCCTGTGCCAAGCTTTGTTTCTGTGTTGCTGCTATTCTATGGGCAAGTAAAAGCATCTACAGGGAAAGGCCTGCCATTGCCCCTTCACTCCCTGTACTCAGTGACAGTACTCTTATCTCCTGCTGTAGTATTCTCACTCTGTCTCTTGTATTTGTATTTGTATTTGTATTTGCTCTTCTCCACCTTGCCTCTCTAAATGTTTGCCTGGAGTCTGTCTTCACTGCATTCCTTGCCAGTAAAAGCAAAGGTGCTGTTGGCAGGATATGAAATGACCAGCAAAGAAAAAAGACTCATTTCTCACAGTCTTCAGCTGAAAAGGATAGAAGTGCAGCCAAAAATGCTCTTTGCTTCCACAAAGTGACTGGTGTGATACTTACATGCCTGTGCTGAGGCCAGCAAGAAAATCTATTCCATGCAGCCTCCCACCCAAAAGTGATCCACTAAACACCAAAGGGAGGGACTTTTCCTTTCCAAACCCCTCCTTTGTCCTCTGCAAGGAAAAAGCACGTCCACTGCAGCAGGAGTCACCCTGGCTGGTTTGCAGGGGACAGCCTACAACAGCAGGTGCTGTTGCTCTTTCAAAAGCTGACGTGCCTTTCCTCAAAAAGGTCCTGCTCTGCAAGTGTTGGAGCAGCAAGCTCTTCCTCTCAGTGGCCATTACTGTTCTGCCATTACTTCCCATTCCCCTGGAGAGGGAATCTTTTAGATTCTTTGCTTCCTTTCTTTTGTGATGAAATCGCATCACTCATTTTTGCCCTCCTCTTTCTGTTTTCTCTCTCAGTGCCTGCAAGGACTGGATTTTCTTCATTCAAACCACGTCATCCACCAAGATGTGAAGAGCAGCAACATCCTTCTCAGAACTGACGGTTCTGTCAAGCTGGGTCAGTATATTCTTGGTCAGGTGCAGCGTTCCAGGGATGTGGGTGTGGGGCTGCTTGGAGTGACTGCCAGCTCCCCAGAAATGGTGCTGGTGGCAGTGCAGGGACCCCTGCTGCGAGCTGAGGGCACAGTTGCAACGTGCACAGAGGTATAAGGAACCACAAGCAGTCAAGAGTGGCCTTGCTCTGTGTGTGTCCCTTCTAGACAGAGGGATCTACAATCTAAAGCTTCAGGGGAATGAAGTCCACTGCTGTGAGAAGCGTTAAGAAACCTGGGATGTTTTGGAAGTGGCCAATTCCATACTCCCTTGGCTAAAGCCCCAAGGAAATCGAGCATGGACAGTCCTCCAGGAGATCCAACAGCACATTCTTAGCCTGAGAGTGGGGAATTCTTTTGCTTGGTTTCCTAATTGGAGCTGGCTTTCATGGTTTGTTGTTTTCTCCACAGCTGACTTTGGCCTCCTTGCTCAGCTCAGCCCTGAGCAGGGCAGACGGAGCTCCATGGCCGGCGCTGCTGGCTGGCTGGCGCCTGAAGTGGTGACAGGTCAACCATGTGGCCCCAAAGTGGACATATGGTCTTTGGGAATCGTGGGCATCGAAATGGTGGAAGGAGAAGTTCCTTCCTGGAATGCAACTCCTGTCTTGGTAAGGTGCAAATACTCACTGATCCCACTGTCTTTCTCACCTGTCCCATGTTCTGTGTGCCATTGGACAAAATCCCATTGCCATCTGCTGGCACCACTTCCACCAAGGTCCCCTTCTAAAAATGCCTCTGCAACACATCAGCATCTGCTGTAGCTTTGGTTGTATCAGAAAGGGAAGTGGCAGTTCAGAAACCTAACCAGTTCAGAAACCTGTCATTTTGGCCTCCAGCCATGCCTGACATTTCCCACTTGTTTTTTGAACAATGTTGGAACTCTGTTTCTGAAGGACAAGAATTTTTCAGTGGACAGGGTAGACATGTGATAAATATCTAGAGAAATAGAGGTTAGACCTTTCCAGTTTAAATTTCATAGAAAACATAGGAAAAAAGGAAAAAGAAAAGTAAACAAAAAAGGAAAAGAGAAAAAAACTTACTACCAAAGCAATGCCCAAGCAGTTCTGCTTGCTTTTTCATTTTTTAAACGCAGCTCTTCTCTTCCATTCTGTAGCATCTTTTCCAAATCCTGTGGTCGTTGAAACTTTCAGGCTTTCAAGTCATCTGTACATTGTTCAGTCATGTGTGTGGGTGGCCTGGATAAGTGTAGGATGTGTTTATCTCCGACTGCAGTTAGAATTGTTTGCCAAATCCTTGGCTGTTTCTGGGTACTTTAACAAGTTGATGAGCTTGCAGGCAGGTGCCTGGGCAGGGATCCACCGTGGGCAGTTGACACCGGTGCTGTGTTTCTTTACCACAGGAGCAGGGCCATCCCTGGCCTGCAGTGTTATAATGACAGGGAGGGCTCCAGCTCCCCACCATGGCCAGTGGCTGAGCTCAGCTGAGAGTCAGGATAAAACCCTCTTTGTCACCTCTGGTGATGTGGGAAAAGGACAGAAAGCCGCATCAATTATTTGTACACAAGGGGAGGGCATTGCCATTTCCGGCTTTGAAATTCTCCTTTGGGTTAAAGAGGATAATAGCAAAGTCTCTTTGGTCACCATCTATTTCAGTGCCAAGAGCACAGAGTTATCATGACAGTGGTGGGCATTTTTATGGAGACTCCAAGGCCTCTTGCCATTGTTATTTTTGTCTATTTGAGATGGAGTCTGCAAGTTGAGGTTTGAATAGTTCCAAGTCGGTGTCTTATGTTTCTAAATACCATCTTGCAAAAGCAGAATGAGCTCTCTCCCTCTGACTTGTCAGCGTGTTAGAGCTTGGTTCCACATGAACCACACTGGATAAGGAGCAGGTGATGTCTTGCCAATCTACACTGTAATTCCTTGGCCTGAGGAGTATCAGAAAGCCCTGCTGAGCTCCATGGACACTGTCAGCTGCATGGAAGTGAGCATCCTTGGCCTTGCTGAAGACACTGGAGCTCAGCTTAGGTTAGATGCTCTTGAGCAGGAGAAAGGCTGGAATCATCAGGGGTTTCCAGAGGCCTGCGTGCCCAGAGGGACGGAGTTCTGGGGAGCAGCTGGATGTTTCTGCACATCATGGAAGGGGATTGCCAGACAGCTCAAGCCTCACCACAGGCAAACACTTCCCAGCTCTTCTCAGGCAACATTTGCTTTGGGTTTCAAGTTGTTCCCACTTATCTGGCTGCGAAGATGCCCCTCAAACCACAAGGCAAGCCTCTCAGAACTGGTGTTACATTTCCAGAAATGAAGAAAAGAAGCCCAAACACAAGAAAGTTGATAAGGCACTGGTTTTTAGGGAGGAACTTAACTCCCTGTGCAGTTTCTTCTCACTGGGAAACATGCCTGAAACCTGGGCATGAGGGTGTAAAGGCCATAGAGTCTCTTCTGCTTCTTGTGCAGTGCTGCTGAAACACTCAGTGACCATGTTTCTCTCCCAGCCCAAGCCACATTCTGCACATCACCAAGCCAGAGCCTGGTGATGTGGAGAGCCTGCCAAAACCTCCCATTTGTTTCCTGGCACTTTCTGGGATGGGCCTACCATTCATGCATTGACTTGAGTAGCCAATTGAGCAGAGGGTGACCGTAGGAATGGAACCTCTCCTTCTGATTTGACCATGAAAGGTTTTTCTTTTCCATGTAAGGAAAGCAGAAATTTTCAGACTGCTGAGAGACAGAGCTGCAGGTGGCTCCTGTATGTCCAAGCAGGTGTTTTCATGCCAGTACATTTGTGCATGCATCTTAATGTGTCTATGTTGAAGATGAGATTCCCAATGTTTGTTTCCTTACCTGAGGAATACCTGGTGCATTTCCTTTCTTTCCTTCCAATTCCCATTGTTTTCAAGAACAAAGCAAAAAACTTGATTCATTTTGTTTTATGGCAGCTGTGCTTAAGGGACCAAGAAGCACTGCAGAAATACTTTTCATATACTAACCCTTGGATAGAGTAGAGTTAGTATAGCAAAGTCCTTCTTCCAAAAAGCCTCTCAAGTTGGTATGAATCCTCAGGGAAGGAAATGTGATTGTGCTGATGTAGTTCCCACTAACTAGGTCAGTATATGAAATCAGCTGCCAAGGCAAGATCTGTGGGATGTTGGAGAGTCTGTGGTTGCATCAGGGTTTGGGGTTTTGGTTGGTAAAGAAAAGTCATCTCTGGGTCTCTGCCAGGGCAGAAACTGCCACTGCAGAGTGGAGCTTAATCAATGGGATCTGGGAAAGCAGTGACAGATGGGAAAGAAGCAGGTGGAGCCTGGTGTCTCCTTTTTCCCCAGCCCCAACTCCTGATAGCCACAGGAGGAAGACAAAAGCTGAAGCAGCCCAACCTATTTTCATCCTGCCTGCGTGACTTCCTGAGCTGCTGCCTGCAGAGAGACGAGGCGCGGCGCTGGTCTGCCAAGGAGCTCCTGCAGGTAAAATGTGAAGGGGCTGCAGGTGAAACAGGCTCTGAGGGATGGGCTCCTCCTCCACTCAAGCCCAAGGCATCAGATGAGCCCCCTTCCTCCTCACCTCCACTCTTGCTGCTTTTCAAATGAAAATGGTGAGGAATCCTAGACTGGGCTGGGCTGGCAGGGTCCTGTAAAGGTCCTCTGGTGCAAGTGTCCTGCAATGAGCAGGGGCATCTTTAAAGAGATCAGGTTGCTCAGAGCCCTTTGCCACCAGAGCTGGAATGGTTGCAGGGATGGGGCTCCTACAAGCTCTTGGGGCAAGCTGTGCCAGGGTCACACCATGCTCGGAGTAAACAAGGTCTGATTAGATCCTATTTGTGTTTAAAAATATTCACCCCCATCCTATTGTATCTGGCCCTGTTAAAAAAGATGTCGCCCACTTTCTTCAAAGCCACTCAAGTCTTGGAAAGTGGCACTAAAGTCTCCCTGGGGCCAGTTCTTCACAAAACTGAATAACTCCAGCTCCCTCTGCATTTCCTGAGTCAGAGAGGTCCTCTGGCTGTTTCTGTCACCCTCTTTTGTAATTTGGTGGGGTGTTCAGTCTTATCTAAAGGCAAAAGAATTGAAGTAGAGCAATGCAGGGTTCAGAGACATGAAATGGTGGTGGAGGAGCCCAAGGAAGCCAGTCCCAGCCTAGGGGTCAGAGATTTGGCTGTGGGCAGGAGGGGCTGTGGGGGGCTCACTGTGAGCCTCTGAGGGGCCCTGGTTTGTACCCCCCAGCCCACCCTCAGAGGTTTCTGCCATGCAAACAGGGACAGCTGGGAGGGACTTGTCCCAGCCCCATCTGCTGCCTGGCACGCTCAAGCAGACGGGAACTGTGCCAGGGTTACTGCCAGGTTGTGTGGCAGAGAGGGAACTGCAGGGCCCAGTGCCACTGGGCTGGCCCTGCTAGGAAGGAAGGTGCCATCCAGCACATGAGGGGCAGGGCATGGAATGGTAGACACTGCTCTGTCTCCCTGTGGAAATCAGCACAGTGCCTGTCTTTCAAAGAGAGGGACCAGTCTGAGGCTTTGGAGTTTCCTGAAAAGTAGAAACTCCAAGGACAAAGAAAGCACTATTTCTAGAGCACTGGCAAGGCAAAAATCTCAGC
The DNA here is from genome assembly GCF_035770615.1 of Melospiza melodia melodia. Taxonomy (NCBI): domain Eukaryota; kingdom Metazoa; phylum Chordata; class Aves; order Passeriformes; family Passerellidae; genus Melospiza; species Melospiza melodia. Next base: position 3,871,082 of record NW_026948761.1, read on the forward strand.
AAGATGAAGACACCTGGATAAATGGATGAGTGGGATTCTGGACCAGGTTTGCCTGTGATGGCAAATTCCTGCACATAAAGTTGGAGGTGTAGATGGTCCCATTTTTCCTCTTCCTGTATCCTTCTAGGAGCCAGAGGAATCCTGTGAAGCACTGAGCTTGGAAAGTCATGGTCCATTGTTTTTTGTTGATTTGTTTTTTTTCCCTTTGGGCAGCATCCATTTGTAACATTTGCTGAGCCTGCGTCCAGCCTGGTGCCACTGATTGTTTCAGTGAAGAAGAGGAGGGAGACAAGAACGTGACAATCACATCAGGACCATTTATTCCTCAATCAGTTTAGAGTAGGATTGTAGGTTAGGACTAGGATTAGGATTAGGATTAGGATTAGGATTAGGATTAGGATTAGGATTAGGATTAGGATTAGGATTAGGATTAGGATTCGGGATAGGTTTAGGGTTAGAGTTAGAGTAGGATTGTCTAATAGGACTGCAGAGTAGGATTGGAAATGAATAAAGTTTCTGAAACCACACCTCACCTTGAACATTCCCTTCCTTCTCACTCTGCGAATAAGCTGAAAAATTCCTTCTGAATTGTCTGTTGTTTCTTAAAGGTGGAAAGTGACACAGTGTCTTTGGCATGGTGTGAAAGTGGGGAAGGATGTTCTTCATTCATCCTCTCCAGACCACACTGCCTTTGGAATATGGCCCACTGGTCTGTTTTTGGCCAGCTTTGGTACTTCTATTTGAGGCAGAAAGGGCAATGGCATTTCAAGGCAAAACCAAAAGAAGAATGAGGCAGCCCAAACACCCTGTGCAGATGCAGGCCTTCAGCTGTGACTGGAGAGCATTTGGGCTCCTGCCACTTGGATTTGGATCCCTAAATGCAATCATCTCTTTGGCTGGAGGAAAGCCTTGCTCAAGTGAGAAAGCAGAAAGATCAGAGAGGGTGCTCGGGAAGGTCTCCTGTGGTGCAGAGCTGTCAGTGCCTGTGAGGTGAGAGCGGGCCCGGCCTTGCCCAGGCTGGAGCCCCAGCAGAGCCCTGGCAGAGGCCGGAGCAGCCTGAGCCCCGGCAGAGGCAGGCTGGAAGGAGGCCCTTGGAGCTGCAAGAGGCAGCAGCCGGGCCCTGGGTGCCTCTTGTTGGCAGTGGGCGAATCCTCCGCTCTCAGAGCCCAGGTGGCAGCTGGCTGCTGCCGAGGGGAAGTGCAGCCGTGCTGGGCACAGCCCGGCCTGGAGGACATGTCCGTCTGGAGTGTGCCCAGGAGCAGAGAAAGGCCAAGGGCAGCCGTGGGCCGCTGGGCTGCCTGAGGATTCCTCCTCTTCTGCCGGCTGCCCTGCAACTCCTGGCAAAGGCCAGCAGTGTGTGCAGCACTCTGGGCACCGGGGCAGGGAGCCGGGCTGCTCGGCAGGCTGGAGCACAGGGCAGCTCCTTCAGGCCCAGCACTTGTGCCAGGGAAGCGAGGCCAGTGTGAGGCAGGGACAGCTTGGCAGGGCCCATCTGCAGGAGCCAGCACCTCACGCAGCTCTGGGAGGAAGCGCCTGCAATCCTGCAGTTCTGCACTGAGCCAGAGCAAAGGTGTGAGATGCAGCGTGTTTGGCAGAAATATTCAGGCCCACCAGGCCAGCCTGCTTTGTGCTCTGTGGTGCCACAGCAAGCGCTGTGCAATGCAGCTCTGAGCTGCTGGGAGAGAGGCAGTCGGGGATGTGCCTGAGGTGAGTCAAGGGGATAGCTGAAAATGTAATTAGGATAATTGAAAAGTGAGGATGAGTCGAGGGGCCAGCTGGGAATAGAATTGGGATAGTAGAAGACTGCATATTTTAGTTAAGATTTTAAAATGGGTTAAGAAGTTAAGTTAGTAATACAGCTAGCAGAAATCACGTTCCTTTAGTTAAAGAGTACCAAATATATTAGGAACATAAAGCTAGGAGTGACAGGGATAGAGGAAGCAATTGTGAAGAAGCAGAGACCATAGAAATACCTTGCCTTAAGAATAATTGAACAGTTAGGAGAGCCTTGGACAATGAGCAGGTCAAAAGGTCTTGCCAACTGGCCATGAGAGAAGAGTTCACCATGAGGAAGGCTGCTTTCTTCCTCCCATACAACCACTCCCTCATTTCAAAATCCCATCAACCCAGTTAAGGGATACAATTGCGCAGCTGTATAGGATATTCAGCTGATAAAAATGTGAAGCAGGAGGTAATAATTATGTATTATGGGTCCTTAGAAACCTAATGTAAAACCTTTTCTGTAGAAATATAGAGAACTCCTTGCACGTGTCTTTGGAAACTAGTTCACATGTGTCCAGCGGTGCAATAAATACCCTTCTTTTCAACTATAATTAGTTGAAGAGTCATCTGTCCATGCTTCAGGGTTTATGCTGGAGTAGTGAACTGATTTGGAAGGGAGCAGAAGAGTTTCAGCAGGCAATTTTTGGAAGAGATGGAAGCCTCTTGTGACTGAAGGGAAAGCCATTTGGAATGGAGAAATGATCTCAAAGTCCATACAATTGTATCTTTGTGTCTGTCCTGGGTTGACTATGTGATGCTTTTATCCCCAATCGTCTCATTCTGTTTATGTTGAATAATAATAAGTTTTGTACCTTTAAGAGTGTTCCAGAGAGTGAAGGGTGGGGAGAGAAGAAGCGCGCAGTTTGTTTTCAGACACTGCACTCACTCCTCCACATTTCTGCTCCTGACTGTGTTGTCTGCGGACAGACAGCGGGGCAGAAAGGTCTTCTTTTGCTTTTTAGTTAGTTTTTAGCTAGCTGAGGCAAAGAAGTTCCCTGGACTGTTTTTTTTTCCTTTTTCTTTGAACCTCTTGAAACTGCTCTGGACTGAAAACCCAGGAGAGCACCGGCAGCTGCACCAGTGGCCCACTGGGCTGGGCCTGGCCTGTGACAATTCCAGCACCAGAGGGACTGATCAGAGACTGAGTGAGCTGAGCTTCAACCCGGGGTTTTCTCAGTTTGTCATCTCTTTTAGAGTGGAAAGGGGTCTCATTGTTTTGATATTGTTTTGGATTTATAGTTTAATAAACAGGTTTTTTTCACCTTTCTCCAAGGAGGTATTTTTTCCCTCCCGGACCAGTTGGGGGGAGGGGCTGATTGGATCTGCTTTTCCCACTGTAGCTCCTTTGGGGGATTCTTCCCCAAAGTTGCTCTGAACCTGGACAAATACATGAATTGGCGCCCAATGCGCGGCTGGAAAAGGTGGAAAAAAGCCCTATTAATTGTGTGTTTGTTGTTGTTAAAGCAGTTAGTAGCCATGCTGCTTGGACCCCTGATGTCTCTGGTTGTGAAAGCCTTAGTGTGGCTCTGGGCTCTAGACCTTTTTGAGGTTTCAATACCTTTCTAGTCACTAAGATTATTGTCCAAAGCATGTAATTTTTAGAGTAGAGGTGTACAGATTAGAATAGCTGTTGTGCTGGCCTTGGTGATAATGATTTATAGGGCTTTTACAAAGATACTGGAGTCTGTTTACGATATGTATGGTTTATGGTTTCTTCATCCTACCCTGCATCCCCATTCCAGTAGTACGTTTTAGAAATTTAGTAGTAATTAGACTCAGTCTGTTGGAAGAAGAGCTGAGAATAAGGCTTTCCAGCCTTTACTTCCCTTCTTCTCCTTTGGATCTGTTATGTCACTTTTTGCGAATGTTCAGTTTCCCCTGAATGTTAAAGAGACCATCTTTCTGGTATTTAATCTGTAAGCTTCCTCTATATGGTCTTCAGCTTCTCTAGAATGAAGGCTGAGATATCCAGAGGAGCTGGTGAGACCCCTGACCCAGAAGCAGATGCAGGCGTGAAAAATTCTGAGTGGTGTGGAGAATGGGAAAATATAGGCCAAACCCTGAAAGAATTTTCTGATCCTGTAGACTGGGATTTTCCACGGGAACAAATTCAGAACGCAGCAGAGGTGGGGAAATACCTAAAAGAGAAGTGCCATGAGGATTCTAAGGAGAAAAGGCTCATTGCAATAAGCTGGGCCCTGGCCTATGCTTATTGCACTTTGTTAGATACTGTCGGGCAGCCGACAGAGGCAGGGGGGCAGGGAGATAAATCGTGTCCCAGTCACTCAAGCTGTAGCTGACAGCCCAGGCTCGAAGCCAGCAGCCAGACCAGATAGTGAGCCTAAGCCAGCATCTAAACCCATGGCTGTTGCTACCAGTACTAGAAGTGGGAAACGCATGGAAAAAACTGATCGAGCAGTGGATGATGATGATGATGGTGATACAGGAGAAGGAACCTCAATGCTTCCTGGCATAAAATCAGGAGTCAAAGCGGCAGGTGCAAGATCAGATGCAAATATTGAGTCTTATTCCCTGAAGGACCTTCGTGGCCAAAGGAAGGATTACACCCGATGACCTGATGAATCCATAATTAGTTGGCTGGTCCGTCTCTGGGATGCTGCAGGCGAGGCTACAATTCTGGATGGCACTGAAGCCAGGCAGTTGGGATCCCTGTCACAGGATCCTGCCATAGACCAAGGAATGATGAGCGGGGCTAACCCTCACAGCCTCTGGGAACGTGTCCTAAGAAGTGTAGCACAAAGATACCTGTGTGCAGACAATCTCTATATGCAGCAAACCCAGTGGAAAACCATAGAACAAGGGATTCAACGCTTGAGGGAAATGGCAGTAGCTGAGATTGTCTTCTCAGATGATGGAAACACTGTAAATCCAGACTTGGTACCATGCACATCTGTGATGTGGAGAAAACTTGTACGACTTGGGCCACGAGAATACGCTTCTGCTTTAGCAATAATGAAGCAGGATGATGGCGAGGAGACTGTGCTGGATATGGCAAAGAAGCTCCGAGCATATGCAGACACTGTGAATGGCCCAACACATGCCAGAATCGCAGTGGTGGAAACATGTCTGCAAAAATTAGAGGACAAGATAGAGGACGGTCACAAGAAACTGAGGGAGGAGATTAAAGAGAGCTTTCTCCAAATCTCGGCAGTACAGATCAGAGGTTCTGGTACCCAACGCAGACGTTCCCCAGATGGCGAGAGAAGGTACATCCCACGAGCTGAGCTGTGGTTCTACCTGCGTGATTGTGGAGAAGACATGGGGAGATGGCATAGAAACCTACCGCTGCTCTGGCACAACGGGTGCGTGAACTGAAGACTCAGAGTGGAAGTTCCAAAAGGGAAGCAGCTCCAGTGGCCAGTAACCGAACTCTCACATATGATGATAATGACAATATTTTTGATCCCCTTGAAGGAACCTCCAAGGCATATGCCCAGGGAAAGAAGGATAACCAGGCTTAGAGGGGCCCTGCCTCTAGCCAGGTAGAGGCTGGGGAAAACCGTGGGTTTTGGACTGTGTGGATTTATTGGCCTGGCACATCTGAATCACAAGAACGCAAAGCTTTGGTTGACACTGGTGCTCAATGCACATTAATCCCATTGAAACATGTGGGGACAGAGTCTGTTTCTATTGCTGGTGTGACAGGGGGATCACAGGATTTTACTTTGGTGGAAGCTGAGGTGAGCCTGACTGGAAATGAGTGGAAGAAACACTCTATTGTGACTGGCCCAGAGGCCTCATGTATTTTGGGCATAGACTACCTTCAAAGTGGGTACTTCAAAGACCCAAAAGGACTCAGATGGGCATTTGGAATAGGTGCTGTAGAGACAGAGGGTGTCAAGCAGTTGAACATCTTGCTTGGACTGTCAGAAATCCCATCTGCAGTAGGTCTCCTGAAGGTGGAAGAACAATGAGTGCCAATTGCCACCTCAACAGTGCACCGCCGACAGTACCGAACGAATCGAGCTGCTGGGATCCCCATCCAAAAAATGATCCGAGAGCTGGAGAGCCAAGGGGTGGTCAGCAAGACCCACTCACCCTTCACCAGTCCTATTTGGCCTGTGCGTAAACCTGAAGGAGAATGGAGATTGACAGTGGACTATTGTGCATTGAATGAAGTGACCTCACCCCTGAGCGCTGCTGTGCCGGACATGCTGGAACTCCAGTACGAGCTGGAGTCCGAGGCAGCATGGTGGTACACCACTATAGACATTGCCAATGCATTTTTCTCCATTCCTCTGGCAGCAGAATGCAAGCCTCAGTTTGCTTTCACCTGGAGGGGCGTGCAGTACACCTGGAACCGATTGCCCCAGGGGTGGAAGCACATCCCCACCATCTGCCATGGACTGATCCAGGCTGCACTGGAAAATTGTGAGGCTCCAGAACACCTGCAATATATTGATGACATCATTGTGTGGGGGAAGACAGCAGCAGAGGTGTTCGAGAAAGGGGAGAAAATCATCCAGATTCTCCTAAATGCTGGCTTCGCCATCAAGAAGAACAAAGTCAAGGGACCTGCTCAAGAGATCCAGTTTCTGGGAGTGAAGTGGCAAGACAGACGGCGTCAGATTCCCACCGATGTCATCAACAAGATCACAGCAATGTCTCCACCCACCAATAAGAAGGAGACACAAGCTTTCCTAGGCACCATAGGTTTTTGGAGGATGCATATTCCCGAATACAGTCAGATCGTGAGCCCTCTCTACCTGGTCACCCTTAAGAAGAACACTTTCCACTGGGGCCCTGAGTAGCAACAAGCCTTTGCACAGATCAAGCAGGAGATTGCTCATGCAGTAGCCCTTGGCCCAATCAGGACAGGACCAGAGGTGAAGAATGTGCTCTGCTCTGCAGCCGGGAACCATGGCTTGTCCTGGAGCCTTTGGCAGAAAGTGCCTGGGGAGACTCGAGGCCGACCACTAGGATTTTGGAGTTGTAGCTACAGAGAGTCTGAAGCCAACTACACTCCAACAGAGAAGGAAATCTTGGCTGCCTATGAAGGAGTCCAGGCTGCCTCGGAGGTAATAGGCACTGAAGTACAACTCCTCCTGGCACCCCGACTACCAGTATTGGGGTAGATGTTCATAGGCAAGGTTCCCTATACGCACCATGCCACCAGTGCTACATGGAGAAAATGGATTGCTGTTATCACACAGCGTGCCAGTATTGGAAAACTGAATCGCCCTGGGATTCTGGAAATAATTACAAACTGACCGGAAGGTGAAAACTTTGGTCTCTCTGATGAAGGGGAACAAGAAGTGACACGGTCTGAAGAAGCTCCACCATACAACCAAGTGCCAGCAGAAGATCCACGATACGCTCTCTTTACTGATGGTTCGTGCCGCATTGTGGGAATGAACCGAAAGTGGAAAGCAGCCGTATGGAGCCCCACACGACAGGTGGCAAGGCCACTGAAGGAGAAGATGGATCAAGCCAACTTGCTGAACTCAAAGCTGTTCAACTGGCCCTGGACATTGCTGAGAGAGAGAAGTGGCCAAAGCTCTACCTTTATACTGATTCATGGATGGTAGCCAATGCTCTGTGGGGATGGCTGGAGAGGTGGAAAGAGGCTAATTGGCAGCATAGAGGAAAACCAATTTGGGCTGCTGAAGAGTGGAAAGACATCGCTACCAGGGTAGGGAAACTGCCTGTGAAGGTCCGCCATGTAGATGCCCATGTACCCAAGAGTAGAGCTGATGAGGAGCACCAAAACAATGAGCAAGTAGGTCGGGCTGCAAAGATAGGGGTGTCCAAAATAGACCTAGATTGGGAACATAAGGGAGAGTTATTCCTAGCTCAATGGGCCCATGATGCCTAAGCCATCAGGGCAGGGATGCCACCTATAAGTGGGCACGAGACCGAGGGGTGGATCTAACCATGGACAGTATTTCTCAGGTTATCCATGACTGTGAGACGTGTGCTGCCATCAAGCAGGCCAAGGGAGTGAAGCCCCTGTGGTACGGTGGGTGGTGGTCCAAGTACAAGGCCTGGCAGATTGACTACATCACAATGCCCCAGACACGCCAGGGCAAGCACTACGTGTTGACCATGGTGGAGGCCACCACTGGATGGTTGGAAACCTACCCTGTGTCTCATGCTACAGCCCGGAACACCATCCTGGGCCTGGAAAAGCAAGTTCTGTGGAGACATGGCACCCCTGAGAGGATCAAGTCAGACAATGGGACTCATTTCAAGAACCACCTTATCAACACCTGGGCTAGGGAACATGGCATTGAGTGGGTGTACCATATCCCCTACCATGCTCCAGCTGCAGGAAAAGTGGAGAGGTACAATGGACTACTAAAAACCCAGTTGAAAGCTTTGGGTGGGGGATCTTTCAAAAATTGGGAGTAGCATTTAGCATCTGGTTAGTCAACACCCGAGATTCCACCAACCGAGCAGGTCCTGCCCAGTCTGAGTCCCTGAATGTAGTAGAAGGAGACAAAGTCCCAGTGGTACATATCAGAGGTTTGTTAGGGAAGACTGTGTGGATCAATTCTGCCTGGAGTACAGACAAACCCATTCATGGGGTTGTCTTTGCTCAGGCACCAGGTTGCACGTGGTGGATAATGCAAAGAGATAGAACAACACGATGTTGTTGTTCAGGGAGATCTGATTGTGGGGTAAGAATGATATGCAATATCACTGTTCATTGGATGTTACTGCCATTGTCTGTACATTAAACCATACAGACATGAGATAGAAGGAAATGTGTAAGAGTTGAAGGTCTGGGCAAGTGGAAGATGGAGAAGGAAATGTGTAAGTGTCGAAGGTCTGAGCAAGTGATAGATGGAGCTTTAGGTGACTAAAGTGAAAAGGGGCTCTGCAGCTCTGTAATATAGGGCCTGGATTCAGTGGTCCAGTGTGGGGATGTGATGAAGGCATGGTGGGTATTGCTTGTAATTTTGGGGAAACAGATGGAAATTTTGTATGAATAATGTATGATGTGTTGTAGTATGTTGATGATATGGGGATAAGGGGTGGAATGTCCTGGGGTGATGTTATGATGCTTGTATCCCCATTCACCTGTTCTGTGCCTTTAAGACCGACTCTGAAAGGTCAAAGTTTTGTTTGGGTTTCTCTTATCAGGGACACAGAGACGAGCAGTACAAGGGGCTGTTTTTCCCTTCTTGCTTTCAGCTTGCTGCTTTGCTTGCTCTCTTTTCTGCTCTCACTTCTGCTCTGCTTTGGCCTCTGCGTATTAGCTAGTTGTAGCTAAACAGTCCACATCCCTTCCTGGACTGTTTCTCCTCTCCTGTTTCTGTGACCATCTTGAACCTGCTCCGGACTGGGACCCGGGAACACCGTTCGGCTGCAGCAGCTTCCCCAGTGCCGGAGGGACTGAGAACAGAGCAACCATCCCCGAGAGAGACTTTCTGATTTTGTCATCTTTCTCAGATCAGTGTCATCGGGTATTGTTCATTTTGTGTGCTGGGGGGTGTTGTGCCTGAAATAAACAGGTTCTTTCCACCTCTCTCCGAGGAATTTTTTCCCGAACTGGTTGGGGGGAGGGGCCATGTGGGTTTTGCTTTCTGGAGGGGCCCTCCTTTGCAGATTCTTTAACAAATTTGCCCTAAACAAGGACATCTGTGCAATGCAAACAGGGGCTGCTGAGCCAGTGCTGCTGTGTCTGTGCCTGCAAGGATGGGGCACTTGTGTGAGCTGGGGGAGAGGCCAGGGCTGCAGAGGGGGAATGTTGTTGGCAGCTCCATGAGGACGCTCTGGGACGCTGCCCTGGGCTGTCCAGCACACTGGGGATGGATCAGCCCCTGCTCTGCTGCTCCTTCCCATCTGCCCCAGGGCCCTTGCAGAGCCCCAGCCATGCTGTTTGCCCCCTGCCTGCCCACAGCCAGCCTGGGGCTGCTCACAGGGGTTTTCTGTGCTGAGCATCAGCCTGGGTGTGTTCTTGAGACAGCCTGGGCAAGGAGCCTGGAGCCCCCAGGGCCTGGCCTGAGGCATCAGCACTGCCCCAGCAGTGCCCATGGCCTGTCCCTGCTGCAGCCCGGCACTGCCACCCCCAGGGCTGTGCCCGGCCCTGAGAGCACTCAGGCCCTACAGCAACACCAGGGCCACCAGGGCAGCGGGGCAGGGCCATGGCAGCAGCACTGGCAACACCAAGTGCTGCAGCTGCTGGGCACAGCTGCTGGGCCAGCCCTGATCTGCCCCCAGCTCTGCACACAGACATTGCTGCTGCAGCTCCAGAGAAGGCAACACAAGGGCATCTCTGCAGAAAACTTTGCTGGGAGATCCTTTAGTTCCTTTAAAGACACCAAGTGCGCAGCCCCTCATTGACACAGTCTCTGGCCACAGGAAGTTGGAGAGAAACAAAATGAGAATGGGCATAAACAATGAACATTTTCTATTGACAAGATATAGTAAGTAAAACACAGAAAAAGACACTACAATGAAACAAAATAGATCAAAGATTACTTTTCTTCCACGTAATTGTCAGGATCGGGCAATATTTTAATGTTCCTGAAATCATCCAGTCATCAGTCTCCACACTGCAGCCTTGAGCTCCTGGTTCCTCAGGCTGTAGATGAGGGGGTTCAGGGCTGGAGGCACCACCGAGTACAGAACTGACAGGGCCAGATCCAGGGATGGGGAGGACATGGAGGGGGGCTTCAGGTCAGAAAATGTGCCAGTGCTGAGGAACAGGGATACCATGGCCAGATGAGGGAGGCAGGTAGAAAAGGCTTTGTGCCGTCCCTGCTCAGAGGGGATCCTCAGCACGGCCCTGAAGATCTGCACATAGGAGAAAACCATGAACACAAAACAACCAAGTGCTAAACAGACACTAACTGCAAGAAGCCTAAGTTCCCTGAGGTGGGATTTGGAGCAGGAGAGCTTGATGATCTGTGGGATTTCACAGAAGAACTGGCCCAGGGCATTGCCATGGCACAGGGGCAGGGAAAATGTATTGGCTGTGTGCATGGGAGCAGTGAGAAAGCCACTGGCCCAGGCAGCTGCTGCCATGTGGACACAAGCTCTGTTGCCCAGGAGGGTCACGTAGTGCAGGGGTTTGCAGATGGACACATAGCGGTCATAGCACATGATGGTCAGGAGGCAAAGCTCTGATCCAATGAAGAACACAAAGAAAAATAGCTGTGCTGCACATCCTGCATGAGAGATGATCCTGGTGTCCCAGAGGGAATTGTGCATGGCTTTGGGGACAGTGGTGAAGATGGAGCCCAGGTCAGTGAGGGCCAGGTTGAGCAGGAAGAAGAACATGGGCGTGTGCAGGTGGTGGCTGCAGGCTACAGCACAGATGATGAGGCCGTTGCCCAGGAGGGCAGCCAGGGAGATGTCCAGCAAGAGGCAGAAGTGCAGGAGCTGCAGCTGCCGCGTGTTTGCCAAAGCCAGCAGGAGGAAGTGGCTGATGGAGCTGCTGTTGGACATTTGCTGAGGCTGTACCTGGGTAGCTGTTCATGGAGAAAGGTCAGTGACATGTTAGGAGGAACTTCTTCCAGCAAAGTCAAAGCCTTTTTCTACAGATCCTTCTCCTGTAACCCTCTAACACCCTTTTGATTTTCTAGCAGATTTTCCTTCAGCTCCAAGTGGGGGAGCCTTGGCTGTTGGTGCCTGAGTGAGACTTAACGTTCAGGGCAACTACATACAGTGTTTTTATAATTCAACATTGCTATGCAGATGTGGGAGGGGGACAGGGACCTGCCCTCATGTTCCACTTTGAAACCCTGTTAACACAGATGGCCCTGTCAGCATCTGCACCCCCAGGAATGGGAAAGTCTGTTTAAATATTCTAGAGTTTTTATACTCCTCTTCCCTTTCTTCTGCTGATTATTTTTGGATGTCAGAAACTCTCGGCATTTCTGCTGCCATCATGGAGAACAGAGTGAGATGTCTGAGGCAAAGTGATGAGTGGAGAGTGAGGGGAGGTGGTCTGTCTCCCAGGTTTTGTGGGCTTTCAGCATTCTCAGACAGAGGATGATAATGCTCTGATGTTTCCTTTAAAAACCATCCTGATAATGCTGAGAGCATATGGATCCCCCACAGTCCACCAAATGTCCATCGCTTTCTTATAGTCTCAGCCCCACATTTGCACCCAAGGGCACATAGGGCTCATTTGACCAACCCAACAGCATTTTCTCAACCTAGAACTTCTGTGCCTCACCCTGGGGCTTTCAGATAACACAGAGAGGCTCTAGGACAGGTTTGCTCCCTGGGTGGAAGCTCCCCGCTTGGATTGAAATCTCAGGGAGACTTCCAAGTGTCCTTATGTTGGCATTGGGTGAAGGGAGATGCAGCCCTTTCCTGGCTGCACTGACAGCATTGCCCAGAGCCGGGCACTGGGGACAGCGTCACCCTGAGCCAGCTGTGCCCCCTGCCAGAGCCCCCAGTGCCAGGCAGCTGCTCCCAGCCCTGTGCTCTGCAGAGGGAACTGGGCCCGGGGCTGCAGAGCTGCCCCACAGCTCTGGTGCAGCTCTGCCTGCACAGGAGGGACTGCACGCTTTGGAGCCCCGGCCCTGAGGGCAGAGGCTTGGCTGGGGGCACAGGAGGGAGGGGGCTTGTTCAGAGGGAGGGGCTGCACTGGAGGGGGTCCTGTGGACATCTCTAAACTCTCCCTGCCACAGTATTGCTGGGTTTTGTTTCCTCTCATTGCCCAATCTCTTCTCTGCTTCCTGGAGATTTTCCTTCTGCAGGTGTTTTCCTGTGCCTGATCTCTCCCTGCCAACACTGACAGACCCCAAATCTCTGTGCCCTCTCCTTGGCCTGACAGAACCCTGGTTGTTTGCAGGGCACTGCCTGGGGGCAGGTTCTGTTTGCAGCTTGGAGAAAGGAGAGCTCAGACTGAGCCTGATGGCTCCAGCAAAGGTGATGCTGGTGCGGTCCATGGACAGAAAGGCTGAAAGCACATTAGGGATCTCCTGTGACCCTACAATCACCAAAAGTAAGAGTTTCAGATGCCTCAGACACTTGTCAAAATTCATAATTAATAATTCATAACCTACCTTTAATATTTATCCCCCCTTCCTGCCATTCTCCAAAAGCAGGAAACTGATTTCAAAGTCTTAGGAAATTTTCTCATTTTTCTTAAAATCCTTGACTTGGAATTATTCTATGACTGATTAGAACCCCTCAGCATATCAGAGTTTGATGAGCATTTCACCTCCCCTGAAACAAAAATACTCAGAATTGTACTCACAGGGTCTGTAGGCATTGGGATGTTCCAGCATCAGGAGATGGCTCCAGGAGCTGCAGCTGCATTGTCCTGCAGCCCCAGAAACTTCTCAGCACCTTCCCAGCCCTGACTGATTGAAGCCCTCTGTGCTTCTGTGCTGTGCCCGGGGTGGCTGCAGGCAGTGCCCCAGCCCTGCTGGGCTGGCAGAAGAGCTTCTCATCAAGAGAAATGTGCTTTTGAAGCTCTTCTTGGTTATCAGGAGCTGCCTCTGTGCCAGGAGCCCAGCACAGCTCAGCAGCACAGACACAGCACAAGGATTTTAATGAGCCTCTGGGGCTTTGTGCTCAAGCCCTGAACATCAGTCCCAGAGAGGGAGCTGAAGAAACCTCTCCAGAACTCCAAGGCAGAATCCAACTCCAAACTTTCATGGTCTTTTAATGGGTCCCACTGAGGAACACAACTGAGAAAGTGTCCCCAGGCCCCAGGCAGAGCAGAGAACTGGAGGCAGTGCTGACAGGTGGGGACAAAGAGAAGGCAAGTCTTGGTGCCCTGGGGCACAGTAGGGTCTGTGCCAATAAGGGCTGTGAGGAGACACCTTTCCTGAGGCCCTGGGGCCTCCTGGCACAGCCCCAGCCAGGCTGGGCACTGTCAGCCCCTTGTCCTGCCCTCAGCATCCCCCCCCAGCCCACATCCCAGTGGCCTCAAGGATCTGCTGGAAGGAGTCCCTGGGGAGCCGTGCTCAGGAATGGCCCTGGGGGCTCCTTAATGCTCCCAGGGACTGCAGGTTTTTTAAAGAACTTTGGGTTTGGCTTGGAGTCTGTGAGAGGTTTGTGCAATCATGGCCTCCAATTATCTGCAGTAATTATTCCCTGGAGAGGCTTTGTCAGTAACAACACTCAGTGGGGCTCATTAATACTTCAGGGTACTTCAGTTATTTTAAGGTACTTGGTGTTTCCCTTTTGATACAGACTCTAAAAGAGGTTTGTGCAATCATTGCCCCAATTATCTGCTTTAACAAGTCCCTTGAGAGCTTTGTATTGACATATAGTGGGGCTCATTAATACTTTGAGTTACTCAAGATTTTTAAGGTACTCTGGATTTTCCTTTCCACACTGAATCTCTGAGAAGTTTTTGTGCCATTCTGGCCTCCACTTCTCTCCTCCAAGGAGTCCATGAGGAGCCTGTGTAGCAGATGGACCTCAGTCGGATGCATCCATGATTTGAGACACTTTGGGGTTTTCTTCTGACTTTGACTCCTGGAAAGGTTTGTGCAATCTCCTCTCAGGCCCTGAGATTCCACGGCTCAGCTCCAAATGCACCATAGGGGTTATTAGGATCAAGCAAGTCCTGACAAACCATGGCTCTGCGTTGATTTCCCTCTGCTCTAGTGCAGTTCCTCAGAAATATTTCTGTAGTGGTTTTGGTTCACCAATTTGAGATTTCTTGGAGCATGCAGCATTTATTGTTGTGGGTTGTGTTGGCTAATTACCAGTGCACTCACTAGAATATACTTACTCATTTCCTCCTGCGTGATAAGATTAGGAGAACGGCAAAGCAGGCTCAAAACTTTAAGAGGGTATAAGGAAAAGTTCATGAATAGCAACTAAAAGAAAGAGTAATAAGAACAAAACTTTCAGAAAACTTCTCCTCTCCCTACAACCTTTTCTTTCTTACTGACAATATAAAGAGACAAACCTAGAATTTTCAGTCAGTTTACCCCAACTAGAATAGTCTTTCTTGAGTTCGCTTAAGGAGAGGAGTCTCTCTTTCATGCTACAGAGACTTGTGCAGAAGAGACACTTCTCTTGTCGCTCTCAATTTCCATGAATAGCAACTGCCCAGAAAAATCTGCAATTGGGACATCCCTCCCAGTTTTTCAAAGCTCTCTTACAGTTGTGTTTATGGGCCATGTCAACTTATGGGGTATTAGTTAAAAGATGAGCTGTGTAAGAGCAAAGGTTCTCCTCATCTATTTCTGAAATCATCCTCATCTCTGAGGACATCTTTTTCTTCTCCCTGTGAAGGCACAGGATCTCATCACGCTTCCCTTTTTCCATGTTCAAACTTCTCATGGGATCACAGCTACTTTGACATTTGCTACTTTAGCATGCAGGCCTTTGCTGAACAAGTCATTTCCTCGTACTTTTCAATGCGATACAGGGAAAAGGAGAGTCTGATGTATCAGTTACATCCTTCTCCATAGCGTTACAAGAGGATTTCAGCCCCAAGATCAGGACATCTCCTCATCCCTCCCATCTGGGACTCAACTTCCTCTTCTCTGCCCTCGGCGTCTTCATGTTGCTCCTCTATGTGCCTGCACTTTGTCCTTTTCTCTGACTCGAGGGAGGATGGAAGCACTGAAAGAGTTCATATCTCACCCGGGGCCTGCAGATGGTTCCGTGACCCCGGCCGGGCTCAGTGCTTGCAGCCAGACCTGCTCCCTGTTCCCTCGGTTCCATGGGGCCCCACAGTGTCCCAGTGGTCCCTTGCTTCCATAAGGACCTGAGGTGTCATAATGCCCCCTTGGTGATACGAGGCCCTGAAGGGTCACAATGGTCTCCATGGTTCCATCAGGCCCCACAGAGTCATAATGGTCTCTGGGTTCCATGAAACCCCGCTGTGTCACCATGGCCCCTTGGTTCCATGGGCGCCAGTGGTGCCACAATGATCGCCTTGGATCCATGGGCCCCAGTGGTGCCACAATGATCCCCTTGGTTCCATGGGCTCCAGTGGTGCCACAATGATCCCCTTGGATCCATGGGCCCCAGTGGCGCCACAATGATCCACTTGGTTCCATGGGCTCCAGTGGTGCCACAAGGATCCCCTTGGTTCCATGAGGTCCCCACAGTGTCCCAGGGATCTCCATGGGAAGGAAAAAACCCAGCCCCAGTGTTGCAGGGGCATCCACCAGAGGCCAAGGCCAGCCAGACTTGATGGTACTGGCAGATTTACCTGGGAGCGACCCTTGGATATACAGAATTTTGGAGGTGGAATCCCAATTTCAGACATGGACACCTGGAGGAGAAGGACGGTTCTTTTACATAAGAACGAAAGCAGGGAACACTGATATTTGAGGGGCAAACAAAAGGTGGCCATCAGAGGCCTAAGTCAGCCAGACCTTTCTGTTCTAGTTGCTTTTGTATGAAAGCAACCCTTGGATATAGGGAATTTGGGAGGTGGAATCCCAATTTTGGCCATTTCTTTTTAGATAAGAATGACAGTTCTTTTTCAAAGGAAGGAAAGCATGGAGCCCAAGTGTTTCAAAGCCAGAAGAGGAGACAGGTGGCTCCTGTCCTGGCTCCCAAGCCAGCCAGACCTGATTGTCATGGCAGCTTTTGTCATAGAGGAATCCTTGGATATATGGAATTTCAGAGGAGAAATCTCAGTTTTGACCTTGGACTCCTTGAGAAGAAGGGTGGTTCTTTTCCAGAGGAAGGAAAGCATCAAACACAGTGTTTTGATGCAGGTGAGGGACAGCTCCCAAGCAGCAAGGGCAGCTAGAACTGTCTGGCTTTCATTTGGGAGCAATCCTTGGATGTACAGAGTTTTGGAGGTAGAATTCCAGGTTTGGCCATGGGCACCGGGTCAGGATGGATGGTTTTTACCAATAGAAAAGAAAAATGCCAAGTGTAAGTGTTTTTGAAGAAGATGAGAGGTGGCCACCCTTAGGCCAACACAGCCACACCTGTCTGTCCTGGCACCTTTTGTTTAGGGGCTATGCTTGGACATTTGGCATTTTGGAGGTGCAATCTCATATTTGGCTGTGGGTGCCTGGACAGGAAGACAAGTCCTTTCCATTAGGAAGGAAAGCACAAAGCCCCAGTGTTTCAGAGGCAGATGAGTGCCAGCCCTCAGAAAGCCAAGGCCAGCCAGACTCATCAGTCCTGGCAGCTTTTGTCTGGGAGCTATCCTTGGATGTTGGGAATTCTGGAGGCAGATTCTCAATTTTGGCCATGGGCACCTGGTCGAGATGGATGGTTTTTTCCCATAAGAAAGAAAAGCACATGATCCCAGTGTTTCAAAGGCAGATGAGAGGTGGCCCCTGGGTGGCCAAGGCATCCAGATCTGTCTCTCCTGGTAGATTTCATCTGGGAACAATCTTTGCATATAGGAAAATTTGGGAGAGGAATCCCAGTTTTGGCCATGAGCTCCTGGAGGCGAAGGACAATTCTCTCCCATAGGAAGGAAAGCCCAGAGTCCCAGTGCTTCAGGGGCAGAGGAGAAGCAGCCTTGACATGCCAAGGTCAGCCAGACCTGTCCAGCAGCCCCCGGGAGGCCAAACCAGCCACACCTGTTCCCTGTGCCCTTGGTTGCATAGGGCCCCACAGTGTCCCAATGGTCTCCTTGGTTCCATGAGGCCCTGGAGTGTCACATTGTTCTCCTTTCTTCTGTAGTGTCACAATAGCCCCATGCTTCCCTGAGGCCTTGCTATGTCACCATGGCTCCTTGGCTCCCTGCGGCCCCACTGTGTCCCAATGGCTCCTTGGTTCTACGGGCCCCACAGCTTCATCCTTGACCCTTGGTTCCACGGGGGTCCTGAATTTCGTAATGGTCCCCCTGATTCTGTGAGGTACCAGAGTGTCACAATTGTCTCTCTGATTCCATGAGGTTCCATAGTGTCACCATGGTGTCCTTGGATGTGCATTGTTCCAATGGCCCCTTGGTTCCATGAATTCTGTACTGTCAGCAATCTTTTTCTGTTTTTCTGGGCCTTGATGTGTCACAATGGCTCCCTGGTTCTGTGATGTTCCATGGTGTCATGTACGGAAAATCACACTGTGAAAAGCCAGTGTCCATAAAGGAGACAGAGGAGTCCTTCAACTTTAATAGAATAAAGGGAGAGAATCCACCAGGGCACATGCCCATGGAGTTTTCTCCTCGAAGTTTCAAGAGGGATCAGCCTCCTTTTTAAAAGCTCCTAGCCACATGTTGCCCCCTTCCTTTCCCCATTGGCTTAGGTACTCAGACGATACAGACTTTTTGAACCCCCTACCCCATATTCCCCTCTTGAACCAGTGATTTTAACCCAGAGTTCAGAAGTTCAGGCTTGTGCAGTCCCTTTTCTGTTTCAGGAGGCTTCCTATGAATTGTCTTTTCACATAATTGAGGAGAGAAACTTCTGAGCTTTTTTTCCTTTTTAAGAAAACAAAGAATAGTTTTGTCACTCCGTCAACAAGAAGCACGTTCCTATACCAAGCTGTCTGGCCTCTGTAATTAAAATGTTTCTTGAAGTTAGTAGAGACATTAAGACCCATTTCAAAGATGCTAACATCCCTACATTCACCCATTGAATAGTCTGTGAAGGCATCTTGCCTCTCAGCCACAATGGACTCCTCAGTACACGGAGGTCCACCATGTCACCGTGGACCCTTGGTTCCATAATGTCACCGTGGTCACTGTCAGAGGCTGGATGAGATCAATGTCCCGAGACACCTTGGGATGCTCGGAATGCCCGTGTGGGGCCAGGGCCGGGTCAGGCCTTGGTTTGTGGTGGAACAGAGCCCTGCCCCCAGCCCTGGCCTGGCAGAGCTGTCAGTCACATAGCAGGGGCAGTGTTAACCGAGCTCTGATTGGCTGATCTGTCAATCAATCACACACTAGCAGCTGGTGCCTATCCTGGCTCTGATTGGACAAACAACTGGCAGTCCCACCCCAGGGGCAGACCCATGAAGGCCCAGGGGGTTAAAAGCTGGAGCACAAGGCCAGCTTATGGTCTGGATCCTGCCTTCTCCTGGGGTTCCTCTTAGCAACCTTGGAATCCCAGCAGTTGGTGCCTATGTGTGTGTCTTTCTATGGATCTGCTGTCTTTCAGTTGTTCTCTATTTCTTCTGTTCTAATCCTGCTTACCTGGAACATTTTTGTATAACTTCACATATTAAGGGTTAAAGGATTTTAGGTTAAACGTGTGGCAATTCAGGGCACAGGGAATATTTCTCTGTCTGCTCTGAGGGGTCCTGACCCCCAGAGAAACACTGTCTTTAACCTTTTCCATGGAGAGGACTTCCAGGACTTTGATATAGACTTCTATATAAATTAGAATTTACCAAAGTGTGAAATAGATAATGGAGAGTAGTGTAGTATGTCACTTGGGTGAGAAAATTAGGTTTTGGGATTTTTAGTATATTGTAGATAGGAAGCAAGATGGAGGAATTGGGATGTAGTCCCTGTCTTCTTTTTCATCTACTCCATGTTCTGCAGTGTTGGTGGCACAGGGTGATTGGTCAAGGAAAGCACAGTGCAGAGTTTATGTGGATAGTCAAGGGATGAGTTATTGGCAGATAAGTAGAAATAATGTACATTTTAAGAGTTAATGGAATGAGACAACATTAAAAGACCTTGAAACTGTGCATTTTAGGGCCATTTTGAGGTGTCTTTCCAGCGTGCTGAGCCTGGTGTGGACAGCAATGCAAAACTTTAGATAAGATGACAATAAACAAGAAGCTGAAGACCAAAAAAGTCCTGTGCATCTCCTTTTATCTGGCACAGAATTGCTACAGGAGGGTTTACCCCATCCAGGGAGTCCCCAAAAAGGCTCAACATAAAATAAACATCAATAACTGGTGCCCCGACAATGTTTGTAAAAAGTTGGTTCTTTTCATGAAAGTGTTTACTGAAGGGTGTTGTCTTAACTGGCCAATCATGTGAAATGTGTTGATTAAAGGACCAGTGAGGTCCACCTGTAGCAAACCAAGGTATAAAATAAGAGGATTGAATAAACAGGTGGTTTTTGGCCTTTAGCCTTCTGATCTGAGTCTGTGTCATCTCTGACTCAACAGTGACATTTGGGGATCTGTGGGGGCTATTGGGGATCCTTTCTGCGCCTTGTTACCCAACAGGAGCTTCTCTAATGAACTTTGCCTGAAGGCCCCACTCTGCCCGTAACAGAAACCCCTGTGAGTGTCTGGGACATCCTGGCTCTTTGGCAGCCTGGGGACTCCTGGGATGTCACCGTGGAGCCCCTGTGAGTGCCTGTGCCAGATCGGTGCCTTTGCAGCCCAAGGTCCCCTGGGATGTCACCATGGAATGACTGTGACTGCCTCTGACCACAGGGCTCTTCACCATCCCAGAAAGCCCTGGGAGGTCTCCATGGAGCCCCTCTCTCTGCCTGTGACATTCCAGCTCTGGAACAGCCTGGAGACTCTTGGAAACTCCCCATGGAACCCCTCTGAGAGCCTGTGACAAGTCTAATCCTTAGCAGGCAACCATCAGGGGCCCCCTGTTGCTATGGTCAATTTCCATGGCAACCATCACCAGCCCCCTGTTGCTATGGTCAGTTTCCATGGCAACCATCCCCAGCCCCCTGTTGCTATGCTCAGTCCCTCAGCAGCTCCATGGAGACCCCATGCCAGGGGTGGTTGCCATGGACACCAGCTCAGGCCTGCAGCCAGAGCCCGTTGCCATGGCAACCATTGGCAGCCCCATCCCCAGGCTCATGGGATCCCAGAACCACAGAATTGGCTGAGCTGGGAGGGACCCATCAGGATCCTCCAGTCCAACTGCTGGCCCTGCACAGGACACCCCAACAATGCCAGCCTGGGCCTGGCAGCGCTGTCCAAACACTGCTGAAACTCAGAGAGCCCTGGAGCTGGGACCCTTCCCTGGGGAGCCTGGGCAGGGCCCCAGCAGCCTCTGGGCAAAAACCTTTTCCTGACATCCAACCGGAGCCTGCCCCGACTCAGCTGCAGCCGTTCCCTCCACTCCTGTCCCTGGGCACCAGAGGGAAGAGGTTCCCACAGCCCCAGCCAGGGACCTGCTCCCAAGGCTGTTGCCATGGCCACCAGGGCTGGGACCGGCTGGGATGCTCGGTTTCCATGGGCCGGGGTTCAGGAACGGATTCCCCAATTTCCTGCCCCTGCTAAAACTGCACTGCCCTCGCTGCCCTCCTGCCTCCAATGGAAAGCACAAAAGGCAAAGATCCCGGGCTGGGATAAGAACAAATTATTGGGAACACCAATGAGATAAGAAACATACAGAACAGAAAAAATATTGATAAGAGAAGGGATAAATAAAACTGTTTACAGGGAAATCTAAAACACAACTTACAGGGTCTCCCTGGCCACAATTTCCCCCTGCCTGGAAAAGGTGCTCCTCTCCTCAGGGAAAGAGACATAGAGTCCCCTTCCTGCCCCTGGCAATAACCTGAGGTTGGAGTGAATGTAATGACAGGGCTATGGCCAGACCCTCATGTTCTTCAATCCCACATCATGTCAAGGGCAGGGGCAGGACAACGGGCAGGTGTCTTCCCAGCATGGATCACAGGGAAAATGGATCACAAGGGCTCTTCTCAATGTGGATTCTCCCATGGGTAATGAAGATAGAGCAGTGCATGAAGCTGTTTCTGCAGCTGGGGCATTTGCAGGGCCTCCCTTACTGGTGGCTCTGTTGGTGTCTTGTCAAGTGAGAGCTCTGGATGAAGCTCTTCCCACACTGGGGACACTCGAAGGGCCTCTCCCCAGTGTGGATGTGCCGGTGCCTGATGAGGGTGAAGTTGTGCTTGAAGCTCTTCCCACAGTCGGGACAGCAAAATGGCCTCTCATCTGTGTGAATCCGCTCATGCAGGAGGAGATAGGAGCTGGTGTGAAACCTCTTCCCACATGTGGCGCACTGGTAGGGCCTCTCCCCAGTGTGGATGCGCTGGTGCCTGATGAGGTGGGAGCTGTGGTTGAAGCCCTTCCCACAGTCAGGACAGCAGAAGGGCCTCTCCTCCGAGTGAATCTGTGGGTGCTGGAGGAGCCTGGAGCTGGTGTGAAACCTCTTCTGACACTGGGGACACTCATAGGGCCTCTCCCCAGTGTGGATGCCTTGGTGGGTCACAAGGGTGGATCTGTAGCTGAAGCCCTTCCCACATTCCCCACACTCATAGGCCCATTCCCCGGTGTGGATCATGTGGTGGCTGACCAGGTGCTTGCTCTGTTTGAAGCTCTTCCCACACTGCAAGCACTTGTGGGGCTTCTCCCCATCACGGAGCTGCTCATGAACCACCATCTCTGAGCTCTGCCTAAAGCTCTGTCCCCCTTCCTAGCTCTGGGTGGTTCTTTCTTCCTCAGAGAATCCTGGGCGGGGTTTGGAGCCCCTCCTCCTGTGGGATCTCTGTGGCATTTCCTCCATGTTGGATTCCTCTGCACTAGAGTCGCTCAAAACGGCCTCTTTCACAAGGTTCTGATGTGGAGATTTTTCCTCCCTGGTCTCCATCCTCAGCTCCTTACCTGGGGAAGGAAGGAGAAAGAGAGGATGGGATTTGCCTCCATGCCAGAGGGAAGGGGAAGGAGATCCCCCCAGTGCATCACTGGCAGGATGGCATTGGCACCAGGGTTGTCCTGCAGCTGGGGGCTGTGCTGGGCTGGAAGCTGGAGCAGGAGAGAGGGGGAAAGGAGCACTGACTTCCTCCTCACTTGCCTGGGTGTCCCAGGGCATCTTCCTCTTCCTCGCAGCTTTCTCCTCCATCAGGTGAAGGTTTGGGAATGGGAAATTTTGTTTTGGGAGGAAAACAAGGGATGAGCTCATTGAGTTTTGTACTGGTTTAACGGCAAACATGAAGGAAAGTCTAAGTCAGAATTACTATTTAATGAGAAAATTAGGACCAAGGCAATGATACAGAAACACTGCCTTAAACTGACAGAGTCAGGTTTTAACCTGACACCCTGTTGGTCAAGGTGGTGGTAGCAGTCCCATTAAATGGTGGGTGCAGTCCTGTTGGAGTGATGAACGTGATTTTGTCAAAGCAGTGATCCTGTAGAAGGGTCTTCCTTTGAAGGTCCAGTGGTGGTAATGGAGCTCTTGTCCTCTGGGAATCCAGTAGGCAAGCTGCTCCTGGCGTTGCAAGGCTCAGCTTATATCCAGATAGGAATGCTTGGATCCTCCCCCTGGGGGGAGCATCTCACAATGGGATGATGGAATTTTATCAGTCCTGCAGTGACATCAATGGCCCATTCACAGAAGATATCTCCCCTGGAGGGCGTTATCAGGGGTGAGTCATGGAAGAGATAAAGAACACTGTCTCGCCTGTTTATAGCAGTTGATGAAGATGGTGATTGAAAACATGCATTTGGTTACATCTTACATTGCACCCTGGAACAGTGGGGTAATCCCTGCTCAGGGGGTGAACACTACCCCTCTTACCCAAACTGGCTCAGGTGTAAAACCCCTACCATGGGATGGCAACACACACACAGGGGAGAAAGTCACACTTGCCCTGCTCCAGGGGAGGTCTCTGTCCCTGTCACTCCCTCTCTCTCCCTCCCTTTTCTCTTTTTTTGATCTCTCTCTCTACCTCACATTTACTGTTTAATAAAATCTACTTTGGATTTGGTCTCGTTAGCATCTTAATTGGGGCAGCGGCATCTCTCTACCATTTTCTTAACCATATTGCAACAATATTTTGGCACAGTGAGTTCAGGCACTGTTCTTTGACCCCAAGTGCCTTTGACAACAGCATGGTTCCCTCCACTGAGGAGGTTGTGGTTCTTTCTGAAAGAACTCTGGGAAACCTGGACACAGCTTCCTTTGAGCGACTCATGGGAGAACTGATGAAGAAAATGACCATTGTGGGTGGCCAGTGTAAAGTAAATGTTTTGTTGTCCTTCCAGAACAGTTTGTTAAAATCACTGGAGGAAAGGGAGCAAATGTTACCAGAGAGACTGACAAGGTTCATTCACACTGTGGTGAGGAACACAAGGCTGCTGAAAGTCCTATAAGATGCCCAGCCCAAGTTGCTAAATTCCCTAATAACTCTGGCCAGGGGTCTCCGGGAGGATTTTTTTTTTTGAGAGTGTTCAGAGCTGGCAGATCTCTTGAGTCCCGGATATCTCCGGGCTCCCTAAGAGGAGCTTTTTCAGGGGCAGAGGACCTGTGATCACCCCTCGGGAAGGTCCCGGGGGTCCATGTAGGGATGGCCCGGTACCGACGGGGCGGGACATTGATTTGGGGATCCCCGTGAGAGCCGGGGCTGTGGAACGGGGGACGCCTGGGGTGGGGAGAGGGGAAGGGGCAATACTGGAGCTGGGGGACCCCCAATAGCCTGGAGATGAGGCGGGGACAGGACCCCCTGACCCTGACAGGGGCGTGTCCTGGGGTGCCTTCATGGTGCTCGTACTCCATCGGTCTGTTTAGCCCAGAAATGAGTTCTGCACCTTTAAGGCTGGTTCTGAGAGCGAAGGGGAGGAGGAAGAAGCTGCAGTTTGTTTTCAGAAACTGCACTCACTCCTCTACATTCCATCTGCTGAATGGAGAGACAGCAGGACAGAGCTCTCCTTTGCTTTTAGTTAGTTTTTAGGTCTCTGAGGCAGAGAAGTTCCCTGGACTGTGGGTTTTCTTTTTCTTTGGAGCTGTTTAAATCTGCTCTTGACTGAACACCCAGAGAGCACTGACAGCATGCACCTTTGGCCCACCTGGCTGGGCCTGGGCTGTGGCATTTCCAGTGCTGGATGGGCTGATAAGAGACTGATAAGAGACTGATAAGAGACTGATAAGAGGCTGAGTGAGCCGAGCTACAGACCACAGAGACTTTATGAGTTTCTCATCTCTTTTGGAGTAGCAGGAGGTAGTATTGCTTAATATTGTTCAATTTTTTTGCTGGTGAATGCTTTGCCTGTTAAATAAAGGGATTTTTAAACTATTCTCCGAGAATTTTCCCAAACTGGCCGAGGGTTGGGCTGCTGAATCTGCATTGTAGAGGAAACTCCTTTTGGAGATTTTCAACCAAATTTGCCCTAAACCAGGACAGGGTGGTGGAAAGAAGGGGGAACCCCAAGTGGCTGGATTGAGGGGAGGCTGGAGAGGGGGACCCTGGGACTCCAAAAACTCCCAAAATCCAAAAGCAGGACCCTGGGGAGGGGGGATCCCCAGCAGCCCTGAGATGGGGGACCACCAGAACCCGAGAGGGATGAAACTGGACATGGGAAACTCCTGGTAGCCTTTTTTTATTCACTCTTGATTTTGGGACATCGGGTGACTTCTAGAGATTGACTTGGGCAAGAGGAATCCTAGACTGAAGGCATTTACACCTTGTTTTTCCCAAACAAGGTTTTTCCCCAGACTATCTTATAGAGACATCCCCCCTGTCTCACTCTGGGTGAGCTCAGTCCCAAACTTGACCCAGATCCTGGTCTCAATCTCATTCCACATTTAGACATCCTCACAGTTCTGTATTTTATCTCATCCCAGTCTCAGACTTGTCTAGCCCCAGACCCAGTCCCAATCCCAGCCTTAAAGCCAATCCCACTTTTAGCCTTAACCCCAATCCCAGCTCTAATCCAAATCTCAGCTCCAACTCCAACCCAAGCCCCAGTTGCAGCCCCTTCCTAAATCCTCAGCCCCAAACCAAATCCCAGCTTCCGCCCTTCTGGGGCTTTGGGGTGTCTCTGTCCCTCTGACCCCAATGATGTTTGGGTGCAGTCACAGGAGGGCTGAGAGGGACAGAGACCCCCCTGGCCTCCCCAGGTGTGAGAAGGTCGGAGGGCTCCCCCAGCCCCAAGCACTCTCAGCGGTGAGAGGGACACAGAGCCCCTGGTCCCCAGCTCTGCACAGGCATTTCCTGAGGCCAGAGGGTTAGAGACCCCCTGAGCATCCCTCAGGATGAGGGGTGAGACAGAGTAAAGATCCATTCTGAATTAGGTGAAGTGTCTACGAAAGGTGAAAAGTCTGTGAGGCCAAAGCTGAAGGAAAAACTTGCATGCTGAGACAGCAAGGAGACAGAGAAAGAAAAACAGAAAAGACCACAAGGTCGATTTGCCCCCGACTCAGAAATTCCTTTGATAAAGAAGAACTTGTGCTAAATGTCACGTGAAATGAATATGTATGAACTTATTGTGAAACTGTGTGCATATGCATTTGGAAGGGGGATAAAAGAAGACCCGAGGTCTTCGGAGGCACGCATGCCTTGTTGGGGGACTTGCGTCCGGCGCGTCGTAATAAAAGCATGCCAGGCTTTCCAACTTTTATAAAGTTGTGAGGTTTCTTCTTTTCTCCGCAAAACCTTATGGCAAGCCAGGCAAGTAGTTCTCTGTACCCACAGGGGCAGGGAGGATAAACGGACCTCCAAGGCGCGCCCTGGGATTTTTTTTCCTGGTGGGACTCTGCTCGTCTCAACTTGCCACCTGCGAGGACAGACAAGGACCTGCTGGCCTGCGGAGGAAGATACTGAGGGGGTATGTACTGAGGGGCCCCTGGGGGAAGGAAAGGAGAGCAAGGGAGTAAACCACCCAGAGACGTCTGGGTTCAGCTGATAGAGCAGCTGTATTAGAGATGGGGTTCATCGTTCTGATAGAGCAGAAGTGCTGAGCCCGTGTGTGTTTTGTTTGTGTGTGTGTGTGATGTCCAGACACTGTGTCGCTGTATGGTCAATGCATTGTGTGGCCAGTGCACTGTGTTTTTAATCGTGCAAGTGTTTAAGTGTATGGCATATAAAAGAGAGTAGATCTACAGGGCCCTACAGTGCGGGGGGGAGGTGAGTACTACCCGTGTTTGAAGCAGCCGAGTGAGGCCTGAGACACTGGCTGCAGCAGGCTCTGGGGGCAGGGAGAGAAGTGCCCCGCGGAGAAGCGAGTGGAGGAACGACAGTGATGGTATTTATTGTGTTTAAATGTAGTGATTTGTGTAGATTTGGTACATTTTAACCGTGAGTATGGGCTCAGAGAGTTCCTTTGCCTTGGATGTTTAGACTTGATCTCTAGACTGTGTGCTGTTATTCTGATTGTGTCCAGGAAAAATTGATGTGAGTAAATGCCGAATTATGGTATGCTGTGTTGTGTTGAGAAAAGCGAGCACTTTGAGAAATATGCCCTTTCCCAGTGATTTTGTGTGGTGATTTTCTTCCGCTGCATTGTGGTAATTTGATTCTCAGACTGTATAGTAGTGTTTGTGGAGATTTTAAGATTTTGTTGCAACAAGAGCAGCATTTTACACAGGAGAACTATAGTACGGTGATTTATGCTTAACTACAATAAAGCAAGTTAAAGGAATTCTGAGAATTCTCCCCCTTACAGCAATTCAAGCCTTGGCTCTAGTGAATTTGAGATAAAGGAAGGGGGGGTGCATGTGTCTGTGAGCATATCAGAGTTTTGGCTTTTTGCAAAGCAGTAAAACAAGTGTAAGTAGACACAGTGCTTAATTAGATTGTGCAAGAAGAGAACTAGAAAAGACTGATATTTTGTAAAACAGAGTTTATATAGAAGAGATGAATGAGATGAACTAGTTAATGAGACTTATGAGACTTATGAGACTTCAGCTGGTACTGCAGTAAGTCTGGACTGGAAACAATCTGCTGTAGGGATTTAAAGTTCTCTGTAACAAACAATAGCCTGCCTTTGTGGGCAATTTCGGGGAGCCTTTGGTGCATCAAGAGCCTAGCATGCTGTGTGAGGGGACAGTGGCTGTCCTGCTGTCCCCTGGGTACAGGGACAGCTCTGGCTGCCCTGTCTCCCCAGAGAACACGGGAATGGCCTGTGGGCAAAAGCTGGAAGTGCAGGTATTAGTGCAGTGAGGTGTTTATGAGAAACACTGATATTGCTGTTTTGCTGTTCTAATAAGTGTCAGGGCACATGTAAATTAGAGGTTTCTGGTCAAGCGGATTCAGAACCTAAGGTCTTAGAGCTTGTGTGTAAGAATCACATCTGATACCTGCAACCTGGAGCTGTGTGTGTGTAGGAGGAAAATTGAGAAACTACTGTGAAGGTCTGTAAAAAGGTTTCAGTGGAAGCGAGATAGGGCAAGGAGAAATAAATAATGAGAGCTGACCAGAGCAAACCAAACAGGTTCCTAAATTAGCCCCTTTTGGGAGGGGCTCACTGGGAGGAGGTTGCCAGTAAGAGCAGCTCAGAAAATAAAAAGATTTATAATACTTCATTGCTGTTAGTACTGTTTTAAAATAGGAAGATAAATGGGAAAGAGGTTTTGTATGCTGAAATGTCTTTTTGTTTTAAGAAATCACCCAGAATGGCAAAGAGACTGTGAGATCAGACCGCCCTCTGGTCTTGGCCCTTGAAAAGGAAAACAAGGCAAAGAGAAAGCAAATCAAACATGTTGTTCAGCATGCAGCATAAGATAGCAACATAAGAAATCACGCAAAGATTATTATGCTGAAATGCAAAGCAATCACAGTTCGCAAAATGAGTACATATGATTTGCTAAAGTCTCCTCCCAAGGTAAGGGAGGAAGGGTAAAGATGACCTCCCCAAAAGGGAAGAATTTTTGTCGACACAAGGGTCATATACTCAGTTTTAATAACGCTTTAGTACCTTTGGAGAATGTTAATGTTGTAGTGTGGGGAATGAACAACTGGCCAGTCTGAGAAGGGATACTTGTGCAAACCTTTAAAGTAACATCTGTACTATGTGTACCTAAAAGCTTTTGTACGATTCGCTCAATTTGCTAAACATTCTCAAATGAGAAAGGTTACTCTGGAGGCAAATGATATAAAGATGTTAGGCTTAACATTAACAGATACTGAAATTAAGAAAGACATTAGTAAGGAGATATTAGAATAAGTAAACAAGTGTTTTCAAGGGTATGGGCCTCTGCTGTACCAGGGAGAGTGAAAGATGCTCCCCCATGAGCATCAAGCTTAAGGAAAGAACACAACTAGTGAGAGCTGAGTAGTACCCTCAAAAGCAAGATAAGGAAGGAATCAGCCCAATAACTGATAGTACGGGATTAAGGGCTGTCAATATGATAACACAGAATTTATACCCTGTGGTAGCAAATCCATATACTTTACTAACTTGTTTAATACCTGAGCTAACCTGGTTCACTGTTTTAGGCCTAAGAGATGCCTTCTTTTGCCTCCCTATCCACGAAGCCAGACAGAAAATTTTTGCATTCAAACACAAGCTCACCTAGTCCATGTGCCTGAAGGCTTCAAGATTCCCCACTCCAATTGGAGAACAGCTTGCAAAGACCCAGAGTCCTGGGAAGCTCCCCAAGAGGAAAGGAGGCTGTTGCAGTACGTGGACGATCTTCTAGTAGCCACTTGGACGAGGGAAGCAGGCGAAGCCTTTGGAATTTCCTAGGACTCCAAGGACACAGAGTCTCAAAGAAAAAGGCACGAGTAGCGAAACAGAAGGTAATTTACCTGGGGTAAGAAGTGAGTGTGGAGCAGCAGACTTTAAGGCAGGGAAGCCATATGCCAAACCCCGAAACCCCAGACAAGGAAGGAACTCTGAACCTTCTTAGGCATGGCAGGGTAGTGCCAGCTGTGGGTTTATAATTATGGACTGTTCGCCAGACCCCTCTATGCTCTTATTGCCAATGGAAACTGAGATCTCCAGTGGACAAAAGATGCCACATGGGCCTTTCGCCAGCTAGAGAGAGCGCCCTCGTGTCGGCTCCAGCTTTGAAACTTCCAGATGTAAGTAAACCATTCTTGCTATTTTTCCACGCAAGGAATTGCCCAGGGAATATTGGCTCAGGAATTGGGCCCATACTGAAGGGCAGTTGCTTACTTCTCTAAGCAACTAGATGCAACAGCCAAAGGATGGCCAGGTTGCCTCAGAGCTGTAGCAGTAGTCATGCTGAATATTCAAGAGGCATGCAAGTTTACCCTGGGACAAAAATTACTGTGCTAGTGTCCCACACAGTGTCTGCAGCACTGGAAGTAAAGGGTGGCCACTGGCTCTCACCACAGAGGTTTCTGAAATACCAGGCCATCATGGTAGAGCAAGACGATGTAGAGATAGTGGTGACTAATATTGTCAACCCAGCTTCTTTTCTCAGTGGAATCAAGGAGAAGCAGTACACCATAGTTGCCTAGAGACCACCGAAGCTACCTACTCCAGCCACCCAGACTTAAGGGACACCCCTCTGGACAATGCAGAGACCTGGTTCACTGACAGGAGAGCGACATTGCAAAGTTCACAGTGACTACCTGCAGAGCGGTAATCGAGTCTGGACCCTTACCAACAGGTACCTCTGCGCAGAAGGCTGAGATAATTGCCCTGACCTGTGCCCTGGAAAGGGCAAAAGGGAAGAGAATAACCATCTACACCGACTCAAGGTATGCATTCGGAGTCTACATGCACATGGAAGGAGAGGGGACTGCTGACCTCACAGGGAAAGAAGAGACAATCCAGCTGCTGGAAGCAGTTCAGCTACCTGAAAAGGCATATTAAGGGCATATTAAGGCACACCAGAGAGTGAGCTTAAAATTGGAGGAAAGAAATGAGCTGGCGGATGGAGAGGCAAAGAAAGCAGCAAAGGGTGAGGTACAGATTTTCCTCGAAGGTAAGCCATAATACAATAATACTAATCAAAAGAGACGTACAACTGCAAGGGGTGGGCTACCATTGAAAGAGAGCTAGCAATCCCTTCCCATTTTCGTGGTTACTAGTAAAAGAAGGGCACTAGAAAACACACTAGGGCCTAACTACTTAACTACTTAGGCATGTTTTTATAGAGTGTGGCTCCTTTTTCGAAATGACCAAGGCTGCGAGTGATACAGAGTGCATTGAAATGAAGTGTTGACTTTGAAGCAGTAATTTCCACGGGCTTTCTAGAACACACGTCTGATTAAAAGAATCGTTGTATAGTTGTCAGGAATTTATATGCCACTATCACTCAGGTGAGCCGACAGTGTGATCCTTGCCTCCAGACTAACCCCAAAATACCCCCCGGCCAAAACTCGGTCAGACTGAGAGAGGCCATGGGCCTGTACAGCAGTGGCAAATTAACTTTTCAGAACTCCCAAGGAAAGGGGGGTATCAGTATTTACTGGTATTGATAGATACATTTTCAAGGTGGCCAGAAACATTCCCCACCAGAACTGTCAAAGCTCAAGAGGTGACCAGATTATTTTTATAAGGAATAATACCACGCTTCAGAGTTCCAGCCACGATATCCTCAGATAAAGAATCACATTTCATTTCCAAAATAGTGCAACAGATTAGTAGCCATCTGGGCATAGATCAGGAACTTCACACCCCATACCACCCCCAATCAAGCGGCCAGGTGGAGAGAATGAATCATTTGATTAAGCAGCAAATCATAAGACTGGGGCAAGAAGTTAATCTACCCTAGCCCAAGCTCTTCCACTAGCAATATTGCAAATTCAAACTAAATCTTGAGCTAAAGGAATGCTGAGTCCTTTTGGAATGCCTTATAGAAGACCATATAGAACACAAAAGGAATGTCCAGAATGTCCACCTACATGGTGGCATTAAGCAAACAGCTCAGAGTAATTGAGAAACATGTGGCTGGAACTCGGAGCAGGGAGTCAGACAGCCGGTTAGATAGCCTGGGGATGATGTATATGTTAAGTCTCTTACAGAGAAGACTTCGGAACCACAGTGGGAGAGACCACTGCAAGTACTTCTCACCACCTTCACTGCAATCAAAATCAAGGAGCAGGACACCTGGATTCATCATTCTCGGGTGAAGAAGGCCCAGAAACCCCTTAAGGAGTGATTCCAGGAAACAATGAACTGAGATTAAAACTTACTTGGGCAAAATGAGTACATTGTGGTCGGGAGTAGCTCATATTTTAGTTTGTAGAATTGTTTTGTGTGTAATCATAACTGAAGTTTTAGAACTTGAGAATACCTCTATTCAAAGCAATGCTGAATGGCCTTGGTCCCTGGCATTTAATCAGTATACTGGATCCATGGGGAAACCTTCTGAGATAAAGGATTTAAACATATCTACTGTAGTAATCCACAAGAATCAGGTATGAGGAGCTAGAATGGCAGGAACAGGAACTGTGGACTCTTCAAGGAATCAGAGGAGAAGAAATCAAAGTAGGGTTCCAGGTCATCAATAAGATAGCTTATGAGAGACCAGATGTAATTAGTGTCTGAACCTCCCCTGGTGTATATGAACACCAGGAAGTCTGTGATAACCTAAATGAATCAGACTGTTAGTGTAATTTCACCTTGATACAGCCTGTAGAAGTGACCTGCCTTTGAGCTCAAATTACTATCGACTTTCATTTGAATTCAAAGTGGACACTGCACTTTTTACCATGGCAGGGCCTTATACACCCCATACTAGTTCAGACTCTCAATGGCTGGTAAAGGGTGCTGAACTGCAGGTGGTGAATTAACCCAAGCAAAGAGGGTGATTTTCTTTATTTATAGCTATCCCTTTTCCTACTGAGATCTGGATCAGTGACTGTCCCAGTCTGAGGCAGTTGGATTCTGCTTAAAAGAGGTAGAGAGAGAGAGACTCCCCCCCTCAGAGCTCAGCAGCAGGCTGTAGGATTTTGAGCATCACTTTTGTGCTGAGTGTTTCAAGTAGCAGAAACCTGATCCCAGTTTCTTCTGAGGCACTGCAATGAATTTAGGCTCTTCTCTCAGACTTCCCCTTCATTATTTACTTGAGGCTTGGACCTGAAGCTAGGGGCAAGGTGGGTGAAGTTTTGTAGACCAGGAGAGACATTCCTGCTTGCCACACATCTGGGAAATCAGGTGCTTTGGAGGGGGAAGGAGATTCCCTGAGGTCTCTACATTTCAGAACAAACATCTGCCTCAGATATGACCTAAACCTTTGTCAGATACACTTGCGAAGTGTGTCTGAATTTGCAGTGTGAGCCCAGCACATCCCTCTGGCAGGGAGGGATGGTCATGGACTGAAAGCAGTTCCTGTTCCCCATAACAAACATCTAACTGGCATATTAGGGACAAGATTAGGAGTTTTAAATGGAATTGATTCAGAAATACTGGTGAATAAACTGGCCACTGCAGCAGGTGGCCTAACAAAATTGAAGCAGCCTTTATAGTCATCTCTATTGGCATTAGGAACTAGCCAGTGACAGATTTCAAAAGTACTGCCAAAGTAAGGAAGTATGAAAAGGCCGGGGACCAAGACCACAAGCTGATAGTAGAAGCACTTAGTATAGTTCAAGATAATGTGTCTTTAGTTTTCAGTTGTACACAAGCACAGTTATGGATACAAGCAACAGCAGCTCTGATCATATGGGAAAGGGGTGAAGGTAATTTTCCAGCTGAAATTCAAGAAATTGTGTTGGATAATGCGATTGATTTTGAAAGGAACTTTCAATCCTGGCAGACTATGGTGAATTTCTGGCTGCCCCGTCTCCCCAGGGGCCCCTCAGTACACACCGTATCTTCCTCCGCAGGCCAGCAGTTCCTTGTCTGTCCTCGCAGGTGGCAAGTTGAGACAAGCGGAGCCCCACCAGGAAAAAATCCTAGGGCGCGCCTTGGAGGTCCGTCTATCCCCCCTGCCCCTGCGGGGACAGAGAACTCCTACCTGGCTCGCCATAATGTTTTGCGGAGAAAAGAAGAAACCTCACAACTTCGTAAAAGTTGTAAAGCCCGGTATACTTTTATTATGATGCGCGCCGGACGCAAGTCCCCCAACAAGGCATGCGTGCCTCTGAAGACCTCGGGTCTTCTTTTATCCCCCTTCCAAATGTATATGCATACAGTTTCACAATAAGTTCATACATATTCATTCCGCGTGACATTTAGCACCAGTTCTTCTTTATCAAAGGAATTTCTAAGTCGGGGGCAAATCGACCTTGTGGTCTTTTCTGTTTTTCTTTCTCTGTCTCCTTGCTGTCTCAGCATGCGAGT
The DNA here is from genome assembly GCF_035770615.1 of Melospiza melodia melodia. NCBI lineage: Eukaryota > Metazoa > Chordata > Aves > Passeriformes > Passerellidae > Melospiza > Melospiza melodia. The sequence continues at coordinate 3,904,541 of NW_026948761.1, forward strand.
TTTTCCTTCAGCTTTGGCCTCACAGACTTTTCACCTTTCTTAGACACTTCACCTAATTCAGAATGGATCTTTACTTTGTCTCACTGGGGGATACTGGGAGGGGACTGGGGGATACTGGGAGGGAAATAGGAGGGAACTGGGATAAACTGGGAGGGGATTGGGATGGACTGGGAGGGAACGGGGACAGACTGGAGAGATACTGGGAGGGACTGGGGGGAACTAGGAATGGATGAAGGGGGAACTGGAGGGACAAACTGGGAGGGACTGGGAGGGGATTGAGGGATACTGGGAGGAGATTATGACAAACTGGGAGGGACTGGGAGGGGACTGGCAGATACTGGTTTATACTGGGAGGGACTGGGAGGGACTGGGGATGCACTGGGAGGGAATTGAGGGATACTGGGAGGAGGGAATGGGACAGACTGGGACAAACTGGGGGATACTGGGAGGGAACTGGGACAAACCGGGAGGGACTGGGGGGAACTGGGAAGGGATTGGGACAAACTGGGGGGGACAGGAGGGGAACTGGGATGAACTGGGAGGGACTGGGAGGGAACTGGGTTATACTGGGAGTGACTGGGTTATACTGGGTGGGGACTGGGGCCGGGGGAGTCACTGGGATTCCTGAGCAGGGCGGGACTGGAACAAACTGGGACAAACTGGTGCAAACTGGGGGGGACGGGGATAGACTGGGAGTTACTGGGATGGACTGGAGAGCACTGGGTGGGTCACTGGGAATTACTGGGATGAACTGGAGAGTTACTGGGAGTTACTGGGATGGACTGGGAGTTACTGGGATGAACTGGGAGTTACTGGGGGGTTACTGGGATGAACTGGGATGAACTGGGATGAACTGGGGCCCCACGCACCTTCCCAGAGCAGCCGCTGGAACTGGAAATGGATGGGGAAACTGGGAGGGGGCGGGGCCAATGGAGGGGGCAGGGCCAAGAAAAGAAGGGGCGTGGTCATAGAAGGGGCGGGGGCAGAGCTGAGGAGGGAGCGGGGAGGGACTGGGACAAACTGGGGCATACTGGGATGGACTGGGAGGGACTGGGACATACTGAGAGGGGACTGGGGCAAACTTGGACATACTGGAAGTGATACTGGGATGAACTGGGAGGGACTGGGAGCGACTGGGAGTGATACTGGGATGGACTGGTCTGTACTGGGATGTACTGCGAGTGATCAAAGAATGGACTGGGAGGGCCTGGAAGGGCACGGGGGCTGTACTGGGACAGACTGGGATGAACTGGGTGGGACTGGGATGGACTGGGAGATACTGGGAGGCACTGGGGCAAACTGGGATGTACTGGGAGCAATACTGGGATGGACTGAGATGAACTGGGAGGGACTGAGAGGCATTGGAAGGTTAAAGGGGCTGTTCCCGCCTCCACCGCCTACCATTGGCTGACACTCCCGCCCGTCACTTGCTGAGACCAATCAGCACCCAGGAACATGACCTTGGGGCGGGGTCTGGAGGCGGCGCCATTTTAGAAACTTTTAGCCTTCAACTCCCATCATGCACCACAACCCTATAGACGCCTAATGGAGCCGGGCCTTCAACTCCCGTCATGCCCCGCGCACCAATAGACCCTAATGGTACTGGGCCTACATCTCCCGTCATGCCCCGTGCTCCCCACAGCGCCCATTATCACCTTCCCGTGCCCCATTGGCGCCCCCAGACCCTGCGGGACCCCTGGCGGCCCCCCAGAGTTCATCTGGGACCCCCAAATGCCTCCTGGGACCCCCAAACACCCCAGGGCATGCAGAGGCCTCCGAGCGCTGCTTTTGGACCTATATCTCCCATCATCCTCTGCAGCCACAGAGCCCCCTCATGGCCGAGTTCCGGCCCTGCCAACCCCAACACGTCCTGTGCCCCACGGAGACCCCTCAGAGCCCGCGGCTCCATTAAGCACCATTAAAGCAGGGCCTCTATCCCCCATGATGGCCCGCAGCTTCATTAAACAAAGCCTTCATCCCCTGTAATGCACGGGGGCTCTAATAAAGCAGCGCCTACATCTCCCATCATCCTCCGCGCCCCATCGATCCCTATTGTATCCGTGCATACAACTCCCATCATCCCCTGAGCCCTATAGAGCTCTATTATACCCCTGCATACAACTCCCATCATTCCTCGCACCCCGTTGAGCCCCATTATACAAAGGCCTCCATAGAGCTCTATTATACCCGCGCCCACATCTCCCATCATCCCCCGCGCTCCATAGAGCCCCCTTATACACAGGCCTCCAACTCCCATCATGCCCCGTGCTCCATAGAGCTCATTATACCCGCGCCTCCAACTTCCATTATCCCCTGCGCCCCATAGATCCCTATTATATCCGTGCATACAACTCCCATCATCCCCTGAGCCCTATAGAGCTCGATTATACCCGCGCATACAACTCCCATGATCCCCCGCGCCCCACAGATCCCTATTATACCCACGCCTACAGCTCCCATCATCCCCCGCCCCCCGTTGAGCCCCATTATACCCACGCTCACATCTCCATTATATCCGCGCATACAACTCCCATCATCCCCCGCGCCCAATAGAGCCCTGTTATATCCGTGCCTCCAACTCCCATCACCCCCTGCGCCCCACAGATCGCCGTTAATTCCCTCCCACACCCCAAAAATCCCCCAAAACCAGGAAAAAACCCCAAATGTCTTTGACCACCAACACTCAGACACCTCCGAGCTGCCAAATCCTTTCATATTCGCAATTTCCCCCTGTTTAACCCCTCCCTCCTGTTATGAACAAAAATTCGGTTAATAATTTTTTTATGAGAAAAAGTTTCAAAAAGGCAGCCAGACCACTGGCCCTGCCCAAGTTCTGTGTGTTTTGTTATTGTAATCACGGGTCGTTGAGGCTAATCGCTCCTTTTGTATCAGCAGAGCCTTGCCCGAGGCTAAGTTGTACCTTTCTCATAGTGAAGACACCTGAGAAGGTGGGGGGTATTATGCAAAGTGACTCCAAGACCAATGCAGCATGGTCCTCCACTGTACTGAGAAGACCCCAAAAACAACGAGCCAAATAAGAGTTGAGAGACTGGAGTGATGTCTGGATGTGAGAAGCAGAGCGCTAGGCCTGCAGAGATGCGGCAAACCTTCATCGTTCCTCACCCTGTCCTCGAGATCCCCCGGGCCAGGTCTGGGAGGGGAGCGAGACCCAGACCGAGGAACCATCTGACAGGGATCAGCAGGCCCTAAAGGCTCTCACGAGGATCTGATCCCCAGCTCTGCCCCTGGTGGACAGAGCTGTGCATATCCTCCTTCTCTGAGTCACCTTGGGAGAGACGATGGACGCTGCAGACCCCTCGAGCCGCCCAATCCTGAGCTGATCACTTTTAATAAAGGCATTAAAAAGGAGAAGAAGTCTCCTGGCCCTTGTTTATTTCAGCTGGGGACTTGTCCGGAATAGCCACGCTGCAAGAGGACTCAGGACTGGCCATCTTGGATCTTCAGAGGACAGCTGGCTACCAGGACCAAGAGGGACCGGCCCAGGACAGCGACGCAGAGGAGCACCAGAGCACCGGACTGGTGAGAAATCCGGTGGCGGGAGTGGGAGACGTGCGCGTGTGTGTGAGTGAGACGAGGGCCGGCAGCTGGACCTTCGAAGTGAGAGGGACCCCTCAGTACTGCGGTTCTGGCTTTTCGCGAGAAAACCGGCCAGGAACAGGGGGACGCGAGTGGAATTAGCGTGAGTGAAGTCGTCTCCCAAGGGGGAATAAAGGGCCCCCCCACTCCAGGGTGTGCGGAGTGAATTACTGCGTATGAGTGGCACGCACCCCAAAGTCCTGACAAAGGGAGGTCAGGCACTTTTGTAAGTCTCGAGAAGGATTCGAGTAAGATTTGTCAGTCCCGAGAAGGATTTGGGTGTTTCACAAGCCCTGCAGGCAAAGTAAGTCCTGACAAAGGGAGTCAGGCACAAACCCTAGCGAAGGAGGCTGCGGTTTGCTTTATCGTCCTGATACGGTGAAGCCCAAAAATTGGCGGGTTAGGCGAACTAAAAAAACAGGCAGTTGTTTTTCCTGACTGAGGGAGTCAGGCATAACCCGGATTCTTGGCCGAGGCTTCGTGTGTTCAAGTCCCGATAGATGTAAGACCTGACGTTGGGAAGTTGGGCAATCAAGAGATTGGGCAGTTGTTTCAGTATAAAGTCCTGAGCATCAGGCAGAAATTTGAAGTTCAGTGGAGGAGACTGAAGCTCCTCAAACAAGGTTTTTTGAAATTCCCGGTCAGTAGAGGCATCTTTGGGACTTTTTTTATTGAGACCTGAAAAATGGGATGTTGTAATAGTAAAAAGACCGGCAAGAGACTGAGGTATATACATCCCAATAGTCCCTTAGGAGAACTATTAGTAAAATGGGATTCTATAGAGGCCACGGAGGGATTAGATAAAGTGAAAATGATCCATTATTGTATGGAAGCGTGGCCAGAATTAGAGTTGCAAGGAGGATGGCCTTGGTGTGGGGCAAAGGATAAGTGGATGTGCCAACAATTAAATAATTATCTGACAGCTCGAGGCGATACTGATCCTGAGCAATTAGTGTATGTATCTTGCTGGGTAAAGAGTGCTGTTGAGGATGAAGGGGTGCAAATTTGTAAGGTACAGAGGAAGAAAGAGGGGAATGAAGGAGGGGATGATAGAACTAGTAAAAGATGGGACCCCCTGGATTATTTGCCTCCTTCTGCCCCTCCACCTTATAATCCTCTTCCTCAAGCACCTCAAATGGCAGGTCCGGTTCCTCCCCCAGCTGCCATCTCATTACCACCTGCTCAAATTCCTCCTTCTACCTCTTCAGCTTCCGCTATGATAAACCCAGTATCTCCTCCAGTTCCTTCTGCACCACCACGAGGGCATACTCCACCTGCTGCATTCTCCACCCCTTCTCCAACTCCGCTTATTATACACTCAGGCTCTTCTCCCCCTCCTATTGCTGTCCCTTTACCTCCTCCTAGTTGGGACACAAATGCCTCCTTGCCCAATAAACAGCTATCAGCAAATACACCTGCTGATGGGCAGAACATTCAGGGTAACCCAGAGAACCCTCGAAGTAGTTTGGCATCTGAAGATGGGCCGTACTGTAGCACCAGATCCAAGAGCTCCAAGGCAGAGAGACTCTTTCCCCTCAGAGAGGTTCCTATGGGAGGAGTAGCGGGAGGTGTTGGCTTTGTGAATGCTCCCCTAACTGCTTCTGAGGTGAGAGGATTCAAGAAAGAGTTGGGGCATTTAGTTGAGGACCCAGTGGGCATAGCCAACCAAGTGGATCAATTTCTAGGTGCAAATATCTATACTTGGGGGGAGATGAATTCCATCCTGAGTATATTATTTTCCCCAGAAGAGGTCCAGATGATAAGGGCGGCTTGCATAAAAATTTGGGAGAAAGATAACAGTCCAGGACCCCAGGTGCCAACAGGTGAACAGAAATTGCCACCAACGGAGCCCAACTGGAACCCTAATCAGGAGGAGGGGAGGAAGGCCATGAGGGAATATAGGTCTTTGATAATACGGGGGATCAAAGAGTCAGTTCCCAAAGGAACTAATACCCAATTGGCATTTGAGGGTACACAGGAGAAAGATGAAACTCCTGCTGCCTGGCTTAACCGCCTAAGGCGGAACTTCCAGTTGTACTCTAGAATAGACCCAGACACCCCAGAAGGTCAAATGCTACTAAAAGTCCAATTTGTTACCAAATCTTGGCTTGATATAAAGAGAAAACTGGAAAAGATGGAAGATTGGCAAGAGAAGGACATTAATGAGTTATTAAGAGAGGCATTGAAGGTGTATTTAAGGAGGGAGGAAAATAAAGCAAGGGCCAAGGCTAGGATCAGGGTTGCTGTAGCTAGAGAAAGTGCAGGGTGGGCGGGTCCACCACCAGGAGGAGGCAAGGATAGGCCAGTACTGTCAGGTATAAGAGGGATGGAGAGACCTCAAGTCCCTTTGAGAGAATAACATTGCTCTTACTGTGGAAAGGCAGGACACGTTAGGAGATTTTGTAGAAAGCTCAGTCTCGATGCGGCAATAGCCAGGGAACAAGATAATTTAGGGAAGATCCTTAAAGATGACGATTAGAGGGTCAGGGGCTTTACACTATAGGGGATCCGATGCAACATCTAGAAGAGCCCTTGGTAAACTTTGAAGTGGGACCCTTAAATGAAGAATTAGAATTTTTGAGTAGATAAGGGAGCAGATAAGTCCTGTCTCAACAAAGTACTAAGAAGTATAGTATAGTATAGTATAGTATAGTATAGTATAGTATAGTATAGTATAGTATAGTATGGTATGGTATGGTATGGTATGGTATGGTATGGTGTAGTATAGTATAGTATAGTATAGTATGGTATGGTATGGTATGGTATGGTATGGTATGGTATGGTATGGTATGGTATGGTATAGTATAGTATAGTATAGTATAGTATAGTATAGTATAGTATAGTATAGTATAGTATAGTATAGTATAGTGAAAAACATCTGAAGTTAGACAAAAACAGCTAGGTAGAAAGGATATCCAGTAGCACCAAAACTGACCAGTAATACTTAACTTGTAATAAGTGATGTGGAAGTAAAAGGTACCTTATTGTTGTCTTGTTGTGTGCGTGAGAGTGAGTCACAAGCAAAGTCAGCCTCAACTTCCCAGGCAGGTGGGAAGGGGGCAGTGGAAGTGTGTGTGTGATCTGCAAACCAGGCTTGTGTCCCCTGGGCAGGTGGGGGCTGTGGCTGAAATGTGTGTGTGTGTGTGACCTGCAAATGAGACTAGTGCTCCTCAGATGTGTGAGGGAGCCATAGCTGTAAGAGAGTGAGTGACACGCAGACAGCCTCACAGGTGAATGTGCACCAGAGGCAACCAGAGCCAGGGCCCTTCCAAGAGGCCCAGGGATACTGAGACCTGTGGGCCAACCCCAAAGTGAGGGGAGCCACAGTGATTTTCTAGCAATAATGATCCAGTTTGTGTCTTGAGGGTGTGAAGGAATGTGTGAGAATGAATATAAACAAAATAGAATAGAGGTAATGTAGATTGTGCATTACAAGTTTTACCACATCTCCTTAGAGGGAAGTGTACTGTGTAGAAGAATGGTGTAAAAAAAAATATTTAAGTGTAAGGGGTTGAAAGAAGTATTTAAGCTGTAAGTGAAAGTAAGAAACAGAAGCAAGAGATAAATAGATAACATCTTGAAAAATAGAACAGAAAAGCAGTGACTTAAATACACAGAAAAACAGGGGAATAAAAATACTTTGCGAGTTAAGTTAGCTGAGAAATACAACTCCTTGCAAAATACAGAGTATGTAGAAGTTGATGAGAGAAACATGCAAGCTATGGAAAAAGAGAAATTAACCAATAACTTTAAACAGAGAAAACTGAGTTTTGATAAAATCATTAAATTGCAGACCATTAATGCCTGTGTTTGAAAGCCCGTTTCAGGTACTCTCCATTACTAACTCGACGGTGCAGACCAAAAGAAAAAGGTTGGACTCACATCACTCTCACCCCCTGGCATTGGACCAGGATTCAACATCAGGTTTTTTCCCTCTGGCATTCTGGCATTGGACCAGACTGCACCCCATTCTCCTTCTGGCATTGGGCCCGACTCCCAGTTTTTCCCTCTGGCATTGGGCCAGAGTCCACACCACTCACCTCCGGGCACTGGATAAGGATTCATCCACATCACAAGGTAAATCACCTGAGTACACTGTGGTAAAAGGACCAAAAGATTTAAAGTTGACTCTCAGAATGAAGAGTCAAAAAGACTGAACTGTGTGGAAAAAATTGTTTGTTAAGAGTTCTAATATTGCTTAAAATGTTTTAAGACTGTTCTGTGTAAACTATGTTGGTAAAAAGTTTAAGACTGTAAATAAGTAATTCTGGTTAAGTTCCCCAATTTATTTCTAAAGACTCCAGGTTAATCCTCTACAGAACACTCCCCTGGGAGGGGAAACCAAAATTGGCAGGGAACAGACCAAGAGAGGTTTAACCAGAGAAATGGGTAGAAGGGACTCTAAAGAGCTTGGAAGCTTTTCCTCAGTAAAATTCCCCAAGAGGCAAGGCCGGGTAGGCAGGCTGTGCAAGATGACCCATACCGGACTCTTGGGAAGGGTAGTACTGATGGCTCTGATGGCTGGTGGTGCTCAGGGGAGCCCAGCTGAGCCATGCAATGAATGCTACCAATCCCTCTGTGAGGAGGAAGTGAGCTCCTTGTCAAGAGTCCACATCAGTTCTAACCCTGATTGTGTTAACCTCTCCCAATTGGTCCTTTATCAGAAAAATAAGAGAGTGTATTGGATAATATACAATACTGCCACTTTTAGGCAGCCACTCCTAGGAGAGTGCCCTATAGGGGAAGCCTGGTTGTGCTTTGAATGTGATGCTGCCAAAACAAGCTCAGCAGATCTAGTAAAAAGCAAAGAAATGGTGAAAATGGTAAGAACAATTGTTTGTTACAAGTATTTATATGAGTGTACTGGAAAAGAGATAAACCCCTTTAGAACACATTTCAGGGGAGCTCAACCCCTAGGTCTGATCGTGTCTGGCAGCTGCACCGCTAGAGTGATAAAACCAATTTTCTTATTACCCAAAGAAACTGGATCAAGTTTGGGAGTTCCTATATATAATAATTTGGGAGAAAATAAACAGAACAGGCACAGTGAAATAGAAATTGAGAAAATCCAAAATTGTAAAAGCCAAATTCGGATCCCAATATCTATGTTAAACAAAGCTATCCGGCTCCAGGCAGTATTAAAAAATTAGGAATTCAATTATTAGGAACATTTCAACCAAAATAAAAAGGTTAGCATGTGTAAATAATGAAGATCAAACTCCTACACTTGATCCCAGTGGGTGGGAGAACCTAAAGATTTTCAAAAAGGATGTATGGGAGAAGGTAGTTTTTCTCAGTGTGTGTATACTTGGAGGATTGCTCTTTTTACTATGCTTGTTTATCTGTTTTAGTAAAATAGTACTGGCCGTGCAGGCCAACCTGAAGAAACCAAGGAAAGTAACAAAGTTAAGTAACCATGATTACCAAAGTGCACAAGGGATTTATAGTAGATTCAAAACAAAAAAATTGGGAGTTGATGCGAGCTTAGAATTTAAACTCGATCAAAGAAAAAGAGGGGGGACTGTTAAGAACAAAAATTCGGTTAATATTTTTTTTATGAGAAAAAGTTTCAAAATGCAGCCAGACCACTGGCCCTGCCCAAGTTCTGTGTGTTTTGTTATTGTAATCATGGGTCATTGAGGCTAATCGCTCCTTTTGTATCAGCAGAGCCTTGCCCGAGGCTAATTTGTACCTTTCTCATAGTGAAGACACCTGAGAAGGTGGGGGGTGTTATGCAAAGTGACTCCAAGACCAATGCAGCATGGTCCTCCACTGTACTGAGAAGACCCCAAAAACAACGAGCCAAATAAGAGTTGAGAGACTGGAGTGATGTCTGGATGTGAGGAGCAGAGCGCTAGGCCTGCAGAGATGCGGGAAACCTTCATCGTTCCTCACCCTGTCCTCGAGATCCCCCGGGCCAGGTCTGGGAGGGGAGCGAGACCCAGACCGAGGAACCATCTGACAGGGATCAGCAGGCCCTAAAGGCTCCCACGAGGATCTGATCCCCAGCTCTGCCCCTGGTGGACAGAGCTGCGCATATCCTCCTCCTCTGAGTCGCCCTGGGAGACGACGGGAAGCTGCAGACCCCTCGAGCCGCCCAATCCTGAGCTGATCACTTTTAATAAAGGCATTAAAAAGGAGAAGAAGTCTCCTGGCCCTTGTTTATTTCACCTCCCATCGAGTTCAGCTCAGCGGGTTTGACTGAGCTCCATCTCCTCCACCGGGGGTTTTGGGGGGCATTTGGGGTTTTTTGGGGGTTTTTGGGGTCCCTCAGAGCAGGGTCTGGCCCCGCTGGGTGGGCAGGACCCCGAATCTCTGTTTCAGGGCCAGGCAGTGCCGCGAGAATTTGTCATCGGGGGTGGGCCAAGCGTGTAGAGAGCCCGGCCGGGGACACTTTCTGAGGGGAAAATTACACAGAATCCTATCAAATCCCACAAAATCCCACAAATTATCCCAAATCCCCCCTCAGGACAAGCAAACTCCCCCCAAATCCCCCCAAAATCCTTAAAATTCCCCCCCCCCCAAATTCCTCTCCTCTGGACACCCAAAATTTCCCGCCAAATTCCCCCTTCAGGACACCCCAAAATTCCTCCAAAATCTCAAAACTGCCACCTCAGGACACTCAAAATCCCACAAATTCCCCCCAAAATGCCCCAAATTTCCCCTCAGGATCCCCAAAATGCCCCAAATTCCCCCAAAATGCCCCAAATTCCCCCCAAAATCCTCCTAATTCCCCCAAAATCGCCCATATTCCCCCATCAGAGTCTCCCCCAAATCCCCCCTTAAATTCCCCCCAAAATCTCTCAAACTGGCCCTCCGGACACCCAAAATCCCCCAGATTTCCCCAAAATACCCAAATTTCCCCTCAGGACACCCAAAATCTCCCAAAATGCCCCAAATTTCCCCCAAATTCCCCAATTTCCCCAAAATCTCCCAAATTTTCCCCTCAGGATCTCCCAAAATGCCCCAAAATCCACAAATTCTCCCTCAGGACACCCAAAATGCCCCAAATTCCCCCCAAATCCTCCAAATTTCCCCAATTATCCCCTCAGGACTCCCAAATTCCCCCAAAATTCTCCAAAATAACTCAAATTCCCCCTCAGGACAACAGAAATCTCCCAAATTCCTCTCAAATTCCCCAAATTTCCCCAAAATCCCTCAAATCCTCCCTCAGGAAACCCAAACTCCCCCAAAATCCCCAAATTCCCCCCTCAGGACACCCAAAAAGCACCAAATTCTCCAAATTTCCCCAAATTCCTCCATCAGAAAACCAAAAATCCCCCAAAACGCCCCCAAATTCCCCCTCAGGATGCCCCAAATTTTCCAAATTCCCCCAAATCCCTCAAAATCCCCCAAATCCTTGAAAATATCTCAAATTCCCCCTCAAGACATCAAAAATCCTCCAAAATTCTCCAGATTCTCCCCCAGATTCCTCCAAAAATCCCCCAAATTCCCCCTCAGGACACCCCAAAATCCCAATTTACCCCAAAATTCCACAAATTCCCCCTCAGGACACCCCAAAATCCACAAATATCCCAAATTTCCTCAAATTCCCCCCTCAGGATATCAAAAATCCCTCAAATTTCCACCAAATCTCCAAATTCCTCCAAAATCCCCCAAATTTCCCCTCAGGACACCCAAAATCCACAAAAATCTCCACAAAATTCCACAAATTTCCCCCTCAGGACACCTAAAATCACTCAAATTCCCCCAAAATCTCCCAAATTCCCCCCTCAGGACAACCAAAATGCCCCAAAGTGCCCCAAATCCCCCAATTTCCCCAAAATCTCCAAAATTTCCCCCTCAGGATCCCCCAAATTGCCCCAAAATCCACAAACTCCCAGTCAGGACACCCAAAATCCCCCAAATTCCCCCCAAAATCCCCAAATTCCCCCCTTAAGACACCCAAATTCCCATAAATTCCCCCCAAAATCCCTCAATTTCCCCCTCAGGACACCCCAAATTCCCCCTCAGGAAACCAAAAATTCCCCAGATTTCCCCCAAATTGCCTCGAAAATCCATGCTCAGGACACCCAAAATGTCTCAATTTCCCCCCAAATCCCCAAATTCCCCCCTCTGGACACCCAAAACCCCCAAAATGCCTCAAAAATCCCCCAAATTCCCTCCAAAATCCTTCAAATTGCCCCAAAATTCCCCAAATTTGCCCTTCAGGGCACTCAACTTCCTCCAAGTTCTTTCCCCCAAATTCCCTCGAAATCCCCCCTCAGGACACCCAAAATCCTCCAAATTTCCCCCAAATCCCCCAATTTCCCCCCTCAGGACACCCAAATACTCCAAAATCCCCCAAAATTTCACCTCAGATGACCCAAAATCCCCCAAATTCCTCCCAAACTTCCACAAATTCCCTCAAAATCCTCGAAATTTCTCCCCAGATCCCCCAAATTCCTCAAAATTCCCCCAAATTCCCCCCTCAGGACACCCAAATTCCCCCAAAATTCCCCCTCAGGAAACCCAAAATCCCCACAATTCCCCAAAATAACCCAAATTCCCCCATCAGGACAACAAAAATCCTCCAAATTCCTCTCAAATCCCCCAAAATTCCCTCTCAGAACCCCCAAATTCTCCCAAATCCCCCCCTCAGGACAATCCCTCAAAATCTCCAAAGTCCCCAAATTCCCCCCAAACTCCCCCTCAGAACACCCCAAATCGCCCAAATTCTCCCTCAGAACACCCAAACTCCCCAAAAATGCCCCAAATTTCCCCCTCAGGATGCCCAAATTCCCCCCAAAATCCCCCAAATTCCCATAAATGAACTCCACCAAATTTCCCTAAAATTCCCCCAATTTCCCCAAAATTTATCAAATTCCCTCCTCAGGACAACCTGAATCCCACTAAAAAACCCCTTAGGACACCCAAATTCCCCCCAAAATTCCCCCTCAGGATGCCCCAAATCCCCCAAGTTCTCCCAAAATGCCCCAAATTCTTCCCCAAATTCCCCCCTCAAGACATCCAAATTCCCCTAAAATCCCCCTCAGGACACCCCAAAACCCCTCAAAATCCTCCAAAACCCTCCCAAATTCCCTCAAATTCCCCAAAATCCCCCGAATTATCCCTCAGGACACCCCAAATCCCCCCCAAAATCCTCCAAATTTCCTCCTCAGGACACCCAAATTCCCATGAATTCCCCCCAAAATTCCTCCAAAATTCCCCTCTCAGGAAACCCAAACTTCCCCAAAATGCCTCAAACTCCCCCAAATCCCCCCTCAGGACACCCCAAATCCCCCAAATTCTCCAAAATCCCCCAAATTCCCCCCTTGGGACACCCAAAATCCCCCAAATTCCCATTTTTGACCCCAAACTTCCCACCTGAGCACCCAAATTCCCATTTTTAGTCCCAAACTTTCCCTTCCTTGACACAAATTCTCCTTTTTCAGTCCCCAATTTTCCTTTTTGGCCCCAAATTCCCCTTCTTTGGTCCAATTTTCCCCTTTTTTAGACTAAAATTCCCCTTTTTTAGATCCAGACTTCTCACCTGAGCACCCAAATTCCCCTTTTAGACCCAAATTCTCTTTTTGAGCCTAAAATTTCCCTTTTTTCAGCCCAAATTTCCCTTTTGGAGCCCAATCTTCCCACCTGAGCACCCAAATTCCCCTTTTAGACCTGAATTCTCCTTTTTTGGTACAAATTTCCCTTTTTTGTACCCAAATTCTCCCATTTTCAGCCCAAATTCTCCATTCTTGGCCCCAAATCCTCGATTTTGGAACCCAAATTTCCCTTTTTAGTCCCAAATTTCCCTTTTTTGGACCCAAATTCCCCTTTTTTTTTTTTTTTTTTTGTTACAAATTTCTCATTTTTGGACCCAAAACACTTGATCCCAGTTGGTGGGAGAACCCAGGGATTTTCAAAAAGGATGTGTGGGAAAGAGTAGTTTTCCTCACTGTACGTGTACTTGGAGGATTGCTCTTTTTACTGTGCTTATTTATCTGTTTCACTAAAACAGCATTTGCCGTGCAGACCAACCTAAAGAAACCAAGGAAAGTGACAAAGTTAAGTAACCGTGATTACCAAAGTGCACAAGAAATTTACAGTCAATTCAAGAAATTAAATATGAAACCCACGAATCAAAAATTGTAAGTTGATGCGAGCTTAAAATTTAAGCCCGATCAAAAAGAAAGAGGGGGGACTGTTAAGAACAAAAATTCTGTTGATTTTTTCTGTGAGAAAAAGGTTACCACTGTTGCTGCTGGGGTTCTGCCTGTGTTATGGTAGTTACGGGTCGCTGTTGTTAATGGTTGTTTTTGTATCAGTGAAAGCCCTGGCTGGGGCGAGGTAATGGCCCTGCTCTGAGACAGCGAAGGGTGGGGACCTCCCGAACAGCGAGGAGAAGAGACTTTGGAGGGGAGAGATGTGCAAAATACTCCAAGGACCAGCATGCTGTGTGGGACCCCTGCTCCGAATGTGCTGAGAAAACCCCAAAAACAACGAGCCAGCTAAGAGTTGAGAGATTGGAGTGATGTCCGGATGAGAGGAGCGGAGTGCTGGACCTTCAGAGATGCTGAAAACCTTTGTTGTTCCTCACCCTGCGATCGAGAGCCCCCGGGCCGGGTCTGGGAGGAAGTGAGACTGAGACCAATCCAGCATCGGAGGGTGTTGATGCCCTAAAGGCTCCCACGAGGACCGGACCCCCAGCTCTGCCCCGGTGGACAAAGCTGCGCATGTCGTCCTCCTCCTCTGAGTCACCCTGGGAGAGATGACGGGGACTGCAGCCCCGCCGAGCTGCCCAATCCTGAGCTGATCACTTTTAATAAAGGCATTAAAAAGAGAAGAAGTCTCCTGGCCCTGTTTATTTCAAGCAGCACAAAGTTCCTTGGCAAGAGTCACTCTGCTCCTGAGGGGACATTTCAGGCACACCAAGGCAACAAAGCAACAACAAAACCAAACCAAATCCAGGAAATCAAACCAGAAATGAACCGAGAACAGTCCCTGTGTGTGTGTGAGACACAAGGACAGTGAGAGCAAGGATAAAAGGAATATGGCCTAAAAGCTTAACAGAGCTCAAACTTAACAGGACTTATCTCATACCTCAATTTTAACTGATACAGTCAACTACACAATTTAGCAAAAGAACAGCACTTAACAGTATTTAACCTAACTTAAAACCTATGTTATCAATTTAACAGAGGAATAACACTTTACAATATTCAACTTAGCTTATAAGTTATATTTAACATAATGTAGCAAACGAACAACTCTTAGAAGCATTTGACTTAGCTTAGACCTCATGACTTAACCTCACTTACAGGCCTGACTGACTCAGCTATCCAAGGCACTCCAACCCCTCAGAGAGCAGCATTTCTGCCACATTTCCCCAGCACAGGCACTCCTGTGTGCACACAGACACAAAGAGTCAGTGCAAGGCACCTGTGAGCAATTCCCCTGAGGGCAGGAATTGCTCACTGTGGATTCTTTGGTATCTCCCCAGCGGGCAAAGGGCTGAGCCTGGAGGAGTGGGGGGATCGGCCCAGGCTCCATTGTTGTTCAGGATCCCCGAGTGCAGCAAACGGGAGAGTTCCCGGCTGGGAGAGGCCCCACTCAGAGGGAGTCGCTGGCCCAGGAGAGCTCCAAGGGCTCCTTTTAGAGCACTGTGTGCAGGGCCGCAAGAGAGGGGCTTCAGTCCCAGCAATGGTTCAACCTGACCACACTTGGCACCAACAGCTTTCTTTGGCAGTGTGAGAACAGGGATGTTGTGCCATGGAGGGAACAGAAACAGTTCCCAGGGCTGCTGGTAAAGGAACCAGGAGCTGGTTGGGCAGCAGCAGTGCCTGGAGCAGACAGTGTTTGTGATGAGCTGCAGAGGAGCTGAGCCCAGGGGCTGTTGGCCAAGGCCGAGGCCCAAGGAGCATTTCTCAGCTGGCAGGGCGGCCTGAGAAGGGGAGGGGGGAATGCAGCAGCACAGGGCCCATGGAACCAAGGGACCATTGTTACACTGTGGGGCCCTGTGAGACCAAGGGACCATTGTGACACCAAAGGGCCCTGTGAGACCAAGGGACCACTGTGACGCTGTGGGTACTCATGGAATCATGGGCACCTTTGTGACACTATGAGGCCTCATGGAATGAGGAAAGCATTGTGACACTGTGAGGCCTCACGGAACCAGTGAGACCATTGTGACCTTGGGGGTCCCCACAGAACCAAGAGCACCATTATGATACTGTGGGGCCTCATGAAACCAAGAGGCCTTTGTGGCACTGCAGGGCTGCATGGAACCAAACGTCCATTGTGACACTGTGGGGCCTCGTGTCATCAGTGCTCCATTGTGACACTGCTCAACCAAAGGAGGCCATTGTGGCACTGCAGGGATGCATGGAACCTTGGGGCCATGGTGACATTGTTGAACCCCATTGAACCAAGGGTTCATTGGGACACTGCAGGGCTGCATGGAACCAAAGCTCCAGGGTGACACAGAGGGGCCTCCTGTCATCAATCCTCCATTGTGACACTGTGGAGCCAAAGGAGACCATGTGACTCCGCAAACCCCCAAGGTCCAAAGGTCCATTGTGACATTCAGGGCTCATGGAACAGAAGAGTCACATGTTATTGTTGGGCCTGGGGAACCACAGAGACCATTGTGACACTGCGAGGCCTCATGGAATCATTTGGACCATTCTGACGCTTGGGGCCCTCTGGAACCTGGGGGCCTCTTTGACATTGTGCAACTCCACTGAACCAAGGGTCCATTATGACACTGCTGGACCCCATGGAATCAAGGCACCATTGTGACATTATGGGGCCTCTTAAAAACAAGGAGACACAGAGCATGTCTGACTGGTTTGGCCTCCCAAGGACTGCTTGATTGGTCCAACTGACCTTGGCATGTTGAGGGTCGCTTCTCATCTGCTAATGAAACACTGGGGCTCCATGCTTTCCTTCCCAATGGAAAAGAACTGTCCTTCTCCTCCAGGCACCCATGGCCAGAATTGGGATTTCACCTCCAAATTTCCTTATATCCAGGAATTGTTCCCATAGGAATATTGCCAGGACAAGTCTATCTTGCATTGGTTTTACAAGGGTCACCTCCCATCTGTCTCCAAAACATTGGGGAAGGCTCTGCACTTTCCTTCCCATGGGAAAGAATTGTCCTGCTTCTCCAGGTGCCCATGGCTGAGATTGGACTTCCACCTCCAAAATTCCCTACATCCAAAGATAGCTCCCAGACAAAATATGTCATTTCTGAAAAGTCTGGATGGCCTTGGCCTACTGAGGCTCTCACCTGCCTTCCAAACACTGGGGCTCTGTGCTTTCCTTCCTATGGAAAAGAATTTTCCTTCTCATCCAGATGCCCATGGCATGACTTGGGATTTCCACTCCAATATTGCCTTACTCTGAGAGACTGGAGGAGATTCTTGGCCTGAAACATTTCATGTTGGGGGGAGGAAGAAGCAGGTCCAGCCTTGCCCTGCCCTGGAACCCTAGCACTGCCCTGCCCTGGAACCCCAATCCCCCCAGAGCCTCTATCCCAGCCCAGCAGTGGCTGCCAGTCCCTGGCACAGCACAGGCAATGCTCCACAGCCACCTCCGCAGCCCCAGCCCAGCTCCTGAGGCACCAAATGAGCCCAAGTCCCATCTGGGGGAAGGGCCCAGGAAGATCAAGGGATAGGTGCCTGGCCACAAGGCAAGCACACATCTTGACCCTACCTCTTCTTGGAATTTCCATCTGAACACTCCTGGAATCCAGGAGTTGGTAGCTCTGTGTGTGCCTCTCTGTATCTTTTTTGTCTTTCTGTGTCTTCTTCTTCTGTTTCTCTTGCAAATTTTGATTAACATTAAATTGAACAGGCATAGAGTTTGTGAAGTTGAATGGGCCAAGTCAATGATTTGAGAAGAGTTTTTTGTTGGTTGAATGTCTGTTGTAGTTTGACATGAGAAGAATTTTAAAAAGTAATACAAAATTTTTCTGTAACTGAAAATCTGTTAAACCACTGAGATACTGAACACGCCTCTGTGAAACACCAATGTTAAAGACGAAAAAAGCCAGGAACCTCCTCTTTTTTTCCCAGTCAACAAAGAAGCAGCAGGCCCTGGCCCCAGCCCCCATCTCAACCAAACCAAACCAAACCAAACCAAACCAAACCAACCCAAACCAAACCAAACCAAACCAAACCAAACCAAACCAAACCAAATCAAGCAACTCTGCCACGGGGTGAGCCCCTTCCCACCTCCCCAGGCTGCCCCCTGCCCCCCCCCATTGGCCCCATTCTAACCAAACCAAACGTCAACAACTACTAAACAGGAAAACAAGAGAGGCTACAAACCCCCAACCAGAACAAAGCCAGCCACAGCTATTAAAATCTTACCATCAAGTCTGCTCCCCCCAAGACAATTAAAACAAAAAACTCCTACAACCTACAACACACACAAATTCAACCCTAGAACTAAAGTTAAACAAAAAACCCCACAAAAATGAACCATAAAACCAATCCTAACCCAACCACAACTTCAACCACAAGCTACTGGCAGGTCAGGTGTTAATCCTTTCAATACTTCAGTCCTCCCTCGAGTAAAAGAAAAACAAAATACAAGCATATAAAAAACAAACATAAAACCATCAAAGTCAGTAAAGAAGAAATTAAATCCCAAAAAACCTATTTTTCATTAAAATACATAAAACTAATAAAAAATTCAAATTAATATCAAAGAAAAACCTCCAGGCTAAAAGAAAAGAATTGTTAAAATAACTGTAATTACATAAAAAGTTTAAACAGGGGAAAAAAAAGTAATCCAGTATTCCCAAGAGAAGATCTGTATTCCAAGAGATAAAAATAATTTTAAAAGTAAATTATGAACACTTTTACCTTTAAAGAACTATTTTTAAAACAATACCCCATAAGTCAACATGGCCCATCAAAAAGCTGTAAAAAACCTTCTGGCAATAAAAAAAACTTCACAATAACAAAGTCCCCCAGACCACTGTTATCCATGACAAAATTAAGAACCAGAAAAAAAGCTATTTTTTCCTCTTGTAAAAGAATCTCCATAACCTTAACAAGAAAAACTTCTCTCCCAAAGTAAACGAAAAAAAGAATATTCTAGAAATAGTAAATAACTAGAAATTTTAAGTTTAGTTTCTTTACATTGTCAGTAAAAATAAAGTTGTAAAAAAAAGTGTTCTAAAGAGCTTATTTTAATTATTGCTACATTTTTTCTTTTAGTTACTTTTAATAACATTTTCTTTCTACCATTTAAAAATCTTAAGCCTACTTTACTTTTCTCGCAATCCTATCTCACAACAAAAAATAATACATAAATAATTAATTGACAATAAAACTCAACACACTCATCAATACGCTAATTAAGAAATCTCAAGATTAGAAACATTTTGAATAAACAAACCAACAACAATGTCATAATAAACATTTTGCCAAATTTTCTCTGATTTTGTCAAGTTCCCAGTAAAGGCTGTTTTATAGTTTTGAGCTCCTAAGAATCTCTTGATGGTACTTCTCCAGTGAGTTCAACTCCGAGCACATAACTGTAATTCCTTTAGAATGTCTCCTTAAAAGAGTTTTTTAGTGGATGGGAGTCAGGGCTTGTGTGTCCTGCTTGGCACAGCCCAGGCAGGGCTTTCCCAGCCACATTCCACACTCCATTTCCCAGCTGGAGCCACTGCTGCCTCTGAGTTGTGCTGCCCCAGCCCCAGGGACGCTCTCCTTGTCTGCCCATTCCCCCACGGTCTCTGGGCAGGGATGGCCTCAGTGGGGGCTGCTGACATCCTCAGCACCTTGGAGGCTGCTGCTGAATTTTCCTGCTCCAGAGGTTTGTTCAGCCTTCACATCCTGAGCGCAGGAATTCAGTGTCCCAGGGCTCACTGACATTCAGAACACCTGAACAAGCCAAGCCTCTGGGAATAATCTGATTTCAGTTTTCAAATCATTTATGGTTAATTCAACAGATCTCAGTAGTATATCCAAACTGAATGCAATATATTTTAAAATGAGTGACAAAACATATGTTTTAGGTCTTGTAATATTTTTTACTGTTCATTCATTAAAATGTGCAATCTCCAATTGACACTGACTCCAAGTACTGCTCCAGAGTCTTGTTCAGCCTTCAGCTCTTCAGTGCAGGAATTCAGTGTCCCAGGGCTCATTAACATTCAGAACACCTTAACAAGCCAAGCCTCTGGGGATAATTTTGTTTCAGTTTCCAAATCTTCCATGGTTAACAAAGAGAGATTTCAGAAGTGCATTCAACTGAATATGTTCTATTTAAAAAGACAGTGAGAAAAGAATTTTTAGGTCCTATTTACTTTTTGGGTTTTTTTCCCTGTTAATAGCAATCTCCAATTGACTTTGAATCCAAGTACCTCCTCATATAGTTGGAACAGATATGAAAATCAAGACTGTGACGTTTTTCACAGGGGTTCTTGGATGAGGGAAGAGATGAGGATCTGACTCCATGTTTCAGAAGGCTTGATTTATTATATTATGATATATAATTCATTAAAACTATACTAAAAGAATAGCAGAAAACGTTTCATCAGAAGGCTTAGGTAAGAAGAGAAAAGAAAGAAATTATAACAAAGGTTTGTGGCTCGAGCTCTGTGTCCAAGCCAGCAGGGCTGTGATTGGCCATTAATTACAAACAACTACATAAGACTAATCACACATCTACATGTTGCCTTCCACAGCAGCAGATAATCATTGTTTACATTTGGTTCCTGAGGTCTCTCAGCTTCTTAGGAGGAAAAATCTTAAAGAAAGGATTTTTCATAAAACTTCTCTGCGACATAAGACCCTTCATGGCTGACAATCAATCAGACTCTGTCCCTACCCCCACCCCACCATTTCCCCATCCAAGCCCTGGCACTCAGAGCCGCCTTGTGCAAATCTGAGCTCCCTCCACCCCAGGCTGCACCTGCAGCTTTCAGCTCCTTGGCTCCAACTCCCACCTGCTTTCCTTGGAGAAGGAGCTACCCAAGACACAGAAGGATGTTCATTTCTTGTCAGCCAACAAAGCCAAGGGAATGCACAGCTCCATCATATGCCAAAATCGTTCCTCTGCAAGGTATTAAATCCACTTTGCACATCAGACATCTCAGAGCAATGGAAAACACCTTCTGTGCCCAGCACAGATTCCAACAGATCCTCCCGTGCAAACCCTCCCTGCCCCAATTCTGCCCAGATTTGCTCTTTGCACACATGAGTCGCACACTGAAGTGAGGAGCTCCCTCCATACCCAGAGGGAGGAAAAGAGAGAAAGGAGATGAAGAGCTCTCCTGCACAGAGCCAAGGTCCAAGTGCAACTGCACTGGGAGCCACAACTCATCAGGTTTGTGTCCTTTGGGCTCAGGGCCTGGTGATACTCAGAGACACAGAAAGGTTTCTTGCCAAAAACCAGAAGTTGAACATTTGAACAGTTTAATAACCATCACAGCTCTTCCCACGGCTCTCTGGGATGTCCCAGCACCATGTGACATGTCCACCATTCCCCATGGATTGTCGTATAGCAAGAGTTTTGGACAAAGACATAAGAAATGGTAATTCCATGATAGATATAAACACAATTAGGATGCTGTCTAATGTGATATTTATTTGAACTTCAGAAAGATTTGACAACTCCCTGATGTTCAATGCATGAAACGAGTCAGTTGAGAGGTACTTGAATGACCAGAGAGCATGTGGATGAGAAAATCAGGGAGCGATGGAAAGGACATAGATGCAGCTGCTCTAAATGAAGAGATGTTCTTAGACAGGGCCATTTCAACAGGAGAGCTGGAAATACCTGAAGGAAAGGGGTCATTAAATATTAGAGTGAATGTTGGTGGCAAAGGCAGAGGGGAAGATGAGTATTTCTTCTCCTGCCATCAGAAGAAGAATCCAGCACATCCAGGGAATTCCTGTTCCAGGAGAGAAAACGTTTACATTTCTCAAAAGTTTTCAAAAGACCCAGAAAATAAAGATTTGCTTGTATATTATGAAACAAACAGGTATTAACACCTGTGCCCCTTTCCAGACATCAGCTGTGTGCCCATGAACAGGCAGTGCCACTTGTGCCCTGAGGTGCCCAGCTGGGATTGGATCTCTCCCAGAGCACCTGAGGAAGAGCAGAGCACTTTGCAAGCTGCAGGTCCCTGACAGCCTCGCAGGGCTCCTGTCCCATCAACATCTGCTCTGCTCCAGTCTGAAACAGGGCCCAGCACGGTGCTGGGATCATCAGAGAGCTGAGGTGTGTGCTGGAATTCAATGTCCTCCCCATTCTGCAGCAGCCCTGCATTTCCCTCCTGCAGCCTTGGTCTCCAGCACAGCCATGGAGGCTCTTTGGGCTCTGGACTGTTCCTGCAGCCCCCAGGGCAGCTGAGCTCTGCCTTTGGCACAGTCAGGCCTGGCCAGCGCAGGCCATGCTCAGCAATTGCTTGTGTGTGCCTGGCCTTGCTGTCAGCCCCGGCAGCGGCTGCGTGGCCCCTTTGCTGGCCCTGTGCTGGCCCAGCCATGGTGGCCCAGCCCCTGTGCAGGCCCAGCCCAGGCCAGGAGCATTGCGGCTGGGAATGGCCCCTGTGCCGTGGTGCCCACAGCAGCCTTGGGGCTCTGTGCCCCATGGCCTCCCTGCTGGGCAGCCTCTGCCAGCTCCTGCAGAGCCCGTGGCACCTGTGGGGCTGCACAGACAGCCCTGCCACGGGCTCTGCCGGCCTCTGGGCCAGCAGAGAGGCAGCCAGGGCTAGCCATGGCTGGGAACAGGCCCTGAGCCCTGCAGGAGGATGGAGCTGGGCCACAGCCAAACTCAGCCCAGGCCAAAGCTGGGCTCAGCAGCCAGGGCTGCCAATGCATGGGCACAGAGACTGGTGCTGGCAAATGTCCTGGGCCCCCTCCCTGCTCTGTCCATGCCACCAAGGGCACACAGCAGCCTCCTCTCTGGGCCACTTGCCTGTTTGCAATGCCTTGCACAGGTGCTGGCCCTGCCCCACAAGCCCTGGCCTGAGTCCTGCCCCTGCACGCTCAGCCAGGCTGAGATGGACACTGATGGTTTCTGGGCCAGGCTCTCTGAGCCCAGCCCAGCTCCCTGCAAGCTCTGCCAGCTGCCCTGAGCTCTGGGCAGCACCAAGGGCCTCTCCCCAGCCCAGCCGGCTCTGGCCCCACAGCTCTGCTCAGGCCAGGCTGCTCTGCCCACTGCCCCACGGCCTCAGCCCCTGGCAAGGGCACAGCAGCAGCTGCAGCTGCCACAGGACTCAGCCCCAGCCATGGGGGAAGGTGCTTGGCCAAAGCCAGAGGAGGCTCCCTGGCTGCCCTGCTCCCCTCTGCCTGAGGTGCTGAGATCTCTGCAGCCCCTGCTGCCATCCCATCTGCCCAGGGCAGCACAAGAGCCACGGCCTTGGGGCCCTCAAGAGCTGCTCCTGCTCCAGGCCCAGGGCCCATGCCAAAGCTGGAGCAGCCACAAAGCTGTGCCCATTTCTGTTCATTGCTGCTCGGATGGGGATGGATCCTCAGCCACTTGGATTTTACTCCTCCAGAGGCTTCTTCTTTCTTCAGCACTTCATTTTAGGAATTCAGTGAGAAAAGCTCATAAACATTTGCTCAAAACACTAGAATAATACAAGCCCCACGGAAAAAATCTAAGTTTTCAATATTTCTGTTGTTAATTCACAAGTGTATTAAAAGTGAAACTGCTATATTGAGAAAAAAAAAAAAAAACCAACAAAAAACAGAACTGTTTTGTCCTGTTTTCTTTTCCTGTTTATGGATTTATGGATTGATATCAGCAATGTCCAGTTGGTATTAACCCCCAGAACCTTCTAATGCATCCTGAACATGTATGAAAATCAAGACCCTTCATGGCTGACAGTCAAACAGACTTTTTCCACACCTCCTCCCCACCATTTCCCTCATCCCATGCCTGTAACTCCTATGGATAAGGAATGGTGTGGCCAGCAGGAGCAGGCCAGGGATTCTTCCCCTGTGCTCAGCACTGGTTGGGCAGCCCCTTAAATGCTGTGTCCAGTTCTGGCCCCCAATTTAGGAAGGACATGGAGGGGCTGGAGCATTTCCAGAGAAGGCCAACAAGGTTGGGGAGGGGTCTGGAACACAAGAGTTTTGAGGAGTGGCTGAGGGAGCTGGGGTTGTTTATCCCTGAGAAGAGGAGGCCCAGGGGCGACAAGGAAGTGTCGGGGCACAGGTTGGACTTGATGATCTCCAAGGTCTTTTCCCACCTTGCTGACTCTGGGATTCTCTGAAACCACCCTTGGAGCATGAACTGGGATGAGCCCTGGGCCTCATCTTGAGAAGCTCCAGCAGCCCAGGTCCCTCAGCTTCTCCTGCCAGACCCAAAGCCCATCCTGTCAGTCCTGCAGAGTCTCTGCAGCTCCTCCTCACTGCCCAGAACAGGGAGCCCCAGAGCCAGACACAGCAGCCCAGATGTGCCCCCCTGGCCTGGGGTGCCTCTGGCAAGGGAGCAGCACCAGGCAGTGCAGGAGCCTGCAGACAATTCCTGCAGCACTTATAGGGTGATCCTGCTGCCCAAGGGACGTTCCCATGGTGCCAAGTCAGGAACTGCAATGGGGAGTGGGGCCAGAGAGGAAAGGGCAAAGAGGGATGGGATGTTTGCAGGGGAGGGAACAGGGGTGGGCAATGGGAAGAATTCTGGACCAAGGAAGAGTAAAGAAAGCAAAGATGAAGCCAAGGAAATGCTCAGGGCAGTTTGGGAGTGGCTGCCAGGCAGCCCTGGCTCTGAGCAACAGCATCTGCAGTGGGACAGCAAACTCCCAGCTGATGGGAACAAACTTTCTGGCTGACTGCAGAGGCCAGGACAAAGCTGAGTGGTTTCCCTGGTGTCCCCCAGCCCTTGCTGGCCCCAGAGGCTGATGGCATTTGTGCTTCTGGATCATGTCTCCACACCAACAGCAATGGGCTGCTCATGGGACTTTTATGTGCTGAGCATTGGCCTGGGTGTGTTCTTGAGACAGCCTGGGCAAGGAGCCTGGAGTCCCCAGGGCCCGGGCTGAGTTGTCAGCGCTGCCCAGCAGTGCCCATGGCCTGTCCCTGCTGCAGCCCCGGCACTGCCAACCCCAGGACTGTGCCCAGCCTCGAGAACACTCAGGCCCTACAGCAACACCAGGGCCAGGAGGGCAGTGGGGCAGGGCCACGGCAGCAGCACTGGCAACACCAAGTGCTGCTGCTGCTGCTGGGCACAGCTGCTGGGCCAGCACTGATCTGCCCCCAGCTCTGCACACAGACATTGCTGCTGCTGCTCCAGAGAAGGAAATATAAGGGGATCTCCCATGAAAACTCTACTGGGAGATCCTTTATCTCCTTTAAAGCCACCAAGAGACCAGCTCCTTATTGACACAGTCTGAGGCCACAGTGAATTTTGGAGAAGCAAAATAAGAAATTGCAGAAAAAATGGCCTCGGTTTAGGGAGAATATTAATAAATGAAAACAGAACAAAAAAAATAACCAATCCAACAAGAAGTATCAAACATTACTTTTATTTCAAGACATATGCAGATATTGGCAACCAGTTTAATGTTTCCTAAATGGTCCACTCATCAGTGTCCACACTGCAGCCTTGAGCTCCTGGTTTCTCAGGCTGTAGATGAGGGGGTTAAGTACTGGAGGCACCACCGAGTACAGAACTGACAGGGCCAGATCCAGGGATGGGGAGGAGATAGAGAGGGGCTTCAGGTAGGCAAACGCTGTAGTGCTGAGGAACAGGGAGAGCACAGCCAGGTGAGGGAGGCAGGTGGAAAAGGCTTTGTGCCGTCCCTGCTCAGAGGGGATCCTCAGCACAGCCCTGAAGATCTGCACGTAGGAGAAAACAATGAACACAAAACAGCCAAATGCTGAACAGGCACTAACTGCACTGAGTCCCAGCTTTCGGAGGGCGCTGGTGTGTGAGCAGGAGAGCTTGAGGACTGGGGGCACATCACAGAAGAACTGGCCCAGGGCATTGCCATGGCACAGGGGCAGGGAAAATGTATTGGCCGTGTGCATGAGAGCATTGAGAAAGGCACTGGCCCAGGCAGCTGCTGCCATGTGGGCACAAGCTCTACTGCCCACAAGGGTCCCATAGTGCAGGGGTTTGCAGATGGACACGTAGCGGTCATAGCACATGATGGTCAGGAGGAAATACTCTGCTCCAAAGAAGAAGATGAGCAGAAATACTTGGGCAGCGCATCCTGTGTAGGACACATCCCTGGTGTCCCAGAGGGAATTGTGCATGGCTTTGGGGAGAGTGGTGAAGATGGAGCCCAGGTCGCTGAGGGCCAGGTTGAGCAGGAAGAAGAACATGGGCGTGTGCAGGTGGTGGCCGCAGGCTATGGCGCTGATGATGAGGCCGTTGCCCAGGAGGGCGGCCAGGGAGATGCCCAGCAAGAGGCAGAAATGCAGGAGCTGCAGCTGCCGCGTGTCTGCCAATGCCAGCAGGAGGAAGTGCCTGATGGAGCTGCTGTTGGACATTTCTTGATTCTGGACATTTTGAGCTAGTCAAAGACAATATTGACAATTTGGACAAAATACCTTCACTCAATGCTATGCTATTTTCTTACACAACCACTAAAAATTGGTTCTCTTTCTCTGGGGAAATTTCATCTACCTTTTTATTTTTTTTTTCAGTGAGCTTTGGGCTACAAAGTAACTGTGTGTTTTTTAGAAGGGACAGAAGTCCTGTTCTTAGCATTGCTCTCAGGCTGAACACTGGGGAGCCCAGAGGGAAAACAGGGCTCCCTGTGCCCCAGCGCACTCAAAACTGCTGGTCCAACACAGGTGCCCTTTGCTCATTTCCCCTCACTCTGGTACAGGATCTACCATTTAAAACTGCACTTAAAAATAACGAGGCATTTTTTGAAGACTCCAGTTTCAAAATCAATCTTTCCAACTCTTCTCTCTCTCCCTGTGCAGCTGGACATTGAGGGATACCAAGGGCTGACCTGGCTCTCTGCTGCCTGGAGTTGTGCCTACTTGGAGCTGTTTCTCTCTATCCAAGCCCTGTCCCTGCCAGTGCTGCCAGAGCCCAGCCCAGCCCTGGGGGCTCAGCTCTGCCCTGCAGACCCCTCCCAGCACAGGGCACTGCCCAGGGGCATCTCCCTGGCAGCAGGGTCTTAAGGGCAGGGCAGACAAACAGAGATGCTGCAAGCCAAGGAGCTGCTGCTGCTGTCTGTGGGGAGAGGAGGCTGAGGAGGCACTTTCTGAGGGAGATCTGAGGCCCATCTGCTGATGCCCAGGGTGACAGTGCAGGAGTCTCAGTGACACAGCCAAAGATGACAGCCCCTTTCCCTTCCCTTCAGGAGAAAGCTGAGAGCATCCCTGGCCATGCAGCACCATCTCCACAGCAGGAGGAATCTGCCCTGATGGGGGTGGCTCCTTCAACCTCCAACTTCTCCCCTGCAGCATCCGCGGGGAGCTGCCAGGCAGGCTGAGAGCTGCCCCTGGCAGGTGGCACATGCCCTGGGCTGGCCAAGAGCCCTGAGGGCTGCAGGAGCTGCTCTGCAGGACAGCCCTGGGCAGCCCTGCCCTGGCTGCAGCCCCAGCTTCACCCCCTGCAGCCATCCCTGGCAGTAGGAGCCGTCCTGCCCTGTCCCTCTGACGGTGCCCAGGGCAGCCCCGCTCTGCAGCACATCCTCCTCCTGCTCCTGTGCCACAGAGAAACTGGGAGAGTCCTCCTGACACATCCCCGAGGCTCTGGGGTGTGCTGGCTTCAGGAGATCCCTCCAGGAGCACAGGGGAAATTGCCCTGTACCCACACACTCACCATGCCCAGGGCTGTGAAGATCTTTCCCCAAGTGAAGTCTCAGCTCAATGTCTTCCAAATCCTGATTGCCTTCAGCCTGTCTCTGCCTGGCTCCTGTCCCCTCAGTGCCTACAGGGAGAGCCCTCAGCCCTGCTGGGCTGGGAGAGGAGCTGGCCCTGGGAAGAGCTGTTCCTTTAAAGCTCAGCAGCACAGACACAGCACAAGGACCTTAATGAGCCTCGTGGGGCTTGGGTGTTTTTTACATCAGACTCAGTCCCTGAGAGAGTGTTCAAAAAACTTCTCAAGAACTCAAAGTTAAATTGAAACACTGAACTTAAAAAAAGTTGTAATGGGTTCTGTGGAGAGACACCACTGGGAAAGTGTCCCCAGGTTCCAGTTAGAGCAGAACACTGGAGGCAGTGGTGACAGCTGGGGACAAACAAGGCAAAGGTGTTTCTGGTGCTGAGCAAAGCTGGATGTGTTTGAGGAATGCAAAGGGCCCAGGCCTGAGCCCCAGCCCCTGGCCAGGCAGATCCTGTCCCTCCCTCCTTGCTCAGGGCTCTTCCTGGGATGGTCACTGGCATGTGGGGATGTGCAATGCCAAGGGCAGGAGCATGGGGCGGCCCCTGCCAGGCTGCTGAGCAGGGACAAGGAGGCAATGAGGCCCCAGGCCTGCAAGGGTCACTTGTCTGCTGCTCCTGCCTCAGGCCCAGGCCCAGCAGCCACGGCCAAAGTGCTGCCCAAGTTGGCTCTGGCAGGGCTGTCTTGCAGCTGCTGCCCATCCCTGTGCCCTGGGCAGCCCATGCTGTCCCACGGTGTCCCTGCCCTGCGCCTCTGTCCCTGCAGGCTGTCGGCATCCCCCGGCTGCCCCACCTGGCTGGGCCCTTCCTTTGCTGACAGCTCTGCCTCCTGCCTGCCCACACAAAGCCTGGGGCTGACCTAGGCTCCTTCTGGAGGATGTGTTGCACCACAGACCTTCCCTGGGAGGGAAATTCTCATCTCCTCATGTCCAGTCTTGGTCTCCCCTTCTGCATTTGTGGTATAATTTCTCTATCTGGCTGCTTCCCATTATGAAGAAAAAGCTCAACCGTTTCCTAATCCACTCTTCCAGCCCTTCCAGGACACTGCTGTTCTCTCCTCAGTCTCTTCACAGGTGAGCCCTGGCATATCAGCCTCCATACATTAGTTATGTTCTTGAGGCCTGCAAATCCCAGCCTGCGAGATCTTTCCGCCCTCTCCAAGGTGTTTTCAGATGAAAACATTCTGCTCATAGTCTTAGAATATCACCAGAGGCCAAGACCAGGCAGAGCTGTCTATCCGGCCAGCTTTTGTCTGGGAGCAATCCCAGGATAGATGGAATTTTGGCAACCAAATTCCAATTTTTGCCATGGCCCCTGGACAAGGCCAGTTCTTTTCCATAGGAAGGCAGGCACAGAGCCCTGGTGCTTCCAAGGAAGATGAGATGTGACCACCAGAAGCCCAGGCCAGGCAGATCTGGCAGGTTTTTCTTCTGCAAATACCCTTGCATACAGGAAATTTTTAATGGGGAATACCAATTCTGTCCATGGGGTTCATAAAAGAGAGACAGTTCTTTCCATAGGAAGGAAAGCATTGAGCCCCAGTGTTTCATGGGCAGATGAGAGGCAGCCCTTGACATTCCAAGATCTGCCAGACCTGTCAGGTCCCCCCTGGGAGGCCAAATCAGACAGAGTTGTTCCATGTTCCCCTGGTTCTATGAGGCCCCAAAATGTCCCAGTGGCTCCGTTGCTTCCATGAGGCCCTGAGGTGTCACAATGGCCCCGTGGTTACATGAGGCCCTGAAGGGTCCTAATGGTCTCCATGGTTCCATGAGGCCCCACAGAGCCATGGTGGTCTCTTGGTTCCATGAGGCCCCACGGTGTCACCATGGTATCCCAAAGTGTCACAATGGTCTCCATGGTTCCACCAGGTCCTCACACTGTCCCAGTGGTGTCCATAGGAAGGAAACAACCAAGCCCCAGTGTTCCAGGTGCAGATGAGGGGAAGTCGCCCGAGGCCAAGGGCAGCCAGATTAGATGATGCTGGCAGATTTTGTCTGGGAGCAATCTCTGGATATAGGGAATTTTAGAGGTGGAATACCAGTTTTGGCCTGGAGAAGAAGGACGGTTTTTTTCCATAGGAAGGAAAGCACGGAACACTGGTGTTTCAGGGCCAGATGAAAGGCAGCCATCAGAGGCCAAGGCCAGCCAGAGCTCTCTGTCCTGGCAGCTTTGGTCTGAAAGCAGCCCTTGGATATAGGGAATTTTGCAGGTGGAATCCCAATTTTGGCCATTTCTGCACATATCTATGATATCTAGGATGGTTTTTTCCACAGGAAGGAAAGCACAGAGCCCAAGTGTTTCAGGGGCAGAAGCAGAGAGAGAAGGCTCCTGAGAGGCCAACTCAGCCAGACCTTTCTCTCCTGGTACCTTTCATCTCGGGGAAATCCTTCGATATAGGAAATTTTGAAGGTGGAATCTCAGATTTGGCCATGGGCACCAGGATAGGAAGAAGAGTTCCTTTCAGTAAGATGGAAAGTACAGAGCCCCAGTGTTTCAAAGGCAGATGAGAAACAGCTCTTCAGAAACCAAGGCCAGCCAGACCTGTCTCTCCTGGCAGCTTTTGTTTTGGAGAAATCCTTGGATATAGGGAATTCTGGAGGTGGATTCCCAACTTTGGTCATGGGTGTCTGGATGTGAAAGGTGCTTTTTTCCCATAAGAAAGAAAAGCACATTGACCCTGTTGCCTTCTCAAGGCGTGGCGACCTGGTTCTTAGTGCGGCAAGGTGGCCCTAACCCCAGGGTCACTCAGTCCATATGCTCCTGACACCAACGTGGTGGACAGCAAATGGCGTTTATTGAGGGGTCACAAGGGTTTTTATAGCTTGGGCAGTCAGTGTCATTTTCCTTCTGCTCACGTCCGGCTGGGTGCGGCCAGGTACGGAGCAAAAGTCTGACTGCAGGGGGGGGATGTCCTGACTGACCGTACAGCCCAATTTCTTCTGCACGCAGATCCCTAACTCTCCACATTTCCCCCCTCCCTCATGATTAGTAAAAATTGTATAAAGTTATAAAATGTAGAGGTTACAAAATTTCATGGGTTAGTAAAATTGGTATAAAATTGTGTGTTAGTAACTGGCACGCCTTAAAGTAATTGTCAGCGCTCGGCAAACATAATGTTAACCGTTTCTAAACGCATTTAACGAATAGCACCAGTTTGTTTAATATGCAGGGCCCGAAGATTAGGGTTAGTAAGATTATAGCGAGTGGGGCTATTAAGGTAGAAATCAGGGTGGTGAGCCATGGGGACCGGTTGAACCATGACTCGAACCAGCCCTGTTGAGCTTCTCTGTCCATTTTTCTTAGGTTTAGTCAGTTTCTCAGTTCGGCCATGGAGTCTCTCACGACTCCGGTGTGGTCCGCATAAAAGCAGCATTCCTCTTTCAAGGCGGCACACAGGCCTCCTTGCTGCATGAACAAAAGGTCCAGTCCTCGCCTGTTTTGGAGGACAACCTCTGAGAGTGAGGAAAGGGATTTTTCTAGGGAAGAAATGCATTTCTCGATCCTCTGCAAGTCCTCGTTGACAGTCATCTGCATTGTGCCAGTCCTTGATGTTGTGTTGCAAGGGCCGAGATGCCTGTGGCAGCGCTGGTAGCTCCTCAACTGAGGAGCATTGCGATGGTGATGCCTGTTACCACTTCTCGTTTGTGGAGCCGGTCGGGTTCCTTGAACAAGTGGTACAACTCTTCTTCCTGGTGATACAGGACTCTGGGGACAATTAAAACTTGGACACAAAAGTCAGTAGAATGATCGAATTTGTCAAGGGGTACACATGGGCTTACCCCGGATTGTTGACAGACCCACATTCCCAATGCAGCTGGGATCACCCACTGGAACTTCCATCCCTTAAGTTTGATGAATTCCCGGCAGACGTTGCCCATCTGCTTTGCCAAGGTTGCATTCCCAAAGCATTTGCCTAGGCCCGTAACCTGACTTAGGGTTATGCCTCTTCAGGGGGTGTCCCATCTGCATTGGCGTGGATTGTCTGACTTTGAGAAGATGAATGGGAGATTGAGGGCAACACCTTTGTAAAAAGGGGGTTGTGCATCATAGCATAACCAGCCTAACTCTGTGATGTTTGGGTTGGATTGGTTTAACGATAAGAAGATAGCATTTAACACGCTTAAGAATGGATTGGAGAGGGTTGGTTTGGCTAAGAGATCGGATGGGGAGGAGGTAAGTTTTAGCATCTGTGTTTTGTGGCTAGAACTACCGTTAGCTGCGATCCCCTTCCTGGGTCTACTCATTGCAAGAATCGGATTGGGTCCGACTGATTGGGATATTGGAGGTAGGAATCTGATAATTTGTATGTTCACCCAGATGTGGCGAGAGAGATAAACAAACACTGTCCACACTTTGCCCATGGCCCAGCCATCATGGCTCGGCTGCAGGATTGTCATTATATAGCCTGTGCAGGTGTGCTGTTTCCCGCCTTGGGGCAAAATCACGTACCCATCCATGTCAAATTTTGGTTCGAGACAGTCGTGGGAAGCATACTTAATTTGCAGGAACTTATCAGGCTGTTCTGGTTTCCATCTATTGCTTGTCACAATAGTTTCACACCCCCAATATCTACAATATCCATATCCTGGGTAATAACAGTAACTTTTTCCTGGGTTGGAAGCAGGGCACTAGTAGGTCTGAAATAATGTTGTCTTCTTCAAATTTGGGGTGCCCTGTATGCGAGGGAAAAATGTCTTTTAGCCTGAACTCAAAAGATGGGGTGTTGGCGGTGACAATTTCTTTGATGACCCCCTCACCTGAGAGATGGCATAGAACCCACCTGAATGGCTGGTGAGGGTAATGTTTTGTGTCTGCCTGTCCTCCGCCTGCTAGCCCTAGAAACAAGATCACACAGAGATACCGTTGCCGCTTTGATTTTGATGGTGCGAGCTTCTCAGGTGATGTCGGGTTGCTCGGGGGTCTCTCTCTCTTTCCTGGTAGTGGGGCGTATGGGTTGCGGGGGCGTCCGACTGGGGGCAGTTTACTGCCACGTGGCCTGCCTGGCCACACTTAAAGCATGCCATCACACTGGCTATTGCAGTGTGAACTGCTGCTTGGATGGGAGCTAGGTGTTCTTCCTTTGCAACATGGTTGATCATAGCAGCAACATTGGACCTGGGTGGCAGTGATCTTAAAATGTCCTTGGTGGCTGAGTTGCATTGCTGGCGTAGGCAGTCTGCTAGCACAGGACCCTTCACCTCTGAGGGTAATGCAGAGGAATCTAATGCTGCCTGAAGGCGGTCCACAAACTGAGTGAAGCTCTCACTCTCACTCTGCTTTTTAGTGGACCATGGCGATGGTCCCCTAAAAAGCTATTTCCACTATTACTTTGGAAACAACACGGCTGGCTTCTCGGGCAGCACAGGTTGTTGTCATAACCTCATGGGCCCACAGGCCCTCAGCCTGCGCCTGGGGTGTGATCATAGTGGGGTCTGTGCCCATTAGCCTCTGTATGCTGGAGCCGTGCAGTGGATGGTCTGCCCCTGTTACTAAGGCTAGCTGCTTTACACAATTGTACTCCCATTCCTGTTTAAAAACCATCATCCCCACCCCATCGAAAATCAGTCTGCAAGTCTGTTTGATATCAAAGGAAAGCATATCATCGCCTCCAAAAACGCTGTCAATGAGTGTGGAAACCATGGCAGAATTAATCCCCCTGTCTGCAACCGCTTTAACAATTGCCTGCATGTCTTTCGGGTTTACCGGGGAGTAGGTTCTTTGATTTCCGCCTGCCCCCCCCCCACGGACCGGGAACACCAGTGTGGCAGACAGAGCCCACTCCACGCAAGCCATTTTTATTTTCCGCCAGTCTGTAAGCGGGGTTTGATCTTTCTCTGATATCCCCTTAACCCATACAGAAGCACTGCAGCTAGTGGTCTTGTATGCTGCTGCTCCCTTTTTGTTACAGCCCGAGTCGGTGTTGGAATCCTCCGACCACCTTTCGAGCCCGTCCCTGCTCGAGTCAGAGTCCGAGCCAGAAGTCGACTGGCCGGACATTTCCGGGCTGCTCAGCCATTTTCTCGGGCTCCAACCCCGCCCCTTCTTGTAGGGGGTCGGGCCGTTCCCTCCCCCTGGGCTGCCCCCACCTCCAGCTGGGGGAGGTCCTTGCCCTATAAGGACCTAATTTAAATTGAGCGCTTTGATTGGTCTTAGGCTCCTTCTCGGGGGCCGCCCCTCCTCCCCGCTCACCCACGCTTGCGCTGTTCAGCGAGCCTTCTGCATTTCCACTCCCCGTGTCTTCATTCCAGCCCTACAGAGGTCACGCCCTTCGGCGCCATTTTCAAACGCATATGGCGGGGGTGCATTTTTATCAACCGCTTCGGGGTCTGATATTATAGCACCATTCTGCGTCTCCTCTTCTAGCCCCTGCCAAAACGTCCGCGCGCGCTGCCCCCCCGCCAATGGTGAGTCTGTTCGCTGAGGGGGTACCGGAGTTCACACGTCCATGCGCCTGACCGGGTCAAAGTCCTCTGCGGTTTGCGTCGCTGCCCCTACCTCCCACTGCGGCGTGGCTAATAAACAAGTTTATGTGGCTTTCCAGGTTTCTTGCTCTTGCTGAGCTTTTTGCAGAGCCTGGATAATTCTGCCCCACGATTTGAGGGCTTTCCCTGAGCCTGAGGACATGGTTTCCTCGGCCAGAGCCTTCGTGCAATTATCTCAAATCTCCGGATGGAGAATTTCTACCAGGCTTTCTATAGCCCCAAGTTTAATCAGTCTCGGCACTGCGAGACATAAATGCTTAAGCTTACACTCGATACCCCACTGCATGTGGATCTGACTTATGACCTTCGCGATAGCGTCCATGCTCCTCGCTGGTCTGGGGGCATCCCTCCTGCTGCGCTAGGCCAGCTGTGCAGTGGCCAGTCCCTCGTCCAGGAGATCCCGAACCCCGGGCGGTGATTGTGTCCTGGGTTTTTGGCACCAGATGTTGCCTTCTCAAGGTGTGGCGACCTGGTTCTTAGTCCGGCATGGTGGCCCAAACCCCAGGGTCACTCAGTCCACATGCTCCTGACACCAACACGGTGGACAGCAAATGGTGTTTATTGAGGGGTCACAAGGGTTTTTATAGCTTGGGCAGTCAGTGTCATTTCCTTCTGCTCACATCCGGCTGGGTGCGGCCAGGTACGGAGCAAAGGTCTGACTGCAGGGGGGGGGATGTGCTGACTGACCGTACAGCCCGATTTCTTCCGCACGCAGGTCCCTAACTGTTCACAGCATCCACACTGGAAAGAGGCCCTACGAGTGTCTCTACTGTGGGAAGACGTTTCACACCAGCTCAAATCTCCTCTGGCACCAGCGGATTCACACAGACGAGAGGCCCTCCCTATGCCCCAGCTGCAGGAAGGGATTCAGAGACAACTCCACCCTTGTAACCCACTGGCGCATCCACACTGGGGAGAGGCCCTACAAGTGTTCCCAGTGTGGGAAGAGCTTCACCCACAGCTCTCACTTGACCAAACACCAACAAAGGCACTGGTAAGGGAAGCCCTGGAAATGCTCCAATTGCAGGAAGAGCTTCATGTACCACTCCAGCTTCATCCCCCATGGGAGGATCCACGTTGGGCAGAGCCCTGCTGACCCACATTCAGTGATCTGTGCTGGGAGGACACCTGGCTGGTTATCCTTTTGGTTTGGTCCCATTTCCTCTTGATTTTTCTTTATCACTGAAAAAAACCTGGAATAGGACTAAAAAGAAAGAAATTTATCAAAGATGTCTAAAGTTCCATCAGTTAACAGATACTTGAGCAGCAATTTATCATTTTGGGACATATTCTGGAAGATTTGTGGGTTCTTGGGGGATT
Organism: Melospiza melodia melodia; assembly: GCF_035770615.1. NCBI lineage: Eukaryota > Metazoa > Chordata > Aves > Passeriformes > Passerellidae > Melospiza > Melospiza melodia. Next base: position 3,939,696 of record NW_026948761.1, read on the forward strand.
TCAGGAAGTGTTCTCCCTATCTTTGCACTCCAAAAGTCAAGATGGATTGATCCGTCACCTCAAAATGACTCAGTCGCACTGAAAACACCTCAATCTTAACCTCAATGGGCTCAATCTCATTATAAATTGCCTTGTTCCCACCTCAAAAAAACTCAGTCCCATGCTAAAATTACTCAATTCCACAGCCTCCAGGCTGAGATGGGATTGGATACAGACTGGGAGAAGTGGCACCCAAATTTGAGGGTGTGGGATCGGGATTGTGGGGGGGTGGGTGTGTGGGATGTATTTTGATAGTAAATAAAATTTTCAGAACTATTAGTTTCTGTCCCATTCATTTTCCATCAGTTCCAGGTCTGTTTTTCAGAGTGTCACCTTCTCAGCTGATTGTGTTTGTGTTCTCCTTTCTCTCCTGCCTTTCTTTGCCTGCTCTGTTTCAATCTCAGTGTCTCCCTTGAGCCAGGGCAGCTCCCACCAAAGACCCTGCCCTGATTTAATTCCTTATCCATGAGCTTCAACAGCCATGGGTGAAGTTATGAAGGCTGGCAGTGAAATGTCACTGTAAGATCTTGCTCCACTTGGCCTTTGGCTCCTTCTTAAGAGCTTTGCCTTTGAGGGCAGGAACATCTTTTCCTGTCTGGGAACTGGAATTCCAGCCCCTGGGAGTGGGTGCCATGGATCCCAGAGGGGCATTCCCGAGGCTCCCAGGGTGCTGCTCCTGCCGTGCCTCCCAAGGAGCTATGCAGGGCCAGGGCACAAGGTCCAGCAGCTCTGTTGCTTCTGCAGTGCCACAAGGGCCCCTGGTTCCATGAGTTTCTGTACTGTCAACAGCAGTTCCTTGGTTCCCATGATGCCCTGCTGTTTCACCATGGATATTTGGTGCCATAAAGTTCTTCAGTGTCACATGGCCTCCCTCGCTCCATGAGCTTCCGCAGTGTCACAGTGGCTTCCTTGGATGGGCAATGTCACTATGCAGCCCTGCTGGGTCACCATGGACTCCTTGGTTCCAGGAAGTTTTGGGGGTGTCTCCATGGTCTCCTTGGATCCACAGTGTCACAATGGACCACTGGATCCACGTGGCCCTGCTGTGTCACCATGGCCCCTTGGTTCCATGGCAACTCAGTGTCACAATTGGCTCCTGGCTTCCATGTCACTTCCTCAGTGTCAAAACGGCACCTTCATTCCATGAGGAACACAAAAGTTTCATAGAAACATTGAGCAAATCCTGCCTAGTACAGCTGGAAACATCTGTTTGCATTCAAGAGAGATGTTAAAGGTGGAGGATGGCACCAGCAGCTTCCATCTGCAACAGAGATCCAGGGAAAGGACAGGGAAAGAGAATTCAGCTGGGAGACTCAGAGAATTCTGCTTCCAGAGATCATTTCTGCTCACACTGTCCCTTGGAGAAAGGTGACACCATTCCAGGCAGCTTGGCCTGAGCAGGTGGTTCCTGAATGGAGTTTGTTGTTTAGGAAACCTGCTCAGGCTTTTCCATGCTTTCCTTCCCAACAGGAAAACTTCTCCTGGGCCTGTGTGCAGGCAGAGCCCTGAGGAGAGCAGGTGGGACATGGCCCAGTGGGCTGGACATGGAGCTGCAGAGCTCAGGGGACAAGGTTCTGCTGCAGGGCAAAGGGATGTCTGTGCCAGGTGGGCCATGTCAGATATGGTGAGGCTGGGGTGAGGAGCAGCTTGTCCAAACAGGGTCAGCCCTCAAGGGGCTCATTCTTCTCTGAGCCCAGACCTCCTAAGGAGACATTCAGCATTAGGATCACCTGGAGAATACTTCTATCAGCTCTTCCCTGATCTGGAAAATAAAAAATACTCACTTGAATAAATAAAAAAAAGTATGAGGTGCATTCTGAAATCTTTCTCCTTAACAGAACTCCAAACAGCTGCCAAAGCCCTGGATGGATGGATGGAAGGAAGGAAGGAAGGAAGGAAGGAAGGAAGGAAGGAAGGAAGGAAGGAAGGAAGGAAGGAAGGAAGGAAGGAAGGAAGGAAGGAAGGAAGGAAGGAAGGAAGGAAGGAAGGAAAAGAGCTCCTGAGGGCTTTCTGTATTTTGATGATCCCCACAGTGGATTTGGGGCTGAGTCCAGGACCCTTAGGCACTGAGAGAAGGATGAAGAAGCTGCTCAAGAATTCAGAAGCAAAACTCCAAGTGCCTTGGAGCATGGCTGGGCCCCACTGAGGGCAGGGAGTGCCAAAGGTTCCCCAAGGACTGATGAGAGCAGATCCTTGAGGCCAGGATTGCAGGTAGCCAAAGGCTCTGAGCAGGGAACTGCAATGCTGAGCAAGGCCTGGCTTGGCTGGGGAAAGCAGAAAGGCCAAGCCCTGAGCCCAGCCTGGGCCAGCAGGGCCTGTCCCTCACGAGTGGCTCGGGGCTGTTTGTGGGCCAGGGGGATGTGAGGGACAGCAAGGACAAATGTCATAAACCTGTGTGACACTGCAGATCCCCATGGAACCAAGGGGCCAGTGGGACACTGTGAGGACTCATGGAAACAAGAGGCCATTGTCAGCCTGCAGGGCTGGAACACCCCAGAACACTGAAATGCTGGGGATAACCAAAGCTTCCTTTCCTTGAGTTTGGTGCACAGGAGAAACAACAACCAAATATTCTCAGCATGGGCAGATGCAAAGAACATTCTTGGTAGGAATGGACCCACGAGGACCATAAAGTCCAGCTCTTAAGTGAATGGCCCACACAGGGATTGAACCCACAGCCTCGGTGATACCAGGACCATGCTCTAATCAACTGAGCTAAGAGGTCAAAATGACACCAAATTTTACTGGCAAAATATGGACAGTCAAGGAAATTTGGCAAAGGGTTTAACCTAAAAACCTTTAACCCTTAAGATGCTTAGTTACCCAAAAATGTTCCAGGTAAGTAGGGTTAGAAGGAGAAGAAATAGAGAACATCAGAAAGACAGAAGATCTATAGAAAGAAACTCACATAGGTACCAACTGCTTGGGCTCCAGCGTCACCAATGGAAGAACCCCTGGAGAAGGCAGGATCCAGACCATGGGCTGGTCTTGTGCTCTGGCTTTTAACACCCTGGCCTTCATGGACCTGCCCCTGGGGTGGGACTTCCAGTTGCTTGTCCAATCACAGTCAGGCTAGGCACCAGCTGTTACTGTGTGATTGATTGACAGCTCAGCCAATCAGAGTGGGGTTGGCACAGCATCTGCTGTGTGATTGACAGCTCTGCCAGGCCAGGACAAGGGGCGGGGCTCTGTCCCACCACGAACCAAAGCCTGACCCGGCCCTGGCCACACACAGGTATTCCAAACATCCCAAGGTATCTCGGGACATCGATCTCATCCAGCCTATGACAGCGACCCGAGTGAGAATATGGAACCTCATGGAGCCATGAGTCACTTGTGACAATGTGGGTCTAAGGACACTATGGAACCTTATGGAATCAAGGAGATCATTGTGCAACTCAGGGGCCCTATGGGCGCAAGGGTCAGTAATCAAATGCTGGGGTCCATAGAAACAAGGAGCTGTTGTGACACAGCGGGGCCGCATGGAGCCAAGGGAACCCTGTGACTCTGTTGGGGCTCGTGAAACCAAGAAGCCATTGTGACACTGCAAGACTTCGTGGAATCAAGGAGACTGTTGTGACAGTGTGGGGAACCATTTAAAAAAAGGGAACATGGAACAGGTTTGCCTGATTTGGCCTCCTGGGGACTGTGTGACAGGTCCCACTGAATTTGACATGCCAAGGGCCATTTCCCATTTGACCGTGAAGCACTGGGGCTCTGTGCTTTTCTTCCTGTGGAAAAGGACTCTCTTTCTTGTCTAGGCTCACATGGCCAAAATTAGGATTCTACCTCTAAAATTCCCTATATTCAAGGGTTACTCTCCAAAAAAATCTACCAATACAGTCAAGTCTTGCCAGCCTTGGCCTCTGGTGACTGCCTCTCATCTGACCCTGCACCACTGGGGCTCACTTGTTTCCTTCCTATCGAGACCATTGTGACACTGCAGCGTGTTGTGGAGCCAAAGGGCATTGTTACACTGTAGGACCCTGTGGAACCAAGGGGATCATTGTGGCACTGTGAGTGCCATGGATCCAAGGGGCCACTGTGACACTGTGGGGTCTTGAGGAGCCATGGAGACCATTGTGACACTCGGGAGCCTTGTGAAATGCAGGGCATCATAGTGACACTGCAGAGTACCATGGATGCAATGAACCATTGTGACACTGTGGGGCCTCATGGAACCAAGGACATCATTGTGGGTCTGGTGGGCTTCATGGTCCCAAGGGGCCAGTGTGAAGCAGCGGGGCTTTGTGGAACCAAAGGGCCGTTGTGATCCTGCAGGGCACCGTGGATCGATGGAGAGCATTGCAAGGCCCCGTGGAATCACAGAGACCATTGTGACACTGTGGGGCCCCATGGAACCAAAGGGCCATTGCGATCCTGCAGGGGCTCATGGAAGGAAGGGGCCATTGTGACACTATAGGAACTTGTGGAACCAAGAGGATCATTGTTGCACTACTGAGCCCCAGTAGAACCAAGGGGCCATGGTGATAAAGAGGGGCTTCATGGCACCCAAAGACCATTAGGACACTGTGGGGCCTTGTGGAACCATATATACCATTAAGATCCTTAAGGACTTGTGTAACCAAGGGACCATTATGACACCTGAGGGCACCATGGAAGCAAGGAGCCATTGTGACACTGCAGAGCCCTCTGGAAGCAAGGGAACATGAAATAGGTATGACTGCCTTGGTCTCCCAGGGGTCACCTGAGAGGTCTTGCTGACCTTGGAATGTGGAAGGCCACTCCCATCTGCCACTGAAACACCAGGGCTCTGGGCTTTCCTTTTTATGGAAAAGAACTGTCCATTTTTTCCAGGCGTCCATGGTCAAAATTTGGATTCCACCTCCAAATTTCTGTGTATGCAAGGATTGGTGCCAGACAAAAGGTGCCAGGACAGACAGGTCTGGCTGGTCTTTAACTCCTTAGTGCCAGCATTCACCTATTTTCTGAATACTGGAATGGGCTCTGTGCTTTTCTTTGTATGGAAAAAATAATCCTTCTCCAGGTACAAATGTCTGAAATTAGGATTCCATATTCATAATTTTGAATATCCAAGGGCTGCTCCAAGCAAAACTGCCAGGACAGACAGGTCAGGCTTGCCTTGGCCTCTGGTGGTTGCCGTTCATCAGCTGCTGAAACATGGGGGCTCCATGGCTTTCTTCCTATGGAGACCAATGTGACATTTGGGAGCCTCGTGAAATGAAGGAGCCATTGGAACACTGCAAAGCACCATGGATCCAAGGGACCATTGTGACACTGTGGAGCCTTGTGGAACCATGACATCATTGTGGCTCTGTTGGGCTGCATGGTCCCAAGGGGCCAGTGCAAACCAGCAATGTGGGAGTTAGCCCGGCTGTAACTCAGAGTCAGACATATTTTACCCCAAAAAAACTGGACGTGAGTTTCAAGTCCTAGGAATCATTCTTTTACCTTAGAGTGAGCTTGAGAAATCCCCCATAAGCCTTTAGTGTTGTTATGCTAAGTTGTCCAAGTTCTACTCCCCTATTGGTTTATTGGTTACTTATTTCTTCTATATGATTATTGTTCTAGTTTTCTAGCCCCAAGTTGTTGCTGCTTCCCCTTTGTCTCAGGTTTTAGGATCCTGCCCCTTGTAGTGTGCTGGATTTCTCCATGTTTATTATTTTTCACCCTGTTATTAAAGTTCCTTTTAAACAACTCCATTGATCCTGCTCCTTTTCATTTTCGCCACACTCACCCTGAACTCAGGAAGCCAGAGATGTTTGTCACAGCCACCCTCATTGGGACATTTGGTGCCCAAACAGGGACCATGACATTCAGGGATCCCTGTGTCAGTCACGTCAGCTGGGGTTAGCTGATGGATAGGCCAGTGCTCCCTGGGATTTTAGATTGTGCCGGGCCTGGTGGATTCATTGCTGCTTCAAGGGACCTTGCCCAGGATCGGCAGGGGCAATGATGGTTTCACCTGCATAGGATTGCAGGTGGGTTTGGGGAAATGCAAGATATTTATTGCCCATTTTGCCATTGTGTTTTTACAGTATGCACCCATGTCCCATAATTAATTTGAGGTGTTGCGGTGGCTCTTCTCCATAAGGCAAAGAAAGAAAAATGGTCAGCCATATGTCCACAGTAGAAAGGAGTGTATATGGATGCTTTAATTCTCACTGGTCATGATGAAATATTTTCAAAGAACGAATAAAAATCAATCACGAGGTGGATCATTAAAAAATTTCCAGACACCTCTGGTGTCGAAATCCATACCACTGAATTTTGAGACTAAGTGGAAGTTAAATTGTACAACCTTTTGATCAAAAGGGACTCCATAGCATCCCACATACTCCCCATCATCCACACCACCCTTGAGACCCTTCACCAGCCAGCAGTGTGTTGAAAACTCAATCCATTGGTCACTCCTAACTCGGGACCTCGCCCCAAACCTGCCTTTATCAGACCTTCTACGATGGTCCAAGATGGTGATGGCCATGCTCTCTTGGAGTATCATGCCCTGGAGAGTTAAGATGGAAGGAGCCTGAACGTGGCTCAAGAGCCCGATCATCCTCCCTCCATCCTGGCTCCTCCATTTCCTGCTACCACAGCCTTCTCTTCCGCCTGAACGAACCTCCAGACTCCACCCCCACAACTGTGGGTCACATCCCCACTGTCAATCATTCCACCTCCACCCTGGGCCATGCCTCCAGAATGCCAGCCCAGTTGTTTGCCATCCTAAATCAAGGCCCTTCCTCCCCAACACCTGACAAAATGACAGTGCCCTTTGCCTCACCCTCCGGCAACAATATGACCCCATGGTCAAAGATACTAAGCCCAACTGTCACACTATTTCTAATCCAAATGTTTCTCCTCCAAGTTATTCTTCCTCCTTAGAAAACAGTTTGGATTCCCCAGAGCCACCTCACCCCTTTAACCCCAGAAGATCCCTGGGAAATGATCTGGAAATAAGCAGTTAAGGAAGGAGACTGGCAAACAGTCTCAAAACCCCTCATTGCCCCCCGTATGTTATGAAAGAAGGGGTCAGAATCCCAGGTATCAGCCATTGGTTTGAGGGGAAATCAAGGATCTGTGTAGGGCAGCTAAAGACCATAGGAGGGACTTCCCTTGTTTTAATGGCCTAATGAGGCCCATGTTTACAGCACATGTCTTAACTCCCTATGATTTAAAATATATTATGACCATGTTGGTGTCACCTACAGAATACAGAATACTGTGAAAAGGGGGATGGAAGTGTTTACTAAATCGATTAATAGCGACTATGCTAATAATGAGGCAAGAGCGAAATCAACCATCTAGCTGGAGAAGGACAACACAGCCTACCAGATGACCAAGCACCAGGTATCCCTAGAGAAGTATTGGATGATATCAAAGAGATGGCTTTGCAAGCTTTAATCCAGGTATTGGATGGTAGCATCCCCAATGTGGACTAACTTGGGTGGCTGCAGCTAAAACTTTAGGGCAATTAGACCATCTTGGGTGCCTGTCAAGTAAGCAAACCAATGCTACCTCCCTCACACTGAGTGGCCTGCTCTCAGACATAGAGACCATCAGACATGCTACCTTGCAGAATAGCAATAGAGTTTTTACTCTGGGCACATGGGCATGGCTGTGTAGACTCCGAGGGTATTTGTTGCATGAACCTTTCCATCCACAGTGAGTCAATCCACAAGAGCATTCAGGTACTTGAAGGATTCAAGAAGCTTCAAGTGGAAAAAAAAGACTGGTTCAATAAACTCTTCCAGTCCAAGGGACTAAAGGGTTGGTTGATGTCTAGCTAAAACAAGACTATTAATTCTCTTAGTGGTTGTTGTTGTATTGTTAATTTTCCCATGATTGTTTGAATGCTTTTAGAAAGTCTTACAAAATTCTTTCAGTTCCATCTTTGTTGTAAAACCGAAAGGGGAAAGATACCCAACACAGGCTCCTCATGGACTCCTTGGAGGAGAGAATTGGAGGCCAGGATGGCACAAAAACCGCTCAGAGACTCAGTGAGGAAAGGAAAATCCTTAAAAGTACCTAAAAGTATTCTTAAATCCATACAGTACCTTAAAAACCTTGAGTATCTCAAAGCATTAATGAGCCCTTCTAAGTTTCAGTACAAAGCTCTCAAGGGACTTGTTAAAGCAGATAATTGGGGCCATGATTGCACAAACCTCTCACAGAGTCTGTATCAAAAGGGAAACATCAAGTACTTTGAAAAAACTGAAGTACCCTGAAGCATTAATGAGCCCCACTGAGTGTTGTTACTAACAAAGCCTCTTCAGGGACTAATTACAGCAGTAATTGTAGGCCATGACTGCACAAACCTTTCAGAGACTCCAGGGCAAAAGCCAAACGCAAAGTCCTTTGAAAAACCTGCACAGAGGCTCCTGGCACAGAGGCAGCTCCTGGCAAGGGCAGCGCTGCAGAGAGACAGCTCTGGCCAGGAGCAGCTCCTGTGCACAGCCCAGCAGGGCTGGGGCACTGCCTGCAGCCACCCTGGGCACAGCACAGGGGCACAGAGGGGTTAAACTCAGCCTGGGCTGGGAGCACAGAGCAGAGCTCACTCAGGGCTCACTAGAGCAGAAATCAGCCCAGGTTTGAAGCAGTCATTCCCTGGCTGTCGGAAGAGAAGCTGCCGTTCCTGCAGGGATCTCCTGGAGCTGGCACATCCCACAGTTCTGAGGACCTTTCAGGAGGACTCTCAGAGCTGCTCCAGGGCAGGGCTGTGGCCCCAGGGCAGGGCTGGCTTTCCCTCCTGCCCCAGCCCAGGCGCAGCCCAAGGCGGCTCCTGTTGCCAGGCTCTGCTGCACGGCTGAGCAGCCGGGGCTGCAGCCAGGGGTGCCCAGGGCTGTCCTGCAGAGCAGGGTCCTGCAGCCCAGGGCGCTGTGCTGGGGCAGGGACTCTGCTGCCTGCCAGGGACAGCTCTCAGCCAGCCCTGGCAGCTGCTCCCGGCACGGTGGGGAAGCTGTGGGGGGAAGAAGCCACCCTGAGCAGGGCAGGGGCTGCTGCTGAGAGGGGCTGGGTGGCTCAGGGCTGCTCCCAGCTCCAGACCAGCCTGGGCACAGCTCCGGAGGACACTTCCCAAAGAAGGTAAGCCAGGGATTGCTGGAAAGGTCAGGAGCTTTCCTGAGAGTGTTTTCAATTTCCTACTTAGAGAAAGATAGGAATGTTGGGGTGGTGACAAAAAGTTTTTTTGTATTTTTTACATTTTTATATATTCATAGCTCTCTAAATTACTATTATATAGTTACAATCCTATAATCCTTACTTAACTCTACTAAACTCTTAACTGTATTAAACCACTATTATATTCTTATGTAGCTTTAATCCTGAATTAAATCTAGTATGTTTCCTTACCTTTCTCTTAATAACCTGACTGTCTAAATATATTTCTAAAATGCTGTATAGTCCTATTCTTTTATATAGTCCTGAAATACTATATAGTCTTCTAGGAACTGGACATATAGGAGCATTTTGGGTTTTGAGAATGAGCAGAATATGAGCAGTCATTATAAAAAGTGAAGGCAAAGAAGCCTTTGGACCTACTCCAATGGGATGACCCAGGGGTGTGTAACTAGGGAAACTGAATCTCTTTTTGGATGCTCCTGTTAAATATCCTAATTATCAACCTTAATAAATTGTTGAAATCAGGAGGTGGGTGTGCCCTTTCCCACTGGGACACCTGGAAGCTTCCAATAAGTGTCTGGCTTTTACTTTACTTTACTGTTCTAACACTGCTGCAAGGGTTTATTTTTTCTCTTTGGATTATAGACAACAGGGGAATGAGAGAAGCAGAACAGGAATTGTAATCCCAGAATCACAGAACATTCTGAGTTGAAAGGGACACACAGGATCATCAAAGGAATGTTCAAACATTTACACAGACTCCAGAACTGTGACTTAAGCTGGTCAGTATCTCTGCTGGGAGCCTCCCAAAGGCCCTCAGCCACTCCTCAGCCCTGGACAGCAGCAGCATCACCTCTGCAGGGCCCAGCAGGGCTCTCCTGAGCTGCCCTTGCCCAGTTGCACACAGAGCCTGCCCCAGCCAGGGCCCTGCACACAGGCAGGTTTCTGTAGGGCCCCGGCCAGGGCACACAGGCTGGGATGGGCTCTGTGAGCGCTGGCAGGGACAAGGCTCCTCTCAGGAGGGAATGTGCAGGCCCAGGGAGATGCTCAGGGAAGGAGAGGGGGCTGAAGAGAGCAGAGCTGGGGGCAGGATGAGGGCACGGTTGGTGTGTGGGAGGTACCAGGCACAGGTGGGCATGGGAACACTTTCCTGAGTGCCCGGCTGTCTCTGCCCTGCCCTCTCAGGCACAGCACCACAACATCTTCTCTTGGTTCTGCCCTGCCCTGATATTGTCACTGTTATCTGCTGCTCTCAGAGAGGCTCTGGGATTTGCAGCAGCTGAGTCAGGCACTGCCCTTGGCATTCCTGCCAGGCAGGGCTGTCCATGGGAATGGGGTGTCCCAGCTTCCCTGGCACCTGTGGGGCCATGGGCAAAGCAGTCCATGGAAAAGGGGAATGAGCTGAGCCCCTCCCTGAGATCCCATCATGGGCACAGCCAGGGATCTCCTTGCTGTGCCCTTCCAAGCTCTGAGCTGCCCTCCTGGGTGCAAATCTGTGCCAGAGCCTCTGGGAGCTCCCTGAATGTCCCATGGGGAAGGGTAGAGCTACCAGAGCTGAGGAAATGCTGTTGGGTTTGCCCAGGGAGCCGTGAGTGTCCTTGGCACAAGGGGGTTCTGAGACCTTGCCCAGAGACCTTGAGAGAGTGAGAAATTCAGGGATCCCTCTGCTCTGGGCAGGGTCTGGTTTATCCCAGGCTGACCCAGGAGTGTGATTGTGCTCTGATTGCAGCCTAAGGTGCAAAGCCAGGGCAGTTGGGAACAAGCCATCCAGCCCCTCACCTTCCTTTAGCCACAGGGAATACTTTCCCTCTCACATCTCTAAGTGGGAAACTCTGAGTGCAGCTGAAATGCTGGGGATTTCTGACCTCAGAGAGCCAGGAATGATGTGTGGTGAGGAAAACAATTCCTGAAACCAACTCCTGCCCTCTATTTCTTTTAGAAATGGAGTGCAGACACTACCAAGCCTTTGTGCATTAGGAGTGGTTCCTCTGACAAATCCTGAATATCCAGCCTTGTCCCTCTGCCCCATGGCCACAAACCCAGGGCAGTGGGGCAGGGATGGCTCCTTGAGGGCCCCCATGCACAAGCCTGGCTGCTCCTGGCAAACTCAGCCTGCACAACTGGAGCTCAGGCAGGGGACCCAGGTGAAGGTTTTCCCAGAGAAGGAACAAGGGTGAGTGAGTCCCAGCAAGACAGTCTGCAGGGAATGGCCCAGGTTTGGCTCAAAGCAGCTTCTCCTGACTTGTCACTGTCCTTTCTCTATGAACAGGTCCCCATGTGCAGCCCCAGCAGATGTCCAACAGCAGCTCCATCAGCCACTTCCTCCTGCTGGCATTGGCAGACACACGGAAGCTGCAGCTCCTGCACTTCTGCCTCTTGCTGGGCATCTCCCTGGCTGCCCTCCTGGGCAACGGCCTCATCATCAGCGCTGTAGCCTGCAGCCACCACCTGCACACGCCCATGTTCTTCTTCCTGCTCAACCTGGCCCTCAGCGACCTGGGCTCCATCTGCACCACTGTCCCCAAAGCCATGCACAATTCCCTCTGGGACACCAGGGACATCTCCTACACTGGATGTGCCACACAGCTCTTTTTCTTTCTGTTCTTCATTGGAGCAGAGTTTTATCTGCTGACCATCATGTGCTACAACCGCTACGTGTCCATCTGCAAATCCCTGCACTACGGGACCCTCCTGGGCAGCAGAGCTTGTGCCCACATGGCAGCAGCTGCCTGGGCCAGTGCCTTTCTCCTTGCTCTGCTGCATAAAGCCAATACATTTTCCTTGCCCCAGTGCCATGGGAATGCCCTGGGCCAGTTCTTCTGTGAAATCCCACATATCCTAAAGCTCTCCTGCTCACACTCTAATCTCAGGGAACTTGGTCTTCTTGCTGTTACTGTCTTTTTACTATTTGGTTGTTTTGTGTTCATTGTTTTCTCCTATGTGCAGATCTTCAGGGTTGTGCTGAGGATCCCCTCTGAGCAGGGACGGCACAAAGCCTTTTCCACCTGCCTCCCTCACCTGGCTGTGGTCTCCCTCTTTGTCAGCACTGGCATTTTTGCCTACCTGAAGCCCCCCTCCATGTCCTCCCCATCCCTGGATGTGGCAGTGACAGTTCTGTACTCGGTGGTGCCTCCAGCCCTGAACCCTCTCATCTACAGCCTGAGGAACCAGGAGCTGAAGGCTGCAGTCTGGAGACTGATGACTAGACAATGTATGAAACATTAAACTGCTGGACAGTTTCTGAAAATAATTTGTAATAAATGTTGTCTTTGATACTTCTTGTTGGTTTCATTTTGGAGCTTCTTTTTCGTTGTTTACCTTTTTTAATGTTGTCCCTAAATGAAAGCAATCAATTTTGCCGTATCTCATTTTGTATCTCCACAGGTCCACTGTGACCTGTAGACTGTGTCAGTGAGGAGCTGTGCTCTTGATACCTTTAAATGAAATAAAGGATTTATTTCATATGAAGCAATCAAGAACATAGCTCCTCACTGCCACAGTCCAGCAAAGTTTTCCCTGGAGATCCCACTTTTGTTGCCTTCTCTGGAGCTGCAGCAGCAATGTCTGTGTGCAGAGCTGGGGCAGATCAGTGCTGGCACAGCAGCTGTGCCCAGCAGCAGCAGCACTTGGTGTTGCCAGTGCTGCTGCCATGGCCCTGCCCCGCTGCCCTGGTGGCCCTGGTGTTGCTGCAGGGCCTGAGTGCTCTCGGGGCCAGGCACAGCCCCTGGGGCCAGCAAGGGCTGGGGGGACACCAAGGAAACCACTCAGCTTTGTCCTGGCCTCTGCAGTCAGCCAGAAAGTTTGTTCCCATCAGCTGGGAGTTTGCTGTCCCACTGCAGACGCTGTTGCTCAGAGCCAGGACTGCCTAGCAGCCACCCCCAAACTGCCCTGAGAATTTCCTTGGCTTCATCTTGGCTTTCTTTACTCTGTCTGGCACAAATTTCTTCTTGTTGCCCAGCCCTGTTCCCCGCCCTGCAAACATCCCATCTCTGTTTGCCCTTTCCTCTCTGGCCTCACTCCCCATTGCAGTTCCTGACTTGGCACCATGGGAACATCCCTTGGGCAGCAGGATCATCCTAAAAGTGCTGCAGGAATTGTCTGCAGGCTCCTGCACTGCCTGGTGCTGCTCCCTTGCCAGAGGCACCCCAGGCCAGGGGGGCACATCTGGGCTGCGGTGTCTGCCTCTGGGGCTCCCTGTTCTGGGCAGTGAGGAGGAGCTGCAGAGGCTCTGCAGGACTGACAGGATGGGCTTTGGGGCTGGCAGGAGAAGCTGAGGGACCTGGGCTGCTGGAGCTGCTGAAGAGGAGGCCCAGGGCTCCTCCTGCAACTGCTCCAAGTGTGGTTTCAGAGAATCCCAGAGTCAGCAAGGTGAGAAAAGACCTTGGAGATCATCAAGTCCAACCTGTGCCTTGACACTGCCTTGTCTCCCCTGAACCTCCTCTTCTCCATGACAACCCCAGCTCCCTTAGCCACTCCTCAAAGCTCATGTGTTCCAGACCCATCCCCAACCTTGTTGGCCTTCTCTGGAAATGCTCCAGCCCCTCCATGTCCATCCTAAACTGGGGAGCCCAGAATTGGACACAGCATTTAAGGAGCTGCTCAACCAGCATTGAGCACAGGGGAAGAATCCCTGCCCTGCTCCTGCTGGCCACACCATTCTGGAGCCAGCCCAGGAGCCATTGGCCTTCTTGCCCACCTGGGCACTCTGCTGGCTCATGTCCAGCCTGCTGTCCATCAGTCCCTGCAGGTCCCTTTCTTGCCTGGCTGCTCTCCAGCCACTCTGTCCCCAGCCTGCAGCACTGCAGCGGTTGTTGTGGCCAAAGTGCAGGACTTGGACTTCTTAAACCTCACCTTGTTGGATTTGGGCCCTGGATCCAGCCTGTCCAGGGCCCTGTGCAGAGCCTTCCTACTCTCCAGCAGATCAGCACTCCCAGACAACTTGGTGTCACCACAGTTCCATGAGGCCCCAGAGAGTCCCAATGGTGTCCATGATTCCATGAGGCCTCCCAGTGTCACAATGTTCCTTTTGGTTCCCTGGCATCCCTTGGTGTCACAATCTCACCATGTCCCCCAAGGCCCTGTAGTGTCACAATGGATCCTTGGTTCCATGAGGTCTGGCAGTGCAGCAATGCTCTCCTTGGTTCCATAGTGTCACAATGGCCTCTTGGTCCCAAGGGCCACCATGGTGTCAAACATGTTTCCTTCATTCCAGGAGTTCCTGAGGAGCTGAACTGGCCCCTTGCTTCCATGGGGCCCGGCAGTGTCACAATGGCCCCATCATGACACCAGGTCCAGCTCCGTCACAATGCTCTGCATGGTTCCACAAGGCCCTGCAGGGTCACGGTGGCCTCTTGGTTCCATGAGGCCTCAGATTGCCACAATGAATTCCTTGGTGCTGCAGTGTCACAATGGAGCCCTGGCGACACAAGATCCTGCCGTGTCACCAGGGACGCTTTCGTTCCACGGGGCACCACAGTGTCACAATTGTTCCCTCAGTTCCCAGAGTCCTTGCAATGCTGCAATGCCCACTTGATTCCATTGTCGCCACGCTCTCCCAAGGGTCTCCTTGGTTCCACACAGGCACAATGGCCCCTTGGTTCCACAAGGCCATGCAGGGTCACAGTGGCCTCTGTGGTTCCTGGAGGACCCAGACTGTCACCATGGACTCCTTGCTTCCATTCAGCCCCACAGTGTCACAATGGTCCCTTGGCTGTGTGCTGCCATGTCGTACACAGTATCACCATTGTTCCCTTAGTGCCACCAATGGCCCCTTGCATACCCAGGGTCCTGCAGTGTCACAATCATCAGAGAATCAACCAGGCTGCAAAAGAACTTGGAGAGCATCAAATCCAACCTGGGACCCAACACCACTTTTTCACCCAGACCATGGCACAGCGTGCTACATCCAGCCTTTGCCTAAACACTACCAGGGACAGCGAGTCCCTTGTTCCTGATGCATAGGAGTCCAAGGGGTTGGATGAGGAAAATGGTCAGGAGGTGGTGGGGACAAAGAACTATTGATTGTCAGCCTTAAAGAGACTTGATTTTCATATCTATTGAGACTGAATTAGAAGGTGCTGGGTGTCAATATATATTGGAAATTGTTGATATCAAACTATAAACAGGAAAAAAAAACTGGATCAAACAGTTCTCTCTGGTTTTCTCTGTTTTCAGTACAGTGCATTAATTTTGAATACATTTCTGAAATAATCAATTAACCACAGAAAAATTGAAAAATTACATAATTGCCAGAGCCTTTTGTTGCTTGAGTGCTTTGAACAAATGTTTATGAGCTTTTCTCTCTGAATTAATGAACTGAAGAGCTCAACAAAGAAGAGACCTCCCGAGGATTAAAATTCATCAGCAACCTCCAAGTGGCTGAGGATCCATCCCCATCAGAGCAGCAATGAACAGAAATGGGCACAGCTTTGTGGCTGCCCCAGCTTTGGCATGGGCCCTGGGCCTGGAGCAGGAGCAGCTCTTGAGGGCCCCAAGGCTGCGGCTCTTGTGCTGCCCTGGGCACATGGGATGGCAGCAGGGGCTGCAGAGCTCTCAGCACCTCAGCCAGAGGGGAGCAGGGCAGCCAGGGAGCCTCCTCTGGCTTTGGCCAAGCACCTTCCCCCATGGCTGGGGCTGAGTCCTGTGGCAGCTGCAGCTGCTGCTGTGCCCTTGCCAGGGGCTGAGGCCGTGGGGCAGTGCCCAGAGCAGCCTGGCCTGAGCCGAGCTGTGGGGCCAGAGCCGGCTGGGCTGGGCTGGGGAGAGGCCCTTGGTGCTGCCCAGAGCTCAGGGCAGCTGGCTGGGCTTGCAGGGAGCTGGGCTGGGCTCAGAGAGCCTGGCCCGGAAACCATCAGTGTCCATCTCAGCCTGGCTGAGCGTGCAGGGGCAGGACTCAGGCCAGGCCTTGTGGGGCAGGGCCAGCACCTGTGCAAGGCATTGCAAACAGGCAAGTGGCCCAGAGAGGAGGCTGCTGTGTGCCCTTGGTGGCATGGACAGAGCAGGGAGGGGACCCAGGACACTTGTCAGCACCAGACTGTGTCCCCATGCATTGGCAGCCCTGGCTGCTGAGCCCAGCTTTGGCCTGGGCTGAGTTTGGCTGTGGCCCAGCTCCATCCTCCTGCTGGGTTCAGGGCCTGTTCCCAGCCATGGCCGGCCCTGGCTGCCTCTCTGCTGGCCCAGAGGGTGGCAGAGCGCAGGCAGGGCTGTCTGTGCAGCCCCACAGGTGCCACGGGTTCTGCAGGAGCTGGCAGAGGCTGCCCAGCAGGGAGGCCATGGGGCACAGAGCCCCAAGGCTGCTGTGGGCACCACGGCACAGGGGCCGTTCCCAGCCGCATTGCTCCTGGCCTGGGCTGGGCCTGAACAGGGGCTGGGCCACCATGGCTGGGCCAGCACAGGGCCACAAAGGGGCCACACAGCCGCTACTGGGGCTGACAGCAAGGCCAGGCACACACAGGGAATTGCTGAGCATGGCCTGTGCTGACCAGGCCTGCCAAAGGCACAGCTCAGCTGCCCTTGGGGGCTGCAGGAACAGTCCATAGCCCAAAGAGCCTCCATGGCTGTGCTGGAGACCAAGGCTGCAGGAGGGAAATGCAGGGCTGCTGTGGGATTGGGAGGACATTGAATTCCAGCACACACCTCAGCTCTCTGATGATCCCAGCACCATGCTGGGCCCTGTTTCAGACTGGAGCAGAGCAGATGTTGATGGGACAGGAGCCCTGTGGGGCTGTGAGGGACCTGCAGCTTGCAAGGTGCTCTGCTCTCCCTCAGGTGCTCTGGGAGAGATCCAATCCCAGCTGGGCACCTCAGGGCACAAGTGGCACTGCCTGCTCTTGGACACACAACTGATATCTGCCTGGAAAGGTGCATGGGTGTTATTGACTCTTAGTTTAATAACATACAATCGCATTTTTATTATCTGGGTAATTTGAGTCCTTGTAAGAAATTACAAAGTTTTCCCATCAGGAACAGGAATTTTCTGCAAGTGTGCTGTTGCCTGGAGAAGAAATACTGATCTTCCCCTCTACTTTTGTCACCACTATTCAATTTATTATTTAAACTCCCTTTTCCATCAGTGTTTCCAGCTCTTCTGTTTAAATGGCCATGTCAAAACATCTCTTCATCTAGGCTTGGTGCATCTACGTACTTCCTGATGCTCACAGATTTGCTCCTCTAGGTCCTCTCTGGTCATTCATGTACCTCTCAACAGACTGGTTTAATGCTTTGAGCTGCAAGAAGTTGCCCAATATTTCCGAACTTCAAATAAATATGTCATAAACATATTTTAAAGTGCATTTATATCTATCAAATCTTTTGTCTCTGTCTAAAACTGTTCCTGTAGAGAAATCCCTCGGGGATGGGGCACAGGTCAGATGCTGCTGGGACATCACAGAGAGCTGAGGGAAGAGCTGTGATGGTTATTAAACTGTTCAAATGTTCAATTTGTGTTTGTTGGCAAGGAGTCTTTCTGTGCCTCTGAGTGTCACCAGGCCCTGAGCCCAAAGGACACAAACCTGCTGAGTTGTGGTTCCCACTGCAGGGGCTGCACTTGGACCTTGGCTCTGCACAGGAGAGCTCTTCGTCCCCTTTCTCTCTTTTCCTCCCTCTGGGCATGGAGGGAGCTCCTGGCTTCAGTCTGTGACTCGTTTGTGCAAAGAGCAAATCTGGGCAGAATTGGGGCAGGGAGGGTTTGGGGGGACCTTGGGATCTGTGCTGGGCACAGAAGGTATTTTCCATTGCTCTGAGACTGTCTGCTGTGGAAAGTGGATTTAATATCCAGCAGAGGAATGACTTTTGCATTTGATGGAGCTGTGCCTTCCCTTGGCTTTGTTGGCTGACAACAAATGAACATCCCTCTGTGTCTCGGGCAGCTCCTTCTCCAAGGAAAGCGGGTGGGAGTTGGAGCCAGGGAGCTGAAAGCTGCAGGTGCAGCCTGGGCTGGAGGGAGCTCAGATTTGCACAAGGCTGCTCTGAGTGCCAGGCCTTGGATGGGGAAAATGGTAGGGACGGAGTCTGATTGATTGTCAGCCATGAAGGGTCTTGTTGTTCATATCTATTCAAACTGCATGAGGAGGTTCTTGGATTCAGTGTCAATTGGAGATGGCAAATATCAATGAATTAACAGGAAAAAAAACTAAACAGGACCTGAAAAATCCTTTCTCACTGTCTTTTTAAATATATTGTATTCACTGCAGATATACTACTGAGATCTGTCAAATTAACCAGAAATGATTTGAAAATTAAAATCAAATTATTCCCAGAGGCTTGGCTTGTTAAGGTGTTCTGAATGTTAATGAGCCCTGGGACACCGAAATCCTGCACTGAAGAGCTGAAGGCTGAACAAGCCTCTGGAGCAGTGAAATTCAGCAGCAGCCTCCAAGTTGCTGAGGATGTCAGCAGCCCCCACTGAGGCCATCCCTGCCCAGAGACCGTGGGGGAATGGGCAGACAAGGAGAGCGT